>NC_138989.1:81847571-83195982 GCF_964341445.2 Mesoplodon mirus | reverse complement strand
AGTTATAATTGCTGATCAAGATACTTCTAAGTATAAAATTTATTTCAATCTCTGCCTATAAATCTAACTAAACATTTCAACTCTTCTCAGTTGCACAGCTCTTCAAACGAGTGCATTCAGAAGCCCAATATTTAAAATGTAGTTTTAAAATCACCCCACCTATTCTTATTTAAGAAATATGCAGCTATTCGTATTACTTTGAAATTTTCACTATCTATTATTCATCACTCTATCATTAACAAGACAAATAAAAACACAGAGCAAAAGATTAAAAATGGCACAATCTGCTTCTTGAATTTGCTGGGCTGTATAAGCATCTCTCTTACACCTGACAGAATTTCCTCCTACCTTGCCCCCAGCAAGCATGCCTTATGCCTGGCACCATACCTGTAATGCTAGGCTGAAACAAGATTAACACGAGAGTATTTATGGGAGCAATCTTTCTTTCTCTCCAATAATTGGGTTTCATAGTAATAACAAAGCTCAGTAAATTACATATGCCCAATGAAATATATTATCCATATGTGTGGAGGGTGCAGGAAAATCCCAAAATAAGTTAAAGCAAAAAAAGAAGTGAGTTATTTTGTCCTACTGTTATCACAGGCATAACACACATTCTTTGGGGGTTGATTACCTAGAGGCAAACACAGATTACAGCCTTTGAGAAGAAATGAAGCAAAAACATGTGAGAGAGCCAGAGCTGGTTCTCTCCTTTAACCCCTATTTTCTCATACATCAGATGTGGGATAAAAGAATATAAGAAGGGATCTCTTCTGACAGAACTAATTATTTTCAGACTATTCAGATACAACGTATAAAAACAACAGCCATAACTACAGCAAAATACTCAAAGTAAGAAGTGTTTTTTACCTCTCAGAATCAATGCACATAATTGACATAAAAGGACCAACTTATTTTTACCAAAAGAAGAAACAAATTAAATTCCAGTTGACCATTAGCTTTTTTTGCATAGAAATCATATTTTGCAGGTTTTTAAAGTACAGGGTTTTTTTCATAATTTTTATTGGTGTACAGTTGATTTCAGTTTTGGGGTTTTTTGGTTCTTGTTTTAAAGAAAGCTCTTTAGAGAACAATGGAATTCAGAATATTTGCCACTAAATTTCAGAAATAATTAGAGGTTTCAAGGTTATTCAAAAGTAGAAATCATATTGGTATGTTTAAACTAGTAGTCATTCCAAGCTCTAAAGTATCTAAAATTGAAATTCTTTTTTTTTTTAATTTAAAGACCATAATGTTGATATTGGTTACATTTAAGCACAAGCTCTGAACACAGGATTTGATGATATTTCATGACTGTGCCTTTAGTTACTACTAGTTGGACTTTGGTTTGGGAATAATGTAACAGCCCTTTTTATCATTCACAAAACTGGTCAATTTAGTCAATTTAATTCAAAGGTAGAAAAATAATGAACCTCTTTTGTGGAAAAAAAAGATTCTCTCATTTATTTTGATTTATTCTGCTTATTATTCTAGAGAAGATTTCAGATAGAATATAAAAGTATGTAAGCTATGATGGATGATGGAAGTTAAACGTATGATTATTATAAAAAATAAACAAGGTCAGAATGCAGAGTACTATAGCTATAAATCCTTACCATAATCTATATACCTAACACAAGCCTGCAACCATGCTATGTCTAAGTTACTTGGCAGCTGATGGAAAAGTCCATAAGATAGAAACAAAGAACTTGCAACCAGATGCCACTGAACATTCTCCAGGAGAGTTGGAGGAAGGAAAGGGGGAGGGGCATGGGAAAGTACAGTGTGTTCTCAAGTTTGGCAGTCGAGGGTTTCAGTCATGTGATGAGAGAGGCAGTTAAAGGAGACAAGATGGCCGTCAGGTTTGCTCTTCCACTACACAGAGGACAACAGGAAATATTATACCCAAATGATGAGTGAGTTGTATGAAAATTAATTTTCAACAGTGGAAGTCATCCCTACAAGGAGAAAGATACCTCCATAAGTAGAGATTCCTCTAAACAATTAACCTCCCAAATAAAGTCACTGGTTCCTTCAATATCAGCTAAGAGGGTAGTGTTGGATCTGCTTAGATTTGGGGACCATTTGTTCCCCAGTATTCTATCTTGCTGCTATCTGGAAAGAGATGATACAAATATCATAATCAGAAAATATGTACACACTCTCGATCCTTACATACTTCCCTACAATGCATTCCTGAATTGCTTAGTTAATACCCCATCATGAAAGGGAGGGAGGGAGGAAGAGAGGAAAGAAGGAAGGAAGGAAGGAAGGAAGGAAGGAAGGAAGGAAGGAAGGAAAGAAGGAAGGAAGGAAGGGGGAGGGAGGGAGAGAGGGAAGGAGGGAAGGAGGGAAGGTGGGAAGGAGGGAAGGAGGGAAGGAGGGAAGGAGGGAGGGAGGGAGGGAGGGAGGGAGGAAGAAAGGAAGACTCCAGCAAGAGAAATACTGATGACCACTGTCAGTCAACTTCTAAGTTAATGTGACTAGAAAAGGAAGCTGGTTGCAGCCAAACTGAGAGCAGAACCAAAATGTAAGTAGATCTTGCCCAAAAGAAGAGGTGAACAATCCCGTTATTAAGTACAAAGAAGATAATTTAAAACCATTGGTTTACATGTTCCTTATTATCCCTTTTGTTCCCTCACATGCCACATGTCTCAGAAAATTCAATTTTACACGATAAACTCTCACCCACAGGGTGGCATCTGATCTGAAGAAATCACTCCTGTAAGTAAGCTCTGTGAGATATTCTCTCAAGTTCATAGAATGTGTCATTTACCAAAATCCATGGGCTTTATGTTTTGGAGACCAGGTACTATTCTGAGAACCACTCTCAGTCATACATCAGGTAAGGGCTAAGGAGTGAAATGTTGGATATCCCTCTCCTCAGAGGTCTTGGTAGAGTTCTGAAAGGAGTGTGTGTCCTTTGTTCTTTTCCCTCCTTCCCTTTTTCCTTCCTTTCACAAATGCCCATCATCTGTCTAAGGGTCACACATCAGTCATCAGCTGTGCTCTCCCTTTCTGCCACTACTACTCTCCCTAACACCACACACTGTTGAGTCCAACGTACTGCAAAAAAGCAATGGTGGTTCTTTCATATAGCACATGAGATACAGTACTTCGGGTACTTAGCTGGTGTCTCTTCAAAGGTCTTCCAGAGGGAAGACCTTTATCACCCGTAATCCTAATCCGTGTCACAAGGGCTGGTACCTAAATCAGATTAGAGATGTCTTGGAGTGACCATCCAATTCCTACCAGCATTGATTTAATCCAGTCTATACATGGCTGCCTTGCCTGGCTAGGAGTAACTGAAAAGATTATTTGCCTTTTCTACTATGTCATCTCTCGATGTCCCAACATTTTTTCCTCTTGCACTGATGGCTTCTGTGTGGGTCAACAGGTATTGGTAGTCAGTAAATAATGGTGCTAGACTTTGCTTTTTGCAGACAACACAGAGCTTCAAAGGATATGGAACCCGGGAGAGAGAATAGGTAAGTAGTACTGTTTCACAAACACTTTCTTCAAGCTCTACTCCCCAGAGGACTCCTCTTCTTAGGTCCCTTTTTATTCCTTCCATGTGGCAAAGTCTACCTAACCATCAGGCGTCACTGAAACCAGTGGTCTATGACAATCTCTCTCCCCCCAACAGGATACTCCACAAGAATACAAAACATCGGAAGAATACGAAACAACAAAATTATGCAAAATGTTGTGATTTCTTCAAAGCTTTATTTTCCTTAAAAGTCATCTTGTTCTGAAACATGGAGAAAAGACTGCCTCTTGGTGGGAGCCTTTTCCCTTCTTTCAGATCTGCCACTGGTAGAGAATGAGACCCAGGGGACACAAAGAATGAGCCTTTTAGTGTGGTACCAACCACCGTAGCTGGGAAGACATCTCAACTATTGCCACAGAAGCACGATCTCCAGAAATGTCCTTAGATAAAGACAACCTCCTCTAGCATCTAAGTTTCTATCTTCTATTAAGAAGCAAATGGTCTTTCATCCACCAAGAGGCCACCATGCAGATATAGAGAAGCTGTCCCCACAGGAGGCTATTTTTGCCATCCAAGTGAGAAGAGGTTCTGAAATACAATCGTGGTTATGGCAACACAGAGATGTTTACAAGGTAGAATTAATATGGGTTAATGACCAATTGGAGGTGATTTGAGAGAGAGAAGACAATTCTGAGATTTCTGAATTTTGGGAGTGTAGATACTAGAGACACAGACCAAGAAGAACACAGAAGGTACGAGCTTGAGGAGATTGGGGAATTATGAGTTTTTGTGGGTATGCTGAGTGTGAGACCCCTGCTAGATAAAAGGGAGGATGCGTGTAGGGTAGTTTTAAATACTGAAACGTCTGTGTTCTGATTCTCAAAATAACCAGTGAAATATAAGCTGTAAAAATAAAGTAAATAAACACATACGGTTCTGAAGTTCTCCTGACAGGCTTGGCATAGAGCTCAGGATGAACAGTCATCCATTTAGCTAAAGCCATCACCATGAATGGCCTGCCCAACTGAGACAGTATACAGTGGGGGGAGAATTTTCCAGAGGAAAACCAACATTTCAGGCAAGAGGAGAGAGAAAATATTAAATTGCTTTTGCTTAATATGAATTAATAGTTAATACTGCGTGTAAATATTTAATATATTTCTAACCATATTGCTTGAATTATTTTTTTTAAAAAAAGAAGTAAAATAAATGTGATAACTTAACACTTTTCAAAACTGGCAACATAAGGCAGTAAAATGCCAAGCTACAATGTGATGAAACAGACTGCAATCATTAAGCATCACGGAGAAGGCAAAATAAGCAGGATGAGAACTAATCATTAATGGCTAACTTGCAAAAATAAGGCTGCACAGTACCCCTGCATAGAATTTAATAATAGTTTGCAAATTAAAAAACAAACCAAGGAGAATGAGTGTTGTGATATTTCTAGGACAATTCAGAGGAATGTTTCAAATGATTTTATATTAGCTGCTATCTCACTGGTTTTTAATGGACACCATAAAGAAAAGGGTGGCAAGATGATATTCAGTCTCTTTGTTTATGTCTCTTGATGATAGTGGTAAAGAAACTTTGATTAAAAAGAGTAAGCAAGGCATCTTGCTTGTACACTAATGGCAGATGTTTTAGATCACTGTGGGCTTAACTTAATCAGGCCACATTTATTTTTTTTTAACTGGTAAAATTGTGTATATGAACCCTTTCAAAGATGTATATAAAAATAATACATCCAGCATTTTAGCATACTATGAAGAATCATAAATACATGTTAATGTCACAACCATAAACATAATATATTTTAGAAAAAAACACCTTATTTTTAACTATTATAATTTCAGGGTGTGTGAATATCTTTAGTCTGCAATAGCATTTCAGGAAAGAGTTTCATATAGTTAAAGATTTCACCTTAACTTTTTTATATAGCTGCTTTAGGTCCACACTTACTTTCACGCTGAGTAAATAATTAGCTTAGTAAGTATACATTTAGCACCTTATGAATTGCTTCAAACGCATCTTATGAACTATTATTATATAGCACTAACCCAGAAACATTTAAGTTTCCAGGCCTGCTGAAATTTTACATTATTTCAGTTTGTTATTTACTTTGAACAGTTTATCAGGAATCCAGAAAAGGTTAAATCGGACATCATTAACTTTTACTACCATAATCATGAATTCTTCACAATGCACTTTAAAAACTTTAAATGATGCATTAAGAACTCCCCTCAAATACACTAAATGACATATTTTTAAAACCTTAAGCTTCTACAGAAAAGAAAAAAACAAGAAAGCATGTGCCTAAAATAGAGTTGCACTGTAAAACTAACCTGCCAAAAAAGAAATTCCGTACATTACTGTAAGATATCACAATTTTCACAAGCCCAAAATTCTAAAAGAAAGATACTATGAGATGCACTAAAAGGGAAAAAGGAGACTTTAATTCTATTAAATTATTTCAAGTGTATTATTTTCATTAATAAAATTCATATTTCTTGAAGAAACAATGGTGGGCACATTAAATGTGTATCCATTAATTATTTTAAGCCTTAAACTAGAGGAGAAGAATGTATTTCCTGTTCCTGATGTGCTCTCTCATATAAAAGAATTCTCTACTAGAGGAACACGTCTGGCCTCTCAATTACTCTCTCAAAGGACATAAGAAATGGCCTTTTGGGAATGAAAAGATGCTCAACACAGCTAATTATTAGAGAAATGAAAATCAAAACTGCAATGAGGCATCACCTCACACTGGTCACAATGCCCATCATCCAAAACTCTACAAACAATAAATGTTGGAGAGGGTGTGGAGAAAAGGGGATCCTCCTGCACTGTTGGAGGGAATGTAAATTGGTACAGCCATTATGGAACACAGTATGAAGATTCCTCAAAAAACTAAAAACAGAGCTACCATATGATCCTCCAATTCCATTCTTAGACATATATCCAAACAAAACTATAATTCAAAAAGATACATGTATCCCTATGTTCACAGCAACATTATTCACAATAGCCAAGACATGGAAACAACCTAAATGTCCATCTACAGATGAAAGGATAAAGAAAATTGTTGTGCATATATACCATGGAATACTACTTGGCCATAAAAAAGAACAAACTAATGCCATTTGCAGCTATAGATGGACCTAGAGATTATCATACTAAGTGAAGTCAGTCAGAGAGAGAAAGACAAATACCATATGATATAGTTTATATGTGGAATCTAAAGTATGACACAAATGAACTTATCCACAAAACAGAAAAAGACTCACTGACATAGAGAACTGACTTGTGGTTGCCAAGGGTCGGGGGGAGGGATGCAGCGGGAGTTTGGGCTTAGCAAACTACTACATAGAGAATGTAATATACGTAATAGTTGTTAGATGCAAACTATTATAAATAGAATGGATAACATCAAGGCCCTACTGTACAACCCAAGGAACTATATTCAATATCCTGAGATAAACCATAATGGAAAAGAATATAAAAAAAGAAAAAATATATATATAAATGAATCACTTTGCTGTACAGCAGAAATTAACAGCATTGTAAATCAACTATACTTCAATTAAATCAAGAAATGGCCTTTGATTTATAATTAATTTATTTATTTTTGTCTGTGTTGGGTCTTGGTTGCTGCGCGTGGGCTTTCTCTAGTTGTGGCAAGTGGGGACTGCTCTTTGTCGTGGTGCATGGTCATCTCATTGTGATGGCTTCTCTTGTTGTGGAGCACAGGCTCTAGGCACGTGGGCTTCAGTAGTTGTGGCAAACGGGCTCAGTCGTTGTGGCTCGCAAGCTCAGTAGTTGTGGCACATGGGCTTAGTTGCTCCATGGCATGTGGGATCTTCCTGGACCAGGGCTTGAACCCGTGTCCCCTGCATTGGCAGGCAGATTCCTAACCACTGCGCCATGAGGGAAGTCCGAGAAATGGCCTTTGGGTTGATGAGTCTGATGAGTGTGAGTGAAGTAATGGAGCATGTTCACTTTAGTCCTTGTTGCTTTCCTTCTGTACAAGGAGCTCGCTGCCCATATGAAGCACTCATTCTACTTCCAGGGTAGGGTGTCTAGTTTTCAGGGATGTTGGTGACTAGGGGCTGACTTTGTTTTAACAGAAAGTTCTCCAAATACTTCATCTATAATCAAGTTGACATTCTAACAGTTCTTTACTGAGTATGTGATCATTTATAAACAGAACAGTAAATCATGTACTTAATAATGAATAGCTATTTTTCTGTAACTTTCATAGGTGTTTTTAGAATGCTCATATCAATGACAAACTTTTTAATGATAGCTACATAAAAGCAACTACTAAAAGTAAGCATTAATAATTTGGGCATTTTCCCCTTAATGGATAGAAAAACCTTGACTATATAAACTTTGCAGAGGACCATGGATTCATGTAATTAAAGTAATAATTAAAATGTGATTTTACTTTAATAAAATACATGCCTACTAAAATAAAGATATAACTATTAGATTTTGTTCCTACCTCACTGTATCTGGAGTTTAGAAATGAAGCATGCATCATTAGAATTTTTTTTAGTAGAAAACTATCAGGTAAATTCAAAGGATTAAAGTTGGTTAAACAAATGATTATCATTTTAAATGTAGAATGATATAGCAATAATGATGCTCTGCATTTTGTTACCTTTTATCTCCTTGTTTTAAACTATTATTAAAAGTAGATATTGTAACATGAGACAAAAATTAAAATGAATATTTGATAGCTTAGGAAGTATGAATAATATGTTAATTAGAATTTATTTTTAGGTACATTACCTGAAACTGGTAAAACTCTAAATCTGAGCAGCGAACTGTAGCTAGATGGATAGCTGGATAGATTCAGATACAGCATAATTCTTAAACATTAAACACATCCTGTATTTATTACTATATTCATACAAGTCAGATAAAAGAGTAGAGAGTACTTTACACAATGAGATTTAATGATCGGCACAGAAGTATGTTGGCTATCTCAGAGCAAATTAGGGCTTAAAGAGGAGGGGATGGCTTTGTTTATTTGCACTTTTGTAAGGAATTTCTAGAAAAATCAAGGCACCTGTTTCTAGCTTTAATGGTGAATTTACTTATACAACAAGCTTACCCTATAAATGAAGCAGGTATACCCATACACTTGTATTGGTCTATTAACAGTGAATTAAGTATCCCCATGTGTCATGCTTCACACTAAACTACCTTAGCAGATGGTGTAAATTCAGCATCCTCCTCCTAGACCCCTTTTCTTAATCTCCTTCAGCATCACCACATTTAACACATCTAAGTTGGAATAAATACAAAGGATTTGACAAAACCCTTTGTGAAGCCATCACGTGAGCCAGGGTACATCCCTTTTTTTTCTAGGACTCAGTATTGAGCCGCTAGGTCTTTTCTAACAATGCCTCATCTTTTTACCTGGTGTTAATCTACGACTGGAGCAGTTCTACTCACTTGTCCTTCCTCAGGCTAGTTGATGTTCTTCTTTTGAATGACTCAGAGATTTTCTCATCATTAAAGTTATATATGGCAGCTGTAAAAATTAGTAGATTAGAGTTGATTCTATGGCCTTTTGTCTTCCAAAGGGAGAGCTGAAGGAAGTTTCCAAGTATGAAGGACTCCTTGTATTAAAACATCCACATGTTTGGGGTCAGAGGCCTATCATAGTTTGGGGTAGCTCATTTTGGGTCATCATATGGTCTAAGTCACTTCATTCTAGTGCAGCTGTTCTGTTTTCTGAAGGTAAGAGTCACACGTGGGCCATTCTCAGTGGACTCACACTCCAGGCCTTCACCCATTTTCAAAAGAGCAGCTGAAAACTGGAACCACCTGAGGACAGACAGGTAACCCACCAGAACAGTCCTTCCATTCAGGGTGGTTACCATCAGGTTTTAGCTAAATGTCCTTTTAGTCATTCAACAGAAGAATCAAAGAAACAAAATTTCATTGGGCAGTGGTGATATTTTGATCAGCAAAACGGCCCATAGGTTTAACTTTATATTCTCCAGTTCCCACAGTCACGTGTCTACTACTACTATTTGATCCCTTTAGGAGCATCACAAGTGAATGTTGCACTTTTTGAATGTTATATGATTTATTTTTATATGTTAAAAGACAAACACTAACAGGCATAAGGTTACTGTTTGATTGAACCTCTCTTCTCAACCAGAAAGACCTAATTTTCAACATTCTACCTTACGCCCATATCTGTAAGGTAGCAAAGATGGAATTCCCAATGATCTTTCAGCATACTTTTTACACAGCACACTAGTGAGAAGGTATGGGGATAGAAATTTTTACTTTAATATCATTAGAGAAAATTAATATGGTTATATTTTTATAGCTTTTCACTTTCACTCTAAGTTACCTGAAATTCCCCAGGTTTTAAAGTTTTTAAATTTTCCTAGGTGAAAATTATTTTAATACATTTTATTTCAAAATTCTTCTCTAAAGCTTGAAGAGATAAATTAGATTTACCCAAATATCTTCTGAAATAATGAACAGTGTTTAGAAGATTTTTCTAATTTTCCATGAGATCTTTTCTTCCTCCAATGCTTTCCTAAAACTTATTTTTCTGCAGATAATTAAGAACAAATGGAATTTATAATGATAGTTAAATGAATGAATTATAGCTTTAGACAATAGCATTGCTTGTGTACAAGAGGTTTGGGTGGCTTACTAGATTGAAATGCTATACATGTTGTGGTACAAATAATGAAATATTTCCAAGTTAGAAAGCAACCAATTTTTATATTCCTCTTAATAAAAGAGTGAATTTAATGATGTCAAGACTTAGAATTCTGTAATTTTTTGTCAAAATCAAAATTTGTCAAAATCAAAATTTTTAAAAATTAAAAAACGTAATTCAGAGCATACAGAAATAATTCCAAGTAACAGTAGTATGATGAAATCTTAAGTTGTTTTTGCTACTATCATCTGGTTAAAACGAACAAAGGAACTGCTAAGGGCACACCAGTGAGCAAGAATTAAAAAAAAAAAAACAAAGGACAGTTTACGTTTCAGTTTTAGCATTGAGTCAGAACTGCGGAGCAGATAATGAGACAGTATCTGAAGATCAGACATCACTTCATGACTGAACTCTGCCCCTCTCTACAATATAAAGGGACTTTGTTCTGGTTTTTTATAAACTAAATTCTTTGAAACAAAGGGTGAATGCAGACAGGCATTCTAGACTCTGCTTCAAAAGTGTATCAATTTAGGCTCGAAGGACATCCTAGAGAAACAGTAAGAGAGAGTGGCTTAGGAAAACTAAAGGGAAATTAACTTATTTTCTGAATTGAGTTCATATTCTAAGAATGAAATATGTGTAATGAACAGCAAAAATAAAAGGGAAGGAAAGGGTTGGGAAATTAAGAAAAAAATAATGTATTTTTATTGAGCAAGTCTATTTATGAGGCAAATGATGTGCTGGATGCTTTCTGTACCTGGCTTCATACTAATTCAAACTTCTCTGCCTCTGAGAAGGTTACTCCCTGGGCCCAAACTAGACTCTCACCCCTTCATCTGCCTCCTCTTGGTACATTGCTTCTTACTCTTGAAGACACGCTTTTCAAATTATTTGCTCTTTAGCAATTTGTAAGCACTCATTGTTATGGGTTGAATTGTGTCCCCATAAAGCATATGTTGGAGTCCCTCAGTACCTCAGAATATTATTTTATTTGGAAATCCGAGTTTGTTTTTTTTCTTTTTAACATCTTTATTGGAGTATAATTGCTTTACAATGGTGTGTTAGTTTCTGCTGTATAACAAAGTGAATCAACTATACA
Organism: Mesoplodon mirus; assembly: GCF_964341445.2. Lineage (NCBI taxonomy): Eukaryota > Metazoa > Chordata > Mammalia > Artiodactyla > Ziphiidae > Mesoplodon > Mesoplodon mirus. The sequence continues at coordinate 83,184,696 of NC_138989.1, read as the reverse complement.
TATACATATATCTCCATATCCCCTCCCTATTGCGTCTCCCTCCCACCCTCCCTATCCCACCCCTCTAGGTGGACACAAAGCACCAAGCTGATCTCCCTGTGCTTTGTGGCTGCTTCCCACTAGCTATCTATTTTACATTGGGTAGTGTGTATGTGTCAGAGGTAAGAAAGTCGAGGTTGAGACAGGGAGCCTAACCCAGTATGACCGGTGTCCTTATAAAAGGGGCATTCAGACACACACACACACAGAACGTCATGTGAGCATAAAGGAAGGGATGGGAGTGGTGCTGACACAAGCCACGGAACACCCTAAGTCACCAGCAAATCACCAGGGCTAGAAAAGCATGGAACAGAATCTCCCCAAAGCCCTGGGAAGGAACCAACTCTGCTGAGCATCTTAATCTTGGACTTCCAGCCTCCAGAACTGTGAGACCATAAATTTCTGTTGTTGAAATTGAAGCCACTTAGTGTGTGGAACTTTATTACAGCAGCCCCAAAGAAACTAATACACTCATTAAATATTTGTACAAGTTGAGACAAAATAGTCTTCACAATAACTCAACTGGATTCAACAACTCGACTGGATTCACATTACTGTCTCCATTGCCGAGAGAGAATAAAGCCGATCCTCAGTAATTTTTAAAAAATGTGGTTTTGGTCAAGCAGTTCAGAAGTCTTAGAGCAGGTATGTCATCTAAGACATAATACATAGCTGAATAATTGTATGTAACTGTATAATTCTGGAGATTGTCTTCATCAATACACAGTTGTTCTTTAAACACCACTATCAAACCATCAACATAAGGATGGTAATGTAAATGAATATTTGTATTGAGACAAATATGTGGAAAAAGATGGCATTTTTTTGTGCTATCAGAGCATCCTGGGAGCTGTGATGCAGTACTTGGACTGTTTCTTTAAAGAAAACTCCATGGTTACATATATAGGAACCAAAGTGACATGCAACTAAAAAAAAATTACTGGAGATAATGTGACAGATAACGTGAATAAATATGAATTAGTAACACTGTGGGAATTATTTGCCTCATTAAAAGAAATCAACAGTTGAGTCGCAGTATAATTCTAATATTTAAAGTTCCGTTTAAAAATGTATTCTCAGAGACCTTCAAGATGGCGGAGGAGTAAGACGTGGAGATCACCTTCCTCCCCCCCAAATATATAAGAAATATATCTACATGTGGAACATGAATGTTGGCAGAAGACCTCAGACTTCCCCAAAAGACAAGAAACTCCCCACATACCCAAAAGAAAAAAGAATAAACAGAGACAAAAGGATGGGGACGGGACCTGCACCAGTGGGAGGGAGCCGTGAAGGCGGAAAGGTTTCCACACACTAGGAGCCCCTTCGCGGGCGGAGACTGCGGGTGGCGGAGGGGGAAAGCTTCGGAGTAGCGGAGGAGAGCACAGCAACAGGGGTGTGGAGGGCAAAGTGGAGAGACGCCGGCACAGAGGATCCGTGCCCTCAGGCACACACCAGCCCGAGAGGCTTGTCTGCTCACCGGCCGGGGCGGGCGGGGCTGGGAGCTGAGGCTCGGGCTTCAGTCGGAGCGCGGGGAGAGGACTGGGGTTGGCGGCGTGAACACAGCCTGAAGGGGTTAGCGCACCACGGCTGGCCGGGAGGGAGTCCGGGGAAAAGTCTGGAGCTGCTGAAGAGGCAAGAGACTTTTTCTTCCCTCTTTGTTTCCTGGTGCACGAGGAGAGGGGATTAAGAGTGCTGCTTAAAGGAGGTCCAGAGACGGGTGCAAGCTGCGGCTAACAGCGCAGACCCCAGAGACGGGCATGAGACGCTAAGGCTGCTGCTACCGCCACCAAGAAGCCTGTGTGCAAACACAGGTCACTCTCCACCTCCCCTCCTAGGAGCCTGTGCAGCCCGCCACCGCCAGGGTCCCGTGACCCAGGGACAACTTCCCCGGGAGAACGCACAACACACCTCAGGCTGGTGCAACGTCACGCCGGCCTCTGCCACCGCAGGCTCGCCCCGCATCCGTACTCCTCCCTCCCCCCGGCCTGAGTGAGTCAGAACCCCGGAATCAGCTGCTCCTTTAACCCCATCCTGTGTGAGCGAAGAACAGACGCCCTCAGGCGACCTACACACAGAGGCGGGGCCAAATAGAAAGCTGAACCCCAGGAGCTGTGCAAACAAAGAAGAGAAAGGGAAATCTCTCCCAGCAGCCTCAGGAGCAGCGGATTAAAGCTCCACAATCAACTTGATGTACCCTGCATCTGTGGAATACCTGAATAGACAACGAATCATCCCAAAATTGAGGCAGTGGATTTTGGGAACAACTGTAGACTTGGGGTTTGCTTTCTGCAACTAATTTGTTTCTGGTTTTATGTTTATCTTAGTTTAGTATTTAGAGTTTATTATCATTGGTAGATTTGTTTACTGATTTGGTGGCTCTCTTCCTTTTTTTATATATATAGATATATATATATTTTTCCTTTTTCTTTTTGTGAGTGGGTATGTGTAGGCTTCTTTGTGTGATTTTGTCTGTATAGCTTTGCTTTTACCATTTGTCCTAGGGTTGTGTCTGTCCGTTTTTTCCATTTTTTATTACTTTTTAATTTCTTTTAATTTTTAATAGTTTTTTTATTTTTTTAATAACTTTATTTTTTTCTTTCTCCTTTTCTTTTTCTCCCTTTTCTTCTGAGCCATGTGGCTGACAGGATCTTGGTGCTCCTGCCGGGTGTCAAGCCTGAGCCTCTGAGGTGGGAGAGCCGAGTTCAGGACAATGGTCCACCAGAGACATCCCAGGCCCACATAATATCAAACAGAAAAAGCTCTCCCAGAGATCTTCATCTCAACACCAAGACCCAGGTCCACTCAACGACCAGCAAGCTACAGTGCTGGACACCCTATGCCAAACAACTAGCAAGACAGGAACACAACCCCACCCATTAGCAGAGGGGCTGCCTAAAATCATAATAAGGTCACAGACACCCCCCCAAAACACCACCGTACGCTGTCCTGCCCACCAGAAAGACAATATCCAGCCTCATCCACCAGAACACAGGCACTAGTCCCCTCCACCAGCAAGCCTACACAACCCACTGAACCAACCTAAGCTACTGGGGGCAGACACCAAAAACAACAGGAGCTATGAACCTGCAGCCTGTGAAAAGGACACCTCAAACACAGTAAGTTAAATAAAATGAGAAGACAGAGGAACACACAGCAGGTGAAGGAGCAACCTAAAAACCCAACAGACCAAACAAATGAAGAGGAAATAGGCAGTTTACCTGAAAAAGAATTCAGAGTAATGATAGTAAAGATGATCCAAAATCTTGGAAACAGAATGGAAAAAATACAAGAAACATTTAAAACGGACCTAGAAGAACTAAAGAGCAAACAAGTAATGATGGACAACACAATAAATGAAACTGAAAATTCTCTAGAAGGAATCAATGGCAGAATAACCAAGGCAGAAGAATGGATATGTGACCTAGAAGATAAAATAGTGGAAATAACTACTGCAGAGCAGAATAAAGAAAAAAGAATGAAAAGAATTGAGGACAGCCTCAGAAACCTCTGGGACAATATTAAATGCAGCAACATTCGAATTTATAGGGGTCCCAGAAGAAGAGAAAAAGAAAGGGACTGAGAAAATATTTGAAGAGATTACAGTTAAAAGTTCCCTAATATGTGAAAGGAAATAGTCAATAGAGTCCAGGAAGCACAGAGAGTCCCATACAGGATAAATCCAAGGAGAAACATGCCAAGAAACATATTAATCAAACTATCAGATATTAAATACAAAGAAAATATTAAAAGCAGCAAGGGAAAAACAACAAATAACATACAAGGGAATCCCCATAAGGTTAACAGCTGATCTTTCAGCAGAAACTCTGCAAGCCAAAAGGGAGTGGCAGGGCTTATTTAAAGTGATGAAAGGGAAAAACCTACAGCCAAGATTACTCTACCCACCAAGGACCTCATTCAGATTCCTTGCAGAAATTAAAACCTTTACAGATAAGCAAAAGCTAAGAGAATTCAGCACCACCAAATCAGCTTTACAACAAATGCTAAGGGAACTTTTCTAGGCAGGAAACACAAGGAAAAGACCTACAATAACAAACCCAAAACAATTAAGAAAATGGTAAAAGGAACATACATATCGATAATTACCTTAAATGTAAATGCATTAAATGCTCCCACCAAAGACATCAACTGGCTGCATGGATACAAAAACAAGAACTGTATGTATGCTGTCTACAAGAGACCCACTTCAGACCTAGGGACACATACAGACTGAAAGTGAGGGGATGGAAAAAGATATTCCATGCAAATGGAAATCAAAAGAAAGCTGGAGTAGCAATTCTCATATCAGACAAAATAGACTTTAAAATAAAGAATATTACAAGAGACAAAAAAGGACACTGCATAATGATTAAGGGATCAACCCAAGAAGAAGATATAAGAATGGTAAATATTTATGCACCCAACATAGAAGCACCTCAATACATAAGGCAATGGCTAACAGCCATAAAAGGGGAAATCAACAGTAACACAATCATAGTAGGGGACTTTAACACCCCACTTTCACCAATGGACAGATCATCCAAAATGAAAATAAATAAGGAAACACAAGCTTTAAATGATATATTAAACAAGATTGATTTAATTGATATTTGTAGGACATTCCATCCAAAAACAACAGAATACACTTTCTTCTCAAGTCCTCATGGAACATTCTCCAGGATAGATCATATCTTGGGTCACAAATCAAGCCTTGGTAAATTTAAGAAAATTTAAATCTTATCAAGTATCTTTTCTGACCACAATGCTATGAGACTAAATATCAATTACAGGAAAAAATCTGTAAAAAAAAAAAAACAAACAAACAAACAAAAAAAAAAACACACATGGAGGCTAAACAATACACTACTAAATAACCAAGAGATCACTGAAGAAATCAAAGAGGAAATCAAAATATACCTAGAAGCAAATGACAATGACCCAAAACCTGTGGGATTCAGCAAAAGAAGTTCTAAGAGGGAAGTTTATAGCAATACAATCCTACCTCAAGAAACAAGAAACATCTCAAATAAACAACCTAACCTTACACCTAAAGCAATTAGAGAAAGAAAAACAAAAAAAAAAACCCCAAAGTTAGCAGAAGGAAAGAAATCATAAAGATCCGATCAGATCCAAAGATCAATCAAACTAAAAGCTGGTTCTTTGAGAAGATAAACAAAATTGATAAACCATTAGCCAGACTCATCAAGAAAAAAAGGGAAAAGACTCAAATCAATAGAATTAGAAATGAAAAATGAGAAATAACAACTGATACTGCAGAAATACAAAGGATCATGAGAGATTTCTACAAGCAACTCTAGGCCAATAAAATGGACAGCCTGGAATAAATGGACACATTCTCAGAAAAGCACAAGCTTCCGAGCCTGAACCAGGAAGAAACAGAAAATATAAACAGACCAATCACAAGCACTGAGAATTGAGACTGTAATTAAAAATCTTCCAACAAACTAAGCCCAGGACCAGATGGCTTCACAGCCGAATTCTATCAAATATTTAGAGTGGAGCTAAGACCCATCCTTCTCAAACTCTTCCAAAATATAGCAGAGGGAGGAACACTCCCAAACTCCTACAAGGTCACCATCACCCTGATACAAAACCGGACAAAGATGTCATGAAGAAAGCAAACTACAGGCTAATATCACTGATGAACATAAATGTGAAAACCCTCAACAAAATGCTAGCAAACAGAATCCAACAGCACATTAAAAGGATCACACACCATGATCAAGTGGGGTTTATCCCAGGAATGCAAGGATTCTTCAATATAAGCAAATGAAACCAATGTGATAAATCACATTAACAAATTGAAGAAGAAAAACCATATGATCATCTCAACAGATACAGGAAAAGCTTTCAACAAAATTTAACTCACACTTATGATAAAAAACCCTTCAGAAAGTAGGCACAGAGGGAACTTACCTCAACATAGTAAAGGCCATATATGACAAACCAACAGCCAACATCTCAACCGTGCTCAACAGTGAAAGACTGAAACCATTTCCTCTAAGATCAGGAACAAGATAAGGTTGCCCACTCTCACCACTATTATTCAACATAGTTTTGGAAATATTAGCCACAGCAATCAGAGAAGAAGAATAAAAGGAATCCAAATTGGAAAAGAAGTAAAGCTGTCACTATTTGCAGATGACATGATACTATACATAGAGAATCCTAAAGATGCTACCAGAAAACTGCTAGAGCTAATCAATGAATTTGGTAAAGTAGCAGGATACTAAATTAATGTGCAGAAATCTCATGCATTCCTATACACTCATGATGAAAAATCTGAAGGAGAAATTAAGGAAACACTCCCCTTTACCACTGCAACAAAAAGAATAAAATACCTAGCAATAAATCTACCTAAGGAGAATAAAGACCTGTATGCAGAAAACTATAAGACATTGATGAAAGAAATTAAACATGATACCAACAGATGGAGAGATATATACCATGTTCCTGGATTGGAAGAATCAACACTGTGAAAATGACTATACTACCCAAAGCAAACTACAGATTCAGTGCAATCCCTATCAAACTACCACTGGCAACTTTCACAGAACTAGAACAAAAACGTTCACAATTTGTATGGAAACACAAAAGACCCCGAATAGCCAAAGCAATCTTGAGAAAGAAAAATGGAGCTGGAGGAATCAGGCTCCAGGACTTAAGACTATACTACAAAAATACAATAATCAAGACAGTATGGTACTGGCATCAAAACAGAAATATAGATCAATGGAACAGGATAGAAAGCCCAGGATAGAAAACCCACACACATGTAGTCACCCTATTTTTGATAAAAGAGGCAAGATACAATTGAGGAAAGACAGCCTCTTCAATAAGTGGTCCTGGGAAAATTGGACAGCTACATGTAGAAGAATGAAATTACAACTCTCCGTAACACCATACACAAAAGTAAACTCAAAGTGGATTAAAGACCTAAGTGTAAGGCCAGACACTATCATACTCTTAGAGGAAAACATAGGCAGAACACTCTATGACATAAATCACAGCAAGATCCTTTTTGACCCACCTCCTAGAGAAATGGAAACAAAAACAAAAATAAACAAATGGGACCTAATGAAACTTAAAAGCTTTTGTACAGCAAAGGAAACCATAAACAAGATGAAAAGAAAACCCTCAGAATGGGAAAAAATATTTGCAAATGAAGCAAGTGACAAAGGATTAATCTCCAAAATATACAAGCAGCTCATGCAGCTCAATATCAAAAAAACAAAGAACCCAATCCAAAAATGGGCAGAAGACCTAAATAGACATTTCTCCGAAGAAGATGTACAGATTTCCAACAAACACATGAAAGGATGCTCAACATCACTAGTCATTAGAGAAATGCAAATCAAAACTACAATGAGGTATCACCTCACACCAGTCAGAATGGCCATCATAAAAAAATCTACAAACAATAAATGCTGGAGAGGGTGTGGAGAAAAGGGAACCCTCCTGCACTGTTGGTGGGAATGTAAATTGATACAGCCACTGTGGAGAACAGTATGGAGGTTCCTTAGAAAACTGAAAAGATAACTACCATATGACCCAGCAATCCTACTACTGGGCATATACCCTGAGAAAACCATAATTCAAAAAGAGGCATGCACCACAATGTTCATGGCAGCTCTATTTACAATAGCCAGGACATGGAAGCAACCTACGTGTCCATCAACAGATGAATGGATAAAGAAGATGTGGCACATATATACAATGGAATATTACTCACCCATAAAAAGAAACGAAATTGAGTTATTTGTAGTGAGGTGGATGGACGTAGAGTCTGTCATACAGAGTGAAGTAAGTCATAAAGAGAAAAACAAATACCATATGCTAACACATATATGGAGTCTAAAAAAATGGTTCTGAAGAACCTAGGGTTAGGACAGGAATACAGATGCAGATGTAGAGAATGGACTTGAGGACATGGGGAGGGGGAAGGGTAAGCTGGGACGAAGTGAGACAGTGGCATGGATATACATACACTACCAAATGTAAAATAGATAGCTAGTGGGAAGCAGCCACATAACACAGGGAGATCAGATCAGTGCTATGTGACCACCTAGAGGGGTGGGAGGGAGATGCAAGAGGGAGCAGGTATGGGTATATATGTATATGTATAGCTTGATTCACTGTGTTATAAAGCAGAAACTAATGCACCATTGTAAAGCAATTATACTCTAATAAAGTTGTTAAAAGAAATGTATTCTGAAAGGCAATTGAGAAAGATCTAAAATTATTTAAATATATACTTTTCAATTGTAATATATAAAGGATAGTTAGCTTACAAAATTAGATATTGACTTGGATTTAAGACCCTGGACATTTGAGGGAAAACAGTTAAACTGACAAATTAACATAGTATTGGAAAAATGTCCAATGCCTTTCCCTTAATATATCATTGATTAAGCAGGTGACCATTTTTTCTACAAAGTTAAAACACTTTTCATAGCATTATCCTATTCTGATTTTAATATATGTAGGGAGCTGAATCTTAGTCTTCAGTGATGACAGCTCCGATTTCTAAAATGAGATGTTATAAATAAAAATGTTTTATAATTATTCAGGCCTTTGCAAATATTATGTATTATTTGTTTCTCTAAAATACAATCTTGTTCTCCCATAGTAGTTCTAGGGTGGCACCCTTATTCTCCTAATAACCTATGCACAAAATCTCAGAATGATTTTTGTTTCACCTGTACATTCAGTTCATTAGGAATCCTCACTTAATCTTCCTTCATAATTTTCCTACACATGGTACCCCAACCTCTTTTTTAATCCCTAAAAGGATTTAAATTTCTGTCTTGTATGAAACTTCTAAATTATTTTTTAAATCTATTAGCTGCTCCTACTTTCCTTTTCACACTCATGTGTTCTTTATTTTCTACCCAATTAATCTTCCTAAAATAAAACTGTCTACCTTCTGTTACTCAACAATTTTTGGTGATTTCCCTAGTTTGGGGGGTAAAATTTTAAAATCATATCTTTGAATTTTCAGATTGGTAACAATTTTTCCAAATTACTTTTTTTACTTTATTTCTTAATACTGAGTTTCTCAAACGATCTGATTCATCTCACTGTTCCAAAAATGTGTCACATTTCCTACCTATTGATTCTCTGCCAATCATCACTAGAATATACCTGGAAATTTCTATCAATTCATTTCTTATAGTGAAAAATATGGGAGCAGAATATCAACTAAGAAAGGAAAACAGAATAGAAACCTACAGATATCGGCTCAGTTGCAGCTATATATATATATTTGTTAAATGAAGAAATCTGTAAAAAAAATATAAAACTTGATAAATCTATCATTGTTGATTCTGAATATAATTATAGAATTAAAGATATTGGTAAAAACTTATTATATGGCATCTTATAATTAAATTATAGAATTAAGTAAGAAAAAATGCCAGAAATCATCATGTACTTTTATTTCGAAATAAGCTATATGAAGAATAAAATTTGTTGAAATATTAGAAGTCAGTTTGTCTAGAAGGTGAAAATATGGACAATATAAATTTTATTTAAAAATTATAAGTAAATTACTGTTATAATCTAGGAAAAACATTACTTTTTTAATCTATGGAAAAACATTATTTTTTTAAAAAAGTCCTTTCAATCTAGCAAACTTCTACACTACGAACTAACCTTTTCAAATGTACTTTGCACAGAAATAATTTTTCCTCAAATTCTTTTTGCCAAAAGATACAGTTATAAATACATTTAAATAAATTATTTCAAAGTATATAATATGCTTACCTAAAAAGCAGTATACTTTTAGAATATCTATTGGAAAGAATAGCTAATGCTTTTTAAATTGCCTATCAAACATAACTCAGTGCTTCTTTTTTTGCATAATAAATATTTTAATGCTAATAATTAGAATATATTTCATTTTAAAATTTAAAATATATTCCAAATTTTAAAATAAAATAATTTAATTAACTGTAACAAAGTAATTTGAGCACAAGCTGTAGAATAAAAGATCAATGCTATCTGTCTGTAAAATGTAAATCTTGATGTAATGCAGTGTTTCATGACACTAGGGTCTCCAGGTTGTTCTATGATTCTATCAGATAAGATACTGTGGTCAAATAAATAAGAGAAATCTGAATGTTCTATTCTCTAATTCTTGTCTAATTCAAAATTCCTTAAACTTCATAGATAATAGAATCTCTTTTGTGAGTAGCACCTGTTATTATCCTATTAAATTTGTGTTCCAGGGTAGTTCCAAATTAGAAAAGCTCTGGTGAATCTCTATTTTAACTGAACTAGAAGAAAAAGGAAATAGTGAAGTATATGACTCAGACATTGAAAATTGCGAGTACCTTATCATACATTGTTATACATCTTATCCATCTAACATCAACAAACTTAAATATATAAAACTGTGCCCAAGTTTGCTATGTATTATGCATATGTAAGTATTTTCAATATATATACTCTTAAAATACCAGGTTTCATAGCTATGAAACAATGGTTAGAATTTTAAAAATCATGTTTAGAAACACTGGATTCGAATTTATGCTTTAACTTGCATGATATATCAAATTCCATTGAAATATCTGTCTGAATCTATTGAAAAGCACGCAAAAAGATAGAGTTGGGAATTCACGTAGAGCGAAGTTTAACTCATACTGTACCTATACATTAAATATTAGATCTATTTCAGTACTAATTGGATCAGAATTTTCATTTATACCTATTTAATCATTTTTAATCTGTGGAAGTAACACATCTGGGTTTTTGATGATCATGCCTTTGGATAATTGTGTTGTTGAAATTAAGTTATGGAAGAAAGGATTAGGTAATGAGAGTATAGGAATAAGTAGCTATATATATTATTTACAGCTGTATTATTTAGCAATTTTTTTTTTTTTTCTTTTTGCGGTATGCGGGCCTCTCACTGTTGTGGCCTCTCCCGTTGCGGAGCACAGGCTCCGGACGCGCAGGCCCAGCGGCCATGGCTCACGGGCCCAGCCGCTCCGCGGCATATGGGATCCTCCCAGACCAGGGCACGAACCCGTATCCCCTGCATCGGCAGGCGGACTCTCAACCACTGCGCCACCAGGGAGGCCCTATTTAGCAATATTTATGAAGGCATGACAATCTTTAAATGTTAATATTTAACAGTAAACATTTCATCTGTTCTGTGCTTTTAACTTCTCAAATTCACTTTCTGTGTTCTTCCATGTTTAGAAATGGAGAGAGCATAAACATGAGGGTTATCTTTGGATTATTAGAACAGTTTGTGGATCATCTTCAAAAAATGGAACGTTTTGAAAATTAGCTCTATTCTTGATTATGCATTTTTATAATCATTTCAATATTCACAGTGATTATCAGAACATGGACCTATTATATATTTCCTTGACTCATTCAGCTCTGAAAAAATTCTATCTATTTTTAACAAATTATGCTATACAATATGATAATCTACACGACAGGCACAAACACCAAACTAGTAATTCAAGTTGCCTAATTTCCTGCAGTGTGGTGGTTTAAAAAAAGGAAACTATACATATGACATATATAATATTATATGTACATACTATGGAAGAAGATACAGGATTGAATATGGAGCAATGATTCACAGGAAAGTAAGTTCCCAAAAATTTTCAGGAGAAACGATGAAAAAGGATCAAAATAAATTATCAATAGATCTTGTGGATCTGTTAATCCTATTGGATTTACTACTATACATAAAACAGATAAGCAACAAGGATCTATTATATAGCATAGGGAATTATATTCAATATCTTATAATAAACCATAATGGAAAATAATCCGAGATATATATTATATATATATATATATATATATATATATACTCATAAAACTGAATCACCTTGCTGTACAGCTCAAACTAACAACACTGTAAATCAACTACACTTCAATTAAAATAATATAGAACGTTTGGAGAGTATTACAATTGGAATACTACAATTAAAGGTCAATTTCATTTAAAAAACAAATGAAGAGGGAGATGAAGTTGAATTCACAAGTTAAAAAGGTATAAAGCCAAATAGAAATATGTAAAAATAGAGTGGAGAAGGTAAAGAAATGAAGAAAGAAATGAAAATATATAAGTATTGGACAATATCTCATAGGACATCTTAGGGAAGCTATGGTTATGAAATAATACTATGTTTCTCATCCAGTAATGTTCAGCCCATGCTTCTGGTTCCTGATATTAACACGTTGTATCTTAGCAATAGGCAGAGTGCTCTGTGCTTCAACATCCATACTCAACCTTGTTCCCCACTTCTCGAGAGTCACGTGAAAAACACCTGCTGAGGTAGGAAGGTAATACTGAACTGCTCTCTGCACCCTGGCCTGTCCCAGGGGAGGATGCTTTAAAATGCGACTGTTCATGATCCAACCAGGTGGGGAATACAGGACAGGCTGAGGCTTCCTGCTCCCCCCATCTGGGGCTTCCTCTCTGTTGACATGATTTCATCTCTTGTTTTATACTTCCTTTTACTTGCTGAATTTGACTCTTGTAATTTCACAAGATGCAGAGTAATCTGAAGCTCACAGACTACTGGTCTAGGGAGATTTATCCTATCTCAAGAAAATGGTATCCTAGGACTTTGTTCTCTCCAAGCGTCAAGCTTAAACTGAAGCTTTTTTGCTTCCTTGCATAGTGTAAGGGATGACTCAATATTTAGTTAACATGAACAACACTGTGCTATTTTTCTATATCTGCTCCTAAAGCTCCGCTTCCAGTCCACTCAGGATCTGAGTTCTGAAACACAGAAGGGGATGGCTTAATTAGCTGCTTTATTGCCCATGACAAGGACTGAAGGCATCCTTGCTGGGAGTGAAGGTGTTTTAGCTTACAGAAGCAAAGTCTGTATTTTGTTGCTATCACTTGCAGTATACTGTATACCCTGATATTAATTTCTATATCGATATTTCAAGTCACAGACACCTAGTTCAAATAAACATGAGAAAAGTGTTTAAATTTACTGGCATACATGTCTGAGGCGTCCAGAGATGCTCATGTCTTCAGAGATTATTCAATCATGTAACCAGAAAGTTCACACATACTTCTGCACATCTCTCTGTGAGGTGGGGTGAGAACCACCACTTCCAGCCTGACATTTCCACAGCAAGTGTGTAGGCTGGACTCTTCCTCTCTTCACCCAAATATTCATCCCAGGGAAGAGTTCTGATTGACTATATTTGACCAACATGCCTATTACCTGGGGCATTCGCTTCACCAAAGAAATAAAACGTTACATTCGGATACAACAGGTCACATGACTCCCTAGTGAAAGAGTGGGGAGAAGTGGGTGATGGATGTTATGACGCTTGATTTTCTGTACTGACTTGACTAGACCACAGTACTCAGGTATTCGGTCAAACATGTCTGAATGTTGCTGTAAAGGTATTTTTAGATGAGATTAACATTTAGTTCAGTAGACTCTGAGTAAAGGAGATGACCCTCCATAATACGGGTGGGCCACGTCCAATCAGTTGAAGGTCTTGAGAGAAAAAAAGACTGAGGTCCCTGAGAAAGAGGGGATTCTGCCAGCAGATCACCTTCAGACTCAAGTTGGAGCGTCAACTCTTCCTTGGGTCTCCAACCTGCTCACCCTGCAGATTTTGGACTTGCCAGACTCCACAACAATGTGAACCAATTCCTTAAAATCTCTTCTCTCTTGCTCTCTCCCTCCATCTCCCTCTCTCCTCCCCTCTCTCTTTATATATAACTTTGTATTATATTATACCTCCTGTTTCTCTGAAGAATCCTGACTCATAAATTATACCCCCAGAGGTATAATTTATTGGGGGTAGGATATAGTATCTTTTGAAAGGATGCTGAGCAGAATAAAACACTCAAATTCCTCTGAAGTATCCTAAGTACTATCCTACATGTGTCAGATTATTAAAAAAAGGGGAAATAACTTGTTCCCTCAAAAATCTTACAATATTTAGATACTATAAAATTGCCATGAAAGTACTAAACATAAATGAAATTAATATGTATAATAGGTATATAAAAATTATAAACATTTTAAAATATATATATTCAGAACTACAGATATGTCTATTTGTGAGTTAATAGACATACACATATACACATTTCCTAGCTCTGTCTGCTGAGAGGGCCAGAATCAAGGATGCTCTAGGTAACAATAGTACATCTCCCACACACATGTTGGTCTCTAAACATTGTTCACATTAAAAGGAACCAGGGCTCTTTGGAGAAGTGGCTGATTCCAGGGCTAGAGCAGGGAAAATCCAAGATGAGCCTGGAACATCATTTTGTGCTACTAAAACACTAAAGAAAAAGGAGGCGGGACATGGAATGGGCTTGGTAAAAGAACCCAGGAGCCAGCGTGAAGGAGGTTCTAATGGCCAGAGTTGAAACAATTTGATAAATAAGTATCCATGAGTCCTGAGAAATAAACAAGAGGAGATAGCTCTTCTTTACAAAAGAATTCCAATTAACAGAAAGTAGGATGTGGAGATTCACCAACGGGTCAAAATACCACAGTAATAATACCTGTTCCAGACAATGGGCATCAATGGATGCTAAAATTGTCACGTTTATAGAGAAAAAGTATTTTAATAGTATCAAAGAATCTTCTCCAAGATACGTATCACCTATGAAGGGGAAATATGGTAACTTTATGGTGAGGAAACCCAGTTGATACTGGGTTTCAACTGTAAATCACCAACAGTAAGAAGTATGCCCCTCATTTATCTCATGATATGATGCATTGAGGAACAACATCGTTTCTAAGGCATTCTTGCAACAATTGCCTAAACTTACTGTAATCCTGAGAAGACACCAGACAAACCCAAACTGAAAGACAGTCTACAAAATGGATGATCTTCAAGTGTCAAGGTCATGATAGACAAGACAGACAGAGGAATGGTCACAGGTTGGAGAAGACTAAGGGGAAGAAATTATACACAATAGGGCGTCTTCAGTGATACTCCTGTAGTCCTTAGATGTAAAGAACATAACTGGAAAACAATGGTGAAATCAGAACGAGGTCTATACTATAGTTAATGAAAATGTACCAATGTCGAGGTTCTTTTCTTGATACTTGTACTATGGTTACATAAAATAGTGTCATTAGGGAATAAGATGAAGTATGCGAGGCAACTTCCCATATGGTTTCTTCAACTTTTCTTAAAGTCTAACATTAGTTTGAAATAAAAAGGTTTTTAATAATTATATGTGTATACAAGCAAGTGCATTCATGTCACTCATTTGCTTTCTACTAACCTGTAGCCTGTAAACATGGTTTGAATGTTCTCATTGAGGGAAAGCCTTCTGGCCCCTATTTCTTGAATTATAACAACCACCCACGACAACCTAGGATTATGTCTAACTACCTAAAATTGCAGTCTCATTTCAGCAGTCTCATAGTTAAAAATATATATCACCTAGTACAGTGGGATGAAGATCTTACCACCATAAATAGCGAAATAGCTTTTCCATTTTTTTTCACATGCACAATCGGCAGCAAAGTCATTGCTGAAGGAAGTTGCCTCTTATGCATGTTTTTTCATTGTCATTGACACATTTCTGAACAGCTCAAAGTGTATAAACGTATGGAATTCTTACCTAGAAAAACTTAAAAGGAAAGGTACATATTGGCTACAAATAACTAGAATTTTTAACATTTATATTGCATTTTGTTACTCAAAACATGTTGACACAAGCATACTAGAGTAGATGCCAGTCAGAGATTAAATAGAAGCAAAAGTAACAGGAAAAGAAGCATTTTTTTAAATCTCACTAGATGAAACTTTTAGATACCCCATCTAGAAAATTGCCCTTACATACATTTACACAAACATTTGGGGGGGTTCACATTATCGGGCTTAGAGTAAGTTTTGTAATTTCGGTGCTGAGAACTAAAATTACAGAACTGCATCTGTCCTTCTATGCCGAGTACAATGAGGCAACACCAGAGTTCTATGACTTAATTTATGCTTATGGGAGCATTTTATGCGAGTGAATATATTAAACTACAAAGCAATCACAGAAAATGAAATCAGGAGTCAAAACTGTATATTTAAATAAACTGAACCATTATTTGAGTATATCAAAAGCTTGATCGAGTCAAATGAATTATGCACCAGTATACTTTTTCAAAAACACATGTTAGTTTTGGCAGGGGGCGGGGTATAAACCTTCCCACAATTTTGTTCATAGTCCCAAAAGTTCAGTTCCGGAAGTATCATTAGACACCCTCATAATTTCCATGCTTAAAGCCACAATTTATCTAGGTGAACTGAGACTTCATATGTGATTTTCTTTAAAACATTCTGTGAAAAGAAATGTGAGGGGAGAAACAGATGTTGATGATTGCTGAATCTCAGTGATGGGACAGCTAGAAGATCTTTCAACCCTTTGTTCACTGTCTCTCAGCCTTATCTCTTGCTCGTGCTCGTATTAGGCCAGCATCACTGAAGAGCTTGAAGCTCCCTGGAAATAGACTGTTTTTCATAATTCTTTGCAGATGCTGGTCCCTCTGTTAGGAAAATTTTTGTAATCCCACTCAGTTCAATTCACCCCAAGCTGTTCTTTCCTGACTGGCTACTTTTATTCCTTTAGATTCAGCTCATGTGTCAACTCCTATATGACTCCAGGGCAAATTTCTCCCACATTATATGAAAAATCAGAATGTTCACTCTGAATACAGGGGCCATGTACATCTTTGTGTGAGCTTTCCCGATGAACAGTCACATGCAGAGTCTGGGTAGTATCTGTTCTCATGCTGATTTGAATTAGACTGGGCATCTCCCTTACAGGTTGTGAATCTGCAGGAGGCTGGAGCAGCTCTGTTCTGTCCATCTCATTCTGTGGCCCTGGCTAGAGGGGAAATGGCTACCTGGATAGCACATTCCTCATGGCAGATGTCAGAAGCTTCCAAAGGCATGAATGGAAATGTAGGTGCCCGTTAAGTCTTGAAAGTGGCACACTGTCATTTCTGCCCACATTTCATTGAATCATGGCCGTCACACAGGCAAGCTAAAAATCAACGGATAAGAGCAATATAACCTTTCAATAGAGATGGGAGTTAATATTTCCTCACAACCTATAAGCTATCACAATCAATGTCTGGGAGGGTCTCTGGCACACAGTAGGTGCTTAATACACTTTCGTGTGCTTTAATTGTTCTTAAAAGATTTCAATGGTTTATCACTTTTAAGATCCTGAAAAGTAAACAGGTTAAAAGCAGAGTCAAAAATGGCTCCATCATTAATTTAGAGTTTTATCACAGCCCCTGCGGGTTCTTTGCTTATTTATCTGTCTTCTTCATTCCACCGTGATTTCCGTGACGTCTTGCCTCATTGGATCCCCACCTGCTGGTAGTGGGCTTGACATCTGGGAAGTGCGCACTGAATGCTCATTGAATAAAGAATAAAGGAACACAAGTTAGAAAGGAAAAGAAGACAGAAAGATCAAAGCAAATCTAAGACAAAACGAAGCAAGCGGCTATCTTCGCTTGTGGAGTTCGCAAGTGATGCTTCAGCATTTACTAGAATTGTTTTTCTTTGCTTTAAAGTGATAGTCAAAAACTTTTGATCTAACCAGTTGTTATTATGAGTATAATTTATCATAAGGTAAGCCTCTAAGTTTGCTTTTGCTTGCTAATTTACAAGTCACTTAGGATATATGATGAGAATGCAAACTGAGCAAGATTCATTTAGGTTTGAAGTCCCTAGAACCACAGAAATAAAGAACGATAAAATATTTATAGCTCAATGAGATTTAGACTGCATCTTGCAAGCTGAATTAGGATACAAAAAAGCAAACTGAAAAGAATATTAATTACTCAGGCTTGGTAATATAATGGTCCATAATCATGTACCTATGATGGTGCAAAGTCAGAAAGGTAACTAGGTGTCCTGTTCTGGCTTCAGTATTCTTTGTTTTTCCCTCTGCCTCCCTGATATTTGCAATTAATCTTTCTATAAAAGCATTAGCAATATTAATATACTCCTGTGATATAAAAAGATCACTATCTTTTATATACATTTTACAGTTAGGGCATTATACTTGAGAAGAAATGTATGCAAAATCATGGATAGATGTCAAAAACTTATTATTGAGAAAATAAAACAAAAAGGTAAAATGAGCGTATTAGTGCATTTATATGAAGTTAAAATGGAAGTGAAATCATTGAAGGGATTAAAAGTCCAGGAGGGGTTACTTCTGCTGAGGTGGAAATGACTGGGAAAAGACAGAGGGAAAAAAGAGGTTGGTGGAGGAAGCCTTGAGAAATACTGTTCATTTACTATTTCTTATACTAAGTGGCTTTCCCAGGAACCTATGCCCTGTGCAGACCATTTTTTTACATCCTTGCTACTACTCCCCCCTCACTAAAATGTACTTTCAGGTACTACAATGCTGGTTGGTCTCCTCTAAATCTTTCGGGATTGCTCTCCAGTTTGAGTTCCCCGAAAGTCCTAGTTTTCTAATTTCCAGTGCAATCTTCTCTCAAAATCTTTTCTTATGACACCAATGTCTCTGCAGCAGATTTCCTGGGAGACACCTTTTACTCTGTCATCTTTGGGGACCATTATTCAGCCTACCATTCAGTTTATATCTAACTCTTAGGTATGTACAGACAATAGATGGTAAATAAATAGATGACAGATACATACATACTATATAGATGACAGAGATAGATAATTTTGAAAGAGGGGGACTTGAGAGTTTCCAGTGTCTTTTGCCTAATGAGATGAGTGCTATCCTCTATAAAAATTTTTCGTTTTGCTTTCAAGAAACTCTGTTCTGCTTTCAAGTCTTGCCTTAAGAGCAAAGCATTCTTATATTGTCTTTCACTGGTTCCTGAAGGATTTTACCCTCCAGAAAAATGCACTATTATAGGATTCAGAAGGGGAACAAAAAAGCTGTGCTTTTATGAAGTAGGACAAATAGGGTTGTTGGAGAACAGAGGTGAAAGGGAAAATTGAAAGACCTCAGATACATTCTTGGCAGATGTTAGGAAGCAGTACACATAGACCTAGAAATAAATTCCCCAAAAGAGTTTTTTTTTTTTTATTGCCAGTTTAAAGATTTTTGCTCTGAGAGATTCTACAGTCCCTAGAAACTCTTCAGCCTTGGATTAAAGGTTAAAAAAAAAAACACACAACTTAGATTTATTGTAATTTTTCTTTAATAAATTAGGTCTTTGCCTCTGAGTAGTAGAGATACAGTTAGAATAAGAGGCATCAGCAACAGGGAAGTAACCTTTATGAGAATATCTGTTTGCAGCAGCTAAATGCTGTGTTGGCAGTGTGTCCCTCTCTATTTGGAAATGGCAGTGCCTGCGATGATCGCCAACGCCGATGCAGTACTTACTCTGTACTAAGAATGAGTCTAAACAGTTTTCATATATTAATTCCCCTGGTTCCTGCCCCACGCCACGCAGAAAAAAAAAAAAAACAACAACAACTCATATGAAACGGGAACTATTATCAACCCCCTTTTAAAAAGGGGGAAAAATGGAGGTAAATCAAAGTTAATAGCCTCACCCTAAGCCACACACTCTTGAAACTGTACTTGGACCCAAGCCCTGGTTTCAAGGCCCAAGACAAGGTTTTACAGAGGAAGTTTTAACTCACTCCAAATGCAGCACTGGGTGGTGGGCCCATTCCTCCACCTGATTTACTGCACTCTGTGCTGAAGCTATTAATCCATCCTGAGCTTATATGAGTAAAATGTGTGGTGCTGTGTTCTAGGAATTCAAACATGAATGAGGCACCTTCAACATTTATTGGTTTTTGTGTTTTTTTAATCAAGATGACTCAGACGGTGAAACCCAGAGCACAGAGGATCACTGAGATCTGATTCCCTGGGGAGAAGAGCAGCCTAGATGTTACAAAGGGTGACAGAGATTAACACCTGTCAGAAAGGCACAAACACTTTTACAACCGCCTCATGAGATTCTCTGAAATACTAAGAGCACATATGGGAAGAGACAAAGCTGCTGAATTTACTTTTTAACCAGATGGGGCCAGAGCCAGGATGTACCAGCCAACTGTTTCCATGAAACCACATCATAACAAACTCCCGCAATACTCAGAGGTATAGATCCAAACGACCGCTTATTCCAGCTCGTGCATCTGTGGGTCAGCTGGAGATTAGCGGAGCTGGGCTAGGCTATGCTGGGCAATCCTACTTCAAACTGAACGTCCAGCTAGACTTGGCCTCTGCCTCCAAGCACTCAGTCCTACTCCTATGAATTTATTCTAGGGCCCAGGACACTTGAGAGAAGCTCTTTTCATTGCAAAACAGAATCACAAACATGCAAGTGTATTTCAAACCGCCTCTTGTATCATGTCTGTTAACATCCTGGTGACCAAAGCAAGTGTCATGACCAAACCCAAACCCAACTTGGATGGAGGATATAACACCCCTCCCGTGTAGATCAGGCAAGGGGGAAACTTGGCTGAATATATGTTAATCTATTAAACAGGGTAATTTGGCCTAGAGTATTTCCAGTTAACTTTATGGACTAGAATTTTCACACATGCCTAGCATGAAGTGGGCCCAAAAAGAAAGAAAACAAAAAGCTCCAATGAATAAAATTTATTTAACCAAAAGGCTGATAGTCATTGTCCCATCTCCAAATTTAGAATGTATTATGCTTTACTACATTTAGAACAAAAATCCTCCAAATTAATAGGAAAGCTTAAAGATATTTACAAAGCATGCAGATCACCTAAATATGAAGACTAACCCTGAGGAGTACCCTGTAAAAATTAAGGCAATCCAACAAACACATGAAAAGCTGCTCAACATCACTAATCATCAGAGAAATGCAAATCAAACCCACAATCAGGTATCACCTCATACCGGTCAGAATGGCCATCATCAAAAAATCTACAAACAATAAATGCTGGAGAGGGTGTGGAGAAAAGGGAACCCTCTTGCACTGTTGGTGGGAATGTAAATTGATACAGCCACTATGGAGAACAGTATGGAGGTTCCTTAAAAAACTAAAAATAGAACCACCATATGACCCAGCAATCCCACTACTGGGCATATACCCTGAGGAAACCATAATTCAAAAAGAGTCATGTACCACAATATCCACTGCAGCACAATTTACAATAGCCAGGACATGGAAGCCACCTAAACGTCCATCGACAGATGAATGGATAAAGAAGATGTGGCACATATATACAATGGAATATTACTCAGCCATAGAAAGGAATGAAACTGAGTAATTTGTAGTGAGGTGGATGGACCTAGAGTCTGTCATACAGAGTGAAGTAAGTCAGAAAGAGAAAAACAAGTATCGTCTGCTAATGCATACATATGGAATCTAAAAAAATGGTACTGATGAACCTAGTGGCAGGTCAGGAATAAAGACCCAGATATAGAGATGGATTTGAGGACACGGGGGTGGGCAGGGAAGGGGAGGCTGGGATGAAGTGAGAGAGTAGCACTGACATATATACGCTACCAAATATAAAATAGATGGCTCGTGGGAAGCAGCCGCATAGAACAGGGAGATCAGCTTGATGCTTTGGGACGACCTAGAGGGGTGAGATAGGGAGGGTGGGAGTGAGGCTCAAGAGGGAGGGAATATGGGGATATATGTATACATATAGCTGATTCACTTTGTTGTACAGCAGAAACTAACATAACTTTGTAAAGCAATTATACTCCAATAAAGATGTGAAAAAAAATTAAGGCAATAAAATGCAGGATACTCACCACAGCTAGAGATTTTACTTAAGAAAGAGACAAATATGCCATCTATGTGGGTGATGTGTAAATATGAATCAATATCTGTTAATTATCTCATAAGCCTAAATATGTACATACATATATAATAACATTTGCAAGTAGATAAAAATAGTCAGTCTCTATGATGAGTGTATTTCTTGAGTATACTTTTGGAAAAACTTACTAGAGTATGTCAAAGGGAAATAGTAAAATAGGAAATGTAGACTAGGGGGCTTGGACAACATATTCTTAATAATTTAATTCATAGTAACAATGAAAATATGATTTTAGTATTTGGATACTTTTAATAAGAAGCAATAAAAAACTGTCATTTGCTGCAAATAAAAACTTTTCAATAGGATGGTCTCCTTATAAAGCAGCTTATACTGGCAAAAAAAAAAAAAAGGGGTGTCATATTTGTATTGTTTCCTACAATGCTTTGATGAAAATAATACAAAGATTGCCAAACTGCTTACATTTTCCAGTATGTAACATGTTTTACATCCAGAGAATGTTTAATTAATTTCCTGATTAATTTTTTAATGCTATTGCTGTTTGGCAGCTGTTTTGACAAAACTGCCTTCCTCATTATAGAAATTCTACTTGTGAAAAGAAGTCAACCATAGCAAATGGACTTATTGAATTATCCAGCTCACCAGTTATAGAGTATAAAATTATTCATCCTCATATAATTTGATCACAAAAAATCATTTATCTTTAGCAACTGTGTAAAATTAGATATTATGCTGCAGGATAGCTGCAATTTTACAACTGTCTGTAGTTAAAAACTTTTAAAGTGTATTTGAACACTTAATTATTGCCTATTTTCTCATACCAATTTGTTACAAAAAAAAAGGTTAGTATCCAAGTAATTGCTCCACTGAGCCCACTTCTCTCACCACTTAAAAAGCATCACTTAGTTGTTTAAATGCAAAATGTCTGTCGGTTATTATTATTGGCTGTGCAATCTAGCGGAGAACTCATTCTTATTTTAATGTTTATAAATTAATGAAGTCAGAATCAATTCATTTCTTAATAAAACCAACATAACTTAATTGGAAACTCTTCTTTGTTATCATTATTACAGGTATATATGAGAAGCACTGTAGCAAAGCATTTGTAAAGGTTGAGCTGATGCTTAACATTTCTTATTCATAGTGCTAGACTCAGCATTAATATTACTTTCCAAGCTATTTATAGATTTTTGTATCTTATCTTATTTAAAGACCATGCCTGATGTATTTGAAGATTACTTTTCTGTTACAGCTAACCAAGTGGATCTAAATAGGCTTATCAACTAAAATGGAAACCTCAATGAACTAAAAATGAGCTTTTCAGCTATCATTTCAGGCTATACAGATTAATTTTTCCTATTTGGGCAGTCTTTCTAGATATCTTCCAGCTAATGTATAACTCAGCTAAAAGTTAGTAAGATTATGCAGCTTCAGCTAAAATATATCTATCTACATTTTTCTATCAATATGTATCTAATCTATCTACACATAATTTATAGATAAATATATTGATATATATCCACATACCATCTACAATTTGGGGAAAATGTCTGAAAAATTAATGACACAAATATCAAAAAGAAGTTGACTTATTGAGATAATAACCAACAGACTAAGGCATCATAAAAGGAATATATATTTAGCATGATGTATTTAATTAACTTTTCATTTTTTTCTGTTAAGTTGGGAGTCAAAGAATGGAACCCTGTTTCCAGAAGAATCACTGATACATTTGCTAAAAAATGACAAATGAGAAAAGAGTCATCTGATGTAAAATATGTGATTGTCTTAAGATACACAAATTTTTTAATTTTTCTCAATCAAACGTTTTGCTATTTAGCAAGCTACTCATTTCAAGGATTCCATAAAATCTTTTTGAAAAAGTCATGTGTATTCAATCAAATGGTGATTCCAATCTTAGTTTAGCACACCCATCAATACTGGTTTCCATCATAGAGAAAGCTCATTCTCTGAAAGTGCTTTGCATTTTTCTATAAAGTATTTTGTTAAATCATTACAGATCTAACCAAAAAAGATCAACATTTTCATGATATTGTTATATAACAATTCTCTTATTTTTTCGTTATAAATCTAGGTCAAACAGTAGGAAAAAAGAAAGTTTGATTTTTTATAAAAATTACATAAAATTAACTAAATAAAATATAATTTTTATAAAAACAAAAAGTTGCATTAATATTATTATATTCTGCTTAATACTCCATCACTCAGGCAAGAATTCTATAATAAAAGTATTTTTTCAATTTAGATATTTTATCTGAAATTCATTATAGGTTAATTTTTTAATACAGTATATTAATTCACTATTGGAATATTACTCTCCTAGAAACGTATCTTAGAAAGTAAAGCGGGCTTCCCTGGTGGCGCAGTGGTTGAGAATCTGCCTGTTAATGCAGGGGACACGGGTTCGAGCCCTGGTCTGGGAAGATCCCATATGCCGCGGAGCAACTAGGCCCGTGAGCCACAACTACTGAGCCTGTGCGTCTGGAGCCTGTGCTCCGCAACAAGAGAGGCCGCGACAGTGAGAGGCCCGTGCACCGCGATGAAGAGAGTGGCCCCCGCTTGCCACAACTAGAGAAAGCCCTCGCACAGAAACAAAGACCCACCACAGCCAAAAATAAATAAATAAACAAATGTGGGGTTAAAAAAAAAAAATAGAAAGTAAAGCATACAATTTTTTCTGGCTCAGGATAGCATAAAAGAAGAAAAATTATGTTATTTCCATTGCTGTAGTCAAAAACAGCTTATGAAAGCTTCTGAAAGTCTTATGTAATGTGGTAATTACAATGTGATATAGCTTTCATTTAAAAAACAAAGTGAGACTTCCATTTCAATTGATACGGAGGGATTGGTTCCCCACCCTGCCCCCCCAAAAAATCCTCCTACAAGTAAAATAGTTTGATCAGGTGCAATGAGCTGAACTCAAATGAAAATCAGGGAAGATACAAAGGAGCAGAGAAGAAAGATGAAAGTACAAGCAATGGTAGTAAGTCTGAACTGAGGCTGGAGCTCCCGGGGCAGGGGGTGAACACGGGGTGGGAAGAGGGCACGGAGTGGCAGTTAGTTTCAGTAATCACGGACTTTGGGTTTTAAGGGCCACATGAATGGGAGATGATACCTTGAGTTATCTTCTGGCCAGGTATTAAGAGCTGGAATTCATAAAGTACAACTCTTAAAACCAGCCTTGAATTTAGTTACAATAATACAAACTAAAATGAACAAAAAGTTACACAAAAATAGTAACCTGTTAGTAAACCTTTGCTCATGGCAGAAGTAAAAGGAAAATTTGATTTTGAGATGACCCCACAGCTTAGTTTTCAAAAGATTCTCTCAGAGAGCTCTTAAATATTAGGTATAAACATAGAGTGTAAAGGACCACGAGATTAAAAATAAATAAATAAAAGTTATAACATTGAAACAATCCAATTTCCATAGAAGAAATAGATAAATTTATTGAGGAACTGCTCCCACGAAATTCACCAGATCCAGCTGACCTCACAGAATTTTAGTAAATCTTTAAAAACTGCATAGCTTAAAAATGTTCTATAAATTATTCCTCTACATTGAAAAGAGTGGAAAGTTCTCCTTTTAGGAAGTATAACACTGATACAAACAGAAATAGTACAACTAAAGGTAGTACAAAAGAATTTCTTAACCAATATACTTATGAATATTGATGCAAAAAATCAAATAAAATATTAGCAAGAGGAATCTAGTATCACAATAGCAAAATAACATGCCATAACCAGTGGCGATCTATTCTAAGAACTCAAGGTTGGTTCAATGCTTGGAAATCAATCAGTATTACATACTATGAATACATCTAAGAAAGTATGTCACATGATTATCAATTATCTTCATATTAATGAAAAAGCCTTTAACAAAATCCAACATTCATTCATTAAAAATGAAAACCTTGGGAAATCAGAAATTGAGGGATACTTTCTTAGCTTTAAGTCTCCTCTGTAAAATGAGAGGAACAATGGCCACTTCCCAGGGCTCTATAAAGGTTCAAGAACACACAGCTTAAGTACTGGGCACCCTTCCCTTTCTCTGGGGCATTTACATTTGGACAGATATGCTTTATTTTTTTTTAACTTTTGGATTTTGAAGTTTTATTTTTAGCTTATAGAAAAATTGTAAAAATAACACCAAGAGTACTCATTCACTCCTCTGGATTCTCCTAATGTTACTATGTTATATAACATGATGACAATGGTCAAAATCTGGAAATTAAAATTAATATTGTTAACTGGAGACCATATTAGATTTTATCAGTTTTCCATTAACGTGAATTGGACGTTGTTGCTCCCATTTTACAGAGAAGAAACTGAGGCCCATAGAGGGAAAGGGACTTGGTCAAGGTCACCCTGCTAGGATGTAGGAAGGATCAGAGATCAGAAGGATCTGATCTCAAGATCAGAGCTGAGCTGATCTCAGTTCCTAACAGGAACCAGTGTTTCCTTCCTTGGTCCTCTCCATAGGCTCTTCCATCAGCCTAGAACATTCTTCCCTCCCTTTCATTCTTGGAGTCCAAATGCTGCTTCCACCAAGAAGTCTATCCTGACTGTGCTGAGTGGTGCCCCTTTACCATGTACCAGTCTTTCCTCCAATGTGTTTGCTCACTTGTAAAGAAAAACAGCAAAAACACAATCTCAGTGCGTACTGTTAATAAGAGATCTACCTAAATCATAAGGCATCATAAATTCTGAGAGTGAAAGTATGGAAAAAACATTACACCCAAAAAGTAATTGGTTTCACCTTATCAAAGTCAGGTAATGCAGGCATGAAGTGAAAAATCATTTATAGGAAGAAGACAGGATCACTATCCAATAAAATTTTTCATCTCACAAGGAAGATATAACAACTATCAACTAACATGGCATAGTCTGTGATAAAACTGTTCAATCATAGAGGATAAAAATTTCACCTTTCTGAAAAAATGGTATACTAAAGAGAGAGGAGTCTTATAATTATATTTATAGAACCCTCCACCTAAGAGCTAGAAAATATACTCTCACTGTAAACACAGAGAAAAAAAGAAAACAAAAACGAATCATCTAACATCTATAGGGAACTTTTCATAAAAACCTCAAAATTTCAGGACAATATGGAACACACTTTCTGATCACTTCTGATTTGGAGAAAATGGAGTAGCTTATGTCTGAATAATTTCTTCACCAAGGGGAACTGAAAAATATGGGGAAAATCTATTGTAGGCATCACAGAGTAGAAGAATAGTCTAGAAGATCCAAAATTCTAGAGAGCAGAGAACCAAAGAGAAGTAAATTCACTTTTCCCTGGGATATGTTTGTCAAATGTGGGCAAAGTACAAGATTTCAAGTATCTCAACGTGTTTTAGGGAAAGGGCCAGGACAGGTGAATAGGACAGTCATTAAGTCCTTTCTGGCTGTTTCCCAGAGCAGGAGAGATGAGATAGGAGTCATGTGGGAATAAATTCCCTTTGAGTTGGGTGTGATAGAAAACTAGTCCTGAAATACAACCAGTTTTCCCTGAAGATATCTGTCAAAGTCTGAAGTTACAGAGAGCAAGACCTTAAAATGCTAAGCAGAAATTCTTGGTGAAACAGAGCTACGCTGATCAAAGCAGAGAAATGATCAAAAAAGAAAAGCCTACCAGTAACTCAGTTTAAAGTCCAAAATATAGTGTTACACCAGAGGAGTCAAAGCAGAGGTCGGGGACGGGGGGGAAGAAATTAACTTCAAATTTGCTTAGTCCCATGAGGTAGTTTAGATAATCAGCTCCATATCAACAAGCAGAGAAATGGTGGATTGCCTCTGGTCAAACATAATGTCATCAGGACCTCCCGTAGTTTTAATTCAAACTGATCTGCACTCAGTCAAAAATTATTAGACTTTGCTAGGAACAAGACCATATGACAAAAATCAAAAAGGAAAACAAAAGATATTAGAAGCATGTCAATAATTCATGCAGACACTGGAAGCAAACTTTAAAATAACTGATCTACACATTCAAGAAACAATATTAAAAGACAGAAAAATAGGATAAAACATATGCTATGTTATCTACGTATACCAAACACAAAAGCAGGCTGTAGTCAAGATAGAGACTATGACATGACAAGAAGCAACAGGAAGACATTTTCTGAGACCATGATCTAATCATGTGTTTTTTAAATTTTCCCCTTGATCTGAGTGCTAGATACATAGATAGGTTCAATTTAAGAACCAGTTTACAAGGCAGAAATAGAGACACAGCTGTAGAGAACAAACGTATGGACACCAAGTGGGGAAAGTGGCAGGTGGGATGAACTGGGAGACTGGGATTGACATATATGCACTGCTATGTATAAAATAGATAACTAATGAGAACCTGCTATAGAGCACAGGGAACTCCACTGTACAGTAGAAACTAACAACATTGTAAAACAACTATACCCCAATAAAATAGAATACAATAAAATAAAATGTTAATAAGCCATACCCTTGTGATTTGAGCAATTTTCCATGTTATACTTCAATAAAATATTCACTGAAAGAGAATGATCTAACCAGTAAGATCAATAAAAATGTAAATATATGGGAGTTAAGACACATAAATACTTGGTCACACAAACATGCTTCTAAATACCTTTTCCATCAAAGAAGTCTTAATGGGATTATAATATATTTCAAACTTATATGTAATTAAAGTACTATCAAAACTTCAGATGTAGTTAAAGTGGCACTTTTTGGGAATCTGAGCCTTATCTATTTTTAGAATGATTTATTTGAAAGAAGTGCTGAAAATTATTGCCTAAATACTTAACATAAGGAGTTTGATAACATTAAGAAATTGGAAGAAAAAAATTGGTAAATATGAACGTGAGCAGAAGTTACACAAAAGAATAGAGAGTATTAAAAATGCTGTATCTTTGTTTATTTGGGAAAAAATAATAAACTAGACAAACCTCAGACAAGACTTTTAAAGGAGTTATAAGAGACATAAAGAATAACTACAGTTATAGTATGTATTAGACAAATTTTTACAGACTTTTAATAAAAAATATCTTTTGGCCAGTGTATTTGAAAAGTTAGATGATCAGAGTAATTTCCTAGAGAAATATGCCAAAATGTGTCAAATATATGTCCACACTCAATCAAGTAAAAAGTAAGTAACCTGAATATTTCTATAATTACAATTGAATTAATGGTTGAAAAGTATAGCTTTCTTGAGAGAGAGAGAGAGAGAGAGAGAATGAAAGAGACAGAGGGACCCAGATGGTTTTGCAGGAAAAGGTAACACCCATCTTTCCAAAGCTGCACCCAGGAATAGAAGATGGAATTCTTCTTGATCTTGTTGAGGCAAAAGTAACTCCAGTGTCAAAATGAAAAACTAGATTAATAGGAAAAAAAATAAGAATTATTTCACTAATGAACATAAACACAGCATACCCGAAAGAAATAACCAAAGCCAACAATTTTTGAAAGTGACACTATATCATGAACTCATGACCCATGCTACAGATACAATTTTATTAATACTAAAATCTCTATTATTATTCACCAAAATAAAAGGACAAAGATGAAAAACTGTATGTTATGCCAATAGAGCTCTAACATGTATTGAATAAAAGGTAATACTCACTGAGGATAAAGATAAAATCTCTTTGAAAAGCAAAGCTTTAAAATAATCACATTATCTTTCAGGTGATTAAGATCATATAAAAATAAATTAAACACTCAAAATCTGGATAAAAGTATAAGTTATTATTCAAAAATATTAACCAAGGTCTAAATAAATCAAGTTTCACCAACTGTTGGATGTGAAGACTCAATACCAAAAAGAAGTCCAATTTTCCCCCTTAATATCATTTGTTCAATGAAAATTTAATAAATATTCCAATAGAGATTTTTGTAGGAACTTGGCAAGCAGACTGTAGAATATATGTGAGAGAGAAAAGGGTCGGGAAAAGTCAAGACTCTCAAAGAACAAGGTCTATGGCATTCCCTCAAAGAGAGTTTTATTAGCAAGCTATATTTATTGGTGAGCATTCTTAGTTACACAATACATAATTTACATTAGTTTAAGGAGGAATAAATTTATTTATGAACACTGGAAAGCTCTCAGAATCACTGATATATTGAGAGAAAGAAGCTAAGGGCTTAGTGTCCAAGAACAACTTCCTAACTACAGACTCAGTCTGTTAAGGGTTACCTCTGACCCCGCACATAATGGGAAAAGCAAAATGCTTAATCTTTTAGAGAAATATCCGTGTAGGAAAGCAAAACACTCACACACACACACAAAAAGTATAAAATCACATCTTCTGTTTGGCACAAAAAGAACTATTAACATAAAGAAGTTTCAGCTTTCAAGAAGATATTCATACTACATTTGAATGACAAAGAATTCATGTCCAAAACACTATTTTTATAATGTCCATAAATTCATAAGAGAACAATTTATCCCCCCAAAAAATTGAAATGGAAAAGAGAAAAAAGAAAAATAGGTAATTCCAGAAGAGGAAATCTTAATGCCCATTAGCAATATGAATATGTATTCTACCTCATTAGAAATCAAGATAAACAAATTAAAACAAAATTACATTTTCCACTCACTTGATTAGCAAATATCTAAACATCTGACTATAATAGTACTGACAAGACAGAAGGAAATGGGGACATTCAAACACTACTAGAGGAAGAATTGACTGCAAGAGTCACTCTAAAAAGTCATTAGGCTATACATCTAGTAAGTTTGGAGGTGAACATGCCCTAAGACCCAACCATAGATATATGGAAAAATATACAAAAATATATACAAAAGTATTTGCTGGAGCATGGTTTAAAATAAAACATTAGTAACCAGTGAAGTAACCATCGAACAATGACTAACTTTTATATGCATGCCATGCAATGTTATACAAGTGAAAGAAGTTAACTAAATCTTTAACCATCAACATGAATAAGTGTCAAAACCATAGCAGTGAGCAAAATAAAAGCTGATTTCTGAATGATTTAATGACATTTGTATAAAGTTTTAAAACATACAGAACAACATTAAATGGTTATAAAGGCATCTATACGTTACAACAGTTTAAAAGCACACAAAGGAATGAAAAATACAGGAGAGTGTGGAGTTGTAAGGATATATTTTGGGCGGGATCGAGATGGCAAAGGGGTAGAGGTAGGGCTTCCACTGTAATTTTGACGTTTCATTTCTTAAGTTGGGTGAAGTTACCTTAGTGCTGGTTACTAGTATTGTCCATACGTATTTGCACTTTTGAAATGATATGAAGAATAAATAGTGACCCATTACTTGACTATCGTAGTGTGATGACTTATAAGTATATATTTTTGAAAAGTTTTTGTCAAACAACTTCTACACGCCTTGGCTTAAATAGAAAGAGAGAATATGTACAACACCCAGGAGGACAGAGAAGGCAGCTCACCATCCAAAGCTCAGGCTGCCCTGGTTGCTCCTAAGAGCTGAAGGATCAACGTCTCAACACAAGTTGAAACCCACCCATCCCCGTCAGCTGGAAAGCTCTGATCTAGGAAACTGGCTGCCCTAACAGTTCCTACCAGAGCTGCATTACCACATCCAGAGACTAGATGTCTGCTCTGTAGACTCAGACATCTGATGGTTAAGCTATCCAAGGGTCAGGGTCAGGCTAAGGGTGATCTCCTGGACATAGACAGTACCCCGACTCACAAAGACTATTAGGAAAAATTCAGCACACCCATCAGCTTATTGCTTTGTAGATACAGGACTATTAAACTGTTTATACAAGCATGCCCCCTGAGCAAATGTAGTCTCTGACCCTGAAAAAACTTGGAACAGTAATAAAAATCAGTTTTCTGGGTAGCATGGAATCACGGCAGGCTGAGTTATTTGAAAAATTCGATGGTTAAAAACAATGACTTTGGTAGCCTGACAGCCACAGTCAGAACACTGACTTAGTTTGTCTCTGTAAGAAATATTTTCTTTCTGGCCAAGGCCAAGGCAATTCTCTTCAGATTGAATGGACCTATCCAAGGATGAGATCCTGCATGGTGACCCTTCCTGTGTGACTCCAAGCCCTAGAAGGCACATTATTATGCTTTTAAATAAGGAAGAGACTGCAGGAACCCCAAAGTTCCCATTTATTCTCACAAAAAGTGATAAGATTTGCTTCAATTTTAACCTAAAAAGGCAGTTGTTTTGTTCATTATTTCATGATATCAATTCCTCTGCTCTATGTCCCTAAAAATATCAGGTTTGATATAATGTTAATTGGGTATAGACGTAAAGTAGATAGCTAACAATGATTTGAGCTTTCCTTAATCCATGGTAACAACTGCATGTTTGTCCCGCTACACTTAACACAGCGGGAGTTTTCTTTATTCAATATTCCTAGATATGAATTCTATATCAAATATTGTAATTAAATTATTTGTTATACATTCTTATTCTAAAGGAGACCTATTTCTCAAAAACTAGTTTTTATTTCTTGAATCATTAAGAAATTTAAGTGAGACATATACCCTCATCAAATGGAATTATATTAATATTTACACAATCACAATTATGTTTCATGCAATATTCAGCAGTTTCTTATAGAGAGCAATTACTACAATTATTACTCAGACACTTGTTTTTTCTACCTCCTACTGGAGGGATTCATGTAGTATTATTCTGCATTCTCTAAACCCTAAGTCAAAATAATTAACTTCTAGCAGGTGACAGTGAACTGCAAAATCAATACTCTGTGAGACTCAGGTATCATAACAATATGTGACACTATTTACTCGGCACTCATTTAATTTCACTGTGTAAATGACATTTCCTTTCCAACATCACTTAGTGAATAGATATCTAGCTACTGTAGCATTTGACATTTGACCAACATTGAATATTAAGAGCTTTTCCTCAAGTGCAAGTAATTCAGCATAAATAAATTACCTAGAGGACTGGGAACACCAAAGAACTCAAGGTTGGGAGATCAGGTATTAGCAAGGGTGTTGATTTTTAATATTTTCTAAGAAAATGGATTATACTCAGAGCTTTTATGACTTTTTTAAAAATTACAAAAATGTTGAATATTTCCATGTATTTTATAACACATATACATATTTTCTTAATAGTTATATAATGCTAGTCTATAGGACACCAATTAACTTATTCAATATTCTATGGTTAAATTCAGGTTGTTTTCCATTTAAACTATTAAATAAATATTATACTTAAATGACATATGGATCTAGACAACAATTATCAAAGAATGCTAAATCATTAGGTGACACAGTGTTGAGGAACTGATGGTCCTGGTCCTGCTACCTTGGAACACTAATCAATGTTAGCATCTTTTTTTTTTTTTTTTTTTTTTGGTTTGCAGGATCTTAGTTCCCCAACCAGGGACCAAACCCATGCCCCCTGTAGTGGAAGCGTGGAGTCCTAACCACTGGACTGCCAGGGAATTCCCAATGTTAGCATCATTAAAGGTGATACAATCAGACATTTTGTACTTCGTGCAACAGAGAAGCAATAGAAATGTCACAGAATTATCTATGAAGTATTCTAAAAGTTTAGCCTCAAATCTAATCAAGCATCTATATCTTTTCAAATTTACAGGAAATACAAGAGTAAAGGAACAATTTAAGTGACATCCCACAGAAACTATTGGCCAAATCCAGGATGAAGGACAGTCTTACAGGAATAAAGAACCTGGTTTTTCCAACAAATCATTGGCATTAAAAAAAAAAAAGGAGTGCTGTTATAGGAAGAAAGAGACTTATAAGATGTAACAACCACAATGGTGATGACTTTAGATTCTTATGAGAATGGGCGGCACTTTGAAAAATAGGATGAATTCCATATGAACTGATTATTAAATATTTATAAAGACAGAATGAATACTTTTAGAATGTCGGGGTATGGTAATGACATGGTGTTTGTAGTCTTTTTTTTTTAAAGACCTTACAACTTAGAGATGCACGCTGAAAAGTCTACTGCTTCAGTGATGTGTTGTCTGGGATCTGTTTCAAAATACCACAGAATAACAAAGATGTATACGCACAGATGAAATTTAGCAAAATATTGATATTTGATGAAGCTGTGGGTATATGAGAGTTTATTATAGTATTCTAATCTTGTACATTTGAAACTTTTCATAATCAGAGGTTACAATGTTATGACAACTAATTTTGTATGAATGGTTTTGAGTATTTGTGGGTTACTTATTTTGGATAAATTCCTAGAAACTGGACTGCTGAATCAAAAGGAAAGTACTTCTTGAGATCATTACATTTTAGAACACATTTTATCAGTCACACGTAGAAATCCCTATAACCCTTATTAAAGGATTATTATGTCTTCATTGAGCCTCTCTTTTTATTGTTGAACAATGTAGCTACTATTTTGACTTGTAAAACTACTTTATTAAGAATATCAACCTTCTGCCTGCCTCATACTTTACAAAAACTAACTTACTTTAACATGAGCATTTAAACTTGTCTATGCATTCTTCCAAACCAAGATGAGCTTAGAAATGTGCAGTAATATTTACCCATCTTCTCCATTTTACTGTCTGCTATTAGGATCACGACTTGAAAGTGATCAGATATTCAGAATCTTGCCTGGTACTATTGACTAGGCCTTGGTATTCCTTGTTGAAAATAAGCAGTTTCACAATAAACCCCATTTCTTTAAACACTCCCTGTCCCCAAATCAGCCAATAAGCCTGAATCTTCTAATAGGTCGTTCCCAATACTCTCCTTATTAAGACATCCCATGGACTCCAAGATATGTGTTCCCAGGTTGCAAAACATAGTAAATGAAAATTTTCAACTACAGGCGTGCTCCTGGTGATTTATAGCTGTAGGAATTTGACAAAAGTCATAATCTGCTGCAATGTTATAGTTTCTTCATCATAATTTCACCTAATATGTACTTCCTTTATTTTTTAGTGATTAAAATGTTAACACATATAGCATTCATTTTACTTTTAGTTTTTAAAGAATGATTTTTTCCAAAATGATTTAACTAATTTTAATGTATTGAATCATATTCCTTACCATTAATTTGTTTTCCATATTTATCATGTCACCTCAAAAATAGTATTCCTCCCACTAAAATATCAGGAAAAAAATGAGAGTTACACATTTTTGTGTGTAAGTCTAAAACTCTGAAATTTAGCTTAGTTTGATACTAAGCAATTAGATATAAATGAAACAAAAATATACATATATATATACACACACACACACACACTGAAGAATTTTTTTAAAAAAATCAAGACTATGTCCCCTTGGGAATGGAGAAGCATTAATACCTAAAATGTTGAAAAAGTCAAGATATTTTTTGCTTGCTCCTGACAGTTTCATGCTCTCTTATGCCTGGATGGCTTTGCCTGCGTTTTTATTCTTCTATTCAGAAGGCACTTCCTTCTCTGTTCATCAAGTTAACTCTTAGTCATCATTCAGCCTCAAGTTTAGGCAACACCATCAGTGAAAGCTAGTCTGGGGGTTCCTTCTCTGTGTACTCACAGCATAAATCACACCCTGAAGGACTTGCCTTACCCATCTGTCTCCAACTCATCAATAACCTTATCAGAATGTCTCTTCATGTTGGTTTACCCAAGGTCAGGTGAGAAGGAGGGATGCAATGAATGTTCATTGATGCTATGCAGTGTTTCCATGACTGTGAGTCTGGTTAGAGATTTTGGGAATGACACCAGGTAAGGAAGATACTATTCCTGCAGACCTCCGTGCATTGCCAATACTTTGTCACTTTATTACATTCACTGCAGGAGCAAGATTCCCCTCCCAATTTGAAGGTCTAATAAGATGTTAGATGACCTAGAAAAAAATGATCTAATAAAGGGATGGCTTTACTGCCATCAAATCATAATTGAGAGAGTAATGATTTGTGATTTTGTACCAGTCAACCAGAGATTCCTTTGCAAATGTGGACATCAGGCCTGTTTATATGGTATATAACAGCAGATGTCTGGCTGCACATATTTTCCAGCAACAGGAAAAGAGTGCAATCACTGAAGAGGTGAGCACAGGGGACGTGGTGAGGGAGGAGAGTCTGCCCTTCTCCACTCAGGTGTCAGATGAGCAAGTCTTTGTTCTGAGTCTGGAGCCTTATGGTTTTCTTCTTGTATCTCACTGACCTCCATAAATATTTGCTGAATTTGTCAAGAAAATGACCTTTCAGATCTGACCAGGGCGTCTGGCCTATAACCTTCCTCTTATAAGATTTTTCTCAGTGAAGAATTTTTGTTTCATCTCCTGAATTGCCTCAGGGCACTGCCAGCAGGTTTTTGCCTGTTTAGCCAAGCAATTATCTAGCCTTTAGTGAGAGGTATTTTTTTTTCACTGGTGTTACTATTTTAGAGCTTTACTGTATCACAATCATATTATTTTTTAATTATATTTTATTATACACGAAGAAGTATTTCACTGGTAGTCCAAAATACAAAAAGCATCATTACTTTTTGTGTGTAGTTAGCTCTGAAAGTACCAATTTATCTTTCCCAAATTGATTTCACATTTCACCTCAGGGTCTTCCTTTCACAAAAATGTCTATACTCTAAGGAAGGTTCATAAACACACCCCTGTTAAGGTTACACGTTCTAGAAACACTTCCACATATTGGTAATGGACACTCTCATCCATCCTATTGCTTAAGCGAAAAAATCTGGAATTTCTCTCAGTGTTTGCTCCCTGGACATCTTGTCCTAATCCAATTCCATCATCAGAACCCAGAGGACACAAAACCTCCAGAGAAATATCACAGCAATCTTCCAGCCTCTTCACCTGTAAGCATCACATCACTTCAAGCCATTTGGATAACGGACATAACCTCCTAACTCATCTACCTGTTGCTATTCAAACAAATCACAATGTCATCTTTTAAAATGTGAGACAGCTCAAACCTCAGGCTTTCCTTAGAATCTTTCAATGCCATCTCAGTCAATTTTCATAAAGTCTAAACTTGTCACATGGTGTATATAATACCCTCCATGATTTGCCCCACGCCCACCCCTCCAACTTCATTACTCACATGCTTCTGGAGCTACACGCCAGGCAAGATGCGCTGGTTTTCTTTCTCTTATTATATTCACTTGTAAGGTTGGTCCTGCCTTATGATTTTAGGATTCATCATTTCTTCAGCTCAAAGCACTCTTGCCTTATCCATGTCTTGACTCCAGGATCATTTCCTCAGGAAAAACTCCCTGACAAGCCAGACTCAACCAGCCTCCCATGCCGCTTGGTCTCTCTTTTCATACATCCACTCCTTTTCTCATTATTCCCATTCCTCCTTTCTTCAAAACGAGATTTTTAAAAACATTTTTACATTAAAAGTTGAAAATGACCAAAAAAAATGCTTATTAAAAGAACAAGCAACTTGTAGACTCTTGGATTCTGCTTCACTGCATACTTTTACTTTCTTAACACCATTCAAAAGCCAGTAAAAAGCAAAGATCTCCTGCAACACAATTGACTATGCTCTGAACACAGGGATATAACTGCCATGGGAAAGAAAAACATGGGTATTTATGCTGACGGCAGAGATGCACATCTACAAATTAAACATATAAACAAATTTTACCTTTTTTTAGGCTTTATAGTCTTGAATAAGTGTGTTTGGTTGAGATGATCAGGGACAGAAATTCAGAATATAGCAGGAAAAATAAGCAGGGACAGATTCCATCTCATGAATGTAAATACAGCAAACGGGATTAACACTTAAAGAAGTAAAGCTATTCAAAGCCTCTTAACATATACTTTTCTCTAAATAGGATATTTTATGTGTTTTCTTTGTAATCACAAACACCTTTATTTCACTCATCTGCAAGTTTTATTTTATCTTCCCTTCACTACACCTCATCATTCCCGCAGGCAACCAATGTCAGCAACCAGGTAGATGTCTCTCCAAAACTTTCTGCTGGCTTATATAATTGTACGTTTATTCACAAAGACACACACTTTGCCATGTTTTATAAAATTAGAAATACCATGTTCACAGCTGGGACTCGTGCTTTTCTCAATTAATAGTTACACAAGAGAACTCCCTCCAAAACAAGATGACAGTTCTAATTCATTCACTTTATTTTCTTCATAATATTCCATTGTATATAAACAGGTATCCCTTGCTTTTCAAAAGTTCACTTTATGCCACTTAGCTTTCACGCAAGACCCACATTAGTACCTGTTTTGCTAACCAAAAGAAATCCACAGAGGATTTTCACTGTTAGGAAAAAACACAAAAAGCAGAAATTGCGTTCAGCGTTTGTTGGTCTTGCAGCGAGCCCTTACGGAGGCAGCGCGCACCTGAGCAGTGAGCGTGGCACCGCCAAGCTCCTTCCCTGGGAACGATACTCAGCATTGAGCCGCAAGAGCTTTGTACTGTGTCTGTGAGCATCTGTGCTTTACCTCCATTTATTTTGTGTATCTGTTAGCAAGATGCATCCTACGGTGATTGCTTCTTTGCTTTTGTACCATTTCGACTAAGGAAAGGTTTCAAGAGAACACTCTGCTTTCCGATAGTGGGGAAACCTCTGTATTCCACAATTTATGTCCCCATTCATTATTAGGGGTCCCTAACTTTAGTTTTTGTTTTTTCATTACACTGTATCTTTGTATAATGGTCTTCAAGTGGTCTGCATATGGGAAAGATTCACAGAAGTAGAATTACTGATTATTGCTTTTAATTTAAATAAATACTCCCATATTGCATTTAAACAAAGCTGTAATAATCTTTAACCTACCAATGTAAAAAATATTTTTGTATATATTCCAATCAATAATGTTACCTATAAGTATTTTTGATATCTAATTTTATATAAATTTACACTTAGAGCTACTGGTAAGGTTTTGTTTTTTTGCGGTACGCAGGCCTCTCACTGTTGTGGCCTCTCCCGTTGAGGAGCACAGGCTCCGGACGCACAGGCTCAGCAGCCATGGCTCACGGGCCCAGCCGCTACGTGGCATGTGGGATCTTCCCGGACCGGGGCACGAACCCACGCCCCCTGCATCCGCAGGCGGACTCTCAACCACTGCATCACCAGGGAAGCCCAACTGGTAAGGTTTTTATCTTTTATATATATTTTTATAGTCAGACTTCAACCTTAATGAATTTTCTGCTCAAGTACTTACCCCATTTCTCATTGATTCATTTGTATTTTTCTCAATTTGTAAGAGCACTTTGCAGTATGATTACTGTTATTATTAATAATCTTAAAGCTTTGTCATGTATTTACAAATATATTTCCCAATCTCTTGATTTTTCAATTGCTTATAATTTTGCTCATCATGGTTGCTTTTTGCCGTTGTTATTTTAGTTTTTATTTAAATTGTACTATTGACTCCCATGTGTAAGGCTACGTAAAATTGAAAGGATATCTATTCTGAGGTCATTTCTCTATGGGGATCACAGGTATGTGGGCAGAGCATAGGTTCCCTTGTAGAGCTTGGACTAGACACGGCCAGTCATCCTGGCAGACACTAGAATAGGAGGGAAGCACGAGAACTTGGCCTTTGACAAAAGGTAGGAACAACTCCCTCCAGGTTTCAGCCCTAGCATTCCATCATTTCCAGTCTTTGTATTCTCAGAAAGTTTCTATAAGTAGTTGAAATTTTTAAAAATATCTCTGTATAATTAGTTCCACTCACTGATGAATTAGATACATATTTTTCAGTCCTATAAATCAAGGTAATCACTCATCTCTAACACAAAACTGATCCTGGTCAGGAAGAAAGTTTAGCTCCAATTATTTCTAAGATCACTATAGGTGCCAGAAAATCTGTGAGAGTTCCAATTTTCAATATTTTGCCCTACTGTTATTAAAACACATTTGGACTTGTCAGAAGATGAGCTCTGGTATTTGGTTCATAAAGTATGTGCAATGATTCTAAAATCACTTCTTTTTTTTTCCCTAACATTTGGTTTTACAATGATGATGAAAATATACAACTCCTCAATTACTCAGTTACTTGGGAGTCTACTCATTATGAATCAAACCCATGCTGGTGAACATACAAGGCCATGCTAAAAGATCCTCTAATAGTGAAGACTTACACTTGGCTAGATTATACTTCAGTATCCATTCAGGCCAAAATAATATTGTCTATATTCCTTGATGCATCATTCTGAGTCATCACATAAGTGCTCATTTAAGAGCTTAGATAATTCAAAGCTCATTTTTACTTTGCCCATCAGAGACATTACAGTTCTTTCCTCTGCCCAAGTGAGATGTCCCACGATCACAGTGAGAATACAATTTAGGCTTCCAAAAATTTGAGATAGACTTTGATACTGGCTCCTAAAAAGGCTCTTGTGAGACCTCTTAAGTTTATATTTGGGTTCTGTCCCCCTTTATAAAATTGTTTAAAATAGGTACCAGCTCTATTTAACAGAAGTTTAAAAATGTACTGAATATTGCACTCCACCAGTAGATTTTTGATTTCTTAAAATTCTCTACCTAAGTAGGATAAATAAATTATGCCACTAATAATTATTAGAAATTCAGGTAAGAGTTTCAATCATATATGTATTTTTTTATTTTATATAAACATATGGTTACAGGACTCAAGAAGATGTAAACCCAAACTTGCCAATTATTCTTTCCTACCAAGATGGTGCCTGCATACTGGCCAGAAAGACAGAAGTCCCTAGGGACCCAAGAAGGTCTGGCACACCCACCAAAACTTTGTCTTCCAAAGTGTTCAGCAAAAAGGTGGGGGTCAAGACCTAGAGGCTGGGGTGGAGGGAGACTGAGATTCTGCTTGGGTTTTTATTCCCCAACAGACCACCACTATTCCTTTCATTGTAACTTATTTTTCAACAAAGAGTTCTCTCTCTCACTCTTTCACAGACACACACAAAGAAACTCAACTGCAACAATGAACCAATTAAAATATTAGCCTACACACCAGCATTCTGAGTATTGTTAAAAATATATATATCATACAACTTTATTGAATGCAGCCAATAAGAAGTAGGAACTTCAGTTTCAACTGTGTCTTCATATCCCTATCATTTCTTCTCTGCTTCCCTAATCATTTATTTCTTCCATTATGGAGGCTCTTAGTTTAGTGATTGAAAACATGGACTCTGTAACATGGCTACTGGATATAAATACTGGTAAAACGGCTCAACTGTAAGGCACAGGGTAAATTGCTTGTTGTAAGTTTCATATAGAAATGGAATAATACCTGCTCATCAGGTTGTTACAGGAGCTATTTGACATAATCTGTGTACATTCCTAGTTGAAGGTTGGGCAGAGTATATATTCTATATATCATAACTATATTTTTCTCTCATTGTCTACTTACACTCCTCCTGTTCTTCTAAAAAATCCAATCCCATTAATTTACCTCATACTAAAATGTTACCCTGCCTTACACTATTTAGAGAAAACATAAACAACATCTCAGATTCCCTTGTAACTTTCTAGCATTCGAATCCATATGTTCTTCCCTCCTGCTCATTACAGTCAAAGAGGTGTTCCTCAATTTGTCTTCCACTCTTGCTCCTGATCTGACCTACCAGGATCTCCAAGATCTCGTCTTTTATTCTTATCTTTAGCTCTCTCACTCTTTTTTTTTTACACTTTTATTCTCATTCCCCCTCCTCCTGTCTGTTTATCCTCTCTCTCTCCCCTGGCCCTAATCTCCACTGACATAGTCCTCATTAATATTTCCCCAACTCTCCTTGTTGATAAAGCCATAAACACTACTGGACTTTAATTGACCTTCAGCATTTTTTTAATTAATATTTTCTGCTCATCCTTTTGAGTGTCTCTTGCAGTTACCATGTACTCTATCAATCACATAAGTATTGTTGTTACTCTAATTCCTCTCTGATTTTCACAGTTTCACAAGAATGGGGACATATTGGTGAACAAAATAAAAATTCCCTACTCTCGTGGAACTTACGTTACACGAGTGAGGTGGTAAGTGTAATAAACAATGAGCATAACAAGTAAGAATATTATGTAATATGTCACATGTGATGTTTAGTATAAAACTAGAGCAGAATAAGGGGTATTAAGAATGTTAAGGTAGGGCACATAATGAACAGAGGAACATTTTCCCAAAGCTGGGAGGAGGAGAGGGAGTGAGACTTATGTCAACCTTGGGGAAAAGCATCCCAGGAAAAGGATACAAATGGTGAAAAGCCATAAGGAGTATGCCTAGGAGGTGGATTTTTTGAGAAAATTAAAGATTAGTAACATGAATGAAGCCAGTGGGACTGGAGTAGAAGTTGAATAGAAAGATACCACAGTTGTAGTAGTAAGAGATGACATGAAGCCAGATAATGTAGGGTCATTGTATTAATTTCAAATTTCAAATGTCATCTGTGAGAATAGAAAGCCAGTGCAAGATTTCAAGCTGGCAAGTGGCAGGACTGACATTTTTAAAACGATTACTCTGGCTTCTATGCTGAAATAGCTCGGAATGGGGTGTGAGTGACAAGATTCTGAGAAGGAACAGAAGCTATTGCAATCATCAAGGCAAGGGGTGATATTGGTTCTGAC
The DNA here is from genome assembly GCF_964341445.2 of Mesoplodon mirus. Taxonomy (NCBI): domain Eukaryota; kingdom Metazoa; phylum Chordata; class Mammalia; order Artiodactyla; family Ziphiidae; genus Mesoplodon; species Mesoplodon mirus. The sequence continues at coordinate 83,142,386 of NC_138989.1, read as the reverse complement.
CAGAGTGACAACAGAGGATGTTAATCAGAGGTGACAGGGGTCTCGATATTTTGAAAACCCAGTAGGATGCTTAGGCAGATTAGATTTTGGTGTGTGGAACAATGGAGAAAGTCAGGAATTACTCCTTTGGGGTGATTTCTTTCTTTCCAGCATCATTGTCCATTAGGTCGTTGCTACCTTACTAGTCCTACAAATGATTCATGGATTGTTCTCTTTCTTGTAGTTGTGGGGGAGTTTTTATGAAAAAATGTCCTACCCTTAATGGAAACAGATGAGAGCCTCTCTCTCTGCAAGTCCCCCATAGATGGTCTAATATCTCAATTTAAATGTGCAAGTACTTGGAATATGGGTCTCAGCTAAATAAGGAACAGGGAAAATGTCAATTTCCTATTACCTGTTTGTTTAGTTCTAGGTGTCTTGGTTAATGTGTGTGTATATGTATTATGTGTGGATAGACATGCACATAAATGTGTATAACATACACAAAAACATACACACGTGTATACACACGCATTTTAAAATGGCTACCTAAATGCAAGTTCCTTAGAAATTCCATTGTATTAATTTTTTGTTGTGTTCAAAACAATTTCTGTCAATATATCATGAACCTGGTCTCTTTCTGAGAACATTAGAAACATTGATCATGTCAATAAAATAATAAATAGACCAATTATTTCATATAAACTCAGAATTTTAAGTACTCCTGCAACTGGATCAGGAATAAAAAAGTAAAGTAACTTTAGCCCTGGAATTTATAATAATAATTAAACCATATGTTTTGTCAAAATAATGTTTTCTAAGAGATTACAGTTCAACTTTCACATCTTCAATTCTTAATAAAAAAGGAGACTTCTTTAAAGTGGACCAACCCATTGTTTCTTAGATGCGAGACTCATTGATCTATTTTGGCAACAAGATATATAATGAGGCAGGGAAAGACTCACAAAACCCAGAGCTCTGAAGCATATGCAGCTTCATATTAATGACTGCATCTTTTACATTCTGCCTAGAGTTCCCTATCTGTAGAAAGTTGCATAACCACTGTCAAAGAGATTTAAAAGGCTTCCATTAATTTGCAATGGCAGCAATTAGCAGCAATGATGCTAAGCCTTACTAGATTTCAAGCTGTCAGTGTCTGGTCATTTAAATGTAGGGTTTGTTTTTTTTTAATAAATTTGAACTATCATCTGGTGAAAAACATTTATATAGATGAAAAATATTTTTGTGGGTAAACATTTCCTAGATACCTAAGTATATATATAAATGATATTTGAAGTCTCAGATTTGAACCCATGAGGTATATAATGACCTTGTAAAGAAAGGAAGGAAATATCAAATCACATATTAGAAATACTTAAGAAATAGAAAAATATGTTAGAGATCAAAATCACTGAAGTCACAGAAATAGTAATCCACTGTATTAGAAAAATCCTGTAGTGAAGTTATGGCATGAAGGGAAAGCATAAGATCAGTTGTCAGGAGATCAGAGTTAGAACACTTGCCCTACTAAAAATATGTGTTGCAATAAGCAAATCCCATTTTCTACGGTCATCAGGTTTTCATCTGACAGATTCTGAAGTTGAATTAGAAAATATTTTTGCATAAGAGTGACATAAGCAAGATAGCAGAGTAGGAAATCCTGGACCATTCTTAGCCCCCAAAACACACAAATTCAGCAAAAATTCACAAACCTCCTCTGAGGGAAACCCATAAATTAATTGAAAATCTCCTGCATCCAAGAAGAACACAAAACCAGACTCAATGAAGTTGGTAGGAAGATTCAGGACACACTCTAACTGGAGTCCCTGCCACCATTGCATTGCCATAGGATCAAGAAGAGATTCTATAGCTCTCAGCTTCACCCAGGAGAGGGAAGGGCTTGATTTGTGTATCCAGAGGCCTAACTTCACCAAAGAATGAGCATGTGTCTCATCAATCCTGTAGATCTGACAGGTCTGACACAGTCTGACCACCCAGTGGAGAACAGAGGCAGTAGCTAGTAGATATAATATACCCTCCCCCATGTATAACACAGAAGAAGTGAATAAAAAATTCCAGCTCCCAGCTTCTCCTTGTGGAGGAAAAGGTTGACCCATGCACCCAGCACCACGAACTGGTATCTGATTTGCTAGTCTTGGAGCTGTGGTGAGCCCAACACAGTCTAACCACCTGGAGAAGAACAGAGGTGGCAGTTTAGACATTAGACAACATATTTCTCCCCCAGCTCAGTGCAGAGTAAGTGGGAAAAGACCATAGTTTCCTAATTCTCTAGGATGGAAAGATTTGACAGAGGCCTTCAGAAGCTCTGGCCAGACAGAATGATGAAGGTCTTCTCCTGAGCAAAGCCCATCTATAAAGACAGAGAGGTGCCTGCTTTGTCTAATGTGCAGACACTTAAACAGTGAGTCAGGAAAAATGAAGAATAACAAAGATGTTCCAAACAAAGGGACAAGATATATCTTTAAAAACTGATTCTAATGAAATACATATATTTGATTTACATGACAGAGAATTAGAAATAACTGTTATATAGATGCATGCTTACTAAAGTTAAAGACAACAATGCACGAATAATGTGAAAGTATTTTTAAAAAGTTATCGGAAAGAAATCACAGACCTAAAGTAGATAATACTGAACTGATACATTCACTATAGGGGTTCAATATCAGACTCGATCAAGCACAAGAAAGAATTAGTGAACTCAAAGACAAGTAATTGGAAATAATTCAGTCAGAGGAGGAAAAAAGATGAAAAAGAATGAAGAAAATTTAAGGGACTTATGAATACCATCAAAAGGAACAATATGCACATTACAGAGGTCCCAGAAGGAGAAGAGAAACCAACAGAAAGCTTATTCAAAGAAATAATGGCAGAACATTTCTCAAATATGGGGGAGGAAATGGAGACCCAGATCCAAGAAGCCCAAGATACATTATATAAGAAATCTATGCTAAGGCACATTATAATCAAATTGTGAAAAGTCAAAGACAAAGAGAATTTTGAAAGAAGCAAAAGAAGAACTACTTGTCACATACAAGAGAATCCCTGTAAGACCATGAGTGGATTTCTCAGCAGAAATCTTGCAGGACAGACGGGAGAGGGATAATATATTCAAAGTGCTGTATAAAAAATAAATAAAACATCAACTAAGTATACCTGTGAAAAATGTCCTTCAAGAATGGAGAAAGATTTTCAGACAAACAAAAGCAAGTGAGCTGGTTGCCACTAGAACTGCCTAACAAGAACTGCTAACAGAAGTTCTTCAAGTTGAAAACACACGATGTTAAACAGCAACATGAGAGCATAGGAGAGTATGAAAGTTAAAAGTAAATAGATAAACACAGAATACTGTATTACTGTAATGGTGGTGGGTAAATCACTTATAATTCTAGTATAAAAGTTAAAATAAAAAGGTATTAAAAATAACTATAACCAAAATATATAAAAAGATAAGCAATATGAATAGATTATGACAACAATAACAAAGTAGGAGAGAACAAGTTAAACCGTAGAGATTTTGTATGCAACTGAACTTATTATCAGCTTAAATTACAGAAAAATAGACTTATAATTTATTATGTCCCAAGGTAACCACAAAAGAAAGAGAATCACACATACTGATACAAAAAAATTAACAGAACACAAAGGATGACAGCAAAGAGAAAAAAATATAATGAACTAAAAGGTTAACAGAAAAATGCAAAATGGCAATAGTGAGTTCTTCCCCATCAACAATTACTTTAAATGTAAATGGATTAAACTCCCTAGTCAAAAGACAGAGTAGCTGAATGGATAATAAAACAAGACTCAACTAAATGCTGAGTACAAGAAACTCACACCAAATTTAACTCACACCAGGACACATGTAGTCTGAAAGTGAAGGAATGAAAAGAAGTTATTTGGTTTCAGTGGCCACCAAAAGAGAGTAGGGATGGATCTACCTTTATCAGACAAAATAGACTGTCAGTCAAAAATTGTCGTGAGACAAAGAATATTATACAATGATAATAAGAAAATATAATAATTATAAATATATATGCACCCAATTTCAGAACAACTATATCTACAGAGCAAACACTGACAGAACTAAAGGGAGAAATAGACAGCAATAAATAATAGTAGGAAACTTCAGTATAGATCATTTTCAATAATGGATAGAAAATCCAGATTGAAAATAAAGAAACAGGGCTTCCCTGGTGGCACAGTGGTTAAGAATCAGCCTGCCAGTCTTCGCTGATGGTGCAGTGGTTGAGAGTCTGCCTGTCGATGCAGGGGACACGGGTTCATGCCCCGGTCTGGGAAGATCCCACATGCCACAGAGCGGCTAGGCCCGTGAGCCATGGCCACTGAGTCTGCACGTCCAGAGCCTGTACTCTGCAATGGGAGAGGCCAAAACAGTGAGAGGCCCACGTACCGCAAAAAAAAAAAAAAAAAAAAGAATCAGCCTGCCAATGCAGGGGGCATGGTTTTGAGCACTGGTCAGGGAAGATCTCACATGCCACAGAGCAACTAAGCCCGTGCACCACAACTACTGAGCCTGCACTCTAGAGCCTGTGAGCCACAACTACTGAACCTGAGTGCTGCAACTACTGAAGCCCACGTGCTTAAAGCCTGTGCTCCACAACAAGAGAAGACACTGCAATGAGAAGCCTGTGCACTGCAATGAAGAGTAGCCCCTGCTCACTGCAACTAGAGAAAGCCCACACACAGCAACAAAGACCCAGTGCAGCCGAAAAGAAAAGACAAGAAAAAAAGGAAAGGAAAGGAAAGGAAAGGAAAGGGAAGGAAGGAAAGGAAAGGAAAGGAAAGGAAAGGAATAAAGAAAGAAAGAAAGAAGAAAAGAAAGAAACAGCAGACATTAACAACACTCCAGGCCAAATGGACTTAATAGATGTATACAAAAGTTTTCACCCAACAACACCAGAATGCATATTCTTCTCAAGCACACACAGATCATTCTCCAAGATACAGCATATCTTAGATTACAAAACAAGTCCCAACAAACTTAATATTAAAATCACACCATGTATCCTTTATAACCACAATGGAATAAAACTAGAAATCAGTATCAGAAGGAAAACTAGAAAGTTCACCAATACGTGGAAATTACACACTCTTGAACAACGATTGGGTCAAAAAAGAAATCAAAAAGGAAATAAGAAAATAACTCAAAACAAAAACACAGCATACAAAAATTATGGGATGTAGAAAGACAGAAGTTCATACTAATACCTACATTGAAAAAGATTCCAAACAAAATGCCAAAATTCATACCTCAAGGAACTAGAAAAAGAACAAACTAAGCCCAAAAGTAGAAGGAAGGAAATAAAGATTAAAACAGAAATAAATGAAACATAGAATAGAAACACAATAGAAAAAATCAATGAAACAGGTTTTTTTAAAAAAGATAAACAAAATCAACAAATCTTTAGGTACACTAAGGTAAAAAAGATGATTCAAATAAAATCAGAAATGAAAGAAGAGACATTACACCCAGTGCCACGGAAATAAAAAGGATCATAAGGCAACAGTTATAGGTCAATATACTGGATAACCTAGAAGAAATGGATAACCTAGCAATATACAGCCTATTGAAGACTAAATCATGAAAAAATAGTCTCAAAAGACTTAAAAGTAGCATATAGATTAAATCAGTAACCGAAAACCTCCCAGTAAAGACAAGCTCAGGACCAAATGAATTCTACCAAACTTTCAAAAAAATAATACCAAGCCTTCCAAAAACTCTTCCAAACAACTGAAGAGGAGGAAACACTTTCAAAACATATAATCTACATTTAACAGTGAAAACACTAGTAACCCGGTTAAGAAATGGGCAAAAGTCTTCACTAGACATTTCTCCAAAGATGACATACAAATGGCCAACAGGTATATGAAAAAATGTTTAATGTTACTAATCATCAGGGAACTGTAAATCAAAACCATAATGAGATATCAGCTCACATCTGTCAGGAAGGCTATTATAAAAATTGAAAAGACAACAGATGTTGGGGAGGATGTGAAGAAATTGGAATCCTGCACACTGTGAGAATGGAAAATGCTACAGTCACTGTGGAAAACAGTACAGAGGGTCTTGAAAAATTAAAAATAGAATTACCTAATGATCCAGAAATCCCACTTCTGAGTATTTATCAAAGAGAATTGAAATCAGAATCTCAAAAAGAGGTATTAGCACTCCTATGTTTATTGCAGTACTATTCATAATACCTAAGATGTGAAAACAACATAAATGCCCATTGGCATCCTAAATGGATGGATAGAGGAAATGTGGTATATACATCCAATGGAGTATTAGCCTTAAGAAAGAAGGAAATTCTGCAATATGTGACAATATGGATGAACCTTGAGGACATTATGCTTAGTGAAGTAAGCCACTCACAGAAAGATAAATACCACATGATTTCACTTCCACAAGGAATCTATAATAGACAATTCATAGGATGAAAGAGTGAAATGGTGCTTGTCAGACTCCGGTGTGAGGGGGAGGGGAATAGAGTCAAAAATAGACTAGCAGCAGAAGCAAGTACAAATAAATGAAAGGCTAACTCGGAATGAGTAGAACACACAGAGGTTTATATTTCTCACATAAAAAGAAGCCTGGAGCTAGGTTGTTCCTGACATTGGTACAGACTGAAGAATACCAGCGTCTAAGTCAGGGTCCAGGTCTTTGCAATTCTCCCACTGCTGCATCAGTCAAGAAGAAATAAATAGAGGATGCTTCAATCAGGAAAGCAAAGACTTTCCCAGTAACCTCCAGAACTGTGTCACACACTCATTCATAGTTACAATGAAGATATTACTCTTTAAAATTCCAATTATCTATAATAGAATCTGGCTAATGAAGAGGAATTAAAAACTGGTTACAGTTGCTGTTTGCATCTGCCACAGTGGAGGATCTATGTAGAGCCTGGTAGAGGAGAACATTAATCTGTTCCATAGTCATATGTTCCAGTTCTGAAAGTACTGTTTAGTCTGCCTGAGGTCAACCATATGTCTAGTATTACTGTCTCCCATATTTCTTGTTGAAAGGATGAAGAGTAAGTTTCAATGAACATTAGCTCATATTATCACCATTATCACTTAGAGTAAATAAAACACTAGTGGTTTCTCTACATATCCCTCCTTTTGTATCTGGAAATTGGAGATCACATTTCTTGTCATTTCAGATCTACACAACACTGCCCAGCCAGCTCACAACTGTGAAACAAGTATTTTTGAGCAGTGAAATCCTTTCATAGAATATATGAACTTTCTTCCAGAGGAGAGGACAAATCACCATCAGGGTTTCTCTGAGATAATCATGTCTTCGGCAGCCCTGCACATGAGAACCATTCATCTACCATGCATCTGCAGAAAGAACTGACAAACACGAGCAGAGGGAGAAGACTCAAAAATCACTGTTCTAGAAGCACAGCATTCTGGGGCCTCTTGCTGGAAAGACAAACAGCTTCCTTGGCTGCACAACCCCTACGCCCTTCTCTGTGGTACAAGGATTAATATTTTTAATGATATGCTTGAGTCAAGACTAATTTCAAAATGCTGTTCAAGAAGTCCCTTTGAGAGACTGTAGGAAGCTGTTATTTGATTTAAAATAAAGTTTATATCAAGCATAAATGGAGTAAAAGACTGTTTGAAATGATGGCTCTGTTAATGGAAATATCCACTTGGGTATATCTACTTATTGCTGTTATACACTGATCAGTTCCTAGCACACCTAAAAAGCTTCAGTTTAGGATGCTGTACTATACAAAGCTCAAGCTTGCCTGTACTATTACTTGGATATTAAGCTAATTGTTATAATATAAATTTTGTTGACACTTTAGCAGAAAATTGATTATGGCATGAAAGTATTTGCTCAGTTGGTCTCACATATGGAAAATCTTAATTGTAGAGCTCTTGGACACAGAAATATATCTTCACAGCAATAGAAATAAAGAATTGATTCTATCGACTAAGATTGCATATAGCATCTGTTATTCAGTATTCAAAGGGTGCTTCCAGCATGCACAGATGGGAAAACAAAGCCCTTTTAAAAGTTGCATCATTTTAATGAAGGGAATTTAATATAGCATGGCGCTTTTCAAAATTATTAAAATATTCATACTAGAAAAACATTTGGTCAACTTTTTAAAATGTTCCATTCAGTTACTCTATATTTTTTAAAGAATATGAAAACTAACTTTAGTAAATTGTAGGTTACTTCTAAAATTAGCAAAAATTACCCACATTCCCATAATATCATATTCCCCTAACTGTTCCCACTGCCTTCGCTTCTTATAAGGACTCTATATTTGAGTTTTATATAGAGGATGGACTAAATTCAACGGATTCTTGCTGTTTATTCATGAAATATCACAGCCAACAAAAGAAAACTATTCTTGATAAATATTTTTATTCTTCACCAACAATCATTCCTTCCATCTTTTCTACCTAATAATGCATTTTAAATAAGTATTAACTAGCCAGAAAGCACACTAATGCTTGCTATGTTAATGGCCCACTTTTATTTTAGGTTCACAGGTAAATTTCTCCTTTTTTTTCCCCATTAAATTGCTATTTTGCTACTTAGGTCTCCTTGACAGAGACTGTTTCGTGAGCAGATGTTTCTCTAGGCAATTTTTCCTTAGCAATAAATATCTGCAGTGAAATAGAAAATTAAATCTATATTACGCATGGATAAGAGTAAGCATTGCAATACCAACAATATTTAAGAGAAGTGTAGACTGGGCCATGATGAGACTGCCAATCTCAGTGGCCAGTGAAGACGGTTCTGATCATTACACAAGAATTTCAACTGTAAGAACGGGTAAAAATCTACATTTTTCCTAAGGATATAAAAAAATATTTTAATTGTAGAAACTTCACATGTATTTCACCCATACTTCAGAAAATATTAAATTGCATGTTTTGGAAAGAGCCATGCTCTGATAGAGAATATCTGAGTTGTATATATGTATAGATAGATGACAGATGATAGAATATAGTTTAAAGAATAATAAAGTCAAAATAATTAATTTCAAACTTGCTACAGATTTAAAGAAAATGCAAAGAAAAATAACTTGTACTCATTAAGGGCTTGACTCTTCATTTGTTAGACCTCTTATGTCTTCATGCATGTATATATTTTTTTAATTGAATGAAGTATGTATTTTGCATTTTCCCTTAATCTAAGAGCCAATACAGAAATCTTCAATATTTAACTGTGATCTGGTATATTTTCCAACCTAACTGGTCATTCTTTGATTCATGTTGTTGTTTGTTTTGTCTTCTTTTGTGTTGTGTACCACTCTGTTAAATAGTAAAAGGGCAAACTAAATAAAAAATTTTGATAGAAGACGACAAAAGTTTCTTATATTTAAAATATTTCCTTTCTTTTCCAAACCATGTAAAACAAAACCAAATGACTTAATCAATTAATTCCCAAAGTATTTAGAATCTTGTTGTGATTTGCCTACCTTTCACGATACAACAAGGAATGAACATGACTCCTTCCCTCAAAAAGCCTGCAGTATAGACACATTCACAGAAAGACAGAAAAGATGAAAAGGCAGAGGGCTATGTACCAGATGAAGGAACAAGATAAAACCCCAGAAAAACAATTAAATGAAGTGGAGATAGGCAAACTTCCAGAAGAAGAATTCAGAATAATGATAGGGAAGATGATCCAGGACCTCGGAAAAAGAATGGAGGCAAAGATCGAGAAGATGCAAGAAATGTTTAACAAACACCTAGAAAAATTAAAGAACGAACAAACAGAGATGAACAATACAATAACTGAAATGAAAACTACACTAGAAGGAATCAACAGCAGAATAACTGAAGCAGAAGAACAGATAAGTGACTGGGAAGACAGAATGGTGGAATTCACTGCTGCAGAAGAGAATAAAGAAAAAAAAGAATGAAAAGAAATAAGACAGCCTAAGAGACCACTGGGACAACATTAAATGCAAAAAGATTCACATTATAGGGGTCCCAGAAGAAGGAGAGAGAGAGAAAGGACCTGAGAAAATATTTGAAGAGATTATAGTCGAAAACCTCCCTAACATGAGAAAGGAAATAGCCACCCAAGTCCAGGAAGTGCAGAGTCCCATACAGGATAAACCCAAGGAGAAACATGCTGAGACACACAGTAATCAAATTGGCAAAAATTAAAGACAAAGAAAAATTATCAAAAGCAGCAAGGGGGCCTCCCTGGTGGCGCAGTGGTTGAGAGTCCGCCTGCCGATGCAGGGGATGCGGGTTCGTGCCCCGGTCTGGGAGGATCCCATATGCCGCGGAGCGGCTGGGCCCGTGAGCCATGGCCGCTGAGCCTGTGCGTCCGGAGCCTGTGCTCTGCAGCGGGAGAGGCCACAACAGTGAGAGGCCCGCGTACAGAAAAAAAAAAAAAAAAAAAAAAAAAAAAAAAAGCAGCAAGGGAAAAATGACAAATAACATGCAAGGGAACTCCCATAAGGTTTACAGCTGATTTCTCAGCCAAAACTCTACAAGCCAGAAGGGAGTGGCCTGATATACTGAAAATGATGAAAGGGAAGAACCTACAACCAAGATTACTCTATCCGGCAAGGATCTCATTCAGATTCGATGGAGAAATCAAAAGCTTTACAGACAAGCAAAAACTAAGAGAATTCAGCATCACCAAACCAGCTCTACAACAAATGTTAAAGGAACTTCTCTAAGTGGGAAACACAAGAGAAGAAAAGGACCTACAAAAACAAACCAAAAACAATTAAGAAAATGGTCATAGGAACATACATATCAATAATTACCTTAAAAGTGAACAGATTAAATGCTCCAACCAAAAGACACAGGCTTGCTGAATGGATACAAAAACAAGACCCATATATATGCTGTCTACAAGAGACCCACTTCAGACCTAGGGACACATACAGACTGAAAGTGAGGAGATGGAAAAAGATATTCCATGAAAATGGAAATCAAAAGAAAGCTGGAGTAGCAATACTCATATCAGATAAAATAGACTTTAAAATAAAGAATGTTACAAGAGACAAGGAAGGACACTACATAATGATCAAGGGATCAATCCAAGAAGAAGATATAACAATTATAAATATATATGAACCTGACATAGGAGCACCTCAATACATAAGGCAACTGCTAACAGCTATAAAAGAGGAAATGGACAGTAACACAGTAATAGTGGGGGACATTAACACCTCACTTACACTAATGGACAGGTCATCCAAAATGAAAATAAATAAGGAAACAGAAGCTTTAAATGACACAATAGAGCAGATAGATTTAATTGATATTTATAGGACATTTCATCCAAAACAGCAGATTACACTTTCTTCTCAACTGCACACAGAACATTCTCCAGAACAGATCACATCTTGGGTCACAAATCAAGCCTCAGTAAATTTAAGAAAACTGAAATCATATCAAGCATCTTTTCTGACCACAATGCTATGAGATTAGAACTGAATTACAGGGGAAAAAATGTAAAAAACACAAACACATGGAGGCTAAACAATACATTACTAAATAACCAAGAGATCACTGAAGAAATCAAAGAGGAAATCAAAAAATACCTAGAGACAAATGACATTGAAGACACGATGATCCAAAACCTATGGGATGCAGCAAAAGCAGTTCTAAGAGGGAAGTTTATAGCTATATAAGCCTACCTCAAGAAACAAGAAAAATCTCAAATAAACAATCTAACCTTACACCTAAAGGAACTAGAGCAAGAAGAACAAACAAAACCCAAAGTTAGCAGAAGGAAAGTAACCATAAAGATCAGAGCAGAAATAAATGAAAATAGAAACAAAGAAAATAATAGAAAATAGAACTAAAATCTGGTTCTTTGAAAAGATAAACAAAATTGATAAACCGTTAGCCAGACTCATCAAGAAAAGACGGAGAGGACTCAAATCAATAAAATAAGAAATGAAAAAGAAGTTACAACAGACACTGCAGAAATACAAAGCAACCTAGGAGACTACTACAAGCAACTCTATGCCAATAAAATGGACCACCTGGAAGAAATGGACAAATTCTTAGGAAGGTGTAACCTTCCAAGACTGAAGCAGGAAGAAACAGAAAACAGGAACAGACCAATCACAAGTAATGAAATTGAAACTGTGATTAAAAATCTTCCAACAAACAAAAGCCCAGGACCAGATGGCTTCACAGGTGAATTCTATCAAACATTTAGAGAAGAGCTAACACCCATCCCTCTCAAACTCTTCAAAAAAATTGCAGAGAAAGAAACACTCCCAAACTAATTCTATGAGGCCACCATCACCCTGATACCAAAACCAGACAAAGATACTACAAAAAGAGAAAATTACAGACCAATATCACTGATGACTATAGATGCAAGAATCCTCAACATAATACTAGCAAACAAAATCCAACAATACATTAAAAGGATCATACACCATGATCAAGTGGGACTTATCCCAGAGATGCAAGGATTCTTCAATATATGGAGAGCAATCAATGTGATACACCATATTAACAAATTGAAGAATAAAAACCATATGAGCATCTCAATAGATGCAGAAAAAGCTTTTGACAAAATTCAATACCCATTTATGATAAAAAAAAAACTCTCCAGAAAGTGGGCATAGAGGGAACCTACCTCAACATAATAAAGGCCATATATGACAAACCCACAGCAAACATCATTCTCAATGGTGAAAAACTGAAAGCATTTCCTCTAAGATCAGGAACAAGACAAGGATGTCCACTCTCACCACTATTATTCAACATAGTTTTGGAAGTCCTAGCCATGGCAATCAGAGAAGAAAAAGAAATAAAAGGAATAAAAATTGGAAAAGAAGAAGTAAAAGTGTCACGGTTTGCAGATGACATGATACTATACATAGAGAATCCTAAAGATGTTACCAGAAAACTACTAGAGCTAACCAATGAATTTGGTAAAGTTGCAGGATACAAAATTAATGCACAGAAATCCCTTGCATTCCTATACACTAATGATGAAACATCTGAAAAAGAAATTAAGGAAACACTCCCATTTACCATTGCAATAAAAAGAATAAAATACCTAGGAATGCACCTACCTAGGGAGACAAAAGACCTGTATGCAGAAAACTATAAGACACTGATGAAAGAAATTAAAGATGATACCAACAGATGGAGAGATACACCATGCTCTTGGATTGGAGGAATCAATACTGTGAAAATGACTATACTACCCAAAGCAATCTACAGATTGAATGCAATCCCTATCAAATTACCAATGGCATCTTTTATGGAACTAGAACAAGAAATCTTAAAATTTGCATGCAGACACAAAAGACCACAAATAGCCAAAGCAGTCTTGAGGGGAAAAAATGGAGCTGCAGGAATCAGGCTCCCTGACTTCAGACCATACTACAAAGCTACTGTAATCAAGAAAATATGGTACTGGGACAAAAACAGAAACATAGATCAATGCAACAAGATAGAAAGCCCAGAGGTAAACCCGCACACCTATGGTCAACTAATCCATGACAAAGGAGGCAAGAATATACAATGGAGAAAAGACAGTCTCTTCAATAAGTGATACTGGGAAAACTGGACAGCTACATGTAAAAGAAGGAAATTAGAACACTCCCTAACACCATACACAAAAATAGACTCAAAATGGATTCAAGACCTAAATGTAATACCAGACACTATAAAAAAAACTCTTAGAGGAAAACATAGGAAGAATATTCTTTGACATAAGTCACAGCCAGATCTTTTTTGATCCACCTCCTATAGTAACGGAAATAAAAACAAAAATAAACAAATGGGACCTAATGAAACTTCAAAGCTTTTGCACAGCAAAGGAAACCATAAACAAGATGAAAAGACAACCCTCAGAATGGGAGAAAATATTTGCAGACAAATCATCAGATAAAGGATTAGTCTCCAAAATATATAAACAGCTCATGCAGCTCAATATTAAAGAAACAAACAACCCAATCCAAAAATGGGCAGAAGACCTAAAGAGACATTTCTCCAAATAAGACATACAGATGGCCAAGAAGCACATGAAAAGCTGCTCAACATCACCAATTATTAGAGAAATGCAAATCAAAACTACAATGAGGTATCACTTCACACCAGAAAGAATGGGCATCATCAGCAAATCTACAAACAACAAATGCTAGACAGGGTGTGGAGAAAAGGGAACCCTCTTGCACTGTTGGTGGGAATGTAAATTGATACAGCCACTATGAAGAAGAGTATGGAGGTTCCTTACAAAACTATAAATAGAATTACCATATGATTCAGCAATCCCACTACTGGGCATATACCCAAAGAAAACCATAATTCAAAAAGACACAAGCACCCCAATGTTCACTGCAGCACTATTTACAATAGCCAGGTCATGGAATCAACCTAAATGCCCATTGACAGACGAATGGATAAAGAAGATATGGTATATATATTCAATGGAATATTACTCAGCCATTAAAAGGAATGGAATTAGGTCATTTGTTGAGACGTGGATGGATCTAGAGAATGTCATAAAGAGTGAAGTAAGTCAGAAAGAGAAAAACAAATACTGTGTATTAATGCATATATGTGGAACCTAGAAAAATGGTACAGCTGAACTGGTTTGTGGGGCAGAAATTGAGACACAGATGTAGAGAACAAACTTATGGACACCAAGGGGGGAAAGCCATGAGGGTGTGGGGATAGTGGTGTGCTGAATTGGGGGATTGGGACTGACATGTGTACACTGATGTGTATAAAATTGATGACTAATAAGAACCTGCTGTATAAAAAAATAAATAAAATTCAAAAATTGAAAAGAAAATAAAATCTTGCAGTATAGAGGGGGAGAAAGGCCCAGGACTATAATTTATGTGTCATACAAATACACACAAGTATTATGGTTCCTTTTCAGTTGCTCCTGAAATATATCTAATCACCTAGAAAATCATCAAATAAACTTGCCAATTCCTTCAATATATAGTCTTTGAGCCTGTTATATGCCTGGCTAATGTAAAAATACAAAAAAAAGGATGCTAAATTAACACTGACCTCATGAAGCTTACAATCTAGCATGAAAAAAAATTGACCTCCATTACAAAGAAGATTCTGTTTAATGATGCATTGACTTGTTGGGTTAATATCAGAATAATTCCTATGTTGAAAATTTAAAAATTACTTAGGTTACACATACTTTTCAAAAGTACATGTAATAATATTATGCAACAATCGTACTTATTCTTGATAAATTATTAAATAGCCAAAATTGTTTTATTTTAGAAATAACACTCCTTCATTGAAGAACTCCTCTTCCCTTGTCTCCTTTGCCGTGAATATATCCTGATTCTTAAGAGTCCAGCCAGATTTAGCAACTGGTGACCAGTACACCAAGCACCACTAGAGCACTCTATTCAAAACTGTCCCTGTTTTTCTTTAACCTTTCCCTCTTTCTTCCTCTAATTAGAAAAATAACCCTGTCTAGGGTTCCATTCTCATAGAATCATGGGAGGTGACAACATAATTAATCAAAGTAAACAAAGGGCTACACGTCATCATGTTAGGAACACAAATACTTGAATCATTAGGAACTAAATTGTAATTCTAGCTCTCTCATTTATTAACAATCAAAAATTATTTAATTTTCCTGACTCTAAACATATGTAGTTATACAATAGATATGACACCCCTATCAACACAGAGTGGTACATGAAATTCAATTAATATTATAATAGAAAAAAGTATCCAGAACGATGGCTTACACATGATCAGTTAGCAAGTTAATTTCTTTTGGTACCAGATTGTATTTTAACTGATGACTTCACTTCCTTAACCTTAAGAAAATGGTGGACATCCTTGGTGCCTTGCTAACTAGAATATAATTTCCACGTGAACTTAACAGTGTATCATCAAAACAACTCCTTATATAGTATTTATTTCTATCTTTATTTCTAAGCCTTTAAACTAAAAGGTAGATTGTTAGATGATGCAATGTAGGTAAAACTCCATGACTGACTTGTCACATAGTAAAAAGTTTGTAGTATGATCTGTCATTATAAATAAAATATGAGAAGATGAAGCTTTAAATGGGTTTATGGTTTACATTTTGTTTATTTTAATTGAAAAAAATGCAGCTAATCCTACATGAATTTTTCCACAAAGCCTGCAAGACTGAAAAATAAATGTGGCATCAGTATGATTTATGCACCAATAGACTACTTTTCCTAAAAATCTCAATTAAGCTTCCTCTAAGGCTAGCAGTTTTGAATGAAAATATTGTAGTTTTCCCTTTCTGCCTCCAGTAGAAATAGTTCTAAAGTTAACTAACACTTTTATCTTTGTAGCACCATAGAGGAATATAGAAGGGCCAAAATCTTGAGATATGTCAAATTACTTTTGGAAATAATGACTTGTTGCCATGGTAACCTGGAACCTAACGAATCTGTCACAAGATCTCAGTCCAGGTATGAAATGAACTGCACTGGAGATTTTAAAATAGTGACTCAGTTGCCTGAATCAGAAATGAGTTTCATATTCTTTTTTTTCTTCAAGTATTAGATAATAGAGTATCATCTAGAAAATGAACCCTTAAAGTGTGATTTTTTTCCCAAAGAATGCGGAGAATTACCATGTATAGAACTGATTTTAAAAGAGGATGTTGGTAACACCTTCAAAGTAATCTTTAAACACATGTCCTTTTTGATTGTACTTCTCCTGTCACCTGAAAGATATCAGTAGTTTCTTATGCACAGGAAGGGAAGCCACGTTAGAACTATGGTACCATTTTTAATTTTTCTTAGATTGAGTTATGAACATTAATTAAAGAAACAACATAGAGGCAAGAGGGCAAAGTAATATATTCTTACTTTTAGAGATCAGCAATGACATCTATCCTACCAACTGGGAAAAATGATTTATGAAATTGTGCTGTTGTACGATACAAGACAAGTTTCTCAAGACAAATCATGGCATTGGCATTTTATGCCCCAGAAAGCTTCATAGGATGGAAAATGCTATGTCACAACTATGGCACACTGACTGTGAAGTTTTCATGGCTGCTGCCTACCCAGGACCTGATTCCCAGGTGATATTTCTTCTACTGCTTAAACTGACTTTGATTGACCCCATTTGGAAAATACCATGACTTATCAGGAAATTATTTAAGAATCCCAAATCGCTTCTGATATTGGAGTCTACACAATTCGTTCAAATTTTTTTAATGACAAAGTGTTAAGCCAAGGGTAAAATTAAATAAATGTGAAATCTCTGAAGAATAAATAATACAACAATCCCTCTGGTCCTGGAAAGCCCGCTAAATGTGCTGCATAACTGCCAGTGAATAATCTCTGACCCCATGGCTCCCAGGAGGTAGTTGTCAGGGTGTATCAACCACCACCCAACTCAGCATAATTAGTGTGGAGAACTGAAGCAGAGCTTCATGGGTCAGAACGGAGCCATGTGGAAGCGTGTACAGTCTCTGACTTTCACTTGTCTTAGGTAGTTGGCACTGCAGCATCCCAACGTGTTTTAGAAAAGTGGAAGCAAGAAAAAATTAACTTCCTTTGCCCAAATAGACCATTCTCTCTATGTTGGAATCTATAAGCATTAAACAAGTTTAAACTGAAAAAGTCCCAAACCAAAACCACTAAGTCCAGTGACCAAACTTATATGAACTCTAGGAAGAAATCCCTTTGTATTCTTTGGAACAATAAGGTATCAACTCAAAGTTACAATTGTCTCTCTTTCTACTCACTCCAATTTCATGTTAAAAAAAAATTGACTCAAATGCTGGAGATACAAAGACAAACATTAAAAAAAAAAAAAAAACTATTTGACCTGAAAGAACTTACTGTAGAGAAAAGAACCTAAACAGAGATATTCTGGGGGCAGTGCAAACTCCTTGTGAGAGAACTATGGACCTGGTTCTCTGATAGCTCCAGAGCAGCACTTACCCTAGACAAAAAGTTTCGCAAAGAGTTCCTGGAGGCAAGTTTATTAGAAGAAAGTTGCAGAATAGTTGGATCCAGTTAGGGACTTATTAGAAGGAAATTCCTAATTTTAAAAGTGTTAGGGTGTTTTAGACATGGAAAGGAGCACAAGCAAAAGCTCAGAGATGTTAGGCAGGTGGCATGAAAACTCTTATGTTTAAGAAGAAATAAATATTAAACATTTTTAGAAGACAGAAGTGTTTAAAATATACCCAAGTGAGAGAGAAAAAAGCCCTTAACAAGAGCAATAAGAATATGGGTCATGGGTCAAAAGGTAAGTATGTAGGCGTACCTGATGAATGATTACATATGGAGTAACAGCTATACCAAATAGGCCAGGAATACTTAAGTTTGGGCAGCTGAACAGACCATTAACTAAAAGATTTTAAGAAATATGGAGGACAATGTGTGCTCTATTTTGAAGCATAGTGAACCTATATTATCTTTGGGACATCCACAAAGAAACAAACAATAGCCAGGCTGAATTTCAGAAAAGACAAAAAGATAAAGATCTGAGAGACACAAGGATCTGTGGTTACAAAACCCATGTGGAGAATGGCATGATGCCTTAGTTTCAACATATAATATAAAATCAAAATTCCAGTTTCAGCTTGAAGATATGGAACATTGCAGTTATATCCCCTTCACCCACACAACAAGGAAAAAAGCAGGAAAAACTAAATGATTTTCTTAATCCCATGATAGAACTGAGAACAAAGAAAAGCACTTACTCCATGATATGGACAAAGACAAGCACCTTCAGCACATTCAAAACTTAAACAAGCATAAACTGAAATATGATAACATGGCAAAGAATTGGCAGGGAGGGATTGGAGTATACTGCTGTAAAGTTATTTCACTGCATGTGAAGTGGTATAAAATTGTATAAAGGGGTTCTGAGATTAATTAAAAATGCATATTGTAACCCTATAACAATCATTTTAAAAGTTTCCAAAAAAGGCATAGATAATAAATAAATAGAAGAGATTAAATGGAATCATAAAAACTCACTTAAAATGAGAGGGCAGAAAGAGAGGAAAAAAGATACAATGAATAGAACCTAGCTAGCAAGATGGCAGATTTTAAGCCAACTTTATCAATAATTTGTATATGTAAATATCTAAGCCAGTTAAAAATAGTCCAGTTGGAAACAAAAGCAAGACCCATCTATATTCTGTGTACAAGAAACCACATTAAATGTGTAAGCATTTAGGTGGTTAGAAGTAAATGCATGTAGAAAAAGAAACCATGCAAAACTAACTAAAAGAAAATTGGAGTAGCTATATTAATTTCAGACCAGGTAGATTTCAGAACAAGGGAAATTGTTAGGGGTAATGAGGGATATTACATAATAAAAATGAGCCAATTCTCCAAGAAACATAACCATCTTGCATGAGTATGCACTCTAAGACAGAGGCTTAAGATATACAAGGCAGAGAGCTGATGGACTAAAGAGGAGAAATGAGACACATCTAAAATTTTATTTGGGGACTTTACCACCTTCCTCTGATAACTGATAGAACATGTAAGGAGTAAACTAGTGAGGGTTACGAATGACCTGAACAGCATTCTCAACTACCTTGACCTAACTGACCTAATAGAAGATGCCATTTAATAAAACACAATAAACATTCTTCTCAAGTTCAGAGAACATTAGCCAAACAGATCATTTCCTGTTCCATGACACAAATCTTAAAGAAATTTTAAAATATAAATCATACAATGTACTCTCTTACACCATATCTGAATTAAACTAGATATCAACAACAGAAATGTATCTGACAATCTTCCAATATTCAGCAGTAAACAACACACTTCTAAACAATGCAGGGGTCAAAGAAGGAGTCTCGAGAAATTACAAAAAATTTCGTTGAAGTAAATGAAAATAAAAATGTGACACCTCATTGTGGAATGCAGCTAAAGCAGTTATTTTAGGGAAATTTATGACACAAATTAGGAAAGAAAATCTAAAATTAATAACCTTCACTTTTACCTTAGGAAATTAGAGAAAGAAGAACAATTCAACCTAAAGTAAGCAGAATAAAAGAAATAATAAAAAATTGAAGCAAAAAATTTTTAAAAAATTGAATATAGGAAAACAATAAAGAAAAATCAATGAAAACAAAAGCTAGTTCTTTAAAGAGATTAATAAAATAGACAAATCTCTAACAAGACTGACAAAGAAAAAAGAAAGAAGATACAAATTACTAACAACAAGAATGAAACAAGGGTTATCACTACAGACCCCACAGACAACCAGAGGATAACCTAGGAACAAATATAAACATTTCTACATATGTAAATTTGATGATTCGGATGAAAAGGACCAATTCCTCAAGAAACACAAAGTACCACAACTCACCCAAATATTAAGCATAGTTTAAATAGCCTTATATTTATTAATGAAATTAATAATTTAATAATCCTTCTACATCCAGAGAGATATAGCACCAGAGATTTGCTTACTTGGAGCAGAAGTTAACAGATGCCATAAGCCAGCAGGAAAACATAAATAGTAATTTGGATGAATTGCTGGCAGCCCAGTGTGGGGTAGGGTGAGAGTGAGAAGCTCATGGAAAGGACAGTTATGTGAAAGGCCCCATATTTTCACAGGCTTTTCCTCCAGAAGCCCTCCAGGCTTCCACAGGGAGAGCTGGAGAAAGTTCACCAGTGACCCTGGAAGGGAAACAGGAGGAATAGCCATCATTAAACCCTTTTGGGCCCTTCTCTCTCAACAGAGGATTCATCTCCAGGGGCAACAAGATGCTTCAAAAGTGAAGAAAAAAAGATTTTTAAGGCAAAATGTATGCTTTTATATATATTTTTTTAATATTTACATATAACATTATATGCTCAATGTAACATTATATTTATAATTTATAACATACAACTTATAACTTTTTTTTAGATATTTCATTTACAAACCTTCCAACAAAGAAAATTCTAAACTCAAATGGTTTCACTGGTGAATCCTACCAAACAAAGAAGTAGTAATACCAATTCTGTACAAACGCTTCTAAAATATACAAGAAGGAATACAGTTGACCCTTGAACAATGTGAGGAATAGGGGCACCAACCCCCATGCAGTCGAAAATCCATGTTTAACTTCGCAGTTAGCCCTCCACATCCACAATTCCGCATCTGCAGATTCAACCAGCTGTGGATTGTATAGTACTGTAGTACATATTTATTGAAAAAAATCCATGTATAAGTGGACCTGGGCAGTTCAAAACCATGCTATTCAATTATATTATGAGACCAGTATTACCCTAACACAAAACCATTCAAAGACTTCAAAAGAAAACATAACTCCAGATCAATCTCTGATAAGTATGGATACAAAAATCGTTAACATTATGAAATACAACCCAGCAATAAATTAAAAAATAACACATCACAACAAAATAGGGTTCATCTTATGAACGTATGTTTCAATATTCAAAACTAAATCAATGTAATTCAACATATTAATAGATTAAACATTTGAAAGCTTATGATTGTATCAATAGATGAAGAAAGACATTGACAAAATTCAACAGTCATTCATTATACAACTCCCAGCCAACTAGAAACTGAAGGGAAATTCCTTAACCTAAAAAAGAATATGTATTACTTAGAACGAACAATTAACAGTAAAAGATAATGCTTTCCTCCTGAAATATGGAACAAGACAAAGCCTCTCACCACTCCCATTCAAAATCTTCCTAGAAGTCCTAACTAATGCAATAAAGAAAATAATACAAAATAAAAGAAAAAAATAAAACATTTTATTTGCCAATGACATGACTGTCGATGTAGAAAATCCCAAAGACTCTACAAAAAATATCTTTGTAGAGGTAGAGGGAAGTTACAGAGAAAGAAAAAAAAAAGCTTGAATGAACCCCAAGGAATAGCCTTAGAGTCAAAGACATTTGTATAAACTGAAGTTAGCTCAATATACATACAGATGGATGTATATAACAACTATAGATGTTTGTATATATATATGGGTTAGTAGACATGTATACATTACCTAGCTCTTTTCTTCAAAAGGCCCAAGACACAATTTTATCTCCTTTGTAACAAGCAAACTCAGTGTTCACATCTTGGTTGCTAATCCAATTCTCCCCAGTAAATGGTCCACTGATTCTAGGACTGGGGCAGGGAATACGCAAAATGAGCCTGAAGCATCTTGTCGTATCAGACAGTAAGGAAACACTCAAACAATAAAATGATAGGGGTATTTCAAAGGGACATATGAGACAAAACAAAAGGAACCTCCATTGTATTGGGTTGGCCAAAAAATTCATCCGGTTAGTGAATAGGCTGTTCAATAAAGTTCTTTGCAAAAATGCAAAATGTAAAAATGTGTCTTATTTTTACTTAAAACCGAGCGAACTTTTTGGTCAACGCACTACATTACAGTACACTTATCTTGTTAATGTGTACTTCAATAAAATATTTTACTTAAAAATAGTCAAGTTTCATCAGTGATTGAAACACACACAATGGCATTTAATTTGGGAATGTTAGTGTGTGCACCTCTCAGTGAGAGGACAATGGGAGAAAGAGATGGCGTTGTGAGTGATGCTCAATTCATCCTACAGATTTTTTTAAATGATAAGATTAATGACTGTGTTTTCAAGGAAACATTTTGAAAGAGAAAAGTAATGGGATATTATTGAAGCAATTGCAGTGTGAAACTCAGCCTCTCCCACTCCAGAACAGGTCTTTTGATATCTTATCTTCAAATGAAATTCAGCCTCAGGAAGATCTCAATAGATTCTCACTTTGGCAGTAAACACTGTTAAAAGCAAGGTTGACTCTTCTGTGTGTAATAAGTGACTGTTGCCTAACTTAAAGGACTTAACCTATTTAGGGAATAAAAAGCAAAAAAAAAAAAAAAAGGACATTTGGTTTTCATGTCCCCATAGATCCCTTGAGGACAGGACATTGTGTTTTTCTCTCTCCAGTGGCAACAATGAGCCTGAAAACTATTTGTCAGGCAGTAAGTACTTAGGGAATAAATACATCAAATTTCTATTTATCCTGATTTCTCACTTAGAGCATTAAGAGCAGGTCTATGACATTAGTGACATCTTGAAAACACTTACCCTAGGGTACTAGCAGTCTTGTCAAATGAGGGGAAGGTGCTTAACTTTATGAGAAAATCGTGGGAACTACGAACTATACCTAACTGAGTTGGGCCAAATGTGTTTTCTTAGGCTTCAGTCTCAACACTACCATCTATCTCATGTCACATAATTTACCCCCTTGAAAGATTCCCTACCACTCTCTTAATCATAAACTGCTGATATGATTCCCCGTTTCTTTTATTAATTAATGAAACTCCTTATATTGGACAAGCATTATTGTACCATTTTAAATTAGCTATACCACTAAGCAACCCAGTATAGTAATATCCTCATTAATAGCAGAGAAACATGAAATAAAGAGAAATTAAAGTATACTTCAGAGAGTGAAGTTAAATAGGTTAGATGAATAAAACTTAATTTTGGTCTTTTGATTGACATTTTGCTGATCTGTGGCACACTGCATCTGGGTATGGGGAGAATGGCTTTGTAATTGGGGATAACATTTTTTAAATTGCATAAAATCTGTTAGTGTGGGACTGTAAATATCTGCATAATATGTATTGTATATATTAATGCTGTCATCTAAACATTTGTTCTTCCCATAAATACCCTCCCTAAAGCTGTCCATGTACTAGTCATATTTGAGGGAGCTGGTTGAAATGGTGATTTTTGGAGTAAGCATGTATCATTTTAATATTATTATTAACACATGAGCCATCAGGCATAAGTGCAATTTCCCTGGAAATTAAGACTCTGGCTTCCGGTTTTCTGTTTATTTTAGCTGGACATTTGTTTTTTTCTTTGACAGTGAAACAGTTATATTTAAAAATTAAACATTAAGTCAGGTTTTTATGAAAAAGAGAAAAACAATGCTAAGTGAGGTGAAAAATATTTTCACTAATTTAATGCTTCCTCTGAAAACAGAAAGCCTTGAATTTTAAATTTTGTTTAAAAATCTCACTTTCAAAATAATGTTATTTGACTGAAAGAAAATTCTTTGCCATAGTCTCTATTATTTTAATATTCATGTTTTGCTGTTTATTTTCCTTAACCTCATTTTTTCTGTTCAACATATAATCCTCACCCATATCTTACACTTTTCTAATTATATCTTTCCTACTAGATCGTCATATTAAATTCTATGATTTGGGGTCATTATTAAAAAACAAAACAAAACCCTGGCAGTATTTTTATAATTAGTTAAGTCTGCTCTTTGCCTAGGAACACAACATGTAGTATTCATGGGCTTATTAATTAGCTGGCTTCAAGATCCCTGATCATGGCACTTCCAACCTACCTTCATGCAAATTTAAAAAGGGCATCCATTTCTCAAGACAACCTTATTTTTCTTCTCAGAAAATTGTCACAATATGGGGGGTTGTTGTCACAAGATATTTTGTTATCTTGAATGTTATGATAAATATACAAATCAATACGGTGTGAACAGCCTTCCCGGGGGTTGTGAATTTTAGGTGGGTTCTTCAATTCTATTTTCCAGTTTGATACTTTTTAATTTTGTTTTATGAATGACTTTTATTCTATCACTGATTTTTCAATTATACCAGTGTTTCTATTTTTTCCCACTTCTATAAATGTAATTCTAACCCTCATTTTGTACTTTTGAATCTTGTCACTATTTGTTTTTTCAACATTTTTAGCATCTTGCTTTATTTTTTCTTATATTATTTTTATTTTACAGATTTTTTTATCTCAAGTACAATGTTCTAGGCACTGTCTAGAATGTTTTATGAATATTAGCTCATTTTTCTATGATAAATCTTACCTGGCCACTCAGCCTGCTGACCTAACTATAAGACTCTGATGAAAGAAACTGAAGATGACAGAAACAGATGGAAAGATATACCATATCCAGGGATTGGTAGAATTAATATTATTAAAATGATCACACTACCCAAGGCAATCTACAGATTCACTGCAATCCCTATCAAAATACCAATGGCATTTTTCACAGAGCTAGAACAAATTAATTTTCAAATATTTTTGGAAATACAAAATACCCCAATAGCCAAAACAATCTTGAGAAAGAAGAACATAGCTGAAGGTATCATGCTCCCTAACTTCAGACTATGCTACAAAGCATAGAGAGCCCAGAAATGAATCCATGCACTTACAGTCAATTAATCTCTGACAAAGGAAGCAGGAATATACAATGGAGAAAAGAGGGTCTCTAATCATCAGGGAAATGCAAATCAAAACCACAATGAGATATCACCCCCCACCTGTCAGAATGGCTATGATCAAGAAGAACACAAATAACAAATATTGGTGAAGATGTGGAGAAAAGGGAACCCTCGTACACTGCTGGTGGGAATGTAAACTGGTGCAGCCACTATGGAAAACAGTAGGGGGGGAGGATTCCTCAAAAAAACAACAAAAAAAAAGAAATACCATATGGGGCAGCAATTCCACTCCTGGGTATATAGACAAAGAAAATTAGAACACTAATTATAAAAGATACACACACCCCAATGTTCATAGCAGCATTATTAACAACAGTCAAGATATGGAAGCAACCTAAGTGTCCATCACAGATGAATGGATAAAGAAGATGTGATACACACACACACACACACACACACACACACACAATGGAATGCTACTCAGCCTTAAAAAGGAATGAAATTCTGCTATTTACAGGAACATGGATGAACTTGGAGGGTATTATGCTTAATGAAGTAAGTCAGAGCGAAAGGCAAATACTAATATATGTATAACTGAGTCACTTTGCTGTACAGCAGAAATTAACACATTGTAAATCAACTATACTTCAATAAAGTTTTTAAAAAAGATAAATACTGTATGTTATCACTCACATAAGGAATCTTTAAAAAAAATGTCATGAAAATAAAAATAGAAACAGGCTTCCGGATATAGAGAACTAGTAGTTACCCATTGGAAGAGGGAAGAGGGAGGGTCAAGGAAGAGGTAGGAGATTAAGAGGTACCAACTACTATGTATAAAGCAAATAAGGTACAGGGATATACAGTATAGCAAAGGGAATACAGCCAATATTTCATAATCACTATAAATGGAGTACAATCTATAAAAATTTTGAACCTCTACTGTACACCTGAAACTAATATTGTAAATAAACTATACTTCAATAAAAAAAATCATAGCTGAAAATTAGGTAAGTGAAGCTATCAATTCCAAACTGATGTCAACTTCAGCAAAATAATGAAGTATCTATTTTATAGGTAAACACAATTCTAGTAGAGATAAATGCTAGTAATAAGAGGTGCAAGTTATATTAAATTGTTTTTTATAAGTGTAAACAAATCCCAGTTGGAAAATGCTGACATTCAATTTTATCATTTTATCATATATATTTGTCAAAATAAAACTAAAAGTTTGTTATTTTTGACAAATGTTCTAAATGTTACAGTAACATTACTGTTATTTTGGAATATCAAACTATAAGTCTCCACATGGAAGAAGACATAGTATAACAAGTTTCTTTTGGTATTATGACAGCTAATCCTCCTCAGAAAATCTTTAAACTGGATATACTGTCTCTCAAATAATGATGTAGGATATTTTCACATAAATACAAACTTCCCATCAAAAATTCCACAGTATTTCCCAGAGTGTTAACATTTCAAAATAGGTAATATATTCTAAAAGGCCTGATCTGAGACATGTGATTTAATTTCATAGAAATACTTGATTAGTGTCTCAAGACGATTCAAATATTAGCCTTATGCTCATTTTCAAATGTCTCCTTGTTGTAAGCAGCATGGTGTACAGTGACAAATTGTTAAGCTACTTAATTTTATACTTTTTAGTATCTCCTTTTCTCATGTAATGAGCTGTTCTTTGAAATCACTAAAAATAAATGTATTTGTTTTTTTCTTGTTATTGTTGTTTGTTTTTAAGGGACAGAAAAGCAATGATGGGAAAAAAAATAATATATCAAGTAGTTATACATTCACTAATTTACTGTTATTTATATTCCATGGATGGCCATTATATGGACGAGTGGTTTAATTGGGAAGGTATAGATAAAACAACAATAGCCAGAAATTCTGTGGCAAGAAAAAAACCCAAAAGGGTCAGTTAGGGCGATGATTCAAAATCCAGACACTACACACTTCCACTTCCTGCTCTGATGGAATAGCTTGTTGCTGATCAATATTCTTGCCAAACAAAACAGGAAAATACAATAAAAATTGGGAAGAGGAACTCTACATGGCCAATGACATCTGAAAATCTTCTCAATCTTTTTAGTTTTGGGGGAAAAGTTAAGTAAACCCACAGTGATGTACCATTACCTACTATCAGAATGGGTGAAATTAAAAACTGAAAATAGCAGGTATGGATGAAGATGTGGAGTAGGATTCTCATGAAATAACATGTTTATAGGCCAAACATAGTCAAATATCACTAGTTTCATGTTTTGACCTACATCAATCGTTTTGAAAACCTGCTTGGCTACAGATGTTTACACGCACTGTGTCCCAGCCATTCTATGTTTATGTATAATATAAACTCAACAGAAGTGTGTGAATGATATACATGGGGAGGGAAGGGGGAGGGAGAGAGGTACTAGTAATTGTTGGCCAAAGCTGGAAAAACTCAAATATACTAGGTATTTGTCACATATTCATGCAATGCAGTACTACAAATCAATGAGAGTAAGAGACTGAATGGTACACACAATAGTCTGAATCGACCTCCCATACAGAATACTGAGGGAAAAAGAGCCATACCCAAAAGAGGACAGACTGTGTCATCCCATTTATGTAAAATGCAAAAATAAAACAACAGAACTGATGATGGTGACGGTAGACCTAATGGCCATATGACTGACATTGGGCTCAGGGGCACTCTCCGTGGTGCTAGAAATGTTATCGTCCCTGAGCTGAGTGTTAGCTACTATTGGTGCATTTACTGTATGTGCATTTCAATTAAAATATATTTTAACAAAAAAACTAAAATTTGGCAAAAGCTCAATGTTTTGCCCAGCTGTGTTAACACTGTAATATTCCTAGACTAACATTTTTAATACATTGTAGAATTGGATGAATCCACAGCTAGAAGGCTAACTGCCTAGTTTGTGTCTCTGGTTCTCAGACTGTTGAAACACTTACAGTGATGCCTGGATCAGGGAATCTTAAACTGCAAAGAAAAACAGTAAAGGGAGCTTGTTAATATTTTCTTTCCATACATTTTGTCTTGTTTTCTCTTGTCTTGTGGTTTTATCTTTATTCTTACTTTTCTCTAGTGATTTGAAATATATACATATATACATTCAAATCTCTCTGATGGCTAATCTTAAGTCCTTAAACAACGTATGTGAATATACAATAAATTACTCTAATTATAAACAGCAAGAATGAAACATTATTTGCTATTTCTCACACATGTGGGATAAATAACTCAGCTCTATTTTCTCCATCTTATCCTCTATTATTTCTGTTTCTCAAATGCTATTTTGATAAAAACTAAAAAATGTTATTGATATTGCAATGATCAAATCAATTCTATCTTTCAAAATGTATGTTATTTTTGATGGCATATTTTCCTTTAAAATATTTCAATTATATTTTCTGATTGCATTTTCAAAAAAGTTTATCACTTCACAAATCTTAACCTTTTTCATTTGTACCATCTCTCAATTTATTATAATTCTATTTTCTCCTATTATGTTTAAAGTAATGGTTTTCATTAAATACAAATGGGTTGTTTACATTCTAAATCCTATGACTCAAGGTTTTTTTTCCCTATTTTTCTCATCCAGGAATATTAACTTTGTATATGTTGAAACTTAGGTCAAATAATTTTTACTCAATCTCTCTAATGACAGTATTTCCTTTTATGAAATCCAAGATCTGTCACATTTTTGTAGGAAATCTGATTCTTAAAAAGTCTGAGCATTTCTAAGATTTGTTTTAGAAATTAGAAACAATTGAATTTGAAGGAAAAATTATATAGATGTTAATTGTGTCACAGAAGTTCATATAAGCACAAAGTGATTAGAAAATTACTGTGTGCAGAGGAGGTCGATTTAAAAAACACACCAATCACAGTGTAGAAGCAATGTGTTCTATGAAAATCTGGGTAAAATAAAGAAAAATGCATTTAGTTATGAATGTAGTTTTAAAACACTAACGATCTCTTAAAAACAAAGCCAGAAGTATGATATTCATATATTCAGTTTCAGTATTATTCTGAAACATATTAAGGGTGAAAAATCTTGACACAAAATCTGAAAACAAAGACTTTCAGTAATAACACCTCTACTAAAACTATAGATCAGGGGTATTTCATATGACACGAATTAAAAGGTATCAATAATTAAGATGCTATATATTTTAACTAATTATGACATTATATATGTTTTATTTTATTTATTTTTGGCTGCATTGGGTCCTCGTTGTTGCACGCAGGCTTTCTCTAGTTGTGGCGAGTGGGGACTACTCTTTGTTGTGGTGCATGGGCCTCTCATTACGGTGGCTTATCTGTGTTGCAGAGCATTGTCTCTAGGCACATGGGCCTCAGTAGTTGTGGCACTTGGGCTCAGCAGTTGTGGCTCGCAGGCTCCAGAGCACAGGCTCAGTAGTTGTGGAGCATGGGCCTAGTTGCTCCATGGCATGTGGGATCCTCCCGGACCAGTGCTCAAACCCATGTTCCCTGCGTTGGCAGGTGGATCCTTAACCACTGTGACACCAGGGAAGTCCCATGAGGTTATAATTTTTTAATGGTATACCAAGCTGGTTCAAAACCGTGTGTATCGTCATAAGCTCCATCCACCTACACACATAGATCTCATTATTATGGTAAAGTGATACTCTGAGAAGAAACATATACCAATAGACATATATAATCTCCCATAATACATGGATACAAGTACACAATTTCACCCACGAATGGTCAATGCAAATCATAAAATAATTTCAAAAATATCTAAGCTTCTATGTGCCAAAACCTTTGTTCATTTATGAAAATACAAAGTTGAACATCATGCAGAAAATCTCTTCAAAAAATTTAATCTAAAGGTATATGTAAAAAGGTAACTCTATATAGTGGGATAAATGTCATAATGAAAACAATAATAGTGATAATATAGGTGTTCTTTCTGTGATAGTGGTAATATAGGTGTCATTTTTTAAGATGAGACAATAGAAGCACAAAGAGAGAGTTATAACTGCCTAATAGCAACCATCCTGCAGTACTAATGTCAGGATTGAAATTGAGATAGTCTAATTCTGGATTTTAGGGTCCCACCTATTACAGTACTTTATCTTGAAATGCTATAGTGTCAAGAGCACACAAGGACCTCTTAACCCATCTCCTAGATTCTGATACTTTCTAGCAAATATGATCTTGGAACTACTCAGGAAAAGTGAGGCATTAGCAAACAATAAAGATCTCCCCATTTTTAAAAAAATATAGGAACACTTTAAACACAGTTATATGCTCAAAAGAACTAGTCACCTGGCTAGAGATTAGAGATAATGGACTTGGAGCAGTTGAAAATACAGCAGAGAAATGGGATCAAATATAAATGAAACAAGAACAGAACAACAGAACTAAGATAGGACAATTATTCTAGAGATGATGTAGTTTTTTAAAGATATGGGATATTTAGAAAAGTTCTATTTTTATCCAAGTTGTTACATCGGTACTCACAGCATTTTAAATGTTTAGTTCTTGTCCTCTTAAGAGGCATGTCGATTTTTTTAAGGATATCCCTTAATTCCCACCTATTGACTAAATAACAGTGATCTAGGTTCCTATTCTTTCTCTTACATTTCCCAGGTGAATTATTACTATTTTGCCACAAATACAGCAATTGCACATCAGTCTCCCAGCACTGACCCCACTTCTGTTTTAGTTCTGATGTTTATTAAATGTCCATCATCTGTCCTTTTGCAGGTATATTCCCAGTCGTTGTTTGGGTGCACTAAGCTCATCCTGCGTAAGATTCTTCTGAAAGTGCTTATGGATAGAAAGTTTCCTTCAACTCTTACATTTTAAACTTTTATTCCTTTATTCTGGCAGTATAGTGAAGTACATTTTGTTTCATTTTTGTTTTACAGCCTTAAATTCCCCTTTCTGACTCTCTTCCCCTTCACCACCCAATTGTCAAGGGATGCCTCATTTTTTCCTTTGTGCTTCTTTTTCTCCCCCAGAAAGTCTGCATTTCAATGACTGCCGCTTCAAATGGCAGGTCCTTTTAACTGCCTTCCCTGTAGAACATGCACTTATCTAGAGGGCACTTATTTTAGGATTTTCAGACTCAGGGTGTACTTGTTCTCTGATGATGATTTTAGACAAGCCTTAGACCCACTGCTAGCTCTTTCTCCCTTCCCCCAGTTTCTCTCAGGGTGGAGCAGGAAAGATGTAGGAGAGATCGTTTAGCTGTAATTTGATGGGTTCATTTTTGTGTATAAATAAAAGAGTTACCTTGAAGTTTAGGCATTTACTGCTTTCAAATTATGCTGACTTTTTGTGGTTTTATTATTTCTTACTGTACTTCTCTTTTGTTTCTGGAGAAGTTGTCTTCTATTTACTTCAACATAGTAATCATTGTTATTTTTAAATTCCTGGCTGCTAATTCTCATGTACCTCAATAAAGCTGGAGAAAAGGGAAGGATTTTGATTCTTCACATTGTTCTCAGACCCTCCCTATAGTAGGTCTTTGACTCCTAAACACCGTATTACTGCAGGGAATTTTAATTCATTTTTCAGAAGTTGACTGAATTTTTTAGCTTTGCATGGGGAGATTCTGAATCTAGTAAGTATATGGAGCAGGTATCTAGCCTTGTGTTTTAGAACTCTCATGTCTCTGATTTTGGTCAAAAGCTCTAATGATTTCTGTCTTAAAATAGAAGCCCTCTGTTTTGTTCAAACCCAGATTCTGAGGCCCTAGTCTGTGTCAAATCAGCAAATGATGTCATCACAGGTAACAGCTCTCTGAATCCTTTAAATTATGGTTTAAGTATTTTTGCTACCTCCTCCAGATTTTCTCCATAGAAATACCATCTTGTTGCAAACTAGTTCACTCTTCCAGAAAGCAAATAATCCATTTTTATTTTTCAAGCCACCATTTAAAGTCACCAGTTTTAACTACCAAAACAAAAAACTACAAAAAACCTAGGAATAAATCTAACAAAAAGTTATGCAAGACCTATAAATAGAAAGCTATAAAGCTTTACTGAAGAACTTTAAGAAATAAATAGAACAGTTTTTGCATGTACTTGATGAGGAAAACTCAATACCATAAAGACATCAATTCTCACTAATTTTATGAATATACTAAATGAAATTTTAATCAAAACCACAACAAGGATTTTTGTTGAAGTTAGCAAATAAATATTAAACTTACAATGAAAGAACAAAAGAAAAAGAAAAGCAGTAGCAGCAGAAGGAAAAGAGGGGAGAGAAGTTAAGAGCCATAGTGTTATAACAATTAAAACAGAGAGCTACTGATTGGTACAGGCATCTGCACACTAACCAAGGGAAGGTAACTGAGAAGGCTGAAGGACATATATACATGCATATGCCTCTTTGATGGAGATAAATGGGCATGGAAGAGCAGGAAGGAAGGTGGGACCTACTTTGTAAATCAAACAGTAAATTGGGTACCACTACTTCAGACCATATGTGAAAGCCACCTCCAGGTGACTTGATTTTCAACAAGGTGACTTTTAGAATAGAAAAAAAGAGCAATAAATCATTGAACAAATCTCTTTAGCAAAGGAAACCATCAACAAAATGAAAAGGCAACTTATGAGATGAAAACATTTACAAACCACATATCTGATAAGGGGTGAGTATCCAAAATATACAAGAAACTCATAAAACTCAATAGCAAAAAAAACTTAATTAAGCCAACTTAAAAGTGAGCAAAGGATCTAAGTAGATTTGTTTCCAAAGATGTACAGATGACCAACAGATATATAAAAAGACACTCAACATCACTAATCATCAGAGAAATGCAAATCAAAACCACAATGAGATATTATTTCACACCTGTTAGGATGGCTATTGTGGAAAGGACAAGAATTAACAAGTGTTGGTGAGGATGCAGAGAAAAGGGAACCCTTGTACACTGTTGGTGAGAATGTAAATTAGTAAAGTCATTATGGAAAACAGTATGGTGGTTCCTCAAAAACTAAAAACAGAACTACTGTATGATCCAGCAATCCCTTTCCTGGGCATATATACAAAGGAAATGAAGCATTCTTTTTAAACTGCAGAAGATTCCAACTAGCCATAGCAATCATGAGCAGAAAGAATAAAGCTGGAGGTATCTACTACCTAATTTCAAAGTATACTACAAAGCTGTAGAAATCTAAACAGAATGAAACAGGAATAAAAACAGACATACAGATCAATGGGACAAAATTGGGAGCCCTGAGATAACTCCATGTATTTACAATCAATTGATCTATGGCAATTGTTCTGAGAAGATACAATGGGGAATAATTCCTTCAACAAATGGTGCTGGGAAACTGGACATCTACATGTAAAAGAATAAAATTTGACCTTTATCTCACAGCAAACACAAAAGCAAACTCAAAATGGATTGAAGACTTTATGTAAAACCTGAAACTATAAAACTACAACAAAAAAATAAGGAAAAAGATTCTTGACATTGATCTGAGTGATGGTTTCTTGGTTATGACCACAAAGACAGGCAACAAAAGCAGAAGCAGACAAATGGGACTGCAGGAAACTAAAAAACTTCTAAACAGCAAAGGAAATGATCAACAGAGTAGAAAGACAACCTACGAAATGGGAGAAAATATTTGCAAACCATACATTTCTTACTGGGTTAATATCCAAAATATATAAGGAACTCAAACCACTCAACAGCAAGAAAAGAACTCAATTAAAAAATGGGCAAAGGACCTGAACAGACATTTATGAAAAAACATACAACTGGTCTACTGGTATATGATAAAATACTCACCATCACTAATCATCAGAGCAAATCAGTTCAAAACTACAATGAGATACCACCTTATACCTTTCATAATAGCTATTACCAAAACTGCAAGAGAACATGTGTTGGCAAGGGCATGGAAAAAAGGGAAGCCTTGTACAATGCTGGTAGAAACCTCAGTTGGTAGAGCCATTATGGAAAAAATTATGGAGGTTTCTTTAAAAATTAAAAAATAGAACTACCATATAATTTGGTAATTTCTTTTCAGGGTATGTATCCAAGGGGAATGAAATCAGGATCTGAAGGAGTTATCTGTACTTCCACGGTCATTTAAACATTGTTCACAATAGCCAAGATATGCAAAGAACCTAAGTGTCTGTTGATAAAGGGATAAAGAAAATGTGATATGTCCCTGTGTGTATGGGATTATTATTCAGCCATAAGAAAGATGGAAATCCTGCTATTTGCAACAATGTGCATGAACCTAGAGATCATGCTAAATTAAATAAGCCAAACACAGAAAGACTAATTTTATATATATATATATATATATATATATATATATATATATATATATATATATATATATATATGTAGAATCTAAACTTATTATAGAATCTAAAAAAGTAGGAGCAGAGTAGAATAGTGGTTCCCAGGGGCTGGGGGTGAGGGAAATAGGGAGATGTTGGTGAAAGGACACATAGTTTTATTTACACAAGATGAATAAGTTCTGGAGATCTAATGTAGGGCATGGTGACCCAAGTTAATAATTATATTGTTCACCTGAAATTTACTAGGAGAGTAGATCATAAATGTTCTTATCTCACACACAGATAAGTAACTATGTGAGGTGATGGATCTGTTAATTAGCTTGATTGTGGTAATCATCTCACAATGTATATCAAACATCACATTGTATACTGTAAATATAAATTGTATAAAATTGTGTTTCTGGCTGCTGCATTGAGGAAAGCAGAGAAACCAGTTAGGAGGTCACTGCAGTAACCAAGATTAGAGGTGATGGAGGCTTACAGGGGGATGGTAGGGAAAGTGAAAGGTGGTCAGATTCTGGATTTATTTTGAATGCAACAGAATTGACTATTGATGAGATGTGGGATGTGAAATAAAATGGAGAGTCAAGGAGGAAACCGAAGTTTTCTTGCATGAAAACTTAAACAAAAAACCAAAAAAGATGATATGATATTACCTGCTGAGATGAACAAGCTCTGAAAAAGTGAATTTGGTTGAAGGCATATCAAGATTCCACTTTTGGGTGTGTTCGATATGAGCTACCTCTGGCCGCTGCAGGAAAGAGGTCAAGTATAGACTGAGTCTGGAGTTCAGGGAGAGGTTTGCTCTAAAGGGATCAATTTGGAAATCATTAACATATAGGTAATAGTTAAAGGCAAAAAGCTGAATGGGATTCTCAATGGAGTCAGGGCAGACAAGCAAGGGAGTTGAGGAAACACCAGTAAAATGTATTTAATGGGGATGGTTAGGGCATTAGGGAGAAATCAGAGAGCTTAGTTTTCTCAAAACCAAATGCAGCAGGCATTTCAAAGGAGAATGGATTGATCAATTATGCCAAATGCTGCTGATAGGTCAAGTGAAATGAGCACTGAGCATTAGAAGGAGGGGAAATTGCTAGACTGATCTTCATAAATAGATTCAAAGGTATGGGATCTAGTGCACAAGTGTAGGAATCAGCCCTATAAAGAAGCAAGGACATTTTACCTGGAGAAACAGGGAGAAATACTGGGTCTATGAGCAGAGGTATGGAACAGTGAGTGGATGGATTGAGGGCAGGTAGTTACCTCTCGGATAACTCCAGGTTTCTCAGAGAAATGACATCATCAGCTGGATGTGAGGATGTGAGGATGGGAATGTCTGAACAGAGAATAGAACGCATGAAACGTGAGGGTGGGTAGACCAGAGAAATCAGATTTGAAAGAGCACCCAGAGCCAAGTTGTTCAGCATGGCTGTGAGTTTGATTTTACCAAAAAAGTACATACAGAGAATAAGATAACTTTCTCCCAGAGAGAAGTCTGTCTGAGGATTGAAATTTCATGGTGCCAGAATGGTACTGTGTGAGTGATTTTACATATATTGAAACACAGTGCCCTGTTATAAATTGCATTCCTCACTCCATAAGCCAGGAGATCATCTGTCTTATCATCAAAGAAATCTACCACATAATTTTTAAAAGCTAGTCTCTTTAAAATCTCAACTCTTGCCCACATCTCCCCTATGTGCAAATACAGCATTTATTTGCTGGGCATTCTCTTTTTATAATACCACTAGGATATTAAATTCTTCAATGAGCATTTCTGTAATATATCTGTATATCAATATATGTGTGCTATTCCATAGTTATATAAAACTCAAAGTGAAATTGCTACATTAAGTACTTGCATATGTAACTGTTCATATAGGTTGCTGAGATGTCTGTATGCAACATAATAACAAAAATGATTTTGTAATCTGTATGGGTCTCTGTCTCCCAAACCACAAGGTTTCATGTATGCTGTCCTCTTACAGGGCT
The DNA here is from genome assembly GCF_964341445.2 of Mesoplodon mirus. Classification (NCBI taxonomy): domain Eukaryota; kingdom Metazoa; phylum Chordata; class Mammalia; order Artiodactyla; family Ziphiidae; genus Mesoplodon; species Mesoplodon mirus. The sequence goes on along the minus strand of NC_138989.1, from coordinate 83,105,898 downwards.
GAAGGATGGTGGTAAGGTTTCTCTTTCTCCATACACCAGTACCTTTAAACTAAGGAACCTCATTAACTCAACACCCTTTTCATCATGTTAACTATCTTTTTAGACAACATGTGGCTTCCTGTGGTTTCTCAGGAGCCACTCTAATCACCTGATTTATGACCATCCTTTCAATTAGGAATTCAAGACAAGTTTTGATAGCTTTCTTCATAATTTGGTCTTGATAATGGACAATAAGTTGAGGATGACTAATAAAAAGTAAAAGCACTCTTAAATAAGCCATGAAAAAAAATATGGACTTATGTTTCTACTTTGATACTTGATTGTTAAAATAACAAACCTTGTTAAACTTGTAAGTATTGATCAACCACTTTCAATATACTTTTCTCCAAAATCATGCAGAGCATTGATTTGTTTAATTTGGATGTCAACACATACAAATAAGATAATCAGCTGTTCAACAGTGATTACAGATCATATTAATCTGCCTATGGATCTTAGCAGCTGTTGTGTTAATACAACTGAGATAAAGAACCAAATTTTTCAAAATTACGTGTAGGTAATAAGTACAGTTCCAACCATTCTTTGAGGCAAAAATGGGTTTTATATAATATGGTATGGGATATGTGTAGCTGCAGGTGAGTAACTAAAAGACTGAAAAATTATAACTCTAAAGTTTCTTTTTGACCATCCCCTAACCTTATGTATGTGGTTCTTTTTGGCACAGGAATTGGAAATTTAATGAAATAAAGACCAACACAGATGAAAGCACAAGTAACAGTTATGTTTGTGCTTTTGGAGTCTTACTGAAACAAACAAAATTCATTGAAATTAGAAGAGCTGATTTGTCTAGCCACAAAGAGTTCATCTAGTCTTCCTACTGAAGAACCAGTCTCAAAGTGGCTGCTGATGGGATGGATATTATAGTTAAAGGAACATAAAAATTATTTTCAAATACACAGAAAAAAAGGATACACATGTAGCAGTGTCTTCAGTCACACCTCCATGCACACATACACAAATGGCTCTATTAATATGAGTGCACTTTGGTACTTCTGTCAGGATAGTATACAGAAAGTAAAACTTGAAATTAACATCTTCTGAATCTTGTATGTAAGACACAATTGGCCCCAGAGGGGTAAAAGTCTGATAGCAGACTGACAACTCAGACTGAGCCATCTACATGAGCAATATGCAAAGCCCCCTCTGAAAAGGATCTCTCTCATCCCCTGCCTTCTACGTCTCTCAAATTTGATTCTCTACACATCTTTCTAAATTTTTAATTGGAGTAGAGTTGATTTACAATGTTGTGTTAGTGTCTGCTGTACAGCAAATTGATTCAGTTATACATGTACATATATCCACTCTTTTTTAAGATTCTTTTCCCATGTAAGTCATTACAGAATACTGAGAAGAGTTCCCTGTGCTATACAGTAGGTCCTTATTAGTTATCTATTTTATATACAGTAGTGTGTATATGTCAATCCCAATCTCTCAATTTATCCCTCCCCCCACCTCACTCCCGCTTTCCCCGCTGGTAACCATAACTTTGTTTCTACACCTGTGACTATTTCTGTTTTGTAAATAAGTTCATTTGTACCATTTTTTAGATTCCACAGATAAGCTGTATCATATGGTATTCATGTTTCTCTGTCTGACTTATTTCACTCAGTATGACAATCTCTAGGGTCCCTCCATGTTGGTGCAAATGGCATGTTTTGTTCTTTATCTTAAGGGGCTTCCATATTGAAGACAGAGATTAGCCTTCTAATATAAAATCTAGATTTAAGTTGGAAAAATAGCATCTTTATTTATTCTACTAATTCTACTGACTATGTAACAGTCTGATTTGGGGGGATAAAAAATACGTAAGAAATTATTTCTTCCCTTAAAGGATCTGAGTTTTCCTCTCTGTTACACATTCTATGTTCCATGAAATAGTGATTTTATTACTAGTTGCAAAGATAAATATATTTTTAAAAAATACTGCCTATTCCTTTGTTTTAGGGGCATAGGCTATCAACTCTAAAACTACTTCCCTGTGTATTCTGAGATGAAGCAAATAAGTAAATATATTGTTGACATTGGGAACAGGGTTCCTCAATGTCAGAAAAACAAAGTTAAAAATAGGGATACGGGGAATTCCATAATGAAATTTATTGCCTTCAACTGGAATTAGAGACACTGGTATGAATTCATAGTTTTCAGTATTTATCTAGGAATAAATATAGTCTGTGTGTCTAAACATATAAATACACAGTTAAGTGCATGTTTCTGTGTATGAATAGGCATACCTATTTGCTAGATTTGTCAGCCTTTTAAATGGCTTACAAGCAATTATACCCAAGTAGAAATTATCTACCCCAGAGCCCAGATCTTGGTTTCTAAATTCAATTCTCCATCAAAAGAACCTTGGGGAAATGACCAGTGTCAGTGAGAATGGAGAAATAGAAGATGATCTTAGAACATATTGTACTAAACAATAAAGTACTCCAAAAGTAATGGACACATGCCTAAAGGGTACAGGAACCAAACCGAATGTGTTACCACTGGCCAAGTCCGAGAGAGAGCATTAAAGAAATAAGAGGAAAGGATTATACTACGTTGGTTAAAATAAGGACTTGTGATTCTACACATAATTAATGAATTAATTAGTTAATAGGTGAGGGGCTGCCATTTCCAGTCAAGGGGTGGAAGCCTCTTCCTTATACAGAAAGAATAAGAAGATAATCAGTTTGGCAATCATGCTAATAATTAAAGCAAGAATCACCAATGAATAATAAAAACTGAAGAGGGAATGTGAGTAAAAGTTTATGTTCAATCACCTCACAATTTACTTACTACTTACAAAGAAAAAATATTAAATTTTCAATAGACAAACCTGACATTCACCACCTTTCCCAACAGTGACATCACCAGTTGGAACAAAGCGACCTCATACCTCATGAAAGGAGGCACCGAAAAGAACACAATATCCCTTCTACATAGTCTTGCCAAAAGTGCAATTAAATTGAAAGATTTTCTACAAATAGATGGTCATTACCTGTACTATTTAAGATGACTGAGGAACTGTTTCTGATTAAAGAAGACAAAAGGGATGTGCAAACATAATGCAAGGAACGATCTGGGACTTTGAAGGACACTATCGGGACAACTGATGAAATCTGTACAAGGTCTGCAGGTCAGCTAATCGTATGGTATCCATGGTGTTTTCCTGATTTGATGAGTATATAATGGTTATGGAAGAGAATATTCTTGTTTTTAGGAACTCTGAAGTATATACAGGCAACAGTTCTGGGACAAATTCTACAATGCCTCTCCCAGAATAAAAAATAACATTAATATAAATTGTGTTAGAGAGAGAGAAAAAAGATAGGCCGAAGATAAATGGCACCATTTCAAGAATCAGATCAAATAGGATGTACGAATTTCGGCTTTTCTCTAAGCCTGAAATATTGTGTCCAAATCAGAATGTAAATGAAAGTAATGCCAGCTACTGTATGGAGTCTCTTGGAGACTTCCAAAGAACATTGTAATATTGCAGGATTTGCAAATATTTTAAAATTTCCGTTTAGCTATTATTTCTGAAACATCTGATGAATAAGCTACATGCATTCACCCAATTGTTGCCAGGAATCTCTGCATTATGGTACATTGTGAATTTATCAGTATTTGCACAGCTGAGAAAACAAGTCATCATTTATTTCCATTCCAAACTATACCTATATATACCCTTCAGGAAAATCCTAGAAAATAGTATGCCAATCAGGGTGCAGACCTCCTAACTTGTTTCTAGCCAGGTTACTTGCCTAAAACCACTTAACCATGCTTAGAAGTGCTGTATGTTAATACCCAGTAAGTGTGAAGATGTAGGGAAAGAAACATGTTCTAAATACCAGTGAGAGCATGTAAGTCACTGCAACCAATCTGGAGAGAAATATCAGAATATATAAGAAAATAAGAAATTTATCCTAAGACACAGACCTACTTGAGAATGGACTTGAGGATGTGGGGAGGAGGAAGGGTAAGCTGTGACAAAGTGCGAGGGAGGCAGGGACATATATACACTACCAAATGTAAGGTAGATAGCTAGTGGGAAGCAGCCGCATAGCACAGGGAGATGAGCTCTGTGCTTTGTGACCGCCTGGAGGGGTGGGATAGGGAGGGTGGGAGGGAGAGAGACGCAAGAGGGAGGGGATATGGGAACAGATGTATATGTATAACTGATTCACTTTGTTATAAAGCAGAAACTAATAAAAAAATTCTAATCCTCAAAAAAAAAAAAGAAATTTATCCTAAGGAAATTTAACTGCACAAAAAAAATGTATAAAAGGATAGTCAACACTGTACCCTTTATACAGCAAAGCTGTTGAGAGCAACTTAATTGTCCCTTATTAGCGGGCTAATCTAGGAGGAGAGGACATACATGCTATGCAAGGCTGTACAGAGTTAGGAGTCTGAGAACTCAGGTCAGTCACCCTGAACACAAGTCCTGGCTTTTCTCCTACTAACTGGAGAACACTGGTCAGATCACTTACTCCACTCTCAGCCTCAGTTCTCCCCTCATCGGATTATTGAGATAAGAGAGATAATGTACACACTTCGCAGGGTTTTTGTGGGAGATGGGTACATAAGGCATTGAGCACAGGCCCTGGCACGTATTGGATATAAAGTGAAATTTAGCCGTTGTTTTATTATTCATTTAGACTCACACAATAGAACACTCACCAACTATTACATTCCATGGTGACTAACTACACACTCTTATGTACATTAATTTGTATACTATTTAAATGTATTGTTAAAGTGAAAAAAAGGTTTTCTAATAGCATTATAGTATGATTCTTTCTGTGTGTATATCTCTAAAGAAATATCTTCTGGGCTACAATCTAAATAATGACACATAATATTCATGTTTTTCTTTAAATATTTTTTTTTCTTTTTGAGTGAACACGTAACTAATTTCATAATCAGGAAAATTTGTCTTTTATACAAAAAAAATTGTCAACCCAATACTTAATCCCTCCCTTCATGTTAATCTCATTTCTAATTTTTATTGCTCAGAGAAACAAGAGGATACATTCGTCCCATCTCTAGACCTGCTACGGGTGAGGCCACAGCACTTGAGAATATCCTTCAATCACACACCTTGCAGGCTTCTCTCATTCTGGCCCACTACTTGATTTGTTTTAAGGCAGACCCTGAATTTTAAATTAATCTTTTTAAAAATCTCCATTTGACTCTTTGAACTTTGCATGACAGGATTTTAGTATATTGATAATGCTTGCACTTAGGGATTTTTATTAAATATGTGCTGGATTTGTACATACCAGGATGGGAACAATTTTGACTCGCACAAGAAAATTAGGTATAATAACTTAAACCAAAAAAAAGTAGTGTGGTTTTTAATGCAAGTTGTGTTTTATGTAGGAAACATTAAGCAGAAAACTATATACTATATATAAGATGCCATTAATAAGATGCAACACTGTGTCCTCCAAAACAAAGTGGTTTCTTCTCACATTTATTGTGATATGCATCATAACTTCACAGGTGATAAATATGAAAAAAAACTACCCAGTTTCAGAAAAATGAATCACCAAATTTCCATAGAGACTGTTTCTTTAACATTGTATTATGGAAGTTACTGCATCAAATCCTATGACATACATTAAGATGAGGTTTTTTCTTGTTTTAATTATTGGCTATCAACACAGTTTGTATAAAATTGAATCCGTGTATATAATCAAAGGGGTTAAACCTCTAAACCAAGAATATTCCACTGAGCACGATCCATAATTTAAACATGAATGGCTAATAAAAAGTTGAAGCAGTGTGTGTTTTTTCCTCCTCTCAGTTCAGAGCTACAAAAACAATCTCTGCACAAATACTTTTTCTTCCCCATCCAACATAAATCAGTGCTTAATGGAGAGTCAATAACCTTATTATGAAAATTGATCTAAATCAATAGTATATAGACAGTAGTTAATGATGCCAGGCAGCTTTTTCAAATGCATTTACTGGCAGCATCACATCCCTCTGGTCATGTGTCATCGGGAACACATCTTGAAAAGCACACAGTGGTACAAAGAACACATGCAGATGCCTAGTGCTGAGACTAAATTTAATCACCTCCTGCTTGTGACCATTTGGCAGCTTTAGGAAAGTTCTCTCCTGAAACAACTCTCTGAAGCTGAGCTATTAAAGTGCTAATTAAAGAAAGTGCATGGAAAACATGAACACTAGGAGTCTGGGGTAATTGGCTACAAAAAAGACAAAGCTGAAACACATCACTTTGTCTGCTTCTCCTGATTAGACTGTAATTCAAATACCAATATTTCCCTGCACGCCAAGGTGCTCTGGGAGAGGTGTCTGCCTCTCTCTCTGTTGAACGGATGGCTCTTGTGTGAAAAGGGAAAAACAGCAATTTTGTTTTATATTTCATCCTCTCACACCCTCAGGATTAACAGGGAAGTCCACAAAACCTTTCCTGTGCATCTTGATATGATTTATTAAATATGAGGTGGAAAATTTTTTAAATATCTAACGAAACAAAGAAGTAATTCTGTGCAATAGAAACTGCTCAGCAATCCCATCAGAAAGCAACAGTAAATACATTTGAAGTGCTTATACGCTGCCTGCAAAACCAGTTCAAAACATAATGCACCTATTTCTCATCTACTTTTAGCTTTCTTCTTTCTTCACAGATGAGACGCTAGAATGGGTACAGAGTAAAGAGGGAGAAGAAATTGGGGGAGGGATGTGTTTACAAAAGTTTCGAACCATCTACCGTATTCTAGACAATTCTCTGAGCTCTATACCTGTGCCCCTTTATTTAATGCAATCAATTGTCCAGTGAATTTGGTATCATTTCCTTCTTGACTGATGAAGAATTTGACAGAACTTATGAATCTACCTAGGATGTCCTGTGAAACAACCAGTGAATTCCAATTTTAATTTTGAGGAAAGTGAAGAATGGCGAGGAAGTACTTTTGTTAAAGGCACATACCAGTCAATCCTGGACCCAGAATTTGAGCCCATACCCTTACTATTGCAGAGTTGATATCATATGCTATTTAATAATCATAACTATTAGAAGTCACAAGGGCAATAGTTTTAAATTATTTGATCATTAAATTTGTGCATTAATACCTATAAAATTTAAGTAAATATGATACGATTAAATAATGCAAATTCTATTCTTTGTAGTGCTTACTCTGCTTCCTCATCACAATATATTTCAGTCACTACAAAAGCAGCCCAAAGCCCATGTTCCAAGGATGTTAAAATAGTTACGCCTTCATTTAGGACATATTTGTTCAACAAATTCAGTCCCATTACCTTTTCAAGACTAGTAAGTTCATGTGCCAGACTTCGGAGAAAAACTGAAAGTAAGTAAATATTCAAAGCTGAAAACTACCTCTGAATTTGGCTTATTTACCAGAATTCATTGTCTTTGAGATAATTTTTTAGTTTAAGATTGCAGTGAAGGATGCATTCTGGAAAGCCAGGTTTTCAAGGTAGCAAAAAGGATTTGGAAGAGAGCATGCTACTCTGCAAACATCTATGAAGAATCACTTAACTTTTAGAGAAAAATCCTGCAGGAGAGAGTGAGCAGTCACGCAGTCAGATGCATTGCAGAGAAAGGGCCATAGGAACAGGCTTTCAGTGCTGGGGCAGCTGAAAAGGAAATTTATGGGAAGAAAAAGATAGGATTTTCATCTTACCAGCTGTGCTTTCCTCCCCTCCTCCACTCACCTCTGTCTAGCTCCTCTTTGACATAACCAATAAAGTCTCCATTTGTCTCTATCAGTGAACTATTTCTGAGAACTTGAAAGAGATCTTGAGAAAACACAAGTGAATGTGATCCATCCAGAGGAGGAAAGTACCACGACAATGTAAGTCTCCAGTATTTCACAGACATCAGAGCCGGGAGATGGATAGAATGTTTAGTTACTTGAGAACATACAATCAGCAGATGACAGTCAGAGCTTCAAGTGACAAGGGGTCAGAACATAATTACATAATTAGAAGCCAGATATCTGGAAAAAAATGTCAACATACAAACTAAAAATAGGCAAACAATAGGGACAGCCGTACAGGAGATCTGCCATGACCATCTCAAATTCAGCATAATGCAGGTCCTCTCTGCTTGTCTGCACATATGTTTTAAAAGTAATGGCTGCAGCTGTGCATTTTTAACTCACATTTCAAAGTGAGAGCTTCTCTCTCTGTCCTGGACCTTATATGGTACTTTAAATCTTAGTCCAAACAATCCACAGATAGATCTTTATGAAAACCACTCATTCAGAGGCAGACACCCCCTCCTGGTGTCCCATGGAAGCCCACGTAGGCCTCCTTCATATCTCTTACACATTGCACTAAACTTGCTGCAGTCTGGCTAGAGGAAGTTAGTTTGCAGGAAAGTGGGAAGTCCCCCAGGCCAAGCAAAGAGAATAAGGTTTCCCTGGTAGACTTTCCCTAGAAAAATGCTGCCAGGGAGACAGAATCTGGTGCTAATGGGGCAGTGAGTAACAGGGCATATCAGAACTCAGACATAGTTGACATCCTTGCCCCACCCCCAGGATACTGTAAAATCCTTGAAGACAAGGGCATATATTTTTGTGTTTTCACACTTAGTACAACGCCAAGTTGGTGGTATGCACTTATGTTGATAAATGAATTAATCAGTGAAAGAACAAGTGAACAACCAGCCCATGTTAGTACAACATGAGGATCTGACAGAGCTTTGAATTTGTTAAATAGATGATGCATAACGGTTCACAAGAAAACAGATCTATTCAAAAAGAGCAAATTGTGGCTTCAGCGAGGGGCCTGCCAAAAAGACGTTGGCTGAGGCTGGAAAAGCAAACGGCGGCTGCATGGAGTCAGTCTGTGCCCAACAGACTTTCCCCTGAAAAATGGTGGCAGGGAAGCAGAATCTCACACTGAGGAATGGGGCACACAGGACGTGAGGCATTAAACTGAAACGTGTGAGGATGTTGGGTGAACCAGACCGTCCAGATGGCATGAGATATAAACGTGCAAAACAACGTGTCAGGGCTTCCCTGGTGGTGCAGTTGTAGAGAGTCTGCCTGCCGATGCAGGGGACACGGGTTCGTGCCCCAGTCTGGGAAGATCCCACATGCCATGGAGCGGCTGGGCCCATGAGCCGTGGCTGCTGAGCCTGCGCGTCCGGAGCCTGTGCTCCGCAACGGGAGAGGCCACAACAGTGAGAGGCCCACGTACCGCAAAAAAAAAAAAAAAAAAAAAAAAAAAGGAGCATGAAAAAGTTGAAAAAAAGAAGTGTCAGTGAAAGAGCACAAAACAAGTTGCTTCTGACAAGAAGAGACAGCAGATGGATTTGGATGCTCTAAACTTCCTGCTTTATCATCTTCAAAGGATCAGAGGCCCTGCCGCCCTGGTCCCAAGAATGACATCATTACACTTGGTCTCTTACTATTTACATCACACGTGGTATCACATACATCATTAAACAATGTATCAGGCTTGTAACCCTTTAATATTTATTTAGACTGTTGTGCTTTTCAAGTACTTTCCTGTAAGTGACTGGGAACAATATGCTCAGTGAGAAGGGCAAACAGACAGGTGGAGAAATTGAGTCCCAGGGTGTTAAATGACCCCCAGGCTCACTAAGCGATATATGGGCTAGAGCCTCCAATAGAATTGAAATGTCCTTCTCTAGGACTTTTCCACAATATTGGAGCTATTTCTTCAAGGCAGGATATAGGCAGATGGAGCAGAGAAACAGACTCAATCATTAACACACTTCTCCAGAAGCCAGAATATGATAGTTTAACCAAATGCTATTATAGCTGAGTAATGCATTAACATGTAACACAAATATTTTACCAATAAGAGTACCTAAATTTTAAAGAATCATTAAGAAGCGTATTTGAAAGTGATTTTACAGAATAAACTACTCAAAATTATGAAAATAGGTTCATTACAAAGAGAGGCAAGGTTAACAAACAATGACTAACATCAACCACCCAGCATCAAATTGAATTGCCTCTTGGACAATAGCAATATCCTGGAAGTTAATCCTTCTCTATTCTGAAACATAAATCTATTGGCTTACTTATGCTGCCTAATAAGTTACCCTCTGTGGGTTAGGGGTTCAGGCAACACTTAGCTGGATCCTCTCAAGGTCACAACCACAGTGTTGATTGGGCTGCCTTCTCATCTGGAGGCTCAGTTGAGGAGGGGTCCACTTCCCCATTTACTCAGGTCACTGGCAGACTTCATTGCTTTGCAGCTATGGGACTAAGGGCTGTAGATTCTTGCTGACTGTCAGCTGGAGGCTGTACTATAGGCACCCTGAAGTTCCTACAGTCCATTCACAGCTCCTTGACACACAGACATGCATAATAGTTCCTTGGGCCAATAAGGAAACTCCTGCTGCTTGGAGCCTTTCAGTTCTGGAAAACTCAGCCCATCTTTTAAGGTTTGTAGCTGATTAGCACCCAGGATAAGCTCCTCTCTTAATCATCCCAACATCTATCAATTTGGGATCTTAATTACATGTCAAGGGCCTTCACCTTTGCCATGGGAGTGGCATTCCGTTACTTTGGCTCTATTATTTTGGCTAGAAGCAAGTTATTGGTTCCACTTACACTAGGATGGATCACTGTAATTCTCAACCCCTAGTATTCATGTCTTATCTAATCCCTTTCCCTTGAGTGTATGTCCAACACAGTAGGTATCAGACATGTGTGACCAGGAGGAAAGAATCCAAGGGAGGTGTGAGTATGATTCAACTAAACTGTGTTTACTAAGATACTTTGGAAAACTTCCCTAAGTAGAAATAATAGCATCTTTAAATTAGTTGCTCTCTAGATGCTCTGTTACTGTTTTGTTGCTATTGCTTTTTATCCATCTGTGCAGAACCTTCAGCAGCACTGTTCTACCCCTTGGTCCCTCTGAGGTTGATCCCGCTTGCTTCCGAAATCCTTCAAGTTGTAAATATGCAAACATGAAAAACATTATTTTTTAAGGAAAAGTAAGAATACTATTTTTGAGATGAAATGAGTCAAATTTAAGTGAAGAATTATATGCATAAGGCCACAAGGTCATCTTTATTAGCTTAAGGGAATCAGTCTGAGTAGAAGCATTAATTAGTTGTCTGTGCCATAAAAGAGAAGCTCATAAAAGAGTTATTCCAAAGTAGGGTTTACTCTGCATGTGCATGTGCATCTGTTTATCTTGAAACTATAACCTGAAACACTAGAGATAATTGGGCAAAATATGTCATCGTAAATTTTGTGTACATCTCTAAGTTTTAAAGCTGAAAAACTTACTAGAAGTGGAAAATGAAGAAAAAAAGCATAGGAGAAATGAAAGTGAAAATAAAATGCCTTAAAATGGTGCTACTGCATATATAGCACTTTTATGCCTGAATAATTCCTAGATAACAAAATACAAGTGTCTTGCTTTCTAAATGCCAACTTCATGTATTTTCAAAATCCTGACAAATATGTAGTTAGGAAGAAATCTTTGTAACCACAAATATAGGACATATACTCTAATGATAAAAATGAAGCATCATTTCTTATAGTTTTCAGATTTAAGTACAACCATTATGTTTCATGTATTTATTAGTAAACATTCAGAAAGAAATTCTTTATTTTCACCTATTTCTCAGCACTGAAAAATGAATCTAACATGAATTATTATTTCAGTTGAGGGGTGTATGGGAGGAAAATACTGACTACGTCTTGTTATTTGTCAGGGTATTCGATATTATATAGCATAAGGCATTTCCTCTCTCACTGCTTAAATAAGCTTGTCCCAGAAAACCCAGTAACTATTACTTAAAACTGTTTATAAAATGAAGTTTTTACTTCCTTTTTCTACTTTTTAACTTTCCTCTAGATTATGGTAAGAAAGGACCATCTACTTCTAAATCTTGTTTTCTACCTAGAACGTCAGTACCACAAGAGATGGTGTTTTACTCTAATCTATCTTACTCTAATCCTAACTTACCTCTTCTGGCATCACCTGTTGTTATAAGACAATCTGGAGAAGTGGAGAATAGTTGGTAATCTTCAGAAACATAGGTAGAGGTGCTCTAAAGAACCATATAGAAGCACATTTTGAATAGATGGAATACTGTGTGATACCTTTATTCCTTGCTATAGAGGAAGCACTGAAGACTGTATCTGGTGAAGGGAATTCCTGCTACATAGCCTTTAGTGACACATCATCAAAAACCATGATTTGTCTTTTATTCCTAGAGACAACACTAGGATTTCCCTACCTATCAGTGACCGAGTACACTTCCTGGATTTCACTAATCCAATGTCCCTATTTAAGGGACCCGATTCAAACTCCCATGAGAAATTTCTGACCAAGAAAACTTTAGAATGTTTGTTTTGTACCATCTCAGAGAAATACTGAGGAATAAGGGAATCCTGTTCTCATCTATTTTTGATATATACTGTACACACTCAAGTATTCTTTAAACAGCAGGCATATAAATCAATCTCCTAAATGGTATTTGGTCCAAGAAAGATTTTTTCATTATTAATAGAAGCTGAATTGTATTCCAGATTCATGATATTAACTGCAGCAATATCTTGTTCTCTGTCAATTGTAAGTTTTGGTACAGTGAATTTAAGACATCACTGAACTTTTACAAGTTTCTCAAATTCCTGGCATTCATTCATTATACTTCCCAGAAGAGGAAAAAGAGTCATAGAAAGTCAATTATGTCAATTATGTTAATGTCAATTATGTTAATGACTTTATAAACAATATACTAAATGTGAATGTTATATGACTTGTTAATATACTGAGTCAGAAATTAGAAGTATCGAAGATTCATGTTAAATACCATCCAAATTTGAAAGATATAAATGTTCCTTAAGATGCTCATGGTTCATCATCTAAAAGATTTTAATATTTAAACTCTAATGAAACTCTGAATGAAAATAAAAATAAAAATTATGGATGAATCCATCCATCCAAAATGTCTTTTACTTTCCCCAGAGAATTTCTGGAAGGGCTTTTTATTCAAGTGAATGTCAGAGTCATTGTTGGTAATACAAGTTCATCTATCAAGGTCATTGCTTTATCAATTTTGCTCATCCAAATGACCTTTGAATAACTATTGTTTCTATTCAAAGTATGTTCACAGAAGTATTGGATTTGATTTTTTCCAAAGGTATTTCAAACTGGTACAAATTCAGTATGGTCACATTTTTCCCCCCTCTCAAAACATGGATTATAACAGCTAAGTTGACGGGACATATTTTTTAGATAACAGAAAATGAGAAAATATTTTTTAAAGTATGACTTTCTAACATTTATTTCTACTTGTCTATGTATTTATGTACTGAGTAGTAACAAAAATATACAAACAATTGCATGTAGTCATCATTAGAATTTGCACTTAAAGTGGTTTCATATACTAAAACTCCAAGGCTATCCAGTTAAATAACAATTTATATTGAAAGTAACAAAAGGATTTACATTTGTAATCTTTTGTGTTTTTAAATGACTTTCAGGTTTTAATTAAAAACTTCCTTTATAGAGATCTATGATAGTTCTATAATTTAGCTCACTATGGTAATTTGAGAAGAGAAAAATTATTACTAAATTAATTTTAAAGCTATTTCCATTGGTGCCTTTATTTACAACCTCTTGAGCTCAGAATTCAGAAGTTATTTTTTCTAAGTAACGTAGAACTGACAGAGATATAAACCACCAGTTTTGTTTTTCTTAGTAAGACTTACCTTCCATAATTGAATAGAACTGTATTTATCTAGGGAAACAAAAATGTGATCCTGACTTACTAAATATCTAAACTCTTGTTTTTATAGCATTTACCTAAGCTTTGAAATTTAGTTCATCAACACCATAGCAGATTCCCCAGAAAAACCTGTAAATCATAAATTATAGGACTCAATAGATGTCTAACACTATTCTTTTTGGTACAAATCATTTGCAAATCATTAAAATATCACTTAACTTTACAAATGTTTTCCTGTGAAGCAGCATCACTTGAGATGTGATAATTAACATAGAAATTATATGTAAGTCAAAAGTACCTAACTCTCTAGTAAAACATGGTGCTTGTGTTAATAGTACATAAGTAGAATTTATATATATTTGATAAATAAATATATATAAACATCTACGTGATATTTGTGTTTCAAAAGTATATGATGTAAAAGTCTCAAGGGACTTAACATTTTTGAGTTCTTGGGTTTTAATTATAAGGTTTTATGCTTTGGATAATGAAGTAGACACCTATTTCATTACAGGGAACAATTTGAATACCCACTTCTAAGACTACATAGATCAGTTTTTCTAGAAAGATGATTTTCCAATCAACGTGAAATACAAACAGCTATAATTCAGTTAATGTAACTGAAAGTCAAATGGAATTTAAGATGAAGTTGCATTTTAAAAATATACTTACATATACACATTTCAGTTAGAAGTGAAGATTAAATTAAGTTACAAATGAAGAAAAGTAGAGTCAGACATAAGACTGTACCAGTAACCAGGGTTAAAAAAAATTTTCAAAAAAAAAAATAATGCAGTATTTGGTTAACTGGATGTTTTTGATGTTGGAAGCTCTATGAGTATATAAATTCAAAGGTTTCGCCTATAGACTATGTATAGGGCCCAAGTACATTGTACATTAGAGAGAGTAGCTGTTTAATGTTCTATTCTGTAATTTTTAGAATTTTTTGGACACAAGCCACATAAACCAAATCTGGCTAACTTGAATAATGGGAAGTATATGTTGGATTTACATGAAGAATTGAGGGAAAAGCTGAAAAGCCTGACATCAGAAAAGACCAGAACCAAAGTCTACAAAGCAGAGCTAGAGTTGAGCGCATTCATGCCACCATTAAACTGCTTTGTGCCTTGTGTCATCAGGGCAAGATTCATAACCTAGGAAGTAAAGGTAATTCACTTGGGAAGATGAGGAACATAAGCTGCCTGACAAAATCCCCTCCCCTGCTTCCTGATCCCGTGACTCAGCTACTTCTCTCTGCATCCTCTCCCCACTGCACATTGCCACTTGACCAGATTCTCCTGGAGTGTGAGAGATCTGAGCCAGTTCTCAGCCCAGCCTTGATGCCTGAGTGCCCCCTCCCTCATCCTGTTTTCCTGCAACACAGGAGTGTCTGAAACCCAGCCTTTTCAAACAGATAAGGATGAGGCCCCATTGCTCATTCTAATATGCCTGTGTCTTTTTTGGATCTGGTGTATTTCTTACGTGATCCATTCCGTTTCTACTTCTTTGACCATTTAAACACACTAACTAGAGTCCACAGGTGCTAATTCAATGACTGGAGACTTGTGGGGTGCTCTGTTTCTGCTGTTTGTTGTTTTGCTGGCACTTGCTCGTGGAAGTCTTCTCAGGTGATTTGAATTAGACTGTGAAAGCGGCTTAGTGTATCTCTGCAGAATGGTTTTTCTTTTGCCACTAGGTGTCCCAGGGTTATTTTAAGCCTAGCACCACACATATTAATATTTTAGCTTGATGCTTCCCTAAACACAGAGAAAATGTATATTTCAACATTAAACTGAAAGCAAGCCTGTTGTTACCAATTCTTAGGTGTGATTCTATCCTGTTCAGCAGTCAGGTGAAGACAAACAGGATTGTCTCTTTGACAGTGACCAGAATTATTTTTAATTCCATTTTTTTCACTGAAGTTGTAACCCTTCAATCGGACTAGCTATCTAAAAGAACTTCAATAAAACCTTTATGTTTTGCACAAGTTCAAAGTCTTGTCTTGAGTGTCCCCCACACAGTAATTAAAGGAAGCCTCCTTGATACTGAGACTGGCAATGAAGTCACAGAGACCGCTCACCAGGCTTCGACCTCATCTTCATTGCTGGCCCTGAGGAATTTCTCTTACCTTCTGGCCAGTTCATCTGTATCTTTAATATTTTATATTACCCATCACTTTTTACAATTTTTCTAGATTAAGTTTTTCCATGATAGCATTACAAGGTCTTTCTACTATGAAATGCAATTGAATATATCAGGATGAAAAGAAATGTTCATTAAAATCCTATTCAATTTTTTATAGCATCATACAGTAATTTTGTTTTTTAAACTGTTTTTAAACAAACGCATAGCATGGGCTTTTAAAACCTTTTTAGTTTTGAGTTGCAGTAATGAAATACTCACACGGCAGTGAAAATTAAAGAAAAATTAAATTTGTTACAGACACTGAAAACACATGAAAAATATTACTGACATTCTTGGCAAATGAACACATGAAGAAAAGAGTCTTGATTTAATGTGGATGTGGGTGTAAGCTATGCAAATAAAACTTTCAAAGAGTTTCTAAAGAATATATGAAAAACAAATTATTATCCAAAGCTAAAGAATACTATTTAATAAAGGTACTGCTACTAAATGCTATTTATAGCCAAAAGGATAGAAAAGAAATGATAGAATGATAAAGAGTGGAAAAACACAATAGGCCAAATACGTCAATCTGTGAAAGAACCTGGAGCAAATAACTAAATCATTTTGATAATCAGATTCCTTAACTGTCATAATCCCACAGTCACGAATGCAAGGGCAATATGTTATATATTTTCCAATGATAGTAAAGAGAAAATGCTCACAACCTAGACTTAACAATGAGGTAAAGAGAAGCAGTTCCACTGGAGTCAGTGAGATAATCAGTGCATAGAAACATCAGAATACTTACCATGCAACTAGTATTTTAAGTACTGAACAACACTTGATTCTGTATTAATTTATAACTGCTATTTGTAATACTTAAGCATTATTTATTTTAAAGAAATTGTAAGTCAATTTATTCTTCACTTATTTATATAATAGTTATGCCTAACATTTTTCTCAAATCCCAATACTTTACATCATCTCAAACTTCCCAAAAAGTGTAATGAGAATTGAATTCTGCTTCACCAGTTGCTTTGGCCATAGCATTTTACCTCAAATAAATAGCCCTAGACTAAGCACATCTCCCTCCTAACACTTCTTAAAAATCAGACCCCCAACAAAGCTAACTGTTTCCAAGTAATTTAACTGTGTCCAAGAACACACCTATTTCCAACATCCAACAATACAAAGTTCACAACGCTTACATGTCTGGTAATATTTGACTGGATTCCAAAGAATAAAGAAAATATGATCCATAGTGGGTAGGGAAATCACTCAATCACAGCAGAGAATGATACAGATGTCAGAATTAATAAGTAAGGACATTAAAGCAGTAACTGTATTTTAAACAGTTGACAAATTAAGTAGTGACATAAAAAATATAGAAATACCCAAAGAGGACTTCTAGAGATGAAAACTATAATATGTGAGATGAAAAACAACTGGATGAGGTTGATGGCAAATTGTGTGTGTAGAAGAAAAGACTACTGAACTTGAAGACACAACAATATGAACTATCCCGTGTCGGCCAAGGCACATCATCCTTGTTAGCAAGTCACTTCTATATAAATAAACAACCTAACAAATCTCTGGCTTTTAAACTTTTGGAAGAACACTCCTTGGGGATAGGTGCCCATCCCTTTTAGGACCCATTAAATGGATGGAGGTCAAGGACAACTCAGGTCCCTGGGCACCTGAGATAGCCAGGCTGTGGGAAGCTGAGTGGGATACTTGCTCAGAGCACGACTCTTCTTGTCCACGGTGAAAAGCTTTCCCAGCTCCTGCTATCAGTGGCTTTTCGTTACTCTTGTCAATCTCTCAGACTTTACACCTTAGCTCCTAATGCTGGCCAGATCTCTTGCCTTGTTCTATCACCAGGCACCCACACTCCTGACACTGGCCCCCTCTTTTGGACATACTTTAATAGATTCCTCTAGCTCCATAAACTCAGGTGGTCATCCTGTCACTTACCCTGGTCCAGGGGACATCTATGTCAAGCCTCCAAGAAAAGGACTGGATGATGGTCATTCTTAAGATGATTTTTGCACTGAAGTAGCAAACCGAAGCAGTATCAAAATGACTGTTCTGCCTAGTGTGTGTCTTTCATTCAGGATAATAGTGATAGAGAGAAAGTAAGTCACAAAGTACTAGCTTTTACAATAATTTGGTCAAAGTTGCTCTTAATCACATAATAAACCGAGCAAGGCTCTCGAAGATGACTTTTCTTATCTAATGTCTTACGCTGCCATGAAAATGACCCAAATTCCAAGCTATAGCTAGATGCTTTACCAAATGTTCTCCATAATCTGTGTTAAGTATGTCAAATCATATGCTAATAATAAAATAATGATAAATTAACATACACACTGGCTTCCCTATACCTTTTCTGTCTATCTTAATATGAACTGCCCCTAATTATATCTTAGAGAATAATAACAGGACAAAACAACTGTCTTTGGGTACATAGAGAGAATAAAAGACTTACTATTCATATGAAATTATATTGGGGTGTTGTGTAGGTATGTATGACATCACCTATGAAGTGGATCTTCAAATGTATTCCCTTAAAATTATCCTTGTCCGTGGACCCTCCCTTTCAAACTCTCCATCTACCCTTTGGAGAATCTCCATGTACCCTCACAACTACAAGTACCAAAGTTTGAAAAATCTTTCCTATAAAATTTGTCAGTATTCTAAAATGACAATAACCAGTATACAAAAAAAAATTTCCAAGTGTAAACAAATTTAATTTAATGGCTTAATGTTTTATCAATATTCCTTTTCACCTATTAGACTATTCTAGCCATTCCTGTATCTACACATCTCATACATTATCAATATTAGCATCTCATACTCCAAAGTTCAATTATGTCATATGAAATCCTCTGC
Source organism: Mesoplodon mirus (assembly GCF_964341445.2). NCBI lineage: Eukaryota > Metazoa > Chordata > Mammalia > Artiodactyla > Ziphiidae > Mesoplodon > Mesoplodon mirus. The sequence continues at coordinate 83,087,108 of NC_138989.1, read as the reverse complement.
AACATAATTATTAACAGATCTCCAAAGATGATTTGGGGAGGAAATATTCAAAGCAGCTTGGAGAAGCATAATATAAATCGTTTTTGTGTATGTTCTTTCAAGGTCAAAATCCAGCACGTAAAAATGATATCACATTAATTCTCTTCAAGGTCATGATTAGAACATAAAAGTTTGTGGAAAAACAGCAACATTTGCACTTCACATGAAGTGTGACCAATGACAGGTGCATCCCTTACATGGCTCATAAGACTAGCAAGGATTGCTGCAGAGTTACCACCCACTTGATAAAAAAAAGAAATATTTACTGAAATGGAATATACAGTGATCCCATATTATGTTGCTAAACCAGGAAAGTATAAGTAAATGAACCCTCTGAACAGAAAAGATGCTTTAACACAGTTAATAGGGTGGTATAATTCCAAAGAAATGTAAAATCATGTTATAGGCTAAGGAAATCTACTGGCCATATTCTCATTCTAGGGATAATGGTATTCATCCTGGTGAAGTAAAACAGCTAGTTAAGGGCACAGCCCCCCAAAAAGATACTCAGCCCTTCAATGTCTAACTCACTGTTTTTTCCACATTGTTTATATATTTTAGAAATTTTATTCTGAGGATAAAATTTAAAACCAAAACAAGAATAAAAGCCTCCCACTCAAGGGCTTTGAGGTAAGATCCTTAGTTGAATCTAAAGGAAAAAAAAATCATTAGCCTGAGTTAGAAAAGGATAACCTTCCTCTTCCTGCTAACATTTCTTCACATTTTGCTTTTGATCATTGCTAACAGACCTCATTTGTACTGTTTCCTTTAATGTTCCTCTGCCTCACCCCATCACTCCTTCAACTAAGGGAGATTTTCGGGTTTTAAAATCAAGCCTTAAACTAGCGAGGGCCAAGTAAATGGATAACTAAGCAGGAAGCCTTATTAGCAGACACTGAAAAAGCCCCAAACATTCCAGCAAAGATTTCAGTGTTCATCTCTTCTCCGAGTTACTAAGTTACCTCTACTTTGTGGTCTAAATTGCTCTCTTGCTAGCTGAAGACTCTCCTCATTAGCATGAAGCTATAAAATGTTAACAGAGGAATTATTCTTTCTCTGGAACACCTTGCACAATTTGCTCAATATATTTCTGATTTATACTTCCTGGTTCATTGAAGAAATTATCTATCCAAATAGCACTGGAGAGAAGGTGGAGAATCAGCCATGGCAACATAAAATAGCCAATCATTTATTGAAGAACAGGCTGTATTTCATCATGACAGCTATTTTTACTGATTCCCTTGTTCATAAACTTACACAGGCACAATTATTCCCGAAACAGTTGGAAGACTTGCTGAAATGTTTACAAGGTTTACACAATATTATCAGTCTTGACAGATTGTTTTTCTCCTACTGAGCTGTCCAAATATGTTTTTGCATGTATAAATTATTCCAAATATTATGAAAATAAGACATATCATGCTGTTTGAAAATACATTTTATCCACCACAAATGCCAAATCCGTAAGGAAATATTTTCAATAAAATTGAACATGGTTTTTTTCCCCCAATTTTTTTTGCAGCTCCTGTCTTAAACATAGTAGAGATGCAATGTTGGTCTCAGTAAATATATAATGTACAAAACAGAATTTGAAAGAATAGATTGAAATTCACTCCAATATTAATTTGAAGGTTGAAGCTCGTCAGATTCAAAATATTACCAAAAATGTTCTGCTACAGTGAGAGTATCAATCATGCATAAATATACTCTTTAGCTTCGCATTTTTAACAAGGAACAGAAATCTGACCTGTAATGTGTACAAAAGGCCTATAAATGCAGCCTCCTATGGGAGGAGATTACATACCAAGTAGATTGCTTAATCATGCTAGAAATATGAATGAACATTATCACAAAATTCTTACTTTTTAGATTCCGTTTTCTATCAGACAATGCTGATGAGGTCTGTAAACATAGTCGGAGATGATTCTCCTTGAGAACCATCTTCCTTTCTATGAAAATTTAGGCACAAAAATTCATGAGACTATTTACATTCTTAAGACTTAAACATACATCCTGGTCATGGAAATGTACCCGATATTTTATGCGGAGGTTAAACCCTCCCAATTTCAAGAAGATCACACCAGGATGCCATGTCCTAGTCACGAGATTCACCGCTCGACTTGAAACAGCCAGTGGAAGGCAGCTAATAAAACAGCCACACAGGAAGACCAAAAACCATGACCAACATCTCTTCTTCTTTCAAACCCAACAGAGCAAGATTCCAAAGAAATACGTCAAAGGAAATTCATTGTAATTAAAATTAAGTAAGCCGTTATAACTTCCACAGTCCTCCATGAATTCCATTCACAAAGAAAAAGTGTACTAGACACAAAATAAATCACAGACGTTGTCTAACTTACCACGTTGTGGCGGTTCAGTGGCGGAAACTGAGGTTGAAAGCTGACACTTGTCCCCATGTTGTCATCAACCGAATCCGGTTTAGAAGGCCCAGTTCCTGAGCAAGAAAATTCCCATCTGCAAAAAAAAAAAAAAAAAAAAAAAAATTCAAACATTTACAATTATTTCTAACATGTATATATATATCTCTAATACATATGTACATAGATAATATATACATATGTACATATGTTATATATGTACACATATCAAGAATTATTCTACATACAAGGGAAACAATGAAATGTAATAACAATTTTTATAACATGTTTTCACGTTTTCTTATAACCTGCTTAATTATAACCTGCTCATAACCTCCAAGTCTTAATTTAAATGTATTAAGATTTATCTAGGGAAAAATTGTTGTTTTAAATGCACTATTTAGGAATTTTGAAAACACAAGGGTTTTACTAAAATACAAAAATATTAAGATAAATTATATCATTTAATATTGTCTCAATGAGAGCCCAGAGCCACTCCCAGGACACTGATCTCGAAATACTGCAACAAAATTTTACAGAGCAAGTCCTGACTTTGTACAATGGGGAGCCTCTTCTGTGCAGGTACAATGCTTATGAATCATCTTAACGAGGGAGGAAGGGACCAAGACTCATTTTCTGTCCCGCCAAGAGAGCTCTCAAGTGGGTAGAGAACACACACATATACTCGCACACACGACGGAAAAACTGGGATGGAGAGAGAGTTAGAAGTCAGTCAAGGGGCACATCGTTCTCACATTTAAGAAGTAAACCAAGCCACCAGCCTGTTATTCCATGTTTCAGAGAGAAGCAAAGTCCAAGGTAAAGTGAGCTTTGAGCCACTTCAGATACAAACACTAAGAACTGGACTCAAGTGAAAAACCCTTCCATCCCAGCATGGGCAGCACAGGACCAAAAGGGCATCTACAGACCTAGGACAATTCTGAAGGTAGAAGGCTTCCAACTACAACTAAAACAGAGGCTCAACTCACTGAAGTGTGAGCCCAGCTTCTTGGAGAGGAGGAACCAGAAGTGGACACAAAAAGTCAATGACTGAGGACGTTCAAGCCTATGTTAACTATAAACTAGCTTTTAAAACGAGTTTTCATTTCACTGAGTTCAACTCTATTGTAAACATCATCTTATGCTTATGATTTGAGTTTTTAAATACCTTCCTCTCCCCTCCCCTTTCTTCCTCCTCATCCCCTGCCTCCCAGTCTATCCATCCCTACATACCTATTATTTCAGCATAGATTTCGCTGCTTAGAAGGTGCAAGGTAAATAAGGGATTCTTCCATGGAACATTTATCTAGATGTCACACCCACATAGGTATGCCACTACCATGACATTAGTCATTAGAAGTCTTATTGTTTAAAGCCACAGTGTGTGAATTCTTGAAAAGGGGTGGTGAGGGTCACCCCACATTTGGGAGCACAGGCAGGGGAGGCAGGAGGGGGCAGGGCCGGCCGCCCTTAGATGCTGCACAGCCAAGGCCATGAAAATGATGCTACCTGCCGCCACCTCTGCCCTATAGGTTGCTTATCCTTGACTTAGATACAGAATCATCATGATCTACAAAGCAAAGTTCTTTTTCCTAAATTTTTTATCGGAGTATAGTTGATTTAAAGTGTTGTGTTAGTTTCTGTTGTACAGCAGTGAAGCAATTATACATATATCCACTTTTTTAGATTCTTTTCCTATGTAGGTCATTACAGAGTATTGAGAAGAGTTCCCTGCACTCTACAATAGGTCTTTATTAGTTAACTGTTTTATACAGATTAGTGTGTATATGTCAATCCCTATTTACATTAGGAATATTGAATCTCTACAAAGAGCATAAGTATGATGTCATTAATAACACTGAATTATGAACAAGAGACCTCGTTCCACTTCACTCTGCCACTGTCCAGCCTTACGCCCTTGGGCTTATGACTTAAACCGAGAGGTTAAGAGCAAGGCCACCGAGGCAGCCATGCCCTCTTCACACCTGCTTCACACCCTCCACCTACTATACAACTTATTTTCCTTAAACAATGATCAGAACACGTTTCTCATAGATTTGTTGGGAAGTTTAAATGTAACCCGTGCACACGACACCAAGTGCCCCTTGCTCAGTAAATCAGGCCTATTATTACTAAAACAAGAATCTGTGCATCTCTAATTCTTAAACTTGATACAAATCACGCAGGCGTCCACAGCCTGGGAAAATTCCATGTATGCAAATGTAAATAAAGATGCTGGAGAAATAGCAGTTGTGTGTCCCAGAGGAGACACCAGAAGCCACAGTGGGATTGCTCTAAGTCTCTGCTCTCTGTCCCAGAGGATCATCCCCAGGGTGGCTCTGATTTATTTCCTGTGTAGACACAGCCATAGTGACGACCCAAGTCCTCACATTAAAGAGGAAGAAATGTTTTAACAGACTTTTAAAAGCATTTCAGGTCAGTTGGAACTGAGTTCCTGTCCCCATTTTGTTAATAAAATGTACTGTCCTTGTAAGTGAATTATTTGTTCTAAGACAGTTTTAAAATTTGAGGGGAAAACTCCAAGATAAATAGTACAGGAGGGTGTGTATGCTATATATCAAGAAAGATTGTCTCCCTCTGTAACTGCAAAGATGAATGCTACTGTATTCCTTTCAGGTACTTTTTTGGTATTTATTAATGCTTAATTAAATATTAATCACAAGAAAAACAGAGGCTTGGGTCAGAAGAAGTTTTTTTGTGCACCATACTGAGCAGACCACGCTAATAACGCAAAAAATTTGACACGACGGTTGCGAAGGCTCTACTCTTGTAAGTTAAACTCTTGTTTTACTGAATTAAACAAGGGCTTAGTTCCAAAGAAATTTTGACTCTGGTGAGCCTACTTAATCCCTGAGATATTTGCTTTTATTAATGTTAGTGACATCTTTCAAAGGGCAGACTATTGCCAATTATATTTACCCTTCATTTTAAGGTTCTAATCTTAAAGACAAATCCAATAACAATATTTCTTCTTGATCATTATGTCTGCTCAGATACTTGACATAAGGTAATGCTTTGGGATATTATAGTTAGACTTTGTGAAGTGTGGATAACTGAAAGAGTGCACTGAGTATTTTTATTTGTATTTCCAATTTCACATGGAGGGTAAGACTGCAGCCTTTAGAGCCGGCTGCCTTGACGCCAACCCTGGCTCTCCAGCTTATTAGTTACGTGAGCGAGGGCAAGGTAACATTTTTACACATCAATCTCCTTACCTATAAGGGTGATAATAAATTAGTACAAAATTCTATTTTCAGGCTAAATATGCATTAATTACATGGAATAGAACCTTGTACACAATCATTACTGTAAAAGTGATGTTTGCTATTCATATTAATACTCTGAATATCTGAGGACCACCTTTAGGCCAGGATTGTTTTTTAGGTTGGATAAAGCATTAAACAAAGTTCACACATCCGTGTCATTGTGAAGCATTTTTTTTTTTTTTTTTTTTTTTTTTTTTTTGCGGTACGCGGGCCTCTCACTGTTGTGACCTCTCCCGTTGCGGAGCACAGGCTCCGGACGCGCAGGCTCAGCAGCCATGGCTCACAGGCCCAGCTGTTCCACGGCATATGGGATCCTCCCGGACCGGGGCACGAACCCGTGTCCCCTGCATCGGCAGGCAGACTCGCAACCACTGCACCACCAGGGAAGCCCAGGGAAGCCCTGAAGCTTTTATTTTAACGAGGCAGATAACCAATAAGCACTGGAAATAAGAAAAGTACATAGGACTTAAATGAGCAGCACTGAGGAGGAAAATAAAGCAGGACAGAGAACAGGAAATGTTGGAAGGTGGTGAAATTCTACAAAGGGTGGGTGGTCAAGCATTAAACATTTGCCTCTCAGTTTCAAAACCCACCCCCCTCTTCTGCGTGGTACTGGGCGCCGCTGGCCTAGAACTTTGTAGAGCACATCGCTGCCCAGCTGGCCGGCTCCTTGCAAGGCCCTGCCTGTAGGGGGTGCTAGAGACAAGCTGAGGAGGAGGAGGAAGGGGTCTTGTACTTCCTCTTCACTTGCTGCTGGCTTCCTGGTTCCACCAGGGTCCGTGCAGCCTCCCTGTATTCCAGCATTCTGTCTCAAGCAGCCGAAGCCCGTTTTTATGTTTTTCCACACTTTCAGAACCGACCCCAGAGAAGTACGTGCACCAACTGGCTGGTGGCTCCTCGGAGGTGGAGGTGCCTGAGCCCGTGGATCGTCTCCTCCAAGCCCAGAGACAACAGCCAGTGGAGCTGCACCTCTCCTTGACGGCCGGGACCAAGCTTGGTAGGGCTCATCCTCCAGGCTTCTAAACTATCATCATCCCAGTCGTTTCCCCTTTTCTCCAGCCCCAGGGATGGCAGCTGCTTCCTGCAGCGGCGGCCTCTGTGATACCTTCGTGTTCTCACTGCCCCGCTTCCAGTTACCTGGTTAACAATTCTTCATACTTAGCTAATAACTTTTCTATTAAATTTTCTCTTTTAAACCCTCATGTGAGTTCTCTCTCCCGGGAAGAATGTGACTGTAAGATGGACAGCAAAGGCTTCACTGAGTCAAAGCTTGAAAGAAGCTAGGGAGTGAACCACACAGTTATGGGGTCGGGGGGACCCATGCTGGGCAGAGTCAAGTGCAAAGGCCCTGGGGTCGGTGTCTGGGTCTGGTCTGCGGGAGGGATCACCAGAAAGTCTGTGCTTCTGGAGAGTAAGCAAGGGTGGAGCAGGTGAAGCTGAGACCTGGGAGGTCCCAGGGGCCGGATTCCAGAACGCCTCACAAATAGGGCGACCATGACTTACCCCTCAGAACAAGACACTTCGGAAGGTGAAAGGGGTGCTGTAAACAAGCACACTGAAATAACAGGCATTGATGGGGAATATTCTGGACGTATTGATTGGAATCACCCTCCTCTGTGTAAGTCATTGCCACGACTTGGGTTTTTATTTAAAGTGAGGTATAAAGTTATTTGACCGTATTGCATAGAGAGGACTTGCTCTGATTTACACTTTTACTGCTCCCAAGAGGAAAACAGGTATGTATTTTCTACAAAACGGTGTTTCTCAACTCAGTATGAATTATTTAACTACCATCTATAATAAATGTGGTAAAACATACATAGGTTTTTAAGCAAATTTAATATAAATGAAAACACACATGTACCAGTACATTTACCATGAAATCCAAATGTTATGAATAATTATTGAAGCCAACTTTGGCTTTCTTTTCTATTTTCAAGAAAACCCTTAGGAGTTGTGAAACTTTGAAGTTTAATATGTTAAAAATCCTTGGGCTTTTGTCTGTTCCAGATTTTTCCTTCTGTTCTTGAAATAGTATAAAGGGAGAATTAGCGTACCTTTATTTCCAGCTGATACTCATGACAGGAAAAAGTAAAGGTTAGAAGTAAAAAATTGTAGCTAAGTATTAACAGGGCTGGGATTTGAGCCCTTACCTGTTTTCAAAGCCAGAATTTTATGTGCCTCACCAAGCTCCATGTATCAAACATCCTTTCTGGCTAATTTTATGACCTTTTAATTTCATTTTAAACATTAAACATAAAACACAAAGAAAGGTACATGCTGTTTTAATTTGTTGAGGAGAAATTGGAACTTTTTTAAATGAGAAAAATAATTCCTTTGAAAATGAAATGTCAATGATCTTCATTCTTTTCCTCTGCCAACAAAGGCCTATTTGTACTCATACCATTTCTTTTCTCTAACATTCCCATATGTGGCAAGAACAGGAAGACCGGAAGCTTCATTGATCAGACTGCACGGTCAGCAGGGTTCCAGCTTGATTCTACCACTGAGATGCACTTAGACAAATTGTTCATTACATATGAATATCAGTTCTGTGCATTGTAGAGAATAAACATTCATCCCTTATCTGGGTTATTCTGTGTCCTACCCAGGCTAGAAAGAACCTCAATTCTGTAATGTTCTCTATATCTTATGTATTGAGTAAAAGAGTTTTAACCTATTCAGAGTAATAAAACAGAGACATTTCAACTCCTGTCTTATTTTTGGAGACAGTAAAAAAAATCAGCCTCAAAGACAGAGAGCATGTGTATCAAGTTCAGTCTGTGTTTCAAACAATAGCCTTAAGTATCTCCCTAGAAACAGGACTGGTGACAAAAATAAAGGAATACAGAACTAAGTAAGACAATGGAGATGGAAAATAATCATCAGCCAGAATTTTGCTTCTCTGATAATGTATTCAGAGTTAGTTTATGAATTAAATGCCATTTCTCTTTTCTAAATTATATACTATTTATTTTCTTAGAAGCCATATATTCTGTTACATGAAACAAAATCTGTGCTTACTTAAAGAGCAGAACAATTAAATAGTTGAATTTGAGGGCTTCCCTGGTGGCGCAGTGGTTGGGAGTCCGCCTGCCGATGCAGGGGACACGGGTTCGTGCCCCTATCCCGGAAGATCCCGCGTGCCGCGCAGCGGCTGGGCCCGCGAGCCATGGCCGCGGAGCCTGTGTGTCCGGAGCCTGTGCTCCGCAACGGGAGAGGCCACAGCAGTGAGAGGCCCGCGTACAGAAAAAAAAAAAAAAAAAAAAAAAAAAAGTTGAATTTGAGAGGAAGGTCTACTTTCCTATTTTGAAGCAAGTTTTCAATAGTGATGTTATTGGGTTGGCCAAAATGTTTGTTCGGGTTTTTGGTTAGCGTTGTACCAAAAACCCAAATGAACTTTTTGGCCAACCCAATATTTTTTTTTCTAAAATCTATACAGGATTTATGAAAATCATCTCTCTGAAAGATCTGAAGGATCAGTATTTGTGTCGATAGTAGACTGAATTTGTGCGCCAGGCTCAGATTCTCATCCTCTTCCTCTGATGCTGAAAATGCCCAAGTGCTCTCCAATGACATGTGAAATGATCTTCCAACAACTGCTGCGATCCTGAAGGAACTTCTACCACATGACCCAACCTTTTAATCATCTGGCATTATTGGTCAACATGAGTATTTCTCTTTAACCAGTCTGGATTTCATGCTATTGTCTGAAGAGGTTCTCAAATTCCCTACACTTTTTTTTTTTTAACATCTTTATTGGATTAATCTCTTACACTTTTTACCAGACTGATGTCCGCACAGAACACACTTCACTCTTCTTTTCTGGGAATGAGGCCAGAATCTGCCCCTCCACCAGTGGCCAGCGGTGCACTAAGATTTTTGTTTTTTTCCAAACAGGGTTATTTTGTCCCAAGGGGGGGTGTATGGCTTTTACTTTAGAACTCTAGAGGAGGGTGCTGTGACTCACACACTGAGGAATACCACAGGTATCTCCAGCACTACTGGATCTCCCAGATCATACCACCTTTTCTCAGAATACCTTGAACCACAGCTTGAACGGCTATAGTACTCACTGTCCCTCTCTCGGGCTCTAGGCCCTACGTAAAACGTGAAGGCATCTGTTCATCTAATAAAAGTATCCCAGGAGTACTTTTTTCTTAAAGCAGAGAGAGACTTTATTCCAGCATCATTACCGGTAATGCAGTGCACACGAGCTAACTGTCAGACGGTACAAGCCCCACCAGGCAGATAAATCAGCAGAGAGAACTGTACTTAAGTAGAGCAAGAGGATAACCCTAAACTTCAAACACAAGACTGAAACTCACTTTACCAAAAACAAGCAAAGGAAAACAAGCAGTCACGTTTATATTTTTTTAAGTGTCAGCTCTTAAGTGGAAGAACATCAAAAATATCAAATGATATGCCCAATTAGCTGTGTAGTACCTGACTGTTTAGCTGTTCCTTCCCTCTGTGGCCCAGCCTGTCCTATTTTATAAAGTTTAAAAGTTTCATATTTTCATCTTTGGGGATGCTTTATTATTTTCTTTCTATATTAACTTCTTAAACACACCAACATAACACTTAGCTAATATTCATCAGTTGTAAGCATTAAGACCAAAAACTTTCCCTTCCTAAGGTTTAAGTCTGAGTAAAAAAGAAACCAAACATCTTAAAAAGTCAAATAGTGGAGCCAGTGCCAATTTTAAACAAAGCACTCTTACCCTGCCTTGGAGTTCTATTTCGATAACTATTAACATTTAACCAGTTAGCAAAATAGTTAACCCCGTTACCAAATTAACAGCGTCATTCCGATAGTCACTCTTCTGTGCATAGTATGTGTGGGAAAGATGAACTTCATATTTGATAAAGCAGAGTTGAAAGACAGTTTGCATGAAAGTGCGCCTCTCAACACCAGTTTAAGCTCAGAAAAATGAATATAGGCCTCTAGCAACTGATGTGAAATAGAAAATAGACTGAGGCTCAGGATAAATAGAAGAGAAAGAGCTGCAGATGTGGAATGTGAGTGGAAGGAGAGAAAAAAGAAGGACTGGGAACAGAAAAAGGGAGACAGCGAGTGCCAACAGCGGGAAAATCCCTCTCATAGAAGTATTCTTAAGTGAGACATGCGTGGCCCCCGAAATGCAAAGCTATTAACTAACTGCTTACCTCTGTCTTCTCAGCAGGAGTTGCAAGGTGCAGCCACTTCCTCTTTACCTTAGAGGGGAGCGTCCCAGCATGACTGAGACCCTGTAATTTTTACTATACGTTTTACTGATAATGGCATTCTCCTGAATGTCCATGGAGTTCACTCCTACTTCCTGGAAGATGTGATTTGATAGAAGTCTTGGAATACTTGTAACTTCCTGATCACCAGGTCTAATTAGCATAATGTCATCCACAGAGTAAACCAGCGTGATGTTCTTTAGAATGTCACCTTGACTGTGGTCCCTATGTACTGTATTATGAAAGACAGCAGGCGAAGTAACACAGCTCTGGGGCAAGACAAGGAATGAGTGCTGCTGTTCTCACTATTTAGAGGCAAACTGTTCTTAATCTTCCCCAATGGTGGGTAGAAAGAAGAAAGCAGTTGCCAGATAAAAGGCCACATACAGAGTGCCAGACGCTGTGTTGATACGTTCTGTTAAAATAACAGCACATCCGACGCAGCAGCTGTGATGGGGCTACCACCACATTGAAGGAAGCAACCTGCCATTGGACCTGAATGTGCCTGCCTGCCCTTGCTGAGCATGCCAAGGGGGCAAGGTCCTGACCACCCTCTACCTGAGACATTTCTAGGGCTTGGGTTTTCAGTGAGCAACCTTGAGGGATGGGGTAATGTCTCCCCGTGGACATTAGGTTTCCACATCTCTGAGTTCCTCAGCTATGATGCAAACTCACTGTTCCTGCAGAGCGTAGCCATGTGATGGTTTCTTTGGCTGCAGATAATACGTCCATTGTTACATATACAACAGCTTGAGTCCCCGTATCCTGTCTTTAATTCTATAGGAAGGAAATTCTGGCATCTTTGCTTCGTTTGCTTACACATAGCTATGTCTGGACTTCAGGGGCTCTCCCAGAGCACCATTTGGATGATTCCCAGCGTCCTTGCAAAACACTGAATCCTACATCATGGGTCAGTGTCCCGATGTTAATAATCCTCTCTTTTTGTGGTAAACAGAATAATGGCTCTCCAAAGATGTCCATGTCCTAATCCTTGAAACTTGTGAACGTGGTACCTTACATGGAAAAGAGACTTTTTAGATTAATTTTAGACATTTGTGAAGGGGAGATTACCCAGGTGGATGCAAAGTTATCACAAGGTCCTTTTAAGAGGGAGGCAGGAGGGTCAGATTCAGAACAGGAGAGGCTGGTATGACACTAGGAAGAAACTGCAAGGCCAGGGAAGTGGTCAACCTCCAGAAGCTGGAAAGGCAAGTCAATAGATCTTTCCCTAAAACCTCCAGAATGGACACAGCCCTGCTGAGCCATTTTAAACTTCTGACCTACAGAAGAGTCAGATAATACATACATACTTGTTATTGTGAAGCAAAGTATTTGTGGCTGTTATATCATCAGCAGTAAACTAACACACCTATTCAACCTTCCAGCTAATATTTATCCTTCCCCTCTCAGCCTAATTCCCCAAGATCTACTGCCCCATGTACTTTCCCACTTCCTGCCAGTAAACGTTGGCCAAATCTGAAATGCATTCTGGATAAGGCTTGAATTTCTCTGCTAGGGCTATGCTATGACCTAGAGGCAAAGAGGAGAGGTGAGAATGGTTCTGCAGGAAAGTAAGCATCATCTTGCTGGACGGTGGGGTCACTGCACCGTCTCCATGGCAGGGGTAGGAGCTACTTCTGCTCAAGAGTTTAAAGCTATTTGGGGAGAAATATTTGGGGATTTACCCAAATATTCCTAAGTCTTAGGGTCCCATTGTCCCTTTGAGAACCCTGAGTTTGGCAAAGTTTCAAACGGAGCCAATTTTGTGTCGAGGCCACCATTATAACATGATCCTGAACTGATTTTTAGCACAAGAGGTAAGACTATTTATTACAGCTGCCACAGAGGCTCTCTGGTTTCCAGATATGTCTTAAGTTGTCAATTATCTGCTCTGAACTCACGTATCTGAAATATTTTCAGGATTTAATTTTTATTTCAGTGTCTTGTCTTTAAGCTATCATCCTCACCACCTTTAATTAAATCAAAGCTAGACCACTGTCAACCAAAATAATACAATATTACAAGTGAAGGTCAAATATGAGCTGTGGAGTCTGTAGACCGTATTCCAAGCCACACTTCTCACGAAGCTGAATGGCTAATATTGATTAGGTATCTGACCACTAGAATGCACCCAAAAGGCAAACCAGAGACTGGTAAGGGGACTTTCTGTGCTACAATTCCTTCCTCAGCCACTCCAATGACTCATTTGGTTTAGGTCAGTCAGTTTTATAGTTTTTGCAGGACTGGAAGATTGCCATTTAAACTGCCCTAAATTTATCATTTTTTTCACTCCAAATATATGCTATAATCTTTCTTCTGATGGTTAGCAACTTAGAAGCATATGGTGATGTAAGCTTAAGGGTGTGACAATGCAGGTATTTCTTTTCTAGAGTCCTCCTTATTATCAACGTTGGAGTGTTTTTCAGGGTCAGCATAGGAAGAGTGGGACTTCTGGGTGGAATCTGATTGCCAGGTAGGCTATGTAATGCTTTCTTGGGAAAGTAAGTCTGATGACTGGAGTAGACAGGCAAGTATTTTACCATCAAAGGTTGCTAAGTCATCTGGATGTCCTCAGGGTTGCCAGTTGCTCATACAGCACATTTATAAAAATTGCTAAAAAGCATCCCTACCTCCAGACACTTTACTTCCATCTACAGGAAAATTTTCGTAATGTATTTTTCTTCTTATGACACTTTAATGCCATATTCCAGAAAAATTGTGATAATGAATATATACATCTCTAGTATGTACAATATGAATGACTCATAGTTAGATGTGGTGCACTGTGCACTAAACACCTGAAGAATTCAGCATGCATGTCCTCACAGAGTCCTGACTATTGGCTATATATGTTCTTATAAAACTCTAGTCTTACATTGGTCTTAGGGGTTATGGTTTCAGTGGTATAAGACCAAGTTGATTAGTAGTAAGGTTTAATCTAAAAGTTCACATAGTTTTCAGTTAATGCAATATAAGAGGCAAATCCAACGTTAAGTAAAATCCCTCTTCTTTCTTATAAAGTCAATTTATGGCATATTCACAGGGGATAAGTGATTGATGAATCACTAATAGTAAATGGATAATCTTAATAGAGAACCACTAAGACTGTCCAAGCATCCTCTTTCTAGTCATGCAAAAACTCTAAGAGTTAGCCTGGAATAAGTGCTATCACAGTAGATTTAACCCTCTTAGACCACGGGCTCCTGAATTTTAATCCAAGGGAATATACGAAGATTTCATGTAAGCACATGATGATATTTCAATTGAAGTAGTTATAAAGGACCTCAGTCATCAGTATTGAAAGATGATATTTATTCTGTATTACTGCAGTATTATTTCCAATGCTTTTAAATTTCTGCTTATTTTCATCGCCATAAATATAATTTCAAAGTTCTTTACTTTCTTCTAGTGGATTCCTGGCATCTTCCATGGCACCTGCCAGTAAGCATGATAAATATTCTCCAAATTATCTGAGTACCCCTTTTATCTTTATTTTTAAATAATCCCTTAAACTCTCCACCTCCAATATCTAACAAAAATACCAAAGTTACAAAAATCTAGCATAGCAGTTATTAAAATGTATAGCATTATTTTTAAAAATGCCAAAAGCATCAGTAAAATCCAAAGCCCAAAATCTATATCCACAGAAAATGCTGGATATTGGGAAGTATTATGACATGTAAGTCATATAATCTAATAGTCATGTTTTAGACTTCATCATATTTTCATGCTCAATAACTTTCAGAACTACTTGTTCTTGTCTTTATCCCCATCCCTTTGTTCAAACACTCCCTTCCCTTGACTTTGGCATTTTATTATCGTCGCTATGCCCAGCATTCTGTCCACTTTCAGGTTCATCATCCTCTACTTGGCTGTTAGATGTTGGAATTTCTCAGGCTTTTTCTGCTTCCATTCTGCTACCTTCACTCCAGGAAATATAATCCACTCTCAGTGATTCACAAAAAATTACAATTTTTTTTTCTCTAAGGAGAAACTTGACTACATGATATCTTTTTTTGTCTGAGTAGATTAAATCATTGATCAACCACATTTACTCCCAGCTCCATTGGAAAAGTATAGTTACTTTCTGATACTGAACTTTCTCTGAGACTTTGGTCTCATGATTTTCAGTGTCACAAGATCAATTGAAACTAACCACATTCAAAACCAGAATGATGATTTCACCTGTCTTCATCCACACTCATCTTAGGTGCCTAATTCTCATAATGATACCTCTACCTAAGGGAAAAAATATTTTTTTGGCATAAAGCCAGAATCCTTTAGACCACACATGAAAGCCCTTCACGTGAATGTCAAATCCATGAACAAATTCTGTCAATTTCACTTTCAAAACATTTTATAAGAGAAACTATCTTTTATAAATTTTTTAGTCCAGGCTATCATCATTTTTTACCTAAACTACTGCAAAAATATGGTAAAGTTTCTCCATCTTCACTAAAGCCAATTTACAATTTTAACCTCAACTATTACCCCAAGTATCCAGGACAAAACAGCTGAACAAATCCATTAATCATCACAGTCTACCTTAAAAAATAGGTGGTTTCTTAAGTTTCTGTATTGACCTACACCTTGACACAGGGCAATAATCAAAGTACAGCAAGATGTATTAGTGATTATACAGATTTCATCTTTGCCTGCAACCAGAAAGTCAAAGGGCAACTCTATCATCCCCAACAACCCTGGTGAAATTAGGCTCAACTGAAATTCTTCCCAGGGCTTACATAGTGACACTGATCACTTAATCTTAGGGACAAATTTTGAATTTAAGCACACACTTCTAAATAACATACCATTCAAAAGGAAAATTAGACAATATTTGGAAATAAAAACACAACATGTCAAAATGTGTAGGATGCACATAAAGCAGTGCTTAGAGGAAATCTTATAGTATTAAATGCTTATGTTATCAAAGAAGAGTTCTCAAGACAATAATCTAAGCTTTGACGTCAAGATACTAGAAAAAGAAAATTAAGTTCACGGCAAACCAAATGAAAGGTAATTGTAAAAATAAGATAGAAATACAATGTAATTGCAACCAGGAAAACTAATGGATATCATCAATGAAACCAAAAGGAAGTTGTTTAAAATGAGTAATAAAACAGATAACTCTCTAGCTAGACAGATGAAGGGGGATGGGGGAGACACAAATTAACTACATCAGGAGTATAGGACATCACTAGCATCATTCTAGACCCTATAAACATAAAAAAAAAATATAATGCAGTTTATGCCTATAACTTAGACAATTTTGATAAAAATTGAGAAATTCATTGAATGACAGAAATTACCAAACCTCTCTCAAGGAGAAATACATAAACTGCATAGTCTTATGACTACAAGAGAAATTGAATTTATAGTTAAACTTTCCACAAAAAGCATTCCAGGCCTAGATGACATCTCTGTTGAATGAAATCAAACAATTAAAGAAGAAATAATGCCAATTCTACTCAAACTCTTCAACATAATAGAAGATGAAGGACCATTTCATGAAAACACTATTACCCTGTTACTAAAACCAGACACAGACATCACCAGACAATTTTCAGGCTGTATCTCTTATGAACATAGATCTAAAACCTTCAGTAAAATATTAAGAAACTGAATATTAAGGGACATACAGAGCAGTACAAAATGATCAAAAGGTCAACCTACAAAGAATACATAGCAGCCCTAAATATGTATTCAAACTGTAGAAGTGTAAAACATACAAAGCAAAAACTGATTAAAAAATAAATTCACAAGCAAAATTGGAGACATTAACTCCCCTACTTCAACAACAGAACAGTTAGAAAATCATCAAGGATACTGAAGAACTCAACAAGACCATCAAACAATTGACATTTACAGAAAACTCAACAACGTCAGAATACAATTTTTTCAAACACCCATAGAATATTCACCAATATAAATTATACCATGAAACACAAAATAAACTTAAGATTTTAAATGACTGAAATCATAGGTTGTCTGACCACAATGGCATCAACCTGGAAATCATTAACAAGAAAGACAGCAAAAACAAATCTCCAACACTTAGAAACTAAGAAACACACTTCTAAATAATCCATTGGTTAAAGAACACATCAATTCTTTGAATAAGTCTCATTCCTTTGGAAATAAAAAAAAAATTACAGTGAGTAGATAAAAATATAACATCTTAAAATGTGTGGAATGCAGCTAAAGCAATTCAGAGAGGAAAATGCATAGCACTAAATGCTTAAGGTAGAAAAGGAGGAATATAGCAAATCAATCTAATTTCCTGCCACAAGACACTAGGAAAAGAGAAACAAACCCAAAGGATGTGCAAGGAATAAAGATAAGATCAGAAATCAATGAAATTGTGAGCAGAAAAACAATAGAGAAGCCAATATAAGAAATAACTTTGCAGTGGTGGTTAACACAAATCTACACGTGATAAAATGACATAAAACTATATACACACATTTTACTAATGTCAATTTCTTGATTTTAATATGGTACTATAATTACTTAACCAATGGAGAAAACTGTGCAAAGCATAAACAGAACGTCTCTGTATCATCTTCAACTTCCTATGAATTTATAATTATTTTAAAATAATAATGTAAAAAAAAAGAATGCTCAGAAAATGACAAGACACTTCACTAAAACAGAAATATGGGTGACAATTAAGCACGTGAAATAGTTCAACATCGCTAGGCATTAGGAAAATGCAAATTAAAATTACCATGACTTTTGCTTCTACATATCTTTCATAATAGCTAAAATTTTAAAAATACACATATACAAACTAATAATAATGGACTCTGGCCCGAAAGCAGAGCAACTGGAAATCTCATTCCTTGCTGGTGCAAATGCAAAATGGTACAGTCACTTGGGAAATCAGTTTGGCAATTTCTTATAAATTTAATCATTCACTATCCTGAAGCTCAGCAATCCCAGTCCCAGGTATTTACTCAGGTCAGCTGAAGATGTATGTTCCCACAAAGACACGTACTTGAATGTTTAATAGTATCTCTATGCATAATTACCAAAACTTGGAAACAAGCCAAATACCTTTTAACTGGTGAAAGGATAAACATACCAACAACCACCACTGCAGTGGAGTGTTGGACAGCAATAAAAAGGAATGAGCTGGTGATTTATACAACAAAATGAATAAATCTCAGATTAATTATGCTAATTGTAAAAGCTCAAAACGCTACATACTGTATCCTATTTATATGACCCTTGAGGACAGAAAAAACTCTAGGGAGAAAAAAACAGTCACTGCAAGGGGTAGGGCATGTGTAGGAAATGACTACAAAAGGGAGACAGGGAGTTTAAGATGAAGGAACGGCTCTACATTTTTGTTGTGTTGTTATTACAGGTCTTTATGTCAAATGTGGTGGTTTATGTCAAAAATGTTGATATTATAAGTCTTCATGACAAAACCCATAGAACTCTACACTTGAAAGGGTAAATTTTACTGTATGTAAATTATACCTCAGTATTAAATAGGAACGAAAAGAGAATGGCTAATAGGAAACACAAATTAAGATGACAGATTTAAATTTAAATATACCCCTTATCCCCAAAATACATATTTAACCTGATCTTTTAAAAGAAAATCTCAGATTGGATAAAATTATAAAGTCATCTAAATACTCTTAATCAGATACATATGTAAAAGATAATGGCTCAAAGAGTCTAAAAGGATGGAAATAATGTGTCATACAAATACTTAGCAAGAAAAAAAGGTTTAATAATATCTGAGTAAGTAGATTATAATGCAAAAATTAAAAACAAAATGCACAAGTATCATTTACTTTCACAGGGGACTTTTAAATGTATCTTAAAGTCTGGTAATAGAAAACAGTAACATTTGTAGCATCTGATTTTATTGGCACATAGTAGTCTTCTATGTGTTAATTAATCAAGGAGGCCATTAGGCTGAGATGGTGCTAATGCCACAGCAGCCTACAGAAGCAAACCAAAATCTAAGCCTGTAAATGCCTCAAGGTTACAAAACCAAAACCTAAGGACAACCAATCACAAACAGCCAACTACACTTTAAGCTACAGCCAGTCGATAATGTCCTTACTTTGCTTCCACCTTTTCTGTATGAAAGTGTGACCCTGAGCTCTTGTCCACAGAGATCCTAACCACTTCCAGTTCAGCATTGCCCAATTCAAAACCATTTTTGCTCAAACTCTTAGAAATTATGTGTCAATGTATCTTTTTAAATATATTTGAAATATTTTAAATAAAATAAGCATAAAAAGCAAATAAGTGCAAGATACAGTAAAGCTCTAGAAATTTTTAACCTGGAGAAATTTTCTAGGAAGTCAGCTCTACCCTTTAATTTCTTTGCCCACTTCTGGTCATCACAGTCTCATTTGAGTATCCCCTCTTATGGCTGTGCACACCTTATACACACATGCATCCCACAGATCTGAAATTTATATTCACAATAACTAAGGTTTTATTGAGAAAGCTATCAGCAAAGAGTGTGGATACTCAGGATCATACTTTTTCTTCTAGCAACAAGTTAACAGTCCCCTGGTACTAATTAATAGCAGCAAGGGACAGGTAGGGAATTTTAAAAGGCAAAATAAAAGTGATCACTGAATAATGAGCCATCGTTAGATACCTGGGCCCATAAGCAGCACTAAAATAGTACAAATAAACAAAGATGGTCAACAGGAGATTCAGACAGTGATTTGAATTAGAAACACTAACGGGTGTGTCCTTTGTAAAAGCATGAGATGTAGTCATTCAAGTCTGAGGGCTGAGCATATTTTTATGCCAGATTTGCATATCATGGACAAGTCTGTTTAGACAGTAAGTAGTAAGGTATCAACTGGAATTTATTGTACCTCTTGGTATCTGGGAGCAACCCGTTTATTTGCCTGGCTGAAGTTCTGCTCCCACACACTAATTAAGGTAGGAAGACTTGCAATCTCCCAGAAATATGGCCAGACGACTGCCACTGTATCCCCCTTGATGAGAAAGTACAAAATAAATTAAGGCAAGTAATTGGTGTGAAAATGTCTTTTAAAAAAATCCATGCTTAGGAAATATTTTGAGAGGTGCGAGGAGAATAGGGTACTATGCAGTATTCCCTGAAAAGATTTCACGGAGAAAGAAATGTCATTTTACTTTTTGCTGGGCCGCCAGACTGTAGAGCAGCAGCTATGCACAGTCGATGCTTAAGCAAAATTTTTAAATGAAGGAGTGAAAGATGGGATTCCTTCCCCTGCCGAAGGCAGATAATGCCAGTATTTTTGAAACGCTGAGAAAAGCAAGCAGGTCCAAGTTGCCTTCTCTAACCACTGTTTCCTCAAAGGCATCAGCCAAAGGGAGAACCCAGGCTGTCAGATGTATGTCATGAGGCTCTGAATACAAGAGATGAGCTAAGGTTTGGATCCCTGGTAAGAAACCAGTCCGCTCTCGAAGGGTGATTTACCGGGTTTATTTCTAGATTAGCTTGACTGAAAGACCCAGGAGTCCACAGCAGATGGTGAGGAGTGAGGGCTGGGGTCGAGGTGGGGAGTTTAATCTAAAGGTTCTTTTAGGTTCCGGGCTGGAACTTCCTTGAGCAGCCGGTGATGATGTGCAGAAAGTGGCTGTGTAGACAGGAGCCTGGTACACATTCTGGGCAGAGAGTAGCAGAGCCAGGATGACACGTGGCCCGAGGGAGGAAGTAAGGGTAAATTGTTTCATAACTTTTCAATTCTAGTGCAACTCAAGATTATTTTCTGCACTTTTCTGTTGTTAAACGATAAGAGTTTGAGCAAAATTCAGTTCAAATCAGGCAGCACCAAACAGGAAGTAGTTAGCAACGCTCCACCCACAGGAACTTGGAGAGACTTTTATAGAGAAAACAAAACAGGAAGCAAAGTAAGGACATTCTTGATTGGCTGTAGCTTAAAGCCTAGTTGGCCGTTCGTGATTGGTTATCCTCTGGTTTCCATTTTGTAAGCTTGAGGCATTTTTAGGCTTAGATTTCAGTTTTCTTCCATAGCTGCCAAGGCACTGAGTCTAAAGGCTTCACTAAATTACTTTAACAACTATTAGTGATAGAACTTTTTATGCTTTCAATTGATTCATTACAAATAAATGTTGAACTCCTACTTTATGTTATGCACTACTCTTTATGCTAAGACATAAAACAATGGACAAGTAAAATCTGTGCTCTCAGGACTTATATTTGCATGGGGAAAGGAGGGGAAGCAGATAATGGACAAGAAAATAAATTTTACATATATGTGTGTATATATATATGTATATAAGTACAACATGGTAAGTAAAGGGGGACAAG
The DNA here is from genome assembly GCF_964341445.2 of Mesoplodon mirus. Taxonomy (NCBI): domain Eukaryota; kingdom Metazoa; phylum Chordata; class Mammalia; order Artiodactyla; family Ziphiidae; genus Mesoplodon; species Mesoplodon mirus. The sequence continues at coordinate 83,065,875 of NC_138989.1, read as the reverse complement.
GGGAAAAGAAAAGGTCAGCAATTGGATTTGACTGCAGTTTTATGACAAGTGATCAGAGAAAGACTCACCAATAAAGTAAGTCATTAAGAAGTCATTAGCAGAGATATTTAAGTCATGAGACTGGATGAAATAACCCAAGAGGTGTATATAAAAATAACAAATTTAATTTTTAATTTTTTTCTTTTTTATACTTACTTCAAGAGATTTCTGCTCTTTGCAACCAAACAAGTTTGAATTAAAAGAAGAATTGTTACAGGAAGTAGCCAGAAGTCCCTGATGCCACTTTGTTCCCAATTCTGGATCTTAGAATGAATGCCCAGCTATGTTTTGCCTCTCTCCTTTCATTAACTCCCCTTTATTTGAATTAGATCGGTTGGGTTTCCTTCAAGTATCACCCTTTATGAAACAAACTTAATAATAAATTTGGCTTCAAACAACACTGCACTTGTTTGGTCCTCTTAAAAACTCTTTGTATCCCTCTGCACAATTAGAACGAACATAAATATTGCCATTTGGCTAGGCCCCTAAAACTAGTTTTGTAGTAATTTAATTTTGATCTTCTTTTAAAACGATTAAGGCAGAGATGACAATAAGTCATTACAAATAAATTATTTCCTTAAGTAGTGAAATATATAATAATGTCTACTTTCAGTCTGTAGAAAATAATGTTAAAGCAAGCAGGATGTCGGCCATACTTTAACAACCTTCTGTACTGGCTGACTGAAGAATTCTCTGGAGACAGGCTGTCAAATATATCAAACAAATGACTCAGAAATTGTTGCCTGCTGTAGCTGAAGCCTTCCGATATATTTTTCTAGTACTTTGTAGAATCAGAGACCTTTCTGTGTCCAACCAAATTTTTTTTTCTCCTTCATTAAAAAATTTAGTTCTGGTTTGTTTATTCTTGAAACAGACAAAATAATACTCCTTACTTTGTTGAAACCGTTAGTGATTTTCCCCCAAAGGCTTAAAAGTAGATGGCCAGGATAATGAGCAAAAACCAACTTAAATACACTTCGATTTTATTTTTTCTCTAAAATATTAGGCATATTTTTCACCTGTTCAATGTGAGAATTTTGATTATTATTTTGACGCAGCAAAAATCTGAATTCCAGGCTAATCATCAATAAGTTCTATTGACTTGTCACTTTAAATAGACCACTGTGCTAGAGAGTTAAAAAGACTCTCGCAGGAGGGGAGGTTAACACTCTACCAACGACTATGCCCTAGGTAAGCCTAAAATCTAATACTTGTGAAACTGGGAGATCACACTGAAGTACCAGAGATGTATCAGTATAATGTTGACAGTTAGACTGTAGGAGAAGGAGAGGGCCACGTGGCCTGGAGAATTCATGGAAAGCTTCTCAAAGGAGAAAAGTCTAACAGGGGCCTTTTTAGAGGTTATGAAAAAAAAATTGTTCTGATTCCCTTCAATGTTCCATTTAACGAATATTTATTGAGTATCCACCATGCAGAAAGTATCTTGCAACATCACAGGAAAGCACAGACTTCATAAACTCGAATAAGACCTTGCCTCTGACCTCCAATGATGGCAGAACTCCTGGGAGTAGGAACCACTGTTTATGCAAAGACCAGGCAGACGAAGGAGGAGGGCCATGAGCTTCAATGGGATTAGTCTCAGGTTTCCTTCCTAAAGCATTTTTATTAAGGGAACTCTTCCTTTAAAATCTGTTCTAATGATGCTGTTGATGAGAGAAAACGGTATGGCATTTACTAATAGGGCCAATGGGATGGACCGATTTTTAAGCCTGTTTCCCCCCACCGCCACCTCCCCAAATTAGACAAAAAACCTAAGTGGTGAAATACAGAGAAAATGTTAAGTGAACTCTTGTACATACAATGGATTATCACGCTTTCATTTTTTATTGTACTATGCCCATCCCATAGCAACACAGGAGTATAAACACAGACATATCAATATTGACTGTTATCAGAAGGGACAGGAAACCAGACAGGCAACACTTGTGTAAACCGAACAAAATCTACTTATCTACATCATATACAAATAGTTTGGCCCTGTAAAGATACCCAGCAGAAAGTTCCGCAGTATATTTTAGGACGATGCAAACTTCCTGCGCCCCCAAATCTCACCAACTGGGCACAAGAGAATGGATAACAATATCTAGACTGAAAATGTTACATCAGAAATTCCCAATGAGATACCATAATGCTAAAGATCTGTATGATTTTGTAAAGTATTTTTCATAATCTCTTAAATTCTTCTAACTTCTCTAGATGTGAGAAATTAGGGAAACAAAGAATTGGGAGAATTTTGTCAACTTTGCATTTGTTTTTGGAGAAACAATCATTTAAACAGAACACGTCTGTTTCTAATGATCTGATAACACTGCCCTGAAGGACAAGAAAGACAATTTTGCAAAAGCAAGTGCATAATTCAGGTGATTATGGTATCTGAAAAATACTGAAAAGCATTTTATCCTGTGATAACTATATGGATAATTTTGATATGGCAAAAATAAAAACATAAAACATTTAACTTTTCATCATCCATGTATGCTTAAGTAAAACAAGGTAAAAAGAAATCATTGATGTAGGTTTCTAAGAGACATCCAAAACATTTAGAACTGCTCAAAATGTTTCTGTGTAACATTCTGATATTCTATTAATGACATTTTTTTAAGTCTGAGATTTGTATAATCTATCCTTCAGCTTTCTGTTTAGTTCATTTCCTAAGATTTTAAGTCCAGTGGGCAGGTTCAATTATATTTAGTTCCCCATGTACAAGAAAATTCTCTAATCTAAAAGGATTGACAATGCTCATTTCAAAGCTGGAAATCAAAATGTAATTTAATCATTTATTTTCAGATTGATTAGTTGTCTACTGGAACAGTCAACAAAAGATGGTTAATTACAAAAGATTGAGATAGAAAGGGTGCTATTTACACATAAATAGTGTTTCCAAAATGGGAAATCCAGGGGGAAAAAAATCACAGGGCTTAAAAGAGGACTGCAGAGGACTGAGTCAAGTCCTCCCCCCTTCACTGTGAAAGCTATGATAAAAAAAAAAAAAATTGCTCACTACCTTAGCTGGAAAAGGTCCTTGGACACAGGTAAACAGCCCCAGCACAGGGATTTTTATTCTGCTGAGCCTCCTGTAGTTTAAGGGTAGGAGGCAGAGACTTGAGTAAACTCTGTTTGTGTTTGGAATGCGGATACTAACAGCCTTTTTTGGTGTGCAAGGACCAGGAGTATTTGGATTTCATGTTGATCCTGGAGCATCTGGGGAAAGAACTGAGGAAAAGGTATGAAGTCTGGTACTAAAGTAGAGATGCAGGTAGACGGCCAGTGGATGGTGGGAGAAGATGGTTCCAGGCTAGTCAGTTCCCTTGGAGGGAACTCAACCCTCACCTGCATCTCGGCAAGCAGGCTTGCACCTGGAGAGAAGGCAGGATCGTGGGCGAAAGCTCTAGTTCAGATTCCACATATAAATGATATCATATGATATTTGTCTTTCTCTGACTTACTTCACTCAGTATGATAATTTCTAGGTCCATCCATGCTGCTGCAAATGGCATTATCTCATTCTTTTTAATGGCTGAGTAATATAACTAATATAACTATATTAGGACCCTACTGTATAGCACAGGGAACTCTACTCAATATTCTGTTATGGCCTATATGGGAAAAGAATCTAAAAAGACTGGATATATGTATTCACTTTGCTGTTTACTTGAAACTAACACAACACTGTAAATCAACTATACTCCAATAAAAATTTAAAAACAGGGCTTCCCTGGTGGCGCAATGGTTGAGAGTCCGCCTGCCGATACAGGGGACATGGGTTCGTGCCCCGGTCCACGAAGATCCCACATGCTGCAGAGTGGCTGAGCCCATGAGCCATGGCCGCTGATGCTGTGCGTCCGGAGCCTGTGCTCCACAACGGGAGAGGCCACAGCAGTGAGAGGCCCTTGTACCGCAAAAAAAAAAAAAAACATTAAAAACAAACAGAAAAAAGCTCTAGTTCATGACCTGTTCCCCACCCTGAGAAGCATGCTCTCTGCAACCCGACTTCATGTAACAGCGACGTTCTCTGTCCACTGCGACAGAGCACGGTCACAGCTCTGCAGTGCTGGCACACGACCACAGTGCTGCAATTCCCATTACAACAAAAAGCAGATTTTCACCTCTACCAGGAATCACGGTGTGAACAGTGCAAAGAGCAGAGTTCCACCTGCTTGAGGGCAACTGAGCGCATGTCAGCGATGGGGCTGCAGAGCCTGGTTTACGTAGCCTCGGGGGTGAGGGAAGGAAGTATGTCTGGTGTCATCGTCTAGTCCAACCTTTTGGAGTTGGGATGAACTTTGTGGGAGGTCCTACTCCATTTCTTCCCAGACAAGCGTATCACAGTGTTCTTATTAATTCTCCAGAATTTTTTACAGTAGCGGTGCAGCCAGGGTTATCCTGTTGCACCAACTTTGGGTGGTTTGTCACCTCTTCATAACCCTCATCCTAATTATCGGGCCCTAAGGGTCAGCCAGTCTAGACTGGCCCGAAAGGTAAAATCATACAACCAAAGTTTTTAACAAATGGTGAATCTGCACAATTCTCCATGTTTTATTTCCTTGTCGGTTTTTGTCACCTGTGCGCATAAAGCTTCATGCATAGATTTACACCAGAGAAATTCACAAGGCCCTTGTGTGTATAGATCAGTTTTTAAATCTGTATGGCTATTCAGCTATTCAAGGGCTATTTAACCCTTTTAATGTAAATGTGGTTAGTGAAATTGAGGAATGAGATTATTTTATTTAATATAAATTTAAATAGCCCCATGTGACTATTGGCTACTGTTTAGACAACATAGGTTCATAAGATAAAGGAAAAATGATTATTTTATTTAAATCTGTAACTTAAGACTCTCATTTTTGTCAGTATAAAATGTCTTCCTCACCAAGCTACCAATGAGAGGCTGGCTTACAGTTACAGCAAACTGCTAAGTGTTGTTATACACAAAATTCTCCACTAGGTGCTGGTATCTCCTCTCCTACTGAGCGACTGGTAAAAAAAAAGGAAAAAAGAATGGACCCTGATGTGGGCAGAAGAAGAATAAGCAAACAGTAATGATTAAAGGCCATTTTATCTGGAAAATATTAGCCTCTGATTAATTGTGAGTTGGCTAAGTCACAACCCAAGACCCCCAAAAGTGTCATTTAGTCACTTTGAAGCAATTTATTGCTTATCCAAGTGGTGAAATATTTTTATCAAATACTGGAAAGCATGCGGAGTTAGATCATACTGATAGATTTTGTTTTGTTCTTTTCCTGTACTTTAACTTTTGTTCACATAAAGTTATCATCTACAACTATCTGAAGTTTTCTTCTAGTCTCTAATAAATGCTGATGGAGACAGATGTGTCAATAATATGTACATTCTACCATTTTGATGAGCAACTTTCTTCTCCATGACAGCTAATGTTGACCACTTTACAAATTATGACTCTACATTTTTAATTTTCTTTGCAGAATGCAAAATGTGATCTCCACTTTTAGCATCAAGACGATTTTTTTTTTTTTTCCGGTTCGCGGGCCTCTCACCATTGTGGCCTCTCCCGTTGCGGAGCACAGGCTCCGGATGCACAGGCTCAGTGGCCACGGCGCACGGACCCAGCCGCTCCGCGGCATGTGGGATCTTCCCGGACCGGGACACGAACCCGTGTCCCCTGCATCGGCAGGTGGACTCTCAACCACTGCGCCACCAGGGAAGCCCCAGGACCATTTCTGATGGATGTAAATGGTGGCCAACAGAATGCGACTCAGAAGGAAAGATTGACAGTCGCCATCAGTTCCCTGATTTACGGACTATTTCACTCTCCTGATCAACTTGAAGAAAAAAGAAGCACTTAGCACTTAAGATATTATCAATGACGACTTGCCATTTTCTATGTGGATTAAAATAGTGTGAAGGTAGTTTCATGCCTGAGTCATACTCTGATTATCACATATTCCTGACATCCTACTGGGAGGCATAGGTAAGGGTGTATATTACATTTTAGGATTTGTTCAATTTTAGTTGATGAACAACAGATTATGAGACTAGCTTTAACAAGTTCTGTTATGCCTTATCCACATCACCCAATTTGGTAACAGTAGTATAAAATATGTCCTTTTGAGGGCACAAGAATTATTGGCACTCTCGCATGTAAGATAGTAAAGAGCTTTCTCCCTCTCTATGCAGTAAAAAAAGAATGTATTGGTTAAAAATCCAGGATAAATCACATGTACCTGCCTTTTACCTTCAGTGCATCTTATATTTGTAATGGGCAGTAGCAACATTATAAAAACTTTATGAAAAGACCATGGATGACTTCTGAATGGAATCACCTGTGAAATTAATCTTTACACGCACCAGTCCCCAATCCTATTTAGTTGCACTTAAACCTACATCTTGTAGTTACTTAAAAATGTATTTTTTAAAGAAAAAAAAATGCTGCTACTTTCAATTGATACAAAATTGGATTAAATTTTCCAAGAGTTTGTTTCAAATATGTACATATTTAGAAATAATGTTTATGAGCACTAAAATGTATGATTCTTATCAGATCTGTTTTACTCTTCAACGGTAAGTTATAGCTGTGATATTTTTACATATTATTTATATTTTTACTTTTTTATATTTTATATTTTTTATATTTTTATATTTTTATATTTTTTATATTTACATTTTTACATTACATATTTATATTTTTACATTGCTTTTGTAAAGTGTGCTTTACAAAAACACACTCATCTTTCTAAAAACTCCACTATGTGAGGACAATCACTTCCCCACTGCTGTGGACAGAACCGTGTCTCCCAAAATTCATGCTGAATCCTTAATCCCTAATGTGACTGTATTTGGAAGATGGGACTTTTAAAAAGGAAATTAAAGTTAAATGAAGTCATAAGGTGAAGGGCCCTCATCCAATAGAACTGGTGTCCTCATAAGAAGAGAGCACAAGGACACACCTTCTACAAGCTTGGAAAAAAGCCTTCACCAAAATCCGACCACACTGGCAACTTGATCTCGGATTTCCAGCCTCCAGATCAACCACTACAATATGTTGTAAAAATAAAGCGACTTATTGCTCATAAGAGTAAGATAAAACATGTCAGATGTCCTCAGTATACATGCATATGAGTGAATGGTGCCCTATATAGTTATATAGCATACAGTGTAAAACGGCAAGCCAAGATGGGGTTTTCCTTCTAGAAACAAAGACTGGTAGAAGACATGGAACAAACTCAGGATCATGAACGAAATAGATTCTATAAATATCAGTCTCTAGCATTACACATTGAACAGATTGAGTATATGTAACACCAATATCCAATTGAGTGCAAAATTTACTATCCAGAGTAAAAATTAGTTACTCAGTGAACGAAAATCATACACACCATATTGTTAGCGTACATGAAAGTCGAATTCGTAGATCTATAATGTGCATGTATCTAAACATCTAGAAAATCCAAAACATTCATCTGGCAAGAATATCACCTAAGGGTTTCACGTTACCATATTTCGCTTAGAAATTTCACAACACTACTTGGAAGATAAATATAAACAAATGATTTTTACCTCGGTATTCAATAACTTCTAAAGATCCTTAATCTTAATTGATGAATTCATTTTTTAGTTAAATAAATTCCCTTTAACAGCAACTGTGTGGCATTATTTATTAGTACAGTTCATACCGTAAATCTTATCCTCAATCACTGTCCAACAGATAAGATTAAAGACGTACGAAAAAAATCTGTCTGTGACCTGAGGGAGCTGCTGTTCCAGACTGAAAGCATCACTGACACAGGGTCCTGTGAGAGGCTCTTCCCCCTGTCCTGCCCTGGAATGCTGGTGGCCACATGGTTCCAGCCACCCCTGTATCTTCTCACTCCACCCCTTCCCATATCACCATGACATAGAGACCCCCCCCCCCATCGGCATCGCTAAGTTTCCTCTTCCTCCCAGGATCCAGAAGGCCAGTTCTCATGCTGACCAAAAATGCAGCATTTCATGGAAATATTAATTCCAAACTGTTCCATACCAAACTCATTTACTTCCTCTTGTCTCAAAACAGCGTTCTGTTTTCTCCAGTAGAGACGACCTGACGACCAAACAAGATAAATGACTTTGTCAGCATCGTCTTTGGTTTTCTGCTCTTTATTCTTCCACAATTCAATTCTGAAAACTCTCCTTTTCATTCCCTTTGTTCCATCCCTGAGTACACTTGACCAACTTTAAACTTTTATCTTCAGTAAATCTTCCTACCTGTAACCAATTGTCCTGTTAAACAACTGAGTGTTTTCCAAGTTTTTGAAGTATTACCTTTCCACTTTCAAATGCTCAAGGCCAGAAGCTTACAACTTTTTAGCGTGGCATTTAAGGAATTCTTCCATCCAACATTACTCCAAGGTTTTAATGTTGTCTCCTGTTTCCACCTACTCCATTCCTTCCCAATAAACCTGGTGCTTGTTCATTCCAAGTATGTGCCTGTGTTTGTACTGTTTTAGAAATGTCTGTCCCCTTCTCTGTGAAACCTCTTCTCTAGCCCCCAAACACATGTGATTCCAGGGCACAAAAGAGTTGACAGACATCACAGGCTCTCAGATCACAGTAGCTGGTATATGTAGCTGGTACTCTAACCGGATTGGGAATTTTTAAGAACCCTATTTAGTTTCTTTCCCCCAATTCCTAACGCATGACTTGACGCAAGGCAAATGCTTTTTAAGCATGTGTTAAAACGATTTTAATTTAATTTAACATCAAACAATTTGAGTTCTAAAAAAGAACAACACATGTATATGCAACCACTCCCTAACTTCCCAAATTCTGTATAAATATTTTTGGCTTTATTTTTTGCATCTCACTGCACTGGCCTAATCGTTAAGCCTTTTAAGTTAAATATTCTCAAAGACTGGTCATGGATATGGGTTGCTATGGTAACGTGGTCCTGCAGATATCTAGTGTTCTTAAAACTTCATGAGTTTTCTGAATGTAAGAACCCTGGAATAAGCATAACCTTTACACTTTAGGTGCAACTATATAATTTTGAAAGTGATGTCTAAAGGAAAAAATAAAGATAAACTCATATTCACGTAAGAATAGTATTCTATGTAAGAAGCTTAGGGCCCATAGTTATCATGGGAATAGAATCTGACCCTACTGACTCTATGTACCTATTTTGAAAATACATATATATTTGTCTGAAAATTTCTCACTGGAAGGATGCTAAGCAATGCAAAATCATTATCACTAATAAATAAGATCTTCTGAGATTTATATACGTACTATGTTACATCACAGCAAAATTATATATTATCAAAACGTCATCTTCCATTTAATACTATCTGTAGGCCAAGAACTATGCTTTCATACAGCTAATTACTAAATCACAGTACTTTTGTGGTTTACCACTTATAAACCTCATTTGATATAAGCAATCACTAAATAAAAAATAAAGACCTAACTTAAGAAATCTAATATTGTAAATTTCAAAGGTCTTTAACATAATTACACTTGATTATTCATACTTTTATTTAGTTGAGTGTATCTCTGTAACTATGTTCTTTAAGTTAGTGAATTCACCCAAAATATGTCTCATGAATGCTTTATTTCGAGGCTATTTTATTCTCAGGGACATACAATTTTAAGCTGCTATATATCAATGCCTCCAGATAACAAGATAAAGAATTAACAAGCTATTTAAATAAAAATTGTGCTTATGAGTGGTTAAAGATATTGTTATTCATAAACATGCTAAATTTTGGATTTTTTCTTAGAGTTTTGTTTAGGTTATATTAACAGTAAAAAGAACTCAATATATCTTGAAAAATGCAACAGATTTTTTCCCATAGACATAATACCTCACATAAAATTATGAAGTAACAATATAAACTCAAAGAATAAAAGATTTTTCTTTGTATTCATCCATTCTAATGAGTGAGTAGCAGTCATACATTGCTTTGTTTCTCATTACCCTATGGCTTTGGTCATAAACTCCTACTTTCAAGTGTAGAAGACAGTAGCAACTGACCACATCAATCTATTTGTGATTGAATTATTACTCATTTTTCCCTAAGTAGTTGTTACAGGAAACTGCCGGTTTCATGAAGAAAGCTCAGAAGTTGCATAAGCTAAGAGGAACAAAGATTGTGTGCTGTCTGTTACAAGCTGGTTTGCAATGGTCAACAAGCTGACCAGTTAGAGAGCAAAGAAAAGATATCTGTCCCATATGCACGAAAGTTACTCAGCTTCTTCCCTGAGGACAAATCACTGTTTAGCCAAGTTAAAGGCTCTACATCCAAAATGTTTTTTTATCAATAAAAAGTATACTACTAAGTCACTAATTCAAATTTTCATACACTCCTTCCTTGAAAAATGTAAAGAAAAAATACTTCATAATTACAGATTATTTAGAATTCTGAACGAGCACCTTCACTGAGTACCAAAGGCTTGAAATTTATTCTTACAAAACTACATTTGGACAAATCTCAACTCTCCTCAAATTGTTTTTCCCCTTATATGGATCATTAATGTCTCACTTTGCTGTCCACATCTGCATCTATATCTCTATCTTTATACCTATACCTATGTGTGTATCTACATCTAAATCCATACCATTTCTCTGCGTACATGCCTATGTATTTATTTGAAAACATGGTTTGAAATATATATGATCTGAAAATACATTTAATAAACCATGTCAGAAGCTTCTCATGAATAGTTTATGAAACACCAAATCATTATTATAAAGGTTTATAAAATTATAAAATGAAGACTTTTAAAATATAATGCTTTTTAAACACATATGCGTGTTGTAATAGTTTACACTAACAATCCATTTAGCTAGAAATCAGTCTCTCAAATAAGGCCAAGCTGGAAAATATTCATGAAGAGAAGGTGTTCAGTTCATAATGTTTGCTGTTGTGGAACAACAAAAGCTAAAATAAGACCACAATCCAGCACTGAGATGACCAAAACTAAAGCAGATGTATAAGCGGCAAAGTACTTATGGAAGTGGAAGGGGGCTACCCTGCAATCCTCCTCAAACCAACCAGGCATATTTAAAGATTCAGTCTGGTAGTCATCTGGCTAGAAGTTAAATTACTCATCTTACAGCATCCTCCCAGCTCATTCTCTACATTACATGTTGGAGATCAATATCTACTAGCTAACATCATCCAGACTTAGTCTAGTCCTCTGACTAAGGACTAATCTAGTCCTCTGACTAAGGACTAATGCATCTTTGGCATTTTTTTCAGTTGTTCTCTAAAGAATGCTCCTTTTTATCAGGGTCAGAGAACACGTAACAGATTTTCTGTAACAGCAACCAAGCAGATTCTAAACCAAGACAATTTGGCAATTATTACTAAGTATTTACCATTAGCTAACACCAACACAAAGGTATTTCACAGGACGATGGTTAAATGGAATGAGTCTAGAGCTTTCTATGCTCTTTGATTTCACTTTCAACTTTTCAAAACAGGTAAGCAAACCAAAAGCCAGAGTATCACCCTACCCCCATGAGCTCAAGACCAGTTATAAATAAATATTGAAAATATACTTCGGCTTAGTGTAGATTTATTCATTGACCCATGTAAAGACTCATCCATATAAAATAATGGTATCACTGGCTGATGTGTGTAGATATCAGCAAGTTATCTTTCTACTAAGGAATCCATCAAGAGAACACTGCCACTACAATCAAGAGCTTATAACATCAGTGAAATCACTGCTTGGTTTTGACAAAATCACCTGCTTAAATTTTTCAACACCTAATTAACACCTTTGATCAATGCCATTTTACTATATTAGTGCATCATTCTGCAAATGCTAATGATATATTAAATGTGCCTGATCAATATTAAAGTAGTGAGTTGTAATCTATTTCAACTAAAAGTAATGGTATTATTTTAAGTCTTTACAGCTCTATATCCACTGCTTCATGGACTGCACTGTGTGATCTGCGAGATTCTCTGTCTTTCACAAACACTGCAAAGAACTGTACTCAGCGAACAAAACTGCATTATATCATCAAAAATACGTGGTTTTAAAATGCCAATACTTTTACCCTTAAAAATCAATATTTGGAAGACAAAGCAGAGTGTCTGAAGAAGAAGTGTGCCCTGTGACTTAAGAATACTTTGCCTTTTTTAAAGGAGAAGGTTTTGGCACTGGATGAGAAAGATCACAGAGAAGTGAGCAGGTCTATTTGAACAAGGAATCTCAGATCCCCTGGGAAGGGAAATTATGAATGCCTTATTTCTGAGGTTCAAAGTCAGCGAAACCTTTCAGAATAGATCTGGTGGCACCAATCACGGACCAATGGCTAAGAAGAAATGGGGTTGACGTGGTAAAATCACCATGAGAAGAAAAGTGATGGATCCGAAGAGCTTGCCTGCCCTGTAATGAATGAGAATGGGTGAAAGAGCACAGTGGTTTGGGGAGATCCGATAAAGCAAACGCTGAAACCTGTTTCCACTGGATCACTGCAATGGCAGGCTTGCTCCCCACCCCGGCTCCACCTTTGCTCCTAGACTGAAGCATGGTGGGCTGGTGGGAGACACGGAAAGGTCATCTTCGCTTGCCTTTGAAAACAAATGCTGCTTTGGGATGGCTACATAGCAGTAAGAGACAAAGCCCTAGTCATCATTTTGCTAGAACAAGTTGTGAACAATCTTTTCAGTATTTCCAGGTTTCCAGGAAACCACAGCAAAGTGCCAACAAGAAGTTTTTGTCACTTTTGATAGATTCTCCCAACCTCAAAGACAGCTGGCTTATCAGAGCTCTAATTTCAGTGGTTCAAATGGAAACAGGACTGTCCTTAAAAAAACAGAAGAAAACAACACATTCTTAGGGGAAATATGCTGGACTCCCTTCTAATACAGTAGGGAGGGCCTAAATTGTTCTTGAATTATTGACTGGCCACTTTTTGCAAATGTAAATTATAAAGCCATGTGCTCCAGTTCAATTGATAAATCTACTGCCTGACCTAAACCCTAGCCCAGGGAGTAATTAAGATGTGCCATAGTGAGTTCCATCTAAGATATAGACCAACTTCTCTTTCCTTGCCTGTATATCAGCAACCCAGTGTCCTCCAATAATTAAGATCAATTATCCCAGGCAGTAGAATGACTTCCTTCTCTGCTTATTTGGTCAGCCATGTGAGGGGCCCAAAATGGCTGGGAAGCTGTTTCAAATTCCAGTTCAGCAGAACCACGGCTCTGTTCTTGGGTAACAGCATGTGTCCCTTGAGCAACAGGACCTTCAAGCTGCTGAGGCCAGAGTTGCTACTACAAGGAGGAAAAGGTCCTCCTGATTTAATAGTGACAAGGGCCACTTCCACTTCCACTATTTTCCCCTGCATCTGTGAGTTCTGATTATGGGAAGAGAAAGTGGGAGGGAGATGGGGAAGGGGGGAAGGGAGGAACAGGGAGAGAAGCAATAAAATCCAGTCTTTTCGTACCCTAATCCCATGATTTATGCTGTGCAAACCCACCACGCAAATCCAATAGTTAGGAGGAATTTACCATGTCCAGCCCACTCTGTAGAAGAGATTATACAAGGCATGAATTCGCAGAGGAAATGATCCTTAAGAGTTGTTTTGGAGGCTGCCTACCACAGAGGGGATCACAGTAATGAAACTGCCATCTACAGACTGGTCTGCTCACAGCGAGACTTGGGATAAGCTTCTTTGCCAGGCAGGGTACCCATCAGTAGCAGCTGCCAGACCAGCTTTGATAAAAGGAAATGTTCAAGGGCCCATTGAAAGACACCTGAATGGCCAGGGAGGGAAGTTGATGAATGGCCAGGGAAGGAAGTTGACTGGTATGTACAATGGGTCATCTTGTCTACCTAATATGTGAAAGCTTATTGTTACTGTCAATATCCTCTGGTAGACATTTTTGTGGGATGCAAATAGTTGCATACTCTATTTCCATTTCAAAATATATACCTTTCTCTTAGAGGTCTGTCATGAGCTTTTCAGTCTTTTTTTTTTTTTTCCTAAGTCTTCATCCAGACAGCCAATCATTGCTCAAGGATGGATGTATATTCTTGCCTCAGGCCATTTCTCATTCCACCCATGGTGGACCAACGTACTACCCAAAGTTCTACTCATGGCAATTCTCTTCATCAATGTGGTACTGGGTCAATCTGAGTGAGGCTCTAATTCTATAGCGTTCCAATTTTAACTGGTACCAACTTACCCTGTAAATACTTTAACTGACCATTATCAGGTTATAACAACCTCCTTCAAGGTTCATCTCTGTAGACAGAGAGAGAAGCAGTAAAATAGGGTGAGCAAGTGCCATGAACGGCTGAGCCACCTGCCCTTTACGTTGCTTACATGCACCTTCCAGACCTGCCAGGAGCCAGCCTCATATACAGCATTTCCAATTTATAATGGGACGTGAATGTCTTGATATGTCACATAACTGCCAGTCCTGACAGGAAGAAGTCTGGGTGTCTCTGAGAGAGGTGCTAACCTGAGGTGTGGTGTTAGCTCACAGCTTTCCACACACCTGCCTTGGGATCTGCGACAGCGCTCACGCCACAGCCATGCTCTCCGTGGGCTGATCCCAGCCCCTACTGAGCACAGCAGGGGCTCTACAGCTGAGCCATTTCGGTCCCATGCTGAGCTCCTCTAATGAAGTCTTTGCCCTGGACCTCCTTCAGCCTGAACAACACTTTCTCAAAACTGCCCCGCATGCTGGGGCTACTCCTGCTGCCGTCTGTGCCTCCTTCCAGAGCTATCACATTGTTACCGTGCTCTAAACCTTCTCCCTGCTTACTCCCGGCTCCCTCTTCCCTCTGCCCTTATGAGTCCTTGCCCCAGTAAATCATCTGTGTTTCTAATTTTGTCTTGCCCTCTGCTTCTCAGAGGACCTGAATTGACATTAGCAGCATAGTTACTTGGTGTCCCATGGTCAGAGCTGCTCAACCTCTACTGGTGCTCAGTAGCAAGTCAAGAGAGCTTTTCAAACAGGACGGTGTGGCCTTACTTCAAAACCCTAGGAACCTGTACCTAATAGGCTTCTACTGAGAAAACTGGGACTTGCCACGTGTTCCATACTGCTTCTCTCTCACTGTCACACCCCAAAGCATCAGTGCACTGTGCCATCTGGGCCATGGTACCTACACTCCAATAGTTTGTGCCTACACTTCAGGCCATGTGGTCTTTTCCTAATCAGGCTACTGGGTTATCTGGTAATTGGGTTATGCTGTGTGTGAATGTGCAGAATTTGCCTCTTGCCTTACAGAGGTATAACTGATGTGTCCAAGACCAGTGGACCCCTAGAAACGTCACTAATAAAGCAACATCTCAGGATGTACATTGCACCTATCGGCATGCGTCTTTTTAAGGCAACCACAGTACTTGCTACTTCCTGCTCGCTAGGCCCAAGTAGCTTAATCTTATTATATAAAAAACTAATGTTCACAGGGATTTCAAAATCATCAAGATATCTCTGGACTTTATGATGGCAGCAAGTAGAAGGGTGAACTCACCTCTGCAGCTGTTTAGAGCCTTGTCCCTTTCAGAAGCAAACTGCTTCTGCTTTCTTTACTGAAAACAATGGCAGAAAAGAATTTGCTAGCTCAAGAGCTGAATACCAGGTGCCAGAGGCTCTATGGATTTGCTAGCATACAGACAGCACGTACAGAAATCCGGCTACAATTGATAACACCATGATTAAGTCTGCAATAATTTCCTGTCATTCTCCCTCATCCATCTGGCTTTTGCTGTGTCCAAACAAGCAATTTAAAACTGGGACTGTGGTGGGAACATGGTAGGAAGTGAAACCCTGCATCTCAGCAGCCTTTGACAATGACACCAATCTCTTCCTTTGCCTCAGAAGCATGGTATTGCTTTTGGCTTATTGCCTTGATGGAACACGGAAACACGCCCAAGGGCTCCTTGTCCATTTCTATCAGAATAGCTTCTATTCCAGGGGTCAAAGAACCAAGGAGGGTTTCTGTTGGTTTCTGACTATCTTTACACAAGATACTACAGAGTCATCATGACAATATGTAATGGCAATATCTTTTCTGGTTGTACAGGTGTTCTATTCTTGGAGCAAGAATTGTACTAACTGTCCATGATCCTTACACTGGGAATTAATCCTAGTTATAGACCTGGAGGCTATGAACGGTAGTGGAACAGGTAGCACAGACACCTGCCAGCCCTTGTGAGGAATCTGCCCCAGGTACATCCATTACAGGAGACCTGATGTAAAAGACGGTTCCCCAGGCAGGATGTGGGGGGCCTGCCTCTGCCACCAGGGGAGATGCAGGGTGTTTAGGGGAACAGAGTCCTCAGCCTCTGTGTTCTTGACATCTGCCAGCATCCCACTTCTCCCCACCTGTGTGGGGTGTGACCATTTACTTGACTCTGACTCTGCCATTCTCACTCTCAGGTCTCTGGTGTGATGCTGGGGTGTGTGTCCTGCAATTACAGGAGATGAAGGACTTCTCAGCAGCCATCATCCTTTCCAACAATTGACCTGCTTCCTTAGACCCTCACAGCTCTCATTTTCTCTCTTCCCCTGTCTGTGCGTGCTCTGTGCTGTATGGACTACTAGAAGTCAGGTCACTCTCCAATCTTTCCCATCAACATGGTCACCATAGCAACCAAGCGTCACTGTCACTGGTTCTCTGGACACCTGGCTCTCCAGCTGCATCGATACACCAACCTCAGGCCAGGACAGTGAGAATTCGAGAAACAGAGATGTCACTATGCTGGGTAATACCCTGGCTCTTTTATTCCAGTTAGAAGGTCATCCATGAGCTCTCCAAGTACGTGAACAACCCAATCGCAGCATTCAACTTTGAGAGACAGTTTCCTGGTTTGTTCTGGCATTAATTACTGTATCAGTCAGTAGAAAAGCAGGAACACTACCTGTGCTAATGTAAGTCATTATTAATAAATGCACTATATTCATGGGTGTGGGTGGGACGTAGAGAACTGAAACTGGGTAATAATGCTAAAATCCTTTACTCTACTGGGCCTGATGTAGTGAGGGCAGGTAATCCTTCAGGCTACCTCGGGCCCAGGCTTCCTCGTGTATAAAACAGGAATAGTGACAACTAACAGCTCATAATTAGTTTGAAGAGTAAATGAGATGTTATTTGTAAAGTGCCTGGAAAGTACATAATAAACAACATAGTTTAAGACCTCTAATCATAGTACAAATTTTAATGATTTCACTTCCTAAGGACCCAGCACTGCACTAAGGCATATAATCTCTGCTACAACCCTACGAGGTAGGTATTATTTGTATCCCCATTTTTCAGAAGAAGAAACAGGCTCTAAGAGGTTAAGGAACTTGCCCAAGATCACACAGTGAGTAACTGTCAGAGCTGGGATTTGAATCCAGGCTGTCTGCCTCCAGAACCCTTGTACCAATATGCTATATTACCTCTGATTCGGGTGAAGGACTCCCTTGCAAATTGTCTTGAGAGCCCATCCTCTTTCCAGCGTATTCTCTTTGTGGATGATGGAGCACATGTAACAGCTGAATGGAGGCCAGAGGGTAAGTGTGAGCTCACAGAACAAAACAGTTTGGAATGATTCTTGACTCATTTCTCCCACAACTTCATCTAATCCATTTTTAAAAGTCTATTTTACAGCTGTGATATATCCAGAATTTTATCTATTCTTTTTTTTTTGACTTGTAACATTACTTAATTTTACTTGGCTTTTCTGTTCATACTTGCTTTAAATTAGTCCATCGCATTGTCCTGTGATTAGACAGACAATTCTAGAAGAAAGGCTATTGCATTTCTTGGAGTTGCTGACTTGATACACAACCAAAGCTGCCTGCCTATGGACAAACCTAGGAAGATAACAGATTTCCGTAGCCACGTGAGCAGAAGCAGGCAGGCTATAGTTTCTGTGTACCATTCAAGCCACATAAAGGGGAGCGAGGGGCCCAAGGACTCAAGGGAGATACAGCAAGTTAATTAAAACACATAGGATCTTATCTATGCTTAACCCTTACCTCAACTACTACCTCATTCCACCCGAACCAGTCTCCCAAATAATCTCCCTGTAGTTTATTCCTCAGGTGGTACTAGTATCTCTTCTGAACTCTTCGACAAATCACGTCACTGCTCTCTACAAAATCTTTGAATAGCTCCCTATCTCATTCTCATTACCATTCAGAAACCTCTAGGATACATCCCTCATCTCCCTCACCCTCCTCTCACTCCCTGCAAACACACTGCCTACCTTATGGTTCATCAGACACACCAAGCATATGACCACCTTGGGATCCCTCACTGGAGTATCCCCCTGAGATGTCCATATGGTTTCCTCCTTGACATCCCTCAGATCTGTGCTCAATTGTTGCATTACCTGATCAACTTATCAATACTACAGTGAAAATTTTCCTCCTAATTTTTGCAAACTTATGGATAAGAAATTGTATTATATTAATTTTTAGCCAGGTTAAAGAATGTGTTTGGATATATGGCTTCAGTTCCAAAAGTTAATGTGCTTGGAAATCATCACTCCTGTCCTTACAACAAGAAAACTCTGGACAAGTGATAATCAGTGACTTTTTTGGACCCATTCAAGAAGGTTACAGGACAATCTGCTTCCCTAAATATGCACAGAAAGGAACATCCAGAGAAACACAGCTGATATCCATGTACCTGGACTTGAAACCACCAGAACTAAAAACCACTAGGAATGCTTAAATGGTACTTCTGACTAATTCGTGTACCAGCATGAAAGTGAAAAACTCCAGGGGTCCACAGTCTTGGGGTGGGGGGGTGCTCCCACACTTTTATGGGCTTTACCTCCTGGTTCTCATGATGAAGATTCAAAAAAAAATTCCCTCATGGTTCTTATGGAAAGAGGAGAAGACTAATCATTATTAAGTAAACTCAGCACCTTGTCCACAACAAAGACCTACTTTCCAGTGGAAAGGACTTTCCCAGACCCTTATCTAGTTGGGGGAAGCTGGATAAGGCTCCCACTCCAGCCCCCTCTAGCCTTCTTGTCTAACCTAAGAGGGGGAAATAGAGTCAACAGGGTTTAGGGCTTCAAGAAAATAGATTAGGAATGCTGCAACCAGGAAAGGAAGTAGGGGGCAAGGTGGAAAACAGCTATACCATTGTAGAAATATCTTTTAGGACCACAGATCTAAAGACACAGAGCCATTAAAAGCCTAAAGACTGGAAAAATTCACAGCACTCCTCCTCTTGTACACCTTATGACCATACCAACAAGGCTTCAGCACAGTAAAAGTGAATTCCAGCTAAAGAGCTTCATTACACTGATTCTCTCTGAGGAGCAGTATTCAGGGAAACCCAGAGTCAAGAGAAGAAACAAAAACAAGGACACCACCACAATTTGAAGACTCTGCCATCTACAGCTACAGAAACATTAAACGGGCCAACTTCTAGACAGATTAACATAAATCCTCACACTGAAGAACTATTTAAGTTCATATCACCCAATGCAAAATGTACACCTTCCAACAAAAAAATTACAAGCCATGCCAAAAGAAAAAACAGTCTGAAGAGACAAGGCAATCATCAGAACCAGAACCAGACATGACACATGTGTTGAAATTATCTTTCAGGGATAAATATGCTATGAATATGCAAAAGACTAATGGAAAAAGTAGCAAAAGCAGGCAGATAGTATCTGCAAAAAGATGGAAGTTATATGGAAGACTCAAAAGGAAATGCTCCAAGTCAGAGCACTATAACAGAAATGAAGAATGCCTTTGAAAGGCTCATCCTTGCTCTTGCCATGGCCAAGAATCAGAAATGTCACAGAAATGGGAGGGAGAAATTGAGAACACTCTAAGATTCCTGTACTACACGTGAAGCAGCACAATTGAAATTGGATTCATATCAGTTTAAAATGTATATTTTAAACACTAAGGGAATCACTATTCTTCTCAAATAGGCATAGCTGGTACAGTAAGAGAGGAGATAAAAGGGACTTACACTAATGCTCAATTAAAGCCAGATAAGGTGGAAAATGGGGTTTAAGGCAAGTGGGAGACAAATAATAGAAACATTTACAAATATGGTAGATATTAAACCAAGTATTTCAATAATCACTTCAAATGTGTATGGTCTAAGTGTGCCAATTAAAATACTGGTTCAAAAAGGCCCCAAAAGTTATGCAACAAAATGTTGTCTACAAGAAACCCACTTTATAAAAAGACTCCAATTGGTTAGCAGTTAAGAAATGGAGAAAGATATACCATCCTAACACTAATAAAAAGAAAGGAGGAGTATCTATATTAGTGTAAGACAAAGTAGTCTTCAGAGCAGAAATACAAGCAGTGAGAAAGAGGGGGGCATTCTTGTATTAGTTTGCTAGAACTGTGTATGTCTTCTAGGGCTGCCATAACACGACATAGGGTGGTTTAAACCACAGAAAATTTCTCATAGTTCTGGAGGCTGGGAAGTCCAAGATCAAGGTGCTGGCAGATTTAGTTCCTGGCAAGAGCTCTCTTCCCGGCTTGCAGGTAGGCACCTTCTTGCTGTGTCCTCACGTGGTGAGGGTAGAGAGAAAGCTTGCTTGCCGCTGTCTCTTCTTATAAGGACACCAACCCTATTGGCTCAAGAGTCCACCCTTACAACTTCATCTAACCTTCGTCATCTCCTTATAGCCTTATTTCCAACTACAGCCACACTGAGGGTTTGAGTTTCAACATACACATTTTGGAAGACACAATTCAGTCCATAGCATATTAAGCATAACAAAATAGCACAGACAGGGCAGCTTAAACAGCAGAAATTCTGGAGGCTGGAAGACTGAGATAAAGATGTTGGCCGGTTTAGTTTCTCCTGAGGCTTTCTCTATTGGGGCCATCTTCCCACTGTGTCCTCACATGGTCTTTCCTCTGTGTGTTTGCATCCCTCATGCATCTCTTTGGGTCCAAGTATCCTCTTCTTACAAGGACAGCAGTCAGATTGGATTAGGATCCACCTAATAGACCCCTTATGCATTAATCATCTCTTTAAAGGCCCTACCCCCCAATATAGTAATATTCTGGGGTACTGGAGGTTAGAGCTTCAACATGTGACCAAAATTACGTAAGGAAAAAGGGGTCAATTCTCCAAGAAGACACAATCCTAAACTTGTATAGCCCTAACAACAGAACACCAAAATAAATGTGGCAAATAAAGAACTAAAAGGAACTTTGGTTCCCTGTGACCTAAAATAATAGATTTCTTATTTTTCCTAATAATCAAATTTAAAAATTGGGTTCTGATATCAGGGCATGTTGGTGTAACATATTAACACCTAGAAGTATACAGGCGTACCTCAGAGACATTCGCAGGTTCAGTTCAAGACCACCACAATAAAGTGAGCCACACAAATGTTTTGGCTTCCCAGTGTGTATAAAAGTTATGTTTACACTATATTGTAGTCTGTGAAGTAGGCAATAGCATTATGTCTACAGAAATAATGTGCATAACTTACTTAAAAACACTTTATTGTTAGAAAAACGCTAACCATCACCTGAGGCTTCAGCAAGTCCTAGCAGTAACAAAGATCACTGATCACAGATCACCATTAAAAAAGACAATGAAAAAGTTTGAAATATTGTGAGAATTACCGAAATGTTATACTGAGATACAAAGTGAACAAACGCTGTTGGAAAATTGGCACCAATTGACTTACTCGATGCAAGATTGTAACAAACATTCAATTTGTAAAAAAAATTAGAATCGTCTAAGTGCAATAAAGTAAAATACAATAAAAAACAGGTATGCCTGTACTACAATCACATTTCTGATATTAGTGGCATAAAGGATCTATATATGCTTGCTCAACCCTTTAGCCTCTTGAACCAAAGGAGGGTACTCCTTCAGCTTTTCTAAATAATCCCACTCTTTGTCCCACCAAAGTGACACCTCGAAATCTGAACACAGTCTGTGCTATTACACTCAATAACATCTTCTCCCACCTCCCATCTGATCACTCTCTATCCTGTAATACTGATTGATTGATTTTTTTTTACATCTTTATTGGAGTATAATTGCTCTACAATGGTGTATTAGTTTCTGCTTTATAACAAAGTAAATCAGTTATACATATACATATGTTCCCATATCCCCTCCCTCTTGTGTCTCCCTCCCTCCCACCCTCCCTATCCCACCCCTCTAGGTGGTCACAAAGCATCGAGCTGATCTCCCTGTGCTATGCGGCTGCTTCCCACTAGCTATCTATTTTACGTTTGATAGTGTATATATGTCCATGCCTCTCTCTCACTTTGTCACAGCTTACCCTTCCCCCTCCCCATATCCTCAAGTCCATTCTCTAGTAGGTCTGTGTCTTTATTCCTGTCTTACCCCTAGGTTCTTCATGACATTTTTTTCCTTAAATTCCATATATATGCGTTAGCATATGGTATTTGTCTTTCTCTTTCTGACTTACTTCACCCTGTATGACACTTATCCCATGTGACACACTGCTATTTATTTTTACTACCCCACTCTAAAAGTTAAGCTTCCTGAGAACAGGCACTTGATCTATTTATTGTTATATCTGAGACCAAAATACTGTGTGGGATAATTAAAATTGAATGAATGACTCATGAATTTTCTACACTGTCTGGAGATATGCTTTTGTGATAGTGTTTTTGTGTTAGTGTTTTTCTTTTTATGTCATATGAAGACCAGCATGCTATCTGTAATTCTGTTATGTAATTATGCTACAGGGGATTTAAAACATCACAATCAGGAAAAATCACTTCCTTGTTTGTCTTTTTAAGTAGAAAAAAACTTTTCTACTCCTGAGAATCTTACAAAGAAAATTCATGG
The DNA here is from genome assembly GCF_964341445.2 of Mesoplodon mirus. Taxonomy (NCBI): domain Eukaryota; kingdom Metazoa; phylum Chordata; class Mammalia; order Artiodactyla; family Ziphiidae; genus Mesoplodon; species Mesoplodon mirus. Next base: position 83,043,066 of record NC_138989.1, on the reverse strand, counting down.
ATGAGATAACACATCGTCAAATCCCCACTGATGACTTTTTATGCCTTTTTGAGAGCAAATTTTGGCACTGAATTTGTTGGAGTGGGGAAAATGTGGAAAATGAAAGCCACAGTGCCAAAGACCTAGAACAGGCTTTTTTCCCATCACTACAAGGAGAGCTTGTTCCAGCACATGCAGAATAACAGCTTCTAAATTTGCTTCTTAGTCCTAATTTTCCACTGTATCTAGATTATGTAGAAGGTTTAAAGTCTCCTTTCATCACTTCAGTGAGAACTCAGTGTGTGCCATGTTATTCAGTTATTCACCTTCATAGCAACACAGACCACCTACTGCATACGGTAATTCGGCAGACGTTAAACACTTACTGCCGCCAGGCACTGGATTCGACTTGGGGCATACAGAAATGGAATGACGATACGCTTGACCTTAAGGGGTTAAAGTCTAGGATTAACAGTCATGAACACAAACATAATATGCTATTGTTATAACTGAGGTATGCCTGTATATAGGACATGCTACAATGGTGTAAGATAGAGATTAAATGAGAATATGCACAAGAGGGCATAACTATCCCTAATGGAACCAGACACACCTCTCCAAAAATCACTGGGGCTCAGCTTTGAAAGCAATGGAAGTTTGCCAGGACATCAAGGCATAGGAGGGCAGAGCAAACTATGTCACTAAGCAAATTTCTTCCTTATACCAGTAGGGAAAAAATATATTTAATATCCAAATTCAACAAAATATTATTTTGCACTTTATTTTTACTGATTTTCTGTAGATGCAAATGCTGATTTGCCTTTGGCTTTTGTTACTAATTGTCTACATTATTGATATTGTAATTTTATTATGTCTTTGACATACTTTCTAGAAAGCAGTGAGAAAAATAAGCTTTTAAGTTATTCCAAGCTCTGCATTAGTGTTACATCTAGAGATTTTTTTCCCAGCCATTTAATTTACGGAATGAATAGTTGCTTGTTATATGATTCAAAAACTCTGAAGAGTCTAAAATATCATTAAGGGCCTCCCCACTGCCTTCTCCAATTCACTTTCTTGTGTTACACATTGCTAACTAGTAACTAGTAAGTAATACATCTTTGCTTCCCTGATAAAAACACGTTAAACAAACGTGAAGATATAGGATGCTTTATGGTTTCCAATTTTATTGTATAAGAGTTTTATCATATAATGCCTACCATTCTGTAACTCTTACTTTACATAACATACATCATGAATTATTCCAGAATATTTTAACAAGATTTTATCATTTACTAAGAAATATTAAGGACCAAAAATGTGCCCAGCTTTCTGATAAGCACTGGTGATAGTGTGGGGTGTGCAGCTATGGCCTCTGCCCACATGGACCTCACATTTCACCAGGAGAAAAGGCAGAAGAGTCGATGTCATGCTTATTGTAGGTGCAAGGGAGCTCTGCATTCTCCTAGTGCTGAGAAAACCCAGACAAACTAGCTCCTGGAGAGTGAAAATAGACGTTTAACAAAGCCAGAGGAAAAAGAGGAACAATTTCACAGCGTTTTCATTCACTCAGAAGATTTCAACAAGTATTTACTGCACACATGTTATTTACCAGGAATAAAATCCTCCTGCCATGTAGAAAGGGAATAAAATTAATATCAATGTATATGTAGTTTAATTTATTAGGAGAGAATGAATGCACAGAGAAAAATAAAGCACTCAAAGATACAGGAAGAGCCAGGTTAGAGATGGGAAACTGTGTTTGTTCCTTGTTGTTGTTGCTGTTTTATATCGAGTGGGTGAGTGAAGTCCTTACTCATACGGAGATATTTAAGCAGAAAAAAGAAGAAAGTCAAGAAACAAGTCAAGAGGATACTTGTGAAGAGCTGTTTGAAGGCAGAGGAATGGTCAGTGCGAAAATCCTGAAGCCAGAGGAGGTGAGCGTTTTGGGGGAAGTACAAAGGACACCGTGGCTTTACCCAGAAGAGAGTTAGGAGATGAATTCACAGGTCACAGAGAGACAGGAAACCACCGAGGGCTTTGCCCAGAGAAACGCTCTGGCTGCTAAGTGGAGCACTGATATTACAGAGCAAGCAGGGAAGCTGGAAGACCAGCCTGCAGGCAATGGAGGTTGGTGATTGGACTAGACTGGCAACAGGGCAGCACGCAAAGAGCATTGGTACTTCGGCTAAAGATAGTTGCAAGAACCTCTCAAGGATTTTATATAACGATTTTCATAAAGGCTCTGGTTGGGAGAGAACAAGCATAAATTTAAATATAAGGAGTCTACTTAGGAAGTCATTACATAAATTTGGAAATTTTCTGTTTTCCTTCTTAAACAAACTTCTAAAGAAGGAAAAGAATTCATATTCATGATAGAGGCTAAGCAGATGCACATGTTGGGGAAGGATGGAGCAGAAAGCTTCCCAGACAATCTAGAGAACTGATCAAGGGCGATAATGATTTTGAATATATGGGATTTTACACCATAAAAAAATTGACGATGCCATATTGCAAAACCCACAAATAAACACGAAGAATATTTTAAAAATCAAACCACCTTAATACAAAAGTTGTGTTGATGGATAAAAATGCCATAATTCAGCTTTATAATTTCTTTTTGACCTAAGAATTTCAAGGGTTGTTGAAGTTACTTGTGGAAATACAAAGTCATGCTTTTTTAACCTGTCACAACCATGAAGCCCTATTCATTGTAATTATTTATAATTGCTGCCTTAGTTATTTTAAAGACTGGACTTTGCTAATTAGCTCTTTGTGGGTGCTCCGATCCTCGGATTCTTACTTCCTCTTCATCCAGGCTTTGTTTAGTCTCGCTTTTATTTGTATTGACATTTGACATCCCAATTTTCTGTTTGCTTTTAAAATCCTAGCTAATTAGAGGATTTCAAATTCTTCATGATAAAGGAGTTCTTGTACAGGGCATGTAATTAGAATATCTAATGACAAGAACCGGGATTTTAGCACCTCACAGTTAAAAGATCATACCTCCAAGCAGCATTTTCCCACAGGATGCTTTGCGTTTCAGCAATTAACCTCCTGTTCAGGACATGGTCTGCTATTCATCTCCTTAAATTCCTTAGTCGGGAATATTTCAAAGTCTGCCCTTTTATTGCCTTTTATCAGATGCAGTGAACCCTAAGGTCAAAGTAAAAAGGTCTAGACAGAAAGTCTCATCATCATGATCACAGTGCCTTTTATTAGAAATGTATCATCGAAAGCTTGCAAATTGCCTTTTGCCCTACATAAAACTGCTACACTTACAATTGGTTGTAACATTACAGCTACTGATATTTCCTTGGTGAATTACAGACTTTGCTGCACCACCTATGCATTTGGATGTGCACACACATGTGCACACTTCCTATGGAGTCACAGAAATTGTTGGAATGACAATTAGTTTCTGAGTAGGCAATGAGATAGGACAGAAAGGATCTAGGAGCTTCTATTGCCACGAAATTGGATTTTCATTCCTCCTTCATTCTGTGTATGCTTAACAAGTGCCTACTCTGTGTTGGGTGCTGTAATTTATGTTCTAGACACAGATGTGATAAAACCATGTCCCTGTCTCCCAGAAGTAGAGAGAATAAATAAGCCAACTTAAAAGTGCTAACACCACCAGATGTGGTCTTAAGTGATAGTACATAAATACGTAGTGGTTAACAGAAGAAACATCCACATCTGCTTGAGAACCTAGGGAAAACTTCAGGAAAGAGGACACATTTGCCCCGAGATTTGACAGAGAAGCAGAAGCTCTGTGGAGAGATGGTGGGAGTGGGAGGGTGTGTGTGGTGGGGCGGTAGTGGTAGAGAGAGGGGATTCTGAGTATGTGGAAACGCACAGAGCCCGGACAGAACATGTTCAAAACTCAGCTTAATCCCACACTGTCAGACTGAAGTACAGAAGAGCAGGGAGAGATGACAATCTGGACAGCTAGGTAGTTAACAAGTCAAAAATATACAGCTCCTCTTCTAAAGCAGTAATAAACCAGCCAAAGCCTTGGCACAGACGCCAACGCCAAAAAAAGACGCTTCAAATTTTATCCAACAGACGATGAAGAGCCACAGGAAATGTGTGTGACTGGACATGTGTTGGTATAAGATTACTTTGCTAGTAGTAGGAAGGCTATACCAGTAGGGTTGTGACCAGAGACAGGGAAGCCAGTAAGATGACCAATAAGAGAGTCCAGAGAACAGGAGATGAGGACTTGAAATTGGACAATGGCAGTGGAAAAGTAGAGGTGGCAAAAAATACAAGGGAGACTCTAGAAGTACTTGTTGACTGATTAAGTGTACCTGGTTTAGTCCCCCCCACCGAGCCCGTTTCCTGACTTGGGAGAGCACATAAATGATGATGCAGAGGCTCAAAAGGATGCTCCATCAACCCATGGATCACGCAATGTGATGGAACATTCGAGAATGTTCTGTGACTCCTTGAAACCCATTTCTAAATGGAGATAACACTGGCACCTGCCTCAAAGGGTTGCTATGAGAATTAATGAATTAAGACCCTCGAATTCAACTGTATGGACTCAGAGCAAGCACTAAGTATTAACTAGTATTTTATAGGTATCTTGAATTTATCATGACTTTGAGGCAATCAAGTTAAAAGGTCTATATTTGGATAAGTAATAGACTATAGAGAATTTTGATTTTCAGCATAAACATAATAAATTAAGCTCACAGACAAATCTAGAAATTTCCAGAATGAAAACAGAACAGGTGAGTACACAGTTTTGAAGGATGTCCACATGTAGGGGGAGAACACAAAAAATGAAGCCCACAAAAATAGCTGAGGGTAAATGGGGGTCCAGGAACAGACTGAAAGCAGGAATCAGGCAATGCAAGATAGACTCAGTGGACTGGAGCTAAGGGCAGGTATCCAGGCTCTGAGAGACTCCTGAGAAGAGAAGGATGCCAATCAAACTTGTTTCAAAGGGCATATGGACATTCACTTATGCATTCCTATTATAATGCACATAATATTATAATTCATGTGTTTGTTTTTCAAATCTGCCTTCCATTTTGAAAAAGTAATCTTCTGTATCAGTTATATATTGGTCATAAGAAACTGTCCCCAAACTTGGTAAGTGAAAAAAAAAAAGCATTTTATTTGCTTACAAATAACGTGCCACGTTTTAGGCTGGTCTCGGCTGAGCAGTTCTGCTGCTGGTCTCTCCTGAGACGGCTCTTTGCATTCATGCAAGGGGGTGCACGTGTGGTCAGAACACTGAAGATCTACCCTCTTGGCCGATGTCAAGTATACAACATAGTACTGTTAACTACAGTCACCATGTGGTATAGATCTTCAGAACTTATTCATCTTGCATAACTGAATCTTTGTGCCTTGACCAATATCTCCCCACTTCATCCACCCTCCAGCCCCTGGCAACCACCATCCTACCCTCTGCTTCTATGATTTTGACTATTTTAGGTTCCACATACAAGTGAGATCATGCAGTATCTGTCACTCTGTGTTTGGCTTATTTCACTTAGGATAACGTCTTCCAGATTCATCCATGTGGGTTGCCAGTGTCAGAATTGCCTTCTTTAAGGCTGAACAAAAGTCCACTCTGTCTATGCTTTGCTCGTCTAGCAGCTCCACTGGGGCTGTAATAACTAAGGTGGCTACACATACACTGCTGGCGGTAGAGGCTGGTAGTGGTCTTGGCCACATGTATCCAAAAGGCAACTGCCACCTGAGAGAGAGAGACACACACACACACACACAACACGGAAGCTCAAGACCTCAAGGCTCAGAACTCCCACATGATTTTCACTACCTTCTGTTGGTCAAAGCGAGTCATTATGCAGGCCCAAAATCAAAGGGTTGCAAAATAGACTCCACTTCTCTATGAGACAAGTTGCAAATAATTCTTAGCCATTTTCAATCTACCATGTCACCTCAGGGCAAGAGCCACAGGGTTTGGATTTTGTATTCCCAATTCCTGATACACTATTATTCTTAAAACTATATTGAATAGCAGCATGGTTCTTTGGGGGCATACTTCCTTTCCGAACATCTGAGGTTAAGAGTTTAAAAGAAAACACAAAACTTCTGCAACAAAACAGAATGAGATTTACAAAGATTGGCATCAAAAAAATAAACCTATGTGAGGAATGAAGCCATATCTCAAAACCGTGACTTTTCCTTTGAATTGTACCATCCCCCTGAGAGATTACTTTTCATGGCTGCCAACATCATGTACTCAAAATGATGACCCAGAAACCTTTCCTTGATACGCCCTGTCTTAGATGAAACAAATCTGAAACATTACACGAGACTTAACTATGGCAATAAAGGTCAAGAGTAACATAAAACCAGGGCCTCCCTGGTGGCGCAGTGGTTGAGAGTCCGCCTGCCGATGCAGGGGATACGGGTTCGTGCCCCGGTCTGGGAGGATCCCATATGCCGCGGAGCGGCTGGGCCCGTGAGCCATGGCCGCTGGGCCTGCGCATCCGGAGCCTGTGCTCCGCAACGGGGGAGGCCACAACAGTGAGAGGCCCGCATACCGCAAAAAAAAAAAAAAAAAAAAAAAAAAAGAGTAACATAAAACCAAATACAGCTTACTCCCAAAGGATCTAGACCCCATTCCATTTTCATCCTTCAAGCATCCACCTTGACTCTGGAAGAGCCATCACTGCATAGCTCCATGGCTACCCTTCTCACTGTCTCAACTCAGGGAAGACTGCCTTGGAGAAGAGCAGGAACTCCTTCTCCCATCTCCTTCAGAATCTTTTTTCCCTGCCTGAAGATCAAGGTCTTTTTCAGGTATTGACTCAAGGACTGTGGTCAGGGAGACTCCACACCCTGCTCACAGGGATGTGACCTTAACCTATGGTCATTGCTAGAGCCGTAACTGAAGAGAACTGATCACAGCATCCATAAATGACAATAACATCAGAAGTACCCATTTTCGGTGAGGGTGCTTTATCACACAGACTTAAGAAATGTTAAAGGTAAAGAGTGATCCAACACTTCTTTTTTTCATTCACGCAAATAATTTTCCTGATGTGTCAGAGAAAGAAAGGAGGATAAGAAACATAGGAAGAAATGTCCAACCTAATTTAAAATCTGTGAAAACGTAATAGAGTTGTTCCCTATGTTAATACATTCCATGAAGCTACTTACTTCTTGACATCTGTGTAGTAAAATTTCTGAATGTTCTAACATCATTTAATTTTCCAATAACAATTTTCACTTTTTCATAGCACTAAGGTTACCCCTAGATTCACTTAATCGATGTTAGGCAAGATTCAAAGCCTCAGACAAATGATCATTTAGTCTCAAAATATTCCCAAGACCATTTAATTGTCCAAGAATACAGATGCTAAATAAATCCGGCTATACCGTACAGTAAATAAATCTGAAATATATTCCCACCATTTTCTCCCTTAGTTCTTCACTACTAACCATTGTGTCACTTTTGCCTGGAGTTGTAAAACTTTTCATTGCATTCTCCAAACTAAAGATAACTTACATAATACAAAAGAAAATGGTGAATAGACGACATATAGCTGCATATAGGAAAAGACTCTCCTTTCATCTACCACAAGGCTACCTTGGAGCCAAGGTTACAAGAATGCAGGAGAACCGAGTATCTTCAAATAGAAGAACTTGAATTGAAAGGAATTCTATATTTCAAACAGAAAATGTCCCAAGGGGGAAAAATAGACACAAGTTTGAATTTTTCTAAATGAGCAGATAACAAGAAACTATCAGAAATATTACTTTCATACGAGGAACGAAAATAAATGAAAAATTGCAGAGGCAAAGCAACAAAGCCTACTTGTGGTAATAGTGGTACATAGTATTTGCATAGAGCATTACAAGTTGATTCTCTATTAAAAAAATAACTGAATGTTTCAATGGGATTATCAAATTTTTCTGATTGAAGATGTGCATCACTCAGTGTGAGAATTATTTAGCTTGAACTCAGTAATGTGGCTCATCATAGCCAACAGCAAACTCTTTCACATAGCAATACAATCGGGTGCTGTTAGATTCAATATCCAGATGAAGACAGAGGTGACTGCTCGGAGGTCTCACGCTCACACTAGTATTAGGTACCATAAACCTTTGAGAGTTGCTACTGCACAGTGAATGGTTCTTACATAAATTGAATATAAAAGAGTAAGTCGTCCTTTTTTCTAAATTGAATATCCCAACATACGTGTTGGTACACTAGCAGGAAGAGCTAATACCAGAAGCAACCCAAAACCCGTAATGCATAGATGCAGGTGCCTGAAACTTCAGAGAATGGGAGGATGACGTGATCATTTTGGTCCCCAAAGACCCATTGTTAGTGCATCTGTTCTTGCCAGCCTGATTCCAAGTGGGTGGGCTGCTGAAGTCACTCCCAGCATTAGTTATAAATAAACTCCGGACAAAAACAGTGAAACAGGATTGCTTCCTTCCCACGTACTTGCTCCCTTTCCTGCCAATGCCTCTACACCCCCGCCCAAGTCTCTGATGCTCTAGGAAGGCATTCTGCTTTCAGGGCTGCACAAAGTGACACCAGACGCAGGCTGGATCTTCCCCCATCATCATAATCCAATTGCTTCATCATCTCACTCGTCATCAAATGTATCCTTCACCTCAGGACTCTACTAGTTAATCTAATTGATTTCAACAAAACATTCATGGTTTATTTGGGTTTAATTTGTTATCATTGCCAGTTACCATGTTCACATTCAGTGAGGGACTTCCTGGCTGGACCCAGTGAATGAACAGTGTGACAATTTCACGGACTGCAGGATAACCAGAGGGAAAACAACTTGGGAAGCTGGTGGGACTCTGGTTTCCACTGAAGTCCCACTGAATTCGTGGCTGCCGTTCTGCATGGGTTTACAAAGAACACAGAACTGGTATGTCTTGCTGTAAGAGCTACACCTATTGAGATGGAATCCTCCAACTGACAGCACTGTATTGCTCAGCTCCGGTCTTCGATTTGAAATTCAGCAGAGAACACCACATAAGCCCATAGGTTTTTTAAAATCTCTTGATGGGAATTATTGAGTTGTAGACTTTTTTTTTTTATTACTGGGAAAAGGCCAGGTGAAACTGACTGAAATGTAAATTATAAGTAAAAATGGTACTACAGAAAAGGGTTTATTTTAGATTTCGTAACAATCCAATGTGTACTTATGAATTTTCAAGTGAAAGCAGAAGCTTCCTATTACCTGCTGCTCCTGGAGGGTGGACCAAGCATAGATGATTGCTTTATTATCACCCTCCTGGGAATTCACCAGATGTTCCAGACAGTGCAACAGAAAAGTGCCCGTCTGGATTGCTGCCACTGAGTTAATAGGAAACAGCAAGTGGATAGACTAACAAGAAATGACTTCAACATTTTTCAGGACAGTAAAAGTTCAGCTTTCCATTACTTGCTGGGGTTTTTTTTATTATTATTATTATTACCTTTGTAAGCCTATCAGGTATTTTAAAACTTTTTTTTTTAATATCCAAAACATAAAAAGTACTTTTCCCTGGTCTGATCATCTCACATGGATGAGATCTCTATTAGGCATTTACATTTTTGCTACACTGAAATACATTCTCTATTAGAAGTCAGTGCACATTTTCCATAAAGGGCAGATAAATATTTTAGTTTTTATGGGAGATATAGTCTTTGTCACAATTACTCAACTCTGTCATTGTACTGTTAAAATGGCATAGAGGACACATAAATGAATGAGCATGCATGTGTTGCAATAAAATTTTATTTACAAAACAGTCAATGAGCTGGATTTGGCCCATAAGCAAGAAATCTAGCGACCACCCTTCTATATGATGTTTGTGTGTATTTTTTCCACTATCGCCTAATTGCTCTATATGTAGGTGGTACTCAGTGTTTCTTGTAGACTGGATGACTAAATGGCTTAAAGCAAATTATTTAATGTTGATGATAAATGTAAAGACATTTCTGCAAAGTCTTATTAGAGGGAAAAAAAAGCTTCCTAACCACTTTCTCTCTTCTCTCATAAAGCTCATGTCAAAATGTGCTTCCCAAGATAATCCCTTAAAAATAACTTTGCATTTTTAGGAGGAACACAAAGAACAGTGCAAGCTTTCACTCAGGAACTACTTAAAATTTATACCACAAGATCCTTAGGAATTAAGGCCTTATTTAAGTCTTTTGCTGTGCTGTTTTTCATAGAATATTAAATGACAGCCATACAAAAAAGGATACTTCAAAAATATTGGGGAAATCATGGTTTTAAAAATAATTAATTACAAATAATGAAATATGGCTTAGCAATTAACATAAAATCCTTTCAAATGAAATTATAATTTAGGCTTGTTTTTTTTTTACTTGTAGACTAAAATTTTTTTGATTCACGTTGGATGACAATTTCACTTAATTACACGGCCAACCAACTACACTCGTAAAATTTATCCCATACCTACCATGTTATGACATTGCAATCCTAATGGTAGAAAGACTAAGTCTTTGATACCCCACAGAATATGTAAGACAGTTAAGAAAATAAGATGTTCTTGAGGTTCAAGGAAGACATGACACCTCATTGAACTGTTCGGATCAGTAAAAGGTTCCTGGAGTCCCATCCTTTTTGTATGGCACATAGACCCATACATCATAGTCTGGACTTGAACGATTTTTCACATTTAATTTCTTGTTTCTACCATGTTTCATAAATGTCTTGTGCATTTATATCTCCTCGTGTGGTTTCCAGCTAGGAATACCAGTCTTAAACTTGGCCATCCTGGTGACCTTCCAAAGCCTACTTCAAATATCTTAACATGAAGTCTTATTAATTTTTACTTCTTCCATGCCTATCAAAATTTGTTTCTCTTTCACTCAGAGCTGTAAAGCATTTTTGATTCCTAAAAAAGTACTTACCACATGGTGAGGCTTTTCCTTGTATTGGTATATCAAGTCTGAAGGGTCTGAGACTGTACTTGCTTATAAGTTAACAAGGTAACCTGCCACAGTGTCAGAGCTGGCAGAAGACACAAGATGCTTGTGTCAGAAGCAACTTTACTATTCACAGCAATAGGAGCCAGAGTGACAATACTGCAAGCCCCAGTTTCCTTAGGCAAAGTCAAGAGGACCAGGTGATGCCTGCACACACAAGAGGCTCATCACAGGAAAGAAACCCTAAGTTCAGGGGCCTGAATCTTTTCTAATGGGCCATAAGCATGCCTGACCTTCGCCTCAAGGAAGGTATCTTAATTGTACTAGAAATGAAAAACATCTTCCCTCTGCTCCAGGGCAGTCACTAGGCCTATCTTCCTCAGGGTCCCCTCCACAAATAGAGTTGAAATCATAGTCCAGAACAAAGCAGTCAGTGTTTCTACTAACAGACTCCCTACAATGTAAGAACCGTGGAGAATCTGGAGAATTGTCTCCCAGTAAGTGACCTTCCCTCCTTTTCACTTCAGAGCAGTCTTATTTTGTGCTCCCCCTGAGAAAGATCCTGAGATGAGGATTCAAGCAGACATGGTTTGGAGACAGATGCCAGAAAACATCAGTAGGAGAGTGAGAGTGAGAAAAGGAATAGAAGGAAGCCAATCAATCTGGGTACCATTGCAGATAACTAGAGGCTCATCCTTCTGGGAACTCAGGGAGACCGTGTAGAAGAAGTAAGAACTCTGAATTAGCCCCCTTAAGGAGAGAGTGCTGACGTATTTATACACCAACTGTCCTTGACTACTGTTTGAGAATTGTTCCTGGGAGGTGACAATATATCTAGTGGCTCTGCCTACTGTTTTCAGAAACAGAATAAGCTCAGGTACAAAAAAAGAAAGAAAAAGAAAATCCTCTGGCCAAATAAAATAGGTGCATTGCACGTTAGCACAAAAATGGTAAGACCCGTAGGGATGTGGACAAGCCATGGCCAGTAACTGCTGCAAGGGCAGAATTTTTTTTTCTTTAACAAATAGCAAAACTGAGTTTATTGTTGGCACTTAATCTTTTGTTATTGAATGGAAAAGAAAACTTGACATAGGTCTTGAAAAAAGAGTATCGATAAGCCTAAGTGGAGGAAAAAATACAGGTTTGATCTGAAAAAATTTTACTTTAACAAGTAAATGTCTCATCTAATGTTGTACCAAATCAGACATAACTAAAATATTTAATTCTGCTAATTTATTTCTGGACCACAGTAAAAAAAAAAAAAATGGCCCTATTACTCATGAGATCGTAAGTTAAGTGTGCTAAACTCTAGTGCAAATTGACTCTTCTTTCAAAATTTATTCATCTTCATTGTATAAGTGAAGACAAGAGCTCAATGAAACATGTTTTAGATAAGGCTTAATTCATATCCAAACATCTAAATTCTGTCAATTAGACAGTTTGAAATAAAATTTTCTTAAAGAAACTAAACTTCTGAACACAATTATGTATTCTAAGTAAAAGAATTGTATTCTAAATATGTGCTTATATCATCTCACACCTGTCAGAATGGCCATCATCAAAAAATCTGCAAACAATAAATGCTGGAGAGGGTGCGTAGAGAAGGGAACCCTCCTGCACTGTTGGTGGGAATGTAAATTGGTACAGCCACTATGGAGAACAGTATGGAGGCTCCTTTAAAAAAACTAAAAATAGAGCTACCATATGATCCAGCAATCCCACTCTTGGGCATATATCTGGAGAAAACCACAGTTCAAAAAGCTACATGCACCCCAATGTTCATTGCAGTGCTGTTTACAATAGCCAAGACATGGAAGCAACCTAAATATCCATTGAGAGATGAATGGCTAAAGAAGATGTGGTACATGTATATATGATGGAATATTATACAGCCATTAGAAAGAATGGAATAATGCCATTTGCAGCAACATTCAGGACCTGGAGACTATCATACTAAGTAAGTCAGACAGAGAAAAGACAAATATGGTATGTCTAATATGCAGAATCTAAAAAAAAAAATTGATACAAATGAACTTAGTTACAAAACAGAAGCAGACTCACAGACTTACAGAATGAATTTATAGTTACCAGAGGGGAAAGGTGGAGAGGAGGGATAGATTGGGAGTTTGGGATTGACGTGTACACACTGCTACATTTAAAATAAAATGCCTAAAAAAGTTAAAAAAATAAAGTCATTCTTAGTACTCATCTTCAAAATAAATAAATAAAAATAAATAAATGTGTGCCTTCCCATAGACTAGACTGAGGCTCCTAGGGAGATTGAAACTCTCTCTGATCATGAAGATACAAAACTGACTAAGGATGCCATTATTCTTCCTGGCATACAAGAGTCTGTTTCTGGGCAGGTTTTGTCAAATGCATGCAGAGCTTCATGTACTAAAGAGTTCCTTACAGTTTAGACATTGATCAACTATTGGTTCCATAAGGGTTCCCTTTGATTTTTCTTTGAGATGCTGCAGAAATTTTCTCGAATCCTGGCTGTTGCCAGTGAGTCTTTCTTCTGCCTGCCTTTGTCAAAAACAACAGTAAGATGAAACATTCAGCTGGGGTGGCACATCTGCACCCAAATTCACTTCCTATTATTCACAAACTATTTCAATTTGCTTCTTGGCCAAGTAGCCTCACCCAAGACAACAGAAAAACTCTCTGAAGAAACCCAGTTATGCTTAAATACCCCAGTATCTGATGGTTAGAAAGAATACCAGGGCCAACTGATGTTATTATCCCAAGTCTTTATCCTCTCTAGAGAGTGCCTGGCTGAGCATCCTTCAGTTTCTGCTCTCCTGTCCCATAAGGTAGTGATATGGGAAGTGATAAACTTTCTTATTGTGAGCCAAAGGGTATCTTTCTTCAGCTTTTTCCATTAGCCAAGTTTAACCTCATGCAACAAAAAATAAATATCATTAAGAACCATTATATACTGGAAGACCAAGTCTTTCCTCTCTTCCCATGTTAGTTCCTTAAATCATCTGTCACATGGCATTTATCCTAAAGTTCCTCCAGACCTATCAACCAACCTTTTCAGACTCCACTCAGCATTCTCTACTTTTTCAGTTATCTCTTAAAAATACTCAGTTTTTTTATTCTTATATGGTAAGATGATTTGCATCAAATATTTTTTAAGACACAAGAAATTCAACTTACATACTTTACACATATAATTACTAGTTACAAATTTAGATTTCATTAATAGGAAAAATCCATGTCTAATTATTTTAACTATTTCAGACACCAGGGTTAAGGGCATGTTTCTAGATATATCAATTAAACTATTAAATATTTATTGTTATTCCCCTTTGCACATAAACAATACAATTACCAATAAACTAAATCAGTATTTCTGACCAGTATTAAGCACTAATGAGAGTGAATCTATTATCTCTATAAATGTTTTAACTTTAAAATTCAAAATCAAAAAGCAAAAATATTTTAAAGATGGAAGGGACACAAAAGAATAGGCTATAAAATTATCATAAGTATTCATTTTCAGGGAAGAAGAAGCAGCAGCGTATGGTGAAAGGTATTTTTATGGGTTTCCTTCCATAGGTTAAAAAAAAAATTTAGAACTTCGGAACACAACACACTAGCTGTGGAGTCTAGTATCTTTAGCTAATGAAACCAAAGCAGACACCAAATTCTAAAATGCTTAATATATTCAAGGAATTATCAAAAAAAATCAACATTTTCCTAAAAACTCACATAATCTCTATGCTTTTTTATACACAATGACTGCATCAATAAAAAAAATCTAAGTACTCGCCAGGAGAATATGATTGGACATGGTGTGCACCTTCTACATCATCAGCTTAATAGGAAATGTCTCACCCTGCTTTCCAATTCCTTTAGATCCGAACCCGCAAATGGCAGAAAACCAACCTCAACCTTGCACACTAAGGATGGCAGAGCAGCAAGATGTAGCAACTCTGGGTCCTTGAATAACTTCAAGTGGCAGAAATACCTCTGCCTGCCCTCTCTTCAGGCCACCACTTCTAGACAGTTACCTTACTTAAGCCATCAAGTATTTTTCTATGCTATAGCAGCCTATACATGACCCTTGCTAATTCACCAAGTATCTGGAGCCCTGAACTTCCATCACTTCTTTTTCCTTTGGTGGTGGTTGTTCGGTTTGCTTTTATTGATGTTGTGGTAAGAGGTGGAGTTTTTAACATCCAATTTCATTGTCTTTGTTTCAACACATTTTCTAGGTTCTGCTGTCTGTGTATTCCTGGAAATGCAGAAATGCAAGAGCATTTTAAGAAGATCAGCTCTTACTTTTTACATTTCACAAAGGAACACATCATACCTGATGTATGTTCTTTGAGTATAAATTTATGGCACATTTTTCAAGGCATTCACTGTAAATTCAGCAACATTGCTATTTTGAACTGTTTTATGATGTCCATTTTTCTCAGTCTGACATTTCAGCAAGTCCTAACACACACATTCACTGGGCAAGTCTAAACACTAAAGAAATACAGGGTTATCAATCAAGCAGCAAACAGTTACTGAGAGCCTACTAGGGCAAGCTCTCTGCTGGGTGAGTGATGGAGAGGCAAAACATGGTCCCGATATAAAGGAGCCTGTGATCTTGTTGGGAAGACAGAATACACACAATTGAACCAAATCACTAGCAAGCACATGATAAATGCCACTAAGCTCCAACGAAGGGTCGAAGGGGAATATTTTAAGGCAAAATTGATGCAAAAAACTTAAAGCTACCTAAATACGCTGTCAGCACTCTTGACACATTTCAGCATTTTTCTTCACTCAGTTTGGGACAACTCAGCATTGCTACCAGACTTGTCTAAGGTCTTTTTTTTCTTTCTTTCTTTTTTCTTTTTTTTTTATTGGGGTATAGTTGTTTTACAGTGTTGTGTTAGTTTCTACTGTACAGCGAAGTGGAGTTCCCTGGGCTATACAGCAGGTTCTCATTAGTTATCTATTTTATACATATTAGTATATATAAGTCAATTCCAATCCCCAATCCATCCCACCCCCGCCTTGGTATCCACACGTTTGTTCTCTACATCTGTGTCTCTATTTCTGCCTTGCAAACTGGTTCATCTGTACCATTTTTCTAGATTCCATGCATATGTGTTAATATACGATACTTGTTTTTCTCTTTCTGGCTTACTTCACTCTGTATGAGTCTCTAGGTCCATCCACATCTCTACAAATGACCCAATTTCATTCCTTTTTATGGTTATGTAATATTCCATTGTATATATGTACCACATAAGGTCTTTTTTCATCCCAAGAATTGTAAACATATCTTCCAGAATTAATTTCTCTATATGGGACTTGAGTTTGCCCATGAGAAGCATGTGTGTGAGGTTTGGAAAGCATGGCTCTGGGGCCATTTTGTCTAGAGGGAGTTGCAACCAGATGTGCAGACAGAAATGAGGCATCCCAGTGGGCTCGTGGAGGACTCTTGAGAATCCCATGCTGTCCTGTTGCAGACTGACAGTTGGTGGTAGCTTCACAGAGATGCTTCAGAATTGCCACCATTTCTCAGGAAGCACTTGAGAACCACCTGCTGGGGAGTTTCTGGCTGAGGTCTCTACAAGGACCTTCCTGAACTTCAACATCATCTTCCCTGACCTTTACTCTTCCAGTTCTTGCTACCTTTGTGTAAGCCTCTATTCCTTCATGAAACCCTTTATCCTCAGCGTATATACGGTGGCTTGTATTTTCCTGTCTGAACCCTGATGGCCATAGGTGGGAATCCTTATAAAGTGAGATGATAGGAGGGAGGTGCTTGTACTCCCAGACACTCTTTCTTCACCAAAACAAAACCAGACCAAACCATACACAGTGAAAAATGCATGGGGGCAGTGGCAAAGATAAATTCTAAATCTGGTAACTCATTCACTTCAACTGAGTGAAATCAGAAAGTGGACTGAGAGTCAAACAGGAGGCTGGACATAAACCCTGGCTCAGCAGAGTCAAGAGGAAATACCTAAGAGGAAGGCAAACCAGGGTGGAGTTCACCTGGAATGAAGACACAAGATCCAGGAAGAAGAAAACAAGGCAGGAAGAGACAGGGAAGTCAGAACAGCTTAGGAAATGAGATGATTTTTCAGAAATCAGAGTGAAAATAATTTCAATTTCAAATACAAACGATGTTGATAGCATTTGACAAATGTTCTATTTGAGGAATTGGAGTTTCTCTTCTCCACCCTCCCCATCCTAGAGGCTTGGCTCCTACACAGCTCATGAATGCCATGGATGTCAATATAAGGCCCGTTCTTCCTTTCTTATTCCTATATGTATTTTTTTAATAGCAAAACCTAAGTTGTACTGTCATCCACTTTAAGTACTGCAATGAGCTGAACTTTAGAGACCTTCAGGGAAGGTGAAAGTAGCCGACTATTGACACAGCACCTGATGCAGGACAACAAAGCAGCTACAGCACATCTGAACAGTCATGATTCCCAGCCAAAGACCAGTCTGCTAAAATACCCATGGTGCATACATTTTCAGGAAACTTAAGATTTGTTTTTAATAGTAGCAAAATTATTTTTAATTGAAAAGGCAACCTATGGAACAGGAGAAGATTGTGTACATCATATATCTGATATGGAGTTAATATTCAGAATATGTAAGGAACTCCTACAACTCAACAGAAAAATCAAATAATCTGTTTTTTAAATGGCCAAATGACCTAGAGATTTCTCCATAGATAACATACCAATAACCAACAAGGATATGAAAAGATGTTCAATATTGATAGTTAGAGAAATTAAATGCAAATTAAAACCACAGTGAAATATCACCTCACACCCATTAAAATCACTACTATCAAAAAAAAAAAAAGAAAGACAGAAAGAAAAACCCCAGAAAATAAGTGATAACAAGGATGTAAAGCAATTGGAAACTTTATGTACTGTTGATGGAATTATAAAATAGCGCAACCACCAGAGAAAAGAGTGTGGAGCTTCCTTAAAAATTTTTAAAGCTACCATATGATCCAGCACTGCCACTTCGAGGTAATTTAAAAGAACTAAAAGCAGGATCTCAAAGAAGTATTTGCACACCCATGTTCACAGCAGCACTATTCACAACAGGCAAGAGGTAGAAATAACTCAAATGTCCAAATGAACAAATAGACAAAGTGTGATATTATGCATATAATAGAAGATATTCAGCCTAAAAAAAAAGGAAATCCAGTCAAATGTTACAAATTGGATGAAGCTTGAGGACATTATGCTATATGGAATAAGCCAGTCACAAAAGGACAAATACTATATGATCCCATTTATATGGGTTATCTAGAATAGTGAAATTTATAGAAATGCAAACTAGAATGGTGGTTGCCAGGGACTGGGTGGGAGTGGAAAAGGTGAGTGGTTCTTTAATGGGTAAATAGTAAGTTTCACAAAATGAAAAAGTTCTGGAGATCTGTTTCACAGTAATGCAAATATACCTAGCATTACTGAACTGTATAATGAAAAATTAGTAAGATGGTAAATTTTGTGTGTTTTTCACTAAAATTTTTTAAGTAGCTTAAAAATTAGCTTTAAAAACATTCCAAGAAATATTTTTCACAGAAAATGTTCATCATTCCCACCAGAGTAGGAACATGTGTCTCTTCAGTTAGTCACATTTGCTGATGCCTTTTATTTCCTCATGAAGGCTTCCTCACTGGAATGTATTTACTAAGCACAAGAATTTTCATGCACACATGTAGGGCATGTAGTACTTCCATTGTGCCCCTTTGTTAGTAGTTTAGTACATTTGTGATTACTTTCACAAAGTCTCTAACTAGCTTAAAACCCCATTAGTTTACCTTTTACATATCACACCAAAACACCAGAGACCATTAGCTCAAATGCTTACTAAATTTGCTGAGATTCTAAATTATGCTTGGTGCTCAGTACATTATTACATTCAGGACCTCACAATCCACTAAGTGAACAGACAATTATAACACCATAAATGCAAAGCAAATGAACACATACGAGGTGAGAAGTTCAAAGATAAAAGTACATAGGCAACATGAACAGGAGATGATTAATTGTCAGAGCACACAGTGAAAGCTCTGGAGAGGACTTAGTGAAAGCCGAGATAATTTACCAGGCAGATGGGCAAGAGAGAAGAAAGAAAAGGATTCTAACACAAAGAAGAGCATCAATAAATAAATGATAGGTATAGTGTTCAAGGAACTACAGGTCTTCCAGTACTTCTGGAACTTGCAGTGCAAGAGGTAGAAAGAAAAAAAGATAAATTTACAGCAAAAGGCAGGAACCAGGTAACAGAGGGCCTTGTAACACATACTAACAAACTTGGACTCTCCATTTGCAGCAACATAGATGCTACTACAGATTATCATACTAGGTGAAGTAAGTCAGAAAGAGAAAGACAAATACCATATGATATCACTTATATGTGGACTCTAAAATATGACACAAATGAACCTATCTATGAAAAACAGAATCAGGGACATAGAGACCAGACTGGTGGTTGCCAAGGGGGAGGGGGTTGGGGGAGGGATGGAGTGGGAGGTTGGGATTAGCAGATGAAAACTAGTATATGTAGAATGTATAAACAGCAAGGTCCTACTGTATAGCCCAGGGAATTATATTCAATATCCTGTGATAACCCATAATGGAAAAGAATATAAAAAAGCATGTATATATATATGTAACTGAGTCACTTTGCTATATAGCAGTAATTAACACATTGTAATTCAACTATACTTCAATAAAAAATAAATTTAAAAAACTAAGAAAATAAATGACATATCTTGAAAAAAGGAGAAATTTGGACTCGTTTTAAGGGAAATCCTTTGAGGGTTCAGTGGGATACAGAATATAAGATCAGATTTTAACTTTAGAAAAATCACACAAGCAATGGTGTCAATTATAGTTTTGGGATGTAGGACTATGAAACAGAAGGGCATCAATTAGAAAACTCTTGAAACATCTGGATTGATACTAAAACACCAATTTAAGGCAAAGGGGCATGTAGCACAGGCAGGAAATTTTGAGAAATATTTACAAAGTTTGCAGACTGTGATGTTTAGTTCGGTATGCTGGATAAGGAGAAATCTAAGACACATCACTGGTTCCTAATTTTTGAACCTTCTACACACAAGAGTAAGCTAAGAGAGAAGTAACTTTGGAGAATAAGGAAGAAGAAAAAATTGGAGGTTGAGGAATAATCAAATAATATATTGAGTTGGGGCATCCTGGATCTAGATTCTTGTGGGGCATGGAGACAAAGACAGGCACAGAGCAGTTGAATATATGGCTCTAGACCTCAAGGGTGAGAAAGGGACTGGGGTAGAGGTTAAAGAGTCATCACCTAAGTCATAATAATGGATGACACTCATAGGGAATAGAGGTAGCACAAGATCAAGTACAGAGAAATATACATCCTTGGATTTAAAATAATAATAATAAATGAGTCAAGGAAGAGAAGCCCCTGGCAAAACAAGCTATAGTAATATATGAACAACATAATGCAAAGTTCCCAATATTATAAAAATTTCTTAATAAATGAAAGTATAATTAATTTTGCAGCACTAATCTGAATCTCTTCTCATAATTTACCTCCTCACTCAGAATGTTAAGTATATGCATAGATACAGTAGAGATATAAAGCGCTACATAATCTTGACACCATGGTATCTTCACATCATCATTTCATGTCACTCTGATGATCTTCAGAATAATCCAACCTGATCCCCATGTATATATCTACTTACATCTGAACAGAACTTCCCTGAAACTTAGTTACCATCCACTCGTTCAATGCATTTTTTCCAGTCTTCCAATATCATCACAATTATGCTCTCTCCACAGTCCTCGTCATCTATTGACTAGCTACCTTGAAAACTATTTAAAGCTAATGCATCCTTAGATGGCAGTGGTTTAAAACCATGTGTGTTGAATTTTTTTACAGGAATTTTCCATCTCTTGACTGAAAGCAACGATTGATGTTGTATTGCAAATTACCAACATGCTATGTTAGCCTCCAAGTATGCTAACTGGTAAGCTATTCCACAAGTCACAAAACAGAAGGGCTCACCCATCACATTAAGATGCTTAAATCATACACACTGAAAACAGGAGGAAAAGTATGGGCCAAGTTAACACACTCAGTAGAGAATGCAAGCGGGTAGCAGAACCACACCACTGAATTCCTGGGTCATGTAGTGTTCCTGCAGGCAAATGTTCTGCTCTTTCTACCACATCTGCCTTCTCTGCTGATGATGTGGTTATGAAGACCAGAGTTGGGATTTGAGTAAGAGGGCTTAGAAGATGGAAAGTCCTGGAACCAACACACCCTTGCTCTTTTGGAAAGTATAGTGACCATTATGCCAGGTCACAGCTGTAGCTTGAAGAGGAGCTTTTAATAAGTTTCTTGTGCAGAAGACAGGTGGAGCCAGGAGAGAGTCTTAATGCTTCTCTTAATGCTTAGTGGGTGGTCAATTTAAGATTTCATGAAGGCTGAGGGCTTCACATGCATCACGTACATCTGTTTATCTTGAATATTACCTACCTCTGGGTCCTTCCACCTCTGATCCGCATTCAGCATATAGATTTATTTTGTCCTATCTAACATGCCTTATAAGTCATTAACTTCCTTATAAACAGAATTCATAATATGAGTTAAGTTTACATTTCACATACTACTTACATATTCAGTATATATACCTGCCACAGCTTATGAGGTTCAACTATGTTTACAATCGATTCATCATCCATGTTTAACATAAATAATGAAGCTTTTATTTTTTAGTAGTTTTCACACCACATATTTTCTCTTTCCTTATAAATGCACAATTGTAGATTCTTAATTAAGGTAGCTAAAATACATTACAACTTAATACTGGTAAAATATTCAGGCATGCGACATGTCATGGGAAAAGATAGATTTTAAAAAATGAAAACTTTAGATTTCCATGAAATCACATTTCATAGACAACCACTTACTGTAAATTTTTAATACCCCACATACTCTGATACAATGCCTCTCAAAGATATAGCTTGAATTCATGATGCTGAGAACCCCCAAGGTTGCTAGTAGTTTACTCAACGGTAACTTCTGAATAATATTGTCAGAGAGTTACTCCAAATTTCTGAAGAACGTGAAGAATGAGTAGAAATGGAGAATGATGTTTTTCTTTACTAAAATGATTTTTCAACTAACCTTTTCCATTGCTATGAGAATAAGTATCTTAATTCAGAAAAGTTGAAGTAATTAAGATGTTTCTAGAAGTTCTTATTCAAAACAATAATCACCCATTGCAGTTGCGTGTAAGTCTACTTTGTGCCATTATTTTGCTTTGTGAATAACCATTATTTTTTATAAGATAAAAACACATCCCTTGAAAGTCTTAAAATTCTAATAATTTATTAATTTGTTTATTATAAGAGCCCCAAAGTGAAATAGTCAAGTACTTTTGAGTCGAAGGTTGTCATTTCATTAGAGAAAGAAATGTAAAGTATAACCAATCCATGGTGCTCACATTGATACCATTTACTGTAAAAGGTTTTGGCCTAATTAATAAAAATTTCAAGATAACAAATTTAAAAACAGTATCATAACATATCCAAAATATATTTATCTAGTAGGATTAGCTAGTAGTTATTTTTTACTATGAATTGTTTGATTCCAAATAAAGTAGAAATTTTTTGCCTGTGTTTTTCAACAACTATTTCATCAAGTTGAAAATAAATGGAAGACCCTGAAGTTAAAACTACTAGAAGGAAGCATAGAAAAAAAAGCTTTTTGACACTGGTCTTGGCAATGACATTTTTGTTTTGGGATATGACACCAAAAGCACAGGCAACAAAAGCAAAAAATAGACAAGTGGGAATATATCAAACTAAAGTTTCTTCACAGCAAAGGAAACTATCAACAAAAGGGCAACAAAAGGAATGGGAGAAAATATTTGCAAACCATATATGTGATGCAGAATTAATATCCAAAATATATAAGGAACTCATATAATTTAATAGCAAAAATAACACAATTTTTAAAAATGGGTAAAGGGCTTGAAAAGATATTTCTCAAAATACAAAATGATCAACAGGTATATGAAAAAATGCTCAATATTATTAATCAGGGAAACGCAAATCAAAACTAAAATGAAATATCCCCTCACACTTAAGATGGCTATTATCAAAGAGACCAAAGGTAGCAAGTATTAGAAAGGATGTGGAAGAAAGGGAAGACTTGTGCACTGTTGGTGGGAATGAAAATTGGTACAGCTACTACAGAAAGCAGGGTGGAGGTTTCTCAAAAAATTAAAAATAGAATTACTTTATGATCCAACTTCCCATTTATGGGTTTATATCCAAAGGGAATGAAATCAGTATTTCAAAGAGATTTGCACCCCCATGTTCATTGCAGTATCATTCTCAATAGCCAAGATATGGAAGTGACTTAAGTTTCCATAAACAGATAAATGAGTAAAAAATATGTGGTGTACATGAACACACACACACACACACACACACACACACACACACACACAGTGGAATATTATTTAGTCACGAAAAAGAAAAATCCTGATATTTGCAACAATGTGCATAAGCTTAGAGGACATTACACTCAATGAAATAAGCCACAGACAGAAAGACAAATACTGCATCATCTCACATGTGGCATTTACAATAGTCAAAGTCATTGAAGCAGAGTAGAATGGTATTTTCCATGCTGGGGGTTGAGCTCAATAGGGAGATGTTGGTTAAACAGCAGAAAGTTTCAGTTATGCTGGATGGATATTGGAGGTACAGCATGGTGACTGTAGTTAATACTTCACTGTATGCTTGAAATTTACAGAGGGCAGATCTAAAGTGTCCTCACCACAAAATAAAAAGAAAATGGTAACTGTGTAGTGATGGATGTGTTAATCAGCTTGGCTGTGGTGATCATTTCACTATGTATACATTTATCAAAACATCAAATTGTACACCTTACGTATACACAATTTTTGTCAACTATAGCTGAATTAAGCTATTTTTTAGAGAAGAAAAATATATCTGAGATGCATTAAGTGGAAGAAGCAATTTCTGGCCAATATCTAAAATGTCATCCTTTTTCCATTAAAATAAAAAAACCAAGTGTCCTATTGTATGTGTTTATCAATACCCATAGAACTGTACCTTAGAAAAAGCAAGTTTTACTATACAGAGACAAAAAAGTGAATTAAATCATTATGTGACCTCCTAAAGGTAAATTCTACAAACTTAAAAAAATAATAACCTATCAAAGCTGTGTCAAATATGGTAATACAAAAAAAAAAAAAAGCATTTGGTTTAAGTAATTTTGTCCCTGCCATAAATAAACAGATTGATAATGGTTCACTGGGGGGTCAGAGATGATTTACAGTACTAAGAAGTCTGGAAGAGTGCTCAAGGAGAAAGCCCAGGGGCAGCCCAGTGAGGCCAATGAGGCGTGACAACTGTAGATTGTGGACATGTCATCATAAAATCAAAATGACAAGGGGAGAGGAGCAATAAATGCAAACTGATAGTCATACGGCCCCAAAGCCATGTGGACATCAAGTACTGATAGGGCAAAGGTGAAAGTTCACAGGTCATCACCATCATTAAACTTACTGGTCAGTCTTTAACCCCAGTCCCAAGAAAGTCTAGAAACCAAGATTTAGGCAGGAAAAGGAAAGTACTGTGAACAATCCTCCCAAGGTCACAGACAACATATCAGATGGCAGTAAAGCCATAGAAACCCTTCTTCTATGACCTAGAATCAATTGTCAGTACTGTATACTCTCAATAAACACTATCCGAGGTGGGTGTGTGGTGAGGTGAACTTCATCTTAAAGTCACCATGTTATCTAGAAAGTGTAAAATAAAGCATGAAGGTATAATACAGTTTTCCAGTTCACATTTCAAAATTTATGTTTCAAAGTGGTAAGGTGTAATTTCATCCTATAATGTGAAAGTGTTGAAGATGGAAAAAATATCACACACACGACTATTTAAAGAACTTAGTAATATTGCATCTAGTGTTAGCAAAGAAGTAGACCAGGCACAGGTGAATGCAAAGATGAGTACAGCCCTCAGAGTTTCTTATAATCCCACAGATAAGTAGAAACATCCATGGGACATCCACAAGGACATGAGAACACTCTGTGTGGATGTAGCTCTAACATCAGTGTTCTCGACCTCCCATTTCCAAGACTGAGCATTGATGTTTTAGACATTTTCTAACTGAAAGGTTCATCCCAAAAGTCAGGTCTGCTAAGAGTCCTAGGAGGTGAGTAAAGAAGTAGCTGAAAGTTGTGGACTCAGAATAAAGTTAATTTCAACTAAATGTTTGGTTATAGGGACTTATTCCACCAGGGATATGGGCAAAACAGCAGGACAGATACTGCATATCCAGGCACCTAAAGATTTCCTTGAATTATGAATGTCTTGAAAATAACTTCTACCAAAAACCTAAAAAACAACTTTCTGATATGCTAGAGACTCAACAGCAAATACTCTAAATCATGGACGTGGTAGGTGCTATTTTGATGGTGAGACAAAGGAACATCTGAACATAATCCTAAATTTGTTCTAAAGAAATACTGGGTTGGCCAAAAAGTTCACTCAGATTTTCCCATACCATCTTACGAAAAACCCAAACGAACATTTTGGCCAATCCAATAGAAATCACCAGGAGTAGAGTTAGAGAGAATACCAGAAGTAATGAGGTGACTTCCTTATAATACAGTGCACTCTCCTATAATCTGAATCAATTAAGAGCTAAAGTGGAAATTGGAGGCTTTGTGGCCAGCAGGGAAATGTGGGAAAATGTCTTACTGACCCAACCAATGCATCTCATCCAGATGACATTAATGTGTTGATACAGAGGGGAGGATATTGTGTTTCATTTTGGTTTGGTTTTCCTCCATATCTCCTGTGATAAGACTGAAATGTAAAAGCTTGTTGGCAGTAGTAGTGATCTACTGTCCTCTGTCTTCTTTCAGAGTTGAGTAAAAAAAAAAAGAAAGAAAGGTTTATGAACAGTAACATGTATACAACTAGTCTAACCACCACATACACAAAAGGTAAACTCTACATTCTGACATATAGCTGTCTAAGGCTTTAATTTCTTCAAGAACAAGGTTAAGAATACAAATGTTTACCACCAATTTACAGTTATCTGCCTGTTCGGGTAAATGGCTTCAGTTTCCTTAGGAGAAAATGAAGCAAGACATAGACTAGGTACACAGTCTTGGAAGCCACTTCTAATTCATGCAAGAAGAAAATGCCTCCTTTTCCACTATTTCACTTGAAAAGAATTTGTTCTGAAGTAATGATGCAGTCATTAGACTTAATTCTTTCATGTTGCAGAATACCAAATTTTCCATCTACCAGCCATCAGGACTCATATCCTATTTAATACAACTTGCATTATCCAGTCGCAAAATTTCCTAGTCAAATGGTATCAAAACCTAACATAAGAAAATTTTCTAGAGTGAAAGTCAAGTAGCAACCACATGAGAACTGATTTCTGCCTACAACAAAGCAAAGCCAATACAACAGAGGAGATACTTGAATCCAACTAGCAGGGCAGAGAAACCTTCCAAAGTGATTTAGTGAGTCAGGATGAAAAGCTATATATCAATCTTTTACATAATTTGTTTTGCCATTTGGTACAGAAAAATAATTTTACATACATTTGGAATTTTTTCTATTATTTATTTTAAAAGAAATTTATTATTATGAGCTTAATATCTATTTGCATAAAGACTCAAGGGAAAAATAATGGTCCTTTAACAGTAGAAAAAAATCAGGGGTATGTTCCCACAGAATCTTTTAGCTCAGGAAAAAGGCAAATCAATATAAATCTGATATGCATACCTAGGGATATGGTACATAATCCATAATAATTTTGATTTGGGAAACTACATAGATCATACCACATTTTGTCTTAAAATAACTAGCTTCTTGTGATGAAAATTTCTTCATATTCTATGAACCACCAGGATGATTAACTCAGTCTTTGATGGGAAGACAGCTGTGTGAATCTATCGCCGATTATCCCTGCTTTACCAGGGGTCATATTTAGACTATTAAGTACATTAGAGGTTCCTAACTGTGAGCTCAGGACGTCCCTGGAATTCATAGTTAGGATGGACCTTTGAAATCATTCCTGGTTTTATCCCCTTATCTGGGGGACGACTAAGAAAGAAATTGATTTTGCCTCTTTCCCAGGGAACTTGGCCCAGCAAGAAGCTCTGAGGAAACTACAGAGCCCTAAAGCAGCCTTGTTTTCAGAATAAACATTGGGAAAGATAAAGCAGGGTGACAATATGGGAACAGATCAGGCGCTGCCCCAAGCAAGCACAGGGGACAGACATTCAGTTAACACTCCTCTCTGGGAAATAGAAAGGCCCTAGATTATAACTGTTTCCCATGACACAACTATTTCACTTTAGGTGTCAAAATATTAGCAATAGTCATTGAATTATATTCGAAATTTACCATTTCTTAGCTTGACATTTGGAATCATTACTGGAATCCAGATTTTAGTCGCATGTCTTTCTTTGCATAGTATCTAAAGTCAAAGCCTTCTATAGGAACTCCATCCACAAGGGAGGGGGCAAGATTTCATCAGTGAAATATGTGTAAGTTTTATTGAGGTTCTCCCAGGTAACGTGTTGCATAATATTAAGTGTAATGCTGAAGTTATTAGGTCTTAGCAAATAGCATAATTAACTATCTATGTTTAAATAAGAGACAAGTGAGAATTTATAAACTAAGTAAAATATGCATTATGCAATTAAGGTATGAAACATTCTTCTCTGTAAACAAAAGCAAACAGCTTTTTTTCACAGTGCTAATGTCATTTTGAAAGTACCATGTTTCTCAAGGGCCATCAATAAAGGCACTGCATCCATCTTTGTCAATTTCTTGGAGGAGTCATTAGCGAAATGTCACCTTCTGAGTTCCTCACACCTCGAGGACAGAAAGTTTTCACTTTAAAACAGCAACAATAAAAGCAACACCTGATGATGCCATCATGCCTTAGAATTTTGCAACTAGAAACACTGTACAGTTTGAAGAAAATCTCAAATGATAACAGGATCCTTGCTGTGATCATCATTAATCAGTTATTATTATCACAAAGTTTACCTGTTTTCTTTCCCCACTTAAAACTACCTCTGAAATATTAAACCACAAGACATGTAACTTAGAGGAAAATTGTCATTAGAGTGAGATAATGCCACCTTACTCTTTAAACTTTCCCTATTTAGGAATCGTTTTGCCACTGACTAAAATCTGGAATCTGGAAAATGAAAAAAGATATTACAATCATATCATTCCCCATAATTCTAAACAGCTAGAGTGTGAAGACCAGGAACGGGTATTAAACTACTTTGTATGAGGCAACCTTAGAAAAGCCCAGATGGGGCTTCCCTGGTGGCACAGTGGTTGAGAGTCCACCTGCCGATGCAGGGGACACGGGTTCGTGCCCCAGTCCGGGAGGATCCCACATGCCGTGGAGCGGCTGGGCCCGTGAGCCATGGCCTCTGAGCCTGCCCGTCTGGAGCCTGTGCTCCGCAATGGGAGAGGCCACAGCAGTGAGAGGCCCGCGTACCACAAAAAAAAAAAAAAGAAAAGCCCAGATGTCTGGATTTTCAAACATGTTGGTGGCTGAATCACATTACCTGCCAAAGTTAATGTTAAAGAGACTATTACACGTAACGGATAGCAGAGCTGATGCCTGACGTCACTTCCAACTACAGGATGCCTAGAGTATAACAATTATAGATAATAATCAAATTTAATTCTCACATTTCAAAAATCTGTACTTTCAAAATATTTAACAATGTTACCAAATTCCAAATATTTGTTTTTAAGAAAGTTGTAAAACATAGAAGAGCAAAGCTGAATCTGCTCATATTCCTGATGAAAATTTATTTATATTAAATGTTTTCCTAGTCCCTTGTAAACACCAAGTTATGATAGAGTGAATTAGGAGCCCTATCACCTGTCTATTGCTTGCATGTCTCTAGGAAATTCAGAACACACAGCAGCAACCACTTAGCTCAGTTAGCAAGGTCCAGTCATGAGTTCTTCAAGGATGTCTTGAGTCCTACTAGGTGACAGGAACCTTGGAAACAGATAATAGTCTTCAAGACTATTATAATCTCATTGGAGGAGACAGGCATGAAAACAAAGTGATAAATGCTATGATGGATGTAAGCACTGTATTTTCTAATTGTGTAACCTAGTCTCCCTTTGAATTCTATTCCTTTCTTATTTCTACTTTAACAAATCACTGCAAATTTAGCGGCCTAAAACAACATGAGTTCATTCTCTTACAGTCTTGAGGTCATAAATTTGAAATCAGTTTCACTAGGTTAAAATCAAAGTGTCTTCTAAGCTGGTTCTTAACGGAGGCTCTCGGGAAAACTCTGCTTCCGTGCCTTTCCCAGCTTCTGGAGGCTGCCTATACCCTGTTGGCTCATGGCCTCTTCCTCCATACTGAAAGCCAGCTGAGTAATCATTTCTCTCCTCTCTGGGTTCTGCTTTCCTCCTTACACCTTCTGCATCTCATCCTCCACCCTCCCTCCTCTAAGGATCCTTGTGATTACGTTGGTCTGATCCAGATAACCCAAGATAATCTTCTCATCTCAACCTTAATCATCTTTGCAAAATCCCTTTTTCCATGTGAAGCAACACATTCATAGATTTCGAGGATTAGGACACAGACATCTTGGGGGAAGGAGTGCATTATTCAGCCTACCACGTATACTATGGACAATTTCTAGTGTATCAAAATTTACGCAGTTTCAATAATCTTTTGGAATTTTACAAAGCCATATTTTTAATATGTCAGTCCTGTGCCTTTTATGTAGCAGAATAAATTATGCTAGTTAGATATGGATGCAAAATTTCTGTAAAAACTTGATATATTTCAACACATTTAATGGACTGTACAAATTGATAGCAGCATAGCTGGGGCTTAAATGACCCATATTAGCTTTTTTTAATTACACCAATAAGTTAGCTGATTTTGTTTCTATATTCCTTCTGGCTTTGAAGAGCAACTGCAGATTATTTGATTTCCAATTGCAATTTTTTAAAGTGTGTGTGCATAGATATATTTATATATCTTTTCCATGAAGAATATCTTTTGATGGATGTAAATATACATTATATATATATATATATATATATATATATATATATATATATATAACATTTATTTGTGCTTGGGCTGAAATGTTTAGTTTTAACTGGTTTACAAGATTCAAAACTACTGTACTGATGAGATTCAGGGTTATGTGTTTACAGTTTCTATAATTCCTTTATTATTAAGGGTGAGTAATGCAATTCTCTTGATAGTGTAAATTAATGAAATACTGTAGAGCTCTAATTGATGGCTTTCTCAAATTTCTTCTTAAAACATTATTACTATCTGTCTGTGGAGGCTTGTAAACTTTGAGAGTTCCATGCCATCTTCACATCTTGAGACAGATGTTCTGAAATCATTTCCAATTACATGTCCAAATTTGTGAGTCTAAGGTAGACTGGAAAGAAAGAATGGAAATCAAATTCCAACCTACTGTCTTACTTTTAGCAGATGTCTCAGTTTGGAAGAAGGATTCTTGAGGACTTTTGTATCCATCCCCCTATCCTACCCCACTGGATGCCAGCTTGTATCACATGAACATCTTCTTTTATCAGAAAGAGAAAAGAGTTAATATATGTGGTGTACCTACTACCACAAACACTGAATTAGGCATTTTGCACATTCATTTATTCATTTAACAAACACTGTATTCATTTGTGAAAACTTGTATGCAAGTTGCTAAAGATATAGAGTGAAGTAAAATACTCTACCTTTCCTTAGAAAAATTAAGGTCTAGTGAGAATGGACAATTCACCTGCGTAGTATAGCTCCTGGCTTACCGAAACTTAGTATCTAAATCCAACTTCAAATAAGCGAATTTTTTTCTTGGGAACTGAATTTTGAACAAGGAGGAATTAGCTAAATGACACAACAGAGAAAAAGGCATTCTAGGAAGAGGATACAGCACAGATAAAGCAAGGTTGGTGGAAAAGCATGACAGGACACGGCAGCTGAAGGAGTCAAGGATTGTTCCACAGCTGGAGAGAGGGAACTTTAGGGAGGCAAGAGTTGGGCAATAACTGATCTTGTTCTAAATTAAGAATTATGAGTTTTATCCTGTGAGCTAAAGATGTGTAGCACAGCGCTTGCATGATCCAATTTATACGTTACAAGAATACACGTGGCACCAGTGTGGGGGACATGTTATTTGATCATCAGCTCTGTTCTGACTTCTCCAGACTCCAAGCTGTCCCTGCAAGCCAAAGAGCTTTCTGGGATCTACTGTCAGTTGGGTTCCACCAGTGGGTCGTCCCCAAAAAGGAAGAGAGGAAGGAGATTAAGGTCAGTATCTTCACTCTTCTGACTCCTTCTCTGATTGTCTCAGATTAGATGCCTCCTTCATTCAAAGTCAGGGCTCCTACAGAAGGCTGTCTCCAGGTGGTATGGCCTGGCCACTCTGGACTAGCGCTGGGATATAGCGCTATCTGTTGGTTTCCATACACTCTGCCTGCAGCTGTTTAAATGGTCCCCTAATGAAACTCTGCTGCAATTCTCCAACATGAATGGACCACCTTTTATTCTACCCAAATCCTCACTGATACCATTTTTATCCTCATAACACAGTGAGGTCAAAATCATTTTCCAACTTTTCACAGGTGAAGAAACTTATATTCTGAGAACCTAGGAATCAATGTTCTTCTCTGCCTAGAAAACCAGCTTTTATCCACCCCCAACCCAGCCCGTGCACTGGCACAAGCTCCTTAGTCACTAGGGGAAGGCTGGCAGGTCCTGGGGCTTGAATCTGAAAGATCCTGCCCCAGTAGTTTGTGCATTCTCACCCTTTACCATGGTAACATGGTGGATTTGCAGAAAATAGGATGCGATTTTCCATGCATTTTGTCTTGCTTCAAAAGAACCATTGGAAAACCAAAAAAAAAACCCATTGAATAAGCCATTACCTCCTTACCTCCAGAATGAATACATCTTCACAGCTATGCCCTTGCCAAAGCAAGATTGTCTGTGACAATCACTCCAATTTTCCAAGACCTATGTTTTTATATACTATATTTTTATATTAAAACATACTACTATCTTTTTGGTATATAGTACATAAATTTCTTCTGTACCTATTATTCCTCCAAAGGAATGGTCAACTGCACTGAAGGAAAAGAATATAACTTTCTCTCAGTTTTAATATATGAATTTCAACACAGTATCTAATGTGCACATCTTTTAATAGGAAGTATTTAACAAATGCTAAAAATATAAACAAGCCCAATGACACTGTTTAACCAAAATTCATACCGTGAGGTTTTATTTTTTTAACCAAAAAGTTTAAGACAATTAGCTTGTCTACATAATGATTTATTCTTATAATACCATCATATGGAATAGGGCATTGATATCTTACTAAAGGAACAGATGCAAAATGCCAAAACTTTTGTTTTACCACCTTCTGTATTAATATACTAACACTGCTGTCCTTTTTTTATTCAGGGCCTAATATGCTCCTTCCTCTCACAGCTCCTTCCTTCCCTATATTTGTCTCCTAGTCTGAACTACTGGTAAATCACTGATAAAGTCTTCAAAAACATGATGTGTCAAATCACTGGCATATACTAAAAACCAACACAATGACACCTAGTGGTAACAAGAAAATGCATTTGCTTGAAACTAAGTAAATTCAACAAATGTGCATAGAACACTGAGACGATTGAAGGATTTCCAGCTTAAACACGAAACCACATGCATTTGGTATATGAGTATGTATGTCCTTCACTTCTTTGACTTACAGTCCAGAAGGTACAAGTCGAATTAATTCCAAGGTGATCTGTCTTCTTACAAATCCTTTGTTTGCTGACAGAATACACTTGAAAGTTAAACAAGTAGACAAGGCATGCTACAAAAAGATTAATCTAATTTGAGTTAATGAAATATTATTTAATAGGTCATTCGGTTTTGATTTGTAACTCCAGCAAAATTTCAAAGAGGTTCTACACATTTTTTTAAAATTCATAGCTAACACAGAACTAAATGAAGTGCTGCACAACTTTTCCCTGTAATATTTACAAATAAACAAGTACCCATCTTTCCCCATTCCTCAGAGAATTTAAAATGACAACAGGGGACTTCCCTGGTGACACACTGGTTAAGAATCTGCCTGCCAACACAGAGAACATGGGTTCAAGCCATGGTCCGGGAAGATCCCACATGTCGCGGAGCAACTAAGCCTGTGCGCCACAACTACTGAGCCTGCGCTCTAGTGCCCGTGAACCACAACTACTGAGCCCGTGTGCCTAGAGCCTGTGCTCCGCAACAAGAGAAGCCACCGCAGTGAGAAGCCCGCACACTGCAATGACGAGTAGCCCCTGCTCGCCGCAACTAGAGAAAGCCCACATGGAGCAACGAAGACCCAAGGTAGCCAAAAATAAATAAGTAAATAAATAAATTTATAAAATGATAACAGACTTGAAATGCCAAAGTCTTCAGGATAATAATTTAGATGGTGTCTGTTATTTAAATTATCAGAGTGCCATCATAAAAAGGACTTTATGTTTAATTTCCTACCTGCCATATGAAAATGTAAAAGTATATTATAATAGCTGTTAAGGATGACCCTAAAATGTGATTCTGCCTTCTGTCCCAGAAGGAGTTTGGCTCAAGGCACATGTAATCTCTGCCTTACTGAACTCTAAAGAAAGAATATAAGTACAATAGCATCTCTCAATTTTATCACATAGTCGTCATACCAAATAGAGAAGACGTCCCTGCCTTTTGCTATAATATATTATTGAAATAGTAAAGTAAAGCATGGATTTAACTTGAAAACTGCCTGACCATCTGAGCTTCAGATTCCTCACTGGGAATACTAGAGTGTGTGCCTAGATTATGTTTAGAGTTTCTGTTACTATGATAACACACTGTTATGGCTGTCAAACCCACCGCTAACAAGATGTACCTGATTTGCTCCACAATTATAAAATTTCCAAAAGTAATTTTCTTATCACTTTGTAAGCCTATTGTGTCCATTAATCACATTTTCTCCTCCAGATATGTAAACTCACCAGAAATAAAAAATCCTGCTGACGATTCCAGAAAACACTAAAATAAATTCATTAAATTTAAATATGCAACACTAAAGCAATGAAACTGACTTCTGTAAGACTCTCTATATAGAAAAAAATATTTCATTCACTTCTAAATTGTTTGTGTGAATGACATCCCATTATAGTTAATTATGCCACAAAAGGCTTTATTGCCTACACTGATTTATTTAGGGGAAGGGAGAGAAAAACACAAGGAAACCTTCAGTACATTTGATTTCTTGTAAGAGTGAGCTGTGAACCCCACTGCATAACATTTACAGAGTCTGATTAATAATGTACCTCTATTAAATTTCTGGCTTCCCATGGGAATTATAATATATATTAAACATGACCTAACTTCCTGTTTCTACATTATTATTAAGATCATCTTGGGGGTGGGGAGGAAGCTATTTCTGCATTCTAACACATGCGCCGTAGGAAGAAGCTATAAACACATTCTCCAGGAAGGGCAATCAATTCTCTAATTATCTAATAAAAGCAGGGACTCCTCCTTGAGTTTGTATCATTCTCGCCCTCGATCAACAACAATATCACAGAACCTGGACCAAAATATGTGCCAGTTTCATTTTGGAGGAGAAAGACCTAGGAAGAAATTATGAAAACCTCCACATACCGCCATAACATGATACCCTTAGATCAAGAGTTTGCACATTGTTTTTTATAAGCTCACATCTCAGTATAAACAATATAAGCAACCTTCCATATGTCATTATAATTCAAATATAAATTTTTACAAGAATGAAATTTGATTATTTTCTCAAACTTATATTAAACCCCAAAGAATAAATCTAGACAGTCTACACATATTCATGGGTTTCAAACAAGGTATCTCTGTTTCAATTTAATGAACATTAATATCTGCTTAAATGTATGAACACAAAACATACAAATATGCATGAATTTCAAAGCATGATGTTAAAAAGCTCTATTTCCTTGAGCTGTTAATAACAATATAAATAAGATGAACAAGGCCAGAGTATATTACATGTGGACTAAAATGCCAAAATGTGAGTATCTTTCTAATAAGTTAAAATGGGAACTAGTTTATTACTTGTAATAAAGTTGTTGACAAACCTATTTACCCTACAGTAATGTTAATGAACGATACTTTGGACTATATACTCTTCAATCCATGACTTTTTCCTATATAGTTTCAAAATTTTTCTTTGAAACACATACCATTATGTCCATTTTCCAGCTAGCTCAAGCAAGACTACAGTATATCAATCAGAACTGAGAGTCACTTTTTCATTTTGTTTAACTGGAAGTACAGTAACATTTATTCAATATATTTGATCCATCTGTATTCCTCATGAACCTTTGTCTGAATCTACAGACTTCTTATAAACTGCTAGGAATCTGAGTTTATTGAATAAGCTATACAAAGTGTGTGGCATTAGAACTATTGTAGGAAAAGGGTAGAAAAAATAAACTGAATTAAAAAGTGTAGAATGAATAAATAATTACTGTATTTTTCTACATTTGAACCCAAAACAATCTGAGGATGTTTAATTTACATAAAGGAACTACTTATTTTTACAAAAGCCTAATAAATTATTTGATGTTAACACAACTGTGACACAGTCATTGGTGGCTTTGCTATCAAAACAGGAGATCCAGATGCTCTAGCTTTAGTTTCCAGAAATTACAAACATCCTCTCCCATTCATTCCTGGTCTGAAAGCTTCTGTTCCATGTAACCACTCCAAGAGCCCTACTGCGCTTCTCCCACTGACGAGGTATTGGGCCAAGACAGCACTCTCTCTCCGGGACTAGGTATTATGTGCAGCATGAGAATAATCTCACACAGAGTTATTTAGAAGAGTTACTGGCGATTAATTCATGACTATAAAGCAATTTTCAGCTATTCTACATTCTTCCTAGGGAATGCAGCCAGAGGCAATTTTACCATTTCAAATAGTCTTACATAAAGCCTGAAGGATTCTGAACATAGTATTTTTCTAAGTTTTATTCCTTCCAAACATCTGTAATGACTGATTGTTTTACATTTCTAAAATGCAAAATATCATACCATCAAAACTTTCTCCTGGTTTCATAAGGGCAGAAGGTTTCCAGAAACCAAGGTTGTTAAAAATCATGTGAGATAATATTTAGTTAAATATTAAGAGCTAACTTTATTGAAACGAAAATAACACTGCCCTATGCAAGTTCGGCTTTTGCACTTTTTTTTGATGTCTGGCTCTCTGTTGATGCTT
Source organism: Mesoplodon mirus (assembly GCF_964341445.2). Classification (NCBI taxonomy): domain Eukaryota; kingdom Metazoa; phylum Chordata; class Mammalia; order Artiodactyla; family Ziphiidae; genus Mesoplodon; species Mesoplodon mirus. The sequence goes on along the minus strand of NC_138989.1, from coordinate 83,006,804 downwards.
CCTGATTATAACTTATCCTCTGTTTAAAAAGCCTGAAGAGAAGAATGCTATAGCAAAAGCCAGGTTGAGCTGCATGGTCTATAACTTGTGGGAGTTGGATATCAAATATCCTGAAGCTAGTAATTTTTAAGCAATGACCTCTGCGTATTTTTTTTCATTAGCAGTATGCCTCAAGATTGCCTGCTTAAAAACTTTTTATACGTCTACCTGAAGTAGAACTACACTGAAAAAGATAAATAACCTTGCATAGATCATTAAGGTTTTCTCTATTTCATTTAAAAAAAAAAGAAAATTAAAACACTCATCACTTGACAATAATAGAGGTGAAATTGGGGCAAAAAATTTAAAAATAGCTGAATTTATCTGCAGGATAAGTGTCCTATGCAATATATTTGGCTTAATAATAAATTTATATTTATATGTGGGTACGGGGATGTCTGAGATTTTCAGAATTCAGAAAAGATATTAAGAATGTAAAGAGAGACTGAGAATTTAAAGTCCAGTTTCTTCAGAGCAGAGATTCTGCAGAACTTCTTTCTGTTTCTATTGAAGGTATTTCTATTAATAGTAGACTTGAAATGTATAGAGGTTTGAATAAGGACCAAGAAGCAAGTTTATAATTTATAAAAATAAACATTTCTTAGATATTACTTTTGCATTAAAGGCATGATGGTATTGCCCACATGTCAAACTGGGAAAAGGGAGAAAAACAACACTAATACTCATTGAAGATCTATTCCATAGCAGACTGTTTTAGGTAATTCAATACACATGATCACATATTGTTCTCCCTCATTTCTTTGCCCCCCCTACCCCGGAGACAGAGGACTTTCTTTCTCAGGTGGATTCTCGGACCACTTCTCAAAATTTGCCAGAATATTCTATCCCTCTCCTAAGTATCCCGTTTATTTCTAGGCTCTAACACTGCAGGCTACCTTGTAGGAAAAGGAGTAAGCAAAGGGGGAGATGATGTCAACAACAACAACAAAAATATTCTGTAACTTGAGTCAGCATCAACACCTTCGAATGGTGGAAAGTTAAGGCACAGAAATGTATATATCTTCCCACCAACACATCAGCAAGTCTGATGGCTTTCACAGCTGACTTGTGGTAAAACTGCCCCTTGAACGAGGTGTGGTGGGCATGGGTTGAGGGGGCCCTAGGCATGATCCCAGACTCACTTTTTCATAAACACACACTTCTCACTATACAGCTTGCTGCTGGTTGATTTTGAGTTGGAAATAGTTGTTTTCACAATTTTACCTCGTTTAACACTTATTTGTGGGGGAGTGAAGACTCTCTCACTTCTTCATACAATCATAAACAGAGGTTCAGCTTTTCTCTTTATCTTTGCTATATACTTTTCCTTGCCATTAAATAATCAAAATCCATAAATAAAGAAAGCTTTCTTCCCCCCAAAGTTTAGGTACTCAGTAAGTTATCAAATAATGTTTATAATTTGTAAAGCATTACCTTGTCAAAACAGTACTTTATAAACAGAATAAGCATAATAAACTAATGATTTAATGGCTGTACAAAAGAGTAATCAGTGGCTTATTTACACAATAAGATTATTCATGCAGTTTATTTCTACTGAGTATTTATGCACATTTGAAGAATATGAATCCATAAGTCTAAAGCCAGAAATTGTCCTGAATTATCTGTATTGGTTGTCTACAAACTTCTTTGTTTACATGTTATCAAAAAAATTCTATTATAATATCCTCCATTATACAATTTGGTTGTCTCTAAAAATCCTTCACTAAATTTAAATAGGTGAAATGAACATAATTTCAATTTTATTTCAACTATTAAACTTTTTAAATAAAAATTATAAATCCTGGGCCTCCCTGGTGGCGCAGTGGTTGAGAGTCCGCCTGCCGATGCAGGGGATACGGGTTCGTGCCCCGGTCTGGGAGGATCCCATATGCCGCGGAGCGGCTGGGCCCGTGAGCCATGGCCGCTGGGCCTGCGCATCCGGAGCCTGTGCTCCGCAACGGGAGAGGCCACAACAGTGAGAGGCCCGCATACCGCAAAAAAAAAAAAAAAAAAAAAAAAAAAAAAAAATTATAAATCCTTTCTATATGTATCCAATGGAGATTTAAATACTCACATATAAAAAATTTTATGGACAAAATCTTTAATAATTTGAAACTGTCCATCATTTCTTTTTCTCCTTGAACTCTTAATTCCCCACTACTTACTCCTGAGAATTTTAACCTGATATACATACATATATATCTCCTATGCTTATTTTTAGCAGATAATATCTCTAACAAAATTTTGGATTTTGCATCTCTTATTGCACTCTTTCCCTAACCACCTACAAATATAATGTCTTGAGTGAAAAAAATTGTAATTTTATGTAATTATTACAATATTATTACAGTAATTATACAATATTGTATATAATTACAATTTTATATAATTTATCAAAACTAAATATGAAAAATAACTATTAAATAAACATTAAAATCTTATTAAAATTGTATGTCTCAATAGATGGCTGAGGCTTTTAAAAATTTGTTTGATGTTTTTGCAAAGCATTTAAGACTCCCTTAGTGAACACAATTTATAACTAAAGCCAGGCACAGTTAAGCATCAATTCTACTAATTCCTATGTAAATAGATGTAAGCATTAAGGTATCTTTTTTATAGAAATTAAGACATAAAGGGCTTTATTATAAGAAAAATATACAATATTTTTATTCCCTCTGGGTTAAATGTCAAAAATTACATTAAAACTCATTATAATTTTTTTTCTATTTTGATCTTGTACTAGATAGCTGTTAGGTGCTTGTAAAATTATTGAAAATAAAGAATTTCTTAGGTTTCACTCATAAAAGTACTTAGTGCCCAGTCATTAATCTCATTCTCAATATGGAGAACAGTGGTTTCCATTACAATTGCTTTGGCATTGTTAGAATAAGGCACCAGAGGGAGATTCAGGATATGCTAGAAGGATGGTTTTCTTTTGTAGGCTGGGTGAAAAGCAACGGCAAAATGAGAGGTGGAAAACTAAAACTAACGTGATGACTTGACTAAGGGACTCAGCTCAGAAATATCAGTTTAGAGAACAAGTATGTATGAAGTTTTAGGCTCTTGAAATTAATTCTCCCAACTACTAATTCCCAGGTCACTGCGTCATGTACACTCGGTGATCAGGGTAACTCAGTTTTAAGATCACTGATCTACATCAAGCTCTAACTGTAAATCAATTAAACATGCCTAACCTGAAGCTCCATGTGAAGGATGGATGAGCATATACCATCCAATATATGGTGGATCTAAAAACTGTAGGCTTAATTCATTAGCATAAAGTAAACATGATTCTATGTCAGGTGATTTGCAAACTCCAATACTCAATTTCAGTGCATGTGAAATCACTGTGACTAAGATGATCCACTGAGATGCTGTTAGACTCCTCTTCCTCTCAAATGCTGAAGAATGTATTTTACTATACAGCAGTTCTTCTTGAAAACTAAAATGAAATTTAGAGCAGGGATCCTTTCTTTACACATGTGAAACAATACAGGGCAAGCAGAAACATCTAGGTTATTTTGTTCCAGGATATACTTGCTCCCAGAAAAAAGAATGTGAGCCAAGTAACATAGCTAACTTACTAAGATTAATAACTCGTTTAACAATACTTGCCTTCCAAAACTTCAGCTAAGTGAGACTAGTCAGACAGAGAAGGGCAAACATTGCATGATCACTTATTAGTGGAATCTAACAAACCCAAACTCGTAAAAACAGAGTAAAATTGTGGTTTCCAAGGGCTGGGGTGTGGGTAGGGAGGGGGTAACAGGAGAGATGATGTTTAAAGGTACAAATCTACAGCTAATAGGTGGAGATGATGTATAATATAGTGAATACAGACAAAAATGTATAATATTATAATCAAACCTGCTAAGAAACTAGATCTTAATTACTCCTACCACAAAAGAGAAATGGTAATGATGTGACATGATAGAGGTAACACTATCACTACAATGGTAATAGTATTTCAATACATAAATGTATCAAATCAGCATGTTGTATACTTTAATTTATAAAATGTTACATGGCAAATATATTTCAACTGAAAAATAAAAATTAAAAACCTTAGTTCACTCTGTATGCCCATCATGAGCCTTGATGAAAGGGACCCAATCAGAAGGAGCTGTTAATCCTAGTATAACATTAATCTCTCAGACCTTTAGATACACATCTCTCAATTAAAGCAATATAAGCCACCCTTGAATTACTGAAAAAAGTCCAGATGGGGGTCCTGAATTCAGCTGAGAACTTTTAGAAATCCACCAGAAACAGAACATCTTGGAGGAGGAGATAGATTTCGAGCTAGACCTTAGGATCAGGACAATGAGTGTATGAATTAAATACACATCTTCCATCTAAGACCCAAGAGTAAGATCCAAAAACCTGGAACCTCTGCCTGTCACATGTTAACCTCAAAGTTCTCATCTTTATCTACCCAATTACGCTCACTCAGCTTTGCTGGTCTAATACAGTAAGTCCCCTACATACAAACAAGTTCCATTCTAAAAGCACATTCGTAAGTCCAATTTGTTTGTAAGTTAAACAAAGTTAGCCTAGGTACCCAACTAACACAACTGGCTATATAGTACTGTACTGTAATAGGTTTGTAATACTCTTCACACAAATAATACATAAAACACACACACACACAAATAAAACATTTTTAATCTTACAGTACAGTACCTTGAAAAGTACAGTAGTACCAGCTACATCACCGCTGCTTTTACACTTGCTTCTGGACACCCTGGGTTTTAAATAAAGACACTGTACTACTGTACTCTATACAGTACTGGACAGTAAAGTGCACAAAAGCACAGCCACTTGTAGAGGATGCAGGCATGTAACAATGTATGCCAACATGTGAACTAACATACGTGACTGGACATGTGAACTCACGTTCGCATCTTTGAAAGTTCGCAACTTAAAGGTTTGTAAGTAGAGGACTTACTGTACGCTGCATTGTCTTAGGCACTTGGAACTATAAAATTACTGACCTTTTATATTTTACTTTCTTCTTTTTTTACTGGCTCTAGTTCTGAGAGCTCCTGATTCTGTTATGGGATCAATTCCCTTGGTTTAATTTGGGCAATTACAGCTACATCGCTACAGACTTAAAATAGTCATCAAGTCATTCCTTTAATATTCATGTAGCCATGCTCAACTGTACGCTCTCTGGAGTCTTAAATGCTGCCCAGCAGCCACTGTACCATCAAATGATCTGACAAATAATGTTCCATTTATAGAAAAACAAAATCTGACCCTTGTAAAGACTGGAACGACTACAATCAAAAACTCTGCATGCAACCATGACACAGCAGACAGCGACGAGTATCTGGATTGATCATGTTCCCTAACAATAATATTCTGTCCTCCAGCTGAGGCGGAAGAATGCAAAATTGGAGGGCTCAAAACGGAAACCAACAAATTTCCCTGCTCCTTTGTTCAATAATACTGGAATCATATGAGCTTTTCGTCTCTAAGTAAAACAGTATTGAGAATGAATAGAAATAAGTTGGCTATTTACTCCAAGAAATACTTGCTCCTGGAAAATAATACTATGAGTGCAACAAAATAGCTGACCAGTCGATGTGAACTCTTTGCTCATCCACATTTGTGTCAAAAACCTTGCCTCCCTCTGCCCACTAATCTAAAGCTATTCCAAAATTCTCCCCAATCCAATCCTTCCCCCTGCCTTAAAATCACTCCATTCAGGTTCAAAAACTGTATTAATATCCTCCCTTGAATTCCTCCTAGGAGACACGACTAAGATTCTGCCAACACCATATTCCCTCTACACTGAATTAAGTCTAACAAACTTATATTTGCTTAAGTGTTTTTCATTTAAAAAAAAACAACTTATTTTTTAAATCAATGGTTGGCAATATGTACTGATACTAATGCTTTTTTATGCATAGAAGTGTAATTTACTTTGATATCATTATTCAACTATTCATATGATTTATTTTTATTTCCCAGATTTTGAATGTTATTAGCAGGGCTTATACCTCATTTGGCTGTTTATACTACACATAGCACTAGATCTTAAGCATCTAATAGTCTGAGCAAATAATTATTCAATAAATAAATGCATAGACAAATATGATTAAGGCCTTTTAATATATTATATAATTATTAAATTCCCACTGTGTAAATGTCCAAATTGTATACACACACAGAAATACATGTATGTGTATACAATTAATACACATTAAGTATTAATTAGTAAATACAACATAATACCTACAACATAATACCTAATACTGAAATATATTTTTACATGTGTTTGTGAATACACCCACATGTAACTTTGAGACTACATATACATTGTTTGTAAGACAGCATATATTTTCCAATTTGTACTTTTGTTTTTGACCATTGTATTGATAGACATTACATACAAAAGAATATTCATTCAAATAAACATCTGAAAAAATCTAGGCACCTGCAGTCTTACAAGACATCATTTTAATACCAAACTTACATAAAAGTAAACATGTATAAAAATGAGACAGCAAAATCATAATTAGCACTTTACTCCAAAGCTTGAGTATGTGATATTAGCCACTGACAGTGAAAATGCTATTGATAACTTGTCTGATCCCTCAAAATAAAACCTGAGATAGTGTACATTAGTGTACATTCATAATTATCTTTCAAATATAAACATGTTTTCTTTTCACTATTTATCCTCATACTCAAAGCTATAAATCATCATTTCCTTTATAGCTTCTTGTGATACTCTGTGCTATGAGACTGGTATAACAAGCCAATGACTCACATTTATATGCCCAGATTTAAGTTGGAATTTTGTTTGTTGTTCTGCACCTGTGAGTTTCAAGCCAGTTAAATTTTTGCCCTGAAAAAATAAAATATTCAATTTAAGATATTTGTGGGAAAAAAAATCAGTTGAAGCCATAAGAAATTCCTGAGAGTTCTAAATATTCCAGGACCATATTTCATAGTCCCTAAGATATGAACACGAATTAAGATATAGCAGCTTGGTAGAGGCAACATGCAACACTTATTCACATCTGTCAGCTAATGGAAAACTAAAATGATACAGCTGCCAGGGTAAATATTAATCACTCGAAAAAGGAAAATTATATTAATCTCTTGTGCATGATATGCTTATATGTGAGTGCTATTTATGCACCGTATGCTACACTTTTGCTAAAATAACCCTGCCCTTGATAAGCCATAGGGAAGTTTTGTGACTGGAAACAAATCATGAATTTAAGTGAGTTAAAGCATCAGCATACATTAGAAATAAGAAAAGCCAGGTTTAACATTGAATGCAGAGAATCAAAGATAATTGGAAATCAAAACTGTGGCTGTCCTTAAACAGGATAATAGAAAAGAACAAATATAAAACCTAGTTTTCTCAAATAACTAACCTTTATTTTTCACTACAAACCATATTGAAGTCCATTTTTGGATATTCCATTTTTGGATGTTCCAATTTTGGATACTGGATCCAAAATATCCAATTTTTGATATTTATGGATATTCCAGTTTTGGATATTCTAATTTCTTTTTTAAAAGGCATATAATTGGGGTACAGATTGCTTAATTTTAACTTCAGCTTGAAATCCTGAATTACAATCTGTTTAGACAATCTTTTCAAACAAAAGTAAACAAGATCTGGTATCTTATAAATAGCAAAGGCACTGCTTCTTGTTGTGACATGATTGGCAGCTGTTCCTCAAAGCACAACACAGAGAGGAAGCTGTCTATCAGCGCAGCCCTCTGTGAATCTTCTAAGTCAATGCTGTCTAGGTCCCAGATCATCTTTTCCTGCCCCTGCACACCTAAACACAACCAGCTGCCAAGGGCCCATAAACTCTATGAGAGCAATGTTAGAAATGCTTCTATTATGTGGGCTTCAGCCTTTGGAACCAAAGTCTACTATTTCTTCTGATGGATTCAAAGTACCAGAAGCTAATTTATTTTTTTCCTTCACAATAATGAAACACACGGGGAAGGGGCTGAGTTCTAGTTAACACAGAATGATCTCATGATTGTCAACTCATTTTCCTACAACCTAATAAATTGCAAAGAATAAAAACAATGATAAGACACAGTGTAAAGGTCATAAATCGAGAAGAAATTTTAATGAACAGCTGATGCAGAGTGGTAAGGAAGGATTAAGATGGGTAAAAATACTTGCATAGTGGAAGCAAATAGAGGTTGTACTGACGGAGCATTTGGCTTGAAAATGACAGAGAATGAGGGTGAAATTTGGGACTGAAAACATGATAAATTGTAAGTCCTATATGTGGATTTTTAATAACTTCCAGTATCATGCTTCCATCTCAACAAGCAGCAAGAGAACTCAGGTTTCTAAGTCCAAGTTAAAAAGTTCAGTGAAGGACTCTTCTTTGGATAGTCTGAAAGCTATTAGAGAAAAGAAATGCTTTAGACATTTTGTTATCTTCCTGAGTGATGGTTGGTTTTTATCTGCTTACCCTAAAATACAGTAGGAGATACATCAAGCCCTCCATGACCATATGCTCCTAATTCCCAATGAACTCTTTTGTATCTCTGTCTTAAAAGAAACAAGGACCACGGACCTCATTGGAAATGACAAATATAAACAAAAATGACCTCTGAAAAAGATATAAATTCTTAATTATGAAATATCCCCAATTAGATTCCTCAGAGGCATGTACCATTACATCACAGGCAGAAAACAAGGTCAATGCTTTTAAAAAAACAAGTAGAGGATAATACTGCTTAGAAAGCAAAATAATATTAAAATTAAGAAGTCAATGAAAGGTTTGGAAGATCATATTAAAAACACTTCTCTGGGGCTTCCCTGGTGGCGCAGTGGTTGAGAGTCTGCCTGCCGATGCAGGCGACACGGGTTCGTGCCCCAGTCTGGGAAGATCCCACATGCCGTGGAGCGGCTGGGCCCGTGAGCCATGGCCACTAGGCCTGCGCGTCCGGAGCCTGTGCTCTGCAACGGGAGAGGCCACAACAGTGGGAGGCCCACGTACCGGAAAAAAAAAAACATTTCTCAGAGTTGAACAAAGGTCAGAGATGGATATATGGAAGACAACATATATAAACAATCAAACTAGGAAGTTCAACATCTAATTAATAAAAGTTCTCAAGGGAAAAAAGGGAGGATAGAAGAGATAGGTATAAAAAAGTCATACAACAAAAATTTCCCAAGCTTAAGTACAGAAGTCTCCAGATTAACAAGTGACATCAAGTGTACAAACTAATGAACAAAAGAAAGGCCAATAAAAAAGTGTGACCAAGACGGTCTAATGTTCCCCTCAGCTTGACTAAACTTTGACAGGTTTCTTCCTGGCTATAGCTCCCTGACTTCCCTTTCTTTAGAGCACCTACTGCAGAAAACGTCTAATTGTAAATCCTTTCTTTGCTTCATTGAGATAAAAATCTCCCAGCCTCTTGCCAATTTTACAACCCTGGAATGTCCTTCACTACTTCTTCACTAGCTTTGGGCAGCATTTAAAGATTCTCCCAATTCTTATTTCAGCAGAATTGAGTTCAATCTCTCAACTTGCTCTCAACTTAAGTTCTGTTTGCCTGTTTAACACATTTGGTGCAATTTTTCTTTGGCAAGTTCATCATCAACAATTTTCAGAACATCAAGGATAAAGAGAGAATCTAAAATAACTCCAGAGAAAAATAAAAGATGCTCAATATTCCAAATTTCTAAACAGCATTACTACCTACTACAAGAAAAAGGAGCAATTTTTTCAAGTTATCAGAGAAACTTTAACCTAGAACTCCATCTTTAGCCAAACCAATAATCAAGAAAAAGAGTATGAATAGTTTTACAGACACAGAAAAAGTTTTCTCCTTTAAATGCTGAGTTTAGTCAATAGGATTAAAATAAAAGTGTTGGTGTTGAGGTTACTGGGCTGTGCCTTTTATCAAAAGGCTTTATAAAACCAGAAACTTGAAAATAGAAATAAATTCCTATGTTTTCAAGATAGCTATCTTATATACCAGGGCTGCTGTACCAGCAAAGACCCCGAACTCTTCAATCTCTGTTTCATCTTTTTTGCAATGTGGTATTCTGACACAAGATAACTGCTGGAGCTCCAGTCATTCCATGCTTATTCCAGACAATTGGATGAAGATGGGGAAGAACAGCAAATCTTCTCTTTTTAGAAGCTATCCCAAACAATTTACACAAGGCTTCTGCTTATAACTCATTGGCTAACACCTAGTCACATGGCCAGCATGATACAACAGGGTCTAGAAATTTAGCATCATGCTAAATGTAGGGCACTGATATTAAAGAATAATGGTAGAAGAATTTATATGGATAACGATGCAACTAGTATCCATTATAACATGGCACTCAAAAAAGTTTGAGAGGATTTAGAGACTGGGAAGACTGTTAAGGTATGAAAAAGGAATAGAGTATAATAAAAAAGTGAGGACTTCCCTGGTGGCGCAGTGGTTAAGAACTGCCTGCCAATGCAGGGGACACAGGTTCGAGCACTGGTCTGGAAGGATCTCACATGCTGTGGAGCAACTAAGTCCGTGCACCACAACTACTGAGCCTGCGCTCTAGAGACCATGAGCCACAACTACCGAGCCCCCATGCCACAACTACTGAAGCATGCGAGCATAGAACCCATGCTCCACAATAAGAGAAGCCCCCACAATGAGAAGCCCATGCACCACAGTTAAGAGTAGCCCTCGCTCGCCGCAACTAGAGAAAGCCCGCGCACAGCAACGAAGACCCATGGCAGACAAAAATAAATTTTAAAAATAATAAAATTAAAAAGTGAATTACTAATTTCAGAACATATTTTAGTAGCTCTTTCTTAAAACCAGACAGATGAAATGGACAACAAAATAGCAAATATTCTAGAGATGTAACACAAATATAAAGCATATTTTAATTGATATATAAAGATATAGGTAAAGTAATTCCTGCAACCAGAAACAGAAAAATACAAATTAGTTTCAAGTACATATGAAATATAAAAATTGATTGTATTTGACCACAAAGAAAGTTTCATTAAAGCCTCGAGGAGGTATATCATAACTATTAAATCAAAAAGGAACTCTATTTAAATTCCCCCCCAAAACTTTTTGACTCAGACCATTTTCTTCCATAATGAAAATAAATTAGAATTTATTGGTAAAAAGGCATCCATGTCTAATATCTTTTCATGATGAAGAAAAAATCTCAGTAAACCTCAGAATAAAAGGAAATTTCTTCAACTTGATAAAGAGTATCTACAAAAACCCTACAGCTAACATCATAATTGATAAGAAAGCCAAAGCTTTCTCACTAAGATCAGGTACAAAAGCAAGGGTGTCCCCTCTCACCACCCCTTTTCAACAATTCTAGCTAGTTCAGTAAGACAGGGAAAAAAATGTATATAGTTTATGAAGAAAGACATAAAACTGCCTTTGTTCACAGATAACATTATTGTCTATAAAGAAAATCCTTAACAACAACAACAAAACTCATGGAACTAGTAAGCTTTTAAAACAAGCTTGTAAGATACAAGGTTATTATACAAAAGTCAGTTGCTTTCCTATATACCAGCAATGAACAAGTGGAATTTGAATTGAAAGCACAACACATTTATATTAGCATCTCAAAAAAAAAACAAAAAACTTAGGTATAAATCTGACAAATATGTGAAAGATCTGTATGAGGAAAACCAAAAAACTGATTAAGGAAATCAAAGAAGAACTAAATAAATGGAGAGAGATTCCATGTTCATGGTTAGGAAGACTCAAAATTGTCAATGTGTCACTTTTTCCAAACTTGTTCAATAGATTCAATGTAATCCCGATCAAACTCCAGCAGAGTATTTTGTGGATATTGACAAACTGACTCTAACATTTATGTGGAGAGGCAAAAGTCCCAGAATAGCCAACACAATATTTAAGGAGAACATAGACGAAGTACTGACACTACCAGACTTCAAGACTTACTCTAAGCTACAGTAATCAAGACAGTGTGATACTGGTGAAAGAACAGACAAATAGATCAATGGAACAGAATAGAGATCCCAGAAACAGACCCACATAAATACAGTCAATTGATCTTTGACAAAGGCAATATAATGGAGCAAAGATAATCCTGTCAACAAGTGGTACTGAAACAACTGGACATCCACATGCAAAAAAAAAAAAAAAGAATCTAGACACAGAACTTACACATTTCACCAAGATAAACTCAGTATGAATCACAACCTAAATGTAAAACACAAAAACCATAAAGCTTCTAGAAGGTAACATAAGAAAAAATCCGTATGACCTTGGGTATTGCAATGACTTTTTAGATACAACACCAAAACCATGATCCATAAAGTAAATAATTGATAAGCTGGACATCATTAAAGTTAAAAACAATTGTCTGCAAAAGACAATGTCAAGAGAATGAGAAGACACCACAGACTGAGAGAAAATATTTGCAAAAGATACATCTGATAAAGAACTATTACCCAAATTATACAAAGAACTCTTAAAATTCAACAATAAGAAAACAACCAACCCTTTCAAATAATGGGCCAACTACCTGAATAGACACTTCAGTGAAGATATACAGGTGAAAAATAATCATAAAAAGATGTGCTATATCTTATTTCCTCTGGGAGTTGGAAATTAAAATGAGACACCACCACACACCTATTAGAATAGCCAAAATCTGGACCAAATTCAAATGGTACAGCAGTTTGGAAAAACATGGAGGAAACTTACATGCTTATCACTAAGTGAAAGAAGCCAATCTGAAAAGGCTACATACTGTATGATTCCAACTATGTGACATTCTGGAAAAGGTAGTATTATGAAGAAGGTAAAAAGACCAAGGGCCGCTGGGGGTGGGGAGGGTGGCAAGATGAACAGGCAGAGCCCAGAAGATGTGGGGAGTGTGAAAATACCCTGTATGATGCTGACATACATTCATCTATTCCCACAGAACGCACAACACTAAGTGTGAACTGCAACATAAACTCTGCACTCTGAATGGTTATGACAGGTGAATTTCGGTTCATCAACTGTAATAAACTGACCACTCTGTGGGGATGTTCATGAGAGGGCAGGCCGTGCATGTGGGTTGCAGGGGAGGGGAGAGGTTAGTGAAGGGGGAATCTGTTCTCAATTCTTCTGGGAAGCTGCTCTAAAAAAAATTAATTCTTAAGATTTTTTTTAAAGAGCCAAAGCTGATGTTTTACAAATTAAAAATCATCACATTGAGATTTAAACATTTCAGTAGATGCAGAAAAATCACTGGAGTGTTTCCAGGATTATGGCAGACTAGGTATGTTTTTAAATTTCTGTAGCCCTGGACCAAATATCAGAAAGTTGCAAAATTAAGTACTTAAACACACTGAGCTCAAAACGTTGGGAATAACTCTAAAGAGGTAGGAAAATAAAATATAACTATATAAACTTGAAAGAAAACTGTTCATCCTTTATGGAAATGCCAGTGATGGAAACTTGAGAGACAGGGAGAGGAGAGGAGATCAGGCATTGTTACAGTAAAAGAGGGAAGCTGACACAAAACACCAGCCATAATGTTAAGATATTCAAGAAAAACACTTAGCAAAAGGTGACTAGGGTGTAATTTGTCTCCATATAAGATGACCCACAACTGAATGCACTCCTGCCTCTGCTATCAAGAAATATTACTGGTGACGATGCTGATGATAACAATAATAATGATGATGATGGAACACTAACAACGACACTAACTGTAGAGTCCCTTAATAATTTATAACCACAGGCCTGATAACGTTTGGGTCTGGGATTCAAATTTAAAGAACACGTTCCCGAAGGCAGAAAATCTCCAGGTGGAGAAGTTAAACTGAATTGATTGCACCTTGCTAACATCAGCTGATACATATCGAATAAAACACCAGTCTTCTTTGGATATAATCATCCTCAATTAAGGTATTCCAGGATCCCACAGATGAAATTCATATAAGTATGAATGTAAAGGAATTATCAAAGAACAGATGATACAAAACATAAATAACAAGTATTGGCATAAGTATATCCAAAACAAGATCAGATTTAGACTGCTAAAAACTTCCGACTTTAGAATTACTAATTGGAGTAAAGCACTACAATGAATAATGTGTTGAAAAGCTTAAGTGGTAAAAGTACAAAATTAAGTAAGCAATAAAAATGTATCAATAAAAGGCCAGAGAGACTTGAGGAATAACCAAAAACGGATACAGAGTGTGCATACAAAACCAAAGCTTTAATTGACAGGATAAACACCAGTTAAAGACACAGTTGAAAAGATAATTACTGAATGTACCATAGAATTGTAAGGATTATCCAGTGTTCAGAGAAATAACGAGAAAAAAATATGATTGAGGTTAAGGCACCCAGGAGCAGAAAAAGGTCTATAATGTATATAATTGGATTTCTAAATAAGAGAATGAAGGAAGAATTATAAGGAGAGACAATGGATGGAAATAACCCAGAATTAATGAAAGACATAAATCCAAAGATATAGAAAGTACAATGTATATTAAATGAAATAAGAAATGCCCACTGATATATTATTGGAATTGTTAATACCAAGAAAAAGGAAGATTTTCAAAGAAATCAGAGAAAATGGAGAGCTCTCTAAGTTACTGTAACATTAAAAGCAGAATTCCCTCATCTCCTGCTACTCTGCCCTTGTTCCCTTGCTCACTCCAGGCCAGCTGTTTCTGGAACATTCCAGACATTTTCTTATCTAGGGACCTTTGTTCCAGGTGGTCCTTCTTCCTGAAGCTTCTTCTACATGCTGTTTGTCCTACATTCCCCCGTCAATTCAAGCTTGCCCTAAAATACCTCCACCTCAAGGATCCTGACAACCTGACAATAGTTAATATTTGAAGCCTTCCTCAACTTCCAACCCACCTTATGTGCTCTACCTTTTATTCCTATAGCACTCATTAATTCTAATGTATTCTATTATTTACCAGTAGTGTATCACAGATTTATCAAATGATCATAAACAACTTGAAAACAACTAATGGGACTGTAAATAAATTATAGTTCCTCCATGCAATGGGAAATCATATCTTTATTAGAAAGGATCAGCTAGCTCTAATTACACTGTAGGGAACAGTACCAAGATATATTGGCACCCAGAAATAAATATATAAATGAAAAAAGCAAAATGCAGAGCTATATGCATAGAATGCTACAATTCTACATGTGTATAAACCACATACATGATCTCTATCTGGAAAGAAACGGGTACCTTATAACGCTGGCATCTTCAGGGTGAGCAGACTACCTGGCTGGGGGACAGGTAAGGAAAGGAGCCTTTTTCCCACATCTTACTTCCAAAATTTTCTTCCATGAGAATGTAATAGCTATCAAACAAGTAGACGTAACTACTAAAACGTACAGGCACAGAAGTCTCTTGCTTTTAAATTTATGTATGTGTTAGCTGGATAAATATGAAAGTTAAAAAAGAAAAATGACCTGATTATGTTCCATTTCCTGAAAAAGTAGAACTTTTAATATTTGTAGGAAAAATGGCTACCGTCATTGTCTCCAGGGTACGCTTCATATTCCCGTTGACCATGACTGAAACATGTTTTCCCTTCCGAAGATAAACAAACGACTCTCTACTACCTCTTTACCTGCTTCAGAGAGAGAAAAGTGTGTGCACCCACGAGACACACACACACACATACACACACCCCTAACCTGAGTCATGACTCTTTCATCATATTGCTCATTTTTCTCAATTGTGTGTTTCATGGAACATTTATGATCAAATATGCCATTAGGCTTTGGTATGTTTTTCTCTTCCTCAATCTAGCATTTAGCCATCATCATCCAAGACTATCTTGTGAAGTTGCCATCCTCATGCAAAGTGAGTTTCCACAATCTTTGTCTTTAAGTGACAGGTGGAAAATGTATCACAAAAGTCATACAGCATAGAACAGGCAGTAACAGCAGATCGGCAATGAAACCGTGAGCCTGCATTCAGGTCAAACAGGGTATTTGCTCTGAACCAATTAAGGCCAAGTTTATTGTGTCAATGTCAAACTCATGGTAAACAAAGTTTTTGCTTCTCTCTCATCATGAATAAATCACTTGTTCAACCCAATGACTCAGGCCTTATCAAGCAGTATTTAATTTCAGTACAGTTGTGCTGACAGGCCTAATCACAATTCTCCTATTCTTAAATGCAGAGAAGACCCCCTGAGGATTCCCACTAGGGACAGACTCCCTGGAGAATTTCCCTAAATTTCAGAACACCTGCCTTACACACGTGTTTTCCTTAAGGCTCTGTGCTCTGCTTTCCAAGGGGGCAGACAGACAATGTAAGTATTCACTCCCCAGTGTGAATGCAAGATGCAAGAGCGTCAGGCAAACCATCAGGAAACCGGAGTTCTTGTAAGAGGACCCTAATTCTAAATACCCATACATCTTGAAAGGGTCTTTAAGAACTCTGGGTCTCTTTATGTGAAAATAAGTTGGTCAACTTCTAAGACTCTTGAAGTTCTAAAAGCCCATGGATATCTACATGGACACTGGTATATGAATATATTTAGTTGGTTCTTAAAGGAGTATATTCATTTACTAGGCTGATATAACTAGTACCATGAACTACGTGGCTTTAAAACAACAGGAATTTACTCACTGTTTCGGCAGCCAGAATTTCAAATTCAAGGTGTTGGCAGGGTAACACTCTCTGAAGACTCTAAGGGAGAATCTATTCCAGACCTATCTCCTGGCTTCAGGTGTTGCCAGCCCTCCTTAGTGTTCCTTGGTTTGTACATGCTTCACTCCAACCTCTGCCTCCATCATCACGTGGTGCTTTCCCTGTGCCTGTCTCTGTGTCTCTGCTATCTTACAGAGAGCATTCCTAGTGGATTAAGGACCCATCCTACTCCAGTATGACCTAATGTTAACTTGCATCTGAATTACAACAAAGGTCAGGTCACATTCACAAGTACTGGGGGCAAGGGCTTATAGATATTTGGGGGGGGTACATAATTCAACCAGTCACAGGTGATGCTGTACACTTCTCTACATACACAGTTTAAACCAGATGCTCAGATGATGCAATCAGTTTGCCAATCTAATATTCGGAAAAACTGAAACACAGACAATTAGAACTTAGAAACCTAAAAATCCCATAGTCACGAAGAGCATCTCAAAGGACACTATCTTTCATGCCTCTGCACTTTATAAAAAAAATGTGCCTCTCGAAAATATTGCTTCTTCAGGTAAATATACTGAAATTGAGACATAAAAGTAAAGAAGATCCCATATCATATTATTGCAGGAAATTCAAAATCTCCCTCCCACATAAATATCTGAAGAAACAACTGACTTTAACAAAATTACAAATTCTGTAAAGTTTAGATGCTATTGTCAAGGTTTTACAGCTCCTGATAAAGTAATACACTGCTGGCAGAAAGAATACAGTAGTGAAATTTAGATTTACATAAACAATTTTTACTTTACTAAAAATTTTTATTACTACATTACTATATGAAATGTAGCATTATAATAATCCTAATTCTAATATGTATTAGAATCTAATAATTGTTAAATTATTCATTCCCTTGTTTTCAATAGTGAATGGAGTGGATAGAATGTATGGCTGATGTGCATTCAGAAATGTCCTGGTTAAACCAAAAACAAAAAGTTGCAAATGGCCTGTGAATAGTTTTCACACTTCTTCCACAGGCTGCTCTGAATACAAGAAGAACCATCCCTAGAGAAGTGGTTATGAAAACTGTACTTTGTTTTGTTAAGGTTCTATGCTCTGCTTTCCAAGGGGGCAGATAAGCAATATACGTATTCATGCTTAAAATCAAGGCTGAATAGAATGGGCTACCTTGTCATCTGGTAAAATCGAGAAGGTTCAAATGGTGTAACCACAAGCTCACCTCCCCATTCTGCTCCTGTAGATGAAGTCCCCTAGCCAAACCACCCAACTTATCCAACAGACCCAGCAGATGCCTGCTTATCCCTGAGTAGTGAGTTTCAATTCCCTGCCAGCCCACAGAAATAAGAATCAGAACCATTCAAACAAGCCAATCACATGCTCCAGGGGGAAGCAGGGGGAACCTCGCCCTCTTAATACTACAAGGACTGCTTCCTACAGCCGGATTATCCTTTCCACTCCCAAGTATAATCCTGGTACATCCTGCATGGCATGCAGGATCCTCCTCTCCCAGGCTGTGAATATAGGTGACTCATGAAATTGCTGTTGATTTCATCTGTCCAAAGTCGGGGGTCATGTGTTCCACCATCCACATAACCCTAGGGCAGGAACACCTTCCTCACCAATGGCGTCAAGAGGAGGCAGTCAAAACATACCTTTAGTTCAATAACTACCTAAGCAAGAAACCTCTAGCATCTTGTGGCATTTCCATAAGTATTTTGCACTTGACTGGACAGTGTTGCTAGGTCTCATGGGGCAGGAAGGAGCAGCAGTTACCTGTGCAGAACCATCTTCTCACAAGTCACGTATTAAACCAGGATACAAACAATATTGTACCACCTGGTGGACAAAAAGGAGGCTAACTGGGCTACCTGATTACAATCATGTGAAAATAAAGAGTATTCTGGCTAAAGAGACTGAGTTGATTAGAGTTTGGATTAAAACTTAGAAGCTTTGAAAGAGATGTTTGTCATATTTACTTGTTCATAAGCCAATATTTTGAGGAAAATCTCGTAACGTTTAACAGTATCTAGTCTTTTTGTTTGTTTTCATTTTTGGTGTTGGGTCTTCATTGCTGTGCACAGGCTTTCTCTAGTTGTGGTGAGTGGGGGCTACTCTTTGTTGCAGTGTCCAGGCTTCTCATTGCAGTGGCTTCTCTTGTTGTGCAGCATGGTCTCTAGGCACACGGACTTCAGTAGTTGTGGCACGTGGGCTCAGTAGTTGTGGTGCATGGGCTTAGTTGCTCCACAGCATGTAGGATCTTCCCAGGCCAGGGATCGAACCTGTGTCCCCTGCATTGGCAGGCAGATTCTTAACGACTGTGCCACCAGGGAAGTCCAGCATCTAGTCTTTTGCAGAACACATTTTAGGAACACTGTTTACACTCTTGGATCCTATGTACACCTTGACCACCCATCTCCACGTAGCAAACAGAGCCATCTATCTAAAATCCCAGTAGGACCATGTCCTGCCCCTGCTTGAATTCCTTCGGGCTCTCTCCATCCCCTGAAAAAGCACAAGCTACTAAGTATCACATACAAGGCGTTGAATGACCTGACTCCCAGTCCCCTTCTTCAGTCTCGTCTCTCATGGCTGACAGTGGCTTTTCGTTTTAGGCAAAGAAAGAATGACTTTGTGTACAGCCCAAGGAGAAGTACTGAGTGGAGAGGAAGAAGTTAAATATATATGAGGGAGGGGATGAACAAAAGAATGCTATAAATATGAGAGAGGGGATGAATAACAGAATGATATTCTGGACAAGGTTGGAGGTGGGCTCGAAGACTTAAATAGAGACATAGCTCCCACTCCAATCTTGACATACTGGAGGTAAGATATGGGCTGCAAGAAAGTGAATGTTGGGGTGGAAAAGAAGCAGGATTGTTACTGAAAGCCCTTATATTCTCACTCAAGTAGAAGAAAGATCATCTGCTGAGGCTGAAGGGAACAGGGATTGAGCTGGTGTTTTGAAGAGCAAGGTGAAATTTGGGATTTTATCCATGCAAACAGGAGGTGGATGTTACTAAGAGCTCACTGAGGGCCAGTCTGAGGAAAGGCTCTAATGAGTAAGGGTATGTGCTTTAGCCAAATGTGATTCAGTCCCACCCAGGGGCGGAACTATCAAAATAGGGAATAAATTATTTCATTTCTCCAAAGTTATTGTTTAACCACACTATTCAGTGAGAAGTGGTTTCCAAGATAATTGATAAAAAATATAGTTCCTATCACTGAAGAAATAGGCTCACTGGATGTGATGGGTGAACCAAAGAAAAGAGAAGGACATGACTTGGAGATAATGAAAGCTCCTAAGGAACAGAGATCTGAGATCAAATACAATATGGATACCAAGGGGGAAAGGGGGGTGGGTGGGATGAACTGGGTGATTGGGATTGACATATATACACTACTGATACTACGTATAAAATAGATAACTAATGAGAACCTACTGTATAGCACAGGGAAGTCTATTCAATGCTCCGTGGTGACCTAAATGAGAAGGAAATCCAAAAAAGAGGGGATATATGTATATGAATAGCTGATTCACTTTGCTGTACTGTATAAACTAGCACACTATTGTAAAGCAACCCCAATAAAATTAAATTAATAAAATACCATATGGAGACCTGAATTGGTGGTAAGATTGTGCTCATATAATGGACTCAATATTTACCATTTCTGAGGTTAGAATACTTCTAAAGGATCAGACGGTCTAGCCAATCTCTCAAAATCCCCCATAATTATGCTAATGGTTGGAGTAAAGAGAGAGAGATTATTAAATTGTTCCCAAATCTTTAGTGAATGGGGGGAGTGTATCTTTTATGATATTTTGATTTTAAGTGACAGAAAAATCTAAGGAACCTAGAGAATTTATTGGCTTCCATATCTGAAAAAATTATAAGGCTGGTTTCATGGATTTAAGAGTTTAAATGATACTATAAAGATTATATCTATCACTGAGTTCAGCTTTGCTATTCTTTGCATGTTGACTTTACATCAGTTTCCACATGGCAGCCAAAAGTCTGTAGCATCTCCAACTACATATCATATTATATGCAAATCTGGCAGGAAAACACCTCAAATCAAAGCATTAATTTAGCTCTAATTGTACCTCAACCTTCAAACAAACACCATCCAGAGGTTTGGGGGCACTAATTGACTAGAGCTAAAGCATACTTTCTACTCCTAGAAAAGAATGAGATCTCACCCAAACCTGAAGAACTGAGATTGAGGAAGGAGGCACAGACCTCAAATGGAAGTCATGGTCTGTTAAAAGAACTAAGATGAATGAGTGAGGAAAAACCTCCTGAAACCACCATTCCTCTAGAGCCTCTCAGCCTCAAAAACCATATGATTCGAGCCCCAAGATATTGTACAGAACAATTTAACCAGCTATGTTGCTCCTATATAATAAGAATTTCCAACTTCCTAACCCTCCACATAACCTCAACTAAGCCTAATTCATGTTTTACAGTCTGTCACTTTCAAAATCCCACTATGGTACCAATTTCCATTTCAGTTAAGGTTAGTTGCAAGAAAAACCAAAACTACATATTTCAAACAAATAGCAGCAAAGAAATTGAAAGGAAATATGGAAAATCAACCCATTTTTTTCAAAGCCTGAAAAATCAGTCTCAAAGCCCACGGACAAAGGCAATTCTGAATGTTGGTTATAAAGAGCTCAACTTCACTTTCATCATGGAAACACAGGATTGAATAAGCTCTCATCTTTGTCAACATTTTATGTAACTGTGTCCAAGACTCCATTTCCAGGGAAAAAGCAGTTGATTGGCCTAGCTCAGGTGATGTAGATCATGACTAGAGGAGAGGTGGGCACATTAAAAATCATGTTAGAATGATCCAAAGACTATGAAGATGTTATATTATCAGCATACCAAAAACAAAAAGCTGGCCACTACAGGTAGTAATGCAAAAGTCTGTTTTGCTGGTGAGAACAGCAAGAAAGCACAGAGTACAGTGGTAATCATTATGCAACACAGAAATGTATCCAATCAGCACGTTGTACACCTTAAACTTACAAGGTTATGGGGCTCAATGATAGCTCAGTAAAAAATTAAATAAAAACTCAGTATGAAAAATAAATTGAATTCACAGGGGCGATGAGAGGGGAGAATTAGCATAGAGAATGGTAAAGCCAGAGAGTATAAGCTTCAAAGGAGAATGACTACAACCATAAAAGAGTAATGAAACATCGTAATCATTCATTATTCTTGACAGTATTAATGAAGAACCTGAAGACTGGAAAGAGAAGGCAGGGGAGGGGGTATTTTACAGGGCAGTGGTGTCTATGTGGGAAATCAAGGGTTTATCTAGGAAAAGGGCACGGCAAGAATTATTTGGAAGATTGATTGTGCAAGCCTGGGTAGACACCAGGGAGAAAGAGGAAAATTGCAAGACATCATTCAATCAACAAATATCTTAACATGTGTCATAATTGTTCTTGCAGTAGGACATGGGTACATTTAAAAGACGTATAAGATACGGTCCCTGACTTCAGGTCTATAGGCTCTAGTGATTCATCACTGATTAAAAGAACTTCCTGCTATGATGGAAATGTTCTATAATCTGTACTGTCCAAGATGGTAGCCATTAGTCACATGTGGTGACTGAGCACGTGAAATGTGGTTACTGTGAAAAGAATTGGCTTTTGAATTGTATTTCATAACGAATTAAGTTTAAATATACATAGCCACATGTGACTAGAGGCTACAGTATGAGAGTACAGTTCTAGATTAGTGTCATACAAAATAAAAGGTGACCCTTACAAGATAAAATAGCATTAAGTTATAGTATAAAATCCTCCAAGTTTTGTAAACATAAATTTACAAGAGGCTTTAGATTATACTTGCATGAATAAGAATCCAAAAATTATTGTTAAATTCATCAAAATTCCTATAGGTGGCTTGATAAAAAGGTGGACATAAGTCATCTTTTTTGGATGCTAGTCCATCTTAGAATGCAACTAGTTAGAAGTGGTATGGCGGCATTTACAGGAGAGAAGACAAGGTCCAGGAAATCAAGGAGAAAATCACCCGAACTGGGAACATTCACAGCTCTGAAGCTGACAGCAGGGGCACACGCCCAAACCTGAGGCTATTCCAGAGGTAACCATAGACGTTCCTCTACCAGCCACTCAAAACTAGTTATCCTGATTTTGTCCTCCAAGTTTCTTGTGAAAACTGCTTCTCTAATATGAAAGTAACTGAGGGGGCTTCCCTGGTGGCACAGTGGTTGAGAGTCCAACTACCGATGCAGGGGACACGGGTTCGTGCCCCGGTCCAGGAAGATCCCACATGCCATGGAGCGGCTGGGCCCGTGAGCCATGGCCGCTGAGCCTGCACGTCCTGAACCTGTGCTCCACAGCGGGAGAGGCCACAACAGTGAGAGGTCCGTGTACCGCAAAAAAAAAAAAAAAAAAAAAAAAAAGAAAGAAGGAAAAGAACTGAGGATTTCTAGTACATACTCTTTTACTGTTTTTATTCCCTCTACCTATCAGGTACTATTCCTACTGATGTAGTTAATAAGTGGTGCGATCCGACAAATTTGAATTTGTACACCTACTGACTTAGGTCATTTGGAGAAAATTGCTTCAGAAGTGACTGCCTTTTCTTTTCTGAAAACAGTCTTACAGAGGTCACCAGGTGAACTGAACAAAAATACCTGAGTTGTCAAGGAGTTTCTTCTTCATATTTCGTTTCCCCTTTTAAGCAGTTTGAAGACAGACATAGTCAATTTTTTTCCATTGAGACATTTTCCCAGGTACCAGACCATTTGCTAAACAATAAGTATTTGTAATCATCAGTGCAATGAGGGAAGCTCCAGTATTATGCTCACTGTAGACAAGAGATAACTAGTGCCCTGAGTGGTTAAGTAACCTGTCCAAGGTCAAGAACTTGATTCAGTGGATCCAGGACTCAGACAAGGAAGTCTGGTTCCAGAGCCTTGGCTTTGAAACTTCTCACCATCCTGCTTCTCTCAGCTCATACCTACCCATGCACGCTCACACATTCACAACCCACACCTGGCCTTGAAGATATGAACATCCTCAACAGAAGGTTTGCCATGAATAGAAGAGTAGGGATGTGGAACAGCACTGAATGTTTCTGTAAAGATATAGTCCAGAATTACTGAAGTATGGATTACAAAGAAAATGGCAGAAGATTAAAGATACAGACAATGGTGAAATCCTAAACAGCTTATAAACTAGCCTTGAAGGTTTAATCTGTGTACAATGAACTGATATTTTCTAAAATGTGTATTGAAACACAGTCCCAGTACAAGCTTAAAGATTTAATAATCAAATAAATTATGGAAGTGCTGCATACTATGTCTGCCTAGTACTGCATACTATGTCTGTCTGATACAAACAATGCACATGGTCTCATTAAACATACTGAGAAGGCCTGCAATTAAGAAGTTGAACATTGTGTAACTCTACATTTTACACACTATTTGTGAAATATGCCTCTGTGCATATGCATATCTGTAGAATCTATTAGCAGGTCCACATGATATACTTTGAATCCCTTCAGTAAGCACAGGAGGATTTTAAACCAGGGACCATTTCATATTACAGATATATCACTAACCAGAAGGGGAAAGATGAAGTAAAAGAAAGTGGGGTTTTGGAGGAGGGGAAAACAGTTAAAATATTAATGTAGGAATGGGGCAGTAACATAGAAACATGAAAATGAGCAAATTTGTGACATACTTAAGGGAAAAGGACTTAGTGACTAATTTGATATGGGGAGTTAAGAGATATGGATGAGAACGTTTTCTAGATTTCATGGGTGTATAATGGTAGCATTAACAGGAAGAGAAATAGGCTTTGTTGAAATAAAACAAACAGATATTCATGCACATTTAGCTAAATGTTACTACGGGGCATTTAATTGGAACTATGCAATAGGCTGCTGACATATGTTTGCTTCATTCACACCACTTCTCAAATGTATAATTTTATTTGTATTTACATATTCCTTTGTTTACTGATTATTTCCCTACTAAATGTAAAGTCCTTGAGGCAAACATGTAAGGGATGCTTAATAAATAACTTTTTGTGGAATACATAATTCATGTTGCAGAGAAATTATTTTTATTGAGGATTTGCTATAGGTTGAATATTTGTTTCCCCAAGAAATTCATAAGCTGAAACGGAATCCCCAGTATGACGGTATTTGGGGGAGGGGGTTGGGAGGCAGTTAGGTCATGAGAGGGGAGCCCTGATGGGTCCCCTGGTGGGTCATGAGGGGTTAGTGCCTTTAGAAGAGATCCTAGAGAGCTCCTTTGTCCTTCTGGCCACATGAGGTTTGAATGACAAGACAGCCATCTCTGAACCAGGACGAGGGCCCTCACCAGACGCCAAATCTGCCAGTACCTCGTTCTAAGACTTCCAGCCTCCACAATTCTGAGAAATTGATTATGTTGCTTACAAATCACCCAGGCTATTGCATTTTTATTGTAGCAGCCCAAGCTGACAGTGGGACAATTTTTTTTTTTTTTTTTTTTAGTAAAAGATGATACCTTCCCTCTCCTATGTAGAGAGCCCAGAGGACCAAACACTGTAGTCCTTTCACAGACTAGGGTGGGCTGAGGTTGGTGTGCAGGTTAACAGTCAGTGTACCTTTGCCTCAACCCGTTTTAGGAAAAGGATTCTTCAGAATTCCCAATAGAGAAGTTCGCCTCTCCACCTCTGGGGCCTGCAGGAAACTTGCTCTGATTTGCAGATCTCTTCAGCCTCCCACTGTGAGCTTCTTTAACATCTGACAAAGGCCCAAGGTAGACACAGGTTGAGCGTGTGATGTGCTCCAGACTCTGGTTTATCAGACACCCCATGCATGGTGTTCTGTTACAGCAGCTTGAAAGGACTGTGGCAGGGTATATATAGTATGGTGAAATCCAGTAGTTTGGCTGCAGGGTTTAGTCCCGGGGAGAAGGGGCAATGTTGTGGCCACATCTCCTTTGTCCCAAACTCCATGGAAAGGACTAGCTCAGGCAGGCACCACAAACACAACGTGTAGAGCTACACAGCTTTCCCAGGCCCGAAGATGGGGAGCAGGGGGTCAAATCATTGTTGTGAAGGGATGAAGAAGACTGCTACAATATTTTATCACTTCTTTACACCTCCCATAATTCTCTCCATTCTGGATCTAAGAGGGCTCCTCCTCCTATGAGGTCCTACCAGGATGCTCGAGAAACTGGACACATTAGTGTCCAAAAGAAGGGAGAAACATCATTTATATCATGGCTGGCTCTTGGTCTGGGCCTTCAGCTTTCTGCATTTCCCAAGGGAAGCTCACCCAACTATCATGGGACAAGGATTTGGGACAGGAGACAGTAATAAAGTACATCTGGCAGGGAGACATTCTGCCTTTCTTTCCAGAAACTACGTACAATAGTGGGTGATTTGCAGAGTGCAGATGTGGCAAATGCCAATCATTCTACAAATGTGACAGAATAATGGATATTGTATCTACCTATAACAATCATATATAGGCAAACTGCTTGATGCTTTTGGGTTCCTGAGACAAAGTCTAAAATATTAGCCAATCATCTTTTGAAGTCAAAATGAGTATCAAATAGGTCTGGCATCTAATTAACATGGGTTACATATTTAGTGTACCTTAAGAAACCATTCTCACATCATTTAGTAAGGAACTACTTTAAAGTCCACTAGAAAAACATGCAGTATTCTCAAATACCCATCTACTACCATTATTTTTCCAGTATTCAGAGGTACTACTTAGAAGGACACCAGTCATAATGGATTAAAGACCCCAAATGAGGTCCAGAATGACATCATTTCAACTCAACTATAATTGCAACCACCCTATCTCCAGATAAGGTCACATTCGTAGGTACTGGAAGTTAGGATTTCGATGTATCTTCTGTGAGGACACAATTCAACACACAATATGCACCTTGCCAGGATAGTATTTGATCCACATAACAAAATTTTACATCTGATGAGGAGAAACCTGACTTGAGCTACCGCAACAGATAATCCCACCCTGTTAACCTCTAAGTTCACAGATCCAAGCTGTTTAAGGACACGTATCATCCCTTTGGCTAAGATACTAACAACATGGACACAGATATATCCTTAATCTTCCTCCAACCTTCCCTCAAAGAGATTTGCCACCACATCCTAGGGTAACTGATGCATCAGGGAAGAAAACTTGCTCAATTTTGGAGGGGCTTGCAAGAAATTGGTTCTGAGTTGAGGTTAATCACCCCAAATGTCACTGTGGTGTGATCAGAATGGAAGTTTGTGAATACCGGATAATAAGTGGAGTTTTGACCCATTAGGGCTGAAGACTACTTTTGTGGTTACTTCCTGAGTTCCTCAATTTACAAAAAAAAAAAAAAAAAAAAACCGTATTCAGCAATTAGCAGAATCCCCATCTAGACTCCCTGGTTCATGGAGTGAAGGGTATGGAAGGAAGAACCAGATGAAAGCACACTGAGATTCCTTTCTTTACCAAGATAGTAAACCAAGTGCAATACAGTGTCTCTGGAGGAACTTGGAAGATTGTTCCACCACCAAAGACTTCAAAGATGGTGGTGATTCCCATCACATCCCAATTTAACTCACTTGTAGAATTTATGCAACTTATTTACATCATTTTCTCCCTTTTCTTCTTGTAATACTCTGCCTTCCACCAACCTGGTGACTTCAGAAGCTGGTTTATGTTCTCTTCCTATCTCTGAAGTCATTCTCCATGTTTACCTCTAACAATCTCTTTTCACAATGCCTTTTACTTCTCAAAATCCATTAGTTCTACTTCCACTCATCCCAGCTACAATCTGAACTTTATCATCACTCAAAATTAAGTCATGTCTCCATCTGTAACTCTGATAATTCCCCTTTTGGTCATGGTCTCATTTTTATTTCTCTTTCAAATTTTTAAATCACAGTGTCTTCCATTATCATCACTCTATTATCCAATTCTAAGTAACCCCTAGTAAAATTCTACTTTATTTCCAAGAAGAAGTAATAAATTGATGTTTGGGACCATTGTAAGTTTATGCAATCATACCTTAGATGAACTCTCACTGATAAACTGGAAATTCACTAATCCAGGCTTTATTGGTATCTTAATGCATTTCCATAGTACCTGACCCAAACTTTCTATTTTTTTTACCCTGTAAATCTCCATTTTGTTTTAGAGAAAACTTTCCCCTTTTTTACTTAAAAATATTTATATTTTCATCCTTCTCTCCTATCATTTGACTCTGAGAAAATATGTCAAACTACTTGAAAGAGTGAGCAGCAGCTTGTCCATTTAGTTTTTCCAAAGGTAAATAATAACCAGACATTTAAGTTCACCACCATTTATTCATTCCTAATCCCTTTTTTTTTTTTTTTTTTTTTTTTGCGGTATGCAGGCCTCTCACTGCTGTGGCCTCTCCCGTTGCAGAGCACAGGCTCCGGACACGCAGGCTCAGCAGCCATGGCTCACGGGCCCAGCCGCTCCGTGGCATGTGGGATTTTCCCAGACCGGGACACGAAGCCGTGTCCCCTGCATCGGCAGGCAGACTCTCAACCACTGCACCACCAGGGAAGCCCCTCCTAATCTCTTTTGAGCAACGGCAGTGTTTCATTTTTGACTAAATCATTTTTCGTATTATATTCTTCTTGCTTTCAAGTCTACAGATCCAACCACGAAAACACAACCTCACTAGGTATTTCAAATAGAGGAGATCTATGGCAGGAGATACGTAGATGCTTAGATTCTGTAAAAGCCCACATAGCTGGTATCCATGCTTCTACTACAGGACACTATATGGCTGGTGTTCAGAATGCCAGAGGCTGGAGACAGACTAATTGTTGCTGCTAGGATAACAATGAAAGCAACTGGAAAACCAGGAAATTCCTCTTCTCCTTCTCCTCCTTTGTACAATCTTCTCTAGTACTTTCTATTAGCAGAACCTAACAGCATGCTGTTTTTCAAGTGAATCTGGGAAATACCATTTGCAGATTCTCAGCCTCATCATTACCAAGTTGAGCACAAAAGCATGGGCTTGAAGCAAAGAGACTACAGGGAATTACTAGCACACCATGGCAAAAAAGTGTCTTTATTCCAGGCTGAGACACAGCATTGTTCAATAGTTAAAGTCCACTTAATAGTGTCAGTTCAGCTTGGAATTAAAATCCAGCTTCACATTTTCTAGCTAATCACCAAACTTCTCCTTCTCAGTTCCTTCCTCTGTACAATGAGAATTAAAATTCATTATTTAGAAGGATTTTGAATGGTTAAATTGAGTAAGGAATTATATACAAAAGAGTACCCAACAAAAGGATCATACCCCATGATCAAGTGGGGTTTATCCCCGGAATGCAAGTATTCTTCAATATATGCAAATCAATCAATGTGATACACCATATTAACAAATTGAAGGAGAAAAACCATATGATAATCTCAACAGATGAAGAAAAAGCTTATGACAAAATTCAACATCCATTTATGATAAAAACCCTCCAGAAAATAGGCATACAGGGAACTTTCCTCAACATAATAAAGACCATATATGACAAACCCACAGCCAACATCATCCTCAAAGGTGAAAAACTGAAACCATTTCCACTAAGATCAGGAGCAAGACAAGGTTGCCCACTCTCACCACTATTATTCAACATAGTTTTGGGAGTTTTAGCCACAGCAATCAGAGCAGAAAAAGAAATAAAAGGAATCCAAATCGTAAAAAAAGAAGTAAAGCTGTCACTGTTTGCAGATGACATGATACTATACATAGAGAATCCTAAAGATGCTACCAGAAAACTACTAGAGCTAATCAATGAATTTGGTAAAGTAGCAGGATACGAAATTAATGCACAGAAATCTCTGGCATTCCTATACACTAATGGTGAAAAACCTGAAAGTGAAATTATGGAAACACTCCCATTTACCATTGCAACAAAAGAATAAAATACCTAGGAATAAACCTACCTAAGGAGACAAAAGACCTGTATGCAGAAAACTATAAGACACTGATGAAAGAAATTAAAGATGATACAAATAGATGGAGAGATATATCATGTTCTTGGATTGGAAGAATCAACATTGTGAAAATGACTCTACTACCCAAAGCAATCTACAGATTCAATGCAATCCCTATCAAACTACCACTGGCATTTTTCACAGAACTAGAGCAAAAAATTTCACAATTTGTATGGAAACACAAAAGACCCCGAATAGCCAAAGCAATCTTGAGAACGAAAAACGGAGCTGGAGGAATCAGGCTCCCTGACTTCAGACTATACTACAAAGCTACAGTAATCAAGACAGTATGGTACTGGCACAAAAACAGAAATATAGATCAATGGAACAGGATAGAAAGCCCAGAGATAAACCCATGCACATATGGTCACCTTATCTTTGATAAAGGAGGCAAAAATATACAATGGAGACAGGACAGTCTCTTCAATAAGTGGTGCTGGGAAAACTGGACAGGTACACGTAGAAGTATGTAATTAGAACTCTCCCTAACACCATACACAAAAATAAACACAAAATGGATTAAAGACCTAAATATAAGGCCAGACACTATCAAATTCTTAGAGGAAAATATAGACAGAACACTCTATGACATAAATCACAGCAAGATCCTTTTTGACCCACCTCCTAGAGAAATGGAAATAAAAACAAACAAATGGGACCTAATGAAACTTAAAAGCTTTTGCACAGCAAAGGAAACCATAAACAAGACCAAAAGACAACCCTCAGAATGTCAGTTGCTTCATTTGCAAATATTATCTCCCAAAGGATTAATCTCCAAAATTTACAAGCAGCTCATGCAGCTCAGTATCATAAAAACAAACAACACAATCCAAAAATGGGCAGAAGACCCAAATAGACATTTCTCCAAAGAAGATATACGATTGCCAACAAACACATGAAAGAATGCTCAACATCATTAATCATTAGAGAAATGCAAATCAAAACTACAAGGAGATATCATCTCACACCAGTCAGAAGGGCCATCATCAAAAAAATCTACAAACAATAAGTGCTGGAGAGGATGTGGAGAAAAGGGAACCCTCTTGCACTGTTGGTGGGAATGTAAATTGATACAGCCACTATGGATAACAGCATGGAGCTTACTTACAAAACTAAAAATAGAACTACCATATGACCCAGCAATCCCACTACTGGGCATATACCCTGAGAAAACCATAATTCAAAAAGAGACATGTACCAAAATGTTCATTGCAACTCTATTTACAATAGCCAGGACATGGAAGCAACCTAAGTGTCCATCAACAGATGACTAGATAAAGAAGATGTGGCACATATATACAATGGAATATTACTCAGCCATAAAAAGAAACAAAATTGAGTTATTTGTAGTGAGGTGGGTGGACCTAGAGTCTGTCATACAAAGTGAAGTAAGTCAGAAAGAGAAAGGCAAATACTGTATGCTAACACATATATATGGAATCTAAGGGGGAAAAAATGGTCATGAAGAACCTAGGGGCAAGACCAGAATAAAGACACAGACCTACTAGAGAATGGACTTGAGGATACGGGGAGGGGGAAGGGTAAGCTGGGACAAAGAGAGAGTGACATGGACATATATACACTACCAAACGTAAAATAGATAGCTAGTGGGAAGCAGCCACATAGCATAGGGAGATCAGCTCGGTGCTTTGTAACCACCTAGAGGGGTAAGATAGGGAGGGTGGAAGGGAGGGAGACACAAGAGGGAAGAGATATGGGAACATATGTATTTGTACAACTGATTCACTTTGTTATAAAGCAGAAACTAACACACCATTGTAAAGCAATTATACTCCAATAAAGATGCTAAAAAAATAAATAAATAAGAGTACCCAACAACTAGTAGGCACTCAAGTGTCTACGACTTTCCTCCCCGTCGTACTCCCATGCACCTTATGGCTCTTCCTGTTTCTCCCTATTCCAATTGATATTTCTATTTCTTCTCCATTGAATCATCTTTGTACTGTTTGTTTGAAGCCCCAATGCCCTAAACCTGGACCTATTCTTCACTCCTTTTATATCCCTTACCCTGCAATTCATTTAATTAAAATTTAAATCTCACTTCTATGTGAATGACTCCCAGTTCTGAATATTCAATTCAGACTCTCTGGAGTTCCAGACACACATAACCAGTTAGTCACTGAAGAGCACCATCTGATCATCTGAAGATACTTTAAACCCAGTATTTCAAGGTGGAACCCATACTTCCTCCACCCAAACCAACACACACAGACACACACACACACCACCACCACTCTAGCTCTATTTTCTTTGGGAGCTAATGCTACTCCTAAATATTCAAGACAAAAGACCCAATAGAAATCTTTCAAATACTCTTCCTTCACTCCATTTAGCCAACTTTGTCCCATCAACATTGACCATGTCTCAACGTATGTATCAAACTCGGCCACTGCGGTAGCACCTAATGTATTACAAACATGTCTCTTACTGCTTCTATGCATCTTACACACGATTGTAAGGTTACTCTTCCCAAAGTGTAATTTTAATAGCATTGTCCGCCTGTAATGTTAATAGCATTAATATTTTTATTTCTGCCTAGTGAATTAAAACTAAACATCCACCCTGGCATTCAGGGCTATTTCTAGTATATATCTAATCTAATGTTTTATCATTCCCTTTCTCTGTACTTAATAGTCCACTCAAAAACAAAAAAACTCTAGTCATTCTATGGATGCTGTTCCTCTTCTTTTGGTCTACACAATACTATTCACACTTCTTTTAGGACCCTTCTTCTATTTTACTTTCATATGCAGTAATTGGAGAACAAAAGTGGGGAATACCTTTACTGACAACACAAAAAAAGAAATAGACATATATATCGTTGAACCATATTATTTATTTTTAGGAACGGGAGATTTGATCATGTAAAAAGATTGTGATGCCCAGATTTACAAAGGCACAAAAAAAGTGTACTAACAAGAGTAAAGCAAAATATTAGGGCATTTCCAGAAATATCCTGAAATTTCTACTTTCTTGGATTAAATAATAATAGGGCCAAGGATTGGGTCTAAATTTACATAATCTAAAATCTGAGAGAAGAGTGTGATTGTTAATCTGTCTATATTCAGAGACTCCCTTTGGGAGCAAATGCTATTCAACGTAGGAAACACACTGCCTGTTACTTCCATCTGGAGTGAGGTCCTGCTGGCTCTGCATCAGAGACATAGATACTGGATCAAGGAGGAAGGATAGTGACAGAATTGTTCTTTATGCTGCTTTGTCCTTGTCTTATCCCATCTATTAAGCAGTAAAATGTTGGAGAAATGAGATTCATGAGTCTATTTCCATAACTTATAGCGAAGAGTCTTACCCAAAGTAGGTGACTGATAAGTTTGTTGAAAATGATCATTGAATTTTCTCATTTTGAAAAACAGAAATTTGACTGTTTAGACAAGCTCTAATCAACACAACCAAAATATCATCTTTCTGGCAGAATTTTTCCTCATCAATCTTTCATCAGAAAGTAGTTACTGAGAAGGTCTCTGCTGAGGTTTGCAACTGTGATGCCTGAGCAGGAACCCAGGACTGCTGCCAGCAACGTCCCCCAAAAATGCAGGAGAGGACATGTCTTCTACCTTCCATTATCCTGCTCGACTCCCATCAGCAGAATCTTCTTCCTCCAGTCCTTCCAGTAACTCTATAATAAACGCCTTGTATTAAAGTTTGTTTGAAAAAAATAGTTGCTAAGCCTATACAATCTCATGTGGCCAAAATATTCTCTATTTGTCAGAGTTACAGCATAATTTCTGATTGTCTAAAGGTATGATGATATGAGTACACCAAGAACAGAGTCTTTGGTATGGATACCAAGGGGGGGAAGGGGAGGTGGGATGAATTGGGAGATTGGGATTGACATATATACACTATTGATACTATGCATAAAATAGATAACTAACGAGAACCTACTGTATCGCACAGGGAACTTCTGGAATAAAGTAGCCTACTGAAATCTCAACATATTCAGTGTGATTAACAAAAGATGCTTTTGGTTTTCCTCCTGTTCATGTTTCTCTGAGGTGGCTATGCCTGATTAGGAGAGGCCCTGGTGAGGTAAGTTCAGAATTTCATAATACATCATCTCCCAAGAAGACTCTAAAAGTGATGTGATTGAATAAATGGAGTTTGAAACAAGCTACTTACAGAGTAATAACAGAAATTTTGAACATAGAGTTGCATGGTTGCCAGGTCCCCTGTGGGATACTGTGGCTAAGAAAATTCTATTATCCAGATCATATTAATATAGTGATTAAAAAAAGGATGTATCAGGAACTTATTAAAATGAATGCCACTGTATTACTCTGGGTAAAAAAGATCTGGAAATTTATATTGGGTGCCTTTTCTCCTTCTCATCAAGTATCAGTCACATTTTAATTGTAGGATTTGTGTTTCACTTCCTGGTTTTGTCTTTACATTTTCTTTGTCTGTTTTACGGTGATAAAGTTTGTTGCTCTGAGGGCCTTACTGCCAGCTTCACGTCCCCCAGCAGTGCGTACAGTGGCCACCATAGAAATTACCTGATGGGAGAGCCAGGATTGTGTTCAGGACTGAGGGAATAACTTGAAAACTTCTGATGTCTTCTTCAAATCTTATCATTTAAAAATGTCCACTTTCAATATAGTTTCCACTATTACTTTATTAATATAGAATAGTTGTATAATGTGTAAAAACCTGTATACAAAATAAATGATATGTATATGCAACAAAAAAAACTTATGTAAATACTTGTAACTTTTACTAATGAAGTGTGTGATCAAAAACATTGGGACCCTACTGTTCTCATAAGCCAGTTAGTCACAATCCTTGATGTAGAGGAAAAGGGAAAACCAAGAGTAACCATCAATGCCATCAGGAGGATTCTCTGAAAACAGTTCAGCAGTATGTGTTATTTGAAAGGTTTGGAGGTCATAAGCCATCAGTAACATAATTAAAAACTTTACCAGGGCTTCCCTGGTGGCACAGTGGTTGAGAGTCAGCCTGCCGATGCAGGGGACACGGCTTCGTGCCCCGGTCCGGGAAGATCCCACATGCCGCAGAGTGGCTGGGCCCGTGAGCCATGGCCACTAAGACTGCATGTCCAGAGCCTGTGCTCCGCAACGGGAGAGGCCACAACAGTGAGAGGCCCGTGTACCGCAAAAAAAAAAACAAAAAACAAACAAAAAAAAAACCAACAAACAAAACACCTTACCAACTCTGGGTGACTGATAACTAGTTTTTGAGCCACGCAGTTACCCTGACAAGGTGGTGTCGTGCTGCCTTTCACCAATAACAGCTCTGCCAGGACGAGAGAAGCATCTCAAATCATCCCTAGTATCTCCTCTTTTTCTAGTACCACCAAGTTAACTAACAGTCTCCAATTCAGGCTCAGTTTCTGCCACTTTCCAATTAATTCTTGAGCAGGACAGATGGGGCTACATACTAGCTGGGCGATACAGATAAGCTTTCCAGCTCCGAGAACAAGGTGGGGCAGCCCCAGGACCATTCCTGGGCACCACAGTCTCTCCCCACCTCCAGTTCATTTGCCTGTTCCTTCGCACTGGACCTCGCTTCCCATTCTCTCACCAGCTCTCACCTGCCTACAGGTGCTGGAGCCTGTGCTGCACTAAGGACCCCTCCAGCCTTTGCCAGCATCCTCTTGATTGGATAAAGTATATTTCCTCAAACACATTATTGGCTCCAACTGTATTCTCAATGAGCCATGCCTCTACCCAGACGATGTATAGACTGACTGCCTAGAACTGTCAGCCACCATTCCCTACCTACACAGCCCTGTGCATCTAAGCATGTTCTAGACACTCAACTAGGCACTGATAGTACAGCACTGAAGATGCCAAATCTGTTCCATGGAACTTATAATTAAGAGGAACTCCCGTGAATGCTGATTCTCACTCCCCCATGGTTGCCCTAACTCACTTGACCTTAGGTGTTCTTTTGTTTATGAAAGTAAGTACATGTGGTAAACATTAAAATGGACTATTAAACTCGTCACAACCATACTTCCCCCCAAATAGTTTTAAGCTCACAGAACTTTCCAATATATTTGTATATATACTACAAATACATATATAATTACAGTATATTAAATGTATTAGCCTTAAAAAGCAGAAACAAGTATATTCTATATGCATTGTTCTGTAATCTGTGTCTACTTCAACATCACATGAAAATCTCATATCAGCATATACCAGTTTTATTTTTTCTTAGGGTAAGCTGTGACAAAGTGAGAGAGTGGCATGGACATATATACACTACCAAACGTAAAATAGATAGCTAGTGGGAAGCAGCCACATGGCACAAGGGGATCAGGTCGGAGCTTTGTGACCATCTAGAGGGGTGGGATAGGGAGGGTGGGAGGGAGGGAGACGCGAGAGGGAAGAGATATGGGGACATATGTGTATGTATAACTGATTCACTTTGTTATAAAGCAGAAACTAACACACCATTGTAAAGCAATTATACTCCAATAAAGATGTTTTTAAAAAAAGTTACATAATACTCCATATAGAAAGAACACCAGCTGTTTCCCTTAGGGATTTATTACACAGCTGAATTAATTCTTCTTGTTCTAAGTTCTTCCTCCACTTTCCCACCAGTTCACCCAAAGTTGGAGTAAGCT
Source organism: Mesoplodon mirus (assembly GCF_964341445.2). Lineage (NCBI taxonomy): Eukaryota > Metazoa > Chordata > Mammalia > Artiodactyla > Ziphiidae > Mesoplodon > Mesoplodon mirus. The sequence continues at coordinate 82,970,467 of NC_138989.1, read as the reverse complement.
TCAAAATCACGGCCACAGAAATTGTTAAGCACGTATACACAAACACACATATACAAAAATAAGTACTTTTGAAATAGGGAGGGAAGATAATATAGGATATTGAAAGCTACGGGAAAAAAACACTTCCAAAAATCAAGTATCTCTTATTAATTCATGAATTCTGTTTATAATTTTAATAGTGTGATTTTGTGAAAGTAAATGATTTAAATACCACTGTCATTAATTTTAAAGCACTTTGTTTTTAAAAGAGTTAAATAGAAGATAGATTTCAAGCTTAGGCTGTGTTTGGTTGGCCTATAAACTTCCAGGTCAGGACGGCATCGTTCACTCTGACATTAGGATTTGCTGCAGGCGTTCTTGTATCTAAATGGAGCATTCCACAATGCAACTTGGGGTACAACCATTAGTTATACTATGAGAAAATTGATTTCTGTGGGTAACAGAGTAACACATGATGCAGCTCAGCATCCATGAATTTAGAGAATATGACCTGGTAATATACTGAATGCTTATTGAGCGAAGCAGAAAATTCTCATCTTGGTAAGCCACTGGATCTATGGCCTTTTATTGCCCAAGAAGCACTCCTTTGAAAAAGGTCACATGAGAAAATCACTTTCAAGATAACATTCTTCAAATTTATGAGGTGGTATTTCTCCTACACTATAAAATATCTTTTAATGATGATATTAGGTCATCATTTTATACTAGAAAGGGACCTGGATTTGGACTCAGACAGTACCCCTTGATTTTTGGCTAGGTCCCTGAACACGTTCTATTTTCTTATCTCTCAAATGGGAAGAGAAAATTTGGTACACTCTTAAACTAGTACATAATAGACATAGAAGCACTCTGCATTATGTAAAGCACAGAAATAAACTAAAGTGTCAAAAAAAATGAGGACATTAGGGCAGAAACAAGGCTGAATACTGTGCATGGAACATGAATGAGTATTCTTTATTTCTGCAATAGAAAGCTGAAATGAAATTGGTGGCAATTTCCACCATGGACAGGAAATTGGCCTCGACTCCCACTGTGCTTCTGATTGGCTGGGCATATGGAGTACTTGAGACATGACAGAAGACCTAACAGTTGAAAAATGCCAGGAAATCTCTCTTAGCTTTATTCCAAAGCTGATGAATCGGTTTGCAGGGCAGAAATTGAGACACAGATGTAGAGAACAAACGTATGGACACCAAGGGGGAAAGCGGCAGGGGGGGTGGGGTGTGGTGTGATGAGTTGGGAGATTGGGATTGACATATATGCACTAATATGTATAAAATGGATAACTAATAAGAACCTGCTGTATTAAAAATAAATTTAATTTAAATTTTTTTTAAATAAATGAAATATTGGTAATATTCTAGGCAATTTCCTTAAAATCTCACATGATTATATTATATATGAAGAATAAGCACTATTGTAAAGGATATTTTCCTTCACAGTCATCAACTGTTGGTTAAGATCTGAGTCATAGGTTTTACAGAAATGGAAAATTGGAAGATGTGAGGAATCATGTGAAATTTGTAATAAACCAAGCTTTTATCAAAATGCTTTGTCCAATAGGCAAATTGATTGTTACCAAAAGATCTTCAAATCCTTATCCGAATTTTGCATCAAATTTTTTTCTCTGTATCCAATTACACATCTATTCATACTTGGGTCTGTGACCACATTCTTAGCAACCAAAATTATGCAGGGTGTGTAGGATGCTCAGCCTGGAATGTAAGGAATGATAGGATTCTCTGACTGAGAAAGGGATTGCAACCCACTTACTTTCTAGATTGACATATACTATGAAATTTGAGGAATATTATAAGCTTCATGACATCATGAGCCTGTTGAGATTCTTCCTAATTTTATAAGAAATGTCCATGTAAGCTATTGGCTAGGCTGAATTTCTGTTGGGAGGCTCTGGAAGGGAAAATCTGTTGCAAATTTTTTTTTTTTAAACATGCAGAGCTCAATTCCTTGCAGTTTTAGGATTTAGGTTCCTGTTTCCTTGCTAGCTGTCAGTAGAGGCCGATTTTAGCCCCCAGAGGTGCCCCTATTCTCCACCCTTAGCCCCCTCCGTCTACAAGCCCACAACAGTCAGACCCTTCTTGTTCTTTGAACTTTTGACTTCCATTCTGTGCCCAGCCAGAGAAAGCTCTCTGCTTTTTAAGGGCTCATGAGCTTATGTCAACCCATCTGTGTCATCTTCCTATCTTTAGGTCAACTGATACAGTACTTTAATTACAAGTGCAGCATTTCTTCACAACAATACCTAGATTAGTATTTGATTGAATAACTGGGCAAAGAATTTCAGGGTCACCTTAGAACTCAGCCTACCACACCCCCCCAAACTCTACATAAAGTTATGTTCTATGTACACACACAAGTTTGCATTCCAAGAAATTCCCCTTTTCCCCTATGATCCTATGAACAAAGGAGCCCTCTGAGTTATCACAGGACCTAAACACATCCTAATGGAAAGAGCCCAGTTCTGTATCTGAGTCTCCCTGGCCTTGGGTCTGAAGGCCAGGACCAAAGTCCAATGTCCTTAAGTTCTCAATAAACATGGCTCCCCAAATGCCTTTGGTGACATCTGACTCTAGGGTAGAAATACTCTGGTATAGAATATGGAGAGCCCTAAATTGCTGGCTTTCTACATGTTTATGTGTTGTCCACTGCCCATTTTTAAAACATCTGTTCTTAGAATCAGTGAATAATATTTTATAATATAAATACAGTACTTAAAACTAAACAACTAATACTCCTCAACTCCTGACTCTATATAGTTTAGGCCAAAAGTATTTGTAATTTTTTTTTTAAATCACAGGAAAATTCAAGGGCCTGATGTTTGATATTTACAATATTAACATTTAGTAATTTCCTACTGCTTTGTAATTAGAGTTGACTCCCAAGAGATAGAACATAATTGCTCATTTTGTAGACATGGTACTTCTGGATGAGGAAGTGATTAAAATATTTATACTGCACAGCTTGTTCATTTCACTTATATTATCAGATTTACTTTGATTCTCTGTGCATCAGTATTTTTGCCTTTCTTCTCTAAAATGGCACTTCAAAGAAAATAACATCAGTCTTAACACCTAGTTGTACATTTGAAATAAAATGGTAATAAATTAATATAGAGCCTGTTCTGTGTTTATTGTAAATATATTTCCTATGTACAAGATGTAAAATACAAACAGACTTAATAGTTAAAATCATTGAGTAAAACTTCCCCAAATTTCGTGATTGGCTAGTGATATATGGTTTAAAACTTTTCATCTATGTTAGAAATATTTTAAGTATGGAAAATTTTCCTAATTATGATGAAAAAATTTAATAATATAAATAATTTATTGTCTTACTTTCTAGCATGGTATATACTGTTCTATTTTCTTTCACATATATCTATGTACATTTACCTTGGGGAATTTAAATATTCAAAATGGAATTTGTGCAAATACTTTTCTAGGTTTTATAAGTTCCTTCCTGTATTTTAGCTTGCAGTTTTAAGTATCAGATGCTGTGTTTGGGGGAATACTTTAATTATTAGATCTCTGAACAGTTTAATGAAAGTAGTCCCCCAAATCACACTCAGGGAAAGATCTATATTCGGAAATTGGTTTTCAAAGGGCTGCATTTCAAATTACCTGAGTTACAAGGTCAATAGCTAGTAAGGGAAATAATTATTCAAGATTGAGAATGCACAGCCATGGTCTCATCCACGACTAAGTAAATTAGCTTTGGGCACTTCTGACTTAAGCTAAAATAAAGAAGTGAGTATGAGAGGTTTAATTAAGTGACCAAAACACAAGCCCCCAAGTCCCCTTTTAGTCATCTGTACGAAACTACATTACTGAAAATCAGATCTGTCCACAATCAATTTTAATATCATTTCTGAAGTACATCGAGGAAATACAGAGTTCAGCCCGGGGGCCATTGAGTTTGTATCTGGAGCCTTGCTGCCCTCAGGAGAGGTTCAAAGATGGAAGGACTGTCAGAACGCGGCACCCCATTACCGCTCAACATCCACTGCCTGTAGTGCCTGCCAACATGAAAGCAAAGAAAAGAGAAGCTTGTCTAATTAGACCCTAATATCTCCTAGATGACACTGTTGTAAATCCCTTAAGCAAAATAGAAAACAAGAATTAAGTTAGGAAGAGAGACATGAACAAATATGGATGCACAAAATCCCTCTGGCGAGCCAAAGATCTCTGTGCTCAACATTATTGATTTCACCTGGAGGCAAAATGTTCCTTGTAACAAACTAACCAAAAGAATCATTTCCAAACAGAGGATGGGGGAGTGGGAGGGGAGAGTAAAAGATGGGGAAGGGAACACCTGCAAGGTATCAGGTAAATGGGGAAGGAATCCAGGAAAAAACCAACAATAAACACTGGAGCCAAGATGTGAAGCTCAATTTGTTCTCATTTTTAAGATGTAATCTCTCATTAAAAAAAAACACGTTATTAAGTTTAAATTAAACATCACTACATATTTTGGGAGAAAGCTGAGTCCAACATGGAGGCAACTCTAGGGCACGTTTTAGAGTTTCTCTGAATTCCTAAAGCTTGCCTTCAAGCTGAGTAAGGGGAAGGCCAGAGAATGCGTCCAAACACGTAAAGACATCCAGGTAACAGCAGTGCCTTCAGGGATACTCCGTGTGTTGAACGGGTTTCTCTCCACACACAGGTGTCTGCACACACTCCCACGAGCACCAGTTTCCAAAGAGGCTGGTCGTGAGATGCAGGTGACTTTGCCCCCCGACCAGGGCACGGACAACTGCTCGTGTCCTTTTCTGGTTCCATGTTCCCACACTCGGAAGGTCTGCTACGTGTCAGCCACTTAGACACCATAGCCAACATGACCACCAACCAGCCCCAACCCATTATCCCTCCCTCTCTCTACCACTCGGTCCTTACTTCACCTTCAGTCCAGTCACTTCTTCCTTCCTGTTGCCACAAGTCTGTAGAAACTGACACATGTATGACAAGATGCTGGTAAACAGACTCACACAAACAAACAAACCCTAGTCCCTCATCAACGAGGGCTGCTGACTTCCAAGGTCAAACACTCCCATCAGGGCTGATCGCATGCTGCCCACCTGACCTCAGGAACAGGAAGTTGGGAGGAGATGTGCACAGCTGTCTTTCAGGGGCCAGGGCAACCCTCCACAGCTCACCTCTGAAGGTAAGCTGAGGAGCCCAATGAAAGGAGCTTTGTCAATTAAAAGCCAAGGGGTGAGTCCTTGCAAGCCACAGAAACCACCATCCAGCCTCTGTCTTCTTCACACCCTGAGGTGCTGGATTTCAACTTAATAGATTTGATAAATATACCTCCCTCGGACTCTGTCCTTGCTGTCCCTGGAAGTGTATGGTTTTTACTGGGGGATACATGGACCTCAAGGAGTTCCTTTCTCATCCCTCAACAAGCATCTCTACAGAACACTTTCCTTTACGGGAAGGACAGTGAGAGTAAGGCAAAGACCTGATCTATAAGAAGGCCATCATTGTGAGATGTAGGGCTAATTATTTTATCCCATTCATTTATTTCTTCAACATTCATTTTAACGGAATCAATGTTCCTACTGTCGGAAGTTTTTCTCATCTTTGTAGAGATCTTTGTTCTGTTTTCTATGCCCCTGCAGAACGTATTTCCCACCTGCCTTAAAACATCTAACACACTGGAATTACTGTTTTACTTCGAGGAGACTGTAAGCTTCTTGAAAACAGGGAGATCTTTTCCTCAATGTCGTAGGCCCAGAGCCTAGCAGCCAGCCTGGTGCACAGGAGGAGCTAGGAAACACGGAACAAGGCTAGTGGACAATAGAACATACACTGTCCAGGAAGGCAGGCAGACTGAGGGCACGCCCAGCTCTGCTGTTAACTGGTTATGACATTTCCATCACTTACTGCATCTCTCAGGCTCCAGGGAACTACGTATAAAATGAAAAGATGAGTGGGAACTTTTCCAGGATACTTTTAATACTAAATGCTTACAAATTTAACTCATACTTCTACCGGGGATGACACTAATATCTACTAAAAAGATATCGCTTTCAAGTCCCAGGAAGAAAATGGATAATGTCAACTGAATTGAAGATAAATCCTTTTGTTCGCAACAATAAGTGATTTTCAGTATTGTGCTGCCTCTCACTGAACAGAGACGACACATGAGGGAAACGAATGAGGCGGCCTTTACTTCCTCAGTTGGCCAACCCTTTGTGTCTGAAACGCTGCTGGTACTTTTTCACACGCTAAAGCCGAAACCCACAGGTATTTTTGAATCGGCTTTTATTTTTCCATGGCCAGGAAAAGGAACCAGACGAACCTCATTCCTGATGTTTAACAAAAGACTTGACCCAAAAGTCAAATTTTAATATTTAATGAATGTCAGCTGAAATATTTCATTTGCCATTTTATATATATATATGTTTCTATAATTCTTTCAACCTGGGTGAATTTCAAATTGTAAATAACCCTGAAGGAGTTAACACCAGTGGTTTGCTACTAAACAGCCCCATGGTTCCCGGAAGAAAAAACATTAAAAGTCCTGGCTTTTAGCATTTGCTGATTTCCATGGCACAAATACTTCCACAAGGGTCAGTTTCAACGGAGTAACTGTTTGACAAGTGGCTCACTAAATTCCCAAGTATTTAAGATTTGGCTTTCCTGAGGCGGTACAAGAAGGTTCCAGCACACCACCAGAACACACAGACTTCACAAAAACGTACACAGTGCAGCTCCGAACCTCTGCTCTAAAATGTTGCTATAGAAAACTGTAGCCCCTGAACCGACAGCACTGGCAGAATCTCAGACAGGTATTGGCAGTCTTCAGCGCTCCTGGCCTGTCACCTTTTTTGTAAATAAAGCTTTATTAGAACAAACCGTGTCCATTTGTTTACATATGGTCTATAACTGTTTTTGCACTACAGTAGCAGAGATAAGTGGAAATCTTATGGCCCACAGAGCCTCAAATAGTTACTATTTGGCATTTTAAGAAAGATTACCAAATCTCCCAACTAGGAGGTTGTTGGAAATGCAGACACTCAGGCCCCACCCCAGACTTACTAACAGAATCTCTGTTACAAGATGTTCAGGCAATTCTTATGGAAATTCAAGGGTGAAAAGCACTGCTCTGGAGCATACTTGGATAGGAGGAGCACAGTGAGGGCCTCGCAGATCAGAAGGTGTGTGTATCAGGGCAGGCTTCTGCCAGACACACAGAGTTGGAAGGAGGTTTTCTTTAAGGTAGATACTGCGAGGAACTGGCTAAGAAGCCTGCAGGGAGCTGGCAAGCCAAGGTCAAAGCCCATAGGGCAGACCATCAGGAAAAGCAGGAAGGTACTCCTGGGCATGAATTGAAGCTTCTATCCAAAGGCAGAATTTCCTCTTCCTCAGGGAATCCTCAGTTCTACTCCTAATCCTTTCTCCTCATTGAATCAGGCCCCCTCAGATTATCTAGAATAATCTCCCTTATTTAAAGTCAACTGATTACGTACTTTAATCACATCTGTAACACACCTTCACAGCAAAACCTAGATCACTGTCTGAATAGCTGGGGACTAACACTTAGCCAAAGTGACACACAAACTGGGCATCACAGCAGAGCAGGAAATAAGTGAGTGAAGGGAAGATACAGACAGGATACACCAGAGAATAAATGCAACAGGTATTACTGAGTTAAATATCTCCAATTCGTAATACTGCAGAGGGGTAGACATGACCCTATGGGTTTCAAATAGTAAAAGTAATTATCACTTAATTCTGATATCACAAAAAAGATTTGGGATACGATACTCTATAAATTCTAATAAACCTTATAAAATCATCTTAAGAAATTAGGTGATAAAAAAAGGAAACTAGACCCCTGAAATATCTATGGTCTCCAAAAGAATCATTGTTATATAGTAATGAATGATATCAATGATCTCTCCCCACTGGATCTTAATATAAAATATGATTTAGTCAATTTAGAACCTGTGGCTGTTAAACTCCAAGGGATTAGTCTTGGACCCGATAATCAAAACTATTTCTGAACTTCTAAAGACCAGAAAAAAAAAATTTTTTTCCAGTGAGTTAAAATGATAAAGGTTTCCAATTGTAATGAGATGCTAGTCAAAACAACTCTTTAGATATCTCCTGGGGTCTTTGCTTGCCAAAGACAGCATAATATTTTCTCATTATTAGCTCTTCAGCAGAAAAGGAAGGCAGATATCATGTTCTTCTCCACCTCACCGAGGAAAGGGCACTTCGAACCAGTAATTTAGAGTGCCAAAATGAAGGGAAGATGGCTACAGAACTTACAGTGATGTGTAATTATTCCACTGAAAGAAATGGGCTGTGAATATGTCTGTTGATTCTGCTTCAAGAGCAGCTCTCCTGAGGAATCTGATTTAGGAAGACAGAAACTAACCAAAAAACTCTTGTCAAGCACAGACTCCTCATTTCCTTACTGTGTGTCATGGTGCTCTAGGAGAATATTTTTGTGACCACCAAAATGAGTTATCAAACCCAGGGTACTTTTAGACTTCAATCATCTTGCTACATCAAAGTGTATGGTAATCTCTATATTTTAATATAAAAATCTATGGAGTTTGGAGGACACCAATTTCTTTAATTTAAAAGTTTGACCTCTGGGAACATCCCACATTCATCCTAAAACATAGTTTGAGTGCTTACCCATGTGTCAAGCTCCCTAAAAGAAATGGGAGGGGCCAGAACAGGGATTCTTGACTGTGACTGCAGAACAGAATCTGCTGGGGTACTTTTTAAGATACAAACATCTGTGCTGTAACACAAACCCATGGATCCCAGAGTTAGGATCCATGGGAGTGGAGCCCAGGATTAGGTAAACTGAAAAGCTCTCAGGTTGATTGCAAGGTGCAGTCAGGGTGGAGAATTACCAGGGAGAAGAATTCAGGCAACAGCCTGAAAAATATAGAACGCTCCACTTTTACTCAATAGCTGTTCAAGGGAGGAAAGGAAGTCGCAAGTGCCCCCTTAGTTAAGCACCCAGAGTGCGCAGTGTTTGGAAGAGAAGTTAGGGTTTCAGGAGTGTGTTGTTTAGGAGCTTGGGCTTTGCCTCCGGATGACCAGTGTCCCCGTTCCTACAGCGCCACCACTGCCACCCAGCTTCTCTCGTCCAAACTCTCCCGCGGGCTCCCCCTTCCTGCTCCCACTCTACCCTGTTCCCCACTCAGTAACTGCAGTGCTCTTTCTAAGATGTAAATATGTCACAAATCACATCCCTCTAACTTCCCTCCAGCCACACGTACCTCTGTCCTTTCCTCAAACCCAGCCACCCCACCTCCTGTCGAGGGTCTTCAAAATGGTACCCGCCCATCTACAAGCTCTCGTGTACTTAACCTTGTTCAATTTTTAGGTCAACTGTTCCTTCCTGGGGGAAGGCTTCACTCAGCCTCTATACTGTTATAGCACTTTACACAGCTCACAAATGCTGTTTATTTGGGTGATACTAGTGTTCATTTCTCCTGCCACACTTGAAGTCTCATGAGGACAGTGGGCATGTTTCTTTTGATCTGGCTTCCCCTCAACACTTAGCACACAGGGCCTTGCCCGCAGCAGACATGTTGGATGAATATTCCTCGTATTACACAGGACAATGCATAGAAAGAACTCAGCAGCTGTAGAACTCAGGGGCTTCATCTACCATAATTTAAGCACAACGTAGTATGTTCTACCTATGGCATGTGAAGATTTTAAAATATGAAATATACCAATTAACAAATATTCATATCTTGGGCTACCATCCAAAGCAAATACCACAGATATTATAAATTTTTATTTGGAATAGTATTTGCTAAAGATTGTTGGAAAATACTATGGTGACAAATACAAAATCACAGGCAAAAATAAGCTTTGTTGTGATATTAAGAAAGAGTAGAAGAGGTACAGGATATATCACACTGTGTGTAAGTGACACTGTTATCTGAACTCTAAGTTTTTAATATAAGAGAAGGTTTAAAACTATCCAGAGTGGGCTTCCCTGGTGGCACAGTGGTTGAGAGTCCACCTGCCGATGCAGGGGACATGGGTTCGTGCCCCAGTCCGGGAAGATCCCACGTGCCGTGGAGTGGCTGGGCCTGTGAGCCATGGCTACTGAGCCTGCATGTCCGGGGCCTGTGCTCCGCAACGGGAGAGGCCAAAACAGTGAGAGGCCTGCGTACCACACACACACACAAAAAAAAAACTATCTGGAGTAGCATTTAATATCAGGGCAAGGAACTGAGGTCTCAACCAGGAAGACTACAAAAAAAAAAAAGCACATGAAGTTCAAAAGAATACGTTGCCTGTGAACATCTATGGGACATTCCCTTCCTCATCTCTGAGTTTCATGAATTGACACTGCAGTCTCCAGAGGCACAGAGTTTCACTGAACATAGTTTTTTCAATTGGACCAAAACTGATAATTTTTTACCATAATTAAAACTTAAACCAACCACCCTCAACTAAACAGCAGTCAAATAATGTAAACCTCATTAATATTTAGGCTCTTTAAAAAAAAAAAGTGCCCCTAATGGTAGTGTATTAGGTAAACAAAGAGTTGCATACACCACCTGTCCCATTCATTCATCAAGATCAGAGAAACTCAAGGTCCAATAATTTTTTTTTCTGCATGTGGCTGTAAGATCCTAAGTTAATACAGTGGGGATGAGTGCTTCTGGCCAGGGCCTCAACTTGGCCATTGCTCAGCTCTGACCTCAGTTCCTTGTGTCATGAAGGCAAATATCAAGCATCCCCTAAGCAATCAAGATGTACCCCATCACAATGGCTGCACTTTTAAAGATTTTTTTTTCTCTTGAACCTATCACGTGGAACTGGAGCTTGATTCTCATTGGTTCTCATCCCCTAAGCTTGCCATTTCAGAAGTAGAAATTTCCAATCCATGGGTTCACTCCCTCCAAAGGTGCCAACTCAAAACTGGTGCTTCCCTTATGCTCATGGAAGCACTATTTACAATAACCAAGATTTAGAAACAACCTAAATGTCCATCAACAGATGAATGGATAAAGAAGATGTTTTTTATATATATATATATATATATATATATATTATACACACATACACACACAATGGAATATTACTCGGCCACAAAAAAAAGAATGAAACAATGCCATCTGCAGCAACATAGATGGACCTAGAGATTACCATACTAAGTGAAGGAAGTCAGAAAGACAAATATCATATGATATCACTTACATGTGGAATCTAAAATATGACACAAATGAACATACCTATGAAACAGACTCACAGACATACAGAAGAGACTTGTGGTTGCCTGGGGGGTGGGGAGTGGGAAGGGAAGGATTGGGAGTTTGGGATTAGCAGCTGCAAAGCAGTATACGTGGAATGGATAAACAATAAGGTCCTACTGTAGAGCACAAGGAACTATATTCAATATCCTGTGATAAACCATAATGGAAAAGAATATGAAAAAGAATGTATGTATAACTGAATCACTTTGCTGTAGAGCAGAAATTAACACACTGTAAATCAACTATACCTCAATAAAAAGTTGTTTTCTAATTTTAAAAAATAAAGAATAAAACTGGTGCTTATTTCTTAGTCCCTCCCAGTCTTTTATTCTAGATCTTATTCTTGTATACACATTTCTAGGAGGTGCCAGGTTTTTCTTTCCAAAATCAAAATAATGACCCAAATAAAATTCTCTTATGAGATTTACTTTTGTAGGTTTGGGCTGTCAGATTCTGTGCTTGAGGTAAGAACAGAAGAGAGAACTCATCTGTGATCACAATGTCTATGAACCTCTAAAGGTTTTGGCTAAAGATGCAAAGAATTCATTATATGGCAGAAAATTCTAAAGTAGAAATGGAGTCCATTTTTCTTCTACGGAAGGGGATGGCTACTCCCACTCATGTAGCATGAGGTGCTGTCAGTCATGTGTCTGCATTTGGGTAAACCCGCCTTGCATGTCTTCAGGGTATCCTTATTTTTATATCCCCTCTCATAATTAAAGGTGCTGGCCAAATGCTATGAGTTGCCTCAGATGCAACATTTTACAGGGGTGACCTTTTCCCAACAGTGCCCAAGCATCGACCTGAGAAAGGATGTGAGAAAAAGGTGAGGTATTCTAGGATCATCTTCTTAGTTGACCCAGACTTGTGTTCTCAGTTGTATTTGTTGAATAAATGAATCAACTGACCATCAGCTTGAACAGAAACTTTTAGGCGAAACTACCTGGTGAATATTGCTTTTGTTTCTGGAGGAAAATGTTACACTGTAGAGGCTGTGTGATTAAAAAGAAAAATCAATAGTGACTTTTAAAATACATTATTCAATGTCAAGGTCTCTCTAAACAACAAATGTATACATGCACACCCACACATAATTGCATGAATACATAAAATTTGAATTGTATAAGAAGTTAACTCTTTTGTTTGTGTTTCCTTTTTATTGGAATATATTATCTAATTGATTGGTGATATGTTTCAAAACACAGCAAATTTAGGGCATGTCAAAAGGGCAGAGGAGCCGACTTGAAAGGGCTGCTAATGGCCAGATCTGAACCATTCAGAACAAAATGGTAGTAATGGATTATACCCCACAGAACAGAACAAGAAACCAGAAGAGTATACTGATAAAACAATTCAACAAAGAGGGAGAAAACAGTTCTCTTCTGTAGTATAATTCCAACTAACGAATGTATAAAGAAAAATAAAAAAAGAGAAATCACCATTTGGCAATAGCCAAGTAACACTTACAGTAAAATGAGTATGCTAAATTCTGATGAAAACCAGGGAGTTTACATGGTCTCAATGAATGTCTTCGTGAGCTATTTATTGATTACAAAAAGAAATGATAAACTTGCAGTAGAGAAACTTAGCAGACCACAGCTTATCCAGGAGATTAAAGTTAATATCACCATTAACTGAACAACAACAAACATCAACCTATAGGTCTCCTGATATGATGCACTGAGGGGAACACATTATCACTTTGTGGTATTCTTGCCAAGAATGCGTAACATGAATTTAGTTATAAAGAAAAGTCAGAAACCAAAGGCAGGGCATATACTACCAAATAACTGAGCCAGTACTCTTCAAAACTCTGAAGGACCTAAAGCATAAAGACTGAGGTACTGTTATAGACTAAAGGATACCAAGGAGACATGAAAATTAGATGTAATTCATGATATTAGTTTTGATCCCGGACCAGAAAAAGAACATTACTGACAATTGGCAAAATTCAAACAATTCCTCGAGCTTAATAACATTTATCAAGTTATGGGTTTTTTAAGATGTTAGTATTTAAGGGACCTTCCCTGGTGGTGCAGTGGTTAAGAATCTGCCTGCCAATGCAGGGGACACGGGTTCGATCCCTGGTCCAGGAAGATCCCACATGCTGCAGAGCAACTAAGCCCCTGCACCACAACTACTGAGCCTGTGCTCTAGAGCCTGTGCACCACAACTACTGAGCCCACGTGCTGCAACTACTGAAGCTGGCATGCCTAGAGCTCATGCTCCACAATGAGAGAAGCCACCACAATAAGCAGCCCACGCACCACAACGAAGAGTAGCCCCTGCTCACCACAACTAGAGAAAGCCCATGCACAGCAACAAAGACCAACGCAGCCAGAAATAAATTAATTTAAAAAAAAGATGTTAGCACTTTGTACATCTGATGAAATTTATATATTAATAATTGCTAAAGTGTTTATAATTTTGTGTAAATCTGAAATAATGTCAAAATTAAAACTTTTTAGTGATAGAACTCTACAAGAAAACATTCTGTTTTCAAAATGGGCAGAAGATCTGAATAGACACTTCACTGAAGAAGATTATAGTGTATTAAAATACGCTCCACATCATCTGTCAGTATGGAATATTAAGTTAAAACAATGAGATACCACTACATAGTTATTTGGATAAAACCCAAAAAACTGACAATACTGACTGCTGGAAAAGATGTGGAAAAACAGGTATTCTTATATTGCTGACATGAATGCTAACTGGTACAGCCACTCTGGAAGACAGTTTGACAGTTTCTTATAGAATTAGTTACCTTAAAACTCATGTCCACACAAAAACCTGCATGAAAATGTTTATAGTAGCCCTATTCAGAATCACCCAAAACTAATCAACCAAGATGGCCTTCAACAGGTAAATGGATAAACTGTGGTATATCCATGAAGTAGATTATTATTCAGAATGTTTTGAGCTCTCCAGCCATTAAGAAGATACATACTGTGTGATTGCAATTGTATGTATCTACAGAGGGAAACTACAGAAGCAGTAAAAAGATCAGTGGTTTCCAGGTGTTTGGGGGGAAGGAAGGGATGGAATAGCACATCTGGCAAAAGAGGGCTTGATTTTCACTTCAGGGATGTATCATTCCAAGGCAGTTTCTTCTCTATCAGAACTACACATAAAATATCCAACTGACTCCGAAAAGGTAAGTACAACGAGAAAGAATGGTCTATTAAAATTCAAAAGTAAAATTCGAGTTAGTGATATGGTAAGAAAGAAACGATGTGCTGGTTGTTGGAATCTCTTGAAAGAAAAGTTGGAAAAGGACACAAACACTGGATTGATAAGGATACACACTAAGATCTTGCCTATATTTTCCTGCTATCTAAATCGATGTCACAGAAGTGACGTGGAGATAAAGATTTGGACTGGCGTGGTCAGAAATGTCAGAGGGGGCTCTTGACGCTTATAATGCTTGCTGTAAGCCAGAGGACACCTACTGCCAAAACAGGGGTGAGGTACCAAAAATTGATGGTGATCATGCATGGATTTTTAAATTCACCTGTCACATGACTTAAGATTGGTTGTGCTCTTCACCCTACATGATATCCAGAGACCTAATCAGTAGTTGTGGGCTACTACGTAAAATTCTGCCACTGAATATGAAAAACATGGTCATGAAAACTAACCTTCTAAATAAGCAAAATCCTCTCTCAAGTTTAAGAATAGTCAAATCAAGAAGGAAAAAAAAACCTGTGGTTTTCTTCACTTACAAGAATGAATGAGAATTCAAAGAATTCTCTATCAAGTATTTAAAATTAACTGAAGTAAACTAGAGTCTATGTTTACCAAGTTTCCTGATTCTTTGCTGTAAGCAGACATGGATTTCAATTCCAACTTCAGCACATACTAGCTATGTAACCACAGGAAAATTACCTAAGTTATATTTCTGCCTTTGTACAAGAATACTACTACTTGCTACTTCATAGATTTTTAAGGTTGAGATAATGCATGTAATTCACTAAGAGAGTCTGACCATAGAAACTACACACACAAAAAATGTGAACTTATTGTTAGTTATTTACTGTTTATATTTTTAAATCTCCAAATTGTGATATTGAGTCAATTAGTGAGAATTACATACCTAGAAAAAAGTTATTATGTATCTAGTATCATAAAACTCCACTTTTTCTTTTGTTTAATTGAAGTACTGTTAATTTACAATGTTGTGTTAGTTTCAGGTGCAGAGCAAAGTGATTCAGTTATACATACATTTTTTTCAGATTATTTTCCCTTATAGGTTATTACAAAATATTGAGTATAGTTCCCTGTGCTAAAGTCCTTGTTGGTTATCTATTTTACATACCGTAGTGCATATATATTAATCCTAAACTCCTAATTTATCCCTTTCCCCTTTATGTTCAATCAAGAATTTTTAAAGTTAATGTTTCAATATATTCCTGAAAAGATCTCCAGATAAACTCTTATAATACATGCTAATAATGCATAATATTTTGTACCAATAGGCATCTAAAGTACTAACAGTACCTGACACAGCAGTTTATCAATAAATGGTAATTTGATGATGATAATGATAATAACTATAATGATGATGAGATTGGGAGGAGGAAGAGGACAAGAAAAGGAACTAGGGGAGGTATTTCCTCAGTTATAATTATACACATTCTGGTCCCACAAGCCACTAAAGAAGTGTGAGAGGCATTATAGATTGACAATCCACCACAAAAGAGTGAAAGAATTTGATCCTAGGAGACACTTTAAGGTGAATATTTTCTTTGGAAAGTCTTTTAAAACATGAGATTCTTAATTATTAATTGAAGTTTTAACATAATTCGTCCTAGTGCTCGAAAGCCCTTGTAATCCTTTACCTGGCCTGAGCAGTGGGGCAAATATTCCCGACTGGAAGCATTCGCTAGGAAAGCTCTTTGCTCCAGAACAAGCATTAAGTAGTTAGAAAGTCTCCCATAAATATTGCACTAACATTAAAGAAATTATGATTCTTCAGGAAAAATAGACATGCCTTTGGATGTTCGGTCAAGAATTAGAAGGTCCACCTACAGTGCAGAGTTCTATTATTTTACCAACTCACACCAACTAAGTAGATAGCAAGGCATTTGCTTCAATCCAGAAGAGCGCATGATCCAAAGTATAATACTAATCTTAACTGTGAACATGTCAAAACTTAAATAGTGTTTATTACAGAAGACCTATGGGTCCTGTGTTGTTTGGTCTGAACCAGGCTTCTAGCCTCCTTCCCTGTCAGTCTATTCTTAAAACTATATTTAATTTAATTAATGCACAAATAATATAATCAGTCCAAATTAAGAACATTCTAAGATTATTTTTCACAAAAGTATAAAAACTAAAATAAACTACCTTATACTTTATACAAGATAAAATGGGAGAGTCCCTCTAATAGAAACCAAAGTCCATTTAAACCATCACCAGAGCGGTGTGTACAACCACTTAACGCACAACACTTACTGTGATGCTCTATAAAGAACACGGAAAAGAATCAAAAAAAAAATGCCAATCCATATTACTCAAAAGAAATAGGCAGCACATACATAACTTTGAATCCACATCCCCACACTTTGAATTCCCAGGGCCTTCAGAGAACCATCAGCAATCACATTGCTCAAAAGGTGAGCATATTTGACATTTTAGCTAACCAATCCTTAGTCCTGTTATGAGTCTGCAAAGTTAATTGAACACTGAAAATGAGTTTGAAGAATTAATCTAATTCTAAATATTTTAGAATTGAAGTAGAATAAAATTATAAATCAGTTTTTACTTTCGATTTCTATTACAGATAATGGAAATAAGTTTTTAAACTAAAATTCTTACCTTACTTTATCATTTTTCATACCATTAGGTTTACTGCTATTTCAAAGGATAACAATTAGTATGTTTGAAAATAAATCTAAATACATGGAAAATTATTAGAGCTATATGCAGTTGTAGGTTCTGAACAACAATGCTGAAATTTTTAGGACTATAACTACTAATTTATTTCTATTTCCACATTCTGGACAGTAGCTCAGAAAACATTACATAACATTCTGAAATGACAGCTACATGAGAAGCAAAATAACCTGAATAGCAAAGGCAATAAGTAAAAGGAATGATCAAAATTCTCTTTCAAAAGTTTTGGCTGTGCAAAACTTTCCTATTAGTTGCTAAATCAGAGAAAAAAGAAGGGAAGACAAAGGAGCAGGAAAGAACATGAAAGACCCCAAAAAGAGGAGGTGGAGAAACGTCAGCTGCCTTGCTAGATTTGTCTTTCTTAGCACACTGGTGAAGCCTTGTGCTTCTTAAGGGATGTGTTTGCAGAGATCCACATTTGAGCACTGAGGGCTTTTGACCTGTTCAAGGGCAATGTCAACTTTTCTCTCCCTGTTCCTCTAAGTACAAATATAAACTCTGAAACAGTGCACAAGACAACCAAAGGAGAATTCAAAAGGTGGGATGAAAAAGGGAAACTAGTTAGGAACTTAGGACTAGAGAACAATGTAGCAAGAGGGTAACGTATGATGCCCCACCCAACAGAAGAAAGAGACACATGTCACCAACCCAAATCCTAACCAAGAAAGCAACCAGGTGTTTTCTTCTGTGGATTGAACAGGAGGAGTCTTTTCAACAACAGGCAAACCCTGCTGGCACAAAGGATCAACAAGCACCCAAGGAAATGCCCTCCTTTCCCCTTCACCTTGGGGCCTGACCCTCCCCTTAGACACCAAGAGACACTGGGAGGCCAGGAGCAGAAGCAAGGGGGCTCCTGCCATCACAAATGCCTACCTGGGAAGCCCACTCCACATCTGACAGGTAGAGAGGATGCTACAGCAAAAAGTACCTGGCCAGGGAAATACTTTCCCTGAGGGTCTGAGGGGTTCTCCCACCTACAGGCAATAGACACCCTGGACTGAGAAATCTTCTTCGGCCCCCATCTCATCCACCACCAGCACAGACTACGGGAGACTCAGTGGCACAAGATAAATCAAGCAGTTCAAAATACGAAGACAAACACTCTGATAATTGTCATTAGAACCATAGCCAACAAAGGCAGACTAGGACTTTCATGCCAAACTTAAACAGGTGAATGCCTGATAAAACATAAATTAAGAAAGAAAGAAAGATCTAATGTAACCTAAGAGTCAAAATGTCCAGGATACAACTGAAATTCACCCACTATACTAAGAAGCAGGAAAATCACAAAGCGAATGAAAAAAGATCAACTGATGTGAACATTAAGGTCAGATGTTGGAGTTGCCTGATGAGGATGAAAAACCATCCCAAAAGTAATTCAACCACCAATAAAAAATTCTTTTGAAACAAATGAAAAAATAGAAAATCTCAAAGAAATTGAGTTATAAAAAGGAAATAACTTGAAATTGTAGACCTGAAAAGTACAGCAAGAGAAATGAAAACTGAAATTCACTGGATGAGCTGGAATTAACAGTACATATAATCAGTGAACTTGGAGACAGATCAATAAAATTCACCCCAATCTTAACAGAGCAAACACTGTAGAAAAAAGAGCCCCGGGGACCTGTGGGACAATAACCAAAAGCCCAACATTCCTTGGATACTCAGGAAGAGGGTAACAGTCAGTGGGCTTAAAGGGTATTTGAATAAATGGTTAAAAACTTGAGTTTAGCAAAGATCATAAACAGATTTAAGAAGTTAAGGAAACTCTCTAGAAGATAATTCCAAAGAAATCCTTGCCAAAACTCATCATAATTAAACTTCTAAAAACTGAAAGAAAAATATCTAGAAAGCAGCCAGAGGACAGTGACATATTTCTTCTAGGGGAACACCAATTCAAGGCCACACGATCTGTCATCTGAAACCATGGACAAGAGGAAGTAGCACAATTTCCACGTGCTGAAAGAACTATCAACCATGAATTCTATATCCAGTGACACTATCCTTCAGGAATCAAAGGAAAACAACACAAGTTCTCTGATGAAGAAAAACTTTTTAAATGTCACTAGTAGACCTACCCTAAAAAAAAGATGGCTAAAGCAAGTTCAGCAAACAAAAAGTTTATGAGAAAATAAAGAAGGAGCTTCAGGATGCAAAAAAAAAGAATGGAAAAAACAGAAATACAGGTAAATAGAATAGACTATCCTCATGAGTTTTCTCAATTAGTAGTGATGTTTGCTACTATTAACAACACAATCTGATACTAAAGGTGATATTTAAAAGTGGGAAAATTGTAGGGACCTAAATGGAAATGAGGTTTCCACATGTCACTCAAAGTGGTAAAACACTGACAACAGTCATGTGTATTACCATACACATGTATGTTGTAATACCCAGAGCAACCACTAAAAAGCACCACTTTCAGGGTATGCATATTTAGCCAAATCCTTAGTTTAAGATCTCCATGACAGGGACTTCCCTGGTGGCTCAGTGGTTAGGAATCTGCCTGCCAATGCAGATGACACGGGTTCAAGCCCTGGTCCGGGAGGATCCCACATACCTAAGCCTGTGCACCGCAGCTACTGAGCCCTGAGCTCTAAAGCCCACGAGCCACAACTACTGAGCCTGAGTGCCGCAACTACTGAAGCCCGTGCACCTAGGGCCCGTGCTCCGCAGCAAGAGAAGTCATCACAGTGAGAAGCCCGCGCACCGCAGCAAAGAGTGGCCCCCACTTGCCCCTGCTTGCCGCAGCTGGAGAAAGCCCATGCACAGCAACGAAGACCCAACACAGACATAAATTAGTTAATTAATTTAAAAAAAATCTCCATGACAACTTCAAGTCTCCTTCACCTGCCTAATACTTGTAGTTTCTTGATGGTCCAAATGAAGCTCTCTTCTTTTCTAAAATCTCCTCTGGTCACCCCAATTTGAAGATAAGTGAAATTCTACAGTGGATAATTCATCCCACTCAATTCAAAGATACTGTATGATACTTCAAATTGTCTTCTATTATTTCATATATGTCTATCTTCCCAACTATGATAATTGTAAAATTTTTTGTCATCTTTGTGAATCCTCAGTCCCTGTTCAATAAACTTTTGATAACCATTGACCGCATGGATGAAAGTTCTTGAATGGAAACTATATTTTTTTTAAGATTTATGATTTATTTTGTTTTAATTTACTTTTGGCAGCGTTGGGTCTTAGTTGCGGCACGCAGGATCTTTCATCGTGGAGCGCAGGTTTTCTCTTCCCTACTTGTGGCACACGTGTTCCAGAGAATGTGGGCTCTGCAGTTTGTGGCACGCGAACTCAGTACTTGTGGCTCACAGGCTTAGTTGCCCTGTGGCATGTGGGATCTTAGTTCCCTGACCAGGGATGGAACCCACATCCCCTGCACTGTAAGGTGAATTCTTTACCACTGGACCACCAGGGAAGTCCCCAAAGCTAAGTATTTTCTAATAAAAACACCTCCCATTTCAGAGATGAGAAAACTGAGGTCAATGAATTATTTATAAGATCATAGAGTATAAAAAGTAAATAATGCAAAATGTGTAAGAACTTAATGGTAAGATAGAATTTTAGCAAGGTAGAGAATGATGGTCCAAATACCCTTAACAGTGGCAACATCAGACCCAGCAGAAGCTGAATATCAGTGGCAGCCTTTG
Organism: Mesoplodon mirus; assembly: GCF_964341445.2. Taxonomy (NCBI): domain Eukaryota; kingdom Metazoa; phylum Chordata; class Mammalia; order Artiodactyla; family Ziphiidae; genus Mesoplodon; species Mesoplodon mirus. The sequence continues at coordinate 82,949,632 of NC_138989.1, read as the reverse complement.
TGTATGTTATGCCATCTGAGGCTTAGGATGGATTGAAACACCTGAATCAGATAAACACGACAAGAGCAAACTGAAATGAGACAAGTACAAATTATAAAGTGGTCATTTCTTCTGTAACAGAAGTTGGCACATACCTCATTACATTTTTTTTAAATGCTCTCTATCTAAAGGATGTTGTAAAGATGAGATCACAGCTTACATTTGGAAAGTACAGTGACAAATTTCCCAAGTTAGTTATAAAATTAGAATAGTTTGATCCATTTTTAATTGTAACTAGATTCAGTGCATTATCCTTCAAAATGTATAGCATTAATTTCATAAGTTATCAAAGGAAAAGGATTCCCCTCCACCACATCAACGGTATCTATGAATGATGATGCAAATATGGATGGAAACATAATTTGAATCAAGTACCAATCACATCAAATCACTCAAGAAAGAGGTAATAAAAGAAGGATGAGGTCACAGAAACATTCATTTACATAAAAAAGTAATGGTCAATATATTAAGTAGACAAAAGAGTAAGTGAAATATTTGCTGAATGCAAAAGGAATCATTGGAGCTCATATTTAATTCTTCTGACGTTGGAGCAGATATAGATTTTCATTTTACTTCTATTGAAGGACTGACCTAGAGCCTGACTTATAAAAGATGCTGCTCACAGAGCCCATGTTTCCAGTTTCATGATGTGTCAAAGAGGGATACAAATCAAAGGGAAACAAGAAACCTCAAATGGAACCACGTACATATGTGCCTTTGGAAAAATAGATAAATGGTAATTGTGGATATTTTGCCTCACGTTTTTAGTCGAAATTAAGGGCAAATAGCAATGCTCCCTGCAAAACAGCAAATGGAAAACTGAATCTGAGACATAACATAGTTTTTAATATCTTTAACCAAAAGCATTCTTTCTACATCTTTCACATGCTTTGATCTCCAAAGCATGCAAGAGAATCAATGTGCTGAAATAACCAGTACAGGCAAAGACAGTCAACTCAAAGGCTTCCTCCTTCACCTTCATGACAGATATTTAAATAAAAGTCATCTGAATGATTCTCTGCAGAAAGTTAATTTTTATTTTTAAAAAACTATGGTGAGGGGATGACTGACAGGCAAACTTTAGATCTCTCCCTTTCTAAACACAGATTATTACTATCAGATTTAAGCTGTAACTGGAATCATGTTCCTTTGGGTAGATGTTGGTACCTGAAGAAGTCTGAGGTGGATGTGAAACGGAGCAGGACCCTATGGTCCTTGTCCCCCATGTCCTCAGCCTGCCTTTTGTCTGTGGAAAAACTTCAGCCAAAGAATAAGTTTAATCAGAGAAGTGAGAAAATGCAGAAACAAAGGAAAACAGTCCAACCAGACCAAATAATACTAGTTTAGTCATTAAGCAAAGTCAAGTACCTTTAGTTCCTCCTCAAGGGCTCTAGGTAATATTCTGAGCCATATCCTGTGAGCTGTCCTATAGATACTGAAAGCCCCACCAGGTGGAAGAAGTTAACTACATGATGACCAGACTGTAGCCATGACATAAGCTGCCACAGTTCCAAGAATGGCCTCAAGAAAATGCAAACAAACCGACCCTGGAACTGAAGATTAACTGTACTTAAAACAATCAAGATGATGCTGGTCAGACCACCGCATGACCAATTTCAAGATGACTGTCAGAGCTGCCTGGGCTGTTTCTGCATGGAGCCCCTCCCTCCACCTATAAAAGCTCTTGCCCCCTGATGGTCAGTGGGGGAGTTGGCCTTTGGACAGGAGTCTGCTCTCCCTCCCCCCAACCCAGTTGCTGGCATCCAAAATAAAGCAAACTTTCCTTTCCACCAACTCGCCTCTTTACTGGCTTTTGAGCTGCGAGCAGCCGGACGCCACTTTCGGTTACAGATGCTAGCTACCACCTGCCCCACAACGTACCAAGTTATGAAGGACGCTACTCAGAGACACAATTCAGCAAGACAGTCATTTCACAACGAAATGCTTATTAGCAATCAAGCACAAAAGGTGGTCTTTACAGCCTACCTGTAAACTGGATAAAGTTTCAGGCTTCTATCCTTTTAATTGATTTAGTCACCTGTTTATTAATTTTTCATTTAGGGCAATCACCAAAATCCAGAGGCAAGATTCCTTCACCTCAAGGCTAGGATCAGGCAATCAAAAGCTGAATATGGGGCCACTGAAGGATTTAGCCCAGAACATCATCCCTACACAGTGAAGACCAAAGCTTTAGTCCCCCCATCCAGGCATAGGTGAGACTGTCTAAAATATCTTCAGCCAGTCCGTGTATTTAGAACTGTCACCGAAAAGAGCCCACTTCTGAAATTCATCTTGCTAAGTAGTAGGTCACCATTCTGAACAAAAGCTCATTTTGGATATTTAATAAACGAATTCGCCAAGTGGCCTAGTGGAGGGAAATACGTGGAATAAAACTGCTGAGAGTGGCCACTTCTGAAGCATGTTCTGCCTGGTTAGAACCACCCTGAACTCTGATTTCCTGATTAGAACCTAAGTAACAAACACATAATTTTACACTATATATGCTGATGCATTTAAAGTAAGCTACAATCATGACAGCATCTTTTCCTGTTATAAAAGTAACTTATTCAAGTTGCAGAAAAATTTGAAAACACATTTATTTAAAAAAAAATTAAATCTACCCAGAATTAGAACTCTACCATCAAGTACAACACATAATCACTATTAAAATTTTGACCTTCAACACACACACACTCTCATACATTTTGTTGTGTGTAAGTATACTCAGACGCAGACAAATATGAAAGTATATATACTGAGTGACCAGAGCTCCAACGTACACAAAAGATCACATTCCTATGCATGACCAAATTCCACTACCTGAGGAGCCGCCTCTGTACTGGTAGAGCTGCAAGGCTGGTTTTGAAGATTACTCTGACTTTATTTCTACAGTTTGCGGAGGTTTGTCACATGACACCCATTTTCACTGCTCTATTTTGTCATTTGACTTAGACCATTAACCTTATTTCTATTAATTCTCAATTCTAGAATGTATTTCCCACCACAGGGCTACTGTGGCTGACACCAGGTCTCAGAGGAGATTGATTCGTTCGGTCATTCATCTGGCAAATACTTATTCAGTTCCTACTATGTTGCATACACCTTTCCAAGGCCTGGAGCTACAGCAAACGGAAAAACACCCATTATTTTACAGAGCTCAGATTCTATTGAGATGGGGGAGCGGCCACGGGGTGCTGTTAGCAATAAATGAAGTAACCGAGTAAAAAAGCCATCATGTCATCTAGTGATGAGTAATAAAGAGAAAAAAGTTAAAGCAAGGAAGTACGATGGGAAGTGCTGAGATTAAAGGAGCTGCATCTTCAAATAGAGTGAAGGAAACCAAACAGATGCGATCTGAGTGAAACCTCAGGAAGTCAGGGAGTGTGGCGTAAATTTCTTGGTCTCTGGATGGAAGGTGCACATGCAAAGGCTCTGAGTGAGAAGCGCGTGTGTTGAATTCAAGGCACAGCCAACAGGCCCACAGAGTTGGAGCAAAATGAGTGGGGATGCATAGATAAAGATGGGGTCAGGGTCCATCGGGTCCAGATTTCACAGGGCTTTGGCAGCCATGGGGGCACTGGGCTTGTACCTCCCTGAAATGGAGAGCCATTGGAGAGTCTTCAGAGGGGTGACTTTATCTGCTTTTACCTTAAGAAGATCATTCTGGCTTCTGTGCTGAGAATACAAAGATAGGAAGAGAGGCAAAGAAGAGGAACCACTGGACTTACCAAAGCAAAGGAAGATAAGGACAGACTAAGGTGATAACAGTAGAGACGGTGAATGGACAATCAATTTAGTTCGAAGGTGGACCCAACCAGGCTTTACACCGGATCAAATATATGATGTGAGAAAGGAAGGAATACATTTGATGCCAGTATTTTGGATTTGATCTAAAGACTGGCACTACCATTCACTCCAAATGCAGACTCTAAGCTATGAGACTTTGTGAGATTACGGAGGGAGAGAGGGAGTGAAGATCAATGAGAAGAGGTCCACAGACTCCATCTGGGGCACCACCAATGCTTAAAGTCAGAGAGGTGAGAAGGACCCGGCAAAAAAAGATTGAGAAGGAGAAACCAGAGAGCTGAGAGGAAAATCAGGGGAATGCACTGCCCTCTCCCCACACAAGCCACAGCTGAGATCAGGGTTTAATATGTCTTGTGACTTTACTACAGGCTCAAGAAGAACAAAATTCAAGGTGTAAGCAAGGGATGAAACAGGAATGGCTACACTGCCTGATGGACCTGTGTGACCCCAGGTACAAATCCAACCTCACGTGGTGCCATGGCGTCAAGATAGCCATCATCTAGCACCAGTTCTCCCGCATGCCCGAGGATGCTCTTTTTCCCCTTGGGGGACACCTGGAACATGTCCAGACTCACTGAAAATAAGACCAAGGAGAAGATGAAACCACAGGGAGAAAGGAATGGCACCACCACATCAGTCGAGGGCTTCACTTCCAAGACCTCATTTCTTAAAATTCAGGATGTGCGTCTCTTGGCACAGATCAGCAGAAGGGCCTCTCCCCTTCCTCCATCTGCACCTGTGGACTATACTTTATGGGCCTAAAAGTAGTACACAGATGCAGATGAAGGACGCATATAGGATATGCGTTCAGAGCACAAAAGACCAGCATTCGTCTAAATGCTAAGCCTGGGGTAAGAGAGTAGAACGCTGCCTTCCCCTATTTCATTTTTCTAAATTAGGCACTTAGAGGAAGCAGAATGGCTTTGAGAACCAGCATTGCTCCAAGGCCTTATTATGCTGTGTCCAGTATCACTGCATGTGGATGCTGCCTGTCTGTCCACATCTAGGACTCCTTCCAGCCTCACGTGATGATGACTGAACACCTGTCCTGTGGTCTTACAGGGCCTCAGATGCTGATCTCCTGGAAGCCAGATCACAAATGCCCTCACAAGGACAAGCCAACTTCACAGCCATAAGTTCATCTTTGGCAATGACACTTTTCTCACTGGGAACAGAGTCTCCAGAGGTCCATCTTTGTATCCTTGGAAGGATCACTGTTTTGGGAGGCTCTTAGTAAAATTCCCTTTTGTAAGCTTAAGACTTCTTAATATTCACCATATGCTTTATATGTTATCTATCCTCTTTCATTGGAAAAACAGATGACAAATGGGTAGTGTTCATTATTCTTGGTAAGTCAGATAAGACTTACACACCTTTTTAAAGAAGAAAAAATTGCCTTATTGCAATAAATGAGCATATGATGCTTGGAAAGTTGCTGTGAGAAATTGCTTCTCCAAATTCACGCCAGCCAACTACTGGACATCATCTCTAAAGTGCATCCATTTGTTCACTAACTTATGCCAGGCATCCCTTTTAGCAAAATTAGAGATAATGCAGTGAACAAAGCAGAGAAAATCCTTTTTTCCTTCTAAATGACATCCTAGAGGAAAAGTGCCCAGGAATCTGTCTCCAATGAGGTAACAGTTGTCTGAGTGGAACTCACAACAGGCATTCATTTATGCCTAAAAAGAGATGAAGTCTGTTAATATTAGTTCCCCACTGTCAACAAGTTAAGGAGGAAGTGAACAGTGGACTGTGCATCCTAGCAACCCTGAGGGAAAAGAGTCCTAGCCTCCTGGGGCCCAAACGCAGGGCCAGAATCCTGCCAACTGGTGCGCTGCCAGTGGACCCGTTTTCATGAGACTCTGCTTCTGTGTTCCAGCCACCGGACCTCAGCGGGCAGGAAAGAGAAAATACCTGCCCAAGGTCCTCAGCTGTCAGAGAGGGACTGACTAGCAGAAGACCCTGCATAGAATCCTAACAAGGAAGATTCTGCTGGGAGAAGGCAGATGCACAGATGCAGGGAGTACCATGCCAGCAAAGCCACACCCAGGATGGTAACACATTGTCACAGGGTGAAGGCCACATGAAGACAGCAAAGACTCCATGACCCTGCCACCCACAAAACCCCAATCGAGAAAATAACTGAGAAAGCCTCTATCCAAATATCATAAACTCAGAAAGCCTGAAACCACCAAGAGAGAAAACAGTGAGAAACTGCAGTGGGTGGCATCAAAGATGATATTCTGCCTGAGTTAATATAAATGCTAAATAAGGATCCCTGACATTAAAAAAAAAAAGACATTGCAAATACATTCTCATAATATTTTGAAATTAAATGAACTAAAAGATCAATACTCAGATCTGTGGCCAAGGAGAAAGGGAGGGAGGGAGTTTTGCTCACAGGGTAGGAAAGGAAGGAAGGCAAACTATAAGATCTCTTCTTTCTAGACTGAGAGGGAAGAGTGTGAAGAATTACCATATAAAGAGTTACTTTCCTTCCACATCATAGTAAAGAAACACATGTATGATTATAGACATGGGGAAAGGGAAAGTAACCACTAAGTCCAAAGAGCATAGAGTACATCATCCAAGCAGGAACATTTCTGAGACTGAAGAGTTTCTATTAACCATTACCTAGATGATGGGCACCAAAGGGACTGTTTGTAGGCAACCTAGAAAGTATGGCTAGTCAACCTAAAAGGGATAGAAAAGTGCAGCAAAATGTATCAACGGGCAGTGTGATTTAACCAACCAAAACAAAAGGATGGAGGCACCCAAAGACACATAAGCAGTAAACACAAAGAATAAAAAAGTGTGTTGAGTTTTATACATGATGTGAGCAGAAAAAGACTCCATCCAAAGACAGACTGTAACATTGCTTTAAAACAAAGAAACGAACAACAGCTCTTTACAAGAAATACATTTAAAACAAAGTGTCAAACAAGAAGGCTGACAATAGTGGGTGGGCAAACATATCAGGAAAAAAACAAAAGAAAACAGGAGTGACAGAGTTGCCATGCGAGGAGATGGACTTCAGGTCAGAAGCACTAAACATGATAAAGAGCCGTCATGTAGTGAGGGGCAAACAGGCACCCGTGACTGAGGGAAACACAGCAGCCAGGAGACACAAAGCAAAGCAGCAGTTGCACAGATGAAGCAACAACTCGTGTAAACAAGGGACACTAGAAAAGGACACGAATCCAGCAGGAAATTTCAAGCCACGTCTTCAGAAGTCTGGAATAAATGGACAGAAAGGGAACTGAAGAGTACAGCGAACAAACCTGAATGGGTAAACAGACGTTAATAATGTGTGAGTGAGGATGCACCTGCTGCTGAGTCTACAGAACGTTTAAAATTTAACCCTGTATTTTGCCACAAAGAACAAATTAACAAGACACATCTTCCAGGACACTTTCTCTGATGGAATAAAAAAAAAATGATGAATGTCATATAAAGGTGACCAAATATATTAATTACTTTGATATTTAGAAACTTACTCCTACAATTGATACTGCAAGAGTTGTACTCAGAAATGTCCATCTGTAAAGATCTCCATAATTAAATAAAGACTGAAAATAAAATAGAAGGTAAGGTAAGAAATAGAAAATAGCAAAAAGCAGCAAAGGGACTAAGTATAGCCAAATGTAGAAATTGATCATAGATTTTTTTTTTTACAAATAGAATAAACCATCAAGATGAAAAGTTGTTTCTTTAAAAAGTGAAAAATACGTTTATTTACTTATATAAAGTCCCATAAACTGCATTAAGGAAAAAAAAAAGGACTAACATTGAGTGATTAGAATGGTTAAAGGTATTAACTGGACTAATGGTCCCTAGTGAGAGAGAGTCTAAAGATGGGAAGAAAAACTCTTCAAAGTACATTGTAGACACAGATACACAGAGGGAAGACGATGTGAAGACACAAGAAGACAGACATCTACAAGCCAACGAATGAAGCCTCAGAGGGAATTAACCCTGGCAATACCTTAATCTTGGACTTCTAGCCTCCAGAACTGTGGGAAAATAAAGTTCTGTTGTTTAAACCAAAAAAAAAAAAAAAAAAAAACCACACAAAGTACATTGTAACCGTTTTCAGTAATCATATTAGTAATAATAGTTTCAGAATAGTAGATAGATGTAGAGATATAATAGCCTAATGCAAATAGTATCATTGAACAATTTTAACAATGTTAAAGTTATAATACTAGTTGGGTGTTTATTTTGATCCAGACTCTATTCTCAGCGCATAATTTGTATTTATCTTCACAACCACCTTACATCACTATTATCTGCATTTGACACGGAAGTAAGCTGAGGCCATGAGAGATTGAGTAGTTTCCCAAGGTCACAAGGCTACTCAGTGGTAGAACTGGGACTGTCACTCAGATGTGCTCCAGTGGGCACGATCTCTCCACCTCAATTATAACAAGGAGAGTTGATTCTATAAATGCGAGTGACTCTATCAACGATTTTATAGACATCTGTCAACAGCATTGATTTTGAAACTCTTATAACTATTTAAAAACTACAACTACTATGATGTTGGTGTGAAATTCTAGTGGGGGAAGGCAGAAAGTTAAGTGTAGAGTTGACCTCCATTTCCCATACAAACCCATCCTTGGGGCTAAGTTGTTTCCACTCCCAGTCTCTGAAATACCCAGTCTAGTACCCAGTACTTCTTCAGTCTCAGAGAGGGCAGAGTGGATGGGAGAATAATCCACACACTTCTCCCTCGTGGTCCAGGAACAGCAGCCTCAGCATCACCTGGGAACTTGTTAGAAGTGCAGAATCTCAGGCCCTACCCCACACCTATTGAATGAGAATCTGCATTTTAACAAGGTCATAAAAGCACTAGACTGTAGCTTTGGCTTTTAAACATGTCTCCCATTAACCTGGAGTATTTTCAAAAGATTAATGCCTGGATCCTGCTAGGAAGAGACTCTGATTTAATTGTGTCTTCGGCATGGGGATTCTTAAAATTTCCTGAGGGGATTCTCAGGTTCAGCCACTGGTCTTCCTCTCCTCTTTCCCCCCCACCCCGTTCCTGCAGTTCTCACTAGGCTTTCTGTGGCTTCTCCAGGTTTGGGGCAGTGGGCAGACAGCAGTAAGGGGAGATGCCATCCAGGGCACGTGCCTCTAGGAATAGTGGGATCTCAAGGGGATTCACGCTTTCATGCTGTGACATCCATCAGGTGTCCTCCCCCACTGAGCCGCTCTGCCCGGTCTCACTCTGACCCAGGCACTATCACCCTCCATCTGGCCCTCACTTTTCTTTTTTAGGGAACACCTCTAACCTCCTGTGGCTGAGGGTGTCTTGACCCTTTTGGGGGAATGTCTCTAAGGTAGCACCCAGAATGTTCCCACTGCACAGTGTAGGTCTGGCCCCAAAAACAAGCATCTGTGCTGCTCATGAAACCCAGAGGGGCCCTATGGGGCTCCCAGGCACAAAGGTCTTTTTGTCCCCATTTCTTGTAGGCAAGACTGCAGCCTCCATGACCGTCCCCGAGTTCCAAAGGGCAGATTCGAACAGTTGCTAATCAAGGGAGAAGCAACCAAGAAACCACGTAAGGCAAGATTAAAGGGACCAGACAAGCTCTTCGGGATTAGGAGACCAAGCACCTGAGACCCTGCACACCCCCTAATCTTGTCCGCAACCCCTTGCTTTTGAAACTCTGCAGAAGAAAGATGAACAGGACTGTTACTGCCTTGATCCTCTCGCAGACCCCTGACCACGAGCTCTGACTATAAGACCTCTCTCTATTCCCCAGGGAGGAGGGCACAGTTCTTGAGGTGCTAGCCTGCTGTGTTCCCCTCTTTGCCTGGCTAAGAATAAAGCCACCCTTTCTTTCTCCTCCAAAACTGTCTCCTTATCTGATTCCGACATGGTAGTACTCAGAGCAGATCCCTAGCCCTGATGCAGCCACCTTTACCCCCTGTGAGGATAGGGCAGAATTGCTCATGGTCCCAGTTCTATGCAGCATTAGATGCCAGTGATGTTCCAGTCCCTTTGCTTAGTAGCTCTGGATTCAAACATCAGCATCTCTCACAAGGCTTTGGTTGACAGCAAGCACCCCAGCCCCCTCCAGCAGGGAGGACATGGCAGTGTGTGTAGGACAGGGGTGTCAAAGCCAACCAGCACCCACCAAAAAGTCATCCTCCTCTAGGTTTAACTTCACATTTCCAGATAGTCAAGATTTGCTAAGAACACAGACCTCTGATCATTTCTACATTTGCATGCCCGACATAAGTGGTCAGTCACCTCTTCTTTAATATGAAGGTGCCTGGCACTGAAACAGAGCAGGACCCTGTGGGGTTCTTAGGCACAAAAGCCTTTCTGTGGCCTCCATTCCTGATTACAGGAAAGAGGCCTCATTTAGCCTCCAAGACCTTCCCTGAGTTCCACGGAGCAGGTTTAAACAGTTGCTAGTTGCGCAGGAAAAGGAGGGAGGAACAGTCTAAAGAAACAATGGTGCAGCCTTGGGGCAGGGTCGGGATTCCCCCTCAAGGGATACACAGAACAAGATCACTGAGCTGTTCTGTAGATACTGAATCCCGCAGCAGGTGGGAGAAGGTAAGGTTGCTGCCCACAAGCACGCAGACCCCAGATTGGTTGGAACCAGAAGGCTGATGATGCTGACTCCCCATGACCTCACTATGGACCAGTAGGAACAATGTCCACGAGCTGATCACAGCCTCTTTGAACCATTACCAAACTCCTCACTACCCCCTGCAGGTTGGGGGACACAGTTTTGCGGGCATGAGCCCACTGTGGCCCCCTTTGCCTGGCAAAGCAATAAAGCTATTCTTTTCTACTTCACCCAAAACACTGTCTCTGAGATTTAATTCAGTGTCTGGGTACAAAGGCCAGATTCGGCTTCAGCACCTATTGTCTGCCTTGGTACCCAGGCTAAAACTGAGACATCAAGACTTCCATTTTTCCCTCTCTTACAGTTACATCAAGAAATTAAAAGAGGAATGTGATATTTTATCAAATGGCTTTTTAGCATTAATGAATAATAAGATAGGAAATTGAAGAAGACAGTTTAAAAAAAATTTTTTTAAGATTTACCAAAAGGAAAATGGAACCATAAAATCGTATTAAGGAAATGCAAATTAATACCACAGTGAGATGTTCCTACACATCTATCAGAATGGCTAAAATAAAAATAGTGACAACACCAAATGCTGGTGAGGACGCACAGAAACTGGATCACTAAGACTCTGGTAGTAGTAATATAAAATGGTACAGCTCCTTTGAAATACAACTTGGCAATTTATTTAAAAACTACACATGCAACGACAATACAGCCTAGCAATTGCACTCCTAGGCATTTAACCCAGAAACATGAAGATATAAGTTGGCACAAAAACCTATACATGAATGTTTACAGCAGCTTTATTCTCAGTAGCCAAAAGTGGAAACAATCTAAATGTCCTTCATTGGGTAAATAGTTTAACTATAGTACATCTGCACCATGAACTATTACTCAGAATAAACAATAACTATTATTAATACCCACAACAACCTGGGTGGATCTCTGGGGAATTATGCTAAGTGAAAAAATCCAAGCCTAAAAAGTTACATACTGTGTTTTTCCATTTACACAACATTCTTTAAATGACAAAGCTATAGAAAGGAAGAATGGTCTGGTAGTTGTCAGAGATTAAGGACAGGCTGGGGGCAGGAGTTGAGAGCGACTATAAAAGGGCAACAGGAGAGAGCTTGTGATGGAAATAGTCTTTCTTTTGAATAAATCAGTGTCAGGATCCTAGTCGTGTTATTGTACTATACTTTTGCAAATGTCACCGTTGGAAACACTGGATAAGTGGTACAAAGGATCTCTCTGTACTTCTTACGAAAACATGTGAATCTATAATTATCTTAAGTTGAAAAACACTGTTTTAAAAAACCTGTCCTTCCTCTTGTGTTAGCCAGCAGATGACCTCCCTAGAATTTCAACGGCCCAAACTAGATACAGGCAGACCTTGCAGATACTGCGGGTTCTGGTCCAAACCTCTGCAAAATGATGGCTTTCCCAGTGCATATAAAAGTTATGTTTACACTACACTGTAGTCTATTAAGTGTGCAATAGCATTATGTCCCCACAAAAAAACAATGTGCATTCCTTAATTAAAAAATACACTGGGCACAATGTGGATGGGCAGGTTCCTCAGCTGCAGGTCTCATGAGACTGCAATCAAGGTGTCGGCCAGACTGAACTCATTTTTGGTGGCTTTGGGGAAGGAGGGGCTGGCAGCATCATTCAGGCTGCATTCTGCCCCCTGATGTAGGGCCAAGGTTCCTGTTTCCTTGCTGGCTGCCAGACGGGGGCCACTCGGCTTGTAGTGGCTGCACTTCACTCTTAGTGCTCCCCACGGGGTCTCTCCAGCAGAGTCCACACCCTCCTCTGCTGTCACTGCCTGACTCACCCTGCCTCATCTCTCCCCACAACCCCCTCACGCCCCACAACCTCACCCCCATCTGCTGGGCCGGGTTCTGTTTCTTAAAGATTTCTGTTATTAGACTGATCCTGCTTGGGTGGTCTGCGGTAACTTCCCTATCTCAATGTCCAAACCTCAATTTCGGCTGCAAATTCCCTTCTGTCTTATCATGTCACATTCACAAGTTTCTGGGATTAAGACACATGCATTTTTTTTGGGGGGGGGCTAATCTGCCTACCTTTCCCCAAATAGAGAGAAATTCTAATTCTACATTTTTCCTCCTCCTGAATGGAAAAAAAAAAAAGAAGGAAATATCAGTTTCCTCATTTTCTATTATGCATTCATCTAATTCTTTATAAAATAGAATATTTAAAATTAAACTAAATGCACATGAAATAATAATGAAAAATCTAAGTTTTAAAATGACCTTGAAAATGGTGTAACCAAACAGACCTGGTAAGAAAATTTGAAGTCCTAAAGCTTGGTTCAACCAGTCACCAGAAGAGTGTAAACCCAGAAGCTCTAAACTATCCATCCGCTGTTTGACTGGCAGAAGAGAGCACATATGAAAGTTATTTTTAAAAGCCACAGTAAACTTCAATATGGTTTTCCGTAACACAGGACACTCCAGTTATATTATGTAGAAATATCATTCCTATTGTACAGAGTATGTAGTAAGTACAAACGACAATAAAACAAACCTGAATCAAAACGAACTTAGGTTAGGGCTTCCCTGGTGGCACAGTGGTTGGGAGTCCGCCTGCCGATGCAGGGGACACGGGTTCGTACCCCAGTCCGGGAAGATCCCACATGCCGCGGAGTGGCCACTGAGCCTGCGCGTCCGGAGCCTGTGCTCCGCAATGGGAGAGGCCACAACAGTGAGAGGCCCGCGTACCGCAAAAAAAAAAAAAAAAAAAAAAAAAAAGAACTTAGGTTAAATTATACCATCTTTAAACTGGGTATTCTATTTCATTGCAAAGGGAAATCCTAAGCTAGACTACTATAAATAAAGTAATTATTATATCCTACACACAAAAATCAAACTTCCAACACCATTCATAATAGGTCAATAAATTAAAAGTGGAATATATCATGTTTTATATATTTAATTTGATTAAATATTTTAGGCATGCACCATTTGATTTTAATAACAAAGACAAATATTTGGAGGCTTCTTTTGTTATCTTTCAAACCCACAGCATCTCCTAAATCACTTGGTCTGATGGAAGTTTTAGCACACAGCAACCCACATGTTAACCAGAAGCAGAGTTTCTTTTCTCTTTGGGGGACAATAGTGATCAATGTGGCCTGTAAGTTTCATTCAGCTTGACTCAACTGTAGAGTTCTTCATGTCTGTAGGACCCTGACCTCTATCTTCTTAGAGCATTTAGCTAAGAAATGTACATTGCAATTGTAAATTCCTTCTCTGCCCCTTTGAGATGTAAATTTTTCAAAAGCCTTTTTCAGGTTTCACCACACAGGAATCTCTCTCTCGGGTACCTGGGAGCCACTCTTTTCAAATTTACTCTTTTCGCTAACACATGTATATGGAATCTAAGAAAAAAAAAGTGTCATGAAGAGCCTAGGGGTAGGACGGGAATAAAGACACAGACCTAAAGACACAGACCTACTAGAGAATGGACTTGAGGATATGGGGAGGGGGAAGGGTAAGCTGGGACAAAGTGAGAGAGTGGCATGGACATATATACACTCCCAAACGTAGGGTGGATAGCTAGTGGGAAGCAGCCGCATAGCACAGGGGGATCAGCTCAGTGCTTTGTGACCACCTAGAGGGGTGGGATAGGGAGGGAGACGCAAGAGGGAGGAGATATAGGAACACATGTATAACTGATTCACTTTGTTATAAAGCAGAAACTAACACACCACTGTAAAACAATTATACTACAATAAAGATGTTGAAAAACAAATTTACTCTTCTCCTGTTCCTGTGGGAAGGGAGGAACCTAGCTTTGATAAGGGCCAATTAGCAAACAGACGGCCTAATCACTGTAACCAGCACGCGCCCACCATGACTTCCTCCCCAACTCTTCCCGCTTAAAAATCCTCCCGTTTGTTTCAGCAGATTTGAGTTCAGTCTCTCTCCCTTATTGCCATAGTCTTGAATCAAGTCTTTGCCTGTTTAACTCACCCAGCACAATTCCTTTGACAATAGGAAAAATATTGTTTAAATTCCATTCCAGTTGGAACTCCAGTTAACGCACTTGGAATCAAGAGATGTAAAGTCTTACGGGATGTAATACGTTAAAAAAAAAAAAAAAAAATCCACAGCGTTAGGATTCAAAATTAAATGCTATGGAGAACCAAAAGTTTCAAGCCTTAATATACATCAGTGAAACTGTGTCTAATTTTACAAAGGATAAAGTAAAATGACCAAATATCTTATGGTTAAAGGTAATTAGTGCTCGAGTACGTTCAAAAACAAAAAATCCTTATTAAAAAGCAGCTTTTTAAGGTTCGAGAAAATTTAAAGTATTTCTCTTGTTAACAGACTTTTTTTTTTTTTTTTGCTATTCCTCAGATGGCCTTGGGCCATCAGTGTCATAAGATATTGTTAAAAAAAGAAAAAAAAAAAAACCCTGACTCTAGAGAAAGGTTAGCTCAACTCCTAGGGATTTCAATTCCTAGTTTCATTACAGAATTAAGTTCAATTGAAATTGTCACTTTTCTGAATACAGAAAAAGAATGTTAAGCTAACCCAGAATTGATGCTCATCTTCAGTGTTCTGCAACCTTCTCTTTGCACCTGGAGCAAAGGTCCAGGCGTTGATATTCCAACAGGAATCTACGTGACGTTTGGTGTGGGCAACTGATCTGAAAGCCCCACGCAGCCCACACCCCTCTGCTTAAAGCTTGGCATTTGCAGGCTTGCTCTTTAGAGCAGATGCACGCTGCCTGGAATTGGAAATATGCAAGACAGAGGACCTTCACGCTGTGCGGAGAATGTTTCTCGCTCTTCTGTTTTCGTGAGGCACAGGAGTCGCCAAACTTTCCTTAAAATCATGTGAATCAGGGCTTCCCTGGTGGCGCAGTGGTTGGGAGTCCGCCTGTCGATGCAGCGGACACGGGTTTGTGCCCACATTCCGCGGAGCGTCTGGGCCCGTGAGCCATGGCCGCTGAGCCTGCACGTCCGGAGCCTGTGCTCCGCAACGGGAGAGGCCACAACAGTGAGAGAGGCCCGCGTACCACACACACAAAAAAAAGATCACGTGAATCACTCGGTTGTGAGTACAGGTCTCAAGACAGTCTTTCCAAAACTCTCCACCTCATGCTCCTGAAACTTCTCTGGCTATCACTTTCAAGTTCTATTTAATGGAGAATTAGTTCTGTTCTCTCAAGTATTAAGGGATTTTGCTTGTTTTCTACAAAGGGTCGCTCATGTAAATTTTATGGCTGTTCTGTGATGTGAGATAATTTGCCGTTGGTTAGAGATAGCCAGGACTTCCCTGGGGGTCCAGTGATTAAGACTGAGCTTCCACCGCAGTGAGGCTCGGGTTCCATCCCTGGTCCGGGAACCAAGATTCCACAAGCAACGTGTGCAGTGCGGCCAAAAAAAACTGCGATGACTTATTAACAATATAATTAGCCCTTCACCATAGGCAGATAGAGTGGGATATAAATGCTGACTGGGCCTAACCCTCCCTATTTTTTGGTCACCAGGGATAATGAAAATATGATGGAGTCTGTTCTTTGTGAGACAACTCAGTTTAAGACGAATGAATTCTAAGTGTCGCACGAAGATTCCGAAGAATTCCTCATGCTCATATTTATAATTGTACGTTTCATATAATTAGCATCATTGACTAAGTCATTTTCTCATTGATTACTAGAATAACAAGTTGCTCGCACACTACAAATTCATCTGCTACACTGCTGCAGTGTTACTACCTTTTCCAGGCTCTTGGCACATTTGTGCAATTCATGGCCCCAAGCTGAGCTCAGCTTCACTCTTTGGCCCTTCCTGAACTGGATTCCAGAATTGCCCTTATATTTGACCACCTTCAGGGTTCAATCTGCTTTATCCTCTAAGAGGGGGATTATCTCCTTTTTCTCTTCAGTCACATCACATATGGATGATGGCCTTGGGTGTGAGACTCCTGTAAGTGTGTCCAGGTTCTGATGAAGATTCCCATGATGGAGTCTAAGTAAACCATGGAAATAATCCATAACTCTTATCAACATTTACAGGACGCTTGTAAGAGTTACTCAGTATGGTTTAGTAAAATCACTACTGATAGTGATAATATAATACATTTACTGAATGTCTTTTACAAGCCAGATACTATGTTAAATGCTTTACATAATCACCATTTTTTTATAGAAACCTTTAGATTAGTCCTATAATTACCACTATTCTGAAAAGTGAAGCCATGGAATGTTAATAATCTTGGTGAATCAAGCAGCTATTAAGGAGGGGGGTTCAGGAATTGAACTCCAGCATTCCAATGCCAGAGGCCCATGCCCTTTGCTCTTAATTAGGTGAAAAGGCCTTTACCATTATTAAATGTGTTTTAGGTTTTGAAATGCATGCCAACTTAAAAAGGTATATTGGAATGCAAGTAAGTTAGGGGATAAGGCTATTTTAGAGATAGTCTTGAACTCAGTCTAATTCACGTAAACAGTAAATCACTCCCTAGCTATAGCAGATTATAGTAACTATGTATTCCTTACAACACAACTCTGACTTGCGTTTCTACAAATGAGAACTGATACTCATTCATGGCCACCATTTGGATGACTGATGATTATGGTGCTGGTCACCTAAGGGGCCCTCTGGATGCTCTCATCTCCCTTCTGGCATCCACTCTGCTTCTCCTGATTAAACTTTTGATACTTATATATGGCCACATATAACTGAGTGTTGCTCAGTCATTTCTTCTACCTGTTCTCTGTGTGTGTGTGTCTTCTTTTATGGGAATATAGTTTATTTACAATATTGTGTTAGTTTCAGGTGTACAGCAAAGTGAATCAGTTATACATATATCCACTTTCTTTGACTCTTTTCTCATGTAGGTCTTTACAGAGTATTGAGCAGAGTTCCCTGTGCTATACAGTAGGTCCTTATTAGTTACCTATTTTATACATAGTAGTGTGTATATGTCAATCCCAATCTCCTAATTTATCCTTCCCTACCTATTCTGTCTTGCATCGACCTACCTCATGCTGTCTGCATTATGACAGCCCTTGGAGAGGAAATGCTGATCAGTCTCAGGATGGCAGAATTATGGTTGAGGCCAAAGGCAAGGCTATCCCACTAGGAAATCAACAAACTATCTTAGTTGTTTTCTTCCTCCCAGATTTACCCCTCAAATCTGTCACCTAAGTGTCAAGATTATAACTTTGAATCCCACTTTTAAAACTGGGCTTAGCATATAAATGACCTTAACTGTTAGTGACCTACATTTCCAACCGCATAAGAAATAAAATTGCTCTTTCCAGAATTGTCATAAATAGAAAAGCCCATTTAACCTTACGATTTAATATGTGCAGAATCAAAACTGTTGAACTCCGTTTTGCCTTGTATGTTAAAGAGGCACTGAAGGAACCTGGGGGGTAACAGACTTATTATTTCTTCCTGCACATTGACCCTACACTTTCTCATCAATTCATCATTTTTGGTCAAGTTTAAAAAATTAGCTGTCCCATCCAGAGCCTCAATCTGGATGCATAAAAGGCCCATGGATAGGCTTCAAGTGTCTGCAACCTCTGAAATTACATGCAAAGTATAAATCATATATGCAATACACATTTTTGTAGAGATGGGTTTGCTTTTATCCGATTCTCTGAATGGTTAGTGACTACAGAAGATTAAGAATCACTACAGTGCTTATGGAATAAATGAGAGAAATTGTAACTAGCACCCCACATCAGACAGCAGAAGATGAAGTTGCACAACGTATACTGATACATCCTCTAAGCTTTCAAGAGGCTGTAACTCTTGCTTCTGGCAGTATTACTTCCTTAATATTCTGAAGGCATTCCCATGGTAAGACAGTTAGATCTCTGATTAACTGCAAAAATATACACTTATAGCATATCCCGTATCTAAAGAAAATGTATCCCCCTCCTAAAGGAAAGGAAAGAAACAACAAAAGCAAACTAACAGAGTGGACAGTGGTTAAGTAAATGCTAAAGCGAAGGTTGTCCTTGGGCATGTATCAGTTTCAGCACCAGGGTTACAACATTAGGTTTCAGGCCCATAGCAGTCCAGATGCCTTCTCTAGGAAGCCAATACTCACTCAAGATCATGTACAAAACACTAGTTAAAACACTGCCAGGCCAATAGACAACCAGGAATCACACAGAGGCCCACAAGATCTTTTTTTCTGCAGGGGGAAAAAAAAACCCCACAATTTTGTCCCACCGATTTCTAAGGACTAATTAAATCAAATATGACTTAGTAGTAAAATCACCCAAAACAAAAGCAATAAACAGACTGACTCCCAAACACTGCAGACAATAAAAAGGAGGAAATGCATCATCCAGGTAGATGGATGAGGAAATAAAAGATGGAATAAAACAAGAAGTAAAGGATTCCCAAAATTATCTGGGCAGAACTGGAAAATAACTGAAAAGAACTTCAAGAAATAAAAATTGAACTAAAAAAAAGAGTATTAATTAATATTTCTGAAAGAAAATCACTTGGGATAAACCACAAACTGATGGAGATAAACTTGGAAGAGGAGTTGAAGAACAAAGAGAATATAATGAGAAGATATAACTAATATCCAGTGAGAGTTTCAGAGGGAGAAAAGAGACTAGAGGAAAGGGAACTGAAAAACAGTGCTTGAGAATTTTCCAGAACTACAGGCAGACCTGAATCCATAGGTATATTAGGCACAGCATATAACACGGAAGAATAAATGAAAAGAAACACATGCCCAGACCCTTTGTCATGAAACTGTGGAGCACAAAATAGAGACCTTAAAAGCATTAATGGAGAAAAGAACATACAAAGAAATGAGACTGGCAACAACCTCCTTCCACAATAATAGTAGAGAACAAAATACAACAGCAAGATACCTTTAAAGTGTTGGTAGAGGGACTTCCCTGTTGGTGCACTGGTTAAGAATCCGCCTGCCAACACATGGGACACGGATTTGAGCCCTGGTCCGGGAAGATCCCACATGCCACGGAGCAACTAAGCCCATGCACCACAACTACTGAGCCTGCACTCTAGAGCCCGCGAGCCACAACTACTGAGCCCACGTGCCACAACTACTGAAGCCCGTGCACCTAGAGCCCGTGCTCTGCAACAAGAAGCCACCGCAATGAGAAGCCCGTGCACCACAACAAAGAGTAGCCCCCACTTGCCGCAACTAGAGAAAGCCCGCAGGCACCCAAAAATAAAAATAAATTTTTTTAAAAAAGATAGCTTTATTACTTTGCCAGGCAAAGGAGGACAGAGCAGGCTCCTGCCTCAAAAAACTGTGTGTCCCAACCCAGGAGGATTTGATAAGGCGTTTTATAACTATACTTCCCAAGGGAGGGGCCGCTGACAAGATTACGGTGCAGGGTCTCAGGGGCTTGGTCTCCTAATCTTGATGAGCTTCTCTGGTCCCTTTAATCTTGCCTCAGGTAGTTTTTTGGCTGCTTCTCCCTTGATTAGCAACTATTTGAATCTGCTCTTTGGAACTCAGGGAAGGTCATGGAGGCCGGAGTCTTGCCTACAAAAAATGGGGGACCAAAATGAGGCTCTGTGCCCAGGAGCCACACAGGGCCCTGCTTGGCTTCACATATAGCTCCTCGCTGGGTCAGCAACCTTACCCCAGGAGTAACAGCACACCTTGTACCCGGTACTTGATTTCTGATGTCATTCTCCAACCAAAGGAACCAGGGTATCCACGGAGAAATGGCTACAGGCCTGGGGCAGAAAATACCTTTTTTGGATGTGCATGCACACATGGTTTAGTATATACATGTATATTTTTGTATTCTATCAGCCGAGAGGCCCTAACAGAAATGATGGTGTGGCAGTAAGGGGCAGACCTTGGTTCCTAAACCATCCTCCTGGTCTCTATGGAGAAATGGCTGATGCCCAACTGCAGCAGGAAATGAACAAGATGAAGACGGAGTATCTTGTAGCACCAAAAGAAAAAGCTCAAAAATAAATCAAACCCTACATTGATAGGGGTTCTATCAAAGGGACTCAGGAACCAACTGAAAGAGTTCCCAATGGTCAAAGCTGGAATAATCTGAAGAAAAAAAACCCACAATTGTTGATAACACAAAGTATATAATATCCATGAGTCCATAACACTGATATAAATAAATGTTTGAATAAATTGGGGGAGCAGAAATAAATGTCCCTTGCAGAAGAATTCCAAATAATTTGCTAAGCTACTGCACCTCAAGGAGGTGGGAGCATAAATCCCCTTCTTAAGTATCAGCTTCCTTCCAAAGGGGACAGGAGGGATGGGAGCTGGAGGGGGAGGGAGAAGGTAACTTTTCGCCGAGAACCTGGCCAACTCTATCTCAGCCAGGTGATCAAGGTAAGCACTGGTGACAGCCATGCTGATAGTGTGTCCCTTGATATACAGCAGTGAAAATGGTCCTTCTCCTCTGTAGTCTTCCTCCCCAAAACCCACACCTGCATCTAATCATAAGAGAATCATACAAATCCCAAAAGGGGGCATCCTTCAGGATACCTGACTAATACTCCTCAAAACTGTCAATGTCAAACAAGGCAAGTTTAAGAAACGATCACAGTGAAAAAGACCTGAGGAGACATGACAACTATCTGTGATGTGATACCCTAGATGGGATCATGGAAAAGAAAAGACATGAGGTAACGGTAAGAAAACTGAATCAAGTATGGACTTGAATACTGATACATCTATTGTAACAAATGTATCATACTAAAGATGTTAATAGGGAAAGATTGGGTGTGGGGTATAAGGGAACTCTCTGTACCATCTATTCAACATTTCTGTAAATCAAACCATTTTAAAAAATAAAGATTAAAAATAAACGGAGAGTGGCATGGACATGTATACACTACCAAATGTAAAACAGATAGCTAGTGGGAAGCAGCCGCATAGCACAGGGAGATCAGCTCAGTGCTTTGTGACCACCTAGAGGGGTGGGATAGGGAGGGTGGAGGGAGGGAGATGCAAGATGGAGGGGATATGGGGATATATGTATACCTATAGCTGATTCACTTTGTTATACAGCAGAAACTAACACACCATTGTAAAGCAATTATACTCCAATAAAGATGTAAAAAATAATAATAAAAATAAAAATAAACGGAGTGGTCAATTCAAAACAAACAAACAAAAAAACGGAAAACCAGTATGTCAGAGCTCCGCCCCTCCATTTTCCTTCTTTCCTCTCGCTGCTTTTACACTGACAATGGACCGTTCAGCATCTCAGGATGTGCCGTATTGGTTTCCAGCAGTGTTGGACCATGGACTCAGCTGGTTCGGGGATTTAATTAATAGGTGTTGCTCTGGGCTTCTAGCTTTTGGCTAGGGTGCAAAAAGATTCATTCCCAAGTAGGGAAGTAGAGATTTCCATATCTCAACTTTCTGAAGGATGAACAAGCATTTTACCTCAATAGAAAGTGTGCAAAATTTTTATCTAAAAAAATCATAGCTTAAGTATAGGATGATCGGTATTCCCTATATGTATGTGAATTTCAGTAAACATCAGGGTTAAAGTACTTATCACCCACATTGCGCACATGGCGAAATAGTTTTTCTGAAGTAAATTCTTCATTCTTCCTCATTATCAAAAGATGTTGGCCAGTCACAAACACACACCTTTTTGGTTTACGTAAACAAGTTAAGTAAGTATGGTTCCAAGTACCTGTACATTTGTAATTAACTCATTCTCACATTAAAGTTGCCATGCTTATATTAAAATATGTAAATGTGTATTATTCAATATAGGAAAAGACCATGTCGATTAAAATACATCAAGAGGCAAAGCCAACCTTCAGGGAAGAAGTTTTAATTATGTTGCTTAGGTAAAAGACATGCCCTTTTTCATATACCCTGAGAAAACCGTAATTCAAAAAGAGTCATGCACCACAATGTTCATTTGCAACTCTATTTACAATAGCCAGGACATGGAAGCAACCTAAGTGTCCATCTACAGAGGAATGGATAATGATGATGTGGCACATATATACAATGGAATATTACTCAGCCATTAAAAGATAGGAAATTGAGTTATTTGTAGTGAAGTGGGTGGACCTAGAGTCTCTCATACAGAGTGAAGTAAGTCAGAAAGAGAAAAATAAATACCATATGCTAACTCATAATAAGGAATCTAAAAAAAAGAAATGGTTATGAAGAACCTAGGGGCAGGGCAGTAATAAAGACACAGACGTAGAGAATAGACTTGAGGTCATGGGGTGGTGTAAGGGTAAGCTGGGACGAAGTGAGAGAGTGGCATGGACATATATACACTACCAAACATAAAAGAGATAGCTAGTGGGAAGCAGCCACATAGCACAGGGAGATCAGCTCGGTGCTTTGTGACCACCTAGAGGGGTGGGATAGGGAGGGTGGGAGGGAGGGAGATGCAAGAGGGAAGAGATATGGGAACATATGTATATGTATAGCTGATTCACTTTGTTATAAAGCAGAAACTAACACACCGTTGTAAAGCAATTATACTCCAATAAAGATGTTTAAAAAAAGTCCTTATCATCTTCCCTTGCTTAAAAATATCTTTCTGTTAAAGCAGTCATCTTTTGCTCAACCATTTCAATTTTTTTCTTGATGATATCATTAAAATAATTCTACTTAACTTTATGTCCTAGTTGTCGCAAACCAATAATGGGAATACAGAAAATGAAAAGAGGTATGTCTTAAGTGTGCAGTTTTTTTTTTTAATTCAAGATTACCAGTGTTCAATCTTACAATATATTTTTGTCCTATCATCAGAAGCAAGTATCCTATCATCTGTTAAGTGTAATGGATAATTTAGGAATGTTATTATAAAACAATCCCCTCCATGTTTTGCTTTCTGACAGGCAGCCAATCATGTATAAATTACAGTAATTCAGTCATCATAACTTCTTCAAGGAATTTCTGCAAAATATTTAGTGTTAAAACATAAAATATATGTATCAATACCTTATAATAGAAAAACTGGAAAAGATAAATGCGATGAAAATAGGAGGTAATTAACATAGTCTTGAAAAGTATTATTAAGTCAGTCCTCACCCAGTGTTTTTATATTTCTCCTTCCAGAGACTGAATTCTGACATGGTGTTTGCCTGGGGGTGAGAAGCCACGCTGCTCAGGGCGTGTGCAGGGCAGGGAGGGGTGGAGGTGGGGACACCCCAGGAAGGGTGGTCCAGGCCGAGGTGACGATGGAGAGACAGATGGGCAACACCAAGCCAGGGACTTGGAATCAAAACAAATCCTGGAGTCAGTGACAGGCAAAAGTCAGCCCTCAGAACTGAGGGGTGGTTTTGGTTTTGTTTTTGCCTTTTTACAACTCCACATCTCTCATTTTTTTTTAAAGAAAATTTGATGGTAAATTGATTATGTAGGGAAACAATATTTTCCACCCCAAAATGTCTCTTTTGGCTTGTGGATTATTTCAAGCTGAAAATAATCAAGGGCCAAAATAATCTTAGGAAACATCTTTGACCTTCCTGCAGCTGCCTAAGAACTTAAAGGGCCAATTCCTGTAGTAGAGCCATCGCCAGAGCTATCAGCCAAGAGTATGGCTGGGTGTGGTGGTGAAGCTTAGCAGGGCCTAGGGATCAAGTCCACTCTGTCCCACGGTCTCTGCCTGGCCCACAAAACATTTATCGACACATCTGCCTTTCCACCTCCATGTGAATTGCCTTCCTCTCCTTTGAAGCCCCAAACCTCTAATCCCAATATCCTCTTTTGTCTTTAGATATTTAAGGTCAGAATTTCGGCCATTTTGGTGAGTTACTCAGGTTTCCTGGGTCTCTCCCATGTATACATGTTTTTTAAACTTTAATTCTGTTATTCTTTCTGATGTCAATTCAGTTCTTAGACCAGCCAGAAGAACCTAAAAGGATAGAGAAAAATTTCTTCTGACAATTCACATTTATAAAGTGAATAAAATAAAGGTGTAAGTGAATCTTTCTCCTACCCTTAAGTTTTAAGACATTTATAAATGCCCCTGAAATTGTAATAAGATTCCAAAAGCTTCTACATAGACTTGAGTTTGAAGTAAAGCTGTCTATCTATCCACTCCTACAATTACGAGCTTACAAACATACAGGTCCTGGAAAATCAAGGTAACGCTACAACTGTCATACATTAGGACAAGACTCATACTGGAAAGCAAGGAAAAATCAGCAATTCACAGGGCCTTCGATGACTGAGCAATGCACAGGAAGGACACTGCAGGGACCAACTGTGCAGACAGGAGGTGCACTCCAAGCTTCCTGCCAGTGTAAGAGCAGTCCTATACTGACTCCTTGACAATCTGGCCATAGAGGGGAAGCAGAAAAGTGCACACTCAACCAGAGCAGAGAGGAGCCAGAAAGGAAACACACTCAAAGCTTTCCCTACTCCTCTTATCACAGAATCTGTAATTCCCTCCCTCCCTTCACACAGCTAATTACAATACATGGGCCTGAGGGGCTCAACCAGATTCCTCAACACGGCCTCGGGGCGCATCACTCATCCACCCTCTTGTTTCCACATTTCAGGAAGAGGAGTGCAAAGTCATCTGCTTTCTGTTCCAAAGATTTACACGTCTGGTTTCCCATCTCCTTGCCGACCAGTGCACAGGAGCTTACAGGAAAGACCTTACCATGAAGCACACCTGCCCCATAACTCTGGGGCTCACAAGGATTCTGTGAACCTCGCAAGCTTTGATATAGTTTCTCACACTCAGTTTAGAACCAATTCATTACTTCAACAAACATTTATTGGCTCTCTGCTCTACAAGGCTCTACACAGGTAACTGTTCCTCAGAATTGTTCAGAGTTTGGGGGAGAAAATATGAGTTAATAGACAATACAATACAATGTGATCAGTGTTTTAAAACCAGTGTCCTAAGAGTAGGGACTCTGGGAGCTCAGACTTTTTGAGGGTTCCCAGAAAGCTTTCCGGAGGAAGTGACATCTATGCTGAGGTTTGCAAGTAAACAGGAATCAGCCACCAGACGGAAATGATGGGAGAGACTTTCCAGGTCGGCTGAAACTTGCTGTAGTTGAGTCTGGCTCAGACGTAGAGTTCAACATACAGAAGTTGAGATGAGGGTAAAGAAGAGGTTCCAAGTGATGGGGATAAACTTGGCCAACAGCAAGATTCAATTAATAGCAAAGACAGCGCACCCCCTGCCCAAATAAAAACATGCAAAGGGCACTAAATCCAGGAGGGTCACGGTAGCACAGAGTTTAAGGAAAGTATGTTTCAAGAACGTGAGAAAATGATGAAACGCGGGTTTGAGACTGAATATATTACAGGACAACAGCCAGACCATAAATAAGAGGGAACGCTGACCCATGACCTGCAGCAACCAGCCCTGGAAGCCGAACCCCAGCTTCTGCAGCGACAGGCTCCATATGGCCAAGACTTGGTCAGTAACTGACAGCTTTCCTAGATTCACCTTCACTTCCCACTTGGACCAACCAGAGAAAACCAGATCTGCTGCCCCAGCCAATCACATAGGAGGCCCTGGTCCGCGTTAGCCCACCGCCAGCTTCCCAGTGCCCACCGCCTCCCATCAAGACACACCTGAAGCCTCACCTTTTGTTTTTTCTCCGTTAAGCTTCCCCACGCCCCTGCCTGCCCTGGGGTCTCCGTCAAACACAAGGTGGGGGGGGGGTGGACCCTCTTGCTCTAGCAAGTTCTGAATCAATAGCCGCTGCTGCTGCTCATTTGGGTGGTGTTCCTCTCCCCAGGTATAACCCTTTTTTAAGGAGCTTGACCAGGAGGGGGAAGAGAAAGAGCACAGACTCTGCCAAGACGGCAACACCCACTCAGTAATTCCTGTCCAATGGCATCTAATTTCTGACAATTGGACAGCAATCAAAGGACCTAAGAAAATAGAGAAGTAGGATGTCTGAAGCAAGGAAGGAAGATTTAAATTAAGTTGCTGCTGGTTGATTGCCACTACTGTGATGTAACTGTTGGAGTGACTCAGGGCACCTAGAAGGAGGACTCCTAGACCCCAGCTTGGTTTTAGACTCGGCTCTTTCCTTAGACAGCAGAGCACAGTGATTAAGAGCTCGAATTTCATAGTCAGCCTACATTCAGAATCCCAGCTCCACCACTTCCTAGCTATGTGCCTCTAAATAAAGTCATCTCCCTGTGCCTCAGTTTCCCTACCTGTAAAATGGACATAATAGCAGCACTAAACTTTTGGGATGGTTTTGACGATTAATTGCTACTTGTAAAAGCACGTAGAACAGTGTCCGGGATGCATTCATTACTATGTAAGTAAATAAAATTATTTCCATGTCTTTGGAGGATTGTTAAACATCTCTCTCCAGCCCAGATAAAACGTTTAAGTCTGAGCCAGTACATCCAACTACCTAGTTTTCATCCTGTTTTGAACGGCTCATAGGCAACTGTCCCAGAAGAAAAATCACAATTCCACATCTCTCTGCAGTGTGTTTGATAGAAAGTGTAGAGTAAGAGAATAAAACCAGAATCACAATGTTTCCATGACAGCAGCTTTTCTCCAGCTCCACGGGAGTCTGCCCTCAGCTCCTCAAGCGGGGCTGGTAGATAGAAGTTGGAGGAAACTTCTAAGGGGTAGGAGGAAGGTGATGGGGAGTCCCCAGGGGTTTATCAATTAGAAAGGTCACACTCGCCAATGAAAACGTGTCCAGCTGTTATGGTCACTGATATAACAATGATGCAGCTACAAGTGGCCTCCTTGGGTTTTACAATTACTAAAGTCACACACCTGTGCTGGGATGGCGTGTCCTCAGGTGACTGACAGACCCTAACCAGGCTTTACTATGCCAGGTAAGCCTCAGTAGCCTATTCCTTCTCGTCTACACCACAGAGACAGACAACACGACAGGCTGCCTTTCATCCTGTGCCCGCCACCCAGGAACGGCACCAGCGAAGCCCGGGGCTGCCCGTGCAGAGACCTGCCTGTCCCCCCTTCACACCCAGTTAACTCTCCAGGTGCTGTCAACTCGACTTTCTCAGCATTTCTCCAGTCTCCCCACTTTGTTGCATCTTCAAAGCCGCCACAGCGATCCCAGCTACCACCAACTCCCCAGTATCCTGCACTAGCCCCCCCATACCCTGGCCTCCTGCATTCATACTCCTCCAGTTTTCTCCACTAGCTGTCAGAATATTTTAACTTCCAAATATATCTTTTCTCTTTCTCTGCTTAAAACCTTAAAGAGCTTCCTGCTGCTCAGAGAAGGTGCCCTCACCCTCAGCTCAGCCCTGTCACCCCCCTTGCATGAACTGGTCCTCACCCTCACCAGTCTCTCAGGGCACCACTGTCCTCCCTGAGGTCAGATGGCTGGTCTTTGATTTTCTGCCTCAAGGGCTTCTCGTAAGTGGGTCTTCATTCCTGAACTGACCACTGCACCTGTGCCCCATTAACTCTGTCCAACATCTCAGTGTCCACTGCAACATTGCTGTCATAGAGACAACTTGCCCCTCATGTTTTTGCTTTAACAGGGCTTATTACCAACGCAGTGAAACAATTTATTGTGCAATTTTTGTTTGATGCCCGTCTCTCCTACTAGACTATGAGCCCCATCAGAGCAACATCCAGCCTGGACCAGGTGTTTGTGAAAGGCTTGTTGTATAAATATGAGAAGGCTATGGAGAAGGAAGTAGCTTTGGACAGAGAGACAATGGCAGGTCATGGAGCAATATTTAGGGTCTGCTTTAGGTTTAGGGCATAATTTAGCATGACATCTATATGGCTTAGCAGTGAAGACCAGAGGTGAAGAAGGTTTTTTTTTTTTTTTGAGTATATTGGAATAACAGAACAAGGTAGTTAAAAATCTGTCAAATTTTTAAGTTGATAGGATTATTTTTTGTGGGCCTCTCACTATTGTGGCCTCTCCCATTGCGGAGCACAGGCTCTGGACACGCAGGCTCAGCGGCCATGGCTCACATGCCCAGCCGCTCCACGGCATGTGGGATCTTCCCGGACCTGGGCACGAACCCGTGTCCCCTGCATCAGCAGGCAGACTCTGAACCACTGCGCCACCAGGGAAGCCCAAGTTGATAGGATTTAAGAAGGAAGAATAGCCAAGAGAGAATTTGTTTCTGGTCTCATACATATTTGAGTTGGTAGTAAATGCAGACTCATAAATTGAATGTAGAAATTCTGAACTTGATTTCAAGATAGACCAGAGCAGGTGTTGTAGGAAAGGGAATCATTTCTCTGTTTGGAGACTATGTTTTAGGCTTCCATTGATTCACGGCAGAAACAAGGACAGTAAAAATAAGAAAATAAAAATTACTAGCAAAGAAAGACTATTAGATTACCTATTTACCTACACAAAATACCAAGTAGATTCATATGGCTCATTATTAAAGTTGCAGGTACAGAT
The DNA here is from genome assembly GCF_964341445.2 of Mesoplodon mirus. Taxonomy (NCBI): domain Eukaryota; kingdom Metazoa; phylum Chordata; class Mammalia; order Artiodactyla; family Ziphiidae; genus Mesoplodon; species Mesoplodon mirus. The sequence goes on along the minus strand of NC_138989.1, from coordinate 82,920,838 downwards.
TTTAGGAAATTGGCACAGGTAGTATAATTCACTTTCAGGTTTGTCATTTCCAATAAGACACATAAAATAGTTTACTTATAAAACCATTCTGGTTGATATTACGTCAAAATTACACCAATTGCCTTTACAGTGATAAAATGTTAGATAAAAGATTTTTTACAACTTTGATACTCAGAAAATGCTAAATTTGTTATCAATTTATCCTAGGCACTGATAATTAGGGAACTACTTTTACTAGAACAGCTGATATTCTGCATTCATTTAAGAAGCCACAGGCCAAGTAAACAACTCTGACAGATGTTTTGTGTCAGAGCAAGTAGGTTTTGTTTTCGCTGAGCCCAGAAACTCTTCCAGGGCATCCTGAGAGATGACATCCTGTGCAGGGCAACATGTGAAATCAGGTGTTGAACACAGAGGAAGGACCATGTACTGTAAGTGGTTTTAACCATCTCAGCCAAAAAAAAAAAAACACTTTCGTGAAGGAAAAACATTTAACCACCCTCTCCTTGCAAAAGAGAGTGTTAATAACTTCACAAGATAAATGCTTGCCTTTCTTCAGACGTCATGCCATTTTTGTGCAGGCTTAGTGAGATTTATAAGTGAGATTTTAAAACAGTACTCTGTATCTTTGATGTTCTAACACTAAGTCCCTCTCAAAGAATCACAGATCCAAGGGTATGGCTGGTGGGGGGGTAGGGAGGGTAGGAGTGCACAATGGCCATTGCATACAACTATTTTTTAATTGTCAAATAAAAGTGTAAATATTTTAAAAAATAATTTTGTAGATTTCCCTTTCCCAGCCCCTTTCATTGTTACAGCATTGCTTCTCTACTGTTTCTTACTTCAGTTTTTAGGAAAACCTCAGAAAAATGACATCTGTCCAGACTCTGTAAGCACCTCAGGCAGTCAAGTTATCAGGCTGTTTACATGATGAAACTAACTGTCCAAATACCTCAAAAGCTGTCATAAGTCATCATGTCATGCTGAAATTCTATTTTTTGTGAGGACATATAGGCAGACATTAAGCAATCAGGCAAGAAAAGTCAGTAAAAAGGTAATAATGCATTTATGTTACTCAGTCTGGCTCAAAATTACAGCTGGTGGTTAGTAATACTATAGCTCATTTGTGTAACTCTTTCTGGAACTCTCCAAATGCAGCACTGTACCCGAAGTGGAGTCAACACATCCACAAATTAGTTGCCTAAATATTTTGGAAGATTAGAAACTCATAGTCAAATGAGGGAGTTTTTTAAATTGTGTATTGAGTTAGTGACCATTTTTCTGTGAACCAATGCAATATTTCTCCAAATAACCACTCTTCAAAGTCTAAATGAGAAGGAATTTTTAAACTGATTCAGAAAAAAATGAGGACATTGTTACAAGTTTAAACTTATACTTTGTCCTAACATTGTTTTTTCCCTTTAGGAATTTACATAAAGTTATCAGGAAAGAAGGAACAGTCTAATCCTCTATCCGTGTAGCACAGAGGAAAGGTAACAGTTCATAGCCCTGATTTGTCATCGGTGACTTACTGAGGAGTGTTATGGGTTGAATCGTGTCCCCCAGAAGATGTGCTGGAGTCCTAGCCCCCTGTACTTGTGAATGGGACCTTATCTGGAAACACGGTCTTGGAAGATACAATCAAGTTAAGATGAGGTCATTAGGGTACGTCCTAACCCTACAACACTGGTGCCTTTAGAAATGGCAGAGACACAGGGAGGCAGACATGGACAGAGGGAAGACAATGTGAAGCCTCACAGAGCAGAACCACGTGATAACAATGCAGAGGTTGGAGCGATAACATCTGCAAACTCAGAACCACCAAGGGCTGATGGCAACACCAGAGCCTCAGAGAAAGGCACGGAATAGATTCTCCCCTGCAGCCTTCAGAGAGAACATGACCCTGCCGACAACTTAACTTTTAAACCTCTAGCCTCCAGGAATGTGAGAATAAATTGCTATTGCTTTAAGCCACCGAATTGGCAGTACTGCGTTATGGCAACATCTAGAAACTAACACAGGCTGTGTCCTCAGAAGCAACACCTAAAGGAAGTTATTACAGCAGAACTGGGCAGAGGGAGAAGAAACTGATGCAGTTACGACGGGACCTCAGCTGATCCCAGAGGAAACCTGGAGCTGCAGTGGCCCTCAAAGTCGTTCCCAACTGAGGCCACGGCTGGGCCTTTGGACGCCTGCACAGACCAGTCACTGAATGCGGGCCACCCCAGGATGTCACCTTCCAGCCAAGGATGACGCCCAGAGGGAGACTCGGCTGTGAGCCCTCAATCCACACTGCCAGCAGCTGGGGGCCATGAGGGCCTCCACCCGGAAAGGAGGATCTGCACTGGCCACAATGCTTATGACTCCCTTGTACACACAGGTGAATATGTAGGACAGATTCCAACATTAGTAACATTGTTTGCTCAAAAAGTGTGTGTGATTAAGCTGGAGAGACATTGCCAAGCTGCTCCCACTGAAGTCATTCCTACCCCCATCATCTGCGTACGCGAACACCTATGGTCCCCCATCCATCATTTTTTAAGCTGTGGCCAGATGCGTGACAGTATTTTAATTGATACTGCCAAGTTATTAATACAGTCAACTAATTAATATGGTTGACTATTTTTACAATATAATTATTGGCCACCTCTTTGCTTCTGTGAAGTTTTTAGGGTTATTTTTGCACATTTCTTATTGTTTTTTTAATGATAATAAATATGTATATTTAAGATTTTGTGGAAATATAAATAACAAATAATTTTTATCTTTATTATAGAATATCTTTACAATGCTAAAATATTCAATATTTCTATTTTCAAAATTCTTAAAATTTTCTCTTGTATTTATTGTCTGTTGCTGTCTTCCATAAGATTAATAAAAGTATTTGTGTATAATGTCAGAATATTATATTTGTCTTAACTATCTGGAGTTTCTTATGAAATGTCAGATGGGGATTCAACTTTTTCTAAATTGATAGCATTCTATGGAAAATTGACTATTTCCAGTGTGATTAGTTGTAAGATTTTATACGTAGATGTTTCTAAACTATCTAATTCTTTCATGAAATTGTTTGTATCAATATACTATTATAACTTTATACTATAATTTGATATAAAAGATTTTTAACCCCTTAAACATTTTTTTGGCTTCACTTCTCCTTGCAGAGAAACCTGAATTCAACTTGTTCAATTTTATTTTCAAGAAACTCATTTGGAAATCCATTGATTGGCTTCATGATATTTGACATCCTCACAATACTGATTCTTTCTATTCAGGAACTTCTTTGATGAAATTCTATAGACTTTGCAAAGGTAATAGTGATGCTTTTGATAGTTCCTTTGCTTGTTGACTTTTTAAAAGTTTATTCCTAGGTATTAGGAGAGCCTTTGGTTCTATGTTAAGACATGGGTTTTTATTTTCCTTTATTACATTTATTAGCTGATTGCTATTATTTGTATATTGCTAGTTGACTTTGCAACTTTTCCAAAATATTATTTGTTGGCAATTTTCTAATGGGGCTCAGATTTTCCAGAGAGAAAAATGTCATCTGCTAATTATGACGGTACAGTATCATTTTTTCAATAATTATCATCGTCCTTTCAGTATTTCTGACATTAGAAATACTCTAAAAAATTTTTTTAAATGTCATGTTCATTGTGATATATTGACACACAAGTTTTTTCAGGTATGAAAGTTCTTTTCTCCCAGCTTACAAAGTAACTTATTTTTGGCTCTTAGATTTTTTTTTTTTTTTAAGTTTCCCAGTAGTTTCATTGAGGAGTCTGGTTTCAGGTCCAAACCCTATGAGTGATCCTTCAGGCCCGGCCCTAGGCAATGACACAGGCTTCACTTGGCTGTCCCCCACACCAGACTTGGTGCACAGACAACGCACTGCAGTCTCTGGAGGGAGTTTCAGTCAAGGACTCAGCCCGCCACCCTCCAGGCCAGCCACGTTCTTAGGAAGACCTGCACTCTGTGCCTGGGCACCTCCATTCAGCGCTGGCCCTTGGCCAAGACCTCTCTCAGGTGCCTCTGCTGAGATCCCCTTATAGGGGGCTGAGGGGAGGAGTTGGGGGGAGCTTGAAGATGCCTTTCTCCACCGTGACTCAGTAACTTGGGAATTCTCCTCCTGGCCCTTCCCCTCCCCCTTCTTCTGTCCTCTGTTCAGGGATCTTCAGGCAGTTGGGTTTGATGTTGAGGTATTTTAGTAGCATATTTGGAATATTTGATTTTGTTGTTTTCACTTATAAAACCTGAGTGTCTTGGTGTTCTAATGAGGCATTTAAAAACCATAATTATTTTGATAGCTGTGACTTTTGACATATCGTTTTCAATTTTTGCATCTACTGGATGTCATGTTAATCTTGTTTCCTTTCTTCCCTTTTTTCTCAAAATACCATGTCTTTAGTTCATTTCTCTTTACTTATTGAAATACTGAGAAAAATCAGATTTCCATTTTTCCAATGCTCTCTTATATTAAAACATGTTTTAACTTCTATTTTTCTATTAATGTTGAGAATTTCTGTACCCATAATATTCAACTAATCAAAAGGGAACATGCTGGAATTTTTAATTCCAGATATTTTTCTACTATGCTTTGGCTGTTTTAGAAAATCCTTTAAACTTCAAAACCACACAGCCTCAGCAATTACTTGTTTTGCATAAAGATTTTAAGTCTAGGTGCACCATTTTCTTTGCCAAGCAGGCTTTCTTATAACCCAAGGTATCTTCTTTGTCCCACTCCTTTTATGCTTGGTTGCATTCTTACGATTTTCTGTTTCTGTTTTGGGGCAAAGTGGATAAATGGGAGGTCAGAATTTCAGTGTCAACGTGTATTCTATTTTCTCATATGATTTAAATGACAGTTTTCCTGGGTAGAGCGTTGTAAATTGTCTAGAAGCTTAATAAAAATTAGAAAACTGCAAAATACAATGTATAGGTGTGTATCATTGTGGGCAGCAGGAACACTTGGGCACCATTACTGGGAGGTAGACTAGGTCAACCATTCTGGAAAACTGTCTAGAACTACTTAGTTTTACAAATAAATTACCAACCAGTGTATATATGTGTATATGTATAATTGATATATGGAGAGAGAGAGAGAATTTTGCATACATCTAAACAGTTGTGTATGAGAAATTCTGTAAGTTTATCTGTTATAGCAGCCAATTAAAGGTGAATCAGGTTATACTTCCAGGAGAGTAGACAGTTTAATACAGTGAATACACAAAGGGGTATCAGAAGGAAGAGACAGTATACACATGACCAAAAAAAATTAAGAGTTTCCTGCTAGGTAATATGCCAGAAAAGATACAGAATTCAAAAAATACGTATAAGAATTCCTAGTAACATATAGGCTACCAAGACTAAGTCATAAATAGAAAACGTGCAGCAACCAATAACAAGGTTGAATAGTAATCAAAAACCTCCCAATAAGGAAAAGCCCAGGACCAGATAGCTTCATTAGTGAATTCTACCAAATATTTCAAAGAACATCAGTGCCAATCCTTCTCAAATTCTCCCACAATTTGTAGAGGAGGAAACACACCCAAACTCATTTGATATGGCCAGCATTACCCTGATACCAAAGCCAGATAAAAACGGCCAGCATTACCCTGATACCAAAGCCAGATAAAAACACTACAAGAAAACTGCAGACCAATCTCCCTGGTGAATATAGATGTAAAAATTCTCAAAATATTAGCAAACTGAATTCAACCTGTACATTAAAAGAATCTTGCACCACAGTCAAGTGGGATTTGTCTGTGGGGTGCAAGGATGGTTCAATGTATACAAGTCAATAAAATGATATACAACATAAACAGAATGAAAGATAAAAATCATATGATCAACTCTTACCATAAGAATGGTCATTATATAATGCACAAGAGGAACTGGCTAACGCTCCAGTGGTAATTATTTTGCTATCAAAACATGTACATCTTAAACTTACACAATGATGTCAACTATCTCTCAATAAAACTGGAAAAATAAGATTTTAAAAACAAGTCTAGAAGTATTTTTCAATTCCACTTTTTAAATGTCATTAATATATTGCTGTTTATTCTTTAATAATTTGTTCTCCCTTGTATAGGTCACTTAGGAAGGATATACTTCTATAATATCCTTCATCAAAATCTTTAATAAAATATTAAAATTTTAAATGATTATGAATTCTTACATAAAAGAAACATCAATACATTGTACTTTGTCTTAATTTTATGGTTTTTAATCTTCTGTATCTAAAGGTTTACCTAAGTACTAGTAAATAAAGGAGAAGCTGGAGAAATGTAGAACAGAGAAGATACTTTTATTTATGCAACAACTATAATATGGAAACAGTGACATTTATGGATATGGCTAGTTTCCATTGAAGACCTCATTATGAACAGGCCAATGAAGAAAAGAAAGATAACTGTGACCAATTATTTTGGAATTAGGATGTGTGTTTAAAGAAAAAAATGCATATGAATAAGCCTAAAATGAGCAGTTAGAGAAATATGACTACAGTTCATCCTTAGCCTTGTAAAGCTGCATTCATTTCTAATAATTTTAGAATGAATAGCATGCAGTTCCTCCTGTCTGACAAGCATGGGTAGACACCAGCCAAGTGAATTCTTTTCAAATATAACTTGCCAGCTACACAAATAATTCATTTAGAAAACATACACATGAATATTAGATTTCACAAACATTCACTACTTTATCCACGGATATGTGATCAAAGAGTAAAAGAAAATTGGCCCCAAAGTTATGTTTTGAAAATGAAATGATTTTAAAACAGTAAAACTATTTCATCAAGGAAGAGTCAAAGGATAGAAGTGGCTGCGTGGAGCTCTCAAGTTCTGTACTGGAATCTACAGAGACAACCATTATCCAGAAAACCACTCTAACATGGCGACCAAACTATTCCACATATTCCCCAATTCACCACCAGTTTCCATGTCTTCAGAAGATTTATCACATCTGACAATGTCGAGAGCTCCGTGGATCATTTGGATGCACTGTGGGTTTTACTGTAAGGGAAACGGGAAGCACTGGAGAATTTACACAGAAACGAAATGATCTGACTGACTTACATCATCAAGGGATCACTGGAGGCTCTCAGCAAAGGCAGAAGCAGAGACCAAGCAAAAAAGGGACCGAGCAAGAGATGGGGTCGGGAGCACGGCAGTGGCAGCTCAGAGAGCAAACGGGCCGCTTCCTCGCCAACACCGGGAGCGTAGACAACAGCCTTCCAGAGAGGCTCCACCAGCTCCCACAGCTACGCAAGTTCAGGTCCCCGTGACAAATCCCTTATTAATATACGTAACGGGGCAGGGGGAGGCAGGATGAGACAATACATACGTATATACGTCCTAGGGGTTCTACTTCCGATCACATCCTGACACATACAGTAAGGTAAGTAAAATCTGAGCAAAATTTAGGAAGTAAAATAAATATAACCTAATCACCGGCTTGACAGCAGTGAGGTGGTCTAAAGGAGATGGAAGAAGTGAGCATGACTGGATGGACGGTGGCGGCATCACCAAGACTGATGTGAGAGAGGTAGTGAGTTTACGTGGGAAGCCCAGTCCCCATGTGAATCTAATGTGCGATGTTACAGTGTATTCGGTCAGCATCTACTCCCATGTTAATTCAAGGGGCGAGTTGGAAAAGGAACATTCTAAGAGCCAAGAAGAGAACCAGCAAGAGATGGTGCCCAGTAGCCCGGGGTGAAGAATTTGAAGATGGAAGGAGCAGGGAATGGGGTTAATTGCGGCAGAAAGTTTAAATAAGGAAGAAAGTGTAGAAGAGGACATTTTCGGTTAACAATTAAGGAATTATTAGTGACCCTAGTTAGCAGGTTACATTTTATATTTACATTTATTTTATTAGCAATAGGGGATGAAAAACAGTTCCCAAAATGGGTTATCACTGTGTCCTGTTAGTAATTTTGTGTGCATTACATAAAATCTGAGAAGACTATCTTTAAGAAAAAATATGGCTTCTATTCTGCATCCGCCTTGGAGATCAGCATAATGCAAAACACCTACAATGTGCTTGATGTTTGACTGGATACTGTTTTGTAATCCTCATCCCTCTTGTCCGCCCCTCCACAATGCTTACCTTGCCGAGTCTCATTTCCCACATCTTATACTCCTGACCCTATTTACCTTTCTGTATCTGTAGGTTCTTCTCCAATTTTTAAGTAATGTAGTGAACTACTGCATATTCCAATACTACCAGCTCTTCAAGATCTACTGAGAACAATCAGTCGTTTTACAAGTTTCAATGATCACTACCCCCCCTCTCCAGAGTTCAAAGCACTCCTCGCAGAATGTTAAGTGGAATATAGATGTACTTAAAATATATTGACAGTAAATTCTGGAATATTCGCTTATGGAAATGAGAATGTTAGAAATTAAAAATAGCAAAATTAATATTTTAAACATAGATATTACATTCTAGAAGCTGTTGCAAATATTTTATATGCATTATCTCACTTTTCATAACAACTCTGAAGATACTATTATCCCAGAATTATGGATTAGCAAACTAAAGAACAGAGAGGTTAAATAAACTTTCCCAAATTTACACTAGTAACAGTTGAAAAAAAAGAAAAAAATGAAGTCCTTCTGAGTCCAGGCCCAAGATACCCTGATATGTGTGGTAGCGCTCACACGAAATAAGAGATAACCATCTTGGAATTCATGCAAATATCACACATCACTCAAGAGCACAACATGGCACCAATGAAATTTCTATTTTGAAAAAAGTTGGCATTTTAATGTCATTAGAAAAATCAGCTGTATTTTCTCTGAAGGCAAATGAACATGTTCCACATTTGATATAAGTCCCATCACAGTCCTTGGTAACCTCATAAAAAGTCATTTTAGAAGGTGAAATCTTAAGTTACTAAAATTTTCCTGGTTATAAAAACTCTCAAATTAAATTTTTTAACTCGCCAAGATAATAATCCCCTTGTGTTAGATCAAGATTATCACACCCCACAGGACGATGTGGAGGTGATGGAGAGGAAGAGCAGAGTGAGTACGTTCTTGGAAGGAAAACTGTCTAGAAAAGTACCAGGAGGTTACAATTGCTTCCTGGAAAGCAAGGGAAAATGCAAGTCCCCCCACACGCCCCCGGGGAAATTGGAGCGAACCTGCAACCCCTGCTCACAGGTTTCACAGAAAGCAGGAAACCCAGCACTCAATGCCTTGATTGTTATCCATGGATGCAGCCCAGGACACAGAAAGGGGACCTGGGCCTCATGACAGTGACACAGATGCTTTTTACTGAGACTACTCCACTACTCCACCCCTCCTTCCCCCTCAGCTCCCGATGGCTGCATCAGCTCACAGAAGCGAATGCAGACGTGACCAAGTAGGCACACCAAGGAGGCCACAGCCAGGAAGAGGGTCCAGTGATAAACACTTGGTTAGATGTCTAGAGAGGTGATCCTTTAGGGCTAATCTGGTAACTTGTAAGATAAGCAGGGTCACACACTAAAGTATATCTCATCCCTCACACCTTCCTGTTAGCTATTATTTTAGTAAAAACGCTTTCCTCCAATTGCTAAGGGAATGGGAGCTTTGAAGGAGAAGGTAAAGAAGGACTTTGGAGGACTGAACTGTATCCATTTGGGAGTTAGGAACACTCAGGCTCTTCCAGAGGCTTCCATCAGCCAGGGATGACCAGCAATGTATAGAAAATGTACGGCTATAAGAAGGTTTAGAGTTTTTACAAATTTCTCAGTCAAAACTTGGCTAAAAGAAAATATGTCTAGTATAGGAAACTACCTTGCAGCTGGGTTTGACCACAATGGGCCATTCCTTTCTATCTGTAGAACCAGCAAAAAAAAAAAAAAAAAGTGAGAGAGAGACATCAGTGCCAAGGACATGCCCACGACAAGGATAAGTGAGAAGACGCAGACCCCTCCCCGACTCCCAGGCTCCCAGATTCCACAGGGAGGTGGGTCAGAATTTCACTGAGAAATGCAGTCTTGCATGTTAAGAATCAGCTGTGGGGAGACCAGAGCCAGCCTGCCTGCATTGCTTACCGTTAACCATGGAAGGGGATGGATCACCCCTCAAGCACCTTCCCTAACACCACGTAAAGACACTGCTCCTAAGCCATCTTTCCTCTTCCACATGCATCTTCTTTCTGGAACAAAGATCTTCCAGGATGCCCGATCCCTAGCACAGCACAAGCTATGATTACCTTGATTCAGACACTCTTACAGTCAGTGTCCTGCCAACGTGTCTGTTCTGTCCTTCACAGAGAATCGCACCGGGCAGCAGCTTCTCAGAAGCTAGATTCTGCCACCAGGTAGGACCATGTGACTGGGCTCCTGCAGATGGAAATGACCCGAGGCACTTCCTGGTCTGGCCCCTGAAACGCCCACCCCTGCACTGTCCTGTGCTTCTCCCTCTGCTAGAACACCTCCTCCCCCACCCGGGGGGGGGGGCTTAGAAGCCATTTGTTGAAGGTGCTAAAGACCCTCCCACCAGCGCCAGGACGTCTGTGTGAAGGGGGCTGCCCTGCTGGCCTAGACAACCCTGCAGTATTTTAGTTTCTATTGTGTCTGAGCCATTCATCACTTGGGGGCCAGTTTCTTATTGGATGTAGTCCCCCCACTAAGAGAAACACCTAGAACAGCAGGACATCCTGAGGCGCCGCCTGCCGCTGCGCTTTGATGTGAGTGGGAAGCTTGCCCATCCCATTGCAGCTTCACTTCCTTTGTGATGAGGCCTCACCTGTTCGGTCTCCGGCACAGGTAGTTAGGGATGACAATGCACTAAAGAAATTTAGAAATGCTCAGGGGGGTCATTTCAGAAAGATTAAAATAGCCTAATGGATGAGCAGTGCCCTGTTCCTCTGCCACCATAAAGGACAGTTATTAAAACCAACCATTATCATCAAGGACAACTCTCTGACCCAGGGGGTGGGTAGAAATCATCCAGGCTTCACTTACAACCATTTGGCTTCCCGCACCCCAGTGACTTTTCAGAAAGACCAATTAGCTCTGTGGGACATGTAACTGAAGACAAAGATACAAGCAGGAGAGAAGAGTGTGAGCGATACCTTTCATTTTCTTAAAGTTAAATGTCCCTTTTTGCTCCCAGCAATATCACGCCAGCCATTCAGTCTCCGAGGGAGAGAGGTGATTTCATTGGCCCCTAAAAACTGCACTGAGCCCCAGGAACCGTGATGCGGAATCACGCTGTGTGACAATGGCTTTTCTCTGTCACTCGTGGGCTCTTTCCCGTGTCCCTCTTCACCCCATTGAGTTTTTAATTTGCTTGTCATACAATCCCTCTAACCTCACCTATGAACAAAAAAATAAAAAAGCTCTCAGCACGACAGAGCATCACTGTACACCACAGCGCTTAAAACGGGTGTGTTTCACTCTGTTTGCAAAATCCCTGCTGCGGCAGCTGCTGCAAACCACCAACCTCCCAGCCCAGTCAGAGATGCCCACTTCCTATAACCTCTTTGTTCGGGTTGTCAACACACAAGGTCCCCTTTTTGAAGTTTTCAGCATCTCCCCCCAAAAATTTACCTTAGGCCACCCTGTCACAAGTCTCAGCCACTTCAGAGACTGACAACTCACTCAAGAGGGTTTGCTGCTTGATGAACTCATGTCTGCCTCAAAGTGAGGGCTGGGTGGCCTCTTTCCCTTGTTCTGTGCCGAAACAGTCATGCCAAGATTGATTTTAGAATCAGAATTGTGGCGCTTCAAGGGATCTTACAAATCCTGTAGCACAACTCTCTGTGGGATCTTCAGGTTAAGTGACTTGCTTGAGGGCCACCAGATTAACTAGTAGAACATCAGCTACATTAACCCAAGGCCCCTGGTTCCCAGTCCTCACTCTTTTCTGTGCTGTGTTATGAAGATTGATATTATGAAACCCTGTACCATCTAAAAGAGATTAGGGCAAAGATCAGTTCTTTGCTTGTGCTGCCCTTTTCCCAAGATTAATTAGCTAGTTCCTCATGTGACTCATGTCCGTGATGCTGCACAGCTCACTATGTAATTCGACTGGCAAATTTCTCTCAAGTTTAACTTCTGGCTGGAAACAAAGGAAAAGTTCAGCACTGGACCTTCCAGTCAGCATCAACCTACCACCATACAAGCACATGACCAATAATGAACCAGGAAGAAACTTTATCAGTTGGACTTTAAAAAAAAAAGAAAATGTAAACGTAAGTATCTATTATTACAGCTAAAAGCCACAACACTCACAGCACCAAATTCTGGAGAAAATGTCGAGCAACAGGAACTCTCGGTCATTGCTGGTGGGCAGGCAGAATGGCCCAGCCGCATTGGAAGACAGTTTGGCAGGTTCTTACAAAGCCAAACAGAAGCTTATCATCCGATCCAGCAATCATACTCCTACATATTTACCCAAGTTAACTTTTGTTCACACAAAAACCTGTACATGAATGTTGATAGCAGCTTTATTCATAACTGTCAAAAATTGGTAGTAACCAAGATGTCCTTCAATAGGTGAGTCAATAAACTATGATACATCCAAATAATAGAATATTATTCAGTGATAAAAAATGAACTGTATCAAGCCATGAAAAGATGGAGGAACCTTCAGTATACACTGCTAAGTGAAAGAAGCCCGTCTGTAAAGACTACATACTGAATGATTCTAACTATGAAATCCTGGAAAAGGCAAACTTAAAGATAAATTAAAAAGATTAGTGGCTGCCACGTCTTCAGAGGGAGGTGATGAGGTAGAACACAGGTCATTTTAGGGTGGTGAAACTATTCTGTATGATACTGTAACATTGGATACATGACATGAACTTGCCAAAACATATAAAACTGTACAGAGTGAATCCTAATGTAAACTATAGACTTTAGATAATTATGTATTAATATTGGTTCAATATATTATAAAATATTATATAATTATACCAAAATGCAAGATGTTAATAGGGGAAACTGTGCCCCCTATGAGGGAGGGGGAAAATGAGAATTCTGCTCAATTTTTCTATGAACATAAGACTGCTTTAAGAGTAAAGGCTATGTGAATTGGTACAGCCACCATGGAGAACAGTATGGAGGTCCCTTAAAAAACTACAAATAGAAGTACCATATGACCCAGCAATCCCACTACTGGGCATATACCCTGAGAAAAACCATAATTCAAAAAAGAGTCATGTACCTAAGTGTTCATTGCAGCTCTATTTATAATAGCCTGGAGATGGAAACAACCTAAGTGTCCATCATCCAATGAATGGATAAAGAAGATGTGGCACATATATACAATGGAATATTACGCAGCCCTAAAAAGAAACTGAGCTATTTGTAATGAGGTGCATAGACCTAGAGTCTGTCATACAGAGTGAAGTAAGTCAGAAAGAGAAAGATAAATACCGTATGCTAACACATATATATGGAATTTAAGGGGAAAAAATGTCATGAAGAACCTGGGGTAAAAGAGGAATAAAGACACAGACCTACTTGAGAATGGAATTGAGGATATGCGGAGGGCGAAGGGTAAGCTGTGACAAAGTGAGAGAGTGGCATGGACATATATACACTACCAAATGTAAGATAGATAGCTAGTGGGAAGTAGCCGCATAGCACAGGGAGATCAGCTTGGTGCCTTGTGACCGCCTGGAGGGGTGGGATAGGGAGGGTGGGAGACGCAAGAGGGAAGGGATATGGGAACAGATGTATATGTATAGCTGATTCACTTTGTTATAAAGCAGAAACTAATACACCATTGTGAAGCAATTATACTCCAATATAGCAATTATACTCCAATAAAGTTGTAAAAAAACAAAGTAAAGGCTATTTTTTAAAATGTAAACACTGCATATTCAACATGAAAAGCATTACCATGTCGATACAGTTCTTGCTGACATAATCTTCCAACTGCAAACGTTCTCATCTTTCAATCCAAGTTACTGAGGCCACCCCCAAGCCTCTTCAATCACTTACGATAATTTAATCATAAATCACTGCCCTTGTGGACAGTACCTTCTAATGATAATAGTATCATACATTTATGTATTGCTGACATAATTGCCACGTATTGCTCTAACTTCTTCATATGTGTTAACACTCACAAAACTACAAGGAATGAGATCATTAGTATCATCCTCACACAGATGTGAGAACTCAGGCTCCTAGAGACTAAGGTACTTGCCATAGAGATAGAAAGGTTCTCAAAGAACTGAGATTTGAACCCAGACCATCTGGTTCTGAAACACCTGCTCATAACCACTGCATCAGAGCAGATAAAACTAAGGTGAAACTTATGAATCTGACAAGTGATTACAGTTCTTCCCAGAGAACCCAAAACTCAGTGGCAGAAACTAAGGAAACAAAAATGAACAAAGTAAGATTAGGAGCCTCAAAAACTATCAACTAACAAACTGTGTTAAAGGGCTGGAACAGCAAAGGAGACCGAAAGGAGATCTTGGGGGATCAGACGTCAGAGAAGACTTCATCTAAAAGACCCTTAAAGGCAGGAGGCGGAGAGAGGGGCACAAAAGAGCACTCGTATCTGGGAAGTGCAAGTAGTTGGACAAACCCGCCTGAGCATGAGAAGATGGTCCAAGATTAGGCAAGCCTGGGTCAGATCAGGGAGAACATTCTGTGCTGGTGGTTCTCCAAGCGTGGTTCCTCAGCCAGCAACAGTGGCATCACCTGGGAACTGTAGATACGCAAGTTCTCGGGCTCCATCCTCAGTTTAGCATCTACACAGCTGACCCTTGAACAACGTGGGGGTCAGGGAGGCTGACCCTCTGAACAGTTGAAAAGCTGCATGTAACATGCCCTCCACACACAGTGCTCCTCTCTATCCATGTTCCTCAGTCTCTGCAGTTCCCCATCCGAGGAGTCAACCAACTGGGGACTGTGTAGTACTCTGTAGTATTTACTACTGAAAAATATCTGTATATAAGTGGACCCACGCAGCTCAAACCCATGGTGTTTAAGGATCAACTATTTTAAAAGCCCTCCAGGTGACTCTGATGCAGGCTAAATCCTGAGAACCACGAAGTCAAACATGTGGATGTCATTTGGTATGAGATAGAAAGCTACACAAGGCTATTACGAAGGGGAGAAACAGGTGTAGCTAGTAAAATCTACTCAGCTAGTCAACATAGAGTTCCATGGTTATTCTAAGGTGTTTTGAAAATATAGTAGATTACACAATGAACTGATTATGTGACTCTCCAACTTCCAAAAATTTGTCCCTGATGCTATTAGTTATTTTAACAAAGAAACTTATTGGACTTAAGTCTCTTTATTTCTTTGGCCAATAACTAATACCTCACAGCATCCCCATCTCAGACTTACATATATATATATATATATATATATATATACATATATATATATATATACACATTCCACTTATAAGAAATATTCTGCTATGAACCCAGAGAACATATTTGAAACTAGAAAATAAAGCCTCTGGGAGTCACTGAAGAGGACCTTGTTCTGTTCCCGTTCTTTTTTTTTTTTCCCCTTTTAAAGTCCCCATTTTAAAACTGGCTGGGGGCTACCTCCATTTTATAACGAATCCATCCCCTTTAAAATTCCAGAGAATCTCACTGGTCTGTTCGGACAGAATTGGGTTTTGGCGGGGGGAGGGGGGATTGTGTCATTCACCTTGTTTCTTCTCCTCTTTCGGGAGAAGGGCTCTTGTTTTACCCCAGCTGGTTCAAGATTAAGAATTTGGAGGCTTTCAACAATAAAAATCACCTGACAAGGTAAAAATCTCTAAAAATATTGGTTCATGGAGAAATGAAAACTATGATTGTACTAAGGACAGAGTTGACGATCATAAGAAGTTACCGTCCTGTTGTTGGCGACTTTAGGTTATGTGAAGGGGGATTAGACACTCCACTAGGGAAACGATCTGAGGAAACTATTGTTGTTGCCATAAAAAATCTGTTCACACCTTTGTTGTTCTCAGTTAGCCACTGCCTTAGGAATCTACTGGAGACCCCCAGGTTTGAGATAACTATGTAATTAGGTAGGTTGCTTCCCTGTGTGCTCTATTCCATTTGTTTATGGCTTTCCAGTTTATATGCCTAAAGGATTATGGGGAAATGGAATCATTCGCTTACTATAAAGGGATTCATAATAAAAATAAACCCATCGCTTTGATTCATGTGATTTCTAGGGCCACTAGAATGGAGTTTGCTCTCTTCCTGGTAAGTACCATGAACTTCCCACCTGTGCCTTCATGGCCACATCTGTCTAGCACATGACACACTCCAAGCCCCTGAGAGGCATTTGTCAAAGTCAGCTATTCAAAGTACAATAAACTTTAGGACAGGTATTAATAATACTTAGCTCCCCTGCCTCTGGCCTGCCTACTAAAGAAACATCAATCCCACTTTCTCCTTTCCTACCTAGGATTTTAAACTATATGCACGTTTTACTGGTTTTCTAGTTTAACTAATTTTCCATGTGAATAGAAAATAATCTACCATCAAAATAAATGATGTGAGTGGTCTTAATAGTAACTACCACTTTTAAGCAACCATAGAATAGACTTGACATATCATGACAAAGCAAATGATTTTTTGTGGAAACAATATAGATTTTAGAACAGTCTTGAAATCTTGACTGAATAAAAAGTCATTAGGATGTTTCAAACAAGTAATGTGTGTTTAAGTCAAATTATATTTATTGAGACAATTAACCAACTATAAGAGAATATCTGTCTTTAGGACAAACTAATAAGAAATACAATAAATCTCTTCCCAAACACGATTTCTCAATTTTCTGTTTATAGAAAATCCAAAATAAATGCCAATCTCTTAGATTACTTTTTTTAAATAACACAATGATAGTTAAGTCCTTCCATTTTAGATTCAGAGACAAATCCATTGATAAATTACTGAAAATAAAACTTTATAAGACAATATTCTTGTTTTTATCACCTTTATTCAACCAGTTCTCATTTATGTTGCTTACAGACATGAGATTCCAATCTGCACTAACTTTTGGGTTATACCGAACATGCTCTTAAGAGATATTGAGACAGGCTGGGACCTGAGACCCTTACTGCAGGGCTTGCACCTGGACAAATGTCTCCACAGCAACAGATACACAGAAACTCTAAGGGACTAGAGATGACTGCCGGCATGCGCAGTTGGGGCAAATTATGAACAAGACACAAAAAGGCCAAAAAGCAACCGCCATTTCTGAGGTGCTGGGAGCAAAAGCAGGGTCCTGCACATGATGCCGACACACAGCATCGCCAAGGGGGTGGGCGGACCACCTAAGACCCCCGCCAGCCCGACCCAACAATCCGCTCCCACCCTCATCCCATTTAAGGCATCAGCCCGCCCCACTCAGGGAGCAGCAAGGGCACCTGGTACTCGTTGTCGACCCCTCGTGCTGCAGCAAGAGGCCCCGAAAAGCCCCGCCTGAATTCCTCCTCCGGCCTCTGATCAATTCTACTGATTAAAGAGTCCCAGAACCTGCAGTGGTAACTATTTCAGAGCAGCACAGTTATACAAATTATTAAGCTTACCAAATTCAACCCCTCATCAGAAACTCCACAGAATTTCCAAGAAAGTGGCTAAAAATTCGTTAGCACTCACTGCACATTTTATACTTGGCCTGATTTGTTAGAAAGTTCTTCCTCATACTGACCTCAAATCACTTAAATTTCAGTCTGTTTGGTTTTTAATTCTATCACTTGGGACTAAACAGTGTATCTTAATTTTTTAAGAGTATCATGTTCTTTTATTTTCTTCTCTTGCAACAAGTTATTTTTTAACTGTTCTCAACATGCCAAAGTTTTAAGCCCTTTTGCATCCATTTCATTCACTTAGAGAAGAATCACATATTTTTAAAACCATGCCGTTGAAAACTGAAAGTACTTGATTTTCTCTTCCCATTATGAGTAACTACTATAAACCATGCACTGGCCTTGATGCTCTAGGTACAGTTTAAAAAATTAAGGATTCAGGGCTTTCCTGGTGGCACAGTGGTTGGGAGTCCGCCTGCCGATGCAGGGGACACGGGTTCGTGCCCCGGTCCGGGAGGATCCCACATGCCGCAGAGTGGCTGGGACCGTGAGCCATGGCCGCTAAGCCTGCGTGTCCGGAGCCTGTGCTCCGCAACGGGAGAGGCCACAACAGTGAGAGGCCCGTGTACCGCAAAAAAAAAAAAAAAAAAAAAAAAAAAAGGATTCAGCCTACCAGAATTAAATCTTATTTTTATTCGAAGCCTAGTATCATATTACATTTCTGCTAGTTTTTATGCACCTTTCCTCACATCAGGCTTGGAATTAACAATAAAGGCTTTTTGTCTTTTAAATGTTAGTAGTTGCTCAGCCTCATCTCCCACACTCTATACTTTAAGATAGACTGATAGTAAAAGCCAGCTCAGGAAGTATTGTTTGTAAAGGTAAATAATAACGAGAAGGCTACAAACAACAGTTTGCTGTAAGACTGAGGTTAATTGGAACAAAACATTTGAAAATAGATTTGTCAGTATATGTAATAGGAAAAGATCAAAGTGTTTAGACCACTTAATTTCTGAATTGAAATTTCCATTTTGGTGAATCTGTCCTCAGGAAATATTGAGAGCAAATGCATAAAGACGTCCGTAACAGCAGTATTTTTAATATTGACTTTTTGGTGAAAATGAAACCTAAGTATTTTTTTAAATGGGAAACCACTATAATAATTACAATTGTTAAAATCAAACACAAACGGAGACCAGACTTGGAAACTTCCTGAGCAGACAAAACCACTTTACTCATACAAGCAACACTTAATTTAGCTTATTTTGCAAGACAAGTGAGGCTTGACCTCATTCACCTGTTGTTAATGCCTCTGAAAATCATAAGCGAAACTTAAATTTTTCCCCCAAGTTGATAGACGGTAACCAATTCCTTCCCGTCAAAAAAACACTAATATTATAACCAGCCACTGTGAGAAATACAGTCGCTGGCTCCTTACCGTATAAACTGCTTTATAACATACCTCTGAGGCTCAGTCCATGTTTGGTTTCAGGGCTCCCAGTTCACCAAATTTGTGTGTGTGCAAAATAAATTTTTACTAATTACTTACCTCAGTGATTCAGTGGTTTTACCTCTGCTATTTCTGAAATTTTGACACAATTATGTAAAAGCACAAAATTCTGAACGGAAAAACAATGATAACAAATGCATATTCTCATTACACCAGCTTGGATTTTTACTGCATTTTTAAAATATTTTTTCAATTCATACTATATATTGTAATGCTTTTACTACATTTATTATAAATTTTTGCCTTTGGCGTCATGAGACTTGGGCCAGCTCCCAGCTCGTCCACTTGCTAGTTGAGGCCAAGTAACTAAACTATTTTAAGTTTTAGTTTCCTCATCTCTAAACTTGAGATAAGGACGCTTATTTTACAAGATTCCAGTAACTAAATATTTCTCCAGAAGTCTAAAACACTATGTCAGCACTTTACAAAACCGTGTCAGCATGACTAATGAAAATTTTCTCTTGCTTTGGTTTGGTTTTTCCCCTCAAGAAGCAACCATATAAACATTGTGAACCAAAGAAGACAACCAGTATGTCTATTAACCTTCTGTATCTCTCAAGGGCCGGACAAAGAGCAAAAAGAAAACAAAAAGAGAAGCAGAAAATCATAACAAGGTTGGAAAACATGATGTGGAAAATCTACACTCTAAGATACTGAAAAACAGACTGAGGGAAAACATAAAAACCAGGGGAAACACTCACCCAAGAGAGCGGAGGAAAGTGTGGTCCTTCCCAGCAGAGCTCCGAGCAAACTGAAGCCAAGAAGCAACCAGTATAAGAAGCAGGTGTGCACCTCCCGCCCACGGGCAGCGTAACCACTGACAACCTTAATTCCCGACAGCTGGCCGGTGGGCGCTGCCTCTCCCCGTTCCACGGGCCCAGGGCTGCTTAACCACTAACAAGGTCAATTCCTGACAGCTGAGCACATGGCTGCTTCTTCTCCCCATTCCTGGGTTCTGTAGGGTAGAAAAAAGCTTTAACTTCTTGAATAAAACTTGAGAACCACTCTCAAAAGAAAGTGGTTTGTTTAGGAGCAAACCAGTGTGGGTTGTCAGGCCCAAGATAAAAGAACAAAGCTTGAGGAAACTCTGGGCTTTGCATCAGATGCTTTAAAAAAAAAAGAAAGAAAGAAAGAAAGAAAGAAATCGCATGTGTAACAAAAACGTCGAAGGCAGATTTACGCAGGAATAAATGCAAGTGTTGTCCCTGGAGATTCGGAGCCTTTATGTTGGCATTTGGGGGATCTGCAGCCTGGCCCCCTCTGTGTTCTACCCACACACAGGCCCACTTCCCAAAGCCACCCCATGGGTCCTTCCATGAAAAGGAACGGACTGTTAGGAAAACGCGTCCACAGCAGCAAAGGAAAACCACCCGAGCCAGCTATATCCATCAACCCAATTCTTCACGGTAACAGGTTGTAAGGGGTGATCACCGAGTTTCTGAGGACAATGAATAGAATGTGTTAAATACAAGACATCAGGCCCAAAATGGAGTCGCTTATGCTAAGCCACATGTAGCCAAACCAAGAGAAACTTGATTACAGTTTCGGCTCTCGGGGAAATGGGGTCTTAAACCAGTCAGTCAGGAATCAGCTGATGACCACTAGTTACGTAACCTGCCTGAGAAACACCTGCCATCCCCTAAAGGAAAGTAACTTTGCAGTAACCAGCCTGCTCTTTTTGCAAAGTATAACTTCCTTGTTCCCACTCCACTCTGCCTGTAAAACTCTCATTTTGTACAGCTCTTTGGAGATCCTCTCTACCTGCTAGATTGGATGCTGCCCAACTCGAATGGACTTTTGCTCAGATAAATTGTTAAAATGTTTCATATGCCTCAGTTTATCTTTTAACACATGAAAAAAATTATCAACACCCAGTCAGTTCCTAATCCAACAATCATAGCTATAGCCATTTAATTTTTAAACACAACAAAACAGATGCTTTGCAATTATTCATACACTTCTGCCAACAAGGTTCCCTGATTTATGGCACCTTATCAATGAAAGAAATTCAGGGAATCTGATGTGATTTGCTCATAGTTAACTGCTCTCTGGACCTGGTGTGTCTTAGGTCTACATGCAAACATTCAATTCTTTGAATAATATGCATAAAAATCCTGCCAGAGATCAAGGTTAAACAAACGAGTCTCTACGTTTCTAAATCTGACAATATCCCAAATTTAAAAATCAGAATGACATTGTCTTGACATTTCTCCCATTTTCCACATGTTTCAAAAATGATCCACCTGATTCAGCAATTTCCAATTTCATTTGCAAATGACTTTGGTAGGGTAGGAAGAAATTTGAGCCCAAAACTTGACTATTTTGAAAAATAACATTTTGTGTATCTGCATAAGAGCTTTTATTATTATTTCTTTATTATCCATAATAAATCTATGAGTCAGATATTTTTCCCCATTTTTAAGATAAGAAGGATAGAAGAATGATGCTCAAAGAAGCAAGAAATTTCCTAAAGTCCAGGAACTAGTGACAATGCCAAGTTCCAATCTATGTCCGTTTGGGGAAAAACAGTCCTCTTTTGTTTTTTATCTATACTTTTTTCACACATTTTTGTGTGTGAAAATAACTTAGAAGATAGAAATAGATAGAGTAGCAGTTTAAAAGGTCAACACTTATCATTTCACAATAAACTCTAATAGCAAAATATTCCTCTTCTGATCTTTGTAAAATGAAAAACTAATGAGATAAATAAATAAATGAATAGACCTGTGTTGCTAGCATTTTGGTGTCTGCTCATTTCAGGAAACAACCTTCCTTACACGGTCAATTCTGTGCCAACACTTGCTATTCAACCTTGAATAGGGAGGCCCATAATCTCTTCTCTGTCTTGTATACATCCTTTCAGAAATCAGAACTAAGAAAGCTCTTACACAACCATATTGGCATCTTTAGATACTGCGCCCTGTTCATCACAGGGAAGTTAAATAATTGCACATTGGATTGAATTCCAAGAGAAACTCAACTCTCTCAAGCGATTTCTCTTCCAGAAACTTGTGCTTTGAAATGAAGCTGACATTTCACTTAAGCTTTTGAAATCTGCTATCATAGAGGAGAGCAAAGCAGTCTGGTTATTTTCAATTTCTCCTTCCTTGACGATAATACACCCTTGGCTAAAATAGTCACATTTCCTTAAGTTCCCTCACCAACTCCTGTTAGATTGCATTCAGAGAATCAGTTCAGTCAATTGTTTCCCATGTCTTTGCAGTTCTCAAACTCTGTGTGTATGTAAGTATCACCAAGTATCACCTAGGATGCCTGGTTTTAAGAATCAGAAACTTTGGTGCCACAAGCAGAGTTTATTGAATCCTTGGAATGCCTAAAAGTCTGAATTATAAAATATATACTGCAAGATTTTTAGTGTGGGTGTTGCATATTCACATTTTGAGAAACAATGTTCTACCTTGCAAGAAATAAAATTCTCAAAAAGATCCATCAGGATGTTCCCTGATTCTCTACATTTAGCCCAAGAAGTGATCCAGCCAATGCCCAGAGAGCAGACACTGAGAGCTTGCCTGCAACTCTTCTGCACCTGTCATTCATGTTATCAGTTTGTCCATCTGGCTATATAGTTCAATCACTTTCCTAGAATAACACTTGCTTTAACGTCTCTAGTTAGCCACCTGAAATGTTCACTGATATCTGCAATTTTCTGTACAGTGTAGATATTTTTGATGCATAAGATTACACTGCCTTCTCCTTCACAGTTTTCCTTGTACAATGTATAAGCTTTCTTTGTGGTTGAGTCTCAAGGACTTAGGACAGACCCTGGCAAACAGTAATTCCATAAGTTGAGGGAATCACCATCTTTAATCCTGAATTCCTTTCTATACAACTTCACTGATACCAGTGAGATAACATTTGCTATCCTGAGTCAAAATCTTAAGGTCTTTTTTCAGCTCACATTTTACGTGTTGTAATTGGGTAGCAAAGTGTATATTGTACAGGATGTCACGACGAAATACGGCTATAGACAGAACTAACAGAAATATTCAGGAGTGACTGTTTTCACAGCAAATATGTCCCCAAACAATATTAATTCTCTATTTTTCTTCCACAAACTCCTTTCAGTATGTGTTAGTAACACCACAATTTCGTGTCAATAACAAACACAATACATAAAAGGAGGGGAATTTTGAGACTATAATCATTACTAGTTGTCCCTTAAATTATTTGACATTGGTACTATAGTATCCCTTTTATAAAAATATAGAAAAAATTAAGGAATACTACTGAATTAAGTCAAATGTATAGAAGCCACATACTTTGATGAAAATATTAAAAATCTGCATGTTTTCACACAGTGATGTCATTGAAACTTACCCTCCTGCCAGGGAAATGTTCTGTTTTCATTGATCACTTTATTTAAGAGTTAAAATGACTGAAGTTAAAGCAGCAAATGTGGGGCCTCCCTGGTGGCGCAGTGGTTGAGAGTCCGCCTGCCGATGCAGGGGATACGGGTTCGTGCCCCGGTCTGGGAGGATCCCATATGCCGCGGAGCGGCTGGGCCCGTGAGCCATGGCCGCTGGGCCTGCGCATCCGGAGCCTGTGCTCCGCAACGGGGGAGGCCACAGCAGTGAGAGGCCCGCATACCGCAAAAAAAAAGAAAAAAAAAAAAAAAAAAAAAAAAAAAAAGCAGCAAATGTGCCTTTGTTTGGATTTTTGAATCATATCACATCCTGAGCTACTCTATTGTTCCATGAGAATTCAGAGAACTAAATGCCCAGGGAGGCTGGGCAAAGTTACATCCTGTTGATCCTCATGAAGCTTTTGCCTCAAGTTACCAATATGCCTTCTAATCATCACTGATAACCTCTGTGAAGTCTAAAGGTTGAGGAGTGAGGTGGGCTTAGCAGCCTCCTGGGCTCCTTCTCCTAGGTCTAGATAGTATTCTAATCTCCAGTCCTCTCCTAGTATCCAAAACTTCCTCCGAAACAGGATGTTAGAACTTCCAATTATAGCTATTTTTATCTAAAAATTATGGGGAAAAAATAATTCTACTAATGTTTACCATGTGGATTGAAAACGGATGCTCACCCGGACAAAGTCCGTCATGAATATGTAACCATTTGCACTGGTTCAAATTTGTGGAGTTATGGATTATATTTCCTAGCTTTTAATTAAAAACCACAAAATGGGAGGCTGGTTCTAAAAGTTGTCTGCAAAGAAATCAAAATTGAAGATAATATTAATAATGCAAGACAATCAAACAGCAAAAAATATTCAATGTGATCATCATATTGTCCTAGTCCAAGCTCTTTGTTTTTATGAGTTTAAAAACAACGATGGTGGGGCTTCTCCAGAGGTCCAGTGGCTAAGATTCTGCACTTTCACTGCAGGGGGCACGGGTTTGATCCCTGGTTGAGGAACTAAGATCCCACATGCTGCACAGAGTGGCCTAAATAAATTAAAAAATAAATAAATAAAATGCTTTGAAAAAATTAAAAAATAAAAGCAATGATGGTGAAGTAATTAGGTCTGATAAAAGACCAAAAAATTGTATACGAAAACTGCTTATCACTTGCAATATGCTTCTCTTTAAATGTATATTGTGAAATATTAGCTAATAATCAGTAATTCATTTTAAAATTAAGTATCAAGAGCATGAAAACACCTCAATTTTTCATCAAATGGTAATAGAGTACCTTAAAGAATTTCAAATGCTGAGAAGGCTTTTTTGAGGTTTCTCACTCAAAAATAGAAAACAAAACCCCATAAATCTGGAAAACACTTGTTCTTTCAGATATATTAAAAATGGCTGAAATAATACATACATGAAGAACAGCATAATAGCAAAGTAAAATGCATTCCTTTGTCTGCAAATACTGTTAGAAGACATGGAAAACATTGCTGAAAAATTGAAAAAACAATGTTAGAAAAAATATGTAGAGTGGGGAAACTGTTACACATTTGCCTGAAAATACAGATGTTGCTAATGTATGAAGCTTATAGTATTTTGGTACATTATAGATTCTCTTTCAACAATGAAACACATTGAAAAGCTACTTTCTATAAGCCAATAGAAAGAAATACCAGGAAAGATATGGTCTCAATGCTAAATTAGTTCTTAGATAGAAAATGATGTTTTATAGAAAAATTGTGTAAACAGTCATTGATGGAAGAGCTGCTCTAGCTGAAACAAAGAGAGAATTCCAGAGTGAATCTATGAGCAAGTGAATTTTCTTCACTGCATTATTCATAAGCAAGCAAATGCAGCAAAATGCACAATGTGTTACAGGATGTCATGGATGTGGTAACTTTTATATAAATGGCACATTTAAAGTATATTAGGGTCATTACAACATTTGTAGTGAGATGGGAAACGATCATGAAACCCTTTTGTATCAGAGGTGCACTAGTTATCTTGGGATAAATTATCTAACTACTTGTCAAAGTTTAGTGTTCCGAATTTACTAATCTTGTTTGTGAAGACAAGTGGCTATATGGATACTCTTCCCAGTTGAAGTTTAAACACACACACACACACACACACACACACACATTCTTCCTTCAACACAGAGGTGACATTTTAACCACTGAGAAAAGTAACCATTTATACAAATAACCTTATGCTGTGGAGGTGATATTTTGAAAACAATTGTTTAAGAACCACCTGGGTTCCAATCGTGTTAGCTGTTGCAATTATGGAGTCTCTGTGCTTCAGGTTCTTTATCTGAGAGGGAGATAATAAAACTTACTTCATAGGATTGTGGTTACGATCTGATGAAATAATCATAAGAGCTTAGCCCAGCGTCTAATAAACGGAAATCATTCATTCAATACATGTCAGCTGATGTCAATATCACTACTGCCACTACCGCCACCATAGCCATCACAGATTTTACTAGCATGGTTCCCTTGCAGTGTGCCCATTTGCCCAGGTGGAAGGACAGTCCCCAGAACTCCCTTTCTTGTGTGTGTCTGGTTAGGATGGGCCACAGGGGAGATTCGGCGAGCTTCTGGAGGTTGGAAGAGAGGTAGCAGCCACTTTGAAGCACATGGACACTGTCGCTGATCTGCTGAATCACCCCATCAGTATACAGGAGCCCCGGGGCCAGGTGTGTGTCTCAGCACCATCAAGAAGGGCCCTGGCAGCTGCTGGATACCCCCGTCAGCAAGGTCAGAGGCAGCAAGAACCGGAATGAGTGCCAGTCTGTTCTTGTGGGATTGCAGCATCCTCATTCTCCTCCCTTCCTGACTGTCTGCCCTGAACTTCAAGCTCCAGCACCAGATGCTCAGACAGAGCCCAAAGGATGACTTAACCATGCCTCATCATTGTGTAAGCCAATTCCACATACACGCACTTGTGTACACACACACACACACACACATACTAATACACCAGTCAAATGGCCTGCAGAAAGAAGATGTGGCACATATATACAATGGAATATCACTCAGCCATAAAAAGAAACGAAATTGAGTTATTTGTAGTGAGGTGGATGGACCTAGAGTCTGTCATACAGAGTGAAGTAAGCCAGAAAGAGAAACACAAATATCATATATTAACGCATATATGTGGAATCTAGAAAAATGGTACAGACGAACCTATTTGCAGGGCAGAAATAGAGACGTAGACGTAGAGAATAGACATGTGGACACAGCGGGGGAAGGGGAGAGTGGGACGAATTGGGAGATTAAGATGGACATATATACACCACCATGCGTAAAATAGCTATCTAGTGGGACATTAAGCACGATGAAAGTATGAGGACTTTCCCTCGCACACCAAGGACCCTTTCCCCTCACTGTGGCCCCATGACTAATCCTGCCCTTGATTGCATCCATTCTTCAAGAAGGAAGGCAGGGAACTTCCTAGCTTTACCCACTGCCAAAAAATCAAACTGGACCTTTCTACTTGTTTTATTTATTTATTTTTTTAACATCTTTATTGGAGTATAACTGCTTTACAATGGTGTGTTAGTTTCTGCTTTATAACAAAGTGAATCAGCTATACATATACATATATCCCCATATCCCCTCCTTGTTTTATTTTTTAATTGCAAAGAGAATATACAGCCTTATTGCTAACTACCATTGAGTATAAGATTGCCTTTTCCTGATCATTGTTCAACTATGCTACGGTATCTGCATGGCTCCTGGAACCAACCTCAAATCCACTCCATCATCAATTTTCAGAATATTCTTCCACTGTTCAGAGTCATGGGCTCCAGGGAAAGACATTGGTGGGATTGTTCACACTCCTGTTTGGTCTTGATCTTAGAGCTCAGATTTTTCATATTCCTTTTTTGGTCCAGCTGATCTCTATTTCTCCTCTTTTCCACATTTCTCTACATTAACCACTTCTTCCTCTTACATTATTTCTTTTTGTCTCCCAGCATGCTTCATAATCAGCACTAGGCACATTCCTGGTAGCTAATAGCAACTTGTAGGGAATATCTGATTTATTATGGATGGATAGATGGATGGATGGATGGATGCATGGATGGATGGATGGATAGATAGATAGATAGACAGACAGGCAGACTTTCAAGGTACACTTTTCTTGGGCGGGAGATTTCTGATGACCATAAGGAAAATTATAAAAGGAGAGGCGAATAGACAGTTTATCAAGGAAATATGCTACAAACTATTAAGCCAGATGGAGGAAATGAATGCTACGTTCCATATAGAGATCACAAAATTGTCGTGAGATGAAGATTTAGTAGTTTACTCCTTGCTTTTAATGAGAGCAATTTTATTTTATTTTATTTTATTTTTTATTTTTTCGGTACGCGGGCCTCTCACTGTTGTGGCCTCTCCCATTGTGGAGCACAGGCTCTGGACGCGCAGGCTCAGTGGCCATGGCTCACAGGCCTAGCCGCTCCACGGCATGTGGGATCTTCCCGGACCGGGGCACGAACCCGTGTCCCCTGCATCGGCAGGCAGACTCTCAACCACTGCACCACCAGGGAAGCCCAATGAGAGCAATTTTAAAAAGAAACAACTCTGCTTCATTACAGTTAAAAACAGGAAAGATCTGGTCAGTGCTCTTGCAGGCTCTCCCTCCCTCCTTCCCCACCCTTAGGACTCTCCTACTGCCTATAATTCACTTCCAAGACTTTGATAGCTTCCTCATAATGGTCTTCTCAACAGTTTTACCATTCGACCTTATTTAAAAAGTCCGATTAGCACAATCCCTCCAAGAATGGAAACATTCTCTCAAGCATCATAAGCACTCTTAGAAAAGATCTGCAATGGCTGGCAAGCAATTAAAGCCCCTAAAACAGACTGTGTAGCTATTCATCCTCATTAAGAGATGGGAAAATACAGGTTGAATTACCTTATAGCAAATTATATGGGAAAGTAGAGAACATAATCATATAACAAAAGACCTCATTAACTCCTCCCATTCTTCAAAGTACACTACCAATTGTCGTTCTAGCTTCCAGAATAGACTAATACTCCAGAGCCAAAGCAGAGGGTTACTGTAGAATCAGAAATGGCATTTTCTCTTTAAATCAACTCCATATGCTTCAACAAAAGCCCAGCTGAGAACATCCAGAGTGAGGTAAAAGCAGCGGTCATCCTTCTTGGATTTTATACTTTATAAAATATTCCTGAACCTTAAAAGGTGTTTCTTCACATCAGGAGAGTTTCCTGTATTCTCTGACACTGGGTGAATTTCATATCCAGACATTCTATGTTCAGTATATGAAGGAGTTGAAGAGAAAACATAATTTCCTATTCAAAATGCTTGAAAAACTTAACTGTAATATATCAATTTCATTGTGATTAAAATGTATCACAATAAAGTATAATATAATTTATTAGCCTTTTAAAGTTCACTAATTTATTTTGCATCATCCTTTGCCAGTGGGATGTGATTTATTTGTATAGTCTAATTTTAAGGTCACTGTCTACTCCTGAGAACTACATTTCAAAACCTTTTAAATTAAATCTTAATGACTATATTGATATTTATATTTTATAAGAGAAAATGGTCAAAAGGGTGTATGAGACATGGTCTTTGAGAAAGACTTCCTATTTATTAATTTAGAGGTTATTTTGTTCTTAGGATCTCATAGCTATCTGTGACTCTGGGCTGTGGAATAAACACTTCCTTTCTCAAGAGTTCTCAATTAGTTCTCAGTCATCTTAGCCACTCTAACCATCATTGCTGAATTTATTCTAGTGTTCTGTTCTACAGCTCAGTTCTGTTCAGGAATTATGTCACAAATGATGAAGCCAAGGGCATGTTATCAGCATGGTTTGCTGGCTCTCCAGGAAACAGCAGAGCTGAATGATCAGCTTCTTGTGTCAGCTAAGGACACTTAGCTCTTCAAATGTCTCTCTCAGATGAGGTTTTCGCTCATCTCTTTACCTCAAAAGCTGTAAGTGTTAAGGATGGATACGAAACAAATCCTTTAGCATCAATCACCAATCAAACAATCAAATGAAATCCATTAGAAAGTCAACTAATACTTATAATTTAAAACTTAAACAGAAATAATGAATTACAAATAGGGTCATTTAATACATGGAGTGAGAAGAGAAGCTAAATAGGACCTTTAGGGCTTTTTTTAATATATATTTTTCACTTTTTAGGAAACAGTGCCAAAAACTACACAAATGACAAAGCTGGTGTGACTGACCTATCTGGATGGAATAGGACATAAAATGGGAGTTTACTGTTTCATTTTCATTGGGGGCCTGAAGACTTAGATCAAAACAACAAATGTTAACATTTTCACATCCCAAAAAGAAGAGCCAGACCACTGAGGTGAGACTTGCAGGTAAGGGGGCAGAAGACAGTTATGCTGTTCTTCTGTGACCACGAACTCCCTGCCTATGAAAGAAGTTAGAGACTAGAGAAAGGGCTTATTAAGAAGGATCAGTGTGCAGTTAAGCCCATCCCATATGCCAACAGATCTTCAGCAGTAGGCCAATGTCCACTTTTCCCCTGGACCAGATGATGTTGGTCTGGGGGTGGCTAAGAGGACCAGCTGAGGGAGAGGCAAGACCCCAGGGGTCAAGGGAAAACTCAAAAGCAAGCCAGAGAAGATACATTTTGTAGGATCCAGGAAATTTCTGCTGCAAGGTCTCAGCATCAGGAGACAGATGTCTAAGGAAGCCTCAAACTTGCAATGAAAGTATCTAATGAACAGCCTCCCCCATCCCTTCCTCTCATTTCCACCATCAAACATTCCTCCCTCCTTTAAATCCAGAGCACAGGGAGCTAGATGGTAAGAAGAGAAATACCTGAAAGAGAATAGAGAAGAAAAAATAAATTGATCACACCCCCATTCCTGTCTATTGGCATCCCATCTGGACATGGCCCAGACTGAGAGCAGCCCTGGGAAGATAGATAATATAATCTCCTTTAAATCCCACAGAAAAATGAATGGCCCTCTCCCACCAAAGAAAAGGTTCAGTACAGGGCCCAGGGCTAGTTAATGGCAGAGCCCAAAGCGGGTCTCAGGATGCTTAGTTCAGCCTGGCTCTAGGACTGTGCCCATGTGCACAGGTGAGCTTCTGACCCAAGATGATCTTCATCAGGAAGGTGAAATCTCAGATTGAAGTGACCCTAAGTTCCTGAGGAATTGTAAGTAATATATTTTTTAAATAGCATAAGCACGTTCTATGAAAAAAAATACACTAAATTATGTAGAGCATGTTCACATAGTAATAACTGCCATTTATTTGGCTCCTACTGTGAAGATAGAATTAGCCTCTCTTGGGTGTGATACTATGTGCCCACTGATGTACCACATTCACTCATTTGTCCCCTTTCTCAGCTGTATGAGAAAAGCATTATTAGTTAGTCTTATTTTACAGATGAGAAAAATAATATTCAAGGAAGTTAAGTCACTTTTCCAAGGCTACTCAACATGCATGAGGTTTCAGGAAAATTCAACTCACAACAAATCTCCAAGGCTGTACTGATTTCAGTACACTCCAGCGAAGGAAAAATAAAAAAAGGAAGGAAGGAAGGAAAGAAATGTGAAAATTAATAATCAGAAACCTCATTTAAAATGGAGTCAGGGGACCACAAGGGAGCACTCTCAACCCTATCACTTGCCATCAACTGCTGACTCAACAGGAGGAGATGTGCCTTTGCATCTCCAACAGGAAGAAGGTTTCTACTTTACTACCAAGCCGAAGGAAGGAAGAATTTCCCCTGGCTCAGCTTAGCAACAGCCCAGCCAATGAGAGACAACCACAAGTCAGCCAATGAAAAGCCACTACACTTGGAACTCTCAGTTTCCTCCAATGGGCTCTTTATTTATAACAGCCCGTCCCAACCACCCCCCCCCATTCTCCTCTATAAAAGAAGGTCCTCTTTTTCCTTTTCCAGGCTTGCCTGTGGTTCGCTATGGATGGTAAGTTCGTAAGTGCAAATCTTTGGTGTTCCCGAATAAACGCCTTTTGCTGATAACTGGCTGTTGTATTGTTTTAAGTCAAAAGAAGGAAAGAAGAGGGGAGGGAGGAAAGGAAGGAGGGGAGAGAGAAAGTGAGGACGGAAGGAAGAGAGGGAGAAGGAAGATGAAGGAAGGAAAGGGGAAGAAGGGAAGAAAGAAGGAAGAGAAAGATGTCAAAGAAGGAACCGCTTAGGGGCATGAGCTGGTGGAAAAGAGGTTCAGACGGGCAGCTAGGAAACACTTTCTGCTCGGGGACAGGCGTTATCATTTTAAAGTTCGGGCAGTGTATAACTCCGGGAGGAAACATGACTCCCCCATCCACCTTAAAATTAGGGAAAGGGAAATATATGAAATAGGAAATTTTAGGGATAATCAAGGTAACTTTGTGTCACTGCTTTCAAGTGGAACTGCTCCCAAAATGGAGTCTTATTGTGCATATTGAGGGTGAATCACAAGGTAGAATTTTTTTAATTACCAGACATCTTCCTCTTTCATGAGCATCACCTTCATTATCTTCAGCGTCCACCAGAAAGCAGGCATTAGTGGAAAATTAAACCCCCAAATCTTTAAGTTGTTGCAACGAAAACAATAGAAGCGGTCTTTCTTGGGGTCTATGTCACATTCTATTTTGTCCAGACACAAACAATTCCTTAATTTTCAACCACTAAAAGACAACAGCATTACATGACTTAGTGCATGAAGTGACATGCCATTAACAGGTAAGTTAAGCAGTATGGCTAAATAATCTCTGTTTTATGTAACACAGAGAGTTGAAAATACCTCTGAAATTCAGTACATCATTGATCAGAGTCTTTGAGAACACGGGTTCAAAACCAGCCTGAACAGAGCTATGGATTATGTGCACTACATCGCCATCTAGAGTCACAAATCCCAAACAGCAGGCAAAGCCACCCTGAAGATAGAGAAATTAGTCTAAATTGCTAAAGGAGCCACATGTGAAGCACAATCTTGAGTGCATATACGAAGGCAAACCACAGAGTTAAATTTTGGTAAGTTGTAAGAAAATGAGTAAATTCTATAATCAAAACCAGTATTCATTTATAGACAACTGGATATTTATTCAGTATCTATCCCCTGCATTGGATGGGTTTCTCTGTTCTATGCTTACTGTCCAACTAATGCAATGTCCTGCTCTTTGGAAGCTGTCTTAAAAGCACCGTGACAAGCTCTGTGTGAATAATCTAGAAACAAGGTCCTGGCATGGTTTGGGGATGCAGAGAGCAAAAAGTGCGCTACACCAGACTCCAACTCCAGCCTTCTGCATCATAGCAAAGCATGAGCAACTAGAACATTCTGGAGAAACACGTGAGATTTTTTTAAAGGGGGGTAGTAGCATTATTTGCAAATAAAGAGCAAGATTCAGTCATTCTTATTTTTCTTTTTTCAAGCCAAATACCACCAAACCGCATGATTCTGATAAACGGTGATTGCACTGTGGACAGAGTTGCTAACAAGATGTGCTTTGATTTCATTACAATAAAATAACTTGCCTAATCTTGATTCCAGGAGCAATTAACCCTTAAATTATCCTACAGCAAGCTGCAAAGATGTTTAGCCTAGCAGGAGAAATGTGTTATTAACACAAGGTCAAGATTGCTATTGAAAAGTACAGCCTATCTGCATTTTTTAAAGTTAGGATCTTCAAGTTTAATTACATAAGCATTTTCATTTTAATCTGTGTAGAAAAAATGCCTTTTCTTTAAAAAGTGATGATAGCTAGTAAAAACTAGTATGGGATTGCTGGATGCGAATACCAGAGGAAGTCTGACTGTATAAAAAAAGCAAAGGAAATTACCACTTTACAGAGACAATTTTGTATCTTTTAATTTGTGTTACCGAATTAGAGTTTTAATTCATGGAATCTTCATATTTCTTTATTTGCGTCATTTTCTAATATACAGAGTAGTTAGGCAAACACTACTGTCACTAAGAACCAAAAGTATGCAAAGTATTTGAACAAATATGTAAAAATGTATAAAATAATATATGAAAAAATATGTAAAATAAAAATGTCAGGTATTTATAAATATGTAGAATACATACATAGTAATATGTTGTGAGGTTTTGTTCTTAAAATGTATCTCTAAATTGTCATTTATTATACTTGATGGTTATAAACCCTATTTAATAAAAATAGAACGAGCACAAAGAAAATAAACCATCTATAGACCTCCCACCTACAGATACCCTACACACACAGAGTTAAATATTGAATCATATTACATGCTCTGTTACAATCTACATTGTTCGAAAATTCTGTCTTTTAATTTATGATTACTCTAGAATACAAGCATTAGGAAAACAATTATGAAATAATAACATGTCTTTCTAAGGGCAAGAAATTTAAAGCAAGGGATGGTGAAGAAAACTAGAAAATGCTGATCGCTTTTTCATCATTCTATTCAATCTCTTAGTTATATTTATGGATTCATTCAGTTGGCCCAATAAAGCATAAGTGACAAGAATGGAAGTGGAGAAATTTATTTAAGAGATATTTAGGACTGATAAGTGGCTGATTGGGTGTGCAGGGAAAGGAACAGGTCTTTTCTTCTTTCTGTTCAGAACTGAGTTTAGTCTTTACCTAATACATGTGCCTCTTCTTAAGTCTGGCTGCACATTGGAATCAACTGGAGAGTGTCAAAAACGGGTCATTCATCACAAACCAGATATATCAAAATATCTGTAGTCCCTGGCAGTCTTTACAAAAGCTTCCTGGGTTAAGATGTAACGAGGACTAATAGGCAGTAATGAACATGGAGTGAGGATTGACAATTACTGGTCTAAATGATGTTTAAACCATGAGGCTAAATGAGATTGATTATTGATTATAGATAGGAAAGAGAGAAGACATTCCAACATTTAGGGAGGTTGGAGAGACAAGGAAACAGTCACAGGTGCTGAGAAGAAACCACAAAGATGTTCCAGGAAAACCGGGTCCCAGTAGCCAAACGAAAGATGTCTTGCAAGGAGGAGGAGGTGGCCACTCAGGGCGAATGACAGGTCAGGAATGTAAGGACTGAGAATTGACCAAGAAATTTAGCAAAATAGAGGACGCTGGTAACCTCTACAAAAGCAGTCTTAGTAGACTGATGGGGACAACATTTGATTAGAGTATGTTTAATAAATAAAAATGGGAGAAAATGAATATTTTAAAAAATCTTTCAAGGATTCTTGTTATAAATAGAGCAGAGAAATGGGATAGGAACTGAGCTGCAGTGTCGAGGAAAAGATATTTTTTATGGGACATGACATCAAGCTTGCATGCTGACAAGAATGATTAAAAAAAGAGAAAAAACAAAGAAAATGTAGAAGACTGAAGGACAGTTGTTGGAATAATGTCCTTGAGTATATATGGTTTTGGATGGCTCAGCGATAGCTCATACACTGGAGGAGGAATGTCAGAGTATAGGGTGTAGATGCATGTAGGTCAGGAGACTGGAGAGGATAAATGGGGAAATGCCTTTTGACTGCTTCTATTTTCTCTGGGGAAGAAGAAACAAGGTCAACATCTTAGAGTGAGGATGACAGTGGTGCTGATAGAGATTTGAGTAGAAAGAAGATGTGAAGAAGGCCCCTAACAGAGACCAGCATTAAATGATCTCCGTAAATGGACATTCTGCCACCAGGACTACCATATTTTGCACATAGTAGATGCTCAATTAATATTTAAGAAATGAATTTGTTTCTTCATGAAATATTGCTCCAACATAGTCTATAAAACTTTTAATAATCAAGATTTTAGCTTAGTATCCACCAATATTATCAGAATAATGCCTATTTAGACTGTATTACCTTGTTGTACCTGAATAGCAATACATTATTATACACTTAGTTTTTATGGAGGAGCAATGAAAGAATAGCCCCTTCCTCATTAGCGGTTTTGGTTTTCGTGGTTTTTAAGGCCATTATCCCTAAGTTGCTTAGTGCCTCTCTATAAAGCCCCAAGTGAATTTTTTTATTTTGGAGAAGTCAGAAAAAGCCACTCATATCACATATGCAAATAAGCAATGTGTACCTTATTAAATAGTAAGATCTATATAAATGAGTATCTCTCTTTTTTGTTACATCTGCAATGAAACTCTGAACCAAATTGATGCCTCAGCTATAACCATTATTAAGCACATGTGGCCAGCAAATTGGGATTCACTTTTCCCCTGAAATCTACTTCCTATTTTAATTCATATTTTTCTAAATTCTAATTTTATTCAAATTTACATTTTGCCATTTTCTTCTAAACCACCATGAATTTATTTATGATACAAGCAGTGCATAAATAGAGGTAAATTGGTACAGAAACAGATAAGGTTGGAATTGCAAACATGATTTGTGTATAAAATACTGATGTATTACTGTATTTATGTAGTTCTTGGATACTTTTAGATCTATGATTCCATTCCAATGCTTCTCTTAATCCCTGAATTATACAGTTTCACAGCTAATAAACTAAGGTTTGTCTTTGAGTTAGTAACTTGCCTATCATTGCAGCCAGCATGTGATGAAATTTTCACTGAATCAAGATATGCAGACCAAATTCTTTACATTACACTGAATCTCTCTGGATCCTCACAAGCAAAAGAGGTTAGAAATTCTGTTCTCAAACTACAAATGGAATGTAGTTTCCCAAAAAGTTTTCATATTTCAGGTTTTTTTCTTTCAGTATAAAGTAATAGGCAGCTGTCTCCTGCCAGCACTGACCCATCAGTACAGATTTTCTTCTTTGTATTTCTTTCTTTCTATTAATAGCTAGTTTTTCCCCACCTATATTTTAAATGCTTTTATATTTCTGGCATTTGCTCTTATTTCTAGTATTTACGTTCACATTGTACAAAGAGATCTACAAACATGCTCCTCATACTGAAAAAGTATTTGCTTATTTTTGCAGAAATTTCTTGAGGAAGAATGAGAGGGCTTAGAAAAGAAAATCTCCCCCAAGTGCAGGTAGATATATAAATACCTATAGAAAACGACAGTGTCCTTTCATTTTTGTTGACATTTAAGGGACTGTAATTTTTTCAGTGACCCCCTAAAGGCTTCCAACCCACAGTTTCATGGACCTACATCAAAAGATGTTATCATGTTGTGTCAACTGACAAAAATAGCACTATCACATATAAAATCAGGCTGCACAAATCTCACTCAGCCTCAAAGGCACAATAAATCCAGAGCATTTTTAATATTTAAAATTCTAAACAATATTTTCATGCTAGGCTTTTAGCATATATTTTTATGGTTACTAGTTTAGCACTTCTTTTTACAGCTCACACAAAGAGGACTGTCTTTGTAAATCCCCAAAGGAACAGTTGAGAGAGTGATATCAAACTGTATCATGGTTGTTAATTCTTAATGTCTGCAGAGAAAGTGCTGCCTTCAGGGTGAGCTCTTGGACTTGACCATGGAAAATGGTAAAGGAAAAGAGTGGGAAATAGGGGACAGAGGAGACAAAAAAGAAAACAAAGCAAACATGAAAATTAGTGTCAGAAATTTTGAGCTCGAGGGAAGTTAAATTCCTTCCATAGACAGTTGAATAAACCTAGGTGAGACAGTTTCCAAGATTAATCCAAAGTCACGGGGCTAATTTCTGTTAAAAACAGGCCTGTTTTGTAATTCACAGGCCAAACACCTTACATCACAGAGTCATAACAGAAAGAGTTAACTCACTGAAGGGATTAAAAATGAAAATTCAAGTGTTACCATCATTATGATAATTGAAGTTTCATGATATAATTAACATTTTCTCCAAAATGCTGCTGTTGGGTGATGTCATTATAAGACTGCATTAAACTGACTGGATTTTTAAATGAAATGAAATTTTATTCCCAGTAAAAAAGTTCTCAATAATGGGGAAACAATTGAGAACTACACCATAAACATTGCCAGGTAAAGCAAGGATACAACATAAAACAATAAATACTAGCCAAGGAAATATCAAGATCATCAGAAACACAAAAATAAAAAAGCAATTCCTAAGGTAGGAAAAGTTTTAAGAAAAGTACACTATAATTAAAATGCTCTGCCATGTGTAATACCTTAATTCCAGCATTCTGTCCTGTTTAGTTCATTCTGTTACTCATTTCTCTCCATGCTATGAATTTTAGTTTGTGTGTCAAATTCTCATCATGTTTAACAAAAAATCATACAGAAAGGAAAGGAAAGCAAAAGTGCCCCATGCGCCAATATCATAGTGCGATGACATGTAATGTTTATGTAAACTTTCAAAAGGTTGAAGTATAAGAAATTTTTAGTCACAAGAGGCTTTCTTTAAACTTATTCACTTTAGAATATGTATGACAACAAAAGCTCAGAAATGAAAATTAAGTAATAAATGAACAGTGTTGCATTCTGAAAAAACATGATTACCCATGAAAATGAAAATCTGTAATGAAAATCCAATACTGCACTGACTTGAATAAAGCTAGCAGTCACCTCAACTTCACAATAAAGGAATCTCATAAAATGATGAAATGGCACTATATTGTACAATAGTTTTTAGCTACTCATGTGCAATAACAATTTTCTGGAAGCTAAGATATTTATATTCCTTGATATTATTAATAATAACAGTAAAAGGATTTAGCTCATGTTTAGCATATATATTCCCCTTTCTAAAAAGAAAATAAAGTATTTCACATAGCCACAGTTTCATTTGTATAACAAACAATTACTGAGTACACAATGATAAGATCTAATAATATATAGATGTGATTTGGTTCCTGCCATAAAATCTTTGGCATAGGGAAAGCACTTAAAACGGTACCTACTGTTAGGCTTTCTCATCACCTTCATTGCATGCAGCAGGATTTCCTATTCATTAGAACAATGAGAATAAAGGAAATTATACCATCATCGCACATGACACGAATTCTCTCTTATGGAAACTAGATATCATCATATTTTACTACTAATATGCTGATCCTCAAAGTAACCCAGGAAGTTAATTCTATGTATTCTTTAAATAGGAGGATCACAGGATGACAACAGCCAGTGGGCTCCTGAGGACCCTCGTTCCTAGCAAGACCCCTTACATGACCAGGGAGATCCCCCTGTTACGAAGTCACCCAGATGTCCCCTTGCTGCACCCATAAATGCATGGGGTGTTAGGGGACAGCCCCCCTCACCAGACTCCTGACCACCGTAATGCAGACCACCTATACCTGGACTAGGTGTGGACAATGAGAGCTAGGGGGGGTGCATACCCTCTGCCACTTCTCACACGGTAAAATTCCCCTCAGTAAATTCCATTCCACATCTGCACTGCACAATGGTCTGATCATTTCATTTTTTATCTTGTTGTCCTACATTCTGGGAAATTACTCAAACTTCATTTTTTAAATTTCTTTGAACTGAAGTTCTTGAATTATTCATGTTCCATACCACTCTGTCCTTTTTACATTCAGTGTGGTACCTTCTTACGCCTCTCTGGATATGTTAGTGAAAGAAATGTTTAAGTCGGTTTGTTTGATTTGAGCTGTCTTTCATTCTCTATATTCTTTCCACCTCCCCGGTATCAGCTCTGTTGTTCATTTCTCTTCAGTTTTCTCTTCCATGTTCTTGGTTTCCCTAGGGTGTTTGGTGATCCTTGAGGTCGGACATGGATTTCCTCTGCTGATTTGTAAATAGGTCTGTTTCCACTTGAGCTCTTTCTCCTGAGAGAGGATTCGAACAGGAGCTCTGGGTAAGAATATGGACAGCTGATTCCCAAGCTGTAGATCTGTCACACGTTTTTCTTAAGAATAAGCAGGTTAGCAACAACATAGGAGAATGGGCCTAATGGTAGTATAGCCAACATACAAACTCATGGTATGACTGGCCGGCCAGGCATAACCCAAAGGCCCCCATGCACAGGTGGACTACACCGAGGGCTAAGAAACTGGCGGCAAAGCCATTCAGCTGGAGGATGCTGCTCTAGGGATGCTTTCTTCTCACAAAGGCATCAAGCGCTGTACCTGCATCCACCCAGAGCGGGAGCCTGTTCTAATGTATTCAAAGATGTCTTCAAGACTAGCCATGGACGTTTAGTCTTGCTGGAGTCTCAGGGGAATAAATGACAGAGAGGGGAACTAAGGGCTCAAATCCTAAATGCAGCTAAAAGATAAAGTGGGTCTCTAATCAGACTGAGTAAATTTATATCAACTATTTCTTCTCTTTATTTTGCATATGAATAACATCTTTTCTTTCCCATGTAAAATGAGATCTCAGAATTTTAAAAGAGACATTCACAAAACCTGAGGAATTGGGTCAATTCTTTTTTAGACATCTTCAGCTTGCGACAGCACCATGAAAATTGAAATCTGCTCTTCCGTCTCCTCTGGCACTAAAACAATGAGGCTCATAGAGTGATTTTATTCTATAAAATTCACAATTTTTAAATCTTATTTTTAAAAAAGGAGACCTTTTGGCCACAACACACACTATTTTTTGAAAATTACAAACTGAAATCTACAAAGTAAATGGGAAGTTTAATTAGCCACTATACTTTCCTCCTCTTAACAATCTTAAAAACCTATTTACTGAGCATGTATTAATAATCTGCAAGAAATGAATTAATTCTCATATCAGTGGGATATCCACGAAACTTCCTTTATATAACTCCCAAAGTATTCATTTACCACTGCATGGCAAGGCAAAGAGAGCTCTCTGCTTCCCAGCTCAGCAGCCTTGACCTCTGGAGCCATCCATAAATCACTGCAGGGAGCTGTGTAGGAGGAGACTGTACACAGCGTGGAAGACTTATCGTCCAGGTACCTCATAACCTGAAGGCTGGACTTGAGGGCATGTCTCCACAGCTCTCCAAGACCAGTCTTCAGCTTGGCAAAAAAAAAGATAAATTCATAACTTTGCAAACTAAGAAAATGGTGGAAAAACAAGTATACCAACATGGACTCTTTTTTTTTCGAAAAATAATGCAGTTTCTCCATAACGATTTTGACACAACTTGAGATTTGAA
The DNA here is from genome assembly GCF_964341445.2 of Mesoplodon mirus. Lineage (NCBI taxonomy): Eukaryota > Metazoa > Chordata > Mammalia > Artiodactyla > Ziphiidae > Mesoplodon > Mesoplodon mirus. The sequence goes on along the minus strand of NC_138989.1, from coordinate 82,880,479 downwards.
AAAAATCAGGAACCAATAAAGCTTAAAAGGACTGTGTTCGGGCTTCCCTGGTGGCGCAGTGGTTGAGAGTCCGCCTGCTGATGCAGGGGACATGGGTTCGTGCCCCGGTCCGGGAGGATCCCACATGCCGCAGAGCGGCTGGGCCCATGAGCCATGGCCGCTGAGCCTGTGTGTCCGGAGCCTGTGCTCCGCATCTGGAGAGGCCACAACAGTGAGAGGCCTGCCTACCACAAAAAAAAAAAAAAAAGGACTGTGTTCAGTCATTTCTCATAAAAGGCAAAGTACTGAAATCAGATGTCACTAAAAGAATATGCTCTTAAAGCGCAACACTGGTCCACACACACCCAGCCATGCACAAGCACACACACACAGAGATCTTTATTAGCATTTTATAATGTCAAAGATGGGGGCATGAAAATGGCTTCCTGACATAAAAGACGTTCTATGTGCTTCAAAAGATGTGTCTCGGGTTTATGGTAAGAGAGAAATACATTCAGGCATGGAGGAAATGTAAAAGGGTCATGTGTAAGTGTGTGGGTTAGTGACTTGAAAATAACAGCCAATTTGACAGAGAGAGAAGAGGAAAAACAGGAAATTACTGGGCTTAAAATACAAGGCAAAAGATGTAAAGTGTTAGAAGCATTTAAAAATCAATGTGGAAAAATAAACAAGGTACAGGTATTAAGAAAAAACAGTCACTCTGAAAAGCCTCTCAACAAATAAAAAAAAACTTCACAAATACTGTTCAATCTTATAAACATATAGGTCTCTACCTATATGTAATTTGATTTCCTATAGAGTATTAAATGCAACCTAAAACAGTGGAGTAGTTTTTCTATCCATCTAGTCCTTTTAAAAACATGAAAAACTAACCCTAAGAAACAGTTCTCTTTTTCTTTTTTTGACCCATAATTGACCAATATAAAAATCTTGCACTGTTCTCAATAAGCTTTGAAATATCAAATAAAATTAATCTTGTTTTTAATCCACATAAATAATGATAATAATAGAAGATAAAATTCTGATTTGGACTTTGGCAGATATTTACCTCAAACCCCATAATATCCAGGGTTTCCCTAGCCTCCTGGATTTTCAGCCACAGATGACATAGAAGATGGAGCACCACTCTCCCATTCTTGATAACTTAAAGCTTGTTTTGATAACTTTAATTCCATCTACAAAGCCTCTTCTGCCACATGACAGAGTATAGGCATAGGTCTGAGCAGTAGGGTGTGGACGTCTTTGGGAGGCCATCCTGCCTAACACGCATATAGTTATGGCAGCAACTTGAAAAGAGATTTTTAAAAATTGTGTATTGGTTTCCTAGGGCCGCCACAACAAAGCACCACAAATGGTGGCTTAAAACAACAGAAATGTCAAAGTTTTGGAGGCTAGAAGTCCAAATCAAGGTATTGCAGGGTTGGTTCCTTCTGAGGGATGTGAGGACAGGAGCCGTTCCAGGCCGTCTTCATGTTCACATGGCATTGTCTTCCTGCATGTGTGCCTGTGTCTAAAACTCCCCGTCTTATGACGACACCAGTCATACTGAATTAAGGGCCCACTCCACTCCACAGTGACCTCATCTTAACTAATTACATTTGCAATGACCCTTTTTCCAAATAAGGTCACTTTTTGAGGTACTGGGAGGTTAGAACTTCCACATATAATTTTTGAGGGGGACACAGTTTAGCCCATAACAAAAATTTTTTACAGGGCTTCCCTGGTGGTGCAGTGGTTGAGAGTCCACCTGCCGATGCAGGGGACACGGGTTCGTGCCCTGGTCCGGGAAGATTCCACATGCTGCAGAGTGGCTGGGTCCGTGAGCCATGACCGCTGAGCCTACGCGTCCGGAGCCTGTGCTCCGCAACGGGAGAGGCCACAACAGTGAGAGGCCCGCGTACCGCAAAAAAAAAAAAAAAAAAAAAAAAAAAAAAAAAAAAAAAAAAAAATTTTACAGTAGGTCCATAACAAATTGATAAATGATATTTCTTTCAAATTTAAAAAATTAGGTTAAATATTTTCATAATGTAATTCTTTTAAGATACATATTCTTAAGCTTTCTGGGTTAGAATGAGAAAGAACCATAAATAAAGAATATAGAAGATAGAAGATAATTCTTATCTAACCATCCAAGGGAGTCTCTCCTTTACTCCTTGAAGAAAGCTACTCTGGTAAAATCAAAAAGCCCAATTTTGCAGTTTATTATTCCCAGAATATTAGAACTCTGGCTTCAAATTTTTCCAAAAGAAATATCTATTTCCTTAATATCAGGAAACCTTAACATGATGTGTATGTTCCAGAATTAAATTATTCCTGTGCAAAGAAATGCATTGCGCATCCTTGCTAGCTCTTGAGCTGGTAGGATTCTTTGGTTTTACAGATCTATCACCCTGGTTATCTCGGGGCACAGCTTATGAGTTAGATGTCCTCAGAGCACAATCCCAGTGCACGTCTCCCCGCGGTGGCAAATCACTGTACCTCTCCACAACCTGGAAACGGCTGCTCAAAGAATCACTGGTCCCTCGGCTATAGAATAAATCCTGCACTTCAGAGGTCTGTGTATTGTTTGCAGAGCAGGAGCAGAAGCAGGTTTCTAAGGGTAAGAAATACAGGACCGCCGCCCTCCTGTGATGTGCAGATACGGTACTCCGAATGACACTAGCTATTATATGCACTTGCGGGCTGCTGCAAGTTTATGGGGAAATTTTTGCATAAAAATTGGACTTCAGCAGTCAGTGACATAGCTTACAATATAATGACTGTCATGACTCATTCATTCATTCGACAAACCTTTACTGAGCACTGCGAATTCAAAGTACAATAAGGAGGAGGGGGCACTCGTGGGTCATGTGCACCTAATCTTAAAGATAGCTCTGGGAAGATGGCGGAAGAGTAAAACGCGGAGATCACCTTCCTCCCCACAGATACATCAGAAATTCATCTACACGTGGAACAACTCCTACAGAACACCTACTGAACGCTGACAGAAGACCTCAGACCCCCCAAAAGGCAAGAAACTCCCCACATACCTGGGTAGGGCAAAAGAAAAAAAGAATAAACAGAGACAATAGGATAGGGACGGGACCTGCACCAGTGGGAGGGAGCCGTGAAGGAGGGAAGGTTTCTACACACTACAAGCCCCTTCGCGGGCGGAGACTGCAGGTGGCGGAGGGGGAAAGCGGAGAGATTCTGGCACAGAGGACCGGTGCCCTCAGGCACACACCAGCCCGAGAGGCTTGTCTGCTCGGCCGCCGGGGCGGGCGGGGCTGGGAGCTGAGGCTCGGGTATCGGCTTTCAGTCGGAGCGCAGGGAGAGGACTGGGGCTGGCGGCAGGAAGAGAGCCTGAAGGGGTTAGTGCACCACGGCTAGCCCGGAGGGAGTCCAGGGAAAAAGTCTGGAGCTGCCGAAGAGGCAAGAGACTTTTTTCCCTTTTGTTTCCTGGTGCGCGAGGAGAGGGCATTAAGAGGGCTGCTTGGGGAAGCGCTGGAGACAGGCGCGAGCCGCGGGTAAGGCGCGGACCTCGGAGGCGGGCGTGGGATGCTGGGGCGGCCGCCGCCGCCGCCGCCGCGGGGCCTGTGTGCGAGCGCGGGTCACTGTCCGCCCCACCTTCTGGGGGGCCTGTGCACCCCGCCACTGCCGGGGTTCCGAGACCCGGGGACGGCTTTCCCGGGAAAGCGCACGGAGCGCCTCGGGCTGCTGCAACGTCTCGCTGGCCTCTGCCGCTGCAGGCCCGCCCCACACTGCGTGCCCCTCCCTCCCCTCTGCCTGAGTGAGCCAGAGCCCCCGAATCAGCGGCTCCTTTAAACCCGTCCTGTCTGAGCGAAGAACGGACGCCCTCCGGCGACCTACGCGCAGAGGCGGGGCCAGGTCCAAGGCTGAGACCCGGGAGCTGTGAGAGCAGAGACAGGGAAATCTCTCTGTGCAGCCTCGGAGGCAGCGGATTAAAGCTCCACGGTCCATTTATGTGCCCTGCGTCTGTGGAGTGCATGAATGGACAGCGAATCATCCCAAATTGAGGAAGTGGACTTTGAGGACAAGATTTAAGACTTTCCCCCCTTTTCCTCTTTTTACAACGAATTATCCCAAATTAAGGAGGTGGACTTAGAGAGCAAGATTTCAGACTTCTCGCCCTTTTCCTCTTTTTACAACGAATTATCCCAAATTGAGGAGGTGGACTTGGAGAGCAAGATTTTTGATTTTTCCCCCTGCTCTCTTTTTGTGACTGTGTATGTGTAATCTTCTGTGTAAGATTCTCTCTGTATAGCTTTGCTTCCACCATATGTCCCAGGGTTCTATCGGTCCGTTTTTTTTTTTTTTTTCAATAATTACTTTTTAATTTTAATAACACTACTATATTTCATACTTTATTCTATTTTACTTTACCTGCTCTTTCTTTTTTTCCTACCTTCCCTTCCTCCCTCCCTCCCTCCGCTCCTCCTTTCCTTCTTTCTTTTTCTTTCCTCCCTCCCTCCCTCCCACCCTTCTTCTTTCCACTTTCTTTTTCTTTCCTTCCTCCCTCCCTCCTGCCTTTCTTTCTTTCTTTCCTTCCTCCCTCCCTCCCTCCTTTCTTCCATTCACTCTTCCTTTTGCTTTCATTCCTCCCTCCCTCCCTCCTTTCTTTCCTTCTTTCTTTCCATCCTTCCTCCCTCCCTCCCTTTTTCTTCCTTCCTTTCTTCCCTTCTTCCTTTCTTTCCCTCTCTCTTTCTTTCTTCTACTAATTCTTTCTTTCTACTTTTTCTCCCTGTTATTCTGAGCCGGGTGGATGAAAGGCTCTTGGTGCTGCAGCCAGGAGTCAGTGCTGTGTCTCTGAAGTGGGAGAGCCAACTTCACGACACGGGTCCACAAGAGACCTCCCAGCTCCACATAATATCAAGCAGCGAAAATCTCCCAGAGATCTCCATCTCAACACCAGCACCCAGCTTCAGTCAACGACCAGCAAGCTACAGTGCTGGTCACCCTATGCCAAGCAAATAGCAAGGCAGGAACACAACCCCACCCATTAGCAGAGAGCCTACCTAAAAACATAATAAGGCCATAGGCACCCCAAAACACACCACCAGACGTGGACCTGTCCACCAGAAAGACAAGATCGAGCCTCAACCACCAGAACACAGGCATTAGTCCCCCCCACCAGGAAGCCTACACAACCTACTGAAACAACCTTAGCCACTGGGGACAGACACCAAAAACAACGGGAACTACGAATCTGCAGCCTGCAAAAAGGAGACCCCAAACACAGTAAGATAAGCAAAATGAGAAGACAGAAAAACACACAGCAGGAGAAGGAGCAAGATAAAAACCCACCAGATCTAACAAATGAAGAGGTAATAGGCAGTCTACCTGAAAAAGAATTCAGAATAATGATAGTAAAGATGATCCAAGATTCTATTTCCAAGATCCATAATCTTGGAAATAGAATAGACAAAATGCAAGAAACAGTTAACAAGGACCTAGAAGAACTAAAGATGAATCAAGCATCGATTAAAAACACAATAAGTGAAATGAAAAATACTCTAGATGGGATCAATAGCAGAATAACTGAGGCAGAAGAAAGGATAAGTGAGGTGGAAGATAAAATAGTGGAAATAACTGATGCAGAGCAAAATAAAGAAAAAAGAATGAAAAGAACAGAGGACAGTCTCAGAGACCTCTGGGACAACATTAAACACACCAACGTTTGAATTAGAGGGGTTCCAGAAGAAGAAGAGAAAAAGAAAGGGACTGAGAAAATATTTGAAGAGATTATAGTTGAAAACTTCCCTAATATGGGAAAGGAAATACTTAATCAAGTACAGGAGGCACAGAGAGTCCCATACAGAATAAATCCAAGGAGAAATACACCAAGACACATATTAATCAAACTGTCAAAAATTAAAAACAAAGAAATCATATTAAAAGCAGCAAGGCAAAAACAACAAATAACACACAAGGCAATCCCCATCAGGATAACAGCTGATCTCTCAGCAGAAACTCTACAAGCCAGAAGGGAGTGGCAGGACATACTTAAAGTGATGAAGGAGAAGAACCTGCAACCAAGATTACTCTACCCAGCAAGGATCTCATTCAGATTTGATGGAGAAATTAAAACGTTTACAGACAAGCAAAAGCTGAGAGAGTTCAGCACCACCAAACCAGCTTTACAACAAATGCTAAAGGAACTTCTCTAGGCAAGAAACACAACAGAAGGAATATACCTACAATAACGAACCCAAAGCAATTAAGGAAATGGGAATAGGAACATACATATCAATAATTACCTTAAATGTAAATGGACTAAATGCTCCCACCAAAAGACACAGATTGGCTGAATGGATACAAAAACAAGACCCATATATATGCTGTCTACAAGAGACCCACTTCAGACCTAGAGACACATACAGATTGAAAGTAAGAGGATGGAAAAAGATATTCCATGCAAATGGAAATCAAAAGAAAGCTGGAGTAGCAATTCTCATATCAGACAAAATAGACTTTAAAATAAAGACTATTACAAGAGACAAAGAAGGACACTACATAATGATAAAGGGATCGATCCAAGAAGAAGATATAACAGTTGTAAATATTTATGCACCCAACATAGGAGCACCTCAATACATAAGGCAAATACAGCCATAAAAGGGGAAATCGACAGTAACACAATCATAGTAGGGGACTTTAACACCCCACTTTCACCAATGGACAGATCATCCAAAATGAAAATAAATAAGGAAACACAAGCTTTAAATGATATATTAAACAAGATGGACTTAGTTGACATTTATAGGGCATTCCATCCAAAAACAACAGAATACACATTTTTCTCAAGTGCTCATGGAACATTCTCCAGGATAGATCATATCTTGGGTCACAAATCAAGCCTTGGTAAATTTAAGAAAATTGAAATTGTATCAAGTATCTTTTCCGACCACAATGCTATGAGACTAGATATCAATTACAGGAAAAGATCTGTAAAAAATACAAACACATGGAGGCTAAACAATACACTACTTAATAACGAAGTGATCACTGAAGAAATCAAAGAGGAAATTAAAAAATACCTAGAAACAAATGACAATGGAGACACGACGACCCAAAACCTATGGGATGCAGCAAAAGCAGTTCTAAGAGGGAAGTTTATAGCAATACAACCCCACCTTAAGAAACAGGAAACATCTCGAATAAACAACCTAACCTTGCACCTAAAGCAATTAGAGAAAGAAGAACAAAAACATCCCAAAGTTAGCAGAAGGAAAGAAATCATAAAAATCAGATCAGAAATAAATGAAAAAGAAATGAAGAAAACGATAGCAAAGATCAATAAAACTAAAAGCTGGTTCTTTGAGAAGATAAACAAAATTGATAAACCATTAGCCAGACTCATCAAGAAAAAAAGGGAGAAGACTCAAATCAATAGAATTAGAAATGAAAAAGGAGAAGTAACAACTGACACTGCAGAAATACAAAAGATCATGAGAGATTACTATAAGCAACTCTATGCCAATAAAATGGACAACCTGGAAGAAATGGACAAATTCTTAGAAATGCACAACCTGCCAAGACTGAATCAGGAAGAAATAGAAAATATGAACAGACCAATCACAAGCACTGAAATTGAAACTGTGATAAAAAATCTTCCAACAAACAAAAGCCCAGGACCAGATGGCTTCACAGGCGAATTCTATCAAGCATTTAGAGAAGAGCTAACACCTATCCTTCTGAAACTCTTCCAAAATATAGCAGAGGGAGGAACACTCCCAAACTCATTCTACGAGGCCACCATCACCTTGATACCAAAACCAGACAAGGATGTCACAAAGAAAGAAAACTACAGGCCAATATCACTGATGAACATAGATGCAAAAATCCTCAACAAAATACTAGCAAACAGAATCCAACAGCACATTAAAAGGATCATACACCATGATCAAGTGGGGTTTATTCCAGGAATGCAAGGATTCTTCAATATACGCAAATCAATCAACGTGATACACCATATTAACAAATTGAAGGAGAAAAACCATATGATCATCTCAATAGATGCAGAGAAAGCTTTCGACAAAATTCAACACCCATTTATGATAAAAACCCTGCAGAAAGTAGGCATAGAGGGAACTTTCCTCAACATAATAAAGGCCATATATGACAAACCCACGGCCAGCATCGTCCTCAATGGTGAAAAACTGAAACCATTTCCACTAAGATCAGGAACAAGACAAGGCTGCCCACTCTCACCACTCTTATTCAACATAATTTTGGAAGTTTTAGCCACAGCAATCAGAAAAGAAAAGGAAATAAAAGGAATCCAAATTGGAAAAGAAGAAGTAAAGCTGTCACTGTTTGCAGATGACATGATACTATACATAGAGAATCCTAAAGATGCTACCGAAAAACTACTAGAGCTAATCAATGAATTTGGTAAAGTAGCAGGATACAAAATTAATGTACAGAAATCTCTGGCATTCCTGTACACTAATGATGAAAAATCTGAAAATGAAATCAAGAAAACACTCCCATTTACCATTGCAACAAAAAGAATAAAATATCTAGGAATAAACCTACCTAAGGAGACAAAAGACCTGTATGCAGAAAATTATAAGACACTGATGAAAGAAATTAAAGATGATACAAATAGATGGAGAGATATACCATGCTCCTGGATTGGAAGAATCAATATTGTGAAAATGACTCTACTACCCAAAGCAATCTACAGATTCAATGCAATCCCTATCAAACTACCACTGGCATTTTTCACAGAACTAGAACAAAAAATTTCAAAATTTGTTTGGAAAAACAAAAGACCCCGAATAGCCAAAGCAATCTTGAGAACGAAAAATGGAGCTGGAGGAATCAGGCTCCCTGACTTCAGACTATACTACAAAGCTACAGTAATGAAGACAGTGTGGTACTGGCATAAAAACAGAAAGATAGATCAATGGACCATGATAGAAAGCCCAGAGATAAACCCATGCACATATGGCCAACTTATCTTTGATAAAGGAGGCAGGAATGTACAGTGGAGAAAGGACAGCCTCTTCAATAAGTGGTGCTGGGAAAACTGGACAGGGACATGTAAAAGTTTGAGATTAGATCATTCCCTAACACCATACACAAAAATAAGCTCAAAATGGATTAGAGACTTAAATGTAAGGCCAGAAACTATCAAACTCTTAGAGGACAACATAGGTAGAACACTCTATGACATAAATCACAGCAAGATCCTTTTGGACCCACCTCCTAGAGAAATGGAAATAAAAACAAGGATAAACAAATGGGATCTCATGAAACTTCAAAGCTTTTGCACAGCAAAGGAAACCATAAACAAGACCAAAAGACAACCCTCAGAATGGGAGAAAATATTTGCAAATGAAGCAACTGACAAAGGATTAATCTCCAAAATTTATAAACAGCTCATGCAGCTCAATAGCAAAAAAACAAACAACCCAACCCAAAAATGGGCAGAAGACTTAAATAGGCATTTCTCCAAAGAAGATATACAGACTGCCAACAAACACATGAAAGAATGCTCAACATCATTAATCATTAGAGAAATGCAAATCAAAACTACAATGAGATATCATCTCACACCAGTCAGAATGGCCATCATCAAGAAATCTAGAAACAATAAATGCTGGAGAGGGTGTGGAGAAAAGGGAACCCTCTTGCACTGCTGGTGGGAATGTGAATTGGTACAGCCACTATGGAGAACGGTATGGAGGTTCCTTAAAAAACTACAAATAGAACTACCATACAACCCAGCAATCCCACTACTAGGCATATACCCTGAGAAAACCATAATTCAAAAAGAGACATGTACCAAAATGTTCATTGCAGCTCTATTCACAATAGCCCAGAGATGGAAACAACCTAAGTGTCCATCATCGGATGAATGGATAAAGAAGATGTGGCACATATATACAATGGAATATTACTCAGCCATAAAAAGAAATGAAACTGAGCTATTTGTAATGAGGTGGATAGACCTAGAGTCTGTCATACAGAGTGAAGTAAGTCAGAAAGAGAAAGACAAATACCGTATGCTAACACATATATACGGAATTAAAAAAAAAATGTCATGAAGAACCTAGGGGTAAAACGGGAATAAAGACACAGACCTACTTGAGAATGGACTTGAGGATATGGGGAGGGGGAAGGGTAAGCTGTGACAAAGCGAAAGAGAGGCATGGACATATATACACTCCCAAACGTAGGGTGGATAGCTAGTGGGAAGCAGCCGCAGAGCACAGGGAGATCAGCTCGGTGCTTTGTGACCACCTGGAGGGGTGGGATGGGGAGGGTGGGAGGGAGGGAGATGCATGAGGGAAGGGATGTGGGAACAGATGTATATGTATGACTGATTCACTTTGTTATAAAGCAGAAACTAATTTAATAAAAAAAGAACTTTAGGAGAAAATTAAAATAATAATAATAAAAAAAAAAGATAGCTCTGTTTGGCCCCATGGGATTGCAGGGAAATCTGGCCAAAGAATCCCTCTCTTCCCTGCAGCTCTGTTTTAAATAAAAAGGACCGCTTCAGAAAAACAGTAATCCTTTTTGTCAACAGCCTGCCTCTTGTAATACTTCCACTGAACAAAATATTCAAGGGCAAAATCTGTCGTGGAGAAAATAAGAGCACAGGACCGGTGCAGCAGCAGGTGTTAAATGACAGGGTTACCTATGGCTCCCAATTTTCCAGGGAGGGTTTTTCTGCCTGGTTAGGCAAGAAAGTAAAGTCAAAGATGGAAGGATATGTCTTGCCAAGTTTAAAACTGTCTCGGAATATATTTCTTCAAGATTTTCAACAGAGTTCAAAGCGTTTAGTTTCTAAGGTTCTGGTTTTTTTTTTTTTTCTTTTTTCCACTGAGAGATTACAACATTTTGTAGAAAATGAACCCTGGAAACAACAAGATATGTGGATGGATGTTTTCCATAAAATATTTTATACATCAATACATTGAATCAGACACCTAATCCATTAAATCTTAAAATGGCAAGAATACTGTGTGTTTAATTAATCAAGGAGGCCCTGGGCTCAGGTGGCTCTAATGTCGGAATGGCCTGTGTAAGGAAACAAAAATCTAAGCCTGTAAATGGCTCAAGGTCGCAAAATCAAAATGCAAAGGACACCCAATCACAGCCAGCCAGCTAAGTTATAAGCTCCAGCCGGTCAACAACTCCATTACTTTGTTTCTGCACTTTCTCTATAGAAGTCTTTCCCCTGGCTCCTGTCTGCTTTTGCACGGCCTTATTCCAATCTATTTGTGCTCAAATAAACTCTTAAAAGCTTTAATACACCTCAGTTTATCTTGTAATACGCACTGGCTTTCTATGGCCACCCTAATTGCCACAAATTTAGTGGCGTAAAACAGCATCCGGTTTTATCTCCCAGTTTCATCAGCAATAATTCCTGGTCCAGCGCGGTCCTCAGCTGGAGTCTCTCAAGGCCAAAGTCAAGGTGTGGTCTGGGTTGTGTTCTCTCTGAGGCTCTGGGGAAGATCTTAAAGATTTTAAGAGTTGATTTGAGCTGATGCAGGGTGTTGGCAGAATTTAGTTTCTAGAAGCTCAAGCACTAAGTTCCTCATTTCATGGCTGGCTGTCCACCAGGAGTCTCTCCTACATTCCTTGACATGCTGCTCCCTCATTTTTAAAGTAGCAACGGTGAGGTCCAGTGCTTCTCGTACTTCAAATTTCCCCTCCACATCTTACCACCCTCTTCTTCTGCCACATCTGTCGTTTGATTCCAGGAAGAGAAAACACTGTGCCTTTAGGAGGTCGTGGGATTAGATTGGGCCCACCCAAACAATCCAAGAAAATTTCCCTATTTTATTTTATTTTATATACTTTTTTTTTTTTTTTTTTTTGGTACGCGGGCCTCTCGCTGTTGTGGTCTCCCCCATTGCGGAGCACAGGCTCCGGACGCGCAGGCTCAGCGGCCATGGCTCACGGGCCCAGCCGCTCCGCAGCATGTGGGATCTTCCCGGACCGGGGCACGAACCCGTGTCCCCTGCATCGGCAGGTGGACTCTCAACCACTGCGTCACCAGGGAAGCCCAAAACTTTCCCTATTTTAAGGTCCATAAACTTTATTATACCTGTAAAGTCCCTTTATTATACCTGTAAAGTAACATAACATATTCATATGTTCTGGACAGTAGGTTGTAGACATCTTTGACAAACCATTCTGCTTACGACAAACATAGTTATTAGGGCAAGCTGGTAAGTGATATTTCTTTCAGACTTGAAAAATTAGGTATAAAAATATTTCCATAATACAATATTTTTCAGATACATAGTCTCAAGCATTCTGGGTCTTGAGAAAAAGAAAAAAAAAACATAAGTAAAGCCAACAATCTTGCTTTGGGAACATTTTCACTCACTAAACTCAAAAAATTTCTCATGAGCTGTCTTTATAGGAATTATTACCCTCCAATGAAGGATGTAGAATGTACCATGAGCCACATTCTTGAAGCTGATAGGGTTTCAGTCATCCATCATGACCCCATGACTTGGTCACATGATAGATTAGTTCATACTGATTAATGTGAGAATGGACTCATGCCATTTTTCTTGGTAACCTAAGCAAATGTTAAAAGCAGCAGAACTAGCTTCCATTAATTAAAGGTTATCCACAGGAAAATAGTGGATGGTAGCAATGCTGTGATTAGGTTTTTTATTCTACAGATTGGACATTCACTAACAACAAGTGAAAGCAAGATTCTCTGTCCTGATATTAGTTTTCCCACCTCTGGGCTTAGCATGGGATGCTATCATGGAAGGATCTATTTCCAGATGGTTGAAACGCCAGGCATGACATAATCAAGTGACATGTAACAATGTGTTACCTCACTGCTAGTAAGGGTGGTATTGGCAGTAAATTACCAGCACCCCATGGGTTACAAACGTGTATGTTTGTGAGTGTTACCTGAGGCCATAAGAATAGGCTTAAATATATTAGCATACTGTCGGGAAATTCATTAACCTTTTTGTTTTCAGATAGAACTGTGTGAAGCATTCCTACATATTAGAAACCATGGGAACAAATATAAATTGGATTCCTTGGATATTTAGGTTTCTAGTTTTTTGTCATATTGAAAAATAAGGAGCACCACAGGATTTCCAATACCCACCTCTCTTCACTTGATGCAGAAGGCATTTTCATCCATAATTAAATTTGTGCTCTTTCTTGCTAAGAGAATTGAAATATCCTACAGTGTTTTATAAGAGGTTTTGACATTATCTTTCCATTTAGAGCCACGTTTCAACAGTTCACAATCTTCCCTCTAAAAGGGCATGAAAAACACATCACACACTAATGGAGGCCCTGCCTAATTAGGCAAAAATCAGATCTTTCAGCCAAACTAGGGCTTATAATAACTCTAGATGTATAACGAAACAAAGTTGAACTACCTCCACAATAATACAGTAAGGAAATAAAATTTGTCCTGCTGTAAATATTTCTCATTATGAAGCTGCTTCCTCCTCCGCCTTCTCCTTCACTAACGAAATAGTCTGAGCTCTCAGAGCAGCAAGATCTGATGGTTACCTGACTATATGCATTCACAAACCTAAAAAGAAAATGTTTCCATATGAGGGCGACCTGAAATACCCAGTAAGTTCCATCACCCAGTGTGAAGACACTTCTGCTTCTGCTAGAGAGACAATGCAGAAACGTGGAGTTTAGATATTTGAAATCTTCCGGCCCCATCGTTGAAATCATCCCTGCCTACTTTTATGAACGAATTAATTCCTATTACTTTGTCCATTTCATTCTCTTAATCTTTCAAGAAACACTTTACCAAGAGGCTACAACACACGGAGCACCGTGGTTAGTGTCAGGAGAGAAAATGGTTGCAAATCCAATCCAGTCCTTGCCCTTGGGAATCTTATACTTTGTTAGAGAAGAAAGATAATAATCAAATAATCACACTGAAAAGCAAGTGCAAATTAGCATATGTGTCATAAGGAAAATAGCACATGGGGGGGATCAGGGAGGTGGCTTTTCTAAGGACGTGACCTTTTCGATCCTGAGATCTGAAGAATGAGTGGGAGTTAATTCAGCAAGGCAGAGCGGAGGCAACCAAGAGAGCCTTCCAGGCAGACCCTGAGGTTCTGGGAGGGGTGTGTGTGTGCATGTGCATGTGCTGCTTTGAAGAAGGAAGAAAGAGATATCATAAAACCTTAGAAAGAGGGGACCACTGAATTTCAGTTTGTTTCAGGAATGGTTCATCGAAGATGGGACCCAAAAAAGAAAGGAATTATCTTTGTAGTTTGAGAGATTTTGATTGAGCAATTTAGGTTTATCAACATGCCTGGGCACTAAGTTCATGTGAGGACTGACAAAAAAGAGATAAGGAGTGGTCGTGGGGACTAAAGTCATACGAGGGTCAAAGTGGAAGCTTTCAGACATTCAAGGTTTCTCACAGCCTCCCTTCTGGGTCCAGGGGGATTCCGAGTCCCAACATTTGACCATACCTTGTTTTTTGGCTTTTGGTTTTTTTTAATGAAGTATAGTTGACTTACAAAATTATGTTTCAGGTGTACAATATAGTGATCCAATATTTTTATACTTTACCCACCATACAAAGTTATAATATAATTGACTATATTCCTTGTGCTGTACATTACATCCCTGTGACTCATTTATTATATAACTGATAGTTTGTACCTCTTGATCCATTTCACCTATTTCACCCACCTCCCACACTCCCCCAACCACTAGTTTATTCCCTGTATCTGTGTTGTTTTGTTGTTTTTCCTGGGATTCCTGATCTACACCAGCAGTCTTAACCTCTTTGCTGATGACTGCCATCAGGGCTTCTTGTGACTTTTTCTTTGCAGTTGAATTCCAATTATTTGTTGAGTGAGTGGTTGCACAAAAACATTAAAGCTGCTAAGAAAACAGAGCAATGAGGATAGAGAGGGACTAGCGCTTTTTTATACAATTCATTCTACCTTTCCATCCATGTAAGAAATAGCTCATCTATTCTACAGCAATTAGTTGGAGCAAAAGGAAAGTCATTTTGCATATTTATGGCCATATGAGGTTATTTTTGCCTTGAGGAGATAAAATCAGATCTCTGTTTTGCACTCAGGAAGATTAAAATATTTTCCTGCTTTTTTGTGGGTAAAAGAGGCCTCTTAGAATTCATATGAGGCCTCTGTGCCTTTGGGCTTTTGTAATCACCTCCAGTTAACATTCTTCAACAACCTCAGAGGCAGGGTCAATATTGCTTTCATTATTTTACACGAAGAGGTCTGTTCACACAGTCCTTCAACCTACATCCAATCAATTAATTTAAAAGAAAAAAAAAAAACCTCTCCATCCCTGGGATGAGGTCCAAGCCCTGAGATATCTTGTGGGCTGAGAACTAGAAAGTTTAAACCAAAATACTGATTTAAGCTTATAATCCATTGATTTCATTCAGCTGGGAGCCTGGATGGGAAACAATCTCATTGGTTGTGATGACTTGAGAAAGAAATAAACAAAGTTATTTGAGTTTTCTCAGTTTCTCAAAGTTTCTTGAGAAAGAAATAAACATTTTCACCACAAGGTACTCATCAGCTACCTCCCGCTGGTGCCTGAGAGAGAGCTGTGTGTGGTTCAGGTGGGAAGATGGGGTGGGTCCATTTCTTCCTCCTAGCAGGCACTTTTGCAAATCTTAGAATTCATTTTTTTGTAGAGCTTTGTGAATATATATCCAATTCCAACTTAAATTGATGTTACAAATCTGATCTCACATTCCTTTAGCTTATCTCAGCCCCATTTCTACCAGATCTTAAATTTCTTCTTTTTTTATGATTTTATTTATTTATTTTGAATTTTTAAATTTTATTTACTTTTTTATACAGCAAGTTTTCATTAGTTATCCATTTTATACATATTAGTGTATATATGTCAATCCCAATCACCCAGAGAGGGACATTAACATAAGACTACCAGTAAGCCTTGGACATTGCCTTTTAACCAAGATCCTTTTTGAACTGGGATACTGATTTACCCAAAATGGCACAAATAGGGGAATAAAGTTAAAGAATCTCACTTTTATAATCAAAATCCTTAAACCAACAGAGAAGGAAAATGAGAGTTAGGAATAGAAAAAAAGGGGAAAAGAGATGAGAAGGAGATGGCCATCAACTGCTTCCAGCATTAATGGGTTTTGATCTGAAGTTCTTGAGAAAGACATCTACTTTACATCCATTTGCTTCTGGAGAACCCCAAGAGATGCTCAGCATTTGAGCTTACATTGGCATGGATGTCTGGGAGGTGGGTGTATGCTGCCTTTTTCACAGAGACATGAATTCAGGGCAGTTCCTAGGAGTTTCACTGCAGTGTTTTTCGTTAAGAGTTTAAGAGCAATCTTCATTGGTCTCATTTTTAGTAGAAGAGGTCTTCAAGCTGAACATCATGCAGTGCTGCACGTGATTTATCTTTGGGTAAAGCCACATGGGCTTCATGGAAATAAGCTTGTCCTTAAGGTTCTACAACATTTGGCTGCAGTGGCCTGTGAACAAGCACAGTCAAGGATGGAGGTGATATCCCCATATGCATAGGCATCCAACCACATGGGGATACTAAGTTCCTGTGACAATGGGCCTAATAGCCAAAGGAGCTAAGAGTAAAAGCTTTGACCATAGCAACAGAGAGTTATGCAAGTTTCCCTTTGAATGGGTCATTCATCGCTCCTGATTTCCCTAAGGACTGGTGGCAGTAGGACCAGTGAGGTTTCCAGGCGACAGGCAAAGCCTTAGAGTCTTTTCATTACTGCTCTGGTTACACGGCTGTAGATGAGTATTACTCCAGTGGGAAACGTAGAATCTCTAAGTTGCTTTGCTACTGTCAGAAAAGTTACTTTATGGAAAGGAAATGATTCCAGGTAACCAGAAAATAGACAATATTCTGTGATTAAGAATGTATTCAGGGGCGTCCCTGGTGGCGCAGTGGTTGAGAATCCGCCTGCTAATGCAGGGGACACGGGTTTGAGCCCTGGTCTGGGAGGATCCCACATGCTGCGGAGCAACTAGGCTCGTGAGCCACAACTACTGAGCCTGCACGTCTGGAGCCTATGCTCCGCAATAAGAGAGGCCACGATAGTGAGAGGCCCACACACCGTGATGAAGAGTGGCCCCCGCTTGCCACAACTAGAGAAAGCCCTCGCACAGAAATGGAGACCCAACACAGCAAAAATTTTAAAAAATTTAAAAAAAGAATGTATTCATAATCACATTGGGAGCAACTGAATGAAACCCATTTGCAGATGGATTTGATATTTAATAGATTTGTTTTAAATGGTCTAAAAGTTTTGGCTCATGGCCTTGGCCCACCTTCACAGTTTTCAAAACAATTTGGGGTTTGACAGCTGGAACGTGCACCAAAGACACGTAATCTCACTGAGATTTCCCTGTTAATACTTATTTAGGATATTTTTAAATTTTCTTTTCTCTGGACAGTTATAGCTTATTTTTGAGACACTCTACTTCAGAATCCCAATGCAGACCAAATAATCTCGGTGCCACCAGATGTCACCTGGGTGAAGCAAACAATCTGATCTTTACGAATGTGCTATTTCAGAATCAGGTGCTAGATTCTGGAACTGGCTGAAGGCCTGAGCCAATAGTCAGGAGTGCATCTTGGCTTTGAATTTTGGACATGGTGGGCAGCCTGGATACGTTCACACAGCTTGTTCAGTCTATTAATCTGTTAAAAGGTGAACCTTTGCTTCTTGAAACTGCTTTTGTATGATGGCTTGTTTAATTGGAGGAGATCAGCTACAGTTAAGAAGTGCTTTTTCTTCCAAAGCAAACTGAAATCTTGAACCACTCCAAAAGCATTTCTGTATAGACATTTGCTCTCTTTTCTCTAGCTAACTGGCAGGCCTTAGTAAGGGCTACAGCTTTGGCAACTTGTACGGATTTCATGTCTCAGAGAGGGTTGGATTTGAACAAGTCTTAGGGGTTTCTGACTGCATATCCAGGTTGATAGCTTCCTTGTTCGGTTCTCAAACAGGACTCACCCACAAGTAATTCACAATCAGGATTGTCCAAAGGGGGTTCAAGGAGGTCAGACAAAACCAAAGGAAACTCCCAAATAAATTCGTAGCAATCATGAGTTTCTTGCTCTTCTGCGAGAAGAGTGGCAGGTTTTAGGGTGTTTCGGCAATGGTAGAAATACATGCAGGTAAGAAATAAAGGGTTTCAAAGGAAGTCAGTCTAGAAACCGAAAAGGGCCCTGTGTTTTCGATCAAAAGGCGGCTCTGAAAGGTGCGAGGGGCCAGGGGTTAAGTGGAGATCCTAAGACTAAGTCAGCAGGATCCTCTGTTGACCTTGAGCTGCCGCCACTGTGAGCAAACAAGAAGGGCAAGCTTTTGTCATGAAATCAATGTGAAGCTCTAATAGCCATGGGTCTCAGATATCCGTTGTCTTGTTAAGGTAGAATCCGCAAAACTTGTCTCAACGTACACATAGAAAGAAAGATTTATGATCACTGGAGAGTCCTTCAAGCTGTAAAAATCATTCTTTTATGAGTCTCTGTAAGGCAAGGGCTCAGGGGTGTCAGCTTTCATTAGCTTCTAGGAAGGAGCAGCTGGTCCAGAAAAGTCAGGAATCCAATGTCTACAATACCCTATGGGACCAAGGTAATCCTCTAAATCGTCTCTTGTTAATTGGCCAGGAAAGTCATGGATAGGTTCCAGTCTTTAAGGGGAAAGGGACTCCTAGTTTTTGTTTGATGTCACGGCCAAGAAAATACACTTGGTTCTGGTAAAATTGGAGTCTATCCTTAGAGACTGTGTCCCTGTACACTAATAGTGTCAGCAAGTGGAAGAAATCAATTCTGCAAGACTCTCAATCTGGAGAACAAGCAGAAGATCATCCGTATATTGTATAAAAGTGTAGTCCTCAGGGAACTGGACATCTCTAATGATTCAGGTATAGTTGAGTATTTGCAAGAAGTAAGAGGATGCTTCTGTAAACCCTTGGGCCCAACTGTCCATGTGTATTATTGATTTTCCCAAGTGAATGCAAATAGTAGATACAGTGAGTCTGAAAGGAAGGGTATACTAAAGAATGCTGAACGTAGTTCTATGGCTGTGGAGGAGTAAGCAGCAGTCTCCAGGACTGAGGATAGGATGCTGTTAGAAGTGAAGACACCCAGAGAAGCAGGGAAGTAAAACCTCACTAATGGCCCTTAAACTTTGTACGGAGTGGCACCCATGCCCATTTGTCTCTGCCATGGAAAGAACAGGGGTATTACAAGGACCAGTACAGGGATAATAAGCCCTTCCTGGAGGCACATGGATATAATGGGCCATCGTCCTGCAATAGACTCCTTTTTTTCCATAGGTATCAGGCAGTTTCAGCAAAAACATAGCTAGATTTATTGAAATATTTACAGGTTCCGCTTCCTTTATGTGTCCTGCATCTGAACCATTTTTGGTCAAGGACACATTCAAAGTCTGGGGTGTCCCAAATGAGCCTATCTACGAAATAGAAACAGACTCACAGACATAGAGAAGAGACGTGTGGTTGCCAAGGGGGAGGGGTTTGGGGGAGGGATGGATGGGGAGGTTGGGATTAGCAGATGCAAACTATTATACAGAGAATGGATAAACAGCAAGGTCCTACTGTACAACACAGGGAGCTATATTCAATATCCTGTGATAAAACATAATGGAAAAGAATATTTTAAAAAGAATGTATAAGTTAATTAATTAATTAATTAAAATTTTTAAAAAGAAACAAAACAAAGTCTGGGATGTCCACGCAAGAGGCATCAGGGGCTGGTAATCAAGCTATGCCATTTCCAGGTTGTAAGCCAGGGACTCTTCTGCTTCTAGAGTTCCAGAAATACTCCATCTGGCGCACATGTAGTAAGAGAACCCCATTCACAAGTAAATCTCATCACAACAGACTCACCACCCGGCTTCTATGGCTCCAGAGCACTAGCATCCCTGTGGATGGTGCTGACCCATGTCTATGGGTCTGCAGAGGAGGACCACCACTGACCTTGGTGCTGCTGGGCCCCTACTGCCAGTGAGTCATCAATGCCTTCCTGAATGTTGTGCCCCCCGGGCCCTCCTGGGGGTCTCCTGGCCTTACCTAAAATATCCGTGACTGCTGTCCACTCTCCCTCAGCCCCTTTAGCCTTTCCCCTGCTGTCTGCCAGAGTAACTCAGGCATTTTCCCTTCCTTGGGGACTGGCCATCACTTTTTTCCAGGATTCTAAGAGCTATTCTAGCAATAATTTCATCCCATGGCCTGGGTTCCTTGCCAGGGTGTTAAGTGCCAAGGCTTGAGAATATGTCCTTAAGTCAATGAATTTTTGCTCATTCAATATTACATTCGAGCCCCTTGATCAAACAGCCTCAAGATCCAAGCCCAGGCTGCTCCCCTGGCTTCCGCAATACCACCAGCTGAACCCGTTCTTACAGCTCCTGTGGTGTAGAGTCTCCTGTCTCCCTTTCCAGACTCTGTACATCTCCAGCTGGTCATGCTGTGATTTACCTTAGCCACTGGCCTGATTTAAAATACAAATTTTCTATTAATAGAAAAGTTGAGGTATAGTAAGGCTAACAGATCAGGAAATGATTGCCATTGAAAAGACAGATTATTACTCATATTGCCAAGAGGAGGGGACACGCCCTGACATTGGGGTTGACGGGGAAGCTCTAGGGTCACTCATGCGGCAGAGGAGAGGAGGAATTGTGGGCAAGAGCTTTTATTGTAGCTTTTCCAGGAAGGAACAGGCACAGCAGGGTAAGGATATGCTGCTTTGAGTCATTTCAGGGGGCTCTGGGGCTGAGGGGCTGTCCCTAGTTGTCTGGTACCTGGCCCTGGGGTGATTAGGGCAGGTGGATAGTGGCCCTGAGCATGAGAGCCCCATAGAGAAGGTGGTGGCGAGTGTGGTGCTGGACTGCTCGGTTTGTATGAGAAAAAGACTCCTCCTAAAGGGTAGAGAGGGGGAAGATGAGGGAGGCTGGAAGCCAAGGCAGGTGACCAGAAGAAGGTGTATTTAACTTATGCATGTAGAGCACATGCTAAAGCATCAAGGTTACGGAAGTCAGAAGCATGGCTCACACAGGCACTCATGAGAGGCGGTAAGGACAGCTCCTAAGGTAGACACTTATTTCCTTATGGGGAGAGGCATCTGCAGCATCTCCCCACAGGTCTTAAGAGGGAAGGATGGGCCCCCTGCAAGCTCTGAGGTTCACGGCATCTATAGAGCCAGACCTTCAGAGGTGTCCATCCAGATATCCCCACCCTGTATTTCAAGGTCCCACATTTTCCCAATTATGCACCTCACCCTAGAGTTACAGACCTATGCTGGCTGAGCATTCAAACATGTCTGAAGCTCTGGGATTCTAACTATAAATTCTTTAGTCATCTCTTCTTCTACTGCAGGAGAAACAGCTTTGTGGTAAGTCACCTTGGAGGCTCTCAGGAAGTAACAAGTCTTTACCTGCTACTAAACGGCCCATGAGTGTTTATTATTCCTCTGCAGGGCATGTCCACCCAAGATAGCCTGAATCTGTTGTCTCTGCTGTCCTTGAAGCACTTAGTCTCCCCCTCCACCCCTGCCTTTCAAATGCCTGACTCATGGCACCTGCGAGGCACCACTGCAGAGGGCCTGCCACCGAGTCTCAGGAATAACCCGGGCCCCATCCACCACTCGGGATAACGTGTCCTTCACCCACTGTGTGGTGAGTGAGCCAACCCCAAATCTCCACCTTCTGCCAGGCTTTTGGACCATTCTTGGTACCATCTGCATTCCTTTGAGTCTGCCAAGAAGCAGACACCAAGATGAGATGAGATATTCAAGAAATGTATTGAAGGAGGAGGCAGGAGAAAGCAAGAAGATGATTCAGATCACAGTGCAAGTCTGCTACCTGCAGAAGGAGGGAAGGAAGGAAGGAGCATTGAATAGAAGCACTACTGGACCACAGAGCGACCCAAGAATGTTCAGCCAAGTTGACGGGCACTCCTCAAGTCAAAGTCAACCTCAGGGTAAGCCCTGCCTCCCACCTGTCTCATTATTCCTGCCATACTTAGTCACTGGCTTGGAGCAGCCAGTAGGAAGCATGGACTTGACGTGAATGTGATGCAGGATTCAGAAGGCATCAGCTAAGGCCATTCTTAACTGAATCATCAAACGTACTCTAACAAATGCAGAAAGATGACATACGACCTAATTAGCTTATGCAAATTCAAATTAATCTGTACAAAATAAAATGTAAAACGATCCTTGAATATCTTATATGATGGTAGACATATTTAATAATAATTATTACCTTACCTTTGTACAAAAAAAAAAAAACATCTTTCAGGGTTACTATCACATCTGCACCTATAGTTGAATAGATGGGCATGTCAGAAAAGATTCCCTCTACATACTTCACTCTGTGTCTTTTCTCTGAACATTGTGTCTTATGTTTCCATATCAGATATCCTCTGACATGCAGTCATCCAAAAGCCTGCACTCAGAAATAGTAGAAATTTTACAAATCATGTGAGCTACAATACTATGAAGTTTCATCCATTCATTTATTCATTCTTGTACATTTTCATTTCAGGCAATACCACCATTAATCATCCTTCTATGTACCAGACACTGCTAAGCTCTGAGAGCCCATAAAGCTGATAGCACATAACTATTGAAAACACAGAAGGAGCAACTACTTCTGAGTCTTTTCCCACCAACAGTTCACCACTGATAGGCCTATATCCTCTACAAATGATGTAAACTAGGCTATACTAAGAAGCACATCAGACATATCAGAAGTAAACAATTTCCAACTGTTTTTCCTGCAAAGAACACATATGTATATTTTGTCATCAAACTCCCAGCAAATGGATGAAAACCTTCTATATCTCAGGAAAGATTTTCTAAACTACTTACTGAGTCAACTTTGGATGGAGTCACAGCATATTGCAAACCAAGGAGAGAAGGTTTCTTATCAGAATAACCTCAGGGCAATTAAAAAGGTAAAAACGATTTCTGAAATGATTCAGTGGGTAGTCAAAGAAACTGGCTACAATTAATCCTCACCTCCTACATGGCCAGGCTGAAAATCACAGAATATAGATACCATGTTAGTATAACGGAACTTCAAGCTCGCTGATGTTTTGACATTAATTGAAAAAGAACGTTGTGTTTGCTAGAGCTGAAATTTCTGAGACTGTCAACACACTTACTGAAAATTCATTTGAGAATTCCCTTCTGATGTCAGTTTAACCTGAGTTTCAAAGCCCCAGGAAAACCATGATCTCTTCATCTGTATCTTATACAGCAGGAGGCAAGACACAATAAACTGAACAAGAATTTAGGAAGACAGGAAGTCTTAAATTTGAATTCAACCCATGGCTTACTCACTACAGATACTCTTTTTTTCCTGGAGAAACCTCGGGCTGTTACAAATGAGAAGCAGAGGTGGTAGCCTCCCTAGCACATACAAATGTTTCCTATCTGTTTGAGGGCTGCGGCTGATTGATTTGTTTCCCCTAAGGCAGACCACGAGCAGTATCTTTCCATAAAGCAGTTGGATGCAAAGTGGTGATGGGTCAGAATGATGACACCACCACCGCTAAAGGACAGAAGAGGGCCAATTAGCAGGAGAACAAATTACTATAAAATAAACGAGTGATTTAATTTTGTAATAAGTTGCTAAAATTTTCAGGAGAGGTATATTTTTATTTTGTCTTTTATTTAGTATTTTTAAATAATCTTGGAACTTTTGGACACATTTTAATAAGAATAGGTTTAAATGTCCACTGTTCAAAGATGTTTATTCGATTTTTTAAAACACAAACTAAATTAGCTATTCTATTTGAAAAGCCATTATTATCTCACTCCTTTGAGTTTCCTTTTTATTCATCTTTGTTTATAATCACACACACACACACGTGCGCACGCGCGCCCCTACCTCACATTCAAACCATCAGCAAATCTTGCCATCTCTACCTCCGAGTATACACAGAATCCAAGCACCTCACCCCAAGTACATCACCAACATTCTACATCAGGCCACTGTCATTCTTTGGGGTACTTCTATGACAGCCTCCTCTCTGGTCTTCTTCCAGGAGAGGTATTTTTTTAATGGAGTCTTCACCAAACAAATCCATGAAACAAGGTTTTCTCTAACTCATGATCATTAATTTCACGATCCCTTAAACTTCCATGTATACAAATGAGTGGGTTTATATATTCACTCATTCACTCGTGTTCATTCATTGTGTTCTTTGGATGTGTAACTCATAAAAGATGGTATTCTTTTTTTTTTTTTTTTTTGGTGGCGTTGGGTGTTTGTTGCTGCGCACGGGCTTTCTCTAGTTGCGGCGAGCGGGGGCTACTCTTCATTGCGGTGCGTGGGCTTCTCATTGCGGTGGATTCTCTTGTTGTGGAGCACGGGCTCTAGGCACGCGGGCTTCAGTAGTTGTGGTTCGTGGGCTCTAGAGCGCAGGCTCAGTAGCTGTGGAGCACAGGCTTAGTTGCTCCGCGGCATGTGGGATCTTCCCGGACCAGGGCTCAAACCCGTGTCCCCTGCATTGGCAGGCGGATTCTTAACCACTGCGCCACCAGGGAAGCCCCAAGGATGGTATTCTTGAATGATTGCCACTTTTTAATGCTCAAAAGGCAATGAGATTTGCAGCTGTTCTTTGCATGTGCAAATATAGGCAGATGCTGAAATAAGTTTTTGAAACAATAGGACCAAAACCAGCCCATTTTACTCTCTCAACCCTACTGACAACATAAATCTATGCTATGATTTCAGGTCAGGCAGTTTGTCTCTATGGAGTAACAATAGATTAGAAACGCTTACCAGGACTTCTACTGAGCCAGTGGTCTACAAATAACCCATCACATTTGGTATCTGTAAACAATGTGTGAACATGAACACTTAATGCCCCAAATCTGCTACAGGAAGACTGGAAAACTACACTTCACTCTATATCATCAAGGTCAAAGAATAAATCAAATCCAAATAAAATTTTTTTCTACAATCCATATGCGCCCATAAAGTCTAAAAATCCCTGGGGTAAAAAGAACTCTTTCTAGTCTGGCTTTGTACTTCCTCTCTGTTTCTAACTGTTCAGAAACATACCCAAACGATTCAGTATCATCACAGGCTCCTCGATGCCTCATTTCCACCCTTCAAATAGTTTACACCGTGAAATCACAAAGGCACTGATTGTCATTCTCAAAAGACAGAATCACTCTACTATCACATCAAAAGCATTTGAATAGTTCCTCTAGTTACAGAGAAGATTAAAGCTAAAATGTTGAAACTGTTACATTATTATTTTGAAATGAAATAGCAAACCACATCACACAGCTCAATAGGCAACAAATCCTGCATGCCCAGAAAACTAAAGACAAATGCTCAGACTATGCTCAGTAAGTCTTACACTTGATTTATGCTTATTTTCCATGTGCAAGTCTCCAAATGTTCTAGTTTTCCATTAAGAAACAATAGGAGAGTCCTTCCGAAGCTAATTTAACACCTGTGAATTCTCATCGGCCGTAACCAGAGAAAGTAATCTGTCTGATTAACTGACTGCATTAAATTTCAAAGGTACTAAGTTCAACTTCTGTGCTGGGATTCTATTTCCATGAGAAGTTCATTTTTAATTTTAGTGATTATATGCAATGGGACAGAATTGCAGAGGCTAACACACGTACCTTTTAAATTTTCCAGTAACAGAACTATGAAAAGTTCCTCAAGCAATACTTGGTTAAAGATGAAAAGATCTTGTATCACAAGGCTTCCTCATGGGTCGTTCACACCTTGGGCACCTTGTACACATGGATTATACACAAAATACAACATACTCCATTTTTTGGATCTATCTTCCAGCTAAGTAAGAGTTGGGCTATTTTCCCCAAGCTTTTAACAAATTCCAACAAAAGGCATCTAGAGAAAACTCCCAAATAAGGTAGGCCACTATGAGTCTCTTTTTCTGAAAATACAGATTACTTTATGCATACCATGAAAATATATCAATTTTTCTCCAAGTAATTCAGCACTGCACTGGGCTGGGTTGGCTGCTACAGAGGAACTTAAAGAATTTACACAGTTGCAATAAAATACTAATGTTTCCAACAGTATAATCCATCCAAGGGATTGCTCACTGGTCTAGGATTTTTTCATGAAATAAAACTAAGAGAATGATGATCTGTCCGAGGGGGACTATAACATTGTTTCTCAGCGCTTTTAACCCATTGCCGCTTCTGCAAAACCAATCATTAATCCATATCTGGCTTTGTGATTAATTCCGATTTGGAAATAAATTAAAAGCTTTGTAATGTGAGCACACACCTTTTCCACCTTACACATCTGCCCACCACGGTGCCCGTTCCTACCTTTCATGGCAAGCCATCCTCCCAGAAAATGAAATCACAGACGTTACAACAAGAGTGAATATAACCCACCGTCAAAATCAGAGAGAAATCTTCAAGCAGCAATCCAAGGAATTTATTATCAACATAATATAAGCTAACAGTTGAGGTCCCCAAAATGATTCATAGAAGCACAAAATACAGACGCATGAGAAAGTAGGGAAAGAACATTAGAGGTAGGGTACAGTTGTGAGCTTTTAGGTGAAGCCACATGAAGCTAATCTTCCGAGAAGATTCATTCCCAGATCTTCACAAAACATTCCTTCCCTCCCTCCAGTTCCGTGTTTCAACACCAGAGAAGCCTGCCCTGAAAATGGGATCAAACATACGCCTCTCCTCATCACTCTCTAGACTCTGCATTTTCCTCCTAACTCTGATTATTACCTGACTTTACATCATGTATTTATTTGTTTTCTGATTGTTTCTCTCTCTCACTAGAATGCAAGCTCCATAAGGGCTTGGTCTGTTGTATTCATCTTTTTTTTTTTTTTTTTTTTTGGCTGTGTTGTGTCTTCGTTGCTGCGCACCGGCTTTCTCTAGCTGCGGCGAACGGGGCTACTCTTCGTTGCAGTGCACGGGCTTCTCGTTGCAGTGGCTTCTCTTGTTGCAGAGCACGGGCTCTAGGCACCCAGGCTTCAGTAGTTGTGGCTCGTGGGCTCAGTAGTTGTGGCTCACGGGCTCTAGAGTGCAGGCTCAGTAGTTGTGGTGCACGGGCTTAGTTGCTCCGCAGCATGTGGGATCTTTCCAAAGGAGGGATCGAACCCGTGTCCCCTGCATTGGCAAGTAGATTCTTAACCACTGCACCACCAGGGAAGTCCCTGTTGCCTTCATCTTTAACCCCCAGTCCTGAAAACAGTGGCATTGGTAGACGCTCCATAAATGGACATTAAAGGAATGAATTCCAATTGTAAAAGCCCTCACACCCTTAGTGCAATCACCACAGCGGGTAAAACAAATTAGAAAGAAAAGTCCTAATGTAGTATTTCTTGTAGAAACAAACAAATATTACTGCAAGGATTATGCCTCAAAATCTAGAGAATAAAATTAAACTTTGCAGCTTCTAAAACATACATAGATCTATTCACTTATATTCATATTTTCCTACAAGCATAGCAATCCATAGTTTCAAAATCACTAGCATCAGTTTATAGTACATAATTATTTTACAAGCAAAACTTAAAACATGAATAGGCTGGTTGCAACAACTAAGCACTCAAGATCTTGAACCTCTAGCTTATAGTATGCGTCTGAGTCTTTTTGTCATACTGATTATCCGGTTGATTTTAGGCTTCCAAGAAAGGAAACTAGGAGCCTGGGAATGAAACCAACATAGGCCAGGGACCAAGCTGTAGGATTCCCAGCTGTTTCTCTATGCTTTGAGAGTAAAGGCACCTGAGTCATTCTCTATAGCAAACTTGCTAAGGCTTTCCATCTTAGATGTAGGGGTCATGCTGATCAATACCCCCTTGGCCAAGCAGAAGCTTATCCTCAAAAGACATGCCCTCTTTCAGTCCTCCCAGGGAGCAGCACCCACAGTTCTCTTCAACCAGGAGATACACCCCCTATTTCATAACTTCCTACATGAACATTCCCAGCTTTTAGTGTAAGATGGGAACACAGTTGGGAGAGACAGTAGCTTTTGTCTCTTTTACTTACTGTTTTCTACCAAAAAAAACAAAAGGTAGAATGCCAGCACACTTCGTATTTTCCTTTTACATCTCAATATTACATAGAATCTCAACATTGTTGAGTAAATAAAATCATTAGCAGCAATTGTAAGTTACGTCTTAGTCTCTGATTGGATGCATCACAGGTTAGTTATAGCTATCACTATAAGTGATATTAAAATATTCTAAAGGATACTTCTTAACACAGCCCTTGGGAAGGACTTTCCTTCCTCCCAATTTATGTCTTCCCCTAAACACTCAATTTGTGCATAATGGCACCCTTGCCCTGTCTCGTGGTTATTCTTGTCCTAATTTTTCTTCATCAATTGGTCAGGTTAACCTTTAGCGAGGGTCTTAGCTCATCTGGATTGCTCTTCCATCATTCCCCAAGTGCTGCCTTTAATATTTCCACCTTTATCACCTAATTTTATTATTTGGTGTTGAAGATAATCCTGCCCGCCAGCACCTGGTAAATGGTCGCTCTGATGGCTGTCATTCACACCTCTCCGCAAAGCAGAGTCTGTGCCCCTACTTGAAATAGTCCCCAGCCTCATTTACAGACCTAACATCCCACATGTAAATTCACAAAGAGGCCACTCATCCCTTCAGATCTCAGATGTGGGCATTTATGGAATAGGGCACTTGAAACTTTAGCTGCCAAAACCTAGGTAGGAGGAATCCTCAAGTTCCCAGAGCAAATTCTTGAGAAAATGAGTCATTGACTAATTTTTTTTTATGAAGGAGAAGGAGGGTAATGCAAAACAAGTAGAGTGGTATTGAAGTTGGAGACTGTTAACCTGGGGATAACCTGTTTCCATTGTTTAATTTAAAATATCCAGGGCTTCCCTGGTGGCGCAGTGGTTGAGAGTCTGCCTGCCAATGCAGGGGACGCAGGTTCGTGCCCTGGTCTGGGAGGATCCCACATGGGCCCGTGAGCCATGGCCGCTGAGCCTGCGCGTCCGGAGCCTGTGCTCCACAACGGGAGAGGCCACAGCAGTGAGAGGCCCGTGAACCGCAAAAAAAAAAAAAAAAAAAAAAATCAATTTTTACAGGTTCTACATAAATGATATGGCTGTATAAACACAATAGAATCTTTGTGAAAAGGTTCTAATTATACTGCAGAATTACCTAGGGTTTCTACAGGCAAAATGAATGTATTCTTACCTTTTTGACACCATATAAGCAAAGATAATTTCTTGCTTTAAAATATCCCTTTGCATTTTTCACTACCTTAGCAGTAAAAGCCAGATCTGCCTGCTGTATAAACATGCATCCTTGTTTCTAAGTCCCCTGTGTTAAAGCACATATGAGCATTATTAATGAAATAAAATAGAACACCATTCACACAAAGAAGGCAAAGAAACAACAAGCATGTAGCAAATGATTCTTGACAAATAGACAAATAATTAATACCCAACTATCAACAAGGTACAATTATCTGGAGCAATGTCATGGCTATAAGTCATGCTGGTGAAAGGGGTTTTTTTTTTTTTTCTTTCTTGACCCCTGGGCAAGTACACAAAGGCAAATGAGAACAAAAGCATCTTTAACATGATTCTCTTCCATCTGCCCGTCACCGCATCTCCTATTGTCACTTCTTGTTGGTCCTCAGGAGAACAGCCTCATGGAAGCAAGGCAAGATTTCTAAATAATATATCACAACTGGGCTCATCATTTACCTTCATCTTTATTTTTCTCTGTCACCAAGTCAGAGTTCTATTTTCATGTTCTTTTCAAATTTCCATAGTCATCCTGTGTTGCAAGGTAGGGGATGAATAAAGGGCCTGGTGAGACGGAATGTCATGTGAGAAGAATTGTTTGGGATCAACAGGCAAACAAAGAACTGCAGTGAAAATCGCACGTGGAAAGAAAGATGTTCATTATCCCCTCTGACACAAAAATATATGTCTTTCCTGTCTGTGCACCAGCGTGGTCCACAGGGACTTGGAGATTATCAGATGAGTCTGACACCGTGTTCTGTCACAGCTGCAGAGAAACGGCTGTAATACAGAAACTGCATAGGGAATGGCATCTCATAGGTGGAAATGAAAAATCCTATGAAATAACACCCGGAAAGCCAAGCCCTGTCAGTGATGGCTTTGGGTGTCATTTGCATCCCAAACCCTGTATTAGTCAGTATTTTCCTACAGTTATTTTTAACTATGTCATGAAGTATTTACTTGACAAGAAAATCATTTGACTCTCTATGGAACGAAGGTTTTGATAAATCTTTGAAATCACACTGTTCTTCTTATGGATGGTATTCTCTCAAGAACAGTGATTCTCAATCAGGAAATTGAGAATCTAATGAAATGTTCAAAACAATAAATTTCACTCCTTTTAACACACTGAATATTTTCCACTAATGGTGCTCTCATCAGGAAATCTGGAGTATAATAAAAATAATGATTTATTTACTGAAAAGTTTTTATGTTAGCACTCTTTAAGGCCAAACTTTTTTTCTGCTAAAAGAGCTTAAATAATATATTTATCACTATTAATCCTCACTAGGATACAGGGAAGAGAAAATGAGAAAAATCTGCTACTATTTGGCAAACCTAATATTTGGATAATAGTTGCTTTTTGCTTTTCCTAGAAAACATCGCAGCCTCTGGCTTAGGTGGTTGCACAATTTCAACAATTAATTTCAACCAACGTTAACTGCAAAGGGTACAAAATCCACCAATAACAAAATTATAGTAAGAATTAAGCAGGAGTTATTTAAGAATTCCAACATTTTTAAGTTGTCTCTCCATTTTAACTACCCTGTACTCTCACTCTGTAATATCTAAATCAGAAGAACTGCCCTAGAAAATGCTTTGAAAAAAGTGAAGGAATTTTGCCAAAGTATTGATAAATACCTGCTTGGGTGCCTCTCACTCTATTATGCTCTCAAATGCTTAGCGTCTCCCAGAGTATAAATACACGGGTCCCAACCAACCGAAAACACCAATGTTCTTCCCTAGCCGTCAAAATATCCATTGGGGCTTCCCTGGTAGTGCAGTGGTTGAGCGTCCGCCTGCCGATGCAGGGGACACGGGTTCGTGGCCCGGCCCGGGAAGATCCCACATGCCGCGGAGCGGCTGGGCCCGTGAGCCATGGCCGCTGAGCCTGCGCGTCCGGAGCCTGTGCTCCGCAATGGGAGAGGCCACGACAGTGAGAAGCCCGCGTACCGCAAAAAAAAAAAAAAAAAAAAAAAAAAAAATGTCCACTGATGTCTCTCTTTATAATTTAACTCAAAATCTAAACAGGTAATCCATTTAAGTAACAGCTTAGTCGATCTGAATTTACCATTCCAAGTTAAAGTGATATTGGTGGGTAATGACTGCCTCTGATGATGAGATACATGAATATTCTTATCATGTACTGACCATCAGTCCATCAGAGGAGATCATGTCTTGTAAAGTTATACAGGAAATGCATGTATTATCTCATTAATTTAATGCAAAATGACATTATATATGTCAGATTCTAGAGTTTTTAAGAACCTTAAAGGTAAATCCATATATTAAATTCTCTTTCATTACCTCCCCCCCATATCTGAGAGCATAATGGAATTGTCTAGAACCTTGAGGAAAACATCATCAATAAACATTTGCTGAATTGACTTATATCTGATGTTTAGTTCTCAAGTGGGTCAGAGATGGATTTAGCCTGGGTTTAAAACCTGGTACAATCAGCTATTCTGTGTGTGGCCTGGGAAACTTACCTACCTCTCTGTGCTTCAGTTTCCACCTCTGTAAAATGGACCAGATACCGGTGTCTGGTTTGGTTAGTTGGTGTGGTGATCAAATGAGATCAGGTGTAAACTGTGCTGAGAGTGAGGCCTGGCCAATGAATCTGACCTATGGTTCTTCTTTTTATATTATATGCTGGCTTTTATTTTAAATAGGATATTAGTATATTTAGCTTTTAGTATGCTACATACATTTACTTCGATGTGATCTTGCTCTGATATTTTCCTTTAAAAATAAGAGTCTCTCTACCTTATGCAATAAGGATAAATACTGCAAAGAAAATAAGTGAGAGAAATTTTTAGTAGGCTTCAAATTTCATAACTTCATAACTGAAATCATTAAATAGTATGTGAAGTAGTATTAGATTAGCATAATTTCCCCTATTGAGAAAATACCAAGTTTTCTATGACACTGCATGATTATAGAAAAATAACAAGTGTAGCAAACATACATTGTGTTTTCAACATCTATTGAGTGGATTGAAGTATAGTTTAGCACCTTGCCTAAGGTCACATAGCTAGTTAGATCTAGAAACAGTATTAAAACCTAAGCAATCTGACCCTAGGTGTCTCACTACTGATCATCATCATTCCTGGTTACCTCTACTGCCCTGGTGCCTTGGGCACTGCCATGCTAAAAATGTCCCCTTGTCAATGAACTATCAATACATCCACCTGTTCCCACTAGCTGCAAAGAAAACCAGAGAAACTTAAGACATTTAATATCATGATAAACCATCATTCCCAGGAAAATAAATGCAACTTTTCCAGTAAGAATTGTATTAAAATTCCAAAAAGCTTTCAATTATCCAACGTTTTTGGAAATTTTTAAACACAAAGATGAATTCGTACATAGAGTAACATAAACATATCATTAGACCTTAACTTTAAGAAACAACCTTGAGGAAGAAAATAGTTGCTGATATCAGAGAAAATATCAAATTTAAAACCTACTACCATGGTTAGGAGTACTAAGAGTCAGGTTATGAAATATTTCTATTCCAAATCTTTAAAGGAAAAATGGAAATGTCAGAAAGCTAGCTAGCTTTGGTTCTGGGGAAATCTTTTTAGCCATGGAAATAGAAAGTCACTGTGTCAAGGGAGATCAGCTTGGTGCTTTGTGACCACCTGGAGGGGTGGGATAGGGAGGGTGGGAGGGAGACGCAAAAGGGAGGGGATATGGGAACATATGTACATGTATAACTGATTAAATTTGTTATAAAGCAAAAAATAAAAAAATAAATTAATTAATTTAAAAAAAAAAAAAAAGAAAGTCACTGTGTCAGTGGCTCCACATGTGGAGGATTTTCAGCCCCAGAATTGGTTCTCTGTTCATCCAAAGCAGATATATCAACTCATTTTACTGTCATATTAAAATTAAAATTTTAAACTCGGCCAGAAGAGAGAAGACTCAAAACTGTACTTCCTCCCCCTGGAAATAGTAATTTAGGCCCCTTCACATACACATGGCATTTCAGGTGAGCACAGATTTCTGAGGGGTGTTGGAACAATGCTTGATGTGATATAACAGTTATTATAAAGAGAGAATGGCAGAGGGGGAAAACGAGGGAGTCTCCAGGATCCTCTTTTTTTCCATTTGTCATTTTTGCTTCAAAGTAAATTTTGGTCTTTAACAACAGCACTATGAAATAAAGAGTAAAACGCAGTGCTAGAGCTTGGTCTATCCCCACTCAAGGGGCCAGAATATGCATACGTGTGCATATATATGCTCCTTTATGTGTTCAACTGTCCACATCTATGTACACAGCAAAAAGTATTTTTGTATCAAAATGCCATGAAAAGACTGCCTTTAGCATGGCTTCTATAAGACCAGGGTATTTTAATAAGTTTTGGGGTTCTTTTAAATTTATTTATTTGTTTTTATTTTTGGCTGTGTTGGGTCTTCGTTGCCACGCATGGGATTTCTCTAGTTGAGGCAAGCAGGGGCTACTCTTCATTGTGGTACACGGGCTTCTCATTCTCATGGCTTCCCCCATCTCAGAGCACAGGCTCTAGAGTGCAGGCTCAGCAGTTGCGGCACATGGACTCAGCCACTCCATGGCATGTGGGATCCTCCCAGGCCAGGGCTCGAACCCATGTCCCCTGCATTGGCAGGTGGATTCTTAACCACTGCGCCACCAGGGAAGCCCTTTTAATAAGATTTTATTACTCAGATAGAGTAAGGCCAGCAGCTCAGCAGACAATGGCCATTGCAGAGGTTACTGAGGGGTGATGTCAGCAAGATGGCCAAGTAGGAGACACCAGCCTTCAACCCCCAACAGAAAATCAGCAATGAGACAGCGATCCACAAAGGAAAACAGCCCTGGAAGGGTTCAAGAGTCTAATTAAGAACTTGTAGCAACACGGTGGGACAAAAAATGGAGACTATCTGCACAGAAAATATTGCAGGGAAAGTTGGCTTGGCTGAGATGACTGGGGATGGCTGAGGACAAGAAGAAGCTTGCGGCAGGTACTACTGTGGTCCCCAGCATCCTGTTTACAGAGAGAGGGTGGGACAGCCTTTGCTGCCTAGGACCTCCACAGCCTCTATGACAGCCACAGCTCCCTGCGGCTTTCACGGCAGATGTCCCTAGTGCTCATTGGTGTGGACCACAGTGCCTGCTCCACAGAGGTCACCAGCTGCTTTGGTTACCACATGTTGCCAGAGGCAACCAACAGCCATGGCTGCTGCAGACCCCCCACAAGGGGACATACTGCTGCACCACCCCAAGAAGGAGTCACTGCTGCATCGCTCCAGGACCGTGGGTGGCCTCCATGCTCCCCTAACCTCTGTACACCCCGACCCTAGAGCCGTGGCCACCCCCCAGAGTGCCTGTGCCTCACAACAATTAGCAATGTTGCGGTAGAGGTGCCTGCACCCTGGTGTCATGGTCCCCCTACGTGCACCCGCCCATCAGACCCAGCCTCATGGCCACTTCATGGCCATCCACACATCAGACACCAGTGCTGCCAGCACCATGAGCCTGACCTAGCATCAAACGGAATCCCTTCAGCCACAAGTTTCCCTGCGGGGAAGAGAGAACAAGAGGGTCACAGTAGCCTGTGCCACCCAAGACCCCAGGAGCCCTTGCAAATGCCCGGGACCTGATGGTTTCAAGGGTGAATGCTACCGAACACTTAAAGAATTAATGCCAATCCTTCTTAAACTCTTCCAAATATCTGACTTCCAAACTCATTGTACAAGGCCAGCATTACCCTGATACCAAAACCAGACAAGGACATGATCCAGCACGCCGCTTCTGGGTATAAATCCAAAGGAAATAAAATCACTGTTTCCCAGCGCTATCGGCTCTCCCATTGCATTGCAGCAGCATTCACAGCAGCCAAGATGTGGAAGCAACCGAGGTGTCCATTGACATGAATGGATTACGAAAATGTGGTATGTGTATGCGATGGATTATTCTGTCTTAAAAAAGAAGGAAATCCTGCCATATAGGACCCCATGGATGAACCTGAGGACACTATGCTCAGTGAAATAAGCCAGACACAGAAAGACAAACACTGTATGCTCTCACTCATATGTGGAGTTTTAAAAAGTCAAACTCGCGGTAACAGAGGGTGGAATGGTGGTGACTGGGGGATGGCGGATGGGGGGAAGTGAGGAGATGTTGGTCAAAGGGCACAAACTTTCAGTTATAAGATAAACAGTTTCTGAACCTACAGATTATCATATTAAGTAAGTCAGACAGAGAAAGACAAATATCATATCACTTTTATGTGGAATCTAAAATATGACACAAATGAATTTATGAAACAGACTCAGAGACACAGAAAACAAATTTATGGTTACCACAGAGGAAAAGGGAAGGGGGAGGGATAAATTAGAAGTTTGGGATTAACGGATACACACTACCATGTACAAAATAGATAAACAACAAGGACTTACTGTATAGCACAGGGAACTATATTCAATATCTTGTAATAACCTACAATGAAAATCTGAATCTGAAAAAAAAATACTTTGCTATACACCTGAAACTAACACAACATTGTAGATTAACTATACTTCAATTAAAAAAAATATATATATAGGGTTTCCCTGGTGGCGCAGTGGTTGGGAGTCCGCCTGCCGATGCAGGGGACACGGATTCGTGTCCCGGTCCGGGAGGATCCCACATGCCATGGAGCGGCTGGGCCCGTGAGCCATGGCCACTGAGCCTGCGCATCTGGAGCCTGTGCTCCGCAACAGAAAAGACCACAACAGCGAGAGGCCCGCGTACCGTAAAAAAAAAAAAAAAAAAAATATATATATATATATATATATATATATATATGAAAGATGAATAGTTTCTGAAGACCTAATGTACAGTATGGTGACTATAGTTAATAATAATGGACCATATACTTCAACTTTGCTAAGAGAGTAGATCTCAAGCATTCTCATCACACCAAAAACAAAATAATAATAATAATAGTAATCATGGGATGTGATAGATATGTTAATTAGCAAGATTGTGGTCATCATTTTACTATATATAAACATGTTTATATATATATATATATATATATATATATATCACATTTGTACACTTTAAATCTATGGAGTTTTTATTTGCCAAGTATACCTCAATAAAACTGGGGAAAAAAAGATAATTTATTTTCCTGAGAGAGGGAGTCCATGTCACTCCAGAAGGAGCCACACAGGGGATCGCTGGGGTAAGACACAAGGCTGGGGGCAGGGGGTAGGGGGAGTATGGGAACAAGCCTTTACAGTGGTCTCCACTGGAAGGGACAGGAGAGGTGGGGTGAGCAGGCTGAGCATCGGTTGGCATGAATACCGTCAGTGGGCTCTGAACCAAGAGGCTCTCCCTGCTTGTCTGGTGCCTGGTCCTGGGGTGATCTGGGCAGGGCCATCGAGCCTGGGGTGTGACAGCCCAATAAGAGACCTTCCTGGGATGGACTTAATCGGCTGTCAGGAAGGGGCACTGAAAAAGATAACTAATTAGGACCTACTGTATAGTAGAGGGAACTCTACTCAATACTCTGTAATGACCTATATGGGAAAAGAATCTAAAAAAGAGTGGATATAGGTATATGTATAACTGATCCACTTTGCTGTACAGCAGAAACTAACACAACATTGTAAATGAACTGTACTCCAATTGAAATTTTAAAAACAGGTAAAATTAATGTTAATGAGGGCTTCCCTGGTGGCGCAGTGGTTGAGAGTCCGCCTGCCGATGCAGGGGACACGGGTTCGTGCCCCGGTCTGGGAAGATCCCACATGCCGCAGAGCAGCTGGGCCCGTGAGCCATGGCCGCTGGGCCTGTGCGTCCGGAGCCTGTGCTCCGCAACGGGAGAGGCCACAACAGTGAGAGGCCCACATACCGCAAAAAAAAAAATAATAATAATAATAATAATAATGTTAATGATATACTTTAACCCAATATATTAAAACTATTATCGTTTCAAGAAGTTAAAGGAAAAGAAAAAAAGAAGGGGCACTAACCAGCCTCTATCCAGGGTCTCAAAGCTGGGTCAAGACGGCATTTAAAAAAATTATATAACACATTTTTTAAAGAATTCAGGAACAGGCAATCTAGTTCACTGTAGTCCATGAGAACGCTTGAAAGTCTTTTTGTAAAAGGGGGGAAAAGACATTTTAGCATCCAGCCTACAAATTACCTCTTAAACTACTCACATCCAACATGGCAAAGTTCCTTCCCATCTCCTCCCAAAACTCATCTGGGCAAAGTTCCTTCCCATCTCCTCCCAAAACTCATTCTGATAAGCAATGAATGCAATTGGATCTATTTTATCTTTTGCTCTCACTCGACACATAAACATTTTTCTATAATCAAAATTTGTGTAATGAATATTTGACAATATAAGAAAGTTCAGTCATCCTAACAGAATGATGCTATTAAACTAATGGTTACTATATTTTTATTCCCTTCCACGGGTCAAAGGCTGTGCTGGGTGCCTTACAAAGATCGAATCTAATCTATTATTCTCTCCATTTTACAGATGAGAACCAGTGCTCAGAGATGTCAGGTGGAATTCTCACTGTTCATCAGTTACCATGAATCAGAAGTGGTTCTCAATACTGGGTGTGTCTGGTTCCAATGTACATGCACTTCTAACTACACGGAACTGCCTCTCAGTTCCATTTACCTACCTCAGTACATTTGCTTGAATAAATGACTATCTGAGTGCATCATATGAAAAGTTCTTTGTTTTGTTTTGTTTGCTTTTACAGTTGCTGCATTTTTCTCCTTTGGAGATTTTAAAACGATTAGGCAGTATACAGATAAATCAGTTTAATCCTAAAGCGATAACAGTCTCTCGCCATTGTCATAACTCTGTTTAGTACCGAATGTAAGTCAGTGTTTTCACTTGGTGTAAGTATGTCTCGAATGTGTACGTCAGGGGATCAGGACATGATCCAGACGAGAAGGAGGCTTCTCTGGTGACGTGGACAGGTAACGAACAGGCCATTCAATCTTCCCAGCTCCCAGGAAACTGAGACCTGGATGTTAAGCCCTTGCCCTTGGTATCTGTGTACCTAACAAGGAGCTGCCCTCTCAGGGTGCAGAACCCCTGTTGTTTCCACTGAGCTGGGACGCTTCCAGAAGAAAAAAAAATTTTTCCTAATATTAGCAATGCCAAATTAGTCCAAATTTGAGTTTCCACAGAGTAAAACCATAGACTAAGAAACGTAACTTTAGAGTCAGATCTCCTGACCCCCACCCCCGACTGTGCAAATAAGACATCCTCTTGTAATAGGGAAGAACCTTTTGCCTTCTATTATAAGTTAATCACTAAAGGGATGTTGCCTAGAAGCTTAAATTATACATAATGGCCCATCTCTGGGAACCCTGCCTCCCAAGCAATGAGCATTAAGCTAAAATACCTTTGTTTTGCTCACCGGAAACATCCTGCCCAGGGCCACCTGTGAATAACTGCAGGGAGGAA
Source organism: Mesoplodon mirus (assembly GCF_964341445.2). Taxonomy (NCBI): domain Eukaryota; kingdom Metazoa; phylum Chordata; class Mammalia; order Artiodactyla; family Ziphiidae; genus Mesoplodon; species Mesoplodon mirus. The sequence continues at coordinate 82,841,776 of NC_138989.1, read as the reverse complement.
GAAATTGACACGTGCCCTCCAGAGGCTGATGGGAGCCAGGAAATGTTTGACTTTACTCCCTCCCTCCCCTTTTAGTATAAAAGAAGGCTGAATTCTAACTCAGGCAAGATGGGTCTTTGGGGCACAAGTTCACCATCTTCTTGGTCTGCTGATGGTCTGAATAAAGTCTCTGTTCCTTGACCCAACAGCTTGCCTCTCGATTTATTAGCCTGTCATGCATCGAGCAGTACGAGCTTGAACTCAGTGACATTCCAGAACTGAGAGAACAAAGGAAGATGCCCGAGCCACCCAGTTCCTCCACTGTCAACCAAGATCACCAGGCAGGCCCTTCCTCAGAGAGCCAGCTGTCTCATTCCCGCCAGGACAGAGGGAAGAGGTGTGGCCAGTGGACCAGCTGCTCCCAGCAGACGACCAGATGCCCTTGAGGTATGTTGAATTTCGATGGCCAAGAAATCAAGAACGGCAAATAGGAGAAGGGGGGGTGGGGGGGTAGCAGCCTGGATGATAAGGGAGGGGAAACAATAGAATCCTGATGGCCTCCACACTTCTCAGAGAGGTCAGTAGGAATTCTTGCATAACAGAGGAATATCAGGATCAAGGTGCGATTTCCGTGTTAACATTTGTAAATGTAAGCATACGCAAATTTTAACCTCAAGTATTTTCCTCATAAACTTATCCTTGCCTACAAATGAATACTGAACTATCTGTGCAGCTGTTTTGTCAGTATTTTTAGAGCCAATGATTAAAATATTTAATTCATACAAACGATTATTTGACAAAATCAGATGACTGAAAATTCCAGTGGATGTGTAGAAAGAGTACTGAGAAAATCAAAACTGAAAACCAACAACTCGAAAAAGCGTTTCAATTATTAACATAACTTGTTCACTACAAGCATCGTAGTTTACAAATTGGGGTCACTGTCTAGTTGCTAAATATCATACTTCGCGGGTAATTCCAAGAACTGGGTCTATTTGTCATAAAACATCTGGCATACCCAGTAAACAGAAGAAATTAGACCTTTTCCAAGAATCATATGGACATGGACACCAAGTAAACTATTTATAGGAGACCATACATTTTAGCAACAGTTAGTCTTTTGTGAAAGATTCAGTGTTGAAGGCATGAGTGAGATAGGGTCTGCATATTTAATAATGCATATTCAGGCATTTATTTAGTAATATTGTTGGATACTATGAAGTCACAATATTGAAAGTCGGAATTTTACTTAAGTAAAAGAAAAGCTCCTACCTTTTTTTTCTTTTCTTTTTTTTTGGGGGGGGACAGTGGGTATGTTTTTTAATTTTAATCCTCATCTCTATCAAAAATGTGTTTTGGTTGTGCTGTTGTTTGGTGCCCTGACCAGTTTCGACATAAGCCAGAAACCACTCAGCACCCTCCAGGCTCCCTGTTCACCTGGGTGCTCGTCATTTACATCCGTAAAAACCTACTTCTCCCACCTCAATTCTCTCTCACAGGTTCTTTCAAAACTTTACCTTACAAAACAGCTTTCTCTGGAATTCTTACCTGTTTTTATTTTTTCCCCAGTCCTTACTTTTTTCCCAGGTCCTTCGACACTCAGGACAGGCCCAGGTGCCCTGGCCAATGTGGGGATGAGAACAAGAGCTTCCTTTCCTTTCACTTTAAAATTTTCTCAAGTCAGAGCAATGTCCATCCTCCACCTGATGCTGGAAACCCAGCTTCAAGCACAGGTGCCCTCATCGCTCTCCTGGGATTAGCGTTCCACAGCAAGTTGTGAGATAGAATTGCTCACAACGGTCTATCCATCTATTGTCCTACCTGTCTACTTCTCAAAGCTTGTCAAGGGAAAATCTTGAGGCAGAATGTAGGCATCTTTAAACATTTATATACTGGATATATTGATTCATAGTTTAAGATATCAGAGCAATGGAAAAATAAAAACAAATGCACACTCACAGTGTTTGTCCCCAAGCCTGTCTTCTAAGGTGGTGTTCACTACCCTCCTCCAGGCACTCAGCTTCCTGTTTTGGGTCCCACTTTCTGAAGAGGCTGCTTTTCCAAAAGCTTATCCAAGCCTTAGTTGAGCACAGAACTAGTCAGGATGCATTTGCGGGGATATGGACCCTGACCTCCTTCAGAGGAGATTTATAGGAGATGGAGCCCCTGTGAACATAAAAACCTGGTCGCTGGAGCAGACTGCAAGAAGTAGAACCAATGTCCTACTTGACACTGTTAGTATATGACAGCATGACCTAAACCACACAGATCAGAACCATTACAATATTCAGATGATGCCAAGTGCATTTGATTACAAGAGGAAAAATGATCCTTAGTAACATTTTCACAATAGAAAAATTAATGTGGAGGGGATGTTAGTCTTTTTTTTTATATAGATCTACAAAGTCTCTGAATGTTGAATGGATCATTTGGTTTCTTATGAATAAATATTTTTAATACCACAAAGAATTGGGCCTTCTGAATACCCTGGTCAGTAACTTCCTTCTGGAAAAATAAAAGATATGTATATTTCTATACCAAAAACTAGTGGAAAACTTAGCCCACAACATAAAAGAGCTGCTTTGTGGGTGTCTCTTGACCCCCAGAGAGATGCTAATAAATTCACATCTGAAGAATATTATGTTCTATTCTATTTTTCTAAAATTGCCTTCAGTGCAGTCTGCCCCAGGGGAAAATGTGACAAGCTACATAAAAATCTGAAATATTGTCATTCTCACCTGCTACTTCACTTCAACTTCTATAGGCATATTCTTACATTCTTAAAAGACAAGAAAGTTATTTTCGGGTGGTGTTGATAATAGTGCCTAGGGTAATGAGTGCTCTTAGTGATTCACCTGATGTAAAATCTCTTCACAGGAACTTCATGGCCTAGACTTGTATGCCAATAGACCAGTATCACAATGATACACACATCTTTAAAATGTTGAAGATTGATGGATAAATAACAACACACCAAGAATCAGTCATAGCATCAGAGGTTAGGAGTCTATAGAACAGATTTCTAGTCCGGCCACCAGTAAGCTGGCACATGACGTGGTTATAGGGGTAACACCTTTGCTCCTTTACAGCCATTGTCACACTAGTGCAGACACCCATCCTCTCTCACAGGTGCTAATGAGCTAACTGCCAGGCCTCCCAGTCTAACTACCTCCACCCTATAACATCATGCCTCTTCCTACTTGAAACCCTTCAATGGATTTTCCGTGCTCTTAAGATAAAATCCAACATAAGCTCCTGGGTTTACTGCATGGCCTACGCCTCCAGATTCCTCTCCAGATTCAACTCTGGATATCCTAACACATATTTTATTCCCAAAATGTACTGAAATTCTTTCACTTCCTCTATCTCACTAAGCTGTCCGTGTTCTTTGCCAATGATCTTCTTTCTGCCAAGAACATTTTTTCCCTAAAACCTTCTTCTGGCTAATTCCACTGCTCCTCAACGTCTCAACTGAAGCATCAGTTTCTCAGGGAGAACGTTTCTGGCCCATTGATTAGCACAGATGCCTCTTGGAGGCCTGCTTACCACCCTGCATGCCCCCATTAGAACACACACCCCAGTTCATTATAATTACTTTAGCGTCTGTTTCCTCACTCTAACGCAACTTTAAGAGCAAAGGGATGGTGGTTATATTCACACTGGGGTTAACCAAAGACCATCCTCACCCCCTGACACCAAGTAGGCACTCAAAAAATAGTTAATGATTAAGTGATTTAATAAGTATGGCAAATCATATACCCTAAGGCTTTCTCACTCTTTATTCCTTAAAGCATAGCCTAGACCCAGGGAATCAATGAATTACACTAAAGGAAGGTGTAAGCATAAATCACAAGGCCTATAACTGAGATTCTGGATCGCTGGAGGGGAGAGGAGGGCTGCTGGAATACAGACTCTCCTTTCTTGTCCTCAGAATGAGAGTTTGATGATTGCTTTTCTAGTGTCTTTACTTGTTCTTATTGACCAGTGTGATACTTAACTAGTCAACATTCATCATTCTGAAAGTCTTTGGAAATCAGAAAGCTGAGCTTATGTATGAAGGATTTTGTTTAAATTGTTTCCAGATGATCAGGCTAAAAAAACCACCTATTTTAAGGAGAATCAACTTTGAGTAATGTGAGAATTAAACTGAGGAAATGGAGTCCTAAGCTAAACACAGAGAAGGAGATTTAAAAGGAAATTAAGGTAAAATGCATTAGTCTGGTACAAGAGTTTTAGGTGGGTTTTGTTTTGGTTTTTTTTCCCCTGGTAAATTTAAAGGCAGCCTGACAATAAACATTTTAAATGACTCTAGGTATATACTGAGGATACCGGTGCTATTTATCCCATTTCTCTAACCACTGTCTGAGCAGTTTCCCAAGTAGGGAAGCTCTAATGGATTTAAATCGGTGTACCTGAAACTTAAATTTTATGGTTTCTGGTCCTACCTTCACTCCCCTTTACATGACATTCTCCTCCGCACTGAAGAACGTTCAATAAGCCAAGTAGTTATTGCTCATTTCCTCCTGAGTTATCTGTGCTTTCGTGTTTCCTACATAGTGTACCACCTGCCCCTTTGATATTCTCTACCCCCAACCCTATTTGACCTTATAAATTAATTGATGATCCTTGGGAGGATCAATGTCCCATACTGACCATAACTGCCACTGCTCAGGAAAGCGTCCTGAACGCCAACTTGTCCCCCCTCTGTGACATTAGGATCCACGCTACACAGTCATGCCTTTAACCCTCCTTGTAAGCGCTTAGGCCCAACTGTAATTATGTAATTGCTCTTGAATATCTGTCTTTCTCATCAGACTGAGAGCACAGTGAGTAAAAAAACCATTACAAATGCTGGTCAAGTGACCTCAGTTCTAAAGAATACATGTCCACCGTTTCATAAAAATAATTAGGCAATTACTTGGAACCCAGAGAGGCAGTTCAAACTAATTGTTTCTGCCTTTTAATTCTTATTTAAAAAACAGAAGAAAATCCTCAGGATTTAAATTTGACTAATGGGAAGACAAGAGTTCTCTTCATAGCTAGAATAGCCATATCTACTTTCTTCTTAACATTCTTTTTTTTTTTAAAGTTCCTTTACTCTTTTTTTTTTAAATTAATTTATTTATTTATATATTTTTGGCTGTATTGGGTCTTTGTTGCTGCACGCAGGCTTTCTCTAGTTACAGCGAGCGGGGCCTATTTGTCATTGCAGTGCGCGGGCTTCTCATTGTGGTGGCTTCTCTTGTCGAGGAGCATGGGATCTAGGTGCGCGGGCCTCAGTAGTTGTGGCACGCTGACTCAGTAGTTGTGGCTCACGGGCTCTAGAGCTCAGACTCAGTAGTTGTGGTACACGGGCTTAGTTGCTCCACAGCATGTGGGATCTTCCTGGACCAGGGCTCAAACCCGTGTCCCCTGCATTGGCAATCGGATTCTTAACCACTGCGCCACCAGGGAAGTCCATTAACATTCTTGATCTTAGTAACTCACATAAAACTAGTTCTGGATTCTCTTACTCGGACCTTTAGGAAAAGTTCATTTTGGCTTCAAACTATGTTCACAAGATTGATCTTCTTAGAATACTACTTTATTGTGCCAGTAAAATTTTCATTTTTTTCATATTTTTTTTGCATTTTCATATATATATATATTGCCAACCTTATGAAATCAAAGTATTTATCCAGCTATTAAAGGTCTTCCAAAACCTGGCTCAATCCTATTATCCACGCTTTGAACTACTCTTTAAATCTTTTTACTTTGCCCAAACTGATTTGTTTGTAGCCCTTTCAAACCTATTTGCACAAAAAGTTCTCCTTGATTTTTGTTTTGCATTATGATATATCTTGAATATCCACCCCTACTTCAGCCAATTCATATCCTACCCTGTCTTTCAAGGTCCAGTTAAAATCCACATCTTCCGAAAAGTGTACTTTAGAATATCCAGCCTGAATTAAACTCTTACTGTGGTACTGTATCAACCAGGTAAGCTATCAACTGTAACAGTTCTAATGGAAAGTTTGTTGCTTGCTCAGGGAACAGTACTGACCAGATACAGGTGGGGACAGGCCACCTCAGCACTGTGATTCATTGACCAGGAAGACCATGAAGACAAAGGGTTTCAGTGAATCTTTTCCAAGGTGACCTTGGTGGTGGTCTCCATTCTAGACCACCAGAAAGGGACAGCACTAAGAGGAGACCTAGCCAGAATTTTAGGTAAAGGGACATCATATGTACTTACAATTTCATTGCAATTGTGAACTCAGTCACATGCCATTCCTAACCTCATGGGAAATTACAAAATGTAGTCAAGCCATGTGGCCAGAAAGAAGATACGGACTTTTATAAACAGCTAAGTTTCTCTGCCACAGAAATAGTGTAATGGTGCTTCTTCAGATACATGTAACATTTCTCCCTTAATTACTAGTTATATCAGTTTTATGATTTAACATTTTCCATTGCTTATTTACTTAAAAACACAGATCTTTACAAATATTAAAGATCTTAGGTAAGATTTTGCCAGATCCTGGCTTGTTGTCAATCCTTACTGAATTCACTAACGGGGGCTTCTAAGTACAGATATTCTGAGATGTGGTGAAGAGCCAGAACTGTACCCTTTATGCACCAGATGTAAGGAGATAGAGTTGCCATGACGTTGTGAAAGTTGAATAGAGAGATCTGTGTTCTCAGCCAAACCGGAGGCTTGCCCACTCCAGCAAAGAGGTGGAATTTAAAGGAAGAGGTAGACAGAATTGCCCTTGAGATCTCTCTCATGCATAGAAAAAATAACACTCAATACCCATCAAAAGCATCCATTTTTAAGAAAAATGATGTATCCTTACATGATACCGGTAACGTGTAAGCAGTTCTGAATAGTGGCATGAATTGAGGCAAATTGATGGGGATATTTGTTTAGACTGGTAGTAACATAATTGATGATTATCTGTTACTTATCCTGAGCAAGGATTCATTTAGATCAGGGATGCCTGATGATGAAGAGTCAGACCGAGAAGAGTTAAACAGGAGAATGGGCTAACCAGGAAGCAACTGGAAGGTAGTTAAAAGGCACGTGAAACATAATTGAAATCTGATGGGTGATGGTATGCGGAGATTCAAGTATACATGGTAGTTAACTTGAGGAAGTGTATGGAAATAAAGAGCAAAATCCCAGAAGTGGACATGTGTTCAGAGGCAAAATGTCCTTCCCCCGCAAATGTTGGAAAAGCCAATGCTAAGAGCCATTGTGGTAGCAGATGGGTCCTAAGGTAGCAAAAGGGGCAACTATTTACAGGAAGGAAATTAATCTAAATATTTCCCCACTCAATATGCAATCAATTTTGTACTGTAGATTCCATCTCTAGAATTTGTCCATGCCCAGCCACAATCCCTGCCTAAACCACTGCATCTTTCTCCTGAATGACTAATACTTTCCTTATTTGTCTCTCCACATTCTCTCTGGTTCAGTCGACCCCCTCCAGTCCACATCCCATATTGCAACTAGAATGACCTTTTAAAATTCTGTGTTAGGATGGATTCCTCAACTAGACCCTGAAACAAGGACTTGGGTCTAGGTAAGCTGTCTGGGAGGTGACCACCAGAAGCACAGGTGAAGGAGTGAGAAAAGGAGACAGCAAATGGCAATGAGCCCTGAGTAGACGACTACAAAGGGCAACTGGTGGGCACTTCTGAGCAACCAAACAGAGCACATCTCAGAATAACAGAGCACATCTCAGAATCACAGAGCACATCTCAAGCTGAGAACGTCCCAGTGAGGGATGGGAGAGCCAGCATTTGTTGATAGTTACTCCAGTGGACATTAAATATCAGCCATTTCCAAGTCTATCCATGGGTGTGGTGAGCTTTCGTGTCACTGAAGGCAGCTGCCAGGTAGAAATATGAGAGATGAGGATGCGAGAGACTGGAAACTGTCAACATGACTGGGTTAGGGTTAGGGTCAGGGTTCATTACACTACAGGTGGACTGTTCAAATGAGAATTTGGGGGTTCAAGGTTATCATGACTCCACCCAAAAGTCCCCATCCCATGACTCAGGGTCCTATTACTTTATTACTAGGACCCTGACTTTTACATGAGAGAACTACCAGGCTGTGCATTCCATTTCCTTCAGATTTTCATCTCCTGTCAGATTTGTAATACAATCTGTCCTGTGGCTGTAGGAGTATTCCACTTTTCAGAGTGTTCCGTAAATGACAGCTGTTGATCTGAGCCTGTTATTTTCTTTCTTTAGGCTTCAAAGGATGTTAACAAATAGAAGACAACTCTACAATCCATGTAATTACCATTGCCCCCATACTGGACTCAAATACAGAAGTCATTACATATGTTACTTGTTCTGCTTCAGCCTTTACCTCAACCAATGCACAGGGGTGACTGGGTAATTATGATGATACAACATTCTGGGGATTATCATTATCCCATTTACTACTGTCAGAAATGGTAAATATCACCAGTGAAATGTCCAGTTTCCAGAACCCTATTCTTAGAGTCTGCTTTTTATTGTAACTTCAGTACTAACCCTCATTTGAGTTCCCTAAATAGAAAACACTGAGATAAGGACTTTCCTGCAGGCAGTTTATTTAGGATATGATTCTGGAAATACAATTGAAGCAGTAGAGAATGGAGAAATCTAATAAGTAGGTTACTCAGAGGAGTAACTGGAGCTCAGTCCCTTTAGGGCTTTTTAAAGGATCGTAGAGTGATTCCTCAGTATTTTCCCTCTGAAGGATGAAAAACTCCGCTCTCTCTCCTTTGTTGAGAATTGATGGTTATGGCATGAAACGCCCAATGCTTTGCTGACTCATACACCAGCTGAACACATACTGTGCTACCAAAGAAGTTCTCCAGGAGGAGAGCCCATTGAGAGGGTGCACCAGGGAGCCTGGGAACTCTCCAACACAGAGAGCTGCACGTGAACTTAGAGCAGGCAAGGGGGCAGTGCTGACTCACTGATTGTGCTCTCCTCTTAAAAGCATTCAATGACTTCCCATGGCCAAGTCAAAAACCTTGTTCTGAGTTATAAACCCTCTACACCGTGACTCCCGTGTCTCTGTCTCTGTCCTTCAATCATGCTTGTCTTCCTTCTGTTCTTCCAGTAAGTTCCTCTAACATGCACTGCTGTAGCTAAAGCACTCTGGCCCTTCTCTTCACTATGCTGTTTCCACACCCCTCAGATTCCTGGAATGCCATTTCCCTTGGGATGGCTTCCCTGAAGCTTCAGGTAAGATGAGCTCCTATTGTAATTTACCTCCATGGCATCTTGCATGTCCACTTTTATAACACTTGGCATCCTTATTATTACATATTTGATGTCTGACCTTGCTCACTTGGGTAGACATTCCATGAGAAGAGGAACTGTATTTGTTTTGTATCTCGAGCATCTTAACTAATATATGTTGACTAAATAAAAACAGAACTTAGAGCTGAGCTATTCTGACCTGAAATACTGAGCTAGTGACTAGGGGCTGATTTCAAAGCCACATGTGACACTTAGACAGCAGGAAAGAGTAAGAGGGCCAGATATGGAGATAGGAGACGTCAGACCTGGGCAAATAGGTTTAACACACATTCTGGCAACTGCCAGCCGATATGTGCAATTGTTCATTACAATTCCTCTTTGGAAGAGACAATATCAACATGTCATTAACGTAAGAAAACATATTTTCCCACTCACTATAACATTAATTCAACATATGATCACTGATGTCCTATCTAATGGGATCAAAGCTCTTCAAGAAAACTTGATAGTTCTCAAATAGTTTACAATCTCCTAAAAGCATTCAACCATTTTATCACATAATTTGGATACAGACAAAATTAGACAGTATTAGGACATAATCCTCATTGTAATAATTCAACATAATTACAGTACCTGCTATTTTTCCATATATCTTTTATAGCAATAGAATGACAATAAATGCATCAAATAATTATTATAGGCCTAAGATATATAGTTGAATTTGCTCACAGGCATTTATAAACTGTATATTTAAAGGCTTATGTAATGTTGATGAATGAGACAAACAAAACACTGCTCCTAACTGTTTTAACAATGAAATAGAATAGGGTACAAATGAGATCCTTCGTAGAACAGTGGCTTCTGAAACCTTGCATCTCATCAGGCATTCAGTGCTCCAGGCTACTAACAGAGATTTTGATTGCCTTCCCCTTTTAATAGCAAATTCTTATGGCTTAGGTATTTATAAATCCAAAAATATGGTTATTTAGAAGAACTGAAACCTACAGAAAGGTTATATTCTATTTACTAGCTATTCAGTCAAGTAGGCAAATACATAGAAAAGAACCCAATATAAATACATGTGCTGTGTGGTTAACTCTGCATTCTTCCTCACAGGAGTGCTAGTGAACGCTTAGCTAAGACTGGTTACTAGAGAGACTGCTGTAGTCCTTGGCTGCATCCTTTCCTGTTACTCTAAGCCTCTGATCTCCCCACACCACGTACCCACAGGTGCAGCTCCAGTATCAAAGGTGATATGATGACGTTGACAGCTCTGATGGATTTGGGCTGCTACCAAATACATATCTGTTGTTCTATTAGTTCTACTTGTGTCTTTGTTACTACACCAAATCAAGAGAGACTGACAAAGAACATTTAGAAAAGAATATATGCTTTGGCCACACACAGTACAGAATCCAAATCTTTGACCAGACACTGATTTGCTCAATTAACCCTGTGAAGTCTCTGAATTTCAGCTCCTCGCCTGGATGGTTGGGAGGAACATATGGGAAAAGTCCTTACTTACACGTTAACAGCCACTCTTCACATATCCTGGCATCTTTACCATTCTTTCAGCATTAAATGGCACTAGTGCTACTTCTGAATGCTTGCACATGCCCGTGAACGCCATCTGAGTTGTGTCTATGGAGTAGAAAAACTGATTCTGATGAAAAAACAAATTTAGAAAACCCAACCTTATTTTTTATATGTAGAAAGAAAACATACAACTAATATGCAAAGAAACTGAAATAGGATAGAGTACCTATTGATTCTTTCCCAGAGGGCAATATATCCACAAAGATAATTCAGCCAAATAGTGTAGAAAGGATTTAGGAGCATCACTCAGAACAGAACCTCAACAATTTTCATTACACACGTCTTTTTTTTTTCCAATTCTGTGTGTTTCAGAACACATATAACAGAGAATGGAGAAAATGAATCATGGATGAGATCTGGCCCATACAAGATCAACTTTATTTCTCCACTCTGCTGAGTGTGCAGGATGACTGCAGCCGTGCTCAATTCAGGGACAGGGGACGAGATTTGGCTGCGGTTCTGCCATTACTCGTTGTAGCGGGTTGAATGGTGGACCCCAAAAGTATGTCTACCAGGAACCTCAAAATGCGAACTTATTTGGAAAAGGGGTCTTTACAGATGCAATTAAGGATCTCATAGTGAGATCATCCTGGACTTAAAGTCAGTCTTAAAGCCAATAACATGTATCCTTATTAGAGACAGAGGGGGAAAAAACATGGGGACAAAGGCCATGGAAGATGCAGACAGATTGGAGTGATGATGCCATAATCCAAGGAAAGGCTGGAGCTATGAGAACCTGGAAGAGACACAGGATTCTCTGCTAGAATCTTAAGAGGGAGCCTGGCCCTGCCAACATCTTGATCTTGATCTTGGAAACTCTAGAACTGAGAGAATAAGTTTCTGTTGTTGTAAGCCATCAAGTTTGTGGTCATTTGTTATGGAAGCTCTAGGAAACTAGTCCAGTGGGGCTCAGTTTCCTCATATATAAAAATAATGGTTGTGCTCCCTTCAGCAGCACATATACTAAAAATAATGGTGTTGGAATAGGTGATTCCCAAAGCATCTTCCAACTTTGATTCAGTGACTATGATTAGCTGGCATATAGGCAGACAGCAAAAATCTCCTGAAGCTATAGAAAGGTTACTAGGGAATTTGAAAGCTTCTCACTCTTTTTCAACTCCAATTTCTGTATAATTTCACCACACTAGGTGTATGCAAGTTCCAACTCAGAACTAAATAAGGGTGAAAAAAATCTGTCTCATCATGACACAGAATGCACATCTACAAGATATTTATACAAACACTGGTTCATAGCTGAGAAAATTTATTCTAAGCACTGCTACTTCACACTCTATAGTTGTAGTGAAAATGAGTTTAATCTGTTATTTTCTCTTTGGTTAAGTGGTCACTTGAAATTCATTCAATTGGTCAAATACCATTTATTGAACATTTACTCTGACATGACATTGTAGGATGAGCTGGAGGCACAGAAATAAACAACAGAGAGCCCTGCTGTGTCTCAGAGTTTAGTGGGGACAACAAGTAAGTAAACCAAAAGCTACACTGAATTGTCATAAGTGTGATAACTTCTATTTTAGGGGTATCTCAGAAGATGTGTAACACAGGAGATGAGCATTGAACTCAACACAGGAATCAGGGAAAGCTGCTCAGATGAGGAAACATGAACTATCTCATAAGATGAATAGATGTAATCAGGAACAGCAGAGGGGAAACATATGATAGTTAAATGCATAGTTATATGGAAAGATGCTCAAAAAAACTGGACATTAGTGAGCTTAGCTGGGACACGGTGTGCATGTAACTACGTGGTAGGAAATAGGTTTACCGAGATGGTCAAAGATCATCACATAAGGACCAGATATCCTGAACTGGGTAAACGCAAGGTGGGTGGACAGAAAGTAGAGAGTTGACAGAGCTTCATAACTGATCTTACTGGAGCTAAGGCACCTGGTAATATCTATCATTGACATGGTGACTAGGAGGACAGCAGCATCATTTACCACAAGGGCAGGGACAGGTTTGGCAGAGAATATGGGGAGATGAGGAGTTCTAGTTAAAGGCACGCGCAGGATATCTTCATGGATCTGTCTAGCGGTGAAATACATTTGAAATAAGAAAATAAACCCATGGTTAAATATTGACTTTCACACCATCTGTAGGTGAGGTCTTTCAGGGATATGCATGATGTTAAAGAAGAGAGAACCAGCACAGTAATTCCAGGGAACATCAGCACGTGAAGAGCGATCTGAAGAAGGGGGTCCATGAACCAAAGAGAAGATACTGATAGAAATGATGGAAATGCAGCTGGAAAAGGTGTTGACCTATGAGCCACTGGAGGAAGTGATTCAAAAAAGAGATTCCAGCAGCATCAAATGCTCTGAAAGATGAGAAAAAAAAGGCATCCATTAGATATAGCCATTGGAAGATGACAGGCAAACTTAGGATGAGTAGTCCAATGGAAATGTGAAAGAAAAAAAAAATCCAGATGACAAAGTGATTTAGTTAGAAATTGAACCCAGGAAACACAATTGGCAAAAGCTTGGTTCTAAAACTAAATATACAGGGATTTCCCTGGTGGTCTAGTGGTTAAGACTCCATGCCTCTAATGCAGGGAGCACAGGTTCAATCCCTGGTTGGGGACTAAGATCCCACATGCCGTGCAGGGTGGCCAAAAAAAAGAGAGAAAAATAAATATACATAGAAATGGGGTGTCTAGAGACAGGAAGGAGAAAATAAGAGAGGGACCATGCATTTGAAAATGACAGAGGAGCTGGGATACAGAACACAGAGGGAGGAATTAGCTATGAACAGGGAAGGGAACCAGGCAATAAAACAGAAGTCCTTTATGGAGGTATAGTTGGTATATGAAAACCTGCACATAGTTAATGTATACAATTTGATGAGTTTGGACATATGCATATACCCATGTAACCACTGCCACAATCAAGGGAAAACACTAAGGCAACGGTGGCCAGAGATGATGGTATATTTATAGTGACAGTAATAATAGACTCCATGAGGAAAAAGCCCTTTCTGTTCTTCAACTTCCTTTTTTGTAAAAAGAAATAATAATAGTCCCTACCTCATAGGTTGATGGTGAAAATTAAACTAGAGAATACATGTAATTCAGTCAAATTGTACTTTAGCACATATTAAGTAGGCTCACAAATGTTGATGATTCTCGTTATTATTATTATTGTTGCTATTGGTATTATTTGTTTCTTATTAGAAAGAGGAAGAGTATAAATGGCAGTATTTTCTGGGATGTGGTGTTTCAAGGGGAAGCAGCAGCCTGAGAGGGTGATGCAATCTTGAAACAGTAGTTACATAAATAAGAAAAGCAGCTGTCTTAGAGAAACACTGAAGGATGGGCTAGAAGCGTGACACCCCGTTGGTGATTGGAGGCCACAAATTTGTGATTTTCTAAAGTGGAGAAAAAGAGGAGCATGGAAGGAAGTGGGTTGGAATGATCTAGAGCTGGAATCAGGAAGTACAGACTCAGAGGAAGGACCAAAAGGTAGAGAACTCAGAGGATGGCAAGAGGATTTGTAGTTCATGAAGTTCCCAGACGGTAAGGAGCAAATTGGGCCCCTGGTGGCTGTGGGTTGAATTTGTTTCATGGAGTTTTAAACATATACAAACATGTACATTAGAAAATTCAATTACACACAATGTATAATATATTATCTAACAATTATTAATATGTTTATATACTTAAATCTATAAGTATGCACATACATTCTCAGTGCATGAGTGATAAAGATGTGCTAAAAACACAATGGTTAACCTCATAGATTTGGCATAAGTTCAATGGATTTTTTAGACACTGCTACTTGTATCTAGAAAAAAGATTTTTTTCAATGAATATTTCAAAACTGGATTCGCATTTTAAAATTGATGAAGAAAACCAGAACAGATGAATATAAGAAATAACAGCATATATGGTAATGAATATACATGTGCTTTCTCCCGGTGTTTCTCATCCTTGGAGCTTCTATTTTTCATCATTATACCCCTCATTCATACTCTGAACATATTGTCTTTCCTGGATTTTGGCTCATCTCTATCTTCAATGAAATACGTAATTGTTCCTGACACATCATACAGGTTGAATAATGGGAGACTGGGTTTTGATTAAGTCTTAAGACCTGAATCTAAGAATAGTAAGACAGCCATGCATCTATTCTTAGTTGTCATAATGAATTATCTTATTACCTAAGCCAGGCAATTTGATATAGTATATTTGACTTTACCAGAGGTTGAAAAATAGGAAATGATATTCTCCTGTTTCATGACTAGTTCAGTTAGAACTTACATAAAATAAGTCAACTTGGCATTCCATTGCTCAACTACTTCCTTTAGGCTGAAATAACCCTCTATTATCCCAAATAAAGCACTTTATCAGAAGATCACAATTTGTCTCGGTAATAAAGCTAATTGCGTAATCAATCACAATCATATTGTTTGAACATGGTGATTCTAAGTCTGGGCAACAATTCAGTCTTTCACATGAAAACGAGACAACTTATGTAACACATTAACAAAATTTGTTTTGTCTCCCTAACTTCCAACCATCTACTGATTAAACCATTATGCTGCCTGAGAGAATGGATTAAATATATATAATGACGTTTATGATTTTTCTTTAATTTCAGAATCATTACAACTGGTTTTCTGGGTAAATACTATTGCTGAATTGAAACATCTATTAAAATAATAGATGACTTGTCATCACTAGACTTACTTAAGCTTAGAAACCCATGTTTATATTTTCTTGTATTTTTACAAGGAGCCATAGCTCACCATTTCAAGTGTGTTTAATGCAACCTTACAAATAATATAACAAAATGATAATACTAACCAAAATTTTCACAGGCCTGAACATTGGCATAGGCTATGCTCATTTTAACGTGTTTCAGTACAAGAGTCAACCACAATCTCATATAGAGACACATTTATTTATTCAACAATGATTTATTCAATTAATTACGTCCTAGGCACACTGCTGAGCATTAAGAAAACAACATTAAATGAGATACCCATGTTCCATGTCCTCCTGGAGCTTAAATTCATAAACACACTGGTGTTAGGGGAGTTTTCTCAGCAGTAGGACTAATTTGCTGAATTCACCAATTTACTGATTTGCCAAGAACATATAGACATATATTCAATATGTAGTAAATAAATCAAAAATTCTTACTAAACTTGTTAAAACCTGTTTTTAAGTTGGTAACAATCTTGTCAAACCTATTAAAAATAACCTTTTGGTAAGTGAGTACATTTCATAAATTTGGTGATTTGGCCATTGGACAAGTTAATCATTCAGTGAGTGGAGAGCTGGGTGTCACTGAATGTTTCTTCCTACCCTTGCTGATGTCCAAATCCCAGGACTAGCTTGGCTGTCCTTTACTAATTCTCACTGAATCTCACCCAAACCTGTGTGTAGCTATTGCAGGAGGAACTTAGATCTGCTTGGTAGATGGTGATACAGGGTCTCAGAACAGTGTCATGCCTTACAGCCAGCCCCTAAGGTTGGAAATTCAGAGCTGAAACCTGACACTATCTGGGTACTTATGCCATGTTTAGATTCACAAATCAGCACCACAGGGAACCAAACGAGGAAGGGCAGAAGGTTCCTTGGAGGCATGACACATTCTGGCAAAATCAGGTGTGAAGCTGTCACAGTAGCAATGCTCACTGACTTTATAGAAAGTTGTGATGGTGAAGCCGCTATCAGGTAACATGTTATGGATAAACTTTTCATTTCCCCAGGAAACATTAGAGCTACACTTGTTAATTATTAAACTTGAACAGGACACTGTCTCTGCCTTCAAAATTTCAGCTCTAGTGGAGATGGAATGCCATATGACCACAGGCAAGTTTTAAACTTCTGTGCCTGTGTCTCCTCAGTAACAAGCTAGGAATTATAGTAGTAATTATCCCAACCACTAGTGATGAGGATGAAATGAGATAATGAGGATTAAGTGCTTAGAAGCTACTTCTCAAAGCTGATACCTGGATTTCTTCCAGAACAGGTAAAAAAGGTAAACAGATATTGTCAATGACACATGTCCAGATCACAGATGTACATCCACGGAGCTTCCCAGCTTTGGGACCTCTGTGTCCCTGTAGAGGAGACAGGAGAATTCAGCAAGAATCAGATCAATGGCCTTCCAGACACTCCAAGGGTTCTGGATTTTATCTTCTAGACTCTGAAGAGATACTAGAGTGTTTTAAATCAGAGAAGTGTCATAGTGAAATCTACATTTTAAACAGAGTGTCAAAAACCCAGGAATAGCAAAATTTAAACCACCAGATCCTGGGCATATACCCTGGGAAAACAATAATTCAAAAAGAGACATGTACCACAATGTTCATTGCAGCTCTATTTACAATAGCCAGGACATGGAAGCAACCTAAGTGTCCATCGACAGATGAATGGATAAAGAAGATGTGGCACATATATACAATGGAATATTGCTCAGCCATAAAAAGAAACAAAGTTGAGTTATTTGTAGTGAGGTGGACCTAGAGTCTGTCATACAGAGTGAAGTAAGTCAGAAAGAGGAAAACAAATATCATATGCTAACACATATATATGGAATCTAAGGGAAAAAAAGGTACTGATGAACCTAGTTGCAGGGCAGGAATAAAGAAGTAGACATAGAAAATGGATTTGAGGACATGGGGTGGAAGGGCGAAGCTGGGGCGAAGCGAGAGTAGCATCGACATATATACACAACCGAATGTAAAATAGTTGGCTGGTGGGAAGCAGCCGCATAGCACAGGGAGATAGGCTCAGTGCCTTGCGATGACCTAGAGGGGTGGGATAGGGAGGGTGGGAGGGAGGCTCAAGAGGGAGGGGAAACGGGGACCTGTGTATGCATATGGTTGATTCGCTTTGTTGTGCAACAGAAACTAACACAGTATTGTGAAGCAATTATACTCCAATAAAGATCTATTAAAAATATTAATAATAAGTAAGAGTTTATCGTGCAGATAAGGATAGTTCTAGAACTGGGAGCTTTGACATGCACAACTGACATGAAGCTCAGAGGCATAACATTCCAGGATGTCTTATAAAGTGAAAATAAGGATTGTTTAACCTTAACACTGATTGGTTATTAAAAGAGGATTTCCACAGAGCAGGGAACTGGTTAAAAGTGATTATCTTATACCATTTTCAGGAAGAGGACTTAAGTTTCTTTTACCATTACCAGAGGTATTTACAAGAAACAAGCTAAGTTTCGCTTATGTTCATGAAATAAGCTAGATTCAGTTTTGTTTATGTGGTTTAAATGGTTTTGTCTGCTTGGGAGATTTCTAAGCCTGGTCTCCATGTTATATTATTTTAACAGGATCATTCTCCTAATGATGTAGATGACTGGATATAGATAGGGATTTAGATATGGATAGAGATAGATACAGATACAGGTGTAGGTATAAACAGATAAAGGTATAGAATAGATATTCATAGGTATAGGTGTACATGCGGATGTAGATGTAGACATGGCATTTAAGCAATGAAAGAAGTTTCTTCCTAGAATCAGGCTCAGTGCTAAGTGCTTCACACATATTATTTCAGAAATTAACAAGACAGCCTTTTGGCCTCCAAGGAATTCATATTCAGGAGTGAGGGAGGGTTTTGCCATGAGAAGTTTCAAAGAGGAGTAATACTGAAACCCAGCCTGCAGGGGGCAGTAGGGGAACCAGTGCTGTCTCTGCAGATCAGTGTGGCAAAGACCTGAGGGCAAGGGGTTGGGGGCTTTGCTACATTAATAACCATAAACTTTTATTACAGGACAGGCATTATATCCATCATCTAATATAATGCCCACAATGAATAGGTAGGACAGCTTCTACCGCTAGATAAGTTTCCTTATCTATTTTATAGATAAGGAAACTACAGTCACTGGAGAATCACATATTCTGATTTTCTTTTTAGAAAAATAACTCTGGCAAGAGTAATGTGAGTATAAATTATATCTCATTCTCTTTTCTTTAAAAAGAACAGGGACAGATTGTAGGACTATGAACTTGAAAGCAGAGAGATCAAACTTCAAAACTATCGTAGTGGTTCAATGCCAAATGATAGGGGGCCGGAAGAATGCCATTGACATGATAAAGGTCAATGAGAAACGGAAGGAGAAGGCCAGAGAGAACAAGTCTGGGGTGACTCCCAGACAGTTCTTTGTAGACTGGGGGAAAAGGTAAACATGGGATTTGGAAGACCCAGCAGGTTTAGTGGGGGTCATGGTAGAGCTGATTTCAGTTTTGAATGTTTTGAGAATAAGGCACAACTGGTTATCCTCACAGAAATGCCACTTGGAGAAGTTTGTCTGCAGCACCAGAGCAAGATCTGTAAATCATCATCATATGGGTGGTAGGTGAAGCTGTAGTGGGGCTCCTTGTAAAGAAGCCATTGAAAAGTAAGTGATAAGAAGCATGTTTACTTATGACTCCACAGCTGTGCCACCTCCTCCTTGAAGCATGCCATGATGACATAGCTCAGCAGGACTGGACCTGTTCAAGGAGTGAGAGACCACTAGGTGTACAAGCATCAACTACCATGATGCCATCACAGGGTCCAGCAAGTTATCATGATAGGCAGCTTCACACAGTTCCCTGACACCGGGTACCAACAGGAAGTATGACCATTGCCATGAGACAGAAATCTAGGGCACTACGTTACTCTACGAAAGAAAGGCTTAAAGACTCAGGAGTGAGAGAGGCTGCTTTGCCACAGCCATGAAGTCTTCCTGGAGGGCACCCACATGACCAGAGGCAGCTAAAGTCGGCGAGTAAGAGAGAACCACCGTGAAGGAGATGTTGCTCTCTTTCCACGTCATCCTTGGAAAAAAGCATCAGCAGAGACAGCTTTTAAAGTAAAGGTCTCAACAGTTTCACACAATATTTTATTGTCCTGTCTTCTCTGAATGATCAAAATAATATGCTTTACTAAGACGGAGCTTGATACTACTTCATTTTGCCTTATTCTAAAGATACAGCATCTGTGACCTGAATATTCTGCCTTTAAAATTCATTAAATAAAATTATTCTAAACCCATCATCATAAAGTCTGTTAAATTAAGACAAACTATGTTCAAATGAGAACAGTAGTTGATGACTGCTGTTTTATTTAAGAAGTTAACATTTTTTTCCCTTTGAGTTCAAAACACTTGGAAAACAAAACCAGCCTGCTGTCCAGATAGGATCCTCCCGCTGCTGAGTGTATATTATGAACTTCTAAGGGCAGATTATTACTCTGTTTTGGATCCTTAATTCAAAGCATGTCTAAGTGCTTTGAGGCTTACAGGCAGATTTTCATGATTATGTGGAGAACTGTATATAAAAGATAAAAAATGTGAAATAAACAAAACCACCTCTGTGAGCAAAGAGCAACACACGACAACCCTCAGGAAGCTAGTCAGTAAAAACAGAGGATGACAGCTAAATGGCCTCAAGTCTAGTAGAAAAGAAAAATGGTTTTAATTCCCCCTGCTATGAAACTCCCAATTCCATTTTAGTTAGTCATTATCAAAGCCATTTAGAATTTAGCTTAAAAAATTTTTTAAAACATTTATTAACTTTATCTTTTCAATGTGTTTCCTTAATATGTCTGTATATATCATTATGATATTATATTGAAAGCTGAGAGGGGACATTTTTAATAACATCAATCTATGTACTGTTAACAATTGCTTTCTATTTTTAAAGCTACTTTCTTGTATACCATATACTTCTCTAGGCAAACTCTCCATTCCTAAACACACACTTATGCACATATACAAACATACAAGCAAACACATACACAATATTTTATGCTTTGCTAACAGGTCCTGGCCGAATCTTTCAAAGCTGATAGAAATATAACTTGAGAGTCCCACTAAGAGTAATGCTGATTCTAGTCCACATATCTTGCCCTAAATAATTCAGTAATATTAGAAAGATATCTTTAAATGATAGAGATGTTTTTGGTATAGAAAAATGTAGAGCACAACAAGTATACAAATGTTCTTTTTGGTCATGTAACTTGATCTATTCTCCTAGACATTATAGTTGGCATAATGAAATTTTAAAAATTAAAATTTTAAGTGACTCACAGGTTACATCCACAAATCCAGCACTTACCCAAGATGTGGCTCAGTTCCAGAAACTTTTCTTTTTTTGCTCTCTTATACAGCTCTCTGAAACAATGTGTCATCCTAGAAGTTGACACCTCTAGAAGTTGACAGTCTTTTGACCACAAGGTGGCTGTGATTTCTTCAGATTTCCATATTTGGGTTGGTTATTTATTTGGTATTCACTGTGTTTTTAGTAAACATCTTTCAGGTCTGCTACTCAGTGCTAGATCAATATGGGAAAAATCTAAATATTGTGGTGATATGAATACCAACCTCAAAGCAAATATACTCCTCTAATTCTAGTTGTTGGGTCTAGAAGAGCTTTTAAATAAAAAGTGTAATTACATATTACCATTAGTCTGAGTTCTTAAGGGAGCTATGGATCTCACAGCCAGCTTGCATCATATCTGTTCATGCAATTCAACAAATCAACAGATATAAGCAAATAATACATATGTTAAGAAATAACAGAATGTCATTTGATGGCGATACATGCCAGGAAATAATCGTTAAACACACACAAAGAATAATGCTGACAAAAATTTTTTAATGCTTCAAGTATTCTACATTAATAAATTTTAAAGTATTTAACAACTCATGAAACTGGAAAGTTCAACAAAAGTGTATTCACTTGCATGTACATATACATACATAACTAAGTATTTAAAGTACATATTTATATAGCTAAGCATATGTTTATATAACTGAGTATATATAACTAGGTATATATAAAACTTTCAACCTTTAGTCACAGTTATTAGTCATTTTGTAACCAAAACAAAGAAACAAATAGGTTTGAGACCTGGTTAAAGTCAGATGACAATTCCCATAAGAACTCCATCTGTCACTCCTTTTTTTTCTTCCTTCTTATATTTGTCTGCTCAGGTAGCTTTAACAAAATGCAATAGACCAAGTGGCTTAAACAGCACACATTTATTTCCCACAGTTCTGAGGCTGGAAAGTCCAAGATCAAGGCTCCAGCACGTTCCGTTCCTGATGAGAGTTCTCTTCCTGGCCAGCAGGCAGTCAATTTTTCTCTGTGTCTTAACATGGCAGAGAGAGCAGGCTCTCTCTTTTCCTCTTCTTATAAGGCCACTAATCCCATCGTGGGGGTCCCACCCTCATGACCTCAACTAACCCTAATTACCTCCCAAAGGCCCCATCTCCAAATACCACCACATTGAAGATTAAGGCTTCAGTATATGAACTTGGGTGGAGGGGACACAATTCTGTCCACAGCGCTTCTTATCTCTTCATCCATCACTTCTTTTATCTTCAAAATAAAATTATACAAGAGCTGTGAAAACCTTGGGTGGCTAGAGATGTAAACGTATGTGCCCAATGATGCCCGAGGTAAGTGTATTTAGGCAGAAAGGTAGAAGAGTCTGTGGGTGACAGACATCATAAATTAACAGTGATTGTCTGAGAAAAGTGTTTTTATATCCGGTTAAAGTTGGTTTTGCAATACTAATACTCCTATATGTCTTTTAATATGTTTTATATTAAACTAGTAAAATTATATGCACAAACAGTATTAAAAGGCACTTACGAAATGAACATTCCTGGTAGCAGTTATAAGCACAGTCTCCAGAGCCAGATGGTTTAGGTTTGAACACCTGTTCTGCCACTTAATAGCTAACTTTGGGCAAGTTAATAGACCTGTCTGTGCACCAATTTCCTTGTCTGTAAAAGAGGAATAACAACGCTATCTAACTCATATGATGGTTGTGAAGATTAAATGAGCTAATTTATATAAAGCATCAAAATATATATTATGTAAAGAACAATTTCTGGTAGATAGTGAGCACTATATGTTTGTTATTATTAGCAATAAATAAATGATTTTAAAATATGAATATAAGACCCAAAACATGCTCTCAGAGGAGCTTCGATTACAAATAAGACTGGAAATACATATGGAGTTCAATACCAAGTCATGGAACAGTAACCCTAAAAATGCAGGGAGTTTCTGAATTGGTTAAATCATGTCGTTGTGTACCAAGGCTAAAAGTTTTTGAGGATAACCAGAGCAGCCATCAAATCAAATGTAAAGTATATGAAGACATATTTGGTTCATTGCTGAATCCCCAGAACTCAACCAACATCTGTTCAATGTACAAGTGAAGAAATATAAGCACCAACGGAATCATGTCTGCGTGAGGAACATTCAACATAAACAGTGGCAATGAATTGGGCCAGTCAAGGCTTCAGGGAAGCCCACCAGACATCTGGTCAACAGTAAGAAGGGAAATGTTAGTCTGCTCATTTGTGAAGTCTTTATGTTAGCATTAAAGAGAGTAACAAACTCAAATGCTGGCTAAATATATCTAAGAATTGAATACCTAAAGGCCTTGAACTCACCTACACAGAACCTACCTAGAAGCCAGCTGTCAAAGACAATATGAGAAGTCTAGTAACAGGCAATAATTAACCACTCACTCCAACAATGTAGACAAGAAAGCAGATACAGATAGGCCTTCTGCTTGTTCAGCCATTGAAGCCACTTCTTTTCAAAACACCACATGATTCACCTTGGAATAAAGTCCTCAAAAATAAGAGAATCCCAGCTTGAAAAGATATTAGCCCAAAATTTGGACCTGTAATGGAAGCTCTATAGAAAGACAGCTTTGCTCTATTAAGAATCAGCTCTGTCTTTCATTGTTGCAAATCACAATCTATGACTTGCAGCTATAGGTCTGGCTTGCAGAGGGTTTTCTCACAGTGTGATTTTAATGTATAAATAGCTAAAATTTCTAAATCTACAGCTGTTTGAGTATGCCATTAAAGTCTCCAATAGCCTTTTAACGTTCTTTTTCTAGAGTAGTTAAGTGACAGAAAGTTTAGTAAGCATTTCAGTGTGGCTCTATTCTTTTGGCTACTTTAAAGTCTTCCAAATATCCATCTTTTCTACATGTTAATATTTCCAAGTTTTCATATGTTAATGTGTTTTTAGTGTGCCGAATAATGTGATAAATGGCTAAAAAATCCCCTGTTTATTGTCTCAGGAAAGCTGCTTAATTCCTAAAGAGAGACACAAGTAGTGAGCAGGTGAGCCAAGGAATGAATGGGAATTGAAAAGCAGAGTTGGTGGGGATTCCCTGGTGGCACAGTGGTTAAGAATCAACCTGCCAATGCAGGGGACACGGGTTTGAGCCCTAGTCCGGGAAGATCCCACATGCCACGGAGCAACTAAGCCCGTGCACCACAACTACTGAGCCTGTACTCTAGAGCCTGTGAGCCACAACCACCAAGCCCATGTGCCACAACTACTGAAGCCCGTGTGCCTAGAGCCGGTGCTCTGCAACAAGAGAAGCCACTGCAATGAGAAGCCTGCGCACTGCAATGAAGAGTAACCCCCGCTTGCCGCAACTAAAAACAGAAAGCCCACATGCAGCAACGAGGATCCAATGCAGCCAAAAATAAATAAATTTATGAAAAAAAAAGCAGAGATAGTGAAAGCTGGCATTTTAAGTATATTATATATATATATATTATATACATTATGACTATTCCCTTAGCCAGTAAAGGATATTCAAACAGACATAATGTGATTTGAACTCATAAGGTCTCTACTAACAGTATTTTATGTCATAAAACATGTAATTTTTCATTTCTTTGACCATTTTGTCCAACAGCAGAGTGTGACACAATGTACAGCATAAATGAAAAATGAGACTTTGATATTTGCATGGAATTTGCTTGCTCACTAAAAATAAAGTAACTGATTAAGGAAATAAAATAAAAGGCAAGTTACTAATACTTATAGAATACCTATTGAATCTGAATTTCTCATAATAGAGCATAAATGCATTTTGAAGTAGCTTCCCAGATGGTGCTGACATGCAGCTTAGTTTGTGAAAAGCTAGTGCAGACAATCCTGGGAGGTAAGTTAAGGAAGGAAAAAAATCTGAGCAGGTTTAAATACTGTTTTGGAAGAGCAAGTTGAAGAGAGATAATGAGAAAAAGAGATAAAGGGGTAGTCATTGCAAACAAGTTCTCTACAGGGACAGGGTGACACAATGATAAGCACGGAAGAACCACTCGACTGAGACAGGAGAAGAAACCCATGTGTGCACTGCAGCACAATGCATGGAGGAAGCATGGACACACAATTCAATCCATAGACTGAGTGGCAGAAAATTGACATTTCCAGGCTTTTCTCAAAGCCAAGCCTTCTCTTGAGAGCGAGGAAAGATGTCATGAGGTTGGACATTCAATACAAGTGCAGAAAGCTTGAAGTAGCTGATTGCTTTGTAAATTAAGACACTATGTGTTCTTTGTTCTGGACAGGTAAATGAAGAAACCTCTCATTAGTATTTTGTACGTGCCTTAAACCATTACAACTACCATCCATTCAAATATGAACTCTAGGATTGATTAATTGGGCTGGGCAATTAGAATAGCTGAAAAGCCATGTTGAAAGAAATTTATCAAGTTTCAAAGCAGGGCTGGTTGTGACAGCCTTTGTTAGTTGTGGGTGTCATATCATCTGTGATTACCAACCTCTATAATGAATCATTACGATTTCCACATCACAGCTTATTTTCAAAACATTCATTCTGGGGGAGGATGAAAAATTATTCTCTCTATAAACAACGTATTTCTGTTGAATCAACCCAGCTCTTTCATTTGTTTTTGGAGGCTCTAGCAAAGGATGCCTTTTCTCACCTTGCCCAGATTCCAGAATCTGCCCACGTTCCTAGGCTCACGTTCTCCTACCTGCATGTTCAAAGCCAGGAACAGTGCATATCTCTGGCAGTTCTTCCTTAGTCATGTCTCTCTCTGCTTTGATGGATTCCCATGATTAGATTGAGCCCACCCTGATAATCCATCTCCAAATTCTTAACATAATTACATCTGCAAAGTCCTTTTTGGTATGCAATCTAATATATTTACAGGTTCTGGAGGTAAAGATATGGACAAATTTGGGGGAAGGGAGCATTATGTTGTACACCACACTTATTTATCATTTCTTTTCTTTTATGGTAAGTACTTTTAGTGTGTTTTCTAAGAAATTTTTTCCCTAATCTGAGTTTGGAAAGATTTTATCTTCTGTTTTCTAGAATATGTTTTATAGTTTTAGCGTTTATGCTTAGATCTATATCTGTTTCAAGTTAAAACTTGTCTTTTGTGTGAGGTACGGGCTGATGTTTATTTGTCCTATACATAATTAGCTGTTATAACATCATTTGTAGAAGTGATTATAATTTCCTACTTGAGTTACCTTGGTAAGTTTGTCAAAAATTATTAACTATATTTGCCTGGGTATACTTCTGTATTCTCTACTCTGTTCTATTGATTTGTATGTCTACTTTTATGCTGATTACACTATCTTGATTACTGTAACTTTTCAGTAAGTCTTGGACAATCTGGAGCTTTCCCTGGAACTGTTGCTTAAATATAAAAATTTTCTGTGAATTAAAAATTAATGACAGATTTTATTAGGTAATGGTAATAATGAATTGCTGAAAATCTGGCACTTTATCTCCACTTATACAAAAACTGTTCTTTTTTCAGGATCCAGCTGAAAACATTCCCCAGCTGAGACCATACACAACAATTGCTCCTTTTTAGGACATCATAGTATTTACCATCTGTACCAACCATGACATATATTTTATATACTACCTTGTACTTTAAAATAATATATGTGGGGGCTTCCCTGGTGGCGCAGTGGTTGAGAATCCACCTGCTAATGCAGGGGACATGGGTTCGAGCCCTGGTCTGGGAGGATCCCACATGCCGCGGGGCAACTAGGCCCATGAGCCACAACTACTGAGCCTGCGCGTCTGGAGCCTGTGCTCCGCAATAAGAGAGGCCGCGATAGTGAGAGGCCCGCGCACCACGATGAAGAGTGGCCCCTGCTTGCCACAACTGGAGAAAGCCCTCGCACAGAAACAAAGACCCAACACAGCAAAAATAAATAAAATAAATTAATAAACTCCTACCCCCAACATCTAAAAAAAAAAAAGAAAATAAAATAATATATGTGATAATTCCCATTCTAAATGGAAATATCCTCAAATGGATGAAACACACATTTGTATCTCTCACGATTTGCATTTAGCAGGTGTTCAGTAAATAATAGTCAATAACATAGAAGGCTATCTGATAACAAAAAAAATAACTCTTTCTGGGAAGTAGAAGTAGTATACTAATATTTGTTGTCAATAAAAGATGCTTCCTGTACATAACAATATTCTGTAGCACTCACCAAAGCAGAATTGAACGAGAATGGAAAAAATCAGCAGAATGTTATTTAAATACTGGAGAATAACTGAATCACTTTGCTGTATATCTGAAACTAACAACATTGTAAATCAACTATACTTCAATTTAAAAAAAAGATCTAAAAACTTACAGGCTGCTGTCAAACATTGGGGTCCTTGAGGAATCAGTATGGTTCATCTAAGATACTGACTGCTTTTCTTGCTATCCCATTATAATAATTATCCTCATTCCTTGTCCATTAAGTGTTCCATTATTCTTTGTATAGAGTTTTTCAAACTTCTTGAAATATACCTAACAAAACTATTTATGCTGCCAAAATTTCTCTGTCTTCACTAAAAGGATTTTTGTTCAACATTTCAAAAATGTGTAGAATGTGCCCACTCCGATCCCAGGTGTGGTGCTTTGGAAAGATAAGGCATGTGCACAGCCTGGTGAAAAGACAGACACATGTGGACAGGAGGATCAGCGTTCCAGCAGACTTGTGTATGGAGCACAGTCCTCCTACGCATCAGTGACAGCCCTACAGGGGACAAAGCCAAAAGCTGGGTGACCTCAAAGACAAGCTGGATTTCCCAGCAGAAATCCAAGGAATGAAATTACATTTGAGGTGGGACTGCTGGAACTTTCCTTTGGAATACAGTTGTAGTTTTTCATATTCTTCCCTATCAATTTCACATCATCTGTTTTGGATGATCTTTCAGTCTGTTGAGTGTTTTTTGAAGATTCTTAATGAATTACCTAACAATTGGTATGAGCTCATTTGTGAAAGTGATATGAGTGATATGCACTTGTTCTTATATCAATTGGACAAGCCAAGGGCACTCAGGAGGCACGCCTGTGTTAAAGTATGACCCCAGAAACCAAAAAGTACTGACTGGGGGCTGATTAAGTACGGATGACTCTGTGAGTGTCATGAACAAACACTGACACAAGTTTCCGGGTGCTGGGAGTGCTAATTATCGTCTGTAGGTAGTTGGGATGGGAGGGTTGCAAATAAAGTTAAGATTGCCATGTAACAAGGAGGTTGAAGACTCTGATGTCAGGACCTTGCTGTATGCTGTGTCAGTTTCCTAGAGCTGCCATAACAAAACACCAACAAGAGAGTAGCTTAAAACACCAAAATGTATTGTCTCACGGTTCTGGAGATTAGAAGTCCAAAATGAAGGTATCAGGAAGGGCATGCTCCCTCTGGCAGCTCTAGGGAAGAACCTTCTTTGCATCTTCTAGTGTCTGGTGCTTGTTGACAGTCCTTGGCGTTCCTTAGCTTGTAGATACATCACTCCAGTCACATGGCCGTCTTCTCCCTGTGTGCCTTTATTTCATCTTCTCTGTGTTCATGCCTGTCTCTGTGTCTAAATTTCCCCTGTGTATAAGGCCACCAATCATACTGGATGCAGGCCCTCCCTAATGACCTCATTTTAACTTGATAACCTCTATAAAGATTCTATTTTCAAAAAAGGTCACATTCTGATGTTCTAGGAGTTAAGACTTCAACATATCTTTTTTGGGGGAGAGACAATTCAGTCCATAACATATGCCTTACTGAAATACAGATATACAATGTTTACAGAGTTTATTGATCTACATAGGATATGTTTCGTTTGGAGTAATTAGTACTTATTTAGCTCCAACATGCCTAAGAGTGGTTATGTTTTTCAATACGTAACAGAAATCCTGTTTAACAGTATGCTTAAGATCATATTTACAGCTCCATGTTTGATTATTATTCATATTCTATTTGTTGGTGTAGAAACATCTGACAGTTTCCGAAGATAGTGTGCCTTTTGATTCCTCATTGCCATTTCGTGATAGTTAATAATTTTTCTAAATTATACCTTCTGTACTTCATGATGCCTGGTTTTACATAGTAGTTTTAACCTTTTCTCATTCCTGAAAAAATTTCCATTTCAAGCTCTCTTCATAGGGATGGTGGTTCTTCATTCCTAAACCACTGTTTGGAATTTTTATATTTTGTAAGTTTTATAAATCTTTGGTCAAATAGAATAAATGGTGTTTTAGGGCTTATTTATCCTAAGTGACTTCAGTTTTTTGTACACTAACGTGCATTGAAAAGTTTGAAGAGAAGGACACAACACACAATGTTTGCTGTATATATTAGCTCATGGAAACCTTTCACTATATAATATCACACAAGAAACATACTTGGGAATTACTGTCCTAAGTCATATACCTACTATAAAGAAATTAAAATATTACCTTGTTTTCTGTTCATCCCATCTTCTACTTAGTTAAGAAACAAAACAAAACAGAACAAAAAAAACCCACCAGTTTTTTCCATCTCTTTCTCCTGAGTAGTTGTCTAAACTTGGTGAACTTAAGAAGACACGTGTGTGTACCTAGAATGACTTCCTTTGGCTAATCTCCTTTCTCTCACTTGAAAAAAATACTTCTCAGTCTATTAGGTTTGGTTGGGGCCAACCCTGCCCAGGAATGAGTCAGACTGAAGTATTCCACCTTCCTTGGATCGGGGTTGTACACATGACACAAAGCAAGACAGACAGATTTATCCCTGGAGGTTTTACAGTCAAAAGAAAAAGAAGGAAAAGAGAAAAGAAAAAAGAAAAGTAAAGAAGATCCTTGGTTTGCTTGAAAACAGCAAGCTGTGAAAATAATGTAGATATTTCATGTTCAGCAATCAATACGTGCATATCCTTTCCGCCTTGGGAAGCTTGAGTTGATTTTCTAAGTCGGGCAATGGAGAAAGTCGTAACACATGTGTTTCAGGTATTAGCAAGGCATCAATGATTCCTATAGTTCATACTTACCCAAACAGCACTCAATATAATTGAATATTTCTCCATTTGGAAGAGGTCCTAAATTCACACAGAAATAACAATAACTAGCTTTCTTGTTTAGTTCAATTTCTGTTTCTTTTAGGAACTGCATTTGCAAGTGCAGCTAGGCTTTTTCTTCAGAAAGAAAGTCACCTAAGAGCAGAGACGATATGTGGCCCCATTTGCATCTTCCATAAATCTTAGCAGAGTGTTCAATAACTATCTGTTACACTAAATTATTTCTGTGATATCTTAGTAGATAATTATAATCAATAGACTCTATGATACATTAACCGCTCCATCTCCAATTAAAATGTATCCACCGTATCTCAAACACCATACCCATCTTAAGATATTTTACATAAATTGCTCACAATTGAATATCTTGTTGAGGGATTTCCTGTGCCTTTGTTTCTGGCAGGCTGTTTTCCCTTAGTTTGAAATATTAGTCTCTAAAGACTAGTTTCCCTTGAGCAGATTATCAAGATTAACAATCCTGCTGCACTTTCTATTCCGCGAGGAAAGCATTTTACTCAATTTCTCCAGGGAAACAAATGCAGTCTCTACCCTTCCTCATTTGTTTGGCTAAAATGTATGTTATTTCCAGTTGCCTCTGCTGCTGCTGTTATTGTTTTAATGTCCAAATTTTGGAGTTACGTTGTCTGAAAACAATGAGAACATCCCAAGAAAGCTTTTTCTTTTTTTTCTTAAAATACTGGGAACAGTATTCCTACAGGAACTTTTGGAGCCAGAGGCCCTTTTGATCCCTCTTTATTTCCACTCTGTGGGGTTATTAAGATCTTCCTACCCCACCCCTGCCCAGGGTCTCACTTCACAGAAGCTTCAGCAAACATTGTTCGAGCACCTGCTTTCTACCAGTTTCTGCCTTTGACATTGTGGAAACAGCTGAAAAACACACCTTGTCTTCCTTTCACCAAATGTTCTTTCTTTCCTGAACATCAACCCCTGTGGTCTAACTGACTATTTCATGATGCTTCTGCTATTTTAGTTTTTGGCCTGGATTTCTTACAACTCTCTGTGTTGGTTAAGATTAGATTTGGCTGCTAGAATAGAGAATGATTATGGTAGCTTAAACATGACTGACCTTTTTCTCACTCATCCAGTAGTCTGGGTAAAAGTTGTCCAGGGCTTGTAGGGCGGCTCCTGGGGTCTGGTACATGGGCATCTTCCTCGGCCTGGTCGTTCTGCCATCCCAAGAGGGTTGCTTCATCCTCGGGGTCTAAGAGGACTCACTCACACCTGTGATCCTGCCGGTAAGAAGGGAAAAGGGGGATGGAGGGTGGGCCTCATACCCTCCACTCAAAGCCCGCCTGGCCAGAACATGGCTACACTTCTTTGCAGTAAGAGTATAGAAAATGTCATTCTTATTCTTGGTTGCTAAGAACCAGAGGTTGTAAAATTATAGGAAAAATGAGAAAAGTTATTGGGACAATTAGTAACTCAGCAGAGCTTATCTACTCATCTCTCAACACAATTCACCAGGTGCTTGGCTATTAAGACCCTGATTGAAATTATAAGGTATTTCACCTGTAACAGAAGTTTATCCTTGGTTACAGGATAGGTCATTAGTTGTTAAGAACCGTACATTAAGGTAAGGTTTTGCAGTTAAATTTCCTTTAATCACCAGCCAATAGCTTCTACTGAAGCTGAACTCTGCTACGCATCTTAACCAACCGCCCAAGCACTCCCAGGAGGTGCAGACTCTATATATTTTTCTCATTAACAGAGCAGACCATCACATGGTGAGTAATCCCAGGCTTTGGAATCCAGAGATTATAACAGACACCCGAAAATTCCATATAAGTTTTATCTTCCTTGCTTCTACAAATCGTTATATATGTCTCCATGGGAAAACAGAAGAAACACACTTGTGTGATAACAACGTAACTGTAGCACAATTGGCTCTGCTCATTTCAATCCTGTCTTTGTTATGAATGCCTTCTCATTACTTTTCGTTTAACACTGGATAAGAATAAAGGAAAAGAAATTAGTGCGGGATACGGGTGAGATTTTTTTCATGTACTCATACAAAGGTGATATCACAGAGAGACCACTTGTTCAAAAGATCTTAGCATTGACTTTGGGGAGAGAAAGTGAAATAATTATCAGCAGCTGAGAAAAAAGAAAGCTAGGAATTGTTCAATGTTCAGAGGCCATCCCAAATAGCAATGAAAAATCAGGATGTAAAAATGAGTTTTGCGTAGTAAGTGTGTTTTATGGTATGAAAGCACTGCTTTGAAATGAAGGTACAAGGTACATCAACTCTGAGTGCCCAGTTCATTACACGCAAGACTTCCACAGTCGGGTGGCATAAAGTCTACAGTTTTGTATTGCAAGTCAGGCCACAGGATACATATTATTTTACAAGGAAATATTGCAGGTGGTCGGAGGTGCCTGCAAACATACACTCGAGATAGAATAACGATGCCTGGCACATTTATTCTATGCACAGAATTTAGAGACGGGAAGGAGAATCCTTGCTCATCTTAAAGAATCAGCCCACTGGTCCTCAAGTAAGGTTGATGCACTGGTTCAATACAGTCACATATGGGGAGGAGGGAGATGTGCACCAAACAATTAATTCAAAACCTTGAGGAAAACATAGGCATCCCGTGAATGGCCCATCCACAAGAAGCCCACTTCTCACCACAGAAACCAGGAAGAGCTGTCAGAATTTTCATAGTTCAGGCCTCTGTCATTGCTCAAGGGGAAGCCATGGATGCCTTCACGTCCTCTGCTTCTAGACATCTTTTCCAAAAGTGAAGGCACTTCTTTTTTTTTTCTTTTTTTTTTTTTCTTGGCTGCATTGGGTCTTCGTTGCTGCATGCGGGCTTTTCTCTAGTTGAGGTGAGCGGGAGCTACTCTTCTTTGCGATGCGTGAGCTTCTCATTGCGGTGGCTTCTCTTGTTGCGGAGCACAGGCTCTAGGCGCAGGGGCTTCAGTAGTTGTGGCTTGCGGGCTCAGTAGCTGCGACTCACGAGCTTAGTTGCTCTGCGACATGTGGGATCTTCCTGGACCAGGGCTCGAACCAGTGTCCCCTGCACTGGCAGGTGGGTTCTTAACCACTGCACCACCAGGTAAATCCTGAAGGCACTTTTTAAGGGTCATGTTTAAAGTTCTTTTTTAGTATCGAGAATAAAATCAAACACAGCAGACTTAACTGAAAACTCTGTGCAACACGTTAGAACTTAATACACAGGGTTAGCTTCTACATCCCATAACTCCTGTGAAAGGTGAGGAGAAACAGCATGGTGCCCAGGAAGGCAAGACTGGGTCAGAAGATTGGTGCAGGGGGACTCTGGGGAACCTGGAGCTGAGCTTGCTACACAAGCATCATTTTCACTATCTGGGTGAAAAGATGTTGAGGAATTGAAAGTACTTTGTGAGTCTAATGGAGAAGCCATTTCAAAGAGAATGTGCAGATGTTCAATTGCAGCCCAAATGGATAATGGATCATAATAGCTTGTCCATCAAAGAAAGGTTAGGTCACGGCTATGCACGGCGCACATCTTGACGGCAGTGAAATGGCAAGGAGATGGCTGCTCGCATGATCTACTTATAAATATATTTTCTGCCTCAAAAAGATCTGCTCTCCTCCCACCCCTGCTTTTCTGGCTGTCCGTGAATAACTGTGGCTCACAGACTCCTTGTGTTTATCTTCTCAGTTATTAATCCTTAAGCCTTACATGTTTTGTACTTGGGCAGCTGACATTTTCAAATGTCTACCACAGTGACAGTTGGAGCCAGTGGTCTTATATCTAAAGGACCCACAGTGATCCACTCTAGATGCAAATGAGAGATGGTTCCTGGTCCCCCAAGGAGGAAAGATGTGTCTTCCAGGGCCCATTATCCCAGACTCCTCTCTTTACTATCTTTATGATAACTAAACCTATAGGTGCAAGATTTGAACATACAGTATTATAGACGTACTGTATCTTGATTCCAACAGGACACCTTTTTTTAAAGACAAGATGTCTTTGGAGATGTATTGATAAATACAGACTAGAAAACAATGTGATTACATATACACATAGTTGGGTAGACATCCTATCATAAAAAATCTTGGTCAATGGGCTGATGCAGATATTTTTTAAATGGGAGAAGTGTTTCTAAAATATTTCAAAGTTCCACCCTTGGCTTTTCCTATTTAACATAGAGATATAAAAGGATATTTATTTCTAAAATTTCAGTGTAACATAGATTTCAGAGCAGATGATTTTTAATTTAGAATAACAGCTTGAAATTTGTAACATTAAGCTCCTGAAATAGAGGGAGAGACAAAGTTGACATCAGTCCACATGGAAAGGGCCAACACAAGTCAACAGAGGAGTATGATACCCAAATAGCAAATGTGAAATAAGGCTAGGTTCGTGGAAACGAAGCACTGAAATCAAGAAAGATGATTCAGGAGAGATTACAAAAGGGAATGATAAACTTTGAGAGATCACAGATATGTCCATTACCCTGATTTTGGCAAGGATTTCATGGGCATATACACATATATGTCAAAACTTAAATGGTATACTTTAACTATCTACAGTTTCATGTGTGTCCATTTTACCTCGATAGAGTTGCTCTTTAAAAACAAACAAAAAAAATTTTTAAAGAACGATGATTCATTCACTCAAATTCAATGAGCATTTTAGGCACCCGTGCACTCTGAACATGACTGGGATTCAAAGTGTGAACAGGGCGAAGACATCAGAGAACTTTCAGCATGACATGTGTGACGGTGTTGACAGATCTGTAAACATAAACGTCAGAGAGTGTGATGCTCAGAGCTGTCGCCCAACAGTGCTGCCCGGCAGCACCCAGGCTCATGTTAGCTCTGCCTCGTGACAGACGCCCATGCCACACTGACTAATACACGTTTTGAACGTCACCTGAACCTGGGGATAAGGTTCTATAACACCATTGTGCCTAAAGATAGGCTGAGTTTCTAGGAAGGCAGGAGCCAGGAAGCGACACTGAAGACTAAGGGAGCGCTGTGAACACAGGCCGAGAGATGTTAAGAGTGAGGGATCAACTGTAGGTGGATGTGACGGGTCCCTGGAAGGGCTCTGATGGGACGCAGGTCTGGAGGGGGAGGGAGTGAGCCCAGGCATGGATTCCGGTACCATAGTTACAATAAGAGTGAGTAGCAAGATGGCGGAAGAGTAAGACGCGGAGATCACCTTCCTCCCCACGGATACACCAGAAATACAGCTACACGTGGAACAACTCCTACAGAACACCTACTGAACGCTGGCAGAAGACCCCAGACCTCCCAAAAGGCAAGAAACTCCCCACATACCTGGGTAGGGCAAAGCGGAGAGATCCCCACACAGAGGATCAGTGCCGAGCGGCACTCAGCAGCCCGAGAGGCTTGTCTGCTCGTCCGCCGGGGCGCGCAGCGCTGGAAGCTGAGGCTCGGGCTTCGGTCAGAGCGCAGGGAGAGGACTGGGGCTGGCGGCGAGAACTCAGCCTGAAGGGGGCTAATGTGCCACAGCTAGCCGGGAGGGAGTCCGGGAAAACTCTGGAGCTGCCGAAGAGGCAAGAGACTTTTTCTTCCCTCTTGGTTTCCTGGTGCGCGAGGAGAGGGGATTAACAGCGCTGCTTAAAAGGGCTCCGCAGACGGGCGCGAGTCGCGACTGAAAGCGCGGAGCCCAGAGACGGGCGTGGGACGCTGGGGCTGCTGCTGCCGCCGCCAAGAAGCCTGTGTGCGAGCGCAGGTCACTGCCCACACCGCCCTTCCGGGAGCCTGTGCAGCCCGCCACTGCCGGGGTCCCGGGATCCAGGGGCGGCTTCCCTGGGAGAACGCACGGCGCGCCTCGGGCTGGTGCAACGTCACGCCGACCTTTGCCGCTGCAGGCTCGCCCCGCAATCCGTGCCCCTCCCTCCCGCCCGGCCTGAGTGAGCCAGAGTCCCCGAAGAGGCTGCTCCTTTAACCCTGTCCTGCCTGAGCGAAGAACAGACGCCCTCCGGCGACCTACACGCAGAGGCGGGGCCAAATCCAAAGCTGAGACCCAGGAGCTGTGAGAACAAAGAAGAGAAAGGGAAACCTCTCCCAGCAGCCTCAGAAGCAGCGGATTAAAGCTCCACAATCAACTTGATGTACCCTGCATCTGTGGAATACATGAATAGACAACACATCATCCCAAATTGAGGAGCCAGGAGTCAGTGCTGTGCCTCTGAGGTGGGAGAGCCAACTTCAGGACACTGGTCCACAAGAGACCTCCCAGCTCCACATAATATCAAACGGCAAAAATCTTCCAGAGATCTCCATCTCAACACCAGCACCCAGCTTCACTCAACGACCAGCAGGCTACAGTGCTGGACACCCTAAGCCAAACAACTAGCAAGACAGGAACACAACGCCACCCATTAGCAGAGAGGTGGCCTAAACTCATAAAAAGTCTGCAGACACCCCAAAACACACCACCAGACATGGACCTGCCCACCAGAAAGACAAGATCCAGCCTCATCCACCAGAACACAGGCACTAGTCCCCTCCACCAGGAAGCCTACACAACCCACTAAACCAACCTTAGCCACTGGGGTCAGACACCAAAAACAACGGGAACTTTGAACCTGCAGCCTGCAAAAAGGAGACCCCAAACACAGTAACATAAGCAAAATGAGAAGACAGAAAAACACACAGCAGGAGAAGGAGCAAGATAAAAACCCACCAGATCTAACAAATGAAGAGGTAATAGGCAGTCTACCTGAAAAAGAATTCAGAATAATGATGGTAAAGATGATCCAAGATTCTATTTCCCAGATCCAAAATCTTGGAAATAGAATAGACAAAATGCAAGAAACAGTTAACAAGGACCTAGAAGAACTAAAGATGAATCAAGCATCGATTAAAAACACAATACATGAAATAAAAAATACTCTAGATGGGATCAATAGCAGAATAACTGAGGCAGAAGAACGGATAAGTGAGGTGGAAGATAAAATAGTGGAAATAACTGCTGCAGAGCAAAATAAAGAAAAAAGAATGAAACGAACAGAGGACAGTCTCAGAGACCTCTGGGACAACATTAAACGCACCAACATTCGAATTATAGGGGTTCCAGAAGAAGAAGAGAAAAAGAAAGGGACTGAGAAAATATTTGAAGAGATTATAGTTGGAAACTTCCCTAATATGGGAAAGGAAATAGTTAATCAAGTCCAGGAGGCACAGAGAGTCCCATACAGAATAAATCCAAGGAGAAATACGCCAAGACACATATTAATCAAACTGTCAAAAATTAAACACAAAGAAATCATATTAAAAGCAGCAAGGCAAAAACAACAAATAACACACAAGGGAATCCCCATCAGGATAACAGCTGATCTCTCAGCAGAAACTCTACAAGCCAGAAGGGAGTGGCAGGACATAATTAAAGTGATGAAGGAGAAAAACCTGCAACCAAGATTACTCTACCCAGCAAGGATCTCATTCAGATTTGATGGAGAAATTAAAACGTTTACAGACAAGCAAAAGCTGAGAGAATTCAGCACCACCAAACCAGCTTTACAACAAATGCTAAAGGAACTTCTCTAGGCAAGAAACACAACAGAAGTAAAAGACCTACAATAACGAACCCAAAACAATTAAGAAAATGGGAACAGGAACATACATATCAATAATTACCTTAAATGTAAATGGACTAAATGCTCCCACCAAAAGACACAGATTGGCTGAATGGATACAAAAACAAGACCCATATATATGCTGTCTACAAGAGACCCACTTCAGACCTAGAGACACATACAGACTGAAAGTAAGGGGATGGAAAAAGATATTCCATGCAAATGGAAACCAAAAGAAAGCTGGAGTAGCAATTCTCATATCAGACAAAATAGACTTTAAAATAAAGACTACTAGAAGAGACAAAGAAGGACACTACCTAATGATCAAGGGATCGATCCAAGAAGAAGATATAACAATTGTAAATATTTATGCACCCAACATAGGAGCACCTCAATACATAAGGCAAATACTAACAGCCATAAAAGGAGAAATTGACAGTAACACACTCATAGTAGGGGACTTTAACACCCCACTTTCACCAATGGACAGATATTCCAAAATGAAAATAAATAAGGAAACACAAGCTTTAAATGATACATTAAACAAGATGGACTTAATTGATATTTATAGGACATTCCATCCAAAAACAACAGAATACACATTTTTCTCAAGTGCTCATGGAACATTCTCCAGGATAGATCATATCTTGGGTCACAAATCAAGCCTTGGTAAATTTAAGAAAATTGACATTGTATCAAGTATCTTTTCCGACCACAATGCTATGAGACTAGATATCAATTACAGGAAAAGATCTGTAAAAAATACAAACACATGGAGGCTAAACAATACACTACTTAATAACGAAGTGATCACTGAAGAAATCAAAGAGGAAATTAAAAAATACCTAGAAACAAATGACAATGGAGACACGACGACCCAAGACCTATGGGATGCAGCAAAAGCAGTTCTAAGAGGGAAGTTTATAGCAATACAATCCCACCTTAAGAAACAGGAAACATCTCGAATAAACAACCTAACCTTGCACCTAAAGCAATTAGAGAAAGAAGAACAAAAACATCCCAAAGTTAGCAGAAGGAAAGAAATCATAAAAATCAGATCAGAAATAAATGAAAAAGAAATGAAGGAAACGATAGCAAAGATCAATAAAACTAAAAGCTGGTTCTTTGAGAAGATAAACAAAATTGATAAACCATTAGCCAGACTCATCAAGAAAAAAAGGGAGAAAACTCAAATCAATAGAATTAGAAATGAAAAAGGAGAAGTAACAACTGACACTGCAGAAATACAAAAGATCATGAGAGATTACTATAAGCAACTCTATGCCAATAAAATGGACAACCTGGAAGAAATGGACAAATTCTTAGAAATGCACAACCTGCCAAGACTGAATCAGGAAGAAATAGAAAATATGAACAGACCAATCACAAGCACTGAAATTGAAACTGTGATAAAAAATCTTCCAACAAACAAAAGCCCAGGACCAGATGGCTTCACAGGCGAATTCTATCAAGCATTTAGAGAAGAGCTAACACCTATCCTTCTGAAACTCTTCCAAAATATAGCAGAGGGAGGAACACTCCCAAACTCATTCTACGAGGCCATCATCACCTTGATACCAAAACCAGACAAGGATGTCACAAAGAAAGAAAACTACAGGCCAATATCACTGATGAACATAGATGCAAAAATCCTCAACAAAATACTAGCAAACAGAATCCAACAGCACATTAAAAGGATCATACACCATGATCAAGTGGGGTTTATTCCAGGAATGCAAGGATTCTTCAATATATGCAAATCAATCAACGTGATACACCATATTAACAAATTGAAGGAGAAAAACCATATGATCATCTCAATAGATGCAGAGAAAGCTTTCGACAAAATTCAACACCCATTTATGATAAAAACCCTGCAGAAAGTAGGCATAGAGGGAACTTTCCTCAACATAATAAAGGCCATATATGACAAACCCACGGCCAGCATCGTCCTCAATGGTGAAAAACTGAAACCATTTCCACTAAGATCAGGAACAAGACAAGGTTGCCCACTCTCACCACTCTTATTCAACCTAGTTTTGGAAGTTTTAGCCACAGCAATCAGAGAAGAAAAGGAAATAAAAGGAATCCAAATCGGAAAAGAAGAAGTAAAGCTGTCACTGTTTGCAGATGACATGATACTATACATAGAGAATCCTAAAGATGCTACCAGAAAACTACTAGAGCTAATCAATGAATTTGGTAAAGTTGCAGGATACAAAATTAATGCACAGAAATCTCTGGCATTCCTATATACTGATGATGAAAAATCTGAAAGTGAAATCAAGGAAACACTCCCATTTACCATTGCAACAAAAAGAATAAAATATCTAGGAATAAACCTACCTAAGGAGACAAAAGACCTGTATGCAGAAGATTATAAGACACTGATGAAAGAAATTAAAGATGATACAAATAGATGGAGAGATGTACCATGTTCTTGGATTGGAAGAATCAACATTGTGAAAATGACTCTACTACCCAAAGCCATCTACAGATTCAATGCAATCCCTATCAAACTACCACTGGCATTTTTCACAGAACTAGAACAAAAAATTTCACAATTTGTATGGAAACACAAAAGACCCCGAATAGCCAAAGCAATCTTGAGAACGAAAAATGGAGCTGGAGGAATCAGGCTCCCTGACTTCAGACTATACTACAAAGCTACAGTAATCAAGACAGTATGGTACTGGCACAAAAACAGAAATATAGATCAATGGAACAGGATAGAAAGCCCAGAGATAAACCCACGGACATATGGTCACCTTATCTTTGATAAAGGAGGCAGGAATGTACAGTGGAGAAAGGACAGTCTCTTCAATAAGTGGTGTTGGGAAAACTGGACAGGTACATGTAAAAGTATGAGATTAGATCACTCCCTAACACCATACACAAAAATAAGCTCAAAATGGATTAAAGACCTAAATGTAAGGCCAGACACTATCAAACTCTTAGAGGAAAACATAGGCAGAACACTCTATGACATAAATCACAGCAAGATCCTTTTTGACCCACCTCCTAGAGAAATGGAAATAAAGACAAAAATAAACACATGGGACCTAATGAAACTTAAAAGCTTTTGCACAGCAAAGGAAACCATAAACAAGACCAAAAGACAACCCTCAGAATGGGAGAAAATATTTGCAAATGAAGCAACTGACAAAGGATTAATCTCCAAAATTTATAAGCAGCTCATGCAGCTCAATAACAAAAAAACAAACAACCCAATCCAAAAATGGGCAGAAGACCTAAATAGACATTTCTCCACAGAAGATATACAGACTGCCAACAAACACATGAAAGGATGCTCAACATCTTTACTCATTAGAGAAATGCAAATCAAAACTACAATGAGATATCATCTCACACCAGTCAGAATGGCCATCATCAAAAAATCTAGAAACAATAAATGCTGGAGAGGGTGTGGAAAAAAGGGAACACTCTTGCACTGCTGGTGGGAATGTGAATTGGTACAGCCGCTATGGAGAACGGTATGGAGGTTCCTTAAAAAACTACAAATAGAACTACCATATGACCCAGCAATCCCACTACTGGGCATATACCCTGAGAAAACCATAATTCAAAAAGAGACATGTACCAAAATGTTCATAGCAGCCCTATTTACAATAGCCCGGAGATGGAAACAACCTAAGTGTCCATCATCGGATGAATGGATAAAGAAGATGTGGCACATATATACAATGGAATATTACTCAGCCATAAAAAGAAATGAAATTGAGCTATTTGTAATGAGGTGGATAGACCTAGAGTCTGTCATACAGAGTGAAGTAAGTCAGAAAGAGAAAGACAAATACTGTATGCTAACACATATATATGGAATTTAAGAAAAAAAAATGTCATGAAGAACCTAGGGGTAAAACAGGAATAAAGACACAGACCTACTAGAGAATGGACTTGAGGATATGGGGAGGGGGAAGGGTAAGCTGTGACAAAGTGAAAGAGCGGCATGGACATATATACACTACCAAACGTAAGATAGATAGCTAGTGGGAAGCAGCCGCATAGCACAGGGAGATCAGCTCGGTGCTTTGTGACCGCCTGGAGGGGTGGGATAGGGAGGGTGGGAGGGAGACGCAAAAGGGAGGGGATATGGAAACATATGTATATGTATAACTGATTAAATGTGTTATAAGGCAAAAAAAATAAAAATAAATAAAAAAAATAAAAGAAAAAAAAAAAAGAGTGAGTAGCATCTTCAAGGAAGAGAATGCAAAAGGGAAAGAGCAGAAGACCCCATCAGATGAAAATATGATTTGTATTCCAAGAAAAGCAGTAAGAAATTAGGAATCACTGAAGATCAATGATGTAGCATAAGTTCCTTTTGTAGAAAGTAGAAGATAAAAAGCTCAGATAGCACAGTCCTACCTACAACCCACTCTGTAGACTGGAGCAGATCTCTGAAGGATGACGCAACATCAAACAGAACATAAAGCAAAAAGGGGCTTTAGTTTTATTTGTCCCACAGTCGTCACTGTTCACATGACCCCAAATACTCCACTGAAAAACTTAAAACTTCAGTTTGCTATTGACATGTCTCCAAATCACAAGTTAGCTGAATTTATTCCTTCCAAGGGCTCCTGGGGCTTCATGAAGGCAACCTCAACATGTGAGTTTTCTCACTCTGGTCTTCCCAACCTTCTTTTTTTCCAGGAACTTCCTTGGTAACCATGGCAATGTCTGAAGGGTGGTGAAGGGGGAGGGGGGAATGAATAAGCATCTTCTACAGGATTTAGCTCAGAGATGGCCAGAATTATAAATTATGATTTTCATGGACATGCACAACACTCATCTGATTGGAGCTTCATGCTTGGAAAATGAAAGGTTCGCTTCGGCTACACCCCCTGTGCTGTCCCAAGGCCCCCACCGATGTCCTATGTTTGGGGTCCCGCAGCAGTCTCTGTCACCTAATTTAATGCCGAAACCTGAGAAGACCCACGTCTCCCTTCCACAGACAGAGCATCAGCAAGAATGGGAACTGCAGCTCTGGCAGGAGGTCACAACCAGGCACCTTTATTGTTATTACTGAAGACCATGATCAGAGGCTCCGCCGTGAACATCACCCTTGACAGAGATCATTGTGAACAACTAGAATTCCATTTTATGGCTCCTCTTTAAAAAAACACACATATACTTGGGAAATGGCCCTTCTGAAATCCAGCCCTATCTTGATTCAATGCTTCTGTATTGTGTGACTGCCTCTGATTGCTGTGTGGTACAGTGGCAGAAGCTGAAAATAGCCTTACATCAAACTTAGTGATGCCAGTTACGATTTTTAAGTTGAAACAGGAAGCAACCCTTTCCAAGAACAATCCCTTATGTCAAACCAACTGTTAGAGCAGGGATGACCACCCTCACCGCAGTTGCCGTCTGCCCTGTCCTCCGAGGCTGCTGGGAGCCTCGCCTGGAGGGGCCGTGCTGCCCGTGACCTTGCACGTCTGGCTGCGGTGGCTCATGTCTTATTAAGGTTCAGGTACACTGAGGTGCATGCTGCCCAGGTGCTGGGCTTTTTGCTGTGGTGCGTAATATGAGACCCAGTCACACCTGTGTGACAGCCTTCAGGTTGAAAATGCAGGCTGTGCTATTTGCAGAGGGTTTATTGTAAATAGATTCTGCCTTCTCTAAAGGCACTGCTCTGGCATTAGGTAAAGTCAGAATGTCCTTTGATCCAGGGTCACAGAACCCGGAGGCCACAGAGGCATGCAAAAACTTTCATCCA
Organism: Mesoplodon mirus; assembly: GCF_964341445.2. Classification (NCBI taxonomy): domain Eukaryota; kingdom Metazoa; phylum Chordata; class Mammalia; order Artiodactyla; family Ziphiidae; genus Mesoplodon; species Mesoplodon mirus. The sequence goes on along the minus strand of NC_138989.1, from coordinate 82,798,520 downwards.
GAACAATCCCCAATTCTCACTTTATGAAAGGGATCGCCTGTGTATAGCTTTTGACAGTTATTATTGAATTCATGGTGGTTAAACCTAAAGTTCTATATCTTCCTTCTGGTGGTTCTTCTACCCACCTCTCCACTGGACGGTTTTATAGCCTACATCGTTGCTGGGGAGTTGAGAAGTGTAAAATTATAAAACATTAGACAGAGGAGCTGGTTCAACATTCTCACTCCATTTAAAGGTGAAGAAGCTGAGTGAATATTTCACTGTTTTTGTTTATATCTTTTTCCAGCCCATTGATTTTTTTTTCAAAACCTCACTGTCTTTTTCTGGCTCCCTGTTTGCCTGGCACATTCAATCTTTCTGTACGATTTCAAAAAATAAGTCAGCTTCATTCTCATAGATATTCTTCTGATGATGTTCTTTCTGTATCTACTCTGTAATCTGAGAAACGCATAAATGAAATGCTAACTCTCCTTTCTCTCATACATCAAATCATTTTATATTGGAGAAGGAACACAACGGGGAATATCACAGTTTGAAATTTATGTTGTTTTCCACTTTATTTTACCTGCCAGGAAGAACTACAAAGATCAGGATTCAGGGGCAGATTTTAGAAGCATCAAGTCCTCCAGATCACTATTTGAAATTTAGGATTTTTGAAATCTCTAATTTACATATATGTTTAGAACTAAGCAATGAACTAGTGAAGGCATGACCTGCGGGAAGAGGACTTCTTGGATGAAAATGTTATCAATGCTCTAGGAATTGTTCCATGAGCTTGGACAGGGTCTGAATGAAAAACCTAGGAGTTAGAAGCCAGGGTAGATTCAGCAGATCCAGCCATGACCTGGATCTAATCCCAGAGCAGTCAGACTAATACGGGGAAGTCCTTTAACAATGTGAACTACACTGTTCATTTTTAAATAAATAGAATTGTGCCTGGTAGTTTAAAATGGTATCTGGAAGACTCACAGTCATCGATGTAGCCGAGGCCTTTGGCACCTGACTAAGCTAGGCTCCAGGCGGGGTTAGAAACACTCCTCTCCCAGGTTCAACTGAAGAGCAAGCAGCATGGGCATCGTTCACCTGGGGATTGTGTTGAAAGCATCTGTCACTTTAAATTCATGGTGCTGTTTTAAGGTTTCTCTGTCATTCAAATCTGTGCTTCTTGAATACTCATCCAGGAAGAGGCTCTCCCTGGCACATGAGTAGACAAGTGCTATACTGAAGGTGTTCTTTCTATTATGTAAAATTTCCTCCATGGGTGGAGCTCTGGGAGTGTGACTGCTGACTTTAGCAGTGGCCTTGATCTTGCTTGTCCTCTGTCTTCATAAACAGCACTGTGAACGCCGCATCACAAGTAATGTAGGGACAGAGGTTCTTCTTAGCTCTGGATCCAACGAGATCATTATTTCCATCCTATTTCCTTTTCAGAGCAACAGAGACAACAAAGCCTTGACTTCTGGGCATTTTTCAAGAGCAATTAATGGAACAGTGAAGCTTGAATGCATTCCAACTTAGGGATAAAAAACAATATTTGTTAAAGTTCCATCAATGAATGTATTCACTGTCTCAGATAGATGTCTAGTAGATGGGTCACTGCAGACATGAAGACATGTAAATGAATGCTTCCTGCATGCCAGGCCCCATGCCAAGGGTTTTACTGACACAATTTTTTATTTAATTCTTAAAATATATCTTGAGATAAGCAAAGCTATAAATGAACAACTAATTGTCCCCAAGTCACAAACCTAGTAAAAGGTAGATTTAAAAATTCTAACTCAAATTTGTCTCACTTGAAACCTCATCTTTTCACTATGCCATTATTTCAAAATATGTATTTTTTAAAATTCTGAAAACTAGTCACTAAAATTGCAAGAGATTTCACATTTTCTTACAGACACTATCATATATTTGAAAAAGTATACAGAAAAAGCTTAATAGAAGTAATAGAAGATAATTACAAGAAAATATTTAGGGAAAAAAAGGACTAGAATACCAAAAGATGCTGAAGTCATTGCCATCAACACTAAAAACTGTATATATGCAGCCACATACAAAAATTATCAGAGCATTCCATTTTTCTACCAGTTTTGGTTTTGGGTTGTTTTTGCTTTTAATAGCTGAATCCTTAGGAACAAACTACTAGGTATAAAATAAATAAGATACAAGGATATAATGTACAGCACAGGGACTATACCAACCTTTATAATAACCTTCAAATGGAGTATATATTTAATAAAAATATTGAATCACTATGTAGCACACCTGAAACTAATATAACATTATAAATCAACTGTACTTTAACAAAAAATAAAAATAAAAAATAACTGATTTCTTGCTCATGAAATATTACAGAGAGTTCTCATTAAATTTCTAGACAAATTTTCTAGACATAAATAAATCTATCCAACTGCACTGGAATCTCAGAAAACAGATTCCTCTGCAGTTCTAGGCTGTTAGACTCTGTACTAAATCTGAGAGTTTGGAACAGTTATCAGCGCAGATTTTCCATAGTTGTGATGCCTGGGGAGTCTGACAAGAGAGCTACAGGGACCCCACACACTTGCTCTCAATAAATCAGGGTCTGTCGGAGAGACAAAACACCTTCACAGGAGAGTTCCAGAAAGGGAGTGTTTATATAGTAGGGGGACCCGGCAGCAAGAATGGGGTGTCTGTTACCAGGAAGAGGCAAGGCTGTGAGGGAGGGAGCCTTTATGTTCTTTTCTTAAGGAAAACTCTCATATGAAATGGACTTGTTCAACTCTTTTTGATCAGTCTATACAGTCAAGTTGGAAACTATTCTGAAGGGAAATGAACATAATTGGTATTTTGTAGTAATTTTGATGGAAGCACCACTGTGGAAACTTCTTTCTATTCTAACCTATGGGGAAGGTTACCTACTGAAAGTCATGTACATGTATAAATTTGCCTAGGAATTACACAATTTGAATATCTTGTTAGTCATTACACAATCTTAAATTTTGGTTTGATTCTACTGTCTTCCTATAGTCATGAAGGAGTAACATGGATACATAATACTTACTAGGCAACAGACATACATGTGTCACCAGGCTCTTGAGGGAGAGCTGTGGCCAGGAGCCCAGGCACTGCCCCTCCTGTTCCTGGCATGGAGGAGTCCTCTGACCTCGCTCTCCTGCTCCCAGCTCTGCCGACGCCACCCACTGGCCAAGAAGGACCAGAAGCCAGAGGACAATAGCATCCCTTGATGCAGCCAATGAAGGTCAGACTCTGACAGGGCACCACAAAGAGCAACTGGAAAATATCCACGACAACCCCCGGCAAGAGCGGGTGACAGTCGGAGACTCTCCCCTAGAACAGGTTTGGGAAAGGTGTAAGGAGAACAACAAAAACACGGCCAAGAATGACCGAGATGTGAATACGGGAACATGGCCAAGTGACACTCTACCTAACTTGACGTTAACATCGTGCTCTGTGTTCTGCATAGACATGATCATTCCAATATTACATATGAGAACACCGAGGCGCAGGAAATGTAAGTAAATTGCCGAAATTCATTCAGCGGGCAAGTGGCAGAATTGGGATTTGAAATAAGGCCTCTTGATTTCAAATCATATGCTTTTCCAGTAGGAAGCCCTCACCCCTGGCAATATGTGAGGAGCTGTTTGATTTCCCACTGGCCCAAGATGTAGCCCTAGTAAGGAAGATTAGATTTTCATCAACTCTATTTGCATCTATATTAGAAACAGCTGAAGGTCCTTGAGACTTGGGTATCCAAGAAATTCTTTAAATAACATGAAGAACAGGACTAGTCATTGAGAGTTTGTTTTTCCTTTTCCTTTTAATCTATTGAAGACACGCATACAGGAAGAAAATCTGCCACCCAGGCATTTTTTTCTCTTTGCCAGAGGCATTTCCGCCACTTGAGAGAAGAGATTGTCATTTATTTAATACTAGAGTGGTTAATATTTATGCTCAGTTGTCTGCTACTATCTGCCCCAAGACAATTTGAGCTAACTTTTAGAGTATAACTAGCAATGTGATTTGTAAAACTCAGATAAAAAAATACATGTCACCAAGTGTTGGGTTTGACCTCAATAAACTTCTCTTCCATTAACCTCCTTCAATAGTCCAACAATTCCCAAGAGGAAAGATAATTTCCCATACGTTCCTTATCTTAAGGAAAACACTCCTATGAAATGGACTTGTTCATCACTTATAATGAGTCCATATAATCTTTTTTCTATTTTTTACTGAAATATATTTGACATATAAAATTGTGTAAATTTAACACATACAATATGTAATTTGACATGTTTATTTATGTAATGTGATTGCCATTGTAGTGATAATTAGCACCTCTATCACAATACATAATCATCATTTGTGTTCGGTGGCTGGAATAATTAACTTCTAGTCTCTTAGAAAGTTTGATGATTATAATGCAATATTGTTGTCTATGTTCACTATTATATGCATTAGGTCTCCAAGGCTTAAATACCACCCTTTGAAAATTTATACCCTTAAACATCTATTCTTTTCCTCCCACTGGCCATCTCCTGGTAACTGCCATTTTACTCTGGGGTTTTGGGGGTTTTTTTTTTTTTGAGTTTGGCTTTCTTAGATTCCACATATAAGTGATATCATACAGTATTTGTCTTTCTCTGTCTGACTTATCTCACTTAGCATAATGTGCTGAAGGCCAATGTTGCCACAGTGAATAATGTTCCAGTGTGTATGTATACGTATATGTATATATGAATAAAATTCCAGTGAGATATATGTATCTCACATCTTTTTATCCATTCATCTACTGATTGGCACTTAGGTTATTTCCATATCTTGGTTATTGTGAATAGTGCTTCTATGAACATTCAGGTGCACATATCTCCTCAATACCCTGTTTTCTTTTCCTTTGGGTATATACCCAGAAGTGGAATTGATGGAGCATATGATACATCTATTTTTAATTTTTTGAGGATCCTCCAGACAGTCCATATAATATTAATTAGGAAACTATCCTGAAGGAAAATGAATATAATTGGTATTTTGTAGTAATTTTGGTGGAAGTATCACTGTGGAAACTTCTTTCTACTCTAACTTATGAAGAGGGCTGCAGATGGAAATTCCAGTGCATATATGTCATTTGCCTAGGAATTACACACATTAAATATGTTATTTGTCATTACTCAGTCTTAAATTTTAGTTTGCTTTATGTCTTTCTGTAGAAATGAAAGAGCAACATGGATACATAATAATAGGTAAAGACATATATTAAACTATTAACTATGCAATGGTCATCATCTAAGCACTGTTGGGAGGAGTGGACAAAAAGGTGCAAGGGATAAAATGAAACACACACATATGAACACACACACATACACACAGATCATCTTTGGAGCAAATGTTTTCACCATCTGATGGGATGGGTGGAACTCTCCTACAAGTTAATAGATAAGACAAATATGCAAAGAAATCACCAGTTTGCAGAACAACGCATGCATTGTTGTTTTTTTTTAAGACAAGCTGCAATTATTTATTTATTTATCTTTGTTCTTCAGCAAACATCTAAGAGGAAAGGAAAAACCAAAGAATAAGTAGTCAGTCAAATAATAAGGTTTGAACTTAGTCTGATAACAGCCAGGCTATGTATGGAGGTCAGATTCTTCTTGCTTGATGCAAATGGTAGCCAGGATACTTGCCAAGTACAGTGAAACTGGTGAGGCACGACTCCTAGTTTCTCTGAAGATTCAGTTGCCACCCATGACTGGGGAGCATCATAAGTTCAAAGGAGGCTTGTCGGCCCCAGTTTCCACTTATTCTGATTTTCAATTTTGTGGTCTCCGCTTTTATGGATGAGTTAAAAGGCACATAACCATTCAGTAATAATGAAGTACAACATGGCTGAGGGCTGAGATCATATATTTCCATTGGAGTTTATCTTTGTCCAAATTTCTTTCTTTTTTCTTTTTTAACATCTTTATGGGAGTATAATTGTTTTACAATGGTGTGTTAGTTTCTGCTGTATCACAAAGTGAATCAGCTATACATATACATATATCCCCATAGCCTCTCTCTCTTGCATCTCCCTCCCTCCCACCCTCCATATCCCACCCTTCTAGGTGGCCATAGAGCACCAAGCTGATCTCCCTGTGCTATTCAGCTGCTTCCCACTACCTATCTATTTTATATTTGGTAGTGTATATATGTCCAAGCCACTCTCTCACTTTGTCACAGCTTACCCTTCCCCCTCCCCTTGTCCTCAAGTCCATTCTCTACATCTGCATCTTTATTACTGTCCTGTCCCTAGATTCTTCAGAACTTTTTTTTTTTTTTTTACTTTCCATATGTGTGTGTTAGCATACAGTATATGTTTTTCTCTTTCTGAGTTACTTCACTCTGTATGACAGCCTCTAGGTCCATCCACCTCACTACAAATAACTCAATTTCATTTCTTTTTATGGCTGAGTAATATTCCATTGTATATATGTGCCACATCTTCTTTATCCATTCTGTTGATGGACACTTAGGGGTTGCTTCCATGTCCTGGTTATTGTAAATAGAGCTGCAATGAACATTGTGGTACATGATTCTTTTTGAATTATGGTTTTCTCAGGGTATATGCCCAGTAGTGGGATTGCTGGGTGATACAGTAGTTATATTTTTAGTTTTTTGAGGAATCTCCATACCGTTCTCCATAGTGGCTGTATCAATTTACATTCTCACCAACAGTGCAAGAGGGCTCCCTTTTCTCCACACCCTCTCCAGCATTTATTGTTTCTAGATTTTTTGATGATGTGCATTCTGACCAGTGTGAAGTGATATCTCATTGTAGTTTTGATTTGCATTTCTCTAATAATTAGTGATGTTGAGCATCTTTTCATGTGTTTGTTGGCAATCTGTATATCTTCTTTGGAGAAATGTCTATTTAGGTCTTCTGCCCATTTTTGGATTGGGTTCTTTGTTTTTTTGATACTGAGCTGCATGAGCTGCTTGTATATTTTGGAGATTAATCCTTTGTCAGTTGCTTCATATGCAAATATTTTCTCCCATTCTGACAGTTGTCTTTTCGTCTTGATTATGGTTCCCTTTGCCGTGCAAAAGCTTTTAAGTTTCATTAGGTCCCATTTGTTTATTTTTGTTTTTATTTCCATTTGTCTAGGAGGTGGGTCAAAAAGAATCTTGCTGTGATTTATGTCACAGAGTGTTCTGCCTATGTTTTCTTCTAAGAGGTTTAGAGTATCTGGCCTTATATTTAGGTCTTTAATCCATTTTGAGTTTATTTTTGTGTATGGTGTTAGGGAGTGTTCTAATTTCATTCTTTTACAGGTAGCTGTCCAGTTTTCCCAGCACCAATTATTGAAGAGGCTGTCTTTTCTCCATTGTATATTCTTGCCTCCTTTATCAAAGATAAGGTGACCATATGTGTGCAGGTTTATCTCCAGGCTTTCTATCCTGTTTCATTTATCTATATTTGTTTTTGTGCCAGTACCATACTGTCTTGATTATCGTTGCTTTGAAGTATAGTCTGAAGTCAGGGAGCCTGATTCCTCCAGCTCCGTTTTTCTTTCTCAAGATTGCTGTCACTATTCAGGATCATTTGTGTTTCCATACAAATTTTAAATTTTTTTCTCTACTTCTGTGAAAACTGCAATTGGTAATTGGGTAGGGATTGTGCTGAATCTGTAGATTGCTTTGGGTATTATAGTCATTTTTACAATATTGATTCTTCCAGTCCAAGAACATGGTATATCTCTCCATCTGTTTCTATCATCTTTAATTTCTTTCACCAGCATCTTATAGTTTTCGGCATACAGGCCTTTTGTCTCCTTAGGTAGGTTAATTCCTAGGTATTTTACGCTTTTTGTTGCCATGGTAAATGGGAGTGTTTCCTTAATTTCTCTTTCAGATTTTTCATCATTTGTGTATAGGAATGCAAGAAATTTCTGTGCATTAATTTTGTATCCTGCTACTTTACCAAACTCATTGATTAGCTCTAGTAGTTTTCTGGAAGCATCTTTAGGATTCTCTATGCACAGTAGCATGTCATCTGCAAACAGGGACAGTTTTACTTCTTTTCAAATTTGGATTCTTTTTATTTCTTTTTCTTCCCTGATTGTTGTGGCTAAAACTTCCAAAACTATGTTGAATAATAGTGGTGAGAGTGGGCAACCTTGTCTTGTTCCTGATCTTAGTGGAAATGGTTTCAGTTTTTCACCATTGAGAGCAATGTTGGCTGTGGGTTTGTCATATATGGCCTTTATTATGTTGAGGTAGGTTCCCTCTATGCCCACTTTCTGGAGAGTTTTTATCATAAATTGGTCTTCAATTTTGTGAAAAGCTTTTTCTGCATCTATTGAGATGATCATATGGTTTTTCTCCTTCAGTGTGTTAACATGGTGTATCACACTGATTGATTTGTGTGTATTGAAGAATCCTTACATTCCTGGGATAAACCCCACTTGATCATGGTGTATGATCATTTTAATGTGCTGTTGGACTCTGTTTGCTAATATTTTGCTGAGGATTTTTGCATCTATTCTCATCAGTGATATTGGCCTGTAGTTTTCTTTTTTTGTGACATCTTTGTCTGGTTTTGCTATCAGGGTTATGGTGGTCTCGTAGAATGAGTTTAGGAGTCTTCCTCCCTCTGCTATATTTTGGAAGAGTTTGAGAAGGTTAGGTTTTAGCTCTTCTCTAAATGTTTGATAGAATTTGCCTGTGAAGCCATTTGGTCCTGGGCTTTTCTTTGTTGGAAAATTTTTAATCACAGTTTCAATTTCAGTGTTTGTGATTGGTCCGTTTATATTTTCTATTTCTTCCTGGTTCAGTCTAGGAAGGTTGTGCTTTTCTAAGAATTTGTCCATTTCTTCCAGGTCGTCCATTTTATTGGCATATAGTTGCTTGAAGTAATCTCTCATGACCCTTTGTATTTCTGCAGTGTCAGCTGTTACTTCTCCTTTTTCATTTCTAATTCTATTGATTTGAGTTTTCTCCCTTTTTTTCTTGATGAGTCTGGCTAATGGTTTATCAATTTTGTTTATCTTCTCAAAGAACCAGGTTTTAGTTTTATTGATCTTTGCTATCATTTCCTTCATTTCTTTTTCATTTATTTCTGACCTGATCTTTATGCTGTCTTTCCTTCTGCTAACTTTGGGGGTTTTTGTTCTTCTTTCTCTAATTGCTTTAGGTGTAAGGTTAGGTTGTTTATTTGAGGTGTTTCTTGTTTCTTGAGGTAAGATTGTATTGCTATAAACTTCCCTCTTAGAACTGCTTTTGCTGCATCCCATAGGTTTTGGGTTGTCATGTTTTCATTGTCATTTGTTTCTAGGTATGTTTTGATTTCTTCTTTGATTTCTTCAGTGATCTCTTGGTTATTAAGTAATCTATTGTTTAGCCTCCTTGTGTTTGTATTTTTTACAGAATTTTTCCTGTAATTGATATCTAGTCTCATAGCGTTGTGGTCAGAAAAGATACTTGATATGATTTCAATTTTCTTAAATTTACCACGGCTTAATTTGTGACCCAAGATATGATCTATCCTGGAGAATGTTCCATGAGCACTTAAGAAGAAAGTGTATTCTGTTGTTTGGGGATGCAATGTCCTATAAATATCAATTAAGTCCATCTTGTTTAATGTATCATTTAAAGCTTGTGTTTCCTTATTTACTTTCATTTTGGATGATCTGTCCGTTGGTGAAAGTGGGGTGTTAAAGTCCCCTACTATGATTGTATTACTGTCGCTTTCCCCTTTTATGGCTGTTAGCATTTGCCTTATGTGTTGAGATGCTCATATGTTGGGTGCATAAATATTTACAATTGTTATTTCTTCTTTTTGATTGATCCCTTGATCATTATGTAGTGTCCTTCTTTGTCTCTTGTAATAGTCTTTATTGTAAAGTCTATTTTGTCTGATATGAGAATTGCTACTCCAGCTTTCTTTTGATTTCCATTTGCATGGAATATCTCTTTCATCCCCTCACTTTCAGTTTGTATGTGTCCCAGGATCTCAAATGGTCTCTTATAGACAGCATATGTACATGTTTTGTTTTTGTATCCATTCAGCCAGTCTATGTCTTTTGGTTGGACCATTAATCCATTACATTTAAGGTAGTTATTGATATGTATGTTCCTCTTATCATTTCCTTAATTGTTTTGGGTTTGTTAGTGTAGGTCTTTTCCTTCTCTTGTGTTTCCTGCCTAGAGAAGTTCCTTTAGCATTTGTTGTAAAGCTGGTTTGGTGGTGCTGAATTCTCTTAGCTTTTGCTATGTGTAAAGGTTTCAATTTCTCCGTCTAATCTGAATGAGATCCTTGCTGGGTGTAGAGTAATCTTGGCTGTAGGTTTTTCCCTTTCATCACTTTAAATATGTCCTGCCACTCCCTTCTGGCTTGCAGAGTTTCTGCTGAAAGATCAGCTGTTAACGTTATGGGGATTCCCTTGTATGTTATTTGTTGCTTTTCCCTTGCTGTTTTTAATATTTTTTCTTTGTTTTTAATTTTTGATGCTTTGATTAATATGCGTCTTGGCATGTTTCTCCTTGGATTTATCCTGTATGGGACTCTCTGCACTTCCTGGACTTGATTGACTATTTCCTTTCCCATATTAGGGAAGTTTTCAACTATAATCTCTTCAAATATTTTCTCAGTCCCTTTTTTTTCTTTTCTTCCACTGGGACCCCTATAATTCAGATGTTGGTGCATTTAATGTTGTCCCAGAAGTCTCTGAGACTGTCCTCAATTCTTTTCATTCTTTTTTCTTTATTCTGCTCTGTGGTAGTTATTTCCAATATTTTATCTTCCAGGTCACTTATTCGTTCTTCTGCCTCAGTTATTCTGCTATTGATTCCTTCTAGAGAATTTTTAATTTCATTTATTGTGTTGTTCATCATTGTTTGTTTGCTCTTTAGTTCTTCTAGGTCCTTGTTAAACGTTTCTTGTATTTTCTCCATTCTATTCCCAAGATTTCAGATCATCTTTACTATCATTATTCTGAATTCTTTTTCAGGTAGACTGCCTATTTCCTCTTCATTTGTTTGGTCTAGTGGGTTTTTACCTTGCTCCTTCATCTGCTGTGTATTTCTCTGTCTTCTTGTTTTGCTTAACTTACTCTGTTTGGGGTCTACTTTTCTCAGGCTGCAGGTTCATAGTTCCCGTCATTTTTGGTGTCTGCTCCCAGTGGGTAAGGTTGGTTCAGTGGGTTGTGTAGGCTTCCTGGTGGAGGGGACTGGTTCCTGTGTTCTGGTGGATGAGGCTGGATCTTGTCTTTCTGGTGGGCAGGACTGCACCTGGTGATGTGTTTTGGAGTGTCTGTGACCTTATTATGATTTTAGGCAGCCTCTCTGCTAATGTGTGGGGTTGTGTTCCTGTCTTGCTAGTTGTTTGGCATAGGGTGTCCAGAACTGTAGCTTGCAGTTTGTTGAGTGGAGTTGGGTCTTAGTGTTGAGATGGAGATCTCTGGGAGAGCTTTTTTTTTTTTTTTTTTTTTTTTTTTGCGGTATGCGGGCCTCTCACTGTTGTGGCCTCCCCCGTTGCGGAGCACAGGCTCCGGACGCGCAGGCCCAGCGGCCATGGCTCACGGGCCCAGCCGCTCCGCGGCATATGGGATCCTCCCAGACCGGGGCACGAACCCGTATCCCCTGCATCGGCAGGCGGACTCTCAACCACTGCGCCACCAGGGAGGCCCTGGGAGAGCTTTTGCCGTTTGATATTATGTGGAGCTGGGAGGTCTCTGGTTGACTAATGTCCTGAACTCGACTCTCCCACTCAGAAGTTCAGGCCTTTCACCCAGCCAGAGCACCAAGACCCTGTCAGCCACATGGCCAGGTACGTGGGGAGTTTCTTGCCTTTTGGGAAGTCTGAGGTCTTCTGCCAGCATTCAGTAGGTGTTCTGTAGGAGTTGTTCCACATGTAGATGTATTTCTGACGTATTTGTGGGGAGGAAGGTGATCTCCATGTCTTACTCCTCTGCAATCTTGAAGGTCCCTCAACACATGTATTGTTATGCCATTTTTGTAACTCACACACAAGATAATGCTGTCTTACACAGAGACATATACATGCATATATCAATAGAAATGGCCTAATAATACATTCCCCACACTGAGAATAGTGTTTCCATCTAAGGAATGTGAGAAGGAGGAATTGAGGCAGTGGTTAAAGAGCATTTACCTTCATCTATAAGACTTCAACTTTTATAAGGTGTATTTTTGCAAATTTCATGTATTTTTCAAAACCTTTATAATAATGCAAGTACTCTAATAGTGATGTGTAAAAAGTTGTATTAGCACAGATGAAGGAAATGTTAAATGTGTTTGTGTAATCATGGAAGCCATCTCAGAGGCGATGCCAATTGAATTTTGTCTAAGGATAAAGAGGAATTCTCTGATTACAAATGTGAGGGTGGGGGCATATCAAGAGAAAAGTAACAGAATGTGCAAGGACAAAGATATGGGACAAAATATGATGAGGTCACATTTTGGTGTGATTAACAGGTAGAAAGTGAGTGCAGACGGGGGGAATGGTGGAAGAAAAAGGTGGTTGTATTTGTAAGAGGCTTACCTGCGAGACTAAAGAGCTTAGATTAAGGATTACCAAATTTTAAACCATGACCCTTAGATAAACAGAAATACCTCCTGCCCTCCTTTAATGTTAATTGAAATTTCAAAAATAAATTAAGTATTGCAACTAAAAATGAAACAAAGAAATAACAGCTTTAGAATCACAAACACACATATAATTTAATCATACAATCTGTTCCTGGCTACAAGTTTTCTATTCTATGAATCATGAAAGAAAGACAGAAAACATATCTCACATTCAGTACTAACCTGTTTATACTGCTTTATTTCCATAGCCCACAATACAAATAAAGCAGCTTCCTGATTACATACAGATAAAAAAAAATGAGATAATACCCAAAGCCAGCAGGAGAACACCAGTTTATCTCATAATCAAATCCTAAAAGAGATTTTCTAGAAGTTAACTATGCCAAATTAATCAAACATTAATGTTTAAAAATTAAATTTTGGAGACATTTGACAAAAATGACCATCTCTGACCAGGGTTTTGCACAGGCTTCCTTCTCAGCCATGGCATGGGCAGCTGTGGACTTGTTCTCTGGATTCGTTCTCCCCCAGATGAGGTGTGCTTCTCTTCCTTTCAATCACTGTCAAAACCAGTGCCCTTGGAGACCTTCATTAAAGGAGAAGGCATTGGCATCACAATGTTTTTATCTGTGGCTGGAGCTTATCTCCAGATGCTGTAGTGTTTTCCCCTCAGTTTCAGGTTCAACATATTCCAAGTTCAATTGTATTTGCCGAATATGCTAAACTCTTTTGAAAATTATCATTTTGAGAAGTTGGAGGCATTTGGTATCTTTCCCTCATGTTCCAAAACCAGAGCAACTTCAGGTCGTAAATCTGGGCAAGCATATTTCCCTTTGACAAGATTGCGGAATGTTTTCTATGGGCTAATTTCAATAATTTATAAGCAGCGTATGACAGGTCTCCTGAGCCAACCTTCATGGTTCACCAAATTAAATTTTTTTTTTCCTTTAACACTGGATGTTAACAAAAGAAGCCAGTACATTGGATGGATGGACAAAAATGAAAGATTTTGGAACGGTGTCTATCACCTGATTCCCTCATTGTCCAATCCATAGACAGGGGCTCACGAGGAGTCTGTGCTTCTGGAGAGTCTGTGTTCATGACTCCTGGAACAGGGCTCAACTATGCAGACACCATTTTATCAACCACAAGCAAGTCTGGGGGCTGGGCGTTGTGTCTCACTGAGGAGAAAATTATTGCATGAACCACAGTAGAATGTGGCAAAGTGACAGTTGTTTTTTTTTAATAGTGCCTGTTGTTTTTGCCTATCTAAGAAAAAAAAAGCAGATTCTCACCAAGCCATTGAAGTAGCCAGAAAGAAGTTATCAATTGCATTGATGATTTTCTTCTAAAACCTTGGCAGAGTACAGAGGTTTTAAGTGTCTTTGGATAAACTTTTATCTTACTTATAAAGAAGGGCTATATAACTCAGAATATTCTTCTTACAGAGTTATCTTTTGATTGTTAATACACTGGGTCAAAATACATTCATCACGTCAACTCTAAAAAATGAGTCAACCCTTGGTTTTAGGTTTTCCCTTCTTGGAATAGTAAAAGCATCTTCAGAAAAAAATCCTGTACACAGGGAGAAAATAGTTTCACCTTTTTAAATTTCAAGTCTAATGGGAAGATACTCATACTCTGAGTGTTTAAAATCCTGATAGATTTTCAAATGATGTCGTTATGGAAAATAAGCAAATTCTGCTTATCACTTAGAATCTTCACAACTGCATCTTGAACAATCTACTATTCAATATAAGTTTGTAATTAACCACGTTGATGGCAAGAAGGAACTCTTCCTTTGGATCACTAGACAGGGTTTTCAAAGCTAATATTCCATGGTGAACAATCTAACGGGTTCCAGAAACAAAAACCTTGGTCTTTCCTTCGACTTTCTACTGAAAATCCCTATTACAAAGCCAGTATAGCTGGCATTTCATCAGTTAATGCTCCAATCATTTTTTTTCCTAAATTAATTCATTACATCAAAGAATTGTATTCAGCTGTAAAGCTATCATATCATCAGCTTTATTGTGACCTTCAGTGCTTGAGACAAATTGGGACTTTTTTCAGTCTTTTTTTTAGCCTCATAAGCATAAACCATAAGTTTGGGGAAATTGCTTTGCTGTAAAATTCATCACAATGAATAACATAACAGGAATGACATCATTCTTGAGATATTTAATAGTTTGATATGCTAAATTATTAATTTGGTGCTTGGCTATGGTGATAGTTAATTTTATGTGTCAACTTCACTGGGTTTCGGTGCCCAGAAATTTGTGAAACGCTATCTAAGGGGTTTCTGTGGAGGCATTGTTTAGATGACATTAACGTTTAAATCAGCAGACTTTGGGAAGCAGCCACATAGCACAGGGAGATCAGCTTGGTGCTTTGTGACTACCTAGAGGGGTGGGATAGGGAGGGTGGGAGGGAGATGCAAGAGGGAGGGGATATAGGGATATATGTATATGTATAGCTGATTCACTTTGTGATACAGCAGAAACTAAGACACCATTGTAAAGCAATTATACTCCAATAAAGATGTTAAAAAAAAAATCAGCAGAATTTGAGTAAAGCAGACTGCCGCCATAATGTGGGTGGGCCTCATCCAATTAGTTGAAGGTCTTAATAGACAAAGTCTGACTAAGGAAAACCAAGAGGAAGGAATTCTGCCAGCAGAAGACAGCCTTGTGACTCAAACTGCAGCATCAACACTTCCTTGGGTCTCTAGCCTGCTGGCCTTCTCTACAGATATAGGACTTGTCAGCTTCCACAACCCCATGAGCTAATTCCTTTAAACATTTTTAAAATATTTTAATTTTTTATATTTTAAATAAATATTTGCATATACACCTACATACACACACAGACACAGACACACACACATACATTCTATTGGTTCTGTTTCTGGAGAACCCTGACTAATATAACTGTGCATCTGGACAAGTTCACATTCTGGAATTTTTTTCTCAGTTTCCATTCCAAGTAAAATTTGGAAGCCCTTATAATGAACGTTTTCATCAGGTTTCCTCAAAGATATGACACTGAGAAAAAAAAATTATTTGTAATTATAAGTGTAAGTTCTCAGACTCTACCTTTTTTGTATAGTTTGCTTGAGTATGACTTGAATATTTTTCAAGTATCAAGAAGGACACATGATATTATTGCTCAGAATTTTTAGACATGAAATATTCTACCCCAAAATGCAATCCTGTTCTTTTTGATATAAGCCTTGTAAAATTTTCAATTTTATATTTCTGTCATCAGCTACCTAAAAGACAAGAAAAAATTAGTGACTGCTCACTCTTGCAGAGAAAGAAACAGAGCTAGTTGTTAACAGTAATTGGTGAAAGTCTTCCAAGTACATACTCTTTCCTGAGTCATGAAAAAAGAACTTTTTGCATATTTTCAATATACACCTGCATCCACAGTCTATCACTAGTCAGCAATTGGTGATCTCCACAATTAAACAAAAATTATTAGACATTGATGTTCTTTTGATACTTAGCTGGTAAAGCTAACATGAAATCTAACTCCTGAGGAAGACAGAGTAAGATACAGGGTTCAAAGATGCTTTTTGTGTACCAAATTAGAGTACAAAAATTAAATTTTAACAGGAATAATCAAAAACTTGATTAATAGTGGCTATGTGTGTAAGGATATATGATTTGCTAAAAAAAGAAGTCATTTGATAGGAGTCACAGAGTTGATTCAATGGTTCAAGGAGACTATCAAGTCCAGGCTTATTCAGCTGGGTTTCAAGGTCTTGACTTTGTCCTCAGGATTCAATCTTCATTGTCACAAGATGACTGCCATAGCTCCAGGCATCATTTCCAACACAAGAAGTAAAAGGGCAGCCAAAAAAATAAATAAATAAAGGATTTTCTCACTATAGTTCTCTTTTATCAAGAAGGAAGGTTTTCCCAGAGAAGTCCATCAGACCTCCTTTCATACACCACTTCCCAGAACTGGGTCACATGGTCCCCTAGAACATTCACTTTCTACAGGACCCAGAATTACTATGATACTGAGACCAACCATGATTTGTCCACCAAAGCTAAACACTTTGCCATCTTAACAAAACTGGAGTTTTGTTAGCAAGAAAAAATAGAAGCATAAACACTGGGTGGGCAGCTCACAAGCCAACAGCATCTGTCTACCTACATCAGTAGACATTTATTGTATCACATATGCATGTGAACATTATCCATAATTAACAAACATGCCACACTCTTTGTGATAGCACTGTTTATATCAAGTGCTTTCTCATTCTATAGGCAGCTTATTTCCATTTGCCATGAAAATTCTGCCAAGGGTTACTTCTTCTGTTTTTATTTAGTATTTATTATTTTTTTAATTTGCATTGTGAAATCATGTAAGGTTTTACATGTGTCAAATATAAATTTATCCAATTCAGTGACATTTCTCAAACCACCCCACACCTTTATTCAGACATACTCTCTCCACTCCAGGTAAAGAATCATTAGTTTAAAATGTACCCTAATAGGATGCCATCTGAGGATTTAAAGTGGGAAATGGCAAAAGGTTAATGACAGATGTATGGGGGAACTGGCAGCCAAAAGCCAGTTAGAAAGGGAATAAAACACTCTACCAAGGGAGTGATGTGACAGAGCTGTCACTGTCCACATGACCCTTTGTTCCTAAAAGCACTTAAAGCAAGAGACCAAATGCTACCAGGTAAGGAGGCTAAAAATGATTTCCAAGTCAGTGATAATCACCCATATTCTGCTGATTCAAGATTCTTAAAACTGAAAGAATGCACTAATAATGTACAGTTGTGGATGTCTACTTCAGCTAATTTACTTTCTGGATATTAAATAATACTGATGGCATCACCACGCAGAATACATAAAACAGAAGTTACTGAGAATGAAGCTTTATGACAACCTCACGGTAATACGTCTGTTACAATAGTCCATGTCCCACTTCCAGTCAACACACTGTAAAGACAAACTCTGAATCACTTTGCAAAACAAGGTTTTCACAAACAATTTGCAAGAGCCTCAGAGAATTTCTCCTAACTACAGAAAAAACAATGCTTCCATTTTAAACATAATCACTGAGCTATACCCAGTTTGTTCTGTGAATTGCCATCTTCTTAGAAGTTGGTATAACTAACCTAGCTCAGAAACATGGCGTCTGTAACCGACAGGAAAATGTTTGACCCCATCCATTCCCCTTTCCCCCTCCCACACTCCACCCTCTTAACCACAGTACGGGTACTCTTTCCTGAGACGTCAGAATTATGTGCTGCCCATTTTCCTAAATGTTTGTAACTGCAGCCTCTCAAAGACAGCAATGCAAAAAGTACAGGAGATTAAGCCTTGTGATTGGATTCTTTCATAAATCAGTGTGATTGAGGACAGAGACACCCAGTCCCGGTGCTTGGGGTTTCAGTGGAAAAACTGCAGCATGTCTCAAATTATTTGAAAAATAAAAGATCCCAGGAATAATCAGAGAAGAGTGAATCCCAGTCCAGAAGGCCCCTGTACAAATGCATCCCAGATAGGATTCAGGTCTGTCGTGTGCTCACCAGCACATAGCTCAGCTTCAGACTTGAGAGAGGGGTGCTCCCCTTACACAGAGGTACTGAGCAAAGGCTTCGGGGAGCAGTGGGGCCAGATGTCTCACAAATGTCTGCCCCCAGCCCAGACCTGTCCTCTGAGGTCAGGCTTGAATATCACTCTGTTCACAGGACACGGTATTTCCCAAACTGGACGTTAGATCCTGCCAACCCCCCCTTCTCCCAGTGTTTTCCATCTCCACGGATGCCACCAATGCCCCAAACTAGCTCATCTAGACCTGTAGGAATCACCTACCGCCCCAGGTTACACATGCCAGCTGTCATCAATCTCATCCTTCCGGCCTCCTAAGCATCTCTCAAACATGCCTGTTTTTCTCCATCCCTGTTACCACCACGTAGTCTGAGCCAAGGTCATCATCCTCCTGTAACACGCACTCGCTTTCCACTGATCAACCAACGTCCACATTGCAACCCTTCTTCCCACATCTGACTCCCCCGCCCACTACAGCTGAAGTGGTCTTCTCAAAACGAAACCTGATTTCACGACCCCATCCCCGTCCCACCTCCACCCTCCCTAAAGCCCTACGTGGATGCTTTGCTCTTAAAATCAAGACACACTGCTTCCTGTGGTCTCCACCACCTTTGCCGATGCTGTTCTCCAGCTGGTTTATACCAGGCACCACCACCCTTTCTTTTTCCACCACATTTGCCATTTATTTTTAGTCTACTCTGCTCCTCCACTCTCCAGGCTTTGGCACACTCTGTGTCTCCCCCTGGAACACGTTACCTCCCTCTTCACCCAGATAACTCTCTCCCTGAGCTCAGGTTATTGAGAAAGCCAGTCATGAGGCCACGACTACAGGCTGATGCTTGAAGTAGGTGATGCTGTCCCAGGGCAGGAGGGAGAGAGCGAGGGAAGGCAGGGTGAGAAGCAGAGCCAAGTGTCCTATGACCACCCCAGCCAGAGTTCCATGAGGTGGGAGCTTTGGTCCACTGGCCACAGGGACATCTCGGACAGGCTGCTCAGGCCCTAGTGCCTTAGAACAGCCCATGGGAGGGAGGAGAGGCAATGGGTCTGCCCATCTCTCTCCAAGGTCTTTTTTTTCTCATTGGTCAAAAAGTTTTCCCACCAGGAGTGGGAAAACTGCTGGTTCCAGATTGTAACTTCCAACTTAATTATTTGGGAAGCCAGAACCCAACCCATTTTGTACCATTGTATCCAAGTCCTGAAGTGATTGGAAAAAATGGACTCTGGGTGAGACTTAGGAGGCCACCAAGGAGGAGAGTCTGGCCTTTTTAGCCACTTGCTCCAGGCAGCAGGGGGTCAGCCTAGATGGACAACATAGCGGGACATTATGTCCATGGTGACACATTCCGAGGATGTGGCTGTACCGCTTGCAATGACAATAGTGCTATTTAAAACAATTTTAATGGCACTATTCACAATAGCCAACACATGGAAGCCACCTAAGTGTCCATCAACAGGTGAATGGATAAAGAAGATGTGGTGTATATATATATACATATATATATATACAATGGAATACTACTCAGCTATAAAAAAGAATGAAATAATGCCATCTGCAGGAACATGGATGGACCTAGAGATTATCACTCTGACCGAAGTAAGTCAGACAGAGAAAGACAAATATAAGATATCACTTACATGTGGAATCTAAAAAATAGTACAAATGAACTTATTTACAAAACAGAAACAGACTCACAGACAGAAAACAAACTTATGGTTATCAAAGGGGAAGGGGTGTGGGGAGGGATAAATTGGGACTACAGGATTAACAAATACACACTACCATATATACAATAGATAAACAACAAGGATTTACTGTATAACACAGGGAGCTACATTCAAGATCTTGTAAAAAACCTATAAGGGAAAAGAATCAAAAAAAAAGAATATATATACAGACACAACCAAGTCACTTTGCTGTACAGCTGAAACTAACACAATATTGTAAATCAACTATACTTCAATTAAAGAAAACTTTTTAAACAATTTAATCATGTAGAAAATGTGTGTATAGTACAATACTAAGGGAAAATTGAATTTTAAAAAACTGAGTATAAATTCTGTTTCTATACACTTTTTGGCTCTTTTGAAATTTTTCTTTTAAAGCATTTAATATCTTTATAAGTTTGTAAAATGGAAGAAAAGAGTATGTCAAGAAGAGGATTCAACAGGTTTCACAGTAATCACTTAGGAAAGTGCAAGACACAAAGGGACCAGGTACACTCCCAGGGCAGCCAGACCCCAAGGTGGGAAGAGGAAGGGCCCAGCCCTGAAGGAAAGCTAGGAAGTTAAGGCCATTTTCTGAAGAATCTTGTACACCCAGGCCTTGGTTTCCCTATCTGTAAATTTCAGGTAAGATCTTCACCTGGTTTTACTGAAGAGAAAGTGAGGAAATGCATTTGTCAGCTGACTTAGATACGTGATACCACACTTCCTTTCTAACTGCTGCAATGTGGAGAGATTTTCTTATGGCACTTTCCATCTCAGTGACCATGGGCTTTTTCAGATTTATCTTTTTTTCTGTAACTCCTCTCTAACTAACTTTATATGACAGTGCAGTAAATAACAGATGTGAAACTTTTCACATCTGTACTGAAAAAAAGTGCTACAAAATAAAGTTGTATAAAGCCTCAAGCTATCATGATAACTGAACAGCAGAGAATAGTTCAAAATACTTTGAAAAAAGATTGTTGTGGAACATCTGCATCTCAACAGAGATTTTCTTTTAGAGTTGTGACTGTTTTGTACTTTCCAAATTTTCTACCATAGGCATAAATGTCTTGTCTTTCAAGAAAAATATATTCTTCTAATATTTTAAATGAAATGATATATCAGTTTAAGACACATTTTTAAAAGATCATGTGCAATGCTGATAGTATGCGGTGACTCTGTCATTCCCATAAGAATGGCAAATATATTCAATCGTCCTGGAAAACAAATGGCACATAACATTTAAATGATCACACTCGTTGGTGCAGTAATATTACACTTCCAAATCTCTCCCAAGGAAAACGTTTCAAATGTGGATGACATTTCATGCACAAAGAAATGTGAGAGAAAAAATGTTGATTCTATTTCATATACAATCGTGAAAAATTAGAAAATGTCCCAAAACAGTGAATGATTAAGGAAATTGAAAAGTATCCAGACCAGAGGGCAGAGAGCAGAAGCAAGAAGTACAATCCTACAGCCTGTGGGAAAAAAACCACATTCACAGAAAGATAGATAAGATGAAAAGGCAGAGGGCTATGTACCAGATGAAGGAACAAGATAAAACCACAGAAAAACAACTAAACGAAGTGGAGATAGGCAACCTTCCAGAAAAAGAATTCAGAATAATGATAGTGAAGATGATCCAGGACCTCAGAAAAAGAATGGAGGGAAATATTGAGAAGATGCAAGAAATGTTTAACCAAGACCTAGAAGAATTAAAGAACAAACAGAGATGAACAATACAATAACTGAAATGAAAAATACACTAGAAGGAATCAATAGCAGAATAACTGAGGCAGAAGAACAGATAAATGACCTGGAAGACAGAACGTTGGATTCCACTGCTGTGGAAAAGAATAAAGAAAAAAGAATGAAAAGAAATTAAGACTGCCTAAAAGACCTCTGGGACAACAATAAACATAAAAACATTCACATTATAGGGGTCCCAGAAGGAGAAGAGAGAGAGAAAGGACACAAGAAAATATTTGAAGAGATTATAGTTGAAAACTTCCCTAACACAGGAAAGGAAATAGCCACCCAAGTCCAGAAAGCACAGAGAGTCCCATACAGGATAAACCCAAGGAGAAACACACTGAGACACATAGTAATCAAAGTGGCAAAAACTAAAGACAAAGAAAAATTATTGAAAGCAACAAGGGAAAAAGGACAAATAACACAAGGGAACTCCCATAAGGTTAACAGCTGATTTCTCAGCAGAAACTTTACAAGCAAGAAGGGAATGGCATGATATACTTAAAGTGATGAAAGGGAAGAACCTACAACCAAGATTACTCTACCCAGCAAGGATCTCATTCAGATTCGATGGAGAAATCAAAAGCTTTACAGACAAGCAAAAGCTAAGAGAATTCAGCACCACCAAACCAGCTCTACAACAAATGCTAAAGGAACTTCTCTAAGTTGTAAACACAAGAGGAGATAAGGACCTACAAAAACAAATCCCCCAAAATTAAGAAAATGGTAATAGGAACATACATATCGATAATTACCTGAAATGTGAATGGATTAAATGCTCCAACCAAAAGACACAGGTTCGCTGAATGGGTACAAAAACAAGACCCACATATATGCTGTCTACAAGAGACCCACTTCAGACCTAGAGGCACATACAGAGTGAAAGTGAGGGGATGGAAAAAGATATTCCATGCAAATGGTAATCAAAAGAAAGCTGGAGTAGCAATACTCATATCAGATAAAATAGAATTTAAAATAAAGAATGTTACAAGACACAAGGAAGGACACTACATAATGATCAAGGGATCAATCCATGAAGAAGATGTAACAAGTATAAGTATATATGCACCCAACATAGGAGCACCTCAATACATAAGGCAACTGCTAACTGCTATAAAAGAGGAAATCGACAGTAACACAATAATACTGAGGGACTTTAACACCTCACGTACACTAATGGACAGATCATCCAAACAGAAAATTAATATGGAAGCACAAGCTTTAAATGACACAATAGACTAGATAGATTTAATTGATATTTATAGGACATTCCATCCAAAAACAGCAGATTGCACTTTCTTCTCAAGTGCGCACGGAACATTCTCCAGGATAGATCACATCTTGGGTCACAAATCAAGCCTCAGTAAATTTAAGAAAATTGAAATCATATCAAGCATCTTTTCTGACCACAATGCTATGAGATTAGAGATCAATTACAGGGGAAAAAAACATAAAAAACAGAAATACATGGAGGTTAAACAATACGTTACTAAATAACCAGAAGATCACTGAGGAAATCAAAGAGGAAATAAAAAAATACCTAGAGACAAATGACAAGGAAAACACAACAACCCAAAACCTATGGGATGCAGCAAAAGCAATTCTAAGAGGGAAGTTTATAGCAATACAAGCCTACCTCAAGAAACAAGAAAAATCTCAGATAAACAATCTAACCTTACACCTAAAGGAACTAGAGGAGACGAACAAACACAACCCAATGTTAGCAGAAGGAAAGAAATCATAAAGATCAGAGCAGAAATAAATGAAATAGAAACAAAGAAAACAATAGCAAAGAGCAATAAAACTAAAAGCTGGTTCTTTGAGAAGGTTAACAAAATTGATAAACCACTAGCCAGATTCATCAAGAAAAAGAGGGAGAGGACTCAAATCAATAAAATTAGAAATGAAAAAGGAGAAGTTACAACAGACACCTCAGAAATACAAAGCATCCTAAGAGACTACTGCAAGCAACTCTATGCCAATAAAATGGACCACCTTGAAGAAATGGACAAATTTTTAGAAAAGTATGACCTTCCACAAGTGAACCAGGAAGAAATAGAAAATACGAACAGACCAATCACAAGTAATGAAATTGAAACTGTGATTAAAAATCTTCCAACAAACAGAAGCCCAGGACCAGAAGGCTTCACAGGTGAATTCTATCAAACATTTAGAGACGAGCTACCATCCATGCTTCTCAAACTCTTACAAAAACTTGCAGAGGAAGGAACACTCCCAAACTCATTCTATGAGGCCACCATCACCTTGATACCAAAACCAGACAAAGATACTACAAAAAAAGAAAATTACAGACCAATAGCACTGATGAATATAAATGCAAAAATCCTCAACAAAATAATAGCAAACAGAATCCAACAACACATTAAAAGGATCATACATTATGATCAAGTGGGATTTATCCTAGGGATGCAAGGATTCTTCAATATACACAAATCAATCAATGTGATACACCATATTAACAAATTGAAGAAGAAAAACCACATGATCATCTCAATAGATGCAGAAAAAGCTTTTGACAAAATTCGACACCCATTTACGATAAAAACTCTCCGAAAAGTGGGCATAGAGGGAACCTACCTCAACATAATAAAGAACATATATGACAAACCCACAGCAAACATCATTGGCAATAGTGAAAAACTGAAAGCATTTCATCTAAGATCAGGAACAAGACAAGGATGTCCATTCCCACCACTATTATTCAACATAGTTTTGGAAGTCCCAGCCATGGCAATCAGAGAAGAAAAAGAAATAAAAGGAATACAAATTGGAAAAGAAGAAGTAAAACTGTCACTGTTTGCAGATGACATGATACTATACATAGAGAATCCTAAAGATGCCACCAGAAAATTACTAGAGCTAATCAATGAATTTGGTAAAGTTGCAGGATACAAAATTAATGCACAGAAATCTCCTGCATTCCTATACACTAATGATGAAAAATCTGAAAGGGAAATTAAGGAAACACTCTCATTTACCACTGCAACAAAAAGAATAAAATACCTAGGAATAAACGTACCTAGGGAGACAAAAGACCTGTATGCAGAAAACTATAAGACAGTGATGAAATAAATTAAAGATGATACAAACAGATGGAGAGATATACCATGTTCTTGGATTGGAAGAATCAACATTGTGAAAATGACTATACTACCCAAAGCAATCTACAGATTCAGTGCAATCCCTATCAAATTACCAATGGCATTTTTTACAGAACTAGAACAAAAAATCTTAAAATTTTTATGGAGACACAAAAGACCCCGAATAGCCAAAGCAGTCTTGAGGGGAAAAAAATGGAGCTGGAGAAATAAGACTCCTTGTCTTTAGACTATACTACAAAGCTTCAGTAATCAAGACAATATGGTACTGGCACAAAAACAGAAATATAGATTGATGGAACAGGATAGAAAGCCCAGAGACTGACACACCTATGGTCAACTAATCTATGACAAAGGAGGCAAGGATATACAATGGAGAAAAGACAGTCTCTTCAAGAAGTGGTGCTGGGAAAACTGGGCAGCTACATGTAAAGGAATGAAATTAGAACACTCCCTAACACCATACACAAAACTAAACTCAAAATGGATTAGAGACCTAAATGTAAGACCGGGCACTATAAAACTCTTAGAGGAAAACATGGGAAGAACACTCTTTGACATAAAGCACAGCAAGATCTTTTTTGATCCAGCTCCTAGAGTAATGGAAATAAAAACAAAAATAAACAAATGGGACATAATGAAACTTCAAAGCTTTTGCACAGCAAAGAAAGCTACAAACAAGATGAAAAGTCACCTCTCAGAATGGGAGAAAATATTTGCAAATGAATCAATGGACCAAGGACTAATCTCCAAAATATATAAACAGCTCATGCAGCTCAATATAAAAAAAACAAACAACCCAATCCAAAAATGGGCAGAAGACCTAAATAGATATTTCTCCAAAGAAGACATACAGATGACCAAGAAGCACAGGAAAAGCTGCTCAACATGACTAATTATTACAGAAATGCAAATCAAAACTACAGTGTGGTATCACCTCACACAAGTTAGAATAGGTATCATCAGAAAATCAACAAACAGTAAATGCTGGAGAGGGTGTGGAGAAAAGGGAACCCTCTTGCACTGTTGGTGGGAATGCAAAGATACAGCCACTATTGAGAACAGTATGTAGGTTCCTTAAAAAACTTAAAATAGAATTACCATATGACCCAGCAATACCACTACTAGGCATATACCCAGAGGAAACCATAATTCAAAAAGACATATGCACCCCAATGTTCATTGCAGCACTATTTACAATAGCCAGGTCATGAAAGCAACCTAAATGCCCACTGACAGACGAATGGATAAAGAAGATGTGGTACTTATATACAATGGCATATTACTCAGCCATAAAAAGGAACAAATTGGGTCATTTGTCGAGATGTGGATGAATCTAAAGACTGTTATACAGAGTAAAGTAAGTCAGAAAGAGAAAAACAAATATCGTATATTAACACATATATATGGAACCTAGAAAAATGGTACAGATGAACCGGTTTGCAAGGCAGAAATAGAGACACAGATGTAGAGAACGAACGTATGGACACCAGGGGGGAAAGCGGCAGGGGGGTAGGGCAAGAAAATAAAAAAGTATCCATATTGTGAATAACATAAGAACACTAGAAACTAAATCTGTAAAGAATTTTAACTTTTTTTCATGGAAAGTTTAAACATGCACAAAGTACAGAAAATGGTATAATGAATTCCCAAGTTCCCATCACCCGGCTGCAACAAAGATCAACACATTACCAAACCTACTTCATTTATCGTCCCATCTACTTCACCCCTCTCAAACACATATTTCAAAGCAAAGCTCTCACACTCATATCCTTTCTTCTATAAAGTCTTCAGTATGGGTGCTTCCAAGGTAAGGACTTTTAAAACATCATCGCAACATCATTAGTACATTTAAAATGTTAATAATAATTCCTTAACATAATCAAATATCTAGTCAAGTCATGAGGAATTTTAATTCTTCTAATGACATGGGAAATGCTTATGATAATGTTAAGGGGAAAAGCAGGATACAAGTCTGTCCCTTATTCAAATACATAAAAGCAAGTATAGAAAGAGATTATAAGGAATACGAGGGTATGCTTAAGTTTAATATCCATAATCTCGGCTGTCCACAAGCCCCCAGCAAGGACCCTGACTTGTCACATTTTTGATGCCCTCCCTGCCCGGGTTCCGTGCGGGTATGTGAACTTGGGGGTGGGGGGCATTTACGGGCTGAACCAAGCCCACCCCCAGACCACGCCTCCCATGAGCTCCATCTTCTCTGCAGACCCCTGTGCTTATAATTTGTGGGAAGATACAGGTATCAATTTGGGGATTTCCCAAATCCTTGTGAAATTTTCTTCTCAGATGTCAAGAGATCTAACATAGCAAAATGTTTAATAAAGTTTCTTTCTGTTGGAGAGATGATGATTTCAAATGTATTTTTGAATACCTTTCTTTCTCTTTCATTTAAAAAACCAGAGTAAACACATGCCCTGTCACAATAGCTGGTTGTGAGAATTCAATTAGCCAACGTTTCCCAGGTGCCTGCTCACCAGAGTACCCAGAGCATGTGAGCCCTTTGAGAATGGAGGTAATTGTGCCATGCACTGCGTTTATCTCTGGGGATAAAAAGAGGAATATAGAGCACTGGTCTTCCGTCTAGGAGGAACATACTGAGTAAATTTTATTTATTTTCTCTACTTCACCACAAAACTGAACATTACTTTTTACAGTTATTGAACTATATGATCTAATTATAAGCAGCATAAACACAACCTGGCTTTTTTCTCTAAGCCTGTGGGCTCCCTCTAGCATCTTGAGTTAAACCCTCTTAAATCCCTCATGTTCTTCAACCACTTAAAGGGCATTATTTCCTTGTTCCACTTAACATTCAAGTAGGAAATCTCTGCCATACTATGTATTTTCAAAATTGAATAAAAAGGCAGTGTGACAAAAGCAAATTTGTCATGAATGACTGGAATCCTTTCTTAAGCCACTATCTAGATTTCTCTAACACAAACTTGAACGATAGGTGTGTTACTGGCTAATAATCATTTTAGATGAAGATATTCTAAAGATCTGTGTTTACCTGTATCTAGCTATGACATACTGTATTCATGAATGTAAACTGGTAAAAGATAACTTGGATTTTGAGTCTGAATCCTTTAAAAAATTCATGATTCTGATGGGAAGTAGGAAATCAGTGGTTGTGTCCCAGCTTTTTTCTTTACTGGTAGAGACATCACTTCCCAGGAGCCATTCTCCCCTCCAGCCCAGGACTCAATAGTGACTGTGTAAGACACTGCCACCCACTAAACAGACTATATTTAGATCTTGAAGCAAGTGGTGTAACCTGTCAAGTACAATTCAAAAAATGCTGGTGGTTTATAAATATGATTCTTTTAGTAGTGCAAAATAAGTATATTCTTAACAATGCTTGTAAAGAGAAAAAAAAAAAATTCAAGCCTGCTGTCCTTAGAAAGCATATGCGTCCCAGACAATTTAACAAGAAATAGCCCCAAAGTAAGATTCACAAGTAATCTCTGTAGGTGATGGGCATATGTGCATAAGTGTGTATGGGTTATATGTGCATGTGTGTGTGTGTGTGTGTGTGTGTGTGTGTGTTCTACTCAACAATCTACATTATCTCCTTCATTTTCTTATTCTTAATTTCTTCTTGTAATTATTATCAACATCCCACACGCTAGATTTCATACTGCAAGTCTGAAAGTTAAGTTTCCCTTTTAAAAACATAAGTGAGTCTATTCAGGAATCTAAAGAAAACTAATTATAACACCACATTTATTTTCCTTGGCTATCTTTGGTTTTGCCTTCTTTTTATTAAACAAAAAATTATTATTTAGGGAAGGTTGACTGGCTGTTTACGTGCCTTGTGTGGGGTGTGTGTATGTGCAATACTGACTCACAAAGGAGAAAAATAATGAAAGAGTCATTATGGAATCTTAAAAAGATGGAGATATCCCGCTGATCTTGTGTCTATTCTCCTTGTACTCATTTCAAGAATTCTGGAATTGGCTTCTCGATTATGCTGAGGCTAACCAGGAAGCCAAAAAAAAGAAAAGGAAAAAAAAATTGTCCACCTACTAAATAAGAGCTCTCAGGGTTTCAAAGCCCCAAATACTCAGCACCTTCAAAGCAACCTCCATAAAATGGACTTAATGAATGACTTAAATGAAAAAGAGTAATAATTACACAATTAGAAAATAATACTAAGCAGAAACAGCACGCACATTCTCTTCCAGCTCCTTCCTCCACTTTCCAGGGCTAGACCTGACCTATGTCTCAACCCCATTGATTTGTCCTCCCTTGAAAGAAAGTAAATGGCACAGCATGAATCCAGGGTGCAGCACATCACACGCAGAAACTCTGCTCCTGAAGGGTTTTCAGGAGGACCGAACAGGCCACAGATGGTGGAGTAAAGTTCAGAAAAACGCCAGGGCATCACGGACACTGATCCACCCATCCTATCTGACTACAGCAAATGGGATCCTTGCAAAGCCTTGACTGATCAGTTTCTATGCTGATCTCACTTCATCGATGGCCTGTGGGCACATGCAGATACTTTCTAGCTCAGTGTGGCACACACACACCACACAAGGCACATAAACAGCCAATAAAGCTTCCCTAAGTAATAAAAATTTTAAAAATAAAAAGAAGGCAGGGT
Organism: Mesoplodon mirus; assembly: GCF_964341445.2. Classification (NCBI taxonomy): domain Eukaryota; kingdom Metazoa; phylum Chordata; class Mammalia; order Artiodactyla; family Ziphiidae; genus Mesoplodon; species Mesoplodon mirus. The sequence goes on along the minus strand of NC_138989.1, from coordinate 82,769,151 downwards.
TTCCCTGGTAGCTCAGTGGTTGAGAGTCTGCCTGCCGATGCAGGGGACGCGGGTTCGTGCCCCGGTCTGGGAGGATCCCACATGCCGCGGAGCGGCTGGGCCCGTGAGCCATGGCCGCTGAGCCTGCGTGTCTGGAGCCTGTGCTCCGCAGCGGGAGAAGCCACAAGAGTGAGAGGCCCACGTACCACAAAAAAAAAAAAAAAAAAAAAAAAAAAAGAAGGTAAAACCAAAGATGGTCAAGGAAAATCAACATGTTGTTATAATTAGGTAACACTTACTTTAACAATTCCATTTGGATATTTTCCATAAACCAAAAGTAGGTTATATCCCAAGATCCACATTTCTCCTAAAGTGATGCTGCCCAGGTATGGCTGCAGCCTGAGGGGGAGGGCATCCTGCTGAGGCAGTCAGGCCCCCTGGAAGTCCACACCTCGCCCCATGCCAAGTAGTCTTCCACACCACTCCCAGACAGCCCCAGCTGCCCTTGGAAAAAAGATCTTGTAAAGGCACGCAATTATTTACAATTAGAAGACAGTGAATTTCTCTTCATTGTATTGCAATTTGAATGTAAATTATCAAATTGTCTATGTAGATTAAAGTCTTCATGTGTGCATCTCTTTTCATCACCACTGATCTTACTGTTATCAGCCTCATGCTTGCTGGACTGTATCAGAACATATCAAGAAAGCATAAGATTATGTATCTAATCAAAAAGTTTTTAAAACTCACACAATTCGTCAACACAAATTTTGCCTCTTGTCAGTTAAGATGACACAATAAATTAAATGCTAAACTGGGACAATTTTCAATTAGAACTGTATTAGTACACCTCAGTTCCCAGTCCCCCTCCCCCAGTCAGGACAGTGCATCGCCTTGGAGGCCTGCCTGGAAGAGAAGGCAGAGAAGAGGAGGGAGCAGAACGCCCAGTGGCTTCAGTTCAGCAGGTGAAGAATCATCACGCGCCATTTGCTTACCAGTGTTTCTGCTCCTCTATTTTATTGTTCCTATTTATTTACGTGTGTGTGTGTGGCACGTATGCATGTGTGTCTGAGTCCACCAGAATTTCATTTTCTACATATAATCCACTACATCCCACAGAGGATTGGAAGCAGGTGTCATTCACAGGTAAGTAATGTATGCAAGTCACTCCTAGGAGAACTTCCTGAACACAAAGACAGTAGCTAGTCGCAGGGGTTGCAAAAGTTGGATGGTGAGACAGCTTATTTCTAGCCACAGTGGTTCTGAAGGCTTAACAGAGAGAAGGGATCTGAGTGGGCCTTGAAATGACGTTAGGATAGGTGTGAAAAGAAGACAAAAGACGAAGATTTAGAAAACAAAAAAGGCACATGATTCGAACACTTCAGTGTGGTTACCATTATTGTCACTACTTCTAATAATACGACCACTACTGCTGTTACTGTGGTGACCCTGGTGATGAAGATGACGGTGGCGATGACGTAGTACACTGGGAACGATATTAGAACACACTCAAAGCAAAATCCTAAAACAGAAACTTAAAAAGTTGACTGAAGCAAATGGTTTGTGAAATGGGAGTAGTAATAGAAAACACAGCTTAAAGTGGAAATGGGATCTGAACTGTGGAGGCCTAGAAGCCCCAAAACACAAGGTGTTTAGATTTTCACCTGTAGGTCACAGGAATCATGGAAGGGTTTTTTGCTGTAACGAAAGTGATGTTTCAGAAATTTAAATGGGTAGTGATATGAGGATGAATCCGGGATGCAGCTGCAGCCAACCTCAATCAGTTCCACGAGGTATGTTCATTCTAACCTAAGACAAATAAAACTTTTATGAAATTCTCTACTTCAGCTTTGAAAAAGACAAATGAATGTTGACAAATCAAGGCATATAAGAAAGGATGCGGCATCAGGGTTGGAATTGTGCCCGGCGTTTCTTTTAATCTGTTTGATTAAACAGATTAAAAGAATCTGTTTGTTCAGAGGCAAGGCCCTGTTCAATAATTAAACATTTGTTCTCAGTGCATGGTTTTATTGTATCATTCTGGAATATCCAGGAAGCAGGAAAGATGACAGAGGTCATTTGATTTTAATCAGAAGGACAGATCAGAGAAGTAGGCACACGCAGAATTCCGCCCAGAATGTCACAGTGTGGCTGGAATCAGTGCTGTGAGCACAGCTGGGACCAGGGGAAGCACAGCCACAGTGGCACACGCAGGCAGGTGCCGGGAAGGGAGGTTCATGGGCTGCACAGTTCTGCAGATCAGGATTCCAAATCCACATGTTTTAGGAGGCGCTGATAATTTACACAAGAGACCAAAGGCAGCATGGTGGAGGTCTCTCCCATGACTCGGACCCAGATGGCACAGCCAGTCAGGGGCACAGCTGAGATTTCCACTGAGGTCCTTCAGGCCAAGAAGAACTTTTTTATTCCATCACATCAAGCACCTCAAAGAGGTGTGTGTTTACCCAGCTTTGCCCAACCTCTCCCATTCTCCAAGATGACTCACCACCACCCCTACTCATGTCCCATCAATGTCAATCATCCCCACTTCTGTGTGACTATATTCCTCAGATATTAGAGAGAGAGTAATCTATTTATTTTTAATTACTAAAAATAATCAGTCATTTATACCATCATCACATTGCATAAAAGATTTGAGACAGCTTTCAGAGATATGTACAAGAAAACAGGATCATAAATAAATAAGTTGGGAGTTTGAAGCAAAGAGAAATGAGGAATAGAAAATAAGACGACTGGAATAAAGGTGGTAAAAAGATGCATGCTAGAATATCATAGTCTGTGCTGATGACCAGGTGTTCAGGGTTTCCTGTATAAATCAGAGGGGACTGGCTGTTAAAGCTATAGAAACAAGAGAAAATGTGAGGCTGATTGATTAGGCTACGGACATGCCTTCACTATGGGTCTTTGGAAGAAGTGAACTGAAAATAAAGTGTAAGTCAGTTAAACGCCTAGGATAGAACGAGCTGAGCAGCTAAAATAAATGAGAAAAATAAGGCAGAGCCTGATGTCATGCTGTGGAGAAAGAGAGCCTACAAATTTCCCGGTGCTCAAGGGGTCGGGGAGCCCAGCAGAAGCCGGAAGAGCTCGGCCACAGCTCACAAAGTGAGCGGGACCAAGCGGGACTTGAAGCTTTACCAAGATGTCTATGGACACCTTGCCCAGTCCAGAGATGGGGGGATTTAGGTTAAGACACGCAAATTTCCCTCTGAGCCTCTTGACGGCCAAAACAAGGTAAAGAAGTCAACCATGAAATTGCAACAGCATTCCTCAAACTGGTATCTGCTAAATGCTCTTCTGCCAGATCTAATTGAAAATGTGATTCTCTCTCTCTCTCTCTCTCTTTCCAGTGTAAGAAAAACTGGCAAATGCAGGATTAAAACAGAGCTAATGCTGGTTTCTTCTCAACTGCAGGACTACACACGGACAGCAGCATGCTAACATACTGAGACCGATATGGTGGGAAGCACAGAACGCTTTTTCTTACTGGCTTTGCAATAAAAAGGGTTCTGCAGAATACGGTTTGGGAAATAATGACTTTAAAAACTAACAATGGGGCTTTCCTGGTGGCGCAGTGGTTGTGAGTCTGCCTGCCAATGCAGGGGACACGGGTTCGTGCTCCAGTCCGGGAGGATCCCACATGCCGCGGAGCGGCTGGGTCCTTGAGCCATGGCCGCTGAGCCTGTGTGTCTGGAGCCTGTGCTCTGCAACGGGAGAGGCCACAACAGTGAGAGGCCCTTGTACCGCCAAAAAAAAAAAAAAAAAAACTAACAATGATCCAGAGGGAAAAAAACGTTCAGGAGAAGTTGCATTTTTCTCCTGTACTGAGACCTAGGAGACATCGGTGCTGCGGGCTCCCAGGAAGGTCAGACTGCGTCGGTGGAGAGCAGCACCCACCACGTCGGCCCCCAATAGATGCCCTGATACATGTCTCCGACCACATCCCTTCACATGAGCATGTGCTAAATCCAGGGGAAAACTGTAAATGAGAATGTAGTGTTTTTAAAGGCCAAAGCTATTGTCTGATGGTTTAAATAAGTGGTTCTCTGGTGGTCTGACTTGATCCAAGACTAAAACTGAGAAAAGCAAGAATAGATTATTGCATCTGCTTCAAGTCACCCTGAAGAGATGTTCTAGGCTGACATCTAGGCTGAGTTCCTATAGCATGAGTTACAGCTCTGTGGGAAGAATTTGTAAATAAAGCTATGCTGCCTATTAAGGACAGATTGATTTATTTTGTGCAGAAACAAAGAAAAAGATTAGGGTTTTAATCCTCTAATAAAAGTTAAGGATTTATGCTTGGATAGAAAGCTCTGAGATTTATACACGGAGATGAGCAAAGGGAGGTTGGCACAAATGGTCAAGTTTTCTCAGCAAACAGTGCACTGGCCCGCTCAAAGCAAAGGCCTTAAAGTTCTACACTATGCAGCCTAGAAATAAGCATTTTATCCTGGAGAATTTTTAAAGCAGGCGCTGCAAATTACTCATTTAAATCATTTAAAAGTTTTTCAATATTACACCCAAAGGACATCTAATCTTAATGAAGGTAACTTCTTGGTATACAGCCAAGATAAACTGGATAAAAATTTAATCCCATGTAACTAAATGAGTTGAATAGGATTTTTGCTAGGAGCCAATTATATTTGGAGAAGTTCTGCCAAAAATAATGACTAGGTTTTCAGAGTAATTGATCTTAAGCCATTCTTACTGAGAGCAGGACCACTTACCAATTGAGGCCATGTCCAGTTTTTGACAGTAATGCCTTGTCTCCCTTTTTACTCTCCACAGCAAGAGGGCATCCAGCATCCAGAGAAGCTTCATGTCATTGAGAAATAAGATTAAAAAAGAAGGGAGGCCAAATATGGTTTCATTTGCCCCCTTTTGAAATTGTTCTCATCAAAGAGAATGTTCTTACTCAGCTAGATGCTTGAGGAGGTTTCTACATGAACCTAAACATCAGTCAAGGGCCCAAAAGGGCTTCTATAATGAGTCCTTACAGCCCAGCCTATTCCTCTCCTGATGCTGGAGTTGAAGACTGGAGCAGAGGGCCAGAGGCAAGGCAGGTGGCGATTATCTACCGTCTAAAAGGACTAGTCCTACCTGTCTTAGGACAGATGTCCTCACAGTCTGTGTGCTGTGTAGAGTAGATACTGGTATCTCCACTTAAGCCCAAGTAGAGGCAGAGTCAACATCCACTCCCCTTGGGCAGCCCAGACAGAATCGGGGTCCATGTGGGTTCTCTGCCTACCTCTGCCCGAACCTATCATAAAACTACGTCCAAGCCTCCAATGTCCTATGAAGCCGAAAAGCATCATTTGCTCCTTCTGAGTGAGGGGGACCAATGCTTCCATCTGCCACAAGTGTCCGTCTTTTAGCCTCAGTCCCTGATTCAGGGTCCCTGTTATTACATTAAAGACAACAAGGAAAATAGCCAAAAATCTACGTGTTTTTTACAGAATGACAAAAAACTTTTGTAGCCAAAGGCAGCAGGCGATGATACTGGCATTCAGAAATGTTCTTTTGCAACTTGATACCCTGAACTAGGCCTTGAGCCCCCCCTTCCTGGATAAGGTCCACACACTGATGTCTGGCCAAGGTGCTGTGAACCATGGCAGAAGATTTGGAGGTCTGGATGCCAATCTTCCAGCACCTTCCCCTAAAAACTGCCCATCACACAGTGCTCTGGGATTCTCTGAGCTTTGGAAGCAAATGAGAATGAGACCTTTACACTGAATTTCTGGGGAGTAACTTTGCTGCCCCTAACATGCTGTCTCCCATTACTTATGAAAACCTTCTGCATGACACAGCCAATCACATGACAAACACACACCTGCTGAGTGCCTATCAAGGTCAAGGTTCTCTACTGAGGGAGATTGAACAGAAGGGTCTTTCCAGACTCAAGGGGCTAAAAGGCAAAGTTGGGGTAAGGAAATAAATATATGCATCAGATTGACAAACATGCAGGGATTCAGCCTTGTGCTCAAATCCAGGCTTCATTACATATTACCCTGGTCACTTTATTTACCCTTATAGAATATAAAATGTACAGCACAAAGTAAATTCCTTTAAAAATTGTAATTATTGGGGCTTCCCTGGTGGCATAGTGGTTGAGAATCTGCCTGCCAATGCAGGGGACACGGGTTCGAGCCCTGGTCTGGGAAGATCCCACATGCTGCGGAGCAACTAGGCCTGTGCGCCACAACTACTGAGCCTGTGCATCTGGAGCTTGTGCTCCACAACAACAGAGGTCCACTCACCGCGATGAAGAGTGGCCCTCACTTGCCACAACTAGAGAAAGCCCTCGCACAGAAACGAAGACCCAACACAGCCAAAATTAATTAATTAATTAATTAATTAATTAATTAATTAAAATTAAAAAAAGAAAAAAAATTGTAATTATTATTATCTATAAAAGATCCAGAAACTGAAAGAACTTTAATGATCATTGTTGGCCTAATATTATACATCAATCACTCTTCTAAAACAAATATCTACCTATCTAGAGAGAATGAGAGAATATATATAAATACATATAAATGATATCAATATACTGGTTAATTCTCATACTCCCTTAAAGTACTATTATTAACTCCATTGATTTGGCAAAGCTCACGTTACTGGTAAAGAGCAAAAGAACAAGACTGGGTTCAAATTCTGACTCTACCTGACCCCAAGCCTCTGCTCTTTCCACTACTGAACACTGGGGGCTATAATCTAGAACTATACTGTCCAACATGATAGACACTAGCCAATGAGGCTATTTACGTTTAAATTCTAAGTTAAATTAATTAAAAATCCAGTTCCTCAGTTACACTAGGGCTCAAAAGCCACATGGGGCATGTGGCCACCATACTGGACAGCAGAGACACAGAACATTCCAGTAGCACACAAAGATCGACTGGACAGCATTGATCTAGAAGAAAGACCAACAGAGGAAACTATTTTTTACAGACCAGGAAAATGGTATCTGTTATGTTAAAGCATGATGAAATGAAGCTAAGTGATCCATTCTGCAGTTCTGAATGAAGCTGCCATAATCATTATGAGCATAATTGGGCAAAACATCTGTATCTTCACCTTTAGGTCTAGACTATGCAGGAGCTGGAAAGCATCTAAATTCCTAGAAGTTTCCATTATCTGGCTAATTAACATGCTTCCATCAAGCTCAGAGAAGGGTTCTTTGGACAGTGAGTTTGTCTCTGTGTCTTTAGTTAAACTGCTGCCAGGAAAACAAAATGGCATGGAACACAGAGTCAAAACAAGGCATGAGGAATACACAGCTCCTGGACACATGCCAGCATCACCTCTTTTGTAAGTCTACTTAGACTTTTTCCCTGGGTGCTAGTTTAGATGCTGTTTTGTGCTTTTCGCTGCTTTAGACAACAGCAGAAATGACTAAGCATTTGAATTAGCCTCCTCTTCAAGAATTCAGTTAACCAGCCTTATTATTTTAATTATTTTTAAAATTATTTGTAGAATGATATCTTCATTCTATTTTTTCCCATTCATTTAATCAAGAAATATTTATTAATCACCTACTATGTGCCTGGTGCTGGGCTGGATGCTAAGTATACAAAGGTGAACCAAAATAAACTTAGTCACTACTGTCAGGGCATTTACAGCCGGAAGTCTTCTCTCTTCACAGAATATTTCGATTTTACTGTGAAATATGAATTAATGTATAGAAAGTAATTTGACTGACATAATTCAGCAACTAATGACACATCCCAAGTACAACCAACACTTTAATTACCACTGGAATATAAACTTCTCACTTACCACTTTCCTCCCTTCTCTGCCTTTTTACTGGTCTGTTTTATACCCCAAACCCTGTAAATATTACAGTTATTCTCAGAGAAACCTTAGCTATAAGTACTTAACTTTTCTGCAAAGATGGGAAGAAAATTGTACAACAGAGGTAACTGTACATCCAAACTTACATATAAAGTAGAGACACTAGAAATAGCCTCTGTTCTTAGCAGCTCTAAGAATTACATTCAGATGTTTGAAAGCCTGCTTTCTGGATCTGTGCACTTCAATTATGAATGAAGGTGAGATGTGGACAATGCAGGAGATGAAGACTCTAAAGAATTCTTTCCTATAATCAATTTTGTTAATAATTCTTAAGAAGGTGAGCCTACGAGAGCCAGTGTAAGTGAATATTGTTTCAGGGCCTGTGAAGTGAACCTGCACACATTCTGTGGCCTGAAGCCGAGGGGCCAGGAGCAGTGACCATTTCTGACTGGGTTCCTAAGAAATCATACTCTTTCTAAATCCAGTATAGTGGAAAATTCCACAGAAAAAGAGAATCATAAGACAACCTAAAACAGGAAAACAATATTGAAGAATAGAGAAGGGACAAGACAATGTCAGAAATTTCATTTTTATGTAACACATCTCTATAGCATGAAAAGGAAAATTATCTTAGTATTGTCTGAAAAATTTAGAAGAATACAAGGACAGAGTCTAAACAAGAGTTAGCCCGTTAAGGATATTCAAAATAGGTGCCAATAATCCTAATAGTATCTATTCTTTTTAAGGTCTGCATTATTTTGACTCTGGTCAAAAGAGGTAAGAAAATAAGAAGGAAATTATCCATTTAAATGTGAAATAAAATAATGCAAGCATCCTGCATTCCTTTCATGCCTGGGACCACACACAGTCACTTGATGCAGCCATCAAGATCGGTATGTGGTTTGCAAGAGACAGATTCTATAGTAGTTTTTCTATGTGAAAAATACAAAAGTTATGTTGCATTGAACACAGATGGCAAGGCAACTAAAATAGGCCCACCAGATACCTTTTAATGGTTCTAATTTTACCCTCAAGTTTTCTTTTTCTAAATATGAAACAAATGTCTTCTTCCTCTAAAAACCCTTGGTCATACATCAATGGTTTCCAGTCAATACTTGGCCTCCTTCATCTCAAATTCACCAGACTTTAAATTGATTTTCAAAACTTTTTTCCAACAAATAAATGGTTTTTGAACTCTTTCTTTTTCTGATCAATTAACTTTTTAAACTCTCAAATAGTTCCTACCAGAGCAGCCCTTCTTACTTGTCTAAGCATCTTTGACATCATAAATTCCTGTAACATTTTCTAACAGTTGAAGTAGAATGAGTATTCCTTTCTACAAGGAACTTATAATCCATTTCAGGAGCTAAGTCATACACACATGGTACATGTAACGGTAACAATACAAGCCAGTAAATGCCACATTCACCAAAGGCCTTCTGAGGATCCTGTGTACTGTGTAGCTGAGGTAATCAAGGAAGATTTCTTTTATAAGAAGTGGCACTTAATTGGGGTCTAAAATAAAGAGAAGGCTTATAATGAGAGAGGAGAGGATAGACAGTGACCATGAGTAATGACTATTTTTGACAGGGTTCTAAAAAACCATTCTGTTTTGAAATTCTGGAAACAGCAACGGCATGTATGTGTTATATTTTAGAATCAGTGAGAGATCCAATTTGACCAGAGGGAAGTTTTTTCTAAACTTTCTTAATCACTGAGTTTTACTGATCTTCTTTCTAGAATATTCAGGACTGAGAATCCCTTCCCTCTGGTGGCTTAAGTATACTCATTTCAGGGACCTGATTAGACCCAAAGGAAATATGCATTGTTTCTAAACAACGTGTCTGTAATTCGGTCTTCAAAATCCAGTTGAGAAAGAGTGAAGACCTTATCCGTTGCAAGTTTTATCCCATCCATCAGTGCCAACATGCACAAACGAACCAGAATAGAGAAACATCACTCCCATCTCCATGTCAGTGGTATTATTTACTAATTAATTAAAATAACCACCTTCATACAGTGCTCTCCAGTATCTCACATGCTTGTTGTTTCATCCTCACAATTACCAAATTTTAGTGTCATGTTTAGACCTAGGTAAGGTACAAAACAGTATCTCTACTAATGAAAACATTGGAGATTAAGTGACATCTTTGGTCACCCTGTCATAAATGTTAGAGGCAAGATTTTTACACCTGGCCCTTGGACACCACAAATGCTCTTCCTCCAATTTCACGATCCCCAGTGAAGAATCCAGACTGGTTTAGCGTTAGCCGATGAGATCACATTGTTCTTTTCTGCAGGTTCTTCCCTAGCTGACATATCCCGTGACTCTAATGCAGTGCCGAGATAATCATCCTCGTCTACCGTACAGGCAATTAAGTAAAAATATTAGAATACCTGGCTTGATGGTTATACTCCACTCTGGCTGTATGCCCTTCTCCCTGATCAATTACATGGCACAGCCTCTTCACAAGAGGCTGGATCACCATAATTCTCCACCACCGTGGGGAAGGACAAGTGTCCCTGACAAAATCAGTAGAGTTTTTTAAATACCTGAAGATGCAAATGTAAGCATATGTCTACCTAGCAATCTGCTCAATTCTGATCTTGTACACATACAAAAGACTTCATTTTTTTGCACATTTCAATATGCAACTGTTCGCAGAAATAGTGGTTAAAGAACCATTCATGTTGCTACTATTTTGCAAAATGATTAAACAACCTCAAATTTCTGAAATATTCACCCAGCATACATTAGATCCTTTCTTATCTGAGTTTTGGCCTTGGACGGCCCACACATCAAGGTCAACCCTCCATATAAAATTAGAGAAATGAAATTCACCTGTCTAGCTGTACAGCCACCCACCAGCCTTGATCTGTGGAGCACCTGCTGGAAACTCAACAGCTGAGCTACATCAGGGTGTTTTTCCCCTTGAAAGATCTAAACAACATTTTAAGAGTGAGCAACAGAGAAAAAACTGTGGACTCCTAATTAAATTTTGAAAGATTTCTTAACTTTCTTAAAGACTAATAACATAAGAGGGTCTGATTTTCAAAGGGGATCATTAATTTTCCTTAATTTGAAACTATATCTCAAAGTATATTTTATTCATACTTAGAAATGGATAAATGGAAGATCAAAAATCAATAATGCAGACTGTACCAGTGCCCAGCCCCTGAGGGAACCACTACACTACATTTTTTATGTTAGCCGACCTTTTCCTGTTAGTATTCATGAAAACTTAGCAAATAATCACATTGAGCTGATTTCAGAGACATATATCCTTTGCTTCCTGCCTTAAACATGCCTTAAACCATGCTCCAGCATGGTTATCTGACACAGGAATGCACTTTCATTCCATCTTTAGTAAGAGCAACCGTACAGAGACAAGTAAACAAGCATTGTGATGAAATTGCCCATAAGAACATCCACACTCGCCTTGCAATTCATCTTCCTCTATCTACACAGGGCTCTTCCTCTCTCAAAGCAAGCTCTAGGGCCATGGAGGAAAACTCAGGTGCAAAGGACAGAAACCACTTCACTTGTTAGCCAAGAAGATATTTAAGGCTCTGAAAAACGAAACATTAACACAGTGGACAATTCTGCCTCAGTAAACCACCCTTGAGTTTTAATATCTTAAAGATCCTATCAGACAATGACACCCTGTGTTGAATGCCATGTGTGTCCTTAAGTCATTCACGAGTTTCTGGATAACTTGCTGACTGAGAAAAACAACACATCGTAATGCAAGATTGAACTGCGGCTACCCACTTTCACTTTATAAGACAGACAGCTGAGAGAGGACTCCTTCAAAGGAAAGCAAAAGACAATCAAATGTCACAGGCTCAAGATAAGCCAGCTGGCATTATCTACCGTGACAGGCAGAGTACCGATTTATAATTCAAACGCTGGAATGTTTGTCATTAGAATGGTCATCTTCCTGGGGAAAACATTTACTGTTTTGCCAGTAATATGAGACAAAAGGCTATTATAATCCAGTTAGGGGGTCGCAAAATGATAAAAGGTAAGCAAACAATCTAACACAAACTCCCCATATGTCCACAAGTGGTTTCCCAGTATGGGAGCCACTGCAAATACTGTGATGTGCTGTGACCTGAAGTATGGGATAAGATTCCATTACTCCCGTGGCCAAGAGATCTGAGATCCCTCTAGAATCATTAATTTAAGATAAGGTGTCACTCCCTAAAATGGGTACATGTGTGTGACCTGGTACAATTCATACCAGGCCACGTTAAAGGGTATTGACTTGCTATCACTTAGCAAAGCAGGACCAGACAGCTAAGGTTTACAGCGAACAGCTCACTGGTCGACTTTCAGAACTCAGGATGCCACAGCAAAGGGCACCAGGCCAGTGGCTTCCACTGGATCCTGGTGCAGCCAGAGTGGATTGGGAGAACACACAGTTCTTGGGGCAAGAAGAGACTATGGTAAACAATTTTTTTAATTCGAAAGACTCATTCTTGGCCTACTTTTGAATTTTGTGCTACTCCACACTAATCACAAAATCCAAACTGCCACAGAACTGATTAACTGCAAGATTAAGAGAAAACTGGCATCCACAGTGAAAAGACCAACCCCAGGTGGGAAATGAGGAGACCAAAAGAAAACAGCATGTCAGGAAGTTTGGAAATAAAATTCAGGAAATTCAATATTCACTGTTAATTTTCACATGAATCCCTTATATTGTTTTCTTTTTTGTCTCTAGCCAGCTGTGCTTCCTAATAGGCCAATTATTTGCTATTCAGATGTATTCCAATTATTTCTTAAAAAAAAAAAAAAAAACTTCCATAGGATGATCAAGTTTATTTGAGAAAATTTCTCTTCACTTTTTATTGCTGCATGTGGCACTCATGAAGGTGATTTTGATTTGCAGAATTAAATTATTCATCATTATTAATAACAATCACTTTAACAAGTAAAAATGGGGAGTGTTTATAGCTTTACTTCTGGTACAGACAATGAGAGTCAAATGAACTGGGTATGAACTGGAAATTAGAGGATACAGGTAAGGCCACAGGATAAGTGATTTCTAGCAACACAGACACTGGGTGAACGATGCACATCTCAACGCCTGTGTCAGCCACAATGAAGAGCAGCACAAACAACCTCCACGAAAAGGAGTTTATTAAATTCCAGCAAGGCCTCCAGCTGCTCATTAGCTGTGAAAGCTCCACAGGAACACAGGCGTTGTTTCTTTCATTATTACTTTAAAGGAGGAAAAATATGGTTCTTAACGTGATGCATACTGGACACACTGATTCATTAAAAGTTTTTTTTTTTAAATACAAGCTATTATAAATAACAAGGCTCTACTGTATAGCACAGAGAACTCTATTCAATATCCTATGGTAAACCATAATGGAACAGAATATTAAAAGAAATGTACATATATTTGTATAACTGAATCACTTTGCTGTACAGCAGAAATTAACACAACATTGTAAATCAACTATACTTCAATTAAAAAATTCAGAAAAATAAAATGCAAGCTACATGTACTTTGGGAACAAAACAGTCTGAGGGGTTTTTCTGAGTGTGTGTGTTTTCACAGGAAAATTCTCCATTATATGCCTGGCCCTCTTCTATCTGCAAGTATAATCAATGGAAAAGATAGTTGGTGACTTTTCTCTACCTCCAAAATTTAACTAGGGCCACCATATTTGTCTCTCATCCTTCTCTTTTAATGGCATCATTTACACATGTGTAAAAGTGACTTTCCTGGTTTGATTCATTTTCACCTCTTCTTTAGATGAGAAAAGCATCAAATCCCTAACATAAAAGCACACTGGTCTTCCCTGGTGGCGCAGTGGTTAAGAATCCGCCTGCCAATGCAGGGGACACAGGTTCGAGCCCTGGTCCAGGAAGATCCCACGTGCCGCAGAGCAACTAAGCCCGTGTGCCACAACTACTGAGCCTGCACTCTAGAGCCCACGAGCCACAACTACTGAGCCTGCGCTCTAGAGCCCACAAGCCACAACTACTGAGCCTGTGCTCTAGAGCCCACACACCACAGTTACTGAGCCCACATGCCACAACTACTGAAGCCTGCGCCTCTGGAGCCCGTGCTCCACAACAAGAGAAGCCACCGCAATGAGAAGCCCGTGCACCGCAACGAAGAGTAGCCCCCACTTGCCGCAACTACAGAAAGCCCGTGCGCAGCAGCGAAGACCCAAACGCAGCCAAAGATAAAATAAATAAATTAAATAATTTTTTTTAAGAAAAAAGGATACTACACTGATTATAACACGCTTATCCACTTCATGATTCATTGCAGGCCCTTGATGAATCACATGTTTTCTTTTTTTAAAGGTATCTTGCTGAGTCAGAAAGATAAAAACAAATACCACATGCTAAGACATACATATGGAATCTAAAAAAAGGTTCTGAAGAACCTAGGGGCAGGACAGGAATAAAGACACAGACATAGAGAATGGACTTGAGGACACGGGGAGGGGGAAGGGTAAGCTGGGACAAAGTGAGCGAGTGGTGTGGACATATATACACTACCAAATATAAAATAGATAGCTAGTGGGAAGCAGCCGCATAGCACAGGGAGATCAGCTCGGTGCTTTGTGACCACCTGGAGGGATGGGATAGGGAGGGTGGGAGGGAGACGCAAGAGGGAGGGGATATGGGGATATATGTATATGTATAGCTGATTCACTTTGTTATACAGCAGAAACTAACACACCATTGTAAAGCAATTATACCCCAATAAAGATGTTAAAAAAATAAAGCACATGGAAGAGAACCAATAATAAATAAATAGAAATAAAGGTATCTTGGAAAAGTCAGGTTATATCATCAATGGCCATTAGCACTTACCTGGAGAGGGCAGGAAACAACCTTAGCACCGCAATGCCCCGGGAACTAAGGAACGACCGGCTTCTCCCCAAATCAAATGATCTTTTTTTCAACTTCCATTCTCCTTGACATTTTCTGACACATCAAACTCTTTACCACTCCCTCCTTGCTGAAAGGCTTCCTTTGGGCTTTACAGTAATGCACTAACTCGGTCTTCCTGCCTCTAAAATTATAGCTGCTTCCTCCCCCGCATGTACCCTGACCTCACGCCCTTTCCAAGTCTCCACCTGTGCACCTTCCCCCAAAGCAATCACCGAGCGAGCACTCTCTGTCATGCCTCTAAGAAAATCCATCTTTGATTTAGTCTCCATTTCCACCTCTGTGTATTTGAAAATCAAATCTTTCTTGACAACTCATTTGTCATCCAATTCTAGGACTGTATCTTTATCATTCTATCACATAAATTTTCTAGAAAAAAAAAGAATGGGGTTGTCATTTTTAACCAAACTACACCCCCAAATAATTAGCTTCCCCAGTGCATTATCTTGCTATGGCCCTCCAGGAAAAGAGTCATGACTGGAAAATTAGTCAAAACTGAAGCAATGAAATATCAGCTCCATTAGTGACTAGACTGTATTTTTCTTAGCATTCAGTATAGCTATTTTTTAATCAAAATCATTACGGTTCATAGGTGGAATAACCATTCCAGTGTGTATGAAATTTTATAGAGGGGCTATATGCCCTAAAATTCCTCTCCCTGACCTTGAAATCAAGAATTGTCTCAAAATCTGGTCTTACATAGGGGACACTGAGCACAGAGGTGGCCTTAATGAAAAAGCATTCTAATTCGATCATAAATGAGAGACAGCACTTCAAAGAATACAGTATAAACGGCTGTTCCTCCATTTGTGAAAAAAACCAGACCAGATCTCCTATAACCTGTCTTTCTATCCCCGGGATTTGAAAGTTGAGCTCCTTAATGTGCTAAAAGAGATTCTAGGGAGTCTGAAAGCATGTTTTTCTTCCCAGACATTTCTTACGTCTCTAATCTTAAATCAAGAAACAATTTCCGCAGTTATCACAAATATTCCCTCTAATTTACATTGAATTCAAATCAGCAAACATTTACTGAGTAGGTGCTGGGGACCCAACAAGGAAACCCCTGCAGGCCCAGACTCTTCAGGAGTTCCAAACCGGGCTCCACAACTCAGTAGCTGTGTCACCTTGGGCAAGGTAGTTGACCTCTCTGTGCCCGGGATTTCTCTTCTGCAAAACGTGGCTAATAATAGCTTTCAGAGAAATAGGACAATTCTGAGGATGAAATGAGTCAACTCATAAAATGCAAGGAGGAATATTATCTACCTCGTGAGGCCCTTGGGAGAATTCAACGAACTGATACACATATGACAGAACAGCGCCTGGCACACAATCCACACCCAGTAAACGTTCATTCTCATGGTCACCATTATTTCCCGGTGTCTTTCTAAAGTTAGTAAAAGTTGGAACAGGATTCAATCCCAGGAGAAAAAGCAAGGCATTCTGAGACGTGCTGTGATGCTGAGATACAACCACCTCCCTTGACAAAGAGGAAGAACCCCAGGACAGACTGTGATGAAATGAGCTCAACGTTCCAGGCAGATGGGAAAGACAGGGTAGAGGGCGCAGGGGTGCCAGACAAGGAGGTAGGAAAGAGCACAGCTAACCGCCTGGACCCCGTCAGCAGTGGAGAAGGACAGGGCACGCACCACCATGAGCCTCGTCAAAGGCTGGGTGCCCTTTTTCTGGGGGTAACAGGACTCAAGCAAATAATAGAAATAATGTGAGCAGATCATTCCTCCACAATCTGAGGACAGGGGTCACAGCTGGAGGTGGAGAGATGCATTGGGAGCTATCTCAGCAGCCACAGCAAGTCAGGAAGGCAGCCGACCTGAGGGGTTTACAGCCAAGGACAGGGGGCAAAGGCTTGGTGGGGGGAAGGGTCAGCAGAACAGACACTGGCACCAGGGGCCTGAGTCAGACCAATCCTCTCGCTCTGAGATGTGGGGCAAGAAGGTAATCTCTGTAAGAGCTCCAGTCCTGTAAAAGGAAGCTGGTAACATGTACACTGCAAGACTGTTATAAGGTTTGACACATATGATGTGAGTGGCAATGATTTGCAATCTGGAAAGATCTATATACATGTACAGTTTATATCATCTCCAAAGTAGATTCTTCCCTGGACCGGTTTGGGATTACTGTCTCCAGAATTGGAGTCTCCACGCTGCTTCAATGCTAGACGATTTTCTCACTTCAAAAGCCATGTAGGGGGACCCCTTTCTTGAAGGGACCTCCTCATTATCTTTAAGTTTTAGACTTAAAGATTTTTAGACCAGCTAAAAACACTAAATCAAATGTGTTAAATAGATAAATATGCACACACAGCTGAACATGTACACCTCATGAGACAAAGACTGTCTTCTATTTATTTTTCATCCATGCACAGCAACTATTAGAGTGCTTTGCTCGCATCAGACATCCAAGGTCACCATTAACTCTGTTTCACAGCAAAAGTCCTTCTCTTGGGAAATTTCCTACTCATAATAATTCTTGCAGAAAAAAAAAATACCCGTTTAAAAGTTTCTAGCCAAAAACTCTAATTCAAAAAGATACATGCACCCCAATGTTCACTGCAGCACTATTCACAACAGCCAAGATATGGAAGCAACGTAAGTGTCCATCAGCAGATGGATGGATAAAGAAGATGTGGTACATATATACCATGGAATACTACTCAGCCATTAAAGAATGAAATAATGCCATTTGCAGCAACATGGATGGATCTAGACGTTATCAAACTAGTAAATCAGACAGAGAAAGTAAATCAGACAGAGAAAGACAAATATCATATGATATCACTTATATGTGGAATCTAAAAAAATGGTACAAAAGAACTTATTTACAGAACCAGAAATAGACTCACATAGAAAACAAACTTATGATTACCAAAGGGGAAATGGGGGCACCAGGGGAAGAAGACATAAATTAGAGATTTTAGATTAACAGATACACACTACTATATATAAAATAGATAAACAACAAGGACCTACTGCATAGCAGAGGGAACTATATTCAATATCTTGTAATAACCTATAATGGAAAAGAGTCTGAAAAAGAATAGATATAGATACAGATGTAGGTATGTATCAATATATGTATAATTGACTCACTTTGCTGTACACCTGAAACTAACACAACATTATAAATCAACTATACTTCAATAAAAAAACTTTTTTAAGTTGCTAACAAACTTTTATCTAAATGTTCCCATGCTTTCTTATGTTTCTCGCATTTCTACTCTTAGGAATTCTTCAATGACATTTAAAGAAAGTTTTCCTATCTCTCCACCTAGTTATGTAGTTACAACAAAACAGCATTTCCTTTTTCATTTAAACAGATTGAAAGTCTCTCAGAGCACAAGGATATTAACAGAACATCAGTTTTCAAAATACAGTCATACAGTAATGTTTCTTATCATGCTGAAGTAATGTTTCTAAAATTTAAATATGAAACTGTATGATCTAGCATCCCTCCTCACCCCCACTTGAAGAAGATTCTGAAATCGTATCTATATAATAACGTTTAAATATTCAGACAGCTCATTTGAAAGGAGGGCTGCTCTTTATTTGTGTTTGAGGAAATATTCCAGTAAGATCTCTGTATGGTCCTTAATTAGCACTCAGGTGATTTCAGATAAATGTCAAAGCTCTCTCCTTTTCCATCACATGTTGTCATGCAAAGAAGGGGCGGTCAAGGTTCTGAGCGACCTTCTCAGCAGCTGGGCACACCATCATCAGATCGCTCATTACAGCCAACAGGCTGATTGACAAGGTTACCCCAAACTGAGAAGAGGTGCCAGAGAGATCATTTGCATATTATATTAATGACATTCAGAGTACCATTTGGTGTTCCTCGGGGGATAGAAGAAGAACAAACTGTAATTTTCACATTCATTGTTTAAAGTAAACTGCAGATTCTTGTACCACTGAGGATGATGAAGGAATTTCAGTTTCATGCAGAATAGGAGGAAAGCTCTGAAATCACTCTTCAATGATTTTACCGAAGATTAACTTCTCACAGTGCCCAGAGCCCTCTCCTGGGGCCGACACTGTTTACGGAAGCACATCACAGAGCCTCTTGTCCTGATGAGGGGGAGGGACTGAGAGCAGAGGTGCGGATGCCAGTAAATAATGACAATCATTTGTGCATTTCCTCCTCAGTGGAGGAATGGGGGTGCAAGCCAGAGTGTTAGAACTCGCCTGATTCCTTGACGCCAAATTCCTGAAGCTTCCACGGTTGGATCTCCTTAACCTCGGCCTTCTGCCTTGTTCCTACTGTAGATTCTGGGACCGACCTGGCCCCTAGCAGGGGAAATACATGGGTTGGCTTAATGTCTTGTTGCTTAATATAAGTCCTGCTTCATTTTCCCAGAGTCCAGGTTGGATTAATTTCCTTGGGCTGCCATAACAAACTACCATGAACTGGGTGACTCAAGACCACAGGAATTTATTCTCTCACACTTCTGGAGACTCGAAGTCCAAAATGAAGGTGTGGGCACAGCCATGCTCCCTTGGAAGGTTCTCGAGAGGAATCCTTCCTGCCTTCTCCAGCTCCTGGCTGTTGCCCACAATCCTTTCATTCCTCGGCATGTAGCTGACTCCCTCTGTGCTTGTATCATTGCGAGGCCTTCTGATAAGGACATCGGTCATTGGATTCAGAACCCTCACCCTTATCCGGTCTTCTGTCAATATCATCTAACTCATTTTATCTGCAAAGACCCTATTTCCAAATAAGATCACATTCTGGGGTTCTGAGCAGATATGAATTTGGGCGGGGGAGAGTATCCAACAGGTCCTGCCTTTGTGCTGCTGACCCAGATCTGCTTGGTCACCCATTCTACTAATAGATTCCCTGTCTCCTTTCTTTGCATCCTAATTTCTTTTGGGTTGGCCAGAAAGTTCATTTGGCTTTTTTCTGTAAGATGGCTCTACTAATGCTTAGTTGTCTTCAACTTCATTTGAACCAATTTTGTGAGATTGTACTGTGACGGCTGTCATATAGGCATGCATTTAAAAACAGACTTATCAAGATTGGTGAATTTTTGTGTAGCCATTTTAACATTGAAGATGGAAGAAAAAAGCAACATTTTTGGCATAGTATGCTTTATTATTTCAAGAAAGGTTAAGACGCAACTGAAATGCAAAGAAAGATTTGTACAGTGTATGAAGAAGGTGCTGTGACTGGCTGAACATGTCGAAAGCGGTTTGCAAAGTTTCATACTGGAGACTTCTCACTGGACGATGCTCCACAGTCGGGGTCGGGTAGACCAGTTGAAGTTGACAGTGATCAACTCGAGACATTAACTGAGAACAATCAACATTATACCACACAGGAGACAGTCACCCCAGGGGCCCCAGTGAGAGATTTCTCAGGGCTCCATGCCCTTCGTTCCTTATGGGTTTAATTAATTTTAGAATTTTCTGCGCTTTGCAGTTTATCAGTAAGAATTCTGAATTTTATCTGGAAAATGTCTCTATTTGCCCTCACTTTGAATCACAGTTACTCTGGAAATAAAATTCTAGATTGACTGCTGTTTTCTCTGCTGTCAGTCTAATCATTTTCCTTTATTGGTCATCTGTCTCTTCTCTCTGGTTTCTTTTAAGATTTTCCTCTTTGTCTTTAATATTACCCTATAAATTTCCTTTGATTCACCTCATGTGAGTTAATTTTTAATATATGCTGCTCTGGATCCATAATTCAATTTCTTTTTTTTTTTTTTTTTTTTGCGGTACGCGGGCCTCTCACTGTTGTGGCCTCTCCCGTTGTGGAGCACAGGCTCCGGACACGCAGGCTCAGCGGCCATGGCTCACAGGCCCAGCCGCTCCGCGGCATGTGGGATCCTCCCGGACCGGGGCACGAACCCATGTCCCCTGCATCAGCAGGCGGACTCTCAACCACTGCGCCACCCGGGAAGCCCAGTTCATTGCTTTTTATTGCTAAGCACACATGCATAATATAAATATGCCATAATTCCTTTATTCATGTTGATGGACATTTAAGTTGTTTTCACATTTTGGCTATTATAAACACAGCTGCTATGGACATTCTCATTCAATTCTTTTTGTAGATGTATGTTTTAATTTTCTTGTGTAAATATCTAGGAGTGGAATTGCTGGGTTGTAGGGGAAAGTTTAATTTTACAAGAAACTATCAAACAGTATTCTAAAAAAAGTTGTATCACTGTACATTATCACCTGCAGAAAACGAGAGTCATGGTTGTTTCACATTCTTGCTGACATCTGGTCTTGTCAGCCTTTATTAAGCCATTTTTGGTCAGAATATAAAGATATCTTTTGGTTTAAATTTGCATTTCAGTGATGATTAATGATGCTGAGGACCTTTTTATGTATTTATTGGTCATTTGTATAATATCCTTTGTAAACTTTCAAGTTTTTTTAATAATTTTTAATTGGGTTCCTATTCTTTATCTGTAGAGGTTCTTTGTACATTTTTGATGCAATTCCTTGGTCAGATATATACATTGCAAATATTTTCTCCTAGCCTGTAATTTGTATATCCATTTTCTTAATCATATTTTTTTAATGAACAGAAATGTTCAATTTCGATAAAATCCAATTTACAAATTTTTTTCTTTTATGGTTCTTTTTTTGGACATCACAAAGACATAAATGTGTTATGTTTATATTTGAAGATGTGCATTTTATATTTAGATTTGAGTTTTACATTTAAAGTTTAGACTAAAATCAATCTCAAATAATTTTAGTGTACAGTGCAAAAGACCATATTTTTCATACAATTTTCTAGTTGTTTCAGCACTCTTTATTGAGAATAATTCTTATCTTCATTGAATATCTTTGGTGACTTTGCAAAAATTAATTGATCATATTAGTAGGAGGCTATTATTGGTCTCTGTTCTGTTCCATTGACCTATTCATCTGTCCTGACACTGATATCACATAGTCTGACTTGCAGTTTTATATTAAGTCATGAAATTAGGTATGGTAATTCTTCCAATTTTCTACTTTATCAAGATGATTTTATTTCTTCTAGCCCTTTTGCATTTCCATATATATTTTAGAATCCATTTATCAATTTCTGACCCCAAAGCAAAAGCTTGCTGTGTTACATTGTATCTATAGACTAATTTAGAGAGAACTTACACCCTAGGAATATATTAAGTATTTTGACCCATGAACATGTTATATCTCTCTATTTACTAAGATTTTATTTAATTTTTCCCTGCAGTATATGCTTTTTATTGCTAAGGTCATGCACATATTTTACTATATATATTCTTGAGTATATTTTGATTTTTTTATTCTAATGTAAGTAGTATTTTACATTTTTATTTCTTTCTTTATATACAGAAACAAATTTATTTTGTATATTGAGCTTCAATTCTGAACCTTGCTAAATTCACTTGTTAGCTCTAGTAAGAATTTTTTTTTATTTCTTTGGATTTTTTTATGGATATAATCATGTCATCAGCAAATAAAAATATTTTATTTCTTCCTTTCTGATCTTAATGCCTTTTATTTCTTTTTCTTTCTTAATTTCACTGGCTAGGATCTCCAGTACAAGTAAACATCCGTGCCTTGTACCCAGTCACAGTTGAAAGTGATCAGTATTTCAACATTAATTATGATGTTAGCTATTGTTTTGTATAGCTTCCCTTTATCCAACTGAAGAAATTCCCTTCTAACCCCACTTCGCTGATTGTTTTTTTCATGAAGAAGTGTTAGATTTTGTCAAATGCCTTTTATGAATTTATTGAAAAGTCAGATTTTTCTTCTTTATCCTGTTAATGAGGTGTAAATTGTTGCTCATCTCTAAAAGGCTCTCCTGAAATCTGGGTTTTGATTTCAGGAGATTTACTGGGTTTTGTTTTTTGCATGGCTATTTATCTTTTGAATCAGTTATGTATATATTACCTATGCTGTGC
The DNA here is from genome assembly GCF_964341445.2 of Mesoplodon mirus. Taxonomy (NCBI): domain Eukaryota; kingdom Metazoa; phylum Chordata; class Mammalia; order Artiodactyla; family Ziphiidae; genus Mesoplodon; species Mesoplodon mirus. The sequence continues at coordinate 82,746,535 of NC_138989.1, read as the reverse complement.
AGTAGGGATACCTTGTGTATCATTTTAGTCCTTTGTGCTACAGAAGTTTGATTTGTCTTTAGAAGTTTACCTTTCTGGATGCAAATATTTCTTGGGAACAATAAGCCTTTTTGTGAATTGTTTTAACCAGGTTCTGCAATACTAAGGCATGTCTATGAAAAGACGATTCCACTTGTGCCCCAATTATAGTCCAGGAGCTCAGTAAGCAGTGAAATTTTCTACTGTCTTATCAGGTCTAATGGGTATAGCTATGTTGAGCTTAGAATAGTCAAAAAGACAAACAACCTCTAATTTTTCCTTTCTCCAGAGGTCAAAACCATTTAGAAGTCACATTCTACTAATATGGAGGGTTTTTCCATTTTCCATTAATTACATTTCATTAATTAGGAGTCAGTCGAACAGTAACACTTACTGAGCACTAAGTAAGAGCAAAGGAAACCTGAAGCCCTCAAGGCTGTAACTCACATCCTTCCGGACCTTCCATCTTATATAGCAAGACAGGGGTGACTCATACAAAACACAAATGCACAAACTGGCACAAAAGGTATGTTTTAAATTTGATTTGAAATAATGAGGGACTAAGAAGTTTCTCTCAGAGCACAGGAAATAATACTGGAAAATGTGTACTGTTTTAAATTTTTAAATAAGTTAATAGGTAGTTAGAATAAACACTTACTAAGGTGACTTCTAGTTCTAATAGTTTGTGATTCTGAAAGATTGTCTAAAACAAATTCAAAATTAAATATTTGGAAAGAGGGAGAAGAAAGGAAAATGAGGAGAGGACATCTGTACCCATGAGGTCAGGTCTCCTCAACTAGCTTTACAAGGGAGATTTGAGAAAAATGTTAGGAGTCTCTATAATTGATTTCCTGTGGATTCACTGCATAGTGTATTGAAACAAAAGGCTGTTACAATATGAGAATTCTTTAAAAAGTAAATTTAATATCTCTCAGGTTGGGCTGTATTTTCCATAGCACTGCTTGGCTACTAGCTAGTCACATATTCTTTTATTCCTAGCAGTCAGTGGGGAAAAACAGCAAAGGTAAAAAGCAACTTAAAGGCTCCTAAGTTCTCAGTCCACTTAGCATTCTGTCCCCCCAGACCAAGAGTAGAGCTCTTTTAGATGCACAGTTGGAGACAAAAGCCAGTAACTAAAATCTATATTTCAGTCACTTGATGGGAAGAATTATATATACTAACATTTTCTGTTCAGATAGGAAGAATCTCATGACCTATTCCTCAAGAAAAATAAAGTTAAAACACTTAACTTCTTTCCACCAGATCATACCTTATTTTTGCTCAAAATATCAAGGATATTATTTGCAGAAATAGGAAAATCCATTCTAAAATTCATATGGAATATCAAGGGATCCTTAACAGCCAAAACAATCTTGAAAAAGAACAAAGTTGTATGGAACTGCAAAAGACCCCAAATAGCCAAAACAATCTTGAGGAAGAAGAACAAGGCTGGAGGTCTCACACTTCCTGACTTAAAAACCTACAAATCTCCAGCAATCAAAACAGTGTGGTACTGGCATAATAACAGACCTATAGAACAATGGAATAGAATATAAACCTCAGAAATAAACTCACATATATGGTCAAATAATTTTAGTCAAGGATGCCAAGATCATATAATGAGGAGAGGATAGTCTTTTCAACAAATGGTGTTGGGAAAACTGAATATCCACATGGAAAATAATGAAGTTGGACTCTTACAAAAGACCACATACAAAAATTAACTCAAAATGGATCAAAGGCCTAAGGATAAAGGCTAAAAAACTATAAAAGTCTTAGAAAAAAATCATAGGGGAAATGCTCCACGACCTAAGCTTTGGCAATGACTTCTTAGATATGACACTAAAATCAGAGACAACAAAAGAAAAATAGATAAATTAGATTTCAGCATAATTAAAAACTTTAGTACATCAAAGAATACTATTAAAAACGTGAAAAGACAAGCCAAGGAATAGGAGAATATATTTGCAAATCATGTATCTGATAATTAGTATCCAGAATTTATAGAGAATGCTTATAATTCAAAACAAAAAGCAAACAACCTGATTAAAAAGGGGGCAAAGTATTTGAACAGACATTTCTCCAAAGAAGACATACAAGTGGCCAATAAGCACATGAAAAGATGCTCACATCATTAATCATAAGAGAAAAGCAAATCAAGACCACAACTCCACCTCACACCTGTTAGAATGCTATTAAATAAATAAATACATACATACATAAATGTTGGTGATGATGTGGAAAAATTTGAACTATGCGCATTGCTGGTGGGAATGTAAAATGGTACAGCCTCTGTGGAAAACTGTATGGAAATTCCTCAAAAAATTAAACATAAAATTCCCATAGGATCCACCGATTTCAATATGGCTATATATTTAAAAGGATTGAAAGCAGGGATTCAAACAGGTATTTACACACCCATGTTCGTAAAAGCATTGTAAATAAGAGCCAAATGGTGGAAGCAGCTCCAGGGTCCACTGACAAGTGAATGGACAAACAAAATGTGGTTTATACACAAAATGAAATATTATTCAGCCTCAAAAAGAAGAAAATTCTGACACATGCTACAACATGGATAAATCATGAAGACATTATGCTAAGTGAAGTAAGTCAGTCACAAAAGGAAAACACTGTATGATTCCTCTTATATGAGGTTATGTAAAGTAGTCAAATTCATACAAATTTCATACAAATTCAGACAGAAAGTAGAATGGTGGTTACTAGGGGTTGAAGGGGGTGGAGAATAGGGAATAAGTGTTTAATGGATATGAGAGTTTCAGTTTGCTAAGATAAAAATGTTCTGGAGACGGATAGAGTTAAGGGTTGCATGACAATGTAAACGTACTTAATATAACTGAACTGTACACTTAAAATTGTTAAACTGGTAAATTTTATGTTATATACATCTTAACACAATAAAAACAAATAAATTTTTAAATATAAAAGGTTTTTACTGGAATATACTAACTTGAAGGCCTTAGTTAAAAACGTTAAGATTTGAGAGGAATGTGAAATGTGGGTATTCAGTCAGTTACCATCATTTGAGATATTTAACCTTAAATTTTATACAATAGTTACCTGCAAGTGCAAAGTGACTCTTAATATTTTTATTTTCAAGTTCATCATTAAAGTATTTTATTGAAGAGGGAACTTATCTCTAAATTTCATTTCATTAATTTTGTCCTCTATATATTTGCCCATTATATTTCAGATAAAAAACTATACAAATAAAATGGCAAATACATTTTTGAGAAATTATAACTAATTATGTTACTTTGTCTCCTATGTCACCACAGTTACTGTATTATTGTGAATATCCTTATATAAATACATATTTTCAAAAAGGGCTTTGACAGCTACCTGTCACTTTTCCAGTGTGCCTACATGCAAGACAGAATTTAGCCTATTTCAGCCAAAAACACTTTCTAAGCAGAAAATATGATAACAATCTGTGACAAAAGAACTGGGAGCATGAAAAACTTATGACATTTTTCACAATTGTAGGATCTTCTGTTACAGATGTTTTTTTCAAAATATCAGTAATAATTGTCCTTTGCAAAGGACAATGCATACTTACAAAATCTCAAAATTTCTTTTAAATTACCATTTCTGAAAATCTTGAAATTCCTACTTTATGCCAATACCTTTGAAACTAATATACCTATATTCTCTTTGCCACACTGTTGACAGCTTCACTGGATATTAAAACTTTATTAATAGTTCAGAGAATGATGTCAGCATCATGCTGGCATAACGTCCCTTGTTTTTGCCTTCCCCCAACAACAAAAATTTGGCCTCCATCCACAGACTAAAATACCTTTGAGGGATCTGTGAGGTCCAGAGGAATTACAAGGGACCTGGGACGAGTTACAACTGGTAACAAGCACACAGCCCTCCGTCCCAGCTAGGGACCCTGCAGTGGCCCATATCCTGGCTCCAGCCCCTCTCAGCCATGGTCCAGGAGTCCCTGGAGCACAGTGACCTAGAATCACCTATGAAAGAGAGTCTTCATGGAGGGCCAGGTTTCCAGAGAAGTTCCAGCACACTGATGGAGCAAAAAAGTTGATTTGGATGCACTGGAGTGTGTAAGAGGTTTGACTTTTTCCACATCACCCCTCCCCAAAGGTGGCACAGTTTAGGGATAAAAGAGATCTTCCTCTGACCATGATTTCTCCTACAGGAAAAAGAGAGAGTATAGGAGGGAGCTTTCCCAGATATATGGGATGCTGCCAAAGGGGCTCATTTCCTTCCTGCCCCATCCAGAGAACTGAATCATGAGCTCCCTGACGAGATCAAAAGAGGTGGGAAGAGGGCAGATAGGACTCTCAGGAGACATTAATGGGATACAGATTTTACTATCTGCATTTCAGATTCAATCAAGAAGGCTGTCCAGGAGCCAATGGAATGCCTCACCCACAGATCCACTATACCCTGTGGCCAGCTCTCTGTGCTCACTCCTGGTGGTGGCAGCAAGAATGGGCTTTGGCAGGTGGCCAATGAGCACACAGATAAAATCATCTGAATCTTCAGGCCAGGGAGAGATTACAAACTTGAGCTTTAGCACCTCCTTTAGGAAAATGAAGAGAGGTTGTCAGCACTCAGGCTGGTGGGTTGCAAGATCCAAAGAAGGCACACAAGCTTAATAATTCTGCCACAAAGGGAGCAAGAAGATGGAGCATGTGTACCCATAGAAGGTCTGAGGTAGCCACAGATTCTCTAGCAGGGTTAACAGAAGTTATCTTTCTCCCAAAGGCAGACAGTAAAGACTTGAAAAGGTGACTGCTACTTCAAATGCAAAGACATCAATGCAAAACATCACAGAATATTAAAAAATCAAGGTAACATGACACTACAAAAAGACCACAATAACCTTCTGGGAACTGAAGACAAAAACATGGAGATCTGTGATTTACCCAATTAAAATTTCAGGATAGCTGTTTGAAGGAAACTCAATGAGCTAGAGAAACAAACAAAACAGAACACAAAATGGCAATTCAATGAAGTCAGGAAAACAATACATGAATAAAACAAGAAGCTTAACAAAGATACAGAAATCACACCAAAAAATTCTGGAACTAATGAATACAATGAATGCAGTGAAAATGCAATAGAGAGCACCAACAGCAGACCTGGGGGAGCAGAAGAAAGAATCTGTGAGATTGAAGACAGGAAATTTGAAATTATCCAGTCAGAGGGGGACAAAGAAAAATTAATGAAAGAGTGAAGAAATCCTATGTGATCTATGGGACACCATCAAAAGAACAAGTATGCAAGTCATTGGAGTTCCAGAAGGAGAAGAGAGAGAGAGAAGGGGGCAGAAAGCGACTTAAAGAAATAATGGCTGAGAACTTCCCAAATCTGGAGAGAGATTTGGACATCCAAGTTCATGACACTCACAGGTCACCCAACAAAATCAACTTAAAGAGATTCTCTCCAAGGTACATTGTAATAAAACTGTCAAAAATCAAATACAAAGAGAATAATCTTAAAAGCAGCATGAGAAGGAAAGCTTGTAACTTACAAGGGAACCCCATAATTTTATCTGCAGACTTCTCAGCAGAAACCTCACAAGCCAGGAGATCATGGGATGATATACTCAAAGTGTTGAAAGAAAAACTCTGCCAGTCAAGAGCACTTCACCCAGCAAAGCTGGCCTTCAGAAATGAAGGAGAGATGAAGACCCTCCCAGACTAACAAAAGCTCAGAGAATTCATCACCACTAGGCCTGCCTTTCAAGAAATGCTGAATGGTGTTCTTCAAGCCGAAAATGAAAGGTGCTAATTAGTAACATAAAAACATGTGAAAAAAAAAAAAAACAAACTGGTAAAGGTAAGTATTAATATAGAGCAGATTCAGAATACTCTAATACTGTAATATGGTACAGTATTAAACACTTAACTCTAGTTAACCTTTTATAAAGGTTAAAGGACAAAAATACTGAAAATGTACAGCTACAATAATCTGTTAATCAACACAATATAAAAAGAGCTGAATTGTGACATCAAAAACATAAAAGTGGGGGGGAGTAAAAGGATGGAGTTTTTGCACACAGCTGAGGTAAAGCTGTTAGCATAAAATAGATGGTTATATCTAAGATATTTTATGGAAGCCTCATGGTAACCACAAAGCAAAAATCTACAGTAGATTCAAAAAAGATAAAGAGAAGGGAATCAAAGAAAACAATTACAGAAAATCACCAATTCACAAAGAAAGGAGCAAAAAGAGAGGAAGAAAGGAACAAGGGAACAACAAAACAGCGAGAAAACAATTAATAAGATGCATTAGTGAGTCTTTACCTATCAATAATTACTTTAAATGTAAATGGATTGAATTTTCCAATCCAAAGACATAGAGCAGCTAGATTAATTTAAAAAACAAGACCCAACTATATGCTGCCTGTAAGACACTCACTTCAGCTTCAAGGGCATGCATAGACTCAAAGTGAAGGGATGAATAAAGATATTCCATGCAAGTAAAAGCTGAAAGAAAGCAGGGATAGTTATTCTTATAGCACACAAAATAGACTTGAAGCCAAAAATGGTAAGAGACAAAGAACGTCGTAAGAGAATGATAAAGGGGTCAATTCATCAAGAAGATATAGCAGTTTAAGTGTATCTGCACTCAACATTGGAGCACCTGAATATATTAAGCAAATAGTAACAAATCTGAAGAGAGAGACAATACTATAATAGTAGGTAACTTCAAAACCCTACTTTCAGCCATTGATAGATCATCCTGATAAAAAATCAATAAGGACATATTGAACCCTTTTGCACTGTTAGTAGGAATGTAAATTGGTGCAGCCACTATGGAAAACAGTATGGAGGTTCCTCAAAAAATTAAAAAGACAAATATCATATGATCCAGATCCCACTTCTAGGTATGTATCAAAGGAAATGAAATCAGGATCTCAAAGAGATAGCTGCACTCCCATGTTCACTTCAGCATTACTCACAATAGCTGAGATTTGGAAACAACCTAGGTGTCCATCAACAGATGAATGGATAAAGAAGATGTGGTATATACATGCAATGGAATGTTAGTCAGCTATAAGAAAAAAGGAAATTCTGCCATCTGTGGCAATATTAGATGGACCTTGAGGGCATTATGTTAAGTAAAAAAGTCAGACAGATAAAGACAAATACTATACGATATGTGGAATCTAAAAAAGCCAAACTCATAGAAACAGAGTAGAATTATGGTCACCAGGGGCTGGGGGGTGAGGAAAATGGGGAGATGTTGGTCAAGGTATACAAACTTCCATTTTTAAGAAAAATAAGTTCAGGTGATCTAATGTAGAGCATGGTGACTATAGTTAATAATATTGTATTATACACTTGAAAGTTGCTGAGAGTAAATATCAAATATTTTCACCACAAAAAATAAATGGTAACAATGTGATGTGATTGGAGGTATTAGCTAACACTTTGGTGGTAATCATTTTGCAATATACAGGTGTATCAAACCAACACCTTAAACATACACAATGCTATATGTCAAGTGTGTCTCATAAAGCCGGAACATTTTTTCATATATTGCTTCTCCTTTAGTGACTCTAAAACATTTTAACAAAAATGGGTGATTTTAATAATTTTATTTAGCAAATATAATTAAGTATCCACTGAGATCCAGATACTATGTTAAATGCAAATTATACAAAGAAGAATGACATAATCTATTGTGTATTGATTTTTTTAACAAATCCATGAAATTAAAGGGAAATTAATATAATTGACTGTTGGCTATATGGGTAAGTAAAATGTGAAAGTAATTAAGAACCCTTATTTTTGTTGATTTCAGTATTATACTCCATTAAAACTGTTTTAGCAGAAACGTTAAATTAATTGCTTTGTGTTTTGCCCTCTCCTATTCTCACTGACCACCCTCTGGTAAAGTATGCTGAAGGACTGAAAAGTAGTCAAAAGATTTGCAGCCAAGAGCATAAAAAGGAAAACAAAACAAAATAAGGAATCTCTGCAAGGAATTTTAAGTCAGAATGAAGAATATCTCTAAACGTGTACATTTTATAAGCATTGAGTTACACTGCAACACATTTTTATTAATAATGTAGAAGGTTTAGCAGAGCAAGTGCTCTAACAGAGCAATACTTTTAACTTGAAAGCACAAGCTCTTTTCTATAAACAAAAATATTTCTTTCATGCTGCTCTGGAAGCACAAAATTTGGTTAGCAATTTTTGAAAGACATCATTAGGTCTTCAACACACCATTCCTTTTCTGCAGGTCCAACTCCTCCCACAAAGGTTCTAAACGACATGCTCATCTTTGAAGGGCCCAGTTTCCATTGACATCAAAGGCCATGTGAGGCAACCAGGCTCCTATAGCATTCTTGACAAATAGTGCTGGAATATGAGCCTTGAGAAAAAAGTACAAATTCTAGCTCTGAAGTTCAACTTTTCCCTCATCTTAAAATGAAGCATCCTATATGTTTACAATCTGATGGAGCCCAAATCAATTAACTTTTCCTTTGCTTATAAATACTATACTTTACTCATAAATGGGTTTACTCCATACTCATTGATCTGTAATATCCCCTTTGTCTTCACACCAAAATGGTCTACCTTGTATTTGAATCAGTTATTACATGATAAATTCCTGTACAATAGGTAAAAACTAAGTAATTATTTTTAACAATGGTAATCACAATTTACATATATTTTTGGCATGGAGCTATAAATGTATGTCAGAAGAAAATGAGTAAATGTTCTTTTCTGGGCTTCCCTGGTGGCACAGTGGTTGAGCGTCTGCCTGCCGATGCAGAGGACGCGGGTTCATGCCCCGGTCCGGGAAGATCCCACATGCCGTGGAGCAGCTGGGCCCGTGAGCCATGGCCGCTGAGCCTGCGCGTCCGGAGCCTGTGCTCCGCAACGGGAGAGGCCACAACGGTGAGAGGCCCGCGTACCGCAAAAAAAAAAAAAAAAAAGTTCTTTTCTTTCAAATATTAGCTCTTTGACCTAATGATCAGACTCAGTAATATTAAGGAGGATGATCTAATAGGGAGAGTAGTAGGATGATTATCTCTGCAGGTATTTTTACCATCATTTTCTGCTTTTTTGACTTCTTGGTTCTTCATATTAAGTTATTTTGGGGGGAACCAATCTTGCCTATTGCTACCTAACAAATTACCCCTGTAAGTTATTAGCTTAAGCCCACCCATTCATTTTATTACATCTCACTTGGTCAGTGACGAACCAGGGCAGGGCTCAGCTGGATGATTCATATGTGCCATATGGCCCTGATGCATGAGGGCACTTGGTGGTATGTAGCTGGCAGAGAGCTGGTCCCAAGGATGCAAGACACCTTCACTCACATGTATGCGCCTTGGTGAGGACGGTTACAAGTCTAGACTCAGTTCAGAGTGTCAACTGAAGGACCTACAGGTGGTTTCACCCTCATGGCAGTGTCAGAATATGCCTACTTTTTACACGGCAGCTCAGGGCTCCCAGAAAGTCTATTCCAAGCTGACATCTTCTTAAGAACTTGGACCTCATACATAACACAGCACCACTTCCACTACATCACGTTGGTCAAAGAAATGAGGACCTAGCTAGGTTCAAGGGGAGGAGACATGGATCTGACCTCTCATGAGGAGCATCCAAGAAACTGCAGCCCCCTTCAATCTGTCCCATCAACAAACCCTCCTGAATGCTTGCTCCACGTCCTGGAGCTACAACTTACAGCGCTTCAGCTTCAGATTTCCTACATTCTGACCTATCTAACCCTTACTAAATCATCTGGCTACTGCTTTTAATTAAAGAATTACCTTGGGCTTCCATGAGTTTCTTCTAATCACAGAAGAAACAGAGAATACAAAAAATAGAATTTTAGTAGGCATTAATTTACCAAATGTCTATTTTTAATAATAAAACAGGCGTATATCTGTTACCATACCTTGCTATTATCAATTAATGTATTAACAATATTAAATGTAAAAATCATTTTACTGATAAAGAAGTAAAAGTATATTTCAGATTCAATCAATAAGCATTAGTCTATGAGTTAGCAACCCTACCTCCCCCCCCGCCGCCCCATTTCAGGGATTGCGATCTGAGGCATTTAAAAATTAAGCAACTTTCTTAGGGTCCCCCAGCTGGTAGATATCAGAGCTGGGACAAGCTGCCTCCCTGTGATTGAGTACATACATCACGTCTGTGCAATCGAATTACATCACTAGTTTAACACAAAATTCTACACTCATGTTTAACGCCATTTATCCTCATTCTCTGTGAAACCTCGATGCTCAATATTCAGACATTCTTATGATCACGTATGTATCATATCTCTTAAAAATCTCAAGGCATTTATATTCAAAACCTCCCCTCTGAGCTCTAAGGACATAATAATTTATATTTATGCCCTATATGACTTGGAGATAATTCCATAGCAGTTGGGCTACTTTTTCCCAACCACCATACTAATGTTCAGTCACTGCACTTTTGACAATCCGCTGACATCCAATTAGCAGAAAACATCTTGGTAAATGCAAGCATCCTGCCCATTTTGATAGACCTGAGGTAGGCTATTAAAGAAGAGGGAAGAATTAATTGACACACAGGTAACTGCATTGGTGTTGGCCTTAGTATGCCAGTTAAGCACAATGATCTCACATTTTAAAGTCTACAAAATGATTTTTATAATTTAATGAGAACTCATTATTATTAAATATTTAAATAATGGCCCTAACAAAGCATATTTTCAGTATCTCCAGTATGCACAATTTTTAACACTGTTGGCACATGAGATTATTTAGACTCAGTAAATTTAGAGTGTAAATGACATATATCTCTGGCCTATGTCTAATAAAGAAAATTAGAGAGAAATATGAAATCTATAAGTTGCACGAAATGTGCATTTATATATAAATAAAATCTATGGAAATAAAATTATAATTGGCATGAATCAAAAAATTTCTGAAGTTGGTTCTTGAACTGACCAATAATATACAGTAAATTTGCTTGCTACATCTTCACATAATGAATAAAATCTCTCAAAAATCATACATGCTTTTTAAAAAAAAGTTTCAAATTATCATGATTGCATCTCTCTCTTAAGCAATATTTTGGTGATAAAATTCAAGTAAACAATTTTTGTTTTTAAAGTATTTACTATACAAAATGTAAAACAAATACAAAAGAATAGTATAGTAAAGCCCCTTTTACTCATCACCCAGCTTCAACGTTTTTCAAAACATGGCCATTATTAGTCCATCCTTACTCTCATCAACATCCCAACTTCCTGTTTTGATGCAAATCACAAGTATGATATCATTTCACCTGTAAACAAGACAAGTGTTTAAAATTTTAAATTGTGCTAAGTTAGGATATTTTACGAAATCAATGAATAATGAGTTTCAATTTTAATAATTTTTAAAGAACTGAATAAGAAATTAGTGTTTGAAGTAGACTTGAATTGTCAGTATTTATTCTCCAGGAGAAATAACTATTTTTCAAGAAGTTAGGTAGTTATCATTTGGTAGTCAATACTGCTTATGGCAAAATCATTGTTATTAATTTAATTAGTGATTCAATATTAACCTGGCTTAAACCACCGAGTATTATTTTTTATTGTTTAGACCACATCTAATTTCAAAACACTGAAATGGTCTTTCATTGTTTAAAATAACACTGAAAATAAAAAATACATATTTAAAATAACATGTGATTTAATTTTAAAAATGTATTTACTAATTCAAACTGGTCCCTATCCAGTAGTGAAAACCAGCAATGTTTTACAGTAATTACAAGCTAAATCTTTAACTGACAAAATATGAAAATGTATGATAAGTCATATTCTCCTTCATTCCACAACAATTTACCAGTCACTTATTGTACGTACATGGCTGCTCCATGTATTAGAGAGAAAATAGCAAACAAGATAGACAAAGCTCCCATCCTCGTAGAGCTTATAGGAAAACAGACAACTAAGAAACAGAATGATAAATGTATCATATAATACCACCCAGCAGGAAGTCCCCTGAGGAAAGATAAAGCCAAGCGAGGTGACAGTCAGTGACTTGATTGATGGATTCCTGAGAAGGAAACCTGTGTGCAGTCACTTGAATGAAGTAAGGGAATGAGCCCTGCAAGGATTTAGAAGAATACAGCAAGAGCAAAAGCTTTGAGAAGGGAATAAAACTAATGTCTTAAAGGCACTGCGGGAAGACCACTGAGCTCACACAGAGGGGGAGGGTGAAAAGCTGGGGGAGATGTGATGTGCCACGCTGTCAGAATCCACATCATGTAAGAACTGAAAGGCTGAAGTAAGGACCATGGGTTTTATTGTGAGTGTGTGTGTGATGATAACCTATTAAAGGATGACAAGCAGGGAAGGGAAGTGATCTAATTTTGAGGCTCAAAAGAGCACTCTGGCTTTTATATGAAGAATTAACCACAGAGCAACCACTGTGGAAGCAAGAAGGTAAGTGGAAATGCAACTGAATGTCCAGAGAAGAAACAGCGATGGCCCAGCAAGGGTGGTGGCTGTAACGACAGTTGTCAGACTTAGAATATATTGTTCAAGTAGAGCTATAGAACTTGGTGATGGATTGAATGTGGAAGTGGGTGGGCACAATAATAGTCAAGGTAGACTTTTAGGATTTTCACCTGAGAACTAAGTAGATAGTGATGCCATTAAAGCAGTAAGAAGAACTAGAGGAAAGCAGGTTTGCAGGGAGTAAATCAGGAGCTCTGTTTTGGTCGTGTTAATGTTGCGATGCCTATGAGGCTAGACTAGATTTAGGTAAATGTCGAGTGCACGAGTCTGATGCTTGGGAGGGAGGTTGTGGCTGGAGATATACGTTTGGAATCCATGAGTGTGTGAACCAGACTTAAAAGCATGAAGATGAACAGGTCGTCTAGGGAGAGAGTGTCAGTGGGGAAGAAAATCAGGCTGAGGACTGATCCCTGCAAAGATGAGGAGCTCCACTAACACAACACTGTAAATCAACTCCACTCCAATAAAAATTTAAAAAAAGGAAAAACAGGCAGTCTGTTTAGCTAGAAATCCCAGCCCAGGTTAGCCTGCAGACAGATGTTCTATGGCTTCATGGAGTGGCGGATTGATACCACACCTTGTTCGATGAAAGAATTCAGGGAGTTCTAATATCATGTTTTTGATGCTTATTTGTAATGAAACCTGATTCAGGGGTAGCATACTCATAGATGGTTGAATTTTAAAGCTACCAGGAACAACTTGCACATTCATTTTTCTTAAGGAAAGATACCCCCTTGATATCCACTGTAAAAAAAAAACCTTTTTGTAGCACACGTTAATGATGTACTGGGCCAGACTTGGCATTCTTCACAGGAAAAGTTGTGATTGTGTGCATTTCACTGTATGGTTAAAATGATGAGAGAATATTTTAATTTGTGATAAATAAAACAAGAGAACAGAAAGAACAATATTTTTCCTACCAAAAAAAAAAGATGAGGAGCTGCCAGCTCCTTAGACTGATAAGGAGCAACCAGAGGGGGAGGAGGAAAGGCAGAAGCGTGAGGTATTTAGAAGCCAAGTGCCGTGGACCCTTCCAGAAGGATGGCATGACCAGCTGCACCTGATGCTTCTGCAAGGGCAAGAGGAGAACCAAATGCTGATCACACATTTGTCCTAAGAGGAAGGTCACTGGTAAATTGTCAATGGTCCTTTGAGTGGAGTGGCAGAAATGAAAAATTATTTGAAGAAAATAAGTTAGAGAAATAGGATAACAGGAGTAGAGAAAGTTAACATAAAACTTCCAGGGCTCCCCTGGTGGCGCAGTGGTTGAGAGTCCACCTGCCGATGCAGGGGACACGGGTTCGAACTTCCAAATACTTGGTATAAATGGTACCAAAGAGATAAATTATTATTTGAAGAGTTAGTGGGTTTATGAATGATTTTTCCTTTTTCTTAAGATGAGAGAAAATAGAGCATGTATGAGTGCTAAATAGAATGAAATGATGACATAGAGAGGAAGAAAGTGGTGATGCAGAAAAGAATAAATATAATTTCAGAGAAAAGTCCTTAAGTAAGCCAAAAGATATGGGCTCCAGTACCCTAAGATGGGCACTGCCACAGTCCATCCAGAGATGCAGTTAGACTCTAGATAAGAAAATAGACAGCATGCTCATTTGGGTGGTCTGTCTACTGCCGTGATTCTTGACCAAAGATCATGAGCATCAAAAGCAGTTCTGCTTTGCAGAGCTGCCTGTTCTCTTCCTGCACCTAGCACCACGCCGGAGGTTCCAGGCATGTTAGCTACAGAGTAGGGTCCCCAGAGCAAAGGCAGCAGCATCACATGGGTCCTTCTTGGAAAAGCAATTTCTCAGACCCTATCCCAGACTAACTGAATCGGAAACTCTGGGGATGGGGCCCAGTAATCTGTGTATTAACGAGCCTTCCAGGTATTCTGATGCGTGTTGAAGTTTGAAAGTTGCTGTGCTAGAGGTATGAGGGAAAAGTTGCACAGGCAGCTACTAAAACTACACTCAGCCCCATGGTTTCCAAGCAACCACTCTCCCCAGACTCACAGGCTTGCTATCAGCAGAATTCCCTGTGTGAGTTCTCATCAGCACCCAATCCACCTCCCCGTCAACCGTCTTCAAGAGCAATCTCGAAGCCTCAATAAAATAAAAAATTATCCTTCCTAGTCTATATTCTTTCAGTGACCATATTTATGCCTGTAAACACTGTTTCTATACTAAAAAGCAAAGTTTCTCATTTTTATGAAAACCCAATTCAACCTAAGCAAAGAGCTATTTGCAAATGGTTTATTTTTCTGTTAGCCAGTCAACTGCAGTCATCAGTAGCCTTCATATGTCTGGAAAATAAAATACATTTATGTTTCTGGATATTAAGTGCCTTGAATACAATGATTATCTATGTCTAAAATATCACTACAAGACCAAGGGAATTTTCTTTTCCTGCCACTGGTATCAGAGGAGGAAACATGGATATCGATTATTTTGCTAAGTCATGGAAAACTAATGAATCTCTCCCCTCATGACTTGGGGTAGGAAGTTTGCACCTTGTTTTCCTAGGACTTCAGCAAATAAATTCTTCTGGATGCTAGAAAATCTTTATAGACAGGTGAGTATTAGTACGTATCTGGAATATGATAAGCTTATGCTATCAAGATAGTATTTAAATTTGATTCTGGTTTCCATTTGGATTGATCACATTTTTAATGTAAAGAATAACCTTTTTCTCATTTTAAATGCTAAAGCTCGTCTCAGTGGCATGTGTTATAAACTCTGTTTAATGTGCTTCCTTTATAACATGAGCCTCACCTTTGTCATATGAAAATCCATGCCTTTTTAGATAGATAAAATTAAAAAGAACTCCAGGCGAATATAATTAAAAACTTGGACTATATGTCTTCCGAAGAACCAAGTCATTTCTGCACTGTGGGGAGTCCTAGATGCTTTCCCACTGCAGCTAAGTTCCTAAGTGCAGTTGAAAGGATCCGTGCTGATTATAATTACATTCTAAATTAGCCAATATTAGCACTGGGCCAAATACTTCACATAGCATGGTTTCCAT
Source organism: Mesoplodon mirus (assembly GCF_964341445.2). Classification (NCBI taxonomy): domain Eukaryota; kingdom Metazoa; phylum Chordata; class Mammalia; order Artiodactyla; family Ziphiidae; genus Mesoplodon; species Mesoplodon mirus. The sequence goes on along the minus strand of NC_138989.1, from coordinate 82,730,983 downwards.
GTTAGACAATCAATTACAGTTCAGATGAATCCATGCAAAAATCCGTAATTTTTACTTAGGATCACAGTTTTTGTAATTTAACGTATTATTACTGCCAAGGCTTCAAAAGGTCAGGCAGAACAATGAAATTTCCAGTTCGCAAATGTTCCTTTATTGTCACAAGAGGGTGAGAAAGCTGATTGTATCCGCATGCTTGATAGGATCAGAATTTTAATTTATTTTGACATTCGCCTTCCAGAATGCTTTAAAATAGAGGACAATTCTATCTGAAAGCTGCTGAAAATTCACACAGGTGCACCGCGATGCCGGTGTCTCCTGTTAGACCCTCCTGTGCTGACCGGTCCACCAGGGGCTTGCAGAGGAAACACCACAGAACACCACACCAGGGAACTGAGTCCCTGCCTGGAGGCCTAGCGGACAAGTTTCATATGTTTTCCAAATGTGAGAATTTAGCAGCACCCTACTGCCCCCAGGAGTTCTACCTATTGCAATGGCACAGGAATCATTCCAGAAAATTTCGTGGTTTACTTTCTCCATGACAGTGTATTAGACCTGAGAATTATTTTTCTTTCAATCTACAGAGTATATTTCCCAGCACCAAACTAATAGGTTAAATATGGTCCCTCAATTCCTCTATTACAGTGAAAAGAAAAGCAAACTAATTTTTTTCAGACATAAAAGATTGAAATCCTGTTTCTGATCAGGTAAAGTAAGATTGACAAGATTTCTCTAAGATTTTAAAATGAACCATCATCAAAATCTCCGTATTATGGAGTAAGCTGGAAATGGATGCCACCAAGAGTGTGTGTCTACAATAAAGAAGACGCAGGGAGGGCTTCCCTGGTGGCGCAGTGGTTGAGAATCTGCCTGCTAATGCAGGGGACACGGGTTCGAGCCCTGGTCTGGGAGGATCCCACATGCCGCGGAGCGACTGGTCCCGTGAGCCACAACTACTGAGCCTGCGCGTCTGGAGCCCGTGCTCCGCAACAAGAGAGGCCATGATAGTGAGAGGCCCACGCACCGCGATGAAGAGTGGCCCCCGCTTGCCACAACTGGAGAAAGCCCTCGCACAGAAACGAAGACCCAACACAGCAAAAATAAATAAATAAAATTAATTAAAAAAAAAAAAAGAAGACGCAGGGCAATAAATTATGGATGATTAAGAGAATTAATTGGACTCTGCAGCTGAGCCTGGATATTTAGAGCAGGGTGGGTCGAAATCAGCAAAGTCACATACACACAACTGTCCCACCCCCAGGCCTTGACTCTGAATGGTCAGAGCCTCTCCTTGGAACAAAGCATTGTCTGGAAAGCACCTGTTGAAACAGCTACTTGTGTGGAGTGAAGAGAATCAGTCATGAACATCTCCTGACACATTAGCCGCTCTTCTCCTTCTGTGAGGTCTGAGGACCAGATCCAGAAAGAAAAGGATAAACGTGAAGACCTGGGGGAGGAGAAGACGAATCACTGAAAATATGAGACCCCATCTGAGGGGGACAACCTTGCAGAGACACTTCCCGGAAGGAGTGCACAGTGCAGAGGTGGTGAGCATGACCAGACGAGAGACAGGAAGACTGTTTGCCTCAGGAGGCCACATGCTATAGAGGGTCAGACCTGGATGCCTGGGTCAGGCTGCCTGAGTTCAAGTCCAGCCTCAGCCTGCTTACTAGAAGCAGGAACAGAGCAAATCTCTTAACCTCTCTTTGCCTCTGTTTTCCTCATCTGTAAAATGGGAATAACAACAGCACCCCCCCCACCCCCACCTCCCCCGTGAGGCCAAAACAGCTATTTGGAGTTGCTGCCCTGGCATGTCACAGCATGACAACCCTGTCGTGCCAGAGTCTGGTCATTTAAAGAAGGACCTGAGCTTAGGATTCCTGCCCCAAGTTCTTGTTTTGCTCTTCCCAGGGCACCTTTTAAAATAACCCCTTAGAGTTGACCTTGTGAGAAGTTAGTGACCTCTGTCCCAACTGCTTAAGTAACAGGTGCCTGGTGCCCTAGGCCGTCTCTCCTGCTCACTGTGACCCAGGACAGAACTGCCCTTCCCTGGATCACTGCGTTTCCCACCCCCCAGCTTCTGGGATCTGTAAGAAATAAATCTTGTGACTGTACTTCCTTGTACAAGTGAACTGAAACAGCCCCTTCAATCAAACCAAGCTGGGGTTTTCCCTTCCCCAAATCAGGAGCCTGGACACTGAGGGAGCTACTGCCAACCCCTTGTGGGTGGCTTGTGCCTCACTCAGCAGGTCAGATTCTTAATTTAAAACACCAGCTACTAATTATTAGAAAAATGAAAATGAAAAACTACAGTGAGGTACCACCTCACATCTGTCAGAATGGCCATCATTAAAAAGTCTACAAATAACAAATGCTGGAGAGGGTATGGAGAAAAGGGAACCCTCCTACACTGTTGGAGGGAATGTAAGTTGGTACAGCTACTATGGAGAACAGTATGGAGGTTCCTCAGAAAACTAAAAATGGAATTACCATATGACTCAGCAATCCCACTCCTGGGCACATATCCAGACAAAACTATAATTCAAAAAGACACATGCACCTCTATGTTCACAGCAGCACTATTTACAATAGCCAAGACATGGAAGCCATCTAAATGTCCATCGACAGATGAATGGATAAAGAAGATGTGGTACATATATACAATGGAATACTACTCAGCCATAAAAAAGAGTGAAATCATGCCATTTGCAGCAACCTGGATGCAGAGATTATCATACTAAGTGAGGGAAGTCATACAGAGAAACAGATACCATATGATATCATTTATATGTGGAATCTAAAATGTGACACAAAGGAACTTATCTACAAAACAGAAACAGACTCACAGACATAGAGAACAGACTGTGGTTGCCAAGGGGGTGGTGGGAGGGGGAGGGATGGAGTGGGAAATTGGAATGAGCAGACTCCAACTATTAGATATGGGATGGATAAACAACAAGGTCCTCCAGTATAGCACAGGGAGCTGTATTCAATATCCTGTAATAAACCATAACAGAAGAGAAAAAAATACGAGATACTGGCCCCCAACCCACCCCCTGCAAATACACACTAGGTTGTCATGAGGATCTGAATTGCAAAGCCTTCGATCCAGACCTCGCCCGTGGTGATAACCACCGATGTGATGCTCTTGTTCTCACTGTTATTACCTGAAGTTGTCCTGTCTTAAAATTAAAGACACAGGTCCTAGAGGAGAGTAAGGATGAACACACTGCCCCACCCACACGCACAAGCAAATTCATCCAGTTTTCTCTGCTGTGTTGCACTTGCTTTTGCTGAGTTTTTTGTGAAGAGCAATTTCCAATCCTCATATCGGTTTAAACAGTACAAGTACAGTTTTCTCTTCTCCCTCCCTTATTTCCCTATTTCTTGGCAAATAAGACAGAAAGGGAGAGAGTGATCTTTCCTCGAAAGGCCCCCGTACATGCGTGAGTCATACGTATCTGTAGAGATCAACCCACAGGGTCATTTTCTTGTCAGCCTACTGTTAAGACTCACTAACCATCTTACAAATGTTCTCAGATGCCGCCTCCCTCGCGTCAGACTGTCACATGGCTCGTGGAGCACTCTGCAGGAACTATACTCACAATTGCTGTTTTTAGCGTCTTTAAATAGAGCAGGAACATTTGCAAGTGTGACCAAGGGTCTCCAAATATAATTACATACCATAATTGATACTGTGAGCTATAAAGATTTCACTGTAGGATCTAACACGATCCTCGAATGTTTGCCTCAAAAACCTATCAGGCCGCTGTAAGAAACAACATAGGAATAGCAATTAAGTAACTAATATTAGTCCTTCTGAGCTACCTGCCACACACAGGTGATTTGTATTTACATGACAGAGTGATGGAACTTTTTAAAAGTCACTTTATGTTTTAGTGTCACATTTTATTAACTTCTCCCATTTCCACCACCATCATACATGTACAGATTATAAAATATCCAGTCCTCATAATTTCAGCGATGGACCATCAAGTTTATCTTCAAAAGATAAAATTATTAGAGGGTTTTCTGCTGAAGCTCCAGAAAAAATAGGATTTGAAAATAATTAGGTAACCAACTAAATCACAGCAATGATTTCCATGTTTCTTTAGCCGTTAATGAGACCAGAAATCATCACCTTCCTGGCTTTGTTCAGATGATTAGAAACGTTTCCAGGCTAAAGTCAAATTTCCTCAGCAACATTTGGGTTCAGTGAGGGCACAACTTGGGCAGTTTTTAGGGTCTAAAATCAATGCATTCATGAAGACAAAGCCAAGTAAAAGCCCTATTACAGCAGCTTCGATCTGTCAGTTTTTCAGAGATGACATATTTTAGGACACCAAGCACCCATTTGTGCCAGCAGAGATTTTAATTAGCTTTCTGGCCTAACAGCAATAAGGGAGGGAGCAGAACCTGGGTCAACACTTAGTGTGTTTTGGATCCTTTGAAAACTCACTTTTGTTCTCTTGTGAGCCGTGGCATTGACTGCCCAGCCTCCCTGCCCCGCGTCCCTCTGTAGGGATTTCACAGAATGACAAATCAGCTGTGGGACAAATAGTTTCTAATTAACAGTGACAGGATATTGACTGGGGTAACAACTGCTTGATAGAGGCCAAAGAAAAGTTTTAGGGCCATGAATTTTCCATTACATTCAGAAGTGATTATTCTCTCAAGATTTCAGCTTGATCGTTATCTTTCTACCACAGATATTGGAAAAACCCCTTCTGAAAAAATTTACTGCTGTAGCTCAGTTGGAGGAAATGGATGAAAAATCACTGATCAATGATCATTTTTGCCACCAATCAGCTCTTCTACTTGTACTGCAATCTTATAAAATGCATTCATTACAAAACACTGGGATGACTGGCGACCAAACTGCGCTTTTTTTTTCCCTAAGGATATCATATTCTGAATATCATATTCTGAATTCTTCAGCACAGACTTTTTCCTCTTTTTTCTGACACTTGTCTTTGAAGAGTGCAATGCTGCTATTGAAAATAATAGCTGAACAATTCTCCCGGTCCCCCAAGTAGCTAGACGGCTCCAGGTCCCTCAGAGCCAGCTACCCTAAAATGAAGAGGGTCCCCGAGTCATTTCCTAAGCCCCAGACGGAGGGTCAGTCTGACTTCCCAAATCCCTTCTGCTGAATATGACACATCTTTACAAGAAATATTTGATTCCTGCCATTTTTAAGATTTTTTCGTGGTCAGGAGAACGAATAAGTGCTTTGTTCCCAAATTTAAGAAGAAAGATCAGTCCATCCTAAGATGCTCAGGAAGTAATCTTTACTCTAGAAATACAACCTAGAATAGTGTCTTCCTGACTGTGTTTCACGAAGTCCTTGGGTTCTACTAAGTTAACTGCAACAACCTCCTTAAGGAGGAGGCATGGTCAAAGGAACTTCAGGAACATCCCCATCTCCCTTTACCCAACGAGCTCCATGGGTGAAGGTCAAAGCACTCCCCAATCAGTATGGACACCATCTCGCTCTAATGATAATGGACAGACAGGTGTTTATCAGCCTGGCATCGGCCCTAAGCAGGCCCACTTGCACTGATATTATATACTGGAGATGAGGTTCCAAGTAAAGTTAGTTATTAAATTGTTCACTGTTAAAAATTGTAAAAACTACATGTATACAAGAGGAAATGTTTCCATTTTTACCTGTTGGAATTGAGCACTCCTGCAACTAGTAGAAATTCAAGAACTGTTACATGGTACACAATGAATTTCCTCCACTAATTATAATAAAGTTATGGCCTCAGAAGCAGAAAAGGCTTTATATATCCAGCTAGTTCAACTACCCCTATGATCCTTGAATTCCCTCTACTGCATCCCTGCTGGTTAACAACCATGTCTACAGACAGCTTCAGAGATGGAGGAGTCCTAGGGGTAAGGCACGGCAGAGGAAAAGGTCCTAATGCAGGGACATGCCTGGCTTGTTTGAGGAATAACAAGGAGGCCAGTGTTACTGGAATGGAGTGTGTATGAGAGAGAATTAATAGGAGAGAAGGTTAGAGAGACAAGCAAGGGGTGGGCAAATATGGAAGGAGTTCATGGTTTTTCTGAATGAGATGGAAGCAGAGGGTTTGGGGCAAATAAGGAACATGAACTGACATGTCTTACCATGATCATCTGGTGCGTGTTGAGAAGAGACTGAAGAGGGGACAAGGCCAGAGGTGGGAAAACCAGTCAGGAGGCTACATCAATAATCCACACAAGGTGTGACAGAAGATCAGACCAGGGCGTTAGCAGAGGAGAACGCGAGGCATAGTTTGAGTCCCAAGGTATGCTTAAGGCAGAACCAATAGAACCTGCTGGTGAATAGAACGTGGTCCCTGAAAGAAAAAGTGAAGGATGAATCCAAAAGCTTTATCCCAAACAGCTGGAAAGATGGCGCTGCCATTTACTGAGCTGAGGAAGACTGAGGGCGAGCAGGCTTACTGGGCTTGTACCAGGAGCTCCATTTTGGAGAAATCAAGTTTCAGGTGCTTATCCAAGTGGGTGTATCAAAAAGGGATAATAGATAAATAGATAAAATAGATAAACAACATGGACCTCCTGTACAGCACAGGGAACATTGCTCAATACTCTGTAATAACCTATATGGGAAAAGAACCTGAAAAAGAATACACATGTGTATACGTGTAACTGAATCACTTTGCTGTATACCTGAAACTAACACAACATTGTAAATCAGCTATACTCCAATATAAAATAAAAATTTAATTAAGGAAACACACAAAAAAACAAAAAAGGAGTGGGATATGCAGTTGGGCCCTCGGTGGGGGGGTCAGCTTGGAGATGTAAGTTTGGTGCCATCCTCTTATCGATGGTATTTAAAGCCATGAGACTGAGCCCTGGGTGCTCTATCACCTAAGAGAAGAAATGAGGAGAAATCAGCAGAGGAGACTGAGAAAGAAAGGTCCAGAAGTCAGGAGGGAAACCCGTGCTCGAAGCCAAATGAAGACCATGTTTCAAGGAGCAGAGAAGGATCTGCTGCATTGGATGTTGCTGTGGCTATGGAATCTAAGAGCGCCATAAACAGGGAGGTGTTAGAAAAACACCTGTTAGTGTTAGTGAGAGAAAGAAATGGAGAGACAAAGATGATTCCTTCAGGCAGGCTGCCTGGAAAGGAAGTCTGTCTCACTTTGTAACAACTTGGCCAACAGGTATTAGTACACCTGTCTGACTGTTGAGGAAACCAAGGTTCTGAAGAACTAAGTTGACATCCTAAGGCAATGGAACCAAACCTCTCATGTCTGGTTTTAGCTTCTCTGCTTTATTAAAGGGAACCTATGGTTATATGAGTATACTGGAACAACCCTAACACCAATAATATCAACTTAAATCCCATTCAGCTCTACTAATATTTCATCTCTCCCTCATCTTTTCTTGTGCTGTTTAGAACTTTACTTTTGTCCTAATCAATTTTCATTCTGTTAGAGTCATTGCATTATCCCTGAGTGCTGAGATTTTTAGAATCCTGATTCTGTTCTTATATATATTTGCTATTTTCCCCAAATTTAGGTAATCTAAATATGTGAAATAGATATAATTGGGTTTTTTCTCCTTTTTGTTTTCCCAAGGATTCAAGTACATATATTTCATCTCAATTTTTCTTAATCAATATGTAAATGTCTAGAGCTTTCTCTCTGATTAACCTAAAATACTTACATTGTAATTTAAGTCTCATTCTCATCTAGACAGTATTTTTAAGAATTCTGATCTTTTCCATAGATCATGAAATACTATTTAACTCTGAAAAACTTCAAGTGCAGGTGTTAGCATCCATCATTCTTCCTAATTAAAAAAATGTAATAAAACAAAATCAACTGTTCTTCATATTTGATTTGTATATATTTATACATATATATATATATAAAACTGAATCACCTTGTTGTAGATCTGAACCTAACACAACATTGTAAATCAACTATACTTCAATTTTTAAAAAACCTATATGTATCAAAATACATGCAAATAATATTTTTGCAAATATATATGCTATATGTGAACATCGAGGTCCATAGTTAATATAGATTTTAGAAAAATTAAGAACTGAGGGAAAACTTTTAATAGTGGTCACCTTTGGGGAATAACATTGAGGAAGCAAAAACATGACGTGAGCTTTCATACTCACACATGTGCCATTTAAACATTTACGTGATATTTTTAAATTAAATGCTAATTCCTGACCTATTTTCCAAAGAGCTTTGTTGTGAAGATAAAATTGGATGTGATATTTCTCTACAGCATTGTCTCAAGCACTATGAAATTCAGTATACTTTTATTATTCCTTTAGCATGAATAATAACATATTAATGAAATACCTTAAAAACAACAAAGAAATGAAACTAAATAAGGTTATATAAATAGAAGAGAGTGCAATCAGATCAGATGACCATTCTGATCACTCTGATGGTTGACGTGGTATTAGCATAACAGATTTGTAAGAAGAATTAGCAACCCAGTCATTAGAAAGTTCCTTGGGTTTCATCCATATATTATTTTCTAGACTATGAAACAATGATAGATTGGTGAACACTGCAGAAACTCTTACACTCTTAGAAGTAAATTCTCTATTCATTTCCACTACTTACTAAACCAAAGGACAACCCTTAGAATGGGAGAAAATATTTGCAAATGAAGCAACTGACAAAGGGTTAATCTCCAAAATTTACAAGCAGCTCATGCAGCTCAATAACAAAACAACAAACAACCCAATCCAAAAATGGGCAGAAGACCTAAATAGACATTTCTCCAAAGAAGATATACAGACTGCCAACAAACACATGAAAGAATGCTCAAGATCACTAATCATTAGAGAAATGCAAATCAAAACTACAATGAGATATAATCTCACACCAGTCAGAATGGCAATCATCAAGAAATCTAGAAACAATAAATGCTGGAGAGGGTGTGGAGAAAAGGGAACACTTTTGCACTGCTGGTGGGAATGTGAATTGGTACAGCCACTATGGAGAACAGCATGGAGGTTCCTTAAAAAACTACAAATAGAACTACCATATGACCCAGCAATCCCACTACTGGGCATATACTCTGAGAAAACCATAATTCAAAAAGAGACATGTACCAAAATGTTCATTGCAGCTCTATTTACAATAGCCAGAAGATGGAAACAACCTAAGTGTCCATCATCAGATGAATGGATAAAGAAGATGTGGCACATGTATACAATGGAATAGTACTCAGCCATAAAAAGAAACGAAATTGAGTTATTTGTAGTGAGGTGGATGGACCTAGAGTCTGTCATACAGAGCGAAGTAAGTCAGAAAGAGAAAGACAAATACCGTATGCTAACACATATATATGGAATCTAAGAAAAAATAAAAATGTCATGAAGAACCTAGGGGTAAGACAGGAATAAAGACACAGACATACTAGGGAATGGACTTGAGGATATGGGGAGGGGGAAGGGTAAGCTGTGACAAAGTGAGAGAGTGGCATGGACATATATACACTACCAAACGTAAAATAGATAGCTAGTGGGAAGCAGCCACATAACACAGGGAGATCAACTCGGTGCTTTGTGACCACCTAGAGGGGTGGGATGGGGGGGAGGGAAGGAGACGCAAGAGGGAAGAGATATGGGGACATACGTATACGTATAACTGATTCACTTTGTTATAAGGCAGAAACTAACACACCATTGTAAAGCAATTATACTCCAATAAAGATGTAAAAAAAATAAATAAATAAAAATAAACTCCTTGAGTAAGACTTTTATTCCATGTTACATTTCACTCTTAAATTTGTCATCCAGAGAAGGGCTGTCCGGTGACTTCATTTTCAAGCTACATCTCAGATGTCTCTAAAATTCATGCAAATTTATGAAAACTGATATATAAATTATTTCATACAAATGTTCACACCCACACCCACACACAGAAGATATTTGACCCTTGTCCTCCCTGCAGTTTTGAAGAAACCAATATGCTTTAGCAATATGCTTGAAAATTGGTTTTATCAAAAGCATAAAATAAAATGTAAGAAATCAATACTGAAACAGACTGCATAACTCAATGGCATAGTGCCTCTTGACATACATGTGTATAAATCTGGAGAATAACCAGCTATCCTATTGGAACCCCTATTAGTGCTCTGACCTTACAGTAGAGTCTTTCAACTCATTTTCTTCTTTAAATCTTTAATTTGGCAAAACAGAGTATTAGAGAGGCACCTGAAAGTACAGTAGCAATCACACTACAGTTTTGAAAATGTCAAAAAATAGAGTATATAATTTTACTCTTCTTAAGGCAATTATAAAAACAAGAAGCAATTTTTATAATGCAGTTTTCAGTTTGCTTGACAATGATTATCAGGAAAATACAACCTCAGATGGGGACTTCTCTGATAGTTATCAAAACAATTTTGTAAGTTCTAGTTTAATTAATTGATCAATTTTCCTACCATTCATCTAATTGCTTAAAGCTTTTCAACAAATCTTAAAACTACACTTTATGTTTCTTTAATGACATCCTTAAAATTAAATTGAAAAGTCAAACCAGTGAAATATTTTTAAAATAATTTTATCATTCATTTTATTCATCTAGTATAAATATATATTTCCTATACTTTGGTGTGTTAGAGAACTGGTCATTTTCAAGGTTTTCATAAGTTTATAATCAATAAGATTCCAGAGAACAAACAAATCCATAAGGATTTCTAGTGCTTCAACCTCTACATTTATCTATCTATCTATCTATCTATGTATCTATTTATTTATTTATTTATGGCTGTGTTGGGTCTTCATTGCTGCTCGGGCTTTCTCTAGTTGCCGCGAGCAGGGTCTACTCTTCGTTGTGGTGCGCAGGCTTCTCATCTGCAGTGGCTTCTCTTGCTGCAGAGCACGGGCTCTAGGCGCACAGGCTTCAGTAGTTGTGGCTCGCAGGCTTCAGTAGTTGTGGCTCGCAGGTTCTAGAGCGCAAGCTCAGTAACTGTGGTGCACGGGCTTAGTTGCTCCGCGGCATGTAAGGTCTTCCTGGACCAGGGCTCGAACCCGTTTCACCTGCATTGGCAGGCGGATTCTTAACCACTGTGCCACCAGGGAAGCCCTGGAAGTCTTTGTTAAATATGAAAGATCCTCATTTCTTTTTATGGTTTAACTATAAAACGGCAGAAAATACCCGATGACTAACTAAAGGCTTTTCTTCCCCCCGGATCTATGTGACAGCCAAGAAATAACCAAAATAAGAAGTCTTCCCCAGGAATAGAAATGTACCACTGGTATTTGCATTCTAGAACTGCCCTTGGGGAAGCAATGTTCTGCTTACTCAAAGATGGCAAGTGAAGCATTGTTAATCTCACAGCCAATTCAAATGCTCTGATATGTTATTAAATTGCTCTATAATGAATAAATAGTGTTTAAAAGATTATCCACAGGTGCCCAGATATCCACAGAGTCAGGAATAATTTAAATATTGAGACAGATTACGACCAGCCTTCAGGGAACTCTACCAAGAGAAGAAACAGATATTTATCGAAAGAGCCAGGATCTGGGTATTTGACAGAGAGTAGAATAACCAACAACTGTTATTCCTGCTACTTTCCCTAACCATGGGGACAGGGAGGCTAAACCCCTGACTTTGCTAAATAAAATGTTTGGTTTTGCTTTATCTAGTTCTCTGGGTTTCCTTTCCTTTGGGGACAAGAACTAGCTATATTTTAGAAAAGAGTCTCAAACTTGAGGCTCACTCTGGAAAATCTATCAGATGTTAAAGAACAGCATGCTCAGGCTTGCTGCTCAGAATGCTGTCAGTCATTCAATTTACATCCGACAAGCCAGATTCACCTCCTGTCCAATAAGAGATTGTGTGTTGGATGAGTTAAAGCAGGAGTCCTAGGTGATTCCTAAACTAAGACATCAGGGTGATTCAAGCCAATGAGAGGCCTCATGGGTACCATAAGGCAGGTGCAATGAGGAAATTACGGGGGCCCCTAGGATGCAGTGCCCAGAAAGGCAGGGGCAGTGTTACTGATTGACACTTTGTGGAGAATCCAGTCAGTGAGGATGAAGATCAGTGGGGGAGCTTCACCAGCGCCTTTGTTTCCCCTCCACTGAGCCCTCAAAGTCAAGCTGACTTGAGAGGGGAACTCAAAGGAACTGTCAGGCCCAAGAAAAGGGCTAAATGCCCTAAGTGCTCTGTGGTCTGAGTAGCCTGGAGACTTTTTATCTTCCCCAATGGCTTCCTGGGTTTATTCTAGACAGGCTAGTGGAACACAAAAACCCTTTGGCACCTCTCTTGGATTTTTCAGAAAGACCAAGGCCAGAAGTCTATTAATGAAAGGGATATCTTTTCTCCTTAGGTTTTTTTGCATTTTTTAAATCAATGGAATAGTCCTGGATTAGTCTACAGGTGGGCCCGCCCCCATAGAGGCATGGTTAAAAATCTCTATCAAGAATCACTCCAGCCCTGGCCAGGTCTGGTTGGCCCTACATAACTCCAGGAGGTACCTGAGGAAAACCAGTACCACAGAATGAAACTTTTTAAGCTAGGTTGAAAAAGAAGGTGGATGAAGCCAAAGTTGGCATAGGAGAGACCACCTACTGTAGAAGTATTACTGGAAGCGTTGCACGCACACTCTGGTGCCACGTCTGTTCTGAATGTACAGCCCCTTCTGAGAAAGGCTGGGACCTGGGACCCTTTGCTGCAGTGCCGCAATGCTTGAGCAACAAACCTCTCCTTGAGCAACAAAATGCAAAGAAACTATATGGAACTTAAAATAACTGCATGCATGCACAGTTGGGGCAAAATTATGGACAAAAGATACAAAGAGACAAAAAAAACCCAACTGCCACTTTTGAAGAGCCTACAGCAAAAACAGCGTTGGGAGCAAAAGCAGGGTACTGAGCATGCCCTCTGCACTCAACACCTCCAGAGGGGTGAGCAAAACCCCTAAGCCACCCCTCCAGCCGGACCCCTAGACACACCCCCACCCTCACTCCATGTAAGGAGCAAGCTCCCCCTCCCCCTCAGGGAGCGAGCTAGCACGAGAACCTGTTAACTTGTTCTCACTCCATGCTGCTGCAGCATGGGCCCCAATAAAGCCTTGCCTGAATTTCTTCTCTGGCCTCTAGTCAATTTCTATTGATTGGGGAAGGCCAAGAACCCTGGTGGGTATCACTTCTTGTTATCCACTGCTATTATGGTCTATAAAATCACCTCTAATGGGGAATTACAGAATCCTGAACACTGTTCCTCAGGGAAAGACAGGGTTACATTCCTTGAGTCTCAGGCATATTTATCAAGAAATCTAGTATCTCTTGACAGTTTCCTAAATTCAACTGAGTCCTTGCAAGAAGGATTTACCCTATCCTCAAGTTTAGGTCTTACTTATTTTCACCTCCCACCATTGCAAATACTGTTGACAGAGTTTGCCCAAACTCTGTTTAGTTTTGTCATAAAACATAGATTTTCAACATATTTCTGTGTCACGAATGGAATCATACTCAAATTCAAAGAACAATACTGTACTATAAGTTCACATGCACCTTCTGTTCATAAATTTCACAAATATCCTAAGTAGGGTAACTGTCCTATGAGTCTGAGCATCCCAAAGAAATATCTGGAACGTTGATATTAGAAAAGAGAGAAAATCTATACAAAGGAATAGGAGGAACGGCTTTGGGGACAGATAAAGGGGGAAAGCCCCAGCCAACTCCCCCTGCAATATGGACCCTCACAAGCTTACCTGCAGCACTGCTTCTCTACTGTCATTAACTAAAAAGTGTAACTTTTATTTAAGAAAACAGAAAGAAATACAATGTTTAAAATAAGTAAAGTGAAACAGAAGTATTAGAATAAACTAAAAAGTTAAGAACATGCATAAAAAATTCTAAAAGCTAGGTGTAAAATATGAAGACAATCAAAGAACTATGGATGATTCACATACCTTTAAAATAAGAAAATAAAAATCTTTTAAAATGTAAAGGGAGAAATTAAGAGTATGAAAACAAGTCAAATATATTTAAAGAAAGTAGAAAACTTTTGAAATAAAAAATGACTAAACATTTATTGAAGAAATTAAAAATAAGATATGATAAATGTTAAAGGACCACAAGAAATAAGTGAATAATTAAAACCAATAAGATGGAGAGGGCAGAGAGCAGAAGCAAGAAGAACTACAATCCTGCAGCCTGTGGAACAAAAACCACATTCACAGAATATCTTGAATAGAATGGGCATCATCAGAAAATGTACAAACATCAAATGATAAAGAGGGTGTGGAGAAAAGGGAACCCTCTTGCACTGTTGGTGGGAAAGTAAATTGATACAGCCACTATGGAGAACAGTATAGAGGTTCCTTAAAAAACTACAAATAGAATTACCATATGTCCCAGCAATCCCACAACTGGGCATATACCCAGAGAAAACAATAATTCAAAAAGACACATGCACCTCAATGTTCATTGCAACACTGTTTACAATAGCCAGGTCATGGAAGCAACCTAAGTGTCCATCGACAGGCAAATGGATAAAGAAGATGTGGTACATATATGCAATGGAATATTACTCAGCCATAAGAAGGAATGAAATTGGTCATTTGTAGAGACGTGGATGCATCTAGAGACTGTCATACAGAGTGAAGTAAGTCCGAAAGAGAAAAACAAATATCATATATTAATGCATATATGTGGAACCTAGAAAATGGTACAGATGAACTGGTTTGCAGAGCAGAACTTGAGACACAGAAGTAGAGAAAAAATGTATGGACACCAAGGGGGGAAAGCGGCAGGGGGTGGTGGTGGTGGTGTGATGAATTGGGAGATTGGGATTGACATGTATACACTGATGTGTATAAAATGGAAGACTAATAGAAAAAATAAATAGATAAATAAACAAATGCTCTTCCTGCAAAATAAATAAATTAATAAATAAAAATTCACTCCCTTTTTCTAAAAAAAATAAACAAATAAAACACAATAAAGAAAAGCAATAAGATGTAGAAAAAAATTAATAGTAGAAAGGTACCTAAATAACAGCAGTTTCAATATGGTAAATACACACTAAAAAAGGTCAGTACACAGTGGTACAAATTAAAAAGCATTTCAAATGTGTTCTTTTTTTAAGTTGCAGACTAACTGAAATAACCGTTTATTGAAATGAAATAAAGAAATTATGGCTAAAAATGGAAGAAGGGCTCACCTCCAAAATGTGTAAATTGAATGTGTAATCACAGAATTCATTGAGTTCAGCCCCCTCCTTTAGCATGAAATCCTTACAGAAGTGTCCCAGGAGCAGAAGGAAATGCACTGCCTTGATCTCCCCTCCCTCACCCTGGGCACAGACTGGGGCGACCCACCTCTGGTGGCTCTTCTGGAACATTCCTGCCTATGAGACCAACATAACCCACAAGAACACCCCAGGCAGGAAGGCAAACTCATAAGTTGACCCTACACAGTACAGAGGGCTCCAAACAGAATAATTCATGGAAACAAACAGGACTAGAAAACGAGTGAAATTTCCACATAAAACCCTACTGAGAGGGCTGATACTTCCATGACGATAAAGCTTTCACACACAATCTCAATTTTTTTTAGTTTGTATCGAGCAACATCATACGTTATCAAAGCAAGAATATAAAGGTAATTTATTTCAATAACAATTATAACAATTCCATATGGGAACAATTTCAATGTATTAAATGAAATCATTACTCCATAGCTCCCCAAATTCAGGGAAGTTTTAAAGTCTTTATATAAACACACACACAGTCCCAAGCAAAACTATCCGGGGAACCAGAAAGTAAAGATTCCAGGCCATGGTGTGGATGAAACCAAGCCAACAACTAAAGGAGGAGATTGTGGGTTTTAAAAAAGTGATTCAAATGAATTTACTTATGAAACAGAAACAGACTGAAGACTTAGACAATGAACTTATGGTTACCAGTGGGGGAAGGGTGGGGGACAGGGATAGATTGGGAGTCTGGGATTGACAGGTACACACTGCTATATTTAAAATAGATAACCAACAAGGACATACTATAAAAAAATAAATTTAAAAATAAATAAATAAATATTTTTAAAAAAAAGACAGGTAGTGTTTCTCTTTTTCTTCCTCTCTATACACAGAGGACCTAAATATCTCCAATGGGTCATGTATGAAATATATACGCAATCAAAATTAAGGCATACATGACATATTATACAATTACCTACATTCATTTCAATTTAAGATTTAATAATGTCCTTTTTTCATTATGACACCTTGGCATAGCCTTAGCTGGAAAATATCTTTCTCAATGACTATATATTCTTTGTAATTACTCGATGTAGGAAACTTAGCAAGCAGCCACAGCGACTACCCTTTTTCCCCACTGAGAGAACACACAGGAGAGTAAAATGTAGAGGAATAACCATAAGTGTAAGTCCCTTATCACACTCTAAAAGAGATTTGCCATTTTAACTGTCTGGCACTTGAGCAATTACTCTCAATTTTCTCCTGCATATTGACTGATTTCTTCAGTTTTTCCCACTCAAAGGGAAGCCCTGAGTAGTCTGAAATTGCACTTTTTCATTCTAAATTTGTCCTTTTTCTTACGGATTAGTAGAATTCTCAGCACAGTGGGGGGAACACACATGTGACTTGTAGCTAATGATTTCTTCAGTTTTTCCCACTCAAAGGGAAGCCCTGAGTAGTCTGAAATTGCACTTTTTCATTCTAAATTTGTCCTTTTTCTTACGGATTAGTAGAATTCTCAGCACAGTGGGGGGAACACACATGTGACTTGTAGCTAATACCCAGACCCGAGGAATATGCCTGCCACTGACTGCAACACCAGCAGGTTGTCCAGACCCGCCGTCTCAGGTCCTCCATGAGGACATGGGAATAATAATATAACAATCTTACAGCATTAGTTTGCAAAAGATTTACTGTAGCTGAAGTCCATGTCTTTTTCCATTTTGAATATTATATTATTAAGTGAAGGGAGGACTTCTAGAACAACATGGTGGCCTCATCTTCTATTTCATTATTTTATAATCAAAAGATAAACATATAATGATAAAGAGGCAACTACAGCTATATTGAAATGAGACGGATGCAGAACGCATGACTATGATTTTGGCTGCTGGTGCTCAGGCAGGTGGTTCAGCGGGCTGATGAGAAAGTCCACAGAGGAGGGAAAAGGTGGGCTGTGCCAGTTCCAAGCTGCTTTCCTCATTTGTCCTTGATGTCACATCCTTTCTTACTTAAACATAAAATGTTAGTGTCAAGTCAATGCCATTATAACAAGCTGATAATTCTCTGTCTTCGCATTTTTCAAAGCTGCATTCAACCGTCCTTTGAAAAACACCCTTGATTTTCCATTAAAATTCAATTTGCTGACTTATGTATTTCAAGATGGGACTTCAGAGATCATTTTAAGAAATCAAAAGCTCTATTTTTTGAGACACGGTTCTTTGAAAAGCCTGATGCATTGGGTACATACTGGTTTTCAAATTTAGTTGCTGTTTCCTTTAAAAAATATAAATCCCCTAAATAAAAATGTATTCCTGCCTGTGTTCACTTTGAAGACAGATCTCTGCAATATTATATTCTTAAAATGGCAAATTCATCTTTTAGCTGATATAAAGAATTCAAAGGAAGTTAACATATGCTTTTTTCAAGATCATAAGTGTTTCTTTTTTCACACAGGGATCAGAAGAAAATCTTGATTGCCAAAAGTACTTTTAAATTTTCTACTGTATATGTATAGATTGTGCAAGAAAAGGTCAAAGTCATGAAGTTTTTGACAAGATAAAACAGATAAAAGAACACACTTTAGATTCATGGTAGCTGTGGCCACCACGTAAACGTTAAGTGCCCAAATTAAATGTCATCGGACTCTTGGGTCACCACTTACTTTGGAGTTTCATTTCTTTTGTAGGATTCACAAAAGAAAGACAGTGCCTCAAAAGGTTCCTTGGTCTGAAGGATTCTTCAGAGGAGAACACCTAAAAGGAGGATTACATTTTCAAGAAAGGTAACCAGATCTATCAAGATAACGTGGAACCATCAGATGCACCTGTAGGAGTGAATTTCTAGGCTCCAAAAGGCATATTTTTTTCTAAGAATTAATTGTTATAAAAGAACATGCACTCCCCTAGGTGTGAACTTGTTTGCTCCTGATTCAAACAAACAAACTTAAAAAGAGACGTGTAAAGCATTGGGGAAAAATATGAAGCTGACAATCTGTTTCATAACATTAGGGAATCATTGCTAATTTTTAGTTGTGATAATAGCAGGTTCACACTTTAGAAGAACTTTCCTTTTAGAGATGCATACTGAAGTATTTATGAAAGAATTGCTATCATGTCTGGTATCTGCCTCAAAATAATCCCCTGATGGAAGAAAGTATTTGAGAATTTAGATGAAACAGGACTGATCATATGTTGACCATCACCGAAGCTGAATGATGGGATTTAGAGGTTCACCATAAGATCATCTCTAATTTTATAGAGGTTTGGAAGTTTTATTACCAAAAATGTTTTTAGGGAATTCCCTGGCGGTCCAGTGGTTAGGACTCAGCACTTTCACTGACAAGGGCGCGGGTTCAATACCTGGTTGGGGAACCAAGATCCCACAAGCTGTGCAGCGTAGCCAAAAACAAAAGAAATGTTTTTAATACACATTATCCTTTCTCTAATATTTTTCCCTGCGATAAATATTATGTTTCAATTTGAAACAGCTTAAATGTATTTGATGACTTCAATCCTTTAAATTTTAGACTAGGTTCATTATTAAATAAATCATCTTTCCTAAAGCACTCTACCATTCCTAGTAGGTAAATTGCAAAAAAAAAAAAAAGTCACATTGTTTTCATTCTTAAAAATTAGCATGACATTGTCCCATCATTTGCTATATGATATACTTGCAAGTATGCAGTAGACTAGGTGCTTCATACGTTATAACTCGCAAATGATTTGGCTAAAACATATCTGTATACAAATATACTCTATAACCTGTCAAATATGTCAAGATATTCTTATATAAGGAAATGCAAGGAGACCAATGCCCCGAGATGCAATGCCATCCAAAGTCCATTAACCATAAACTCTCTCACTTCTGAACTGTGCTTCACCTTTTCATCATCCATTAGGGAGAAGCTTTTACAAGAGACAGTAGAATTACGAAGAACTTTCTGTTGGGGTCTTTTTATTTTTTGACTTAACTTTGATGCTCCCTTTGGCACTTGGCTCCATTACGTTTCCATGAACGCTGAAGAGAACTCACAGAAACAGGACTGGGGTAGGTGCACCTTTGGGGGGTTTGCTCTTGTGAGGATGTGAAAAGCTCAGGACAGGGTGGTCAGTGGAGAATGTGATGGACCCTCAAGCACGCAGGACAGAGCAGGCTGGACAGACATGGGTAGGAAAGTTGATTCAGCCACTCTTAACTGGTCTTCACTCTCCTTCCCTCACACCCAGGTCCTCATTTACGTCTACTCATCCTGCCACTGATTCTGTGCTGGTTGCCCTTCTGAATCATGTGTTTCTTACTTAGGGATAACTATAGTCAAAGGTAAAGCTTGATGTTAAACAATAAATAAAATAAAAGGTGTTGATAACAATTAGAAGAATAACTGAAATTTAATATTATCTATGTAGCAGCCACCTACACAGGAGCCTTGAAATCATAAATACCATCAAATCATTTCAAAATGTGCAATTTTTCCCTACTTTTCTCTGATTTGCTTAAGGGTCCTCTATATTACACACTTGAATGCTGACACTGGGGGAAAAAAGCAATCCTAATGGGTAGCGTTGCACATTGAGATTTTAAATGAAAACCAAATAAAGGGGCCAATCTTCAAGTTGAAGTGAAAATCTGAGTATTTCATTGACATTTTAAATAATTGTACGCTATAGCTAGACTTCCTGGTTTCAAACAGATTAAGTCATTATGCAACTCTCACATTTATGAACGGGAGAAGGAAACTCATCCTTCATTTAGCTCATCACCTGCTCCATTTTGTGTACAATGTAGCCTACAAACGTGTGTGCATTATTTTCACTTCTCCCCATGTTGCAGGCGACTGCAGGAAACAAACTGTTGCGATTCATCATGTAATCAATATCTTGTACATTAAAACCTCAGCATCTTTCTATGCAGCCTCAGAACATTTAATCACTGTCACCAGCCCTGTGTAATTCTAGAGTGTGCGGTGTACTCCTCAGTAAATATTTTATGCTTCTCTTTAGAGGTTTATTTCTATTACCTCTAGAATACCTGGAAAATAATTTCTTCATTGTTCTTTCGTTTGTAGCCATTAGGATGGTATTTATCTCCTGCCTTAGAATGAATTTGATTTTGTGATTCTTGTTTTAACATATAAATATAGGGGAATTTTTATCTTGCCTTGATACCTGTTTCCCAAGTGCTCCACAGTGGTTTTGTCTTGTGAAAATTGTTTGAATAGTGTTTGAATTCTTAAGAGCTTCTCAGAGGAGTTCCCATATGGCTCTGCTGTTTAAGGGTGTCTTGTCACATCCATTTTTAGAGGGAGAGTGATAAATATGGAAAGAATTAATCTGGTATTATCACCCATGTTTTCCTAAATGCCTATCAGACTCACCAAGTAAATAAACCTGAAACCACCCAAAGTAAAAGTAGGATTAGGTCTAACCTGCCCTTTGATTTCAAATAATGCAATAGTAACAGAAACAAAGAACTTTTTTTTTTTCATTAAAAATCTACTTCCTCAGACCAGAGCTCTCTGAGTAGGCTCAGCCTGGGACTAACAATTACTACCACAGTGCGAAGCCATTTCTGGCTATTTATGATTCATTTTGAATTGTTATTCATAATTAAAAAATGGAAAATATTTACCTTTTATTTCTCGACTTCTAAAAAAAAATTCTACATCATTATTTCACCTGACAATTACTTGAAGGCAAATCAACTAAAATGACGGATGTCCCTCAAGGCTGTTCCTCTTTTATGAGCCCATTTTGCCCTACACTAAGTAGCTGGAGAAAATACAAAGCATCTGATTCATTAAGCTGGAAACATATTGTCCATACAACAGGATGGGATGGTAATTTAACTGTATGCAGCCAGGAAAGACACTTTACAACACAGATTTGCAGCTTTTAACCTGGAAACTTAACAGAAAAGGCAATTCTGCTTTACTTTGCTTCCCTTCAAATGCAAAAGAAAGCAATATCTACTTTGTTACAAAACAGAGCAGGCAATATTTTATATCGCCATAGTCAATTATGTGACGCTGTGTAACCTTTTCCAGCTATTATAGTCTTCAAATCTTCCTGTGCTAATGCTGCCAACACAATACAGGAGCAGCTTCAAAGCATCTTTGCAGTGATAGAAAGAGAAGACAGCTGGCATTGCTCAGAGACTGAGCTGAGATGATCAGATTTCTAATTTACAAAACTGGGACAGCATACGTCCAGGGAACATCATTGGGGGTTTTGTGAAGGTCTATCTCCAGCTATTTCCTTTTGTCAGGTAAAGACTTGTTTACTGAACAAAGAAAAGGAAAAACTGTAAAAGGTTTTGTGGACAGACTCAAGGAAAACAAAACAAAACTTAGCCCCAAAAGCCACCTTTAATTAAAAAGAATGCTATAAGAATAAATATTCACATTCAAACCAATGCTGTGCTCCAATGTACAGATTTGAGAGAATTCCATCAACAAAGGTAGATCGAGAGACATATGAATTCATCAGTCTCACTTTCAAAACCCATTAGACCTTGGTTATAACAAAACATTCACTGCAGGAAGGATGTGATACAACAGTAAAAACCATGGACTTTCAATTATTAGTAACGACTGATAATCTCTTGTGTCATTTTGAAATTAGGCTCCATCTGATGTATCTGTGAACTACGATAACTCCTGATAACACCAGAACATCAACCTCTGAAAGGGTGGAGATGGGATAACTTAGACTGAAATATGCACACTGTAGTCATGAGTCTGGGGGTGAGGGTCCACTGTGGGCAGTGGAGACCACACATTCAGTTGATTTAATAAAACGATTCACCCTGTTTTCTAGATTGTCTCAACTCTTCACTAGTTTTGTAGATGGCTGTTTTCAAACACCACCTCATCTAGTATCTTCAATTTTCACAACTCGGAAGAATGTGGAGTAAATGTCAGTTTGTCCATTTAAAAGAAGAGGAAAATTTGGATTCAAAGAAGTTATGTGCCTTGTTGAGACAAGGTCACACAGCTGAAGAGTAGAGGAATTGGGCCCAGAATTCTGTTCTTCTAACCCTTAGATGGATAGACTTTCTTCTCACTTCTTACAAATAGATTTGGGGAACACCAAATATTAGGATTACCAATCTATAACCCTCTAGGGCATCCTATTTCACATTTTGCCAGGGGAAAGCCGGGGAAATGCTGCTAAGGTGTGGATAAACTAGATAGAAAAGCACTTTTCACAGAATGGTTTTGAGCTGTTTACACCGTGCGGCTTTGTTCTTGCAGACATATTCCTTACAACTTATATAACAATCCCCTCCATCTTTAGAAAGAGGGAAATGTAAAATATTCATCATGAATCATACTAAAAGCTCTGTTTTCAAAGGAAATGCCTCAAGTCGTTGTGTTTAAACTCTGCAATATATTAATGTTCAGAAGCCTAAATGAGAAATTAATTCTCAAATGTAAGGTATACTCACAGTGGGGGACCAAAACAGATAAGCTTTTATTTAGCCTTCAGAGTGAAGGTTTTCACATCATATAATAAAACAGCCAAGAAGAAATCATGGCCTGAGTGTGAGAGACTTTCATCATGTAATGATGGAGACACACTCCTTACACGTTTATTTTTGTTTTTTGCACACGGTTTATGGACAGTGCTTCAGCTAACACAGCAAAGATTCTCCTGATGGATTGTTCTTTTGACAATGCTATTGTTATTCTGTGAATATCAAACAATGGAAATATGAATGCAACATTGAAACTGGTTGTGATCCTACTACCATGTCAGCATCTCCTGCAAACAAAGACAGCTCTTAACTTGATAACCAGTGAATCTTTTAAAGAATTATCTTTGTTCTTCTGTCTTACATTTTTGCGACCTTAAATGAAATGGTCTATCCTTCATGTAAATACTGAATCCAATGTCCAAGGTATATCATGTCAAAGAGGGAATTCATTCACAATGTATGAAAGTATGGAAACGCAATAGCAAGTCTACAGCAGAACACAGAACGCTAGTTTTGCTACATCCTTGACCGTGAGACTAACTACAGCCAGGCCGGACCCTAAATATGAAAGTCATCACATTTGATAAGCCAAGTTGCTCAAATAAATTTCATCCAGCTATAGAATCTGATGATCCGGGCTAGTTCTACTCATCTGTCTTGGCAGACATCCTCTTCCTTCTTCTGTTCTGTGGACATGCCCCTGAATTTGGGTTCTTGACTGCAAGTGGACATACATTTCCGCACTTGTAGCATTCATCAGTTTGAATTAGAATTTGCTGACATAAATGTGTGAGGACTTGTAGAGCATCCACAAATTCAACACTACTGTAACAGATGTGACATTGTCAGGCTAGGAAGTAGGATGTGAGCATTTTCACTTCCCAGCTGAATGTGGATGCTCCCTTGAATCCTCGTGGTAATGAGCTGATTTGAGGGGATATTCGCCGGTTTGACATCAACAGAGAGAATTATCAGATATTGGACGCCCGCTCTTCAGACATCCACAGTTTTATTCCATCTCACTAGACTTCTTATATTCACATTGTCATCAGTCTCCCTTTCTCCATCTAAACACTCCTCATATTTCTAAGCAGAAATTAACCACCACCTCCGGGTCTCTATCAGCCATTTCTTACCCTCTTGAACTTGGTCATGGGAGACTAAGGAATCTTTCCCCATCTCTCTTTATCTAAACATAAAATTCCTCAATTTCTATTCTTTGCTGAACCACAATGCTGAAATGACACAGGAAAACAATTCTCGAGCAACGCTTACATTTCTGGTACCATTTCGTGTAATTCTGAGGTAGAGCCGGAGACAGCCCCAAACCTCTATATCATTAGAGGTCCAGCCAGACACATTTCAAGGCAGCTAGCCCTCTTGACGGCTACTGAAACTCTCTCTCCCTCTCCTAGGTCAGAGAGGTCTTACACTCTCGTGCAGAAATCTGAGGGGCACAGTGTGTTGCTTGCCATGTTTACAAATCCAAGTATACTTTTTTTATTTAGATATAACTGACATACAACATTATATTAGTTTCAGGCATACGACATAAAGACCTAATCTTTGTATATACTGCAAAATGATCGCCTCAATAAGTCTGGTTAACATCCATCACCTCACATAGTTACAAAATGTTTTCTTGTGATGAAAACTTTTAAGGTCTACTCTCTCAGCAACTTTCAAATATGCAATACAGTAGTATTAACTATAGTCACCAGGTTGTACTTGACAACCCCAGGACATACTTATTCTACTGCTGGGAGTCTGTACTTTAACCCCCTTCCCCCCTTTTGTCCCCTCCCAGCCCCCACTTCTGGCACCCCCCAATCTGTTCTCTATATCCACGAGAAGTACACTTTCTCAACTTAAACAAAGGAGGGGCATGTCAGCTTTCCTGCATTTGCCTTGTAATGCCTTTTACCCTCTCTCCTCCTTTCAAATTAAACCCTAACCTCCACTACCCTAGTCAAACAAATACCACAGCCAACATGCAGAGAGGAAACACCATTCGTTCCTGAATTTTGACCTTTCTGATGCTCATTCCCTGGAATTTAAGGATCTGTAAATATAATCTTTAATATACCTATTTTTTCTCAGAATGTATAACGCTGAGTAAATTGCAACAGTATTTTATTCTCCCAAACCTACTCCCCCCACCTTGGGTCTCAAAAAGTATTTTCTCTCAAAGATACTACATCTAGTATTTACCACAAAAGTCTACTTGGAAACTCAAAAGCTGATCATTTCGTTCCCTGTACGTTTCTGTGGAACCACAATCGAGGGGAGAGTAAACATACAGAGAATGAATTCACGGCTGCCTGACTGGAGACGATGAAGAGTAGCAGGAAATATTGATTTTTAAGAACTGGTTCACAGCTGATAATATTATGCCTTCACATTATCACGTATCCTGACTTACAACACTCTTTATGAAGAATCAGTCTATGAGACTGGAAGGTCATATTTCACGAAGGAGGTTTAACTGTGGTTTTATCTTTTTTCCAAGCAAATAAGTCACTTGATCCCTGCTCCCTAAAAGAAAGGCTCAGCATCCTCAGAAGATCCCCTCCTCCCCGCACACAAACTGCCTGAGATCCAGTGCAAGGAGGTCTCAGTCCTGTGTCCAAACACGAGTACAGAGGTCTGGTACCTAAAGAGCTGAATGCTGCAATTGTTTCTCTTTTCCACACAGAGTGGCTGTCATGAGTGATCCTATACCATGTGATGTATGATGCTTTTCTACTGATGCCAGGATGCCCTTTCTGGTCCAGGTCCAGGACAAGGCACAGTGGAAGGGCCCCTGTTGGATGCTGAAACTGGAGTTTGTTTAATTTCACACTCTCGTGCTCAGCTAGTGTTTCTCATAGCAGAACCACTGTGCTAACGTGACTGAATTGAGAAATCTTTCCAGCATCAGTTGTGGATTTCACTCCTTGAACTCTTGAGTATGGGTCACCAGCCGAAACTCACATTTTTCTCAAGGAAGTTATACTTCAAGAGATTTCACCCCCTTTCCTGCCACCAGACCTCAGCCAACACTACCATAATCCACTCTGATGGCTCTGCCAGTTGATCTCAGAGAACAGTTGATCTTTGGGTACCTAACCCCTCCTTAAGACTGTGGGGGTCCCAGTGTAAAGGGATCCACTTCCCCCCAGTGACAAGCTTCACACATTTGAGGTCCCAACAAATGGCAGTCCGATAAAGTCACCAAAAACAATGGTTGCACCAAAACCCAGAAAAATGGCTGCTAAGCTGCCAACTTTTGCATAACTTGGAAAAGTGCCTGAGGAACACTTTCAATGTAAAAGTACCTCTTGTTCCCACTACATAATCATGGAGTGAAGACGGTAAGAGTTTGGACATGTTACAAGGTTAAGAAAACGTCTGCAAAAAGAAGATATAGGAGCCTGCTCTATGCGTATGAACAGACATGTAACAGCCACTCATAAACTTTCCCAGAGAAAATAATAACTTATACCAAATGAGTAGCTAAGCACCCTGATTTTATTTACTTTGCTATCTGGAACCTTCTATGTCTAAAATGAGTTCTAGTCTCACACCCCCGAGCCCCAGAGGATTTGTCTATTTTGTTTGCCCACAGCCATTTGTGATTTTTAGAAGTAGTGATGTGAACACAGGCACTGAAGCCCCTTCCTCTTCTCCCCCATGAAAACCCAAATGCATGGTATTAACAGGGCTGCAACATAAGCCAACACCATGAGCAAACTATTTTTATAGGCAGTACTTTTCCAACTAGAGGGGTTTAGAGTTTTCAGGACAAGTAACACACTAAACACATACTTGATGTGGCAGTGAAATACCTGAAGCGCTTGGAAAGGAGGAATAGTTTCTTGCTCCCTCAGGACACTTTTGATATTCCTTCTCCTTCCCAGGGTAAGAGCAAACCCAGAGGAGGACCACGGCAGCAAGGATGTAGAGAACAATTTCATGGTGGAGATGCATGAAAGGTTGAAGTGACATCCTAGAAGGATAATGCAAGACAAGGTGACACTCTCAAGGCCACAAGAGAAAAACGCTTAAAGCTTAGACTTCTAGGAAGGAGGTGAGTTGTTTAAAGAAAGCTTGTATTGTTTCTGTGTTGACCGCCTTTAGCGATGCTGTTTTTGCCTCATTTTCTACAGGATAAGCATCCATATAAATGCACTCCCTGGACCTATTGCCCAGTCCCTCTATCAGGGACGTATGAGTTGAGAAGAAATAGCTTGCGTGCAGTCACCTTCTGGCCTCTATTATGCATAGTGCCATTTAACCACAAACATAACTTTTATTTAAAAAGAATAAAGGTCTATACAGAAAATGTAATTGGAAGAAAAAAATACCAGACAAAACAGCTGCCAAACGCTATACCCTTGGAGGAAAATATCGTTTGGGCCTTTTCATATTTCCATAGCACTCATCTCACAGGGACTATTCAATCCAGAGGAACTTTGTCCCCTCTGTATTACCACAAATCCTCACTCTAAGCCTACATGCCGCTGAAAGTTTTGCCTCTAGTTATTTTGCCACAAGTTGAGAAAGGAAGAACTATAATCTTTTATTTATGTCACAATTTCAGTAATCTAAGTGCAACTTTTACATCTGAAATATTAAATACATTAATTGGTCTCTGAAAAGGGGAGAGAGTGAATTTTTATACTTAAAAAAAAAAAGATATACAAACCCACTCACTCAATTTTACATATGCTTCAACTGTGAACTTAGAACACTGAAACAGTCCTTCCTTTATCCTTCACCAAATGTGGCTTCTCTCCAAAGGGTCTTTCCTGACATGAACACACAGGAAACTTTTGGGCTCTTCTATAAACTCAGGAAGCTGTGTGGGTTTTTTTCAGATCATCCCACACCTGCTTTTACAGCAGTCACATAAATAAACAACACCCAGCCTCACTGGAAAATGATGGAAGCTTTGTTAGCAGAACTTCATGAAGAAGATTCTCTCTTCTTGAGAAAACAAATCATGATTAAAAAGCAAAGGCAGGGGCTTCCCTGGTGGCGCAGTGGTTGAGAGTCCACCTGCCGATGCAGGGGACGCGGGCTCGTGCCCTGGTCCGGGAGGATCCCACATGCGGCGGAGCTGTTGGGCCCGTGAGCCATGGCTGCTGAGCCTGTGTGTCCGGAGCCTGTGCTCCGCAACGGGAGAGGCCACAACAGTGAGAGGCCCGCGTACCGCAAAAAAAAAAAAAAAGTAAAGGCAGGGTCTATGAAGAAACCTTTCTAGTCAGAACCCTACACGTGCACCAAGGTTTGACTGGCTCAGTCCCCACGGGGTCACCCACACACCATCCTGCTGTGCTCTGTCACCAAGCTTTCACCCTGATCTCTTTCTCCCTCTCTGTTATTTTACCTCCCCAAAGTGGAAGTCCTTTCTCCATAAAAACCTAAGTCAAAATAAAGTTTTAGTAGAAGAAATAGTATGACCAAATTAAGTCTAACGAGGGAGTCTTTTAAGAAGAAACTACAAGGTCTGCTGAAGAAGCTATTATGACCAGGAAATAAATGTATTTTGTAGTAAGTTACACAAACCTCCTTCAGGAGGGCAGTAAAATCTGGATGACACCACTGACAAAACGCCTGGCTTTCTTGACCTCTTAGAGAAGACCACTAAGTAAATCATCATGATAGAATTTAATTTGAATGTAGATGGTTGAGCCATAATTCTTGTTTTCTGAGATAGAGACCAGACCAGACTGACACCCATGTTCTCCGTCCCAGTTGGCAACGTGAAGAAAGGGTTCTGGCTGCAAATTTAGAAGGACTGGCAAGGTATACAGACACCTGCGCTCTGGTCCTGCTTCCCTCTTTCTGTAGACCTTGGCCCTGTTGGATGGGCTGCTCCAGGACCAGTGGATGGTCTGCTGGTTGACTGGGATGCTCTGATCACAGAGCTTGAGTTATCTGAGTGTGGTAACAAGGAATCACCA
This sequence comes from Mesoplodon mirus, assembly GCF_964341445.2. NCBI lineage: Eukaryota > Metazoa > Chordata > Mammalia > Artiodactyla > Ziphiidae > Mesoplodon > Mesoplodon mirus. The sequence continues at coordinate 82,702,353 of NC_138989.1, read as the reverse complement.
CAAGCAGAGCCCAGGAATCCCTCAGTGTTTATAGTTCTCTTCTGCTTTAATTAGAAACTCAAGGTAAATTATCTACAAATAGGATAAAATCAGATACCTTTTCTGCATAATTGGTAGAGATTACATATCTGAGAACTCAATATCTAGCCCAAAACCCTACACATAGAAAGGCTAAGTGAGGCACAGTGTAATACATGAACACACAGAAGCTAGCTAACTAACCAGTCACCTGGAGAAAAGCATTCTCCTTAGCAACGTTTACCATGCAGGAAGTTTGGGTTTGGGTCGTGGAAAGAAAGGATCATCGTTGCCAAAGACTGTCCACTAAAGCTTTGTGATGGAGCCTAATTATCATCTGGGAAGGAGGACTCTTCCATCTAGAATAGGAAAATGTACACTATCGACTTTTAAATTTATTTTCTTTATTCTATGTGCTTTTCTCTCCCAATTAAAAGCCTTTTCCTACATTGTAATTACTTCCAAAGCAAACACATCACTACTCCTCTTGGGTTAAGCAATCTGCAAAATTAAATTGCAGAATATGAATTAGATAGCTGGAAATATGTTATCTCATTTTATAGATTTACATATATACTATATAGTTAATAGACACATATATACATGTAATTAATATATAATATATACATATATAATTATATAATGTTATATATAATTATACACAATGATTATGCACTTTAAGCCATTTTAAATGTTTTATTTTCATTTTAAGTAAACTCAAAAGCCTCCCTTACCAATATGAAGAAGGAAACATAAGAGCATCTAGTTTCAGTACCTTTGCTATTTATGTAGTCATTTATTTGATCCCAGGAGACAATTTATATTTTTAGATTATTTGCATCCTTCCACTCTATGCTACACTGTAGAAAAGAGTGCTTCCCTGATATGGAACTATTTACAAGGCAGCTGTTATTGACTGAATTATGTCCCCCAAAATCATGTTGAAGTTTAACCCCCAATGTGACTGTACTTAAGAAAGAAATAAGAATTATTTCTTATTAAGGAAGAAATAATAATTAAATAAGGTCATGGGGAGGGAGCTAATCCTATAGGACCAGTGTCCTTATAGGAAGAGGAAAAGACACCAGAGACCCCTCCCTGCACACAGGGGAAAGGACATGGAAGGAGGCAGCTAGAAGGCAGTTGTCTGCAAGTCAGGATGAGAGTCCTCACCAGAAACCAACCCTGCTGGACGTTGATCTTGGACTTCCAGCCTCCAGAACTGTAAGAAAATAAATTTCTGGTGTTTAAGGCTCCCAGCCTGTGGTATTCTGTGATGGCAGCCCAATCAAACTAACACAATAGCCAGTGTGTGCCTGAGAGCTGGAACAGAATGAAACTACTTTGTTGCATATTCCTGTAAAAAGAGTGATGCTGATCCATATTATTTCACCAGGAATGAGATCGTAGCAGCATTGTTTCCACTTATAGCAGAAACACATTAAAAATAACACAGGAGCAAGACATGGTATCCTATTCTATACTTGGCCATTTTGTTTATGTAAGGAGATAAATAGATTAAAAGTCAGCTAAGTGGGCCTCCCTGGTGGCGCAGTGGTTGAGAGTCCGCCTGCCGATGCAGGGGATACGGGTTCGTGCCCCGGTCTGGGAGGATCCCATATGCCGCGGAGCGGCTGGGCCCGTGAGCCATGGCCGCTGGGCCTGCGCATCCGGAGCCTGTGCTCCGCAACGGGGGAGGCCACAATAGTGAGAGGCCCGCATACCGCAAAAAAAAAAAAAAAAAAAAAAAAAAAAAAAAGTCAGCTAAGTTATCTAGATTGCTTTGACTTAAATACTTACTGATAAAGCAGAAAATCACATAACTAAGGTGAAAATTCACAGGTGTGCACAGCCAAAGCCAGAATCTGAGTCATTTTAGACATGAAATCCATTATTGGAAAAGACAAGAATATTGAAAGAGTTCAGAATGTCTCATTTAACTTAAATCTAAAATTTCTTATCAACTACTTTATACTGTTTACTGGCTCTAAGTGAAGAAATTGTTCATGAGTTTACAAAAAAATATTTGACATTTCTGTTGTTTTTACTGTTAAAGAGCTAGTGGGAAATAAAATTCAGCATCCCATCACAAATTAAGACATTGATCATCACACTGATGCTAAGAAAAACTCATCTTCCCAAAGTAGGCAATCATAGCCTCTCTTTTCCGAACGAAGGCCCCCTGGTTCAGACACACTATGACTGTAAACCAGACACGGGGCATCCATCCTTTTTAGCCTGTGGACCAGGTTTAGTTGGGTACACATAGTATTTTGTATGATTATAGTTTCATTTTAACCTTATTTGGTGTTTAAATAATTGGGTGATTTCACAAAATCTAGATTTTTGTCTTCTGGTGAAAAAACAGAACAGATCTGGCAACTGTGAGTAGGGCTAAGCAGTAAGTGCCCCTTTATTTGGACAGGATCCCCCAAGTGCCTACAGACCCAACCAAGACCAATTCCTCCTTTTTCAACTCCTGGCTTTTTCAGACATTTCGTATATAACAACAACTTTAACACTGGGAGGAGTGTTTAAGAAAACCAGTGTACTGTCCTTCCTCCCTCCCAGCAATACTTCTCTTCCTATAAACCAATCTAATTAGAAATGGCAAAATCTGGACAACTGGATCAGAGAAAAAGAAGAATCAGCCATCATAAATTTGATCCTGGAAAGCACAGCCCGGGCCACTAAAGCACAGCAGAAATGGTAACGACAGAAAGGTGTGTGGCAATGCATATTTTTATTTCAAATTTTTCTATAGTCAGTACCTATTTGTCAGTGTCAGAGGAGACAGGGTTAGAAGAACGTACTGCCTTGTTTACCAAAATTATACTAGTAAAAACCCAGTAGATGCTGGGGTTTGGGCCCGGAAATGCACATCTCAGCTTCCATCTGGTTCTAGATTCGAGAAGGGGATCCAGGGGGGCCCAAGTCCATACCGAGTGAGGCCAGAGCCCCGAAGGGCGTGTCTGTGGGGGTCATAGGCCTCCTCTGTGAGGCTGAGTACCTGAAAAGTAAAGAAGTAGGGAGGACTACGTACCAGTGGGGCTCACACCCACCAAAAATGCAGAAAGGTGGAAAGGGAACATTATCCCAAAGATTCTGAGCACAGCCCTAAACATAACTTAGCACAAAGAGAGAAGAAATGTCTCTACATTGTTCACATTTGAAAAAAAGACTCGAGATTAAGTACGTTCATGTTATTGTGTAATTATCACCATCATCCATCTCCAGAACTTGTCATCTTCCCCAGGTGAAACTCTGCACCCACAAAACAGCAACTCCCCATTCTCTCTTCCCCATCCCCTTCTCCTGCCCACCAAACCTCTCCCTTCTCCCTTTCTTCTCTATGAATGTGGCTACTCTAGAAGTAGAATCATAACACGATCCTTTTATAATTAGCTTATTTTACTTGGCACTTTAAAATGATTATATTATATATATTTCACCTCAAAAATAAAAAATTTTAAAAAGACTCAAGCAATCACTTTCTTTATGAAATAGGAGTAGAAAGTTATAAGGGGAAAAGAAAAAATGGGCTCTATTGAAAAAAGCCAACAGGACAGAAGATCAGTCGAATAAAGGAGAATTGCAGATACATTTCAAAATGGAAAAAAACATTAAAATTGACATTGGAGATAGTACACAGCTAGACTGATGCTATAGCAAGTGGAATCTGGAATACGAGTGACAAACATAAAATAAGACAGGAACGTATAGAAAGCACTGTGCCAGCACAGAGCAAGTTCTCTACAAAGGCAGCCGGGATTGTACTCGGGGGAGATGAGTAAGAAGGTCTTTATGATACAAAGAAAAGAATAAATAAATAGGTGATGGGAGGATATGAAGAACCAGGGGCTTCCCAAGAACTTGTCAAAAAGGACCTCCAGGGACTTCTCTGGGGGTGAAGTGGGTAAGACTCTGAGCTCCCAATGCAGGGGGCCCGGGTTCGATCCCTGGGCAGGGAACTGGATCCCACATGCATGCTGCAACTGAAAGTTCACATGCCACAACTAAGGAGCCCGCCTACCGCAACAAAGGAGCCCACGTGCTGCAACTATGGAGCCGCAAGCCGCAACAAAGGAGCCTGCCGGCCACAACTAAGACCCAGCGCAACCAAATAAATAAATTAAATAAATAAATACAGTAAATAAATCAGTAAATAAATCACTGATGCAATACAGTGATTTTAATGGCAAGGTTTTTTTTGGGGGGGGTTTAATCCACAGCATAGGGAAAAGAGGTTACCTAAAGAGGAAAAAAATTTTTTCTTTTTATATTTTTTCTTCTACACTAACTGCCATAAGACAATAGGGCAACATATACTATATTTAAAGAGTTATGACCTACAGATTATCCCTTTCACAAAATACTGAGAAACTGCCTCTAGCCAATCAAGAAATGAATCAAAACTAAGAACCTAAGAACAGGAGCAGCCTCATAATGACAACAGCATACACTGATAATGCTGAATTTTCATGGATTGAGATTAAAAGTGCCATAAGCTACAAAGGGTTGATTTTCTCTGTCCTCTTTCTACTACTTTGGTGTCATTTCAATTATCACTGAACCTGTAGTTGCTTTGCTCTTTAAATCTCTCACCAGAAAAAAAAAAAAATTCTCATCTATTTCATAATGAGAAGCCCTCAATCGTCACTCAAACTACAGGATTCAAAACGTGTATTTTCTACAAAGCATCCTATCATTTTAGCATTTTCCTTGATAAAATGTCCGCCTTATGATTTGCCTCAGATTTCAAGCTATTTTCTTGTTACACACTTTTTAATCTGATCACTGCTTCTCCTTGTAATTATTTCTTATGCTGTTGTAATTTTCCACTGGTCTTCTTTCATTCCACTTTGTGTGGAGGCTGAATGCGTGCCTGATCTTTCAGGAATTTATTAATTTTGCAGTAACCTCTGGGCACCTGCACTTCTCCCGACTGGCTTTTCCAGAATGTTTTTATCCTCACTTTTTGCATCTCTCCACATCTTGCTCCGGAATCATTTGTCATCCCTGTTGTCCTCAGGAATCACTTTTGTTCTAATTTCAACGCTAAATAAATTGGATTCCTTCACTGCCACTTTGGCAAATTTCACTCTCAGTTGAACATTTCTAATTATAGCCTAGGGAGATCCTAAAAATTAAGGTCAGAATCACTCCATTTCAAGAGTGCTACAAAACATTGCGAGCACAGGGACCTTTTGTACATATAAACAAACATGTGGCTAAGTTTATTCCTCTCGTGTAAAGGTTTTTCCATACGTTTTCAAATATTTTGTCTCTCAGCTCTGCTGGGTCACGGTCTCCAACCTGTGAGAGACCCAGTGCAGAAACAGACAATGGCCAGACCAGATAGAAAAACTGAACTCTGACCCACAGTCTGCAACCGGTCCAGGAAACCAACTTACCTTCAATGACCAGTCCAGGAAGCTAACCTACTATCTGCAAGTCAGACTTGTAGAAAGTCAGACCATTATATTTAGCAACCAGTCCAGGAAGCCAAACAATAAACCCGTAACAATCAGCCCTAAACAGCCAGGACTTGACCAATAACTGACAGCTTCCCTAATCTTTCCCCTACGTCCAACTTAGGACCAACCAGAGAAAGCCAAACATGCACCTCTAGCCACTCACGTAGGATGCCCTACTTCTAAGTACCCATGGCAGCTTCCCCATGACAATACCCTCCCATCAGGGCACACCTGGAGCCTTCATTTATCACCAGAGAGCTTCCCCGCTCCTCTGCCTGCCAGCCTCTGAGTCTCTGCCAAACCCAAGTGACAGTGGCTGACCCCTTTGCGAGACCAAGCTCTGAATGAAGAGATTTTGCTTTTCCTCATTTGTATGGTCTTCTTCTACATCCAACTTAGCTTTCAAAAATTCTGCTAGAGCTTAACTTTTAGATATGATGTGAAAACTAAAATATCCACTTTCTTTTCTATTTCACTATTCCTAGAGACATAAGGCGCTGGGGACAGCACAGAGCAATAAGATGTACTATTAACATAGATGCTCACGGCCTCGTGCAGAGACAGTGCCAGAACTTCTAATTCCTTGTCTATTTCAGTGAGTATTGCCCTATGGCTTTTACAAGTCAAATTCAGTACAGAGCAATAGGAGTCTTTTATATCTAACAGGGAAAGTGTGGGTTTCCCCCCAGGTTCCCACCAGCTCCCACCTGGAGAAGTGGATGGCGAGGCACAAAGAAGCAAAGCCTTCCAGAGTTAGGACTGACTCCCTAGGACCCCACCCAAAAGGTTCCAGTTTCCAGAAACAGTCGTCACCAAGCTAACTTGAAAAGCAGCAGATCACCGGGTGCTCCGTAGAAACACAGAACTCCGCGTCCTGCCCAGGAAGCTTCATTTTTATTCTAGCCAAATATAGGGCTTTCTTTTGGGCTACTAACAACATCTCTGAATGCAGAGCCTGTATCAAAGCTTGGAACTGGCTTAAAAGAACGAGAGGAAAGCCCTTTTGTACCTGTAACTTTTCCCATCTAACCTATGGGCAATGCTCGTTGTTTCCAGAGCAGACTGGGTCCCCTGCAGTCTCTCAGCAGGCTTTCCTCTGGGTATATGAGAAGTAACAAGACCCCCAGAGGGAGTATCACTGTCGCCAGGATTAACCACAGTGTTTCACTCCTGCTGGAAGGCAATCAGAGCCACAGTTTGCAATTCAGAACTGGAAAGAGTTCACCCTCCATATCCCACCTTAGTTATTCCACCACTTGTCAGAAAGGACTGTTTCTCCATCTAGATCCAGGAGATGGAGATCTACGTCTACATCTCCTACATCTGTATCTACATCTCTATCCATCTACATAACTGAGGTGGATACTGTAGCAGCCTCCAAGTAGGGCTATCACAGAACATGCAGAATAACAATGAGGTTGAACCAGTCTTGAAAAAAACAAGTCATGGCAATTAAGAGGAAGAGCTATGTGACAAAGTAGCATGCAGCTCAATCCTGAGGTCCTGCTGGCACAGGAGCTCTGATGTAAGAGAATTACTAATTGCCCTATGCACATGGCCCACTCATTTGCTTTGTTTTAGCCTGCCTGCCTAGCTGGAAAGAAATAGTTGTAAATCTCAGTTACAAGGCCCAGCATGGGCATTCAAGAATATGCAAATTTCAGGCCCAAGATCTTGTGTGTTTGTCAAGCAAGGGCATAAAATTCACACCAGGGCCAGATTCTAAAGTGAAAATATTATACAAAATATTTCAATTACCTAAAAACTCCTACAAGCTCCCTTGGTAGTATTTTTGGAGGTATGTCTACAGAGCTTACCTAAGTGATGGGTTCCCTAGTCATTAACACAGGGTTGGAAGATACAGTCAGGAGATTTTTATTTCATTTCTTTCTTTCCAGATGCAAGACAATCTCCCCTATTTTTCAAGACTCCTGAGAAGAATGTACCAGGTACCCTCTGGAATTCTTCATCTAACCCTTAATATAACCCATCTCCCAGTTGTCTTACTATGAGTTTATGCTTATACTAAGAAAAAAGCTTCTGAACTATAAAGATTAGAGCACCTTGTTTAAATGATATTGTTTAATGACCTTGTTTAAAATGATACATTTACACATACACATGAATCATCATTTGAAGGATTTAATTTTATATTCCTTATACCCGTAAATTGAAACAGGATGAGATATTCATGACCCCCTGCACAAGAAAATAAAGAAATCTCATCTTAGTCACTTACAGTCTCATATAAAGTGTTATTTCTAACCCACCCTTTTAGTGGGGAGAGGTTGACTCAAACTTCCCTTCTGCTAAGCCTGCACTGAAGCATTTTATATTCTTCCTGACTCCTTATAGGCTTGTACTTGGTAATTAATCCCCCAAGTGTAATATAAAGCTAGGCTAATACAAGTAGCCAGGCTGCTCGAAGCAGCCTGCAGAGCAGGTGAGGCAGGCAAACAGATCAGCATCCTGAACCTCACTGGGGAATGAGGGCGTGAAGCAGGGATGGGAAGAGTGTCAGGACAAGACAGAACAAGACAGTTACAAAATCAACCATGCAGCCGTTCTATTTCCAGGGAAAGCAGAGTTCACCAGCTAGATTAAAAGTAGCCAGGAGATTTTATTACCAGCTTATTTCCACATTGTAAACATTGTTAAATGAAAAGAAACAGGAAACCAATTCAGTTCCAGGGTGAAAGTAAATAATGGTAATGGGCAATGCAGCAGCATACCGCATCTGACCTCCTGGGTCTTAGACTCATAAACCTCCTCTGCTTATGATGACAAATGCTCCAGGGTATATTACAACCAGGACCAATGAAACAGCATAGGAAATTGAACAACTTCCAATCCCTGACTTTGGTGCATTCTTTTTGGATGAGATGTGTGCTTAGAATTTTGCTTGAATTTCAAATTCTTTCCAGGAAAGCAATAGCCTAAGTTGGGGAATAATTACCATAGTTGTTATCATGGATTGATTCAGCAAAAACTGGAAAAGGCAGATTCTTTTAAAAGCATGTGTTTTTTATAAATATTTTTGGAATTATAAGAACCAACTAATATGATAATTAACATGCTAAAATAGCAGTTCTGTGGATCTAAGAATGGTTACTAGATCAAGTATTTGCTGATAATCACAAGCTCATCATTAAATCATTTGTGTAAAGAGAATAATCTTGAAATTTGGTCATAGTCATCATGCAGTTTATAATCTGGAAAGAAAATAAAACATTTATGAAACAATAAAGAGAGCACAAATACCTTAACAGCATCAACAGACTGCCAGTCTTTTCAGAGAAAGGGGAAATTTTTAAGGAAAGGCGTTTGCAGGAGACATGTATGAAGGAAGCTAGGATGTCAGCTAACCCGCAAATGATAAGTAAGCTATAGCAAAGGAGCAGGGAAACATCCCAGCTCTGAAGAGCAACAAGGGTAAATGGAAACCATAAAAATGGTTGTGTAGAATATTAACAAATGAAAAATCAACAGCTTTCCCCTACACTTGCAATAACCAAATGAATACAACAAAAATTTCCATTCACAAGAGCCATAAAATTTTTTAAAAACTGTAAAACACCAAACAAATCTCTCAAGAAATGTGCAAGATCTAGATGACAATCTGAAATTTTTCTGAAGGACAAGCTGAATAAGTGAAGGGAGAAAGCCATTTCCACATGAGGGGACTCAACACCAATATTGATCATGTTCGTTAAATTGACGTATATATTCAATGAAAGTTCAGTACATATCCTAATGTTTATAAAACATTTCAAAATTTAACAACTTGATGAGAAAAGTCATGTAAAAGAGAAATAAAAACATGAATGGCAAAGAGATTTTGGAAAAGAAGGAGGGAATACTTGCTTGATATACTTCAAAACTGTAGGAAATTAAACAGCATGGGTAAAAGTGCCAGCAATGATAAATAGATCGATAGAACCAAGAAACTATTCACAAACAGTCCCAGTTTTTAGAGCTGAAAATATGAAAAGGTGGCCTTTCAAAGCAGTTGGAAGGGATGCACTATTCAATTTGTCCATGCAGTGTTGGAACAATAACTGTAATTTTTTTAAAAAAAAAGTAAATTTAGATCCCTGCATCACATAAACAACATATCAATTCTCAATGCACAAAGGACTAAATATGAAAAAGAAAACTCTGGTAGCATGGGGGAAAAAACAGCGGAATTGCTTATAACCTTGGGGAGAGGAAGGAAACTTCCTAAAACAAGACGCAAAACAGAGAAGCAATAAAGGAAAATGGATAGTTCTGACTACATAAAAATGGTAATCTCCACTGAAAAAAAGACAAGCCCAGCCTGGAAGAAAATATTTTTAAACACACAAAGGACTACATCCAAAATTTTAAAATTTCCAGAGACCTCCCCTTCCCCCATCCATTATCCCATTATGAACAGAGCTCATAAATCAGCAAGGATCTTTCCTTCTCTTCCTAGGTGTCAATTTTCAGGGACACTAGGAGACCCCTATAAACCCCAGACCTCAGATCATATGTAGGAGTTGGGAAAAAATCCTAAACTAGAATGGGAGCCATTCAGAAGGCAGCATACCTCAGACAGCACAAATGTTACACTTCCAGAAGTGTGGACACGTGCTCAGGGCAAGAGCTATATCCCTTTTTTGCCACCACTGTTGGGAGAAATAGATTGAGCTGAGCTGCCAAAAAGGCCTGTTGGATGCAGTTTTGTTTCAACAACCCGATGAGATATGGCTACAAATAAGTCATGTTTCCAAAGCACAGAAAAAGAAAAGCAACTAAAATGGAATTCTACTCTGGTCTATCTAATATCCCACAAGGAAACTTGCTAATGGGTGGCCCAGGAAAGCCCAATTCATTCAAAGGTACATAAAATAAAAGGAAGTGGCAGGGTATCAAAGCAAACATGCAATAATGAAAAATAAAATAAGAGGGAAGAGGTCAGTAAAACTTATTAACAGATGAATAACACTCACCAGAAGAAGAAAAAAATGTTGCCAAAGAACAGAAAAACCTGTAGCCAAACATTTTATGAGGAACTTAAAGTACAACAGCCCCTTGAATGAAAGCACAGACATATGAACATTATAGTATCATAAACACTACACACACCCACAACAAAAAGAAAAAGAAGCAGAGACCTCATAGTAAAATGCTTTTTAATATCTGTAAAACCAGAAAATATATCAATATTCTATAAAATAACTAAGACCAAACTTATCTGTCACATCAATAACTGTAAATGAGCTAAACTCAACAACTTAAAGAATTTTTGTTTGATTCCAAAACAAAAACAACTGTACATAGAAGAAAAATCTAAACAGAACTGAAAAGTTTGACTATAAAAGGAAAAGAAAATGAAACAAAACCAAAAAGAAAGAGAGAAAAGAGAGATCATGATCTTATTAAGTGGTACTGTGAGACACAGAGCCAAAACCTTTGCAAGATCAAAAAAAAAAAAAAAAAATTACAAGGGCTAAGACTCATACTTCAAATCCCAGAAGGTACAATTCACCATGAACATAACTTAGGAATCACTGTGCTCCAAATAGCATGGCCATAACATCTGTAAAACAAGAAGGGTAGGAGAGACAAGAAATAGAAACAAGCTAGTAGCATGAAATGCTTAAAACGAGTTTAAGCTCTAACACAACCAGGTAAAAACATGTCAAGATTTAAATGACTTAAAGAACAAAATATCTAATTTATATAGAAAACTCAGAAAACAGTGAAAACATCCTCTTGTCAAGTACTTATGGGCCACTCATGAAAGTTAGCTACATATTTGACCACCAAAACCTTCATTCAGAAAGGGCCAAGAGAGGAGTTTCAAGATGGCGGAGGAGTAAGCTGTGGAGACCACCTTCCTCCCCACAAATACATCACAAATACATCTACATGTGGAACAGCTCCTACAGAACACCTACTGAACGCTGACAGAAGACCTCACACCTCCCAAAAGGCAAGAAACTCCCCACATACCTGGGTAGGGCAAAAGGAAAAAGAATAAACAGAGACAACAGGATAGAGACGGGACCTGCACCAGTGGGAGGGAGCCGTGAAGGAGGAAAGGTTTCCACACACTAGAAGCCCCTTCGCGGGAGGAGACTGCGGGTGGCGGAGGGGGGAAGCTTCGGAGCCGCGAAGGAGAGCGCAGCCACAGGGGTGCAGAGGGCAAAGCGGAGAGATTCCCGCACAGAGGATCGGTGCCGACCAGCACTCACCAGCCCGAGAGGCTTGTCTGCTCACCCGCCGGGGCGGGCGGGGCTGGGAGCTGAGGCTCGGGCTTCGGAGGTCGGAGCGCAGGGAGAGGACTGGGGTTGGCGGCGTGAACACAGCCTGAAGGGGTTAGTGCGCCACGGCTGGCCGGGAGGGAGTCCGGGGAAAAGTCTGGACCTGCCGAACAGGCAAGAGACTTTTTCTTCCCTCTTTGTTTCCTGGTGCGCGAGAAGAGGGGATTCAGAGCGCTGCTTAAAGGAGCTCCAGAGACGGGCATGGGACGCTGGTGCTGCTGCTGCCGCCACCAAGAAGCCTATGTGCGAACGCAGGTCACTATCCACACCTACCTTCTGGGAGCCTGTGCCGCCCGCCACTGCGAGGGTCCCGGGATCCAGGGACAACTTACCTGGGAGAGCGCACGGCGCGCCTCAGGCTGGTGCAGCGTCACGCCGGCCTCTGCCGCCGCAGGCTCGCACCGCACTCCGTAACCCTCCCTTCCCCCGGCCTGAGTGAGCCAGAGCCCCCGAATCAGCTGCTCCTTTAACCCCATCCTGTCTGAGCAAAGAACAGACACCCTCAGGCGACCTACACGCAGAGGCGGGGCCACATCCAAAGCTGAACCCCGGGAGCTGTGCGAACAAAGAAGAGAAAGGGAAATCTCTCCCAGCAGCCTCAGGAGCAGCGGATTAAATCTCCACGGTCAACCTGATGTACCCTGCATCTGTGGAATACCTGAATAGACAACGAATCATCCCAAATTGAGGAGGGGGGCTTTGGGAGCAATGATACATATATTTTTTCTCCCTTTTTCTCTTTTTGTGAGTGTGTGTGTGTATGCATCTGTGTGTGATTTTGTCTGTATAGCTTTGCTTTTACCATTTGTCCTAGGGTTCTGTCTGTCCGTTCTTTTTTTCTTTTTTTTTTAGTATAGTTTTTAGCACTTGTTATCATTGGTGGATTTGTTTTTTGCTTTGGTTGCTCTCTTCTTTCTTTCTTTTTTATTATTACATTAAAAAGTTTTGTCATAAGTATTTTTAATTTTAATAACTATTTTATTTTATTTTATTTTATCATTTTCATTCTTTCTTTCGTTTTTTCTCCATTTTACTCTGAGCCGTGTGGATGACAGGCTCCTGGTGCTCCAGCCAGGCATCAGGGCTGTGCCTCTGAGGTGGGAGAGCCAAGTTCAGCATACTGGTCAACCAGAGACCTCTCAGCTCCATGTGATATCAAATGGTGAAAATCTCCCAGAGATCTCCAACTCAACGTCAAAACACAGCTCCACTCAATGACCAGCAAGCTACAGTGCTAGACACCCTGTGCCAAACAACTAGCAAGAGAGGAACACAACCCCATCCATTAGCAGAGAGGCTGGCTAAAATCATATCAAGGCCACAGACACCCCAAAACACACCACCAGACGTGGAACTGCCCACCAGAAAGACAAGATCCAGCCTCATCTACCAGAACACAGGCACTAGTCCCCTCCACCAGGAAGCCCACACAACCCACTGAACCAACCTTAGCCACTGGGGACAGACCAAAAACAACTGGAACTATGAACCTGCAGGCTGTGAAAAGGAGACCCCAAACACAGTAGGTTAAGCAAAATGAGAAGACGTAGAAACACACAGCAGATGAAGGAGCTAGATAAAAACCCACCAGACCTAACAAATGAAGAGGAAATAGGCAGTCTACCTGAAAAAAGAATTCAGAATAATGATAGTAAACATGATCCAAAGTCTTGGAAATAGAATGGAGAAAATACAGGAAACATTTAACAAGGACCTAGAAGAACTAAAGAGCAAACAAACAATAATGAACAACAAAATAAGTGAAATTAAAAATTCTCTAGAAAGGAACAATAGCAGAATAACTGAGGCAGAAGAACGGATAAGTGACCTGGAAGATAAAATAGTGGAAATAATTACTGCAGAGCAGAATAAATACAAAAGAATGAAAAGAATTGAGGACAGTCTCAGACACCTCTGGGACAACATTAAACGCACCAACATTTGAATTATAGGGGTCCCAAGAGAAGAAGAGGAAAAAAAAATGGTACTGAGAAAATATTTGAAGAGACTGTAGTTGAAAATTTCCCTAATATGGTAAAGGAAATAGTTAATCAAGTCCAGGAAGCACAGAGAGTCCCACAGAGGATAAATCCAAGGAGAAACATGACAAGACACATATTAATCAAACTATCAAAAATTAAATACAAAGAAAAAGTAATAAAAGCAGCAAGGGAAAACAACAAAAAACATACAAGGGAATCCCCATAAGGTTAACAGCTGATCTTTCAGCAGAAACTCTGCAAGCCAGAAAGGAGTGGCAGGACATATTTAAAGTGATGAAAGGGAAAAACCTACAACCAAGATAACTCTACCCAGCAAGCATCTCATTCAGATTTGATGGAGAAATTAAAACCTTTACAGACAAGCAAAAATTAAGAGAATTCAACACCACCAAACCAACTTTACAACAAATGCTAAAGGAACTTCTCTAGGCAGGAAACACAAGAGAAAGAAAAGATCTACAATAACAAACCCAAAACAATTAAGAGAATGGTAGTAGGAACATACATATCGATAATTACCTTTGTAAATGGATTAAATGCTCCAACCAAAGACACAGACTGGTTGAATGGATACAAAAACAAGATCATATATATGCTGTTTACAAGAGACCCACTTAGACCTAGGGACACATACAGACTGAAAGTGAGGGGATGGAAAAAGATATTCCATGCAAATGGAAATCAAAAGAAAGCTGGAGTACCAATTCTCATATCAGATAAAATAGACTTTAAAACAAAGACTATCACAAGAGACAATTAAGGACACTACATAATGATCAAGGGATCAATCCAAGAAGAAGATATAACAATTGTAAATATTTATGCACCCAACATAGGAGATAAAATAGACTTTAAAACAAAGACTATCACAAGAGACAATTAAGGACACTACATAATGATCAAGGGATCAATCCAAGAAGAAGATATAACAATTGTAAATATTTATGCACCCAACATAGGAGCACCTCAATACATAAGGCAAATGCTAACTGCCATAAAAGGGGAAATCGACAGTAACACAATCATAGCAGGGGACTTTAAAACCCCACTTTCACCAATGGACGACAGATCATCCAAAATGAAAATAAATTAAAAAGCACAAGCTTTAAATGATACATTAAACAAGATGGACTTAATTGATATTTATAGGACATTTCATCCAAAAACAACAGAATACACTTTCTTCTCAAGTGCTCATGAAACACTCTCCAGGACAGATCATATCTTGGGTCAAAAATCAAGCCTTGGTAAACTTATGAAAATTGAAATCATATCAAGTATCTTTTCTGACCACAACACTATGAGACTAGATATCAATTACAGGAAAAAAATCTGTAAAAAATACAAACACAAGTAGGCTAAACAATAGACTACTTAATAACCAAGAGATCACTGAAGAAATCAAAGAAGAAATCAAAACATACCTAGAAACAAATGACAATGAAAACACAACAACCCAAAACCTATGGGATGCAGCAAAAGCAGTTCTAAGAGGGAAGTTTATAGCAATACCATCCTACCTCAAGAAACAAGAAACACCTCAAATAAACAACCTAACCTTACACCTAAAGCAATTAGAGAAAGAAGAACAAAAAAACCCCAAATTTAGCAGAAGGAAAGAAATCATAAAGATCAGATCAGAAACAAATGAAAAAGAAATGAAGGAAACGATAGCGAAGATCAAAAAAACTAAAAGCTGTTTCTTTGAGAAGATAAACAAAATTGATAAACCATTAGCAAGACTTATCAAGGAAAAAAGGCAGAAGTCTCAAATCAATAGAATTAGAAATGAAAAAGGAGAAGTAACAACTGACACTGCAGAAATACAAAGGATCATGAGAGATTACTACAAGCAACTATATGCCAATAAAATGGACAACCTGGAAGAAATGAACAAATTCTTAGAAAAGTACAACCTTCTGAGACTGAACCAGGAAGAAATAGAAAATATGAACAGACCACTCACAAGCACTGAAATTGAAACTGTGATTAAAAATCTTCCAACAAACAAAAGCCCAGGACAAGATGGCTTCACAGGCAAATTCTATCAGACATTTAGAGAAGAGCTAACACCTATCCTTCTCAAACTATTCCAAAATATAGCAGAGGGAGGAACACTCCCAAACTCATTCTATGAGGCCACCATCACCCTGATACCAAAACCAGACAAAGATGTCACAAAGAAAGAAAACTACAGGCCAATATCACTGATGAACATAGATGCAAAAATCCTCAACAAAATACTAGCAAACAGAGTCCAACAACACATTAAAAGGATCATACACCATGATCAAGTGCGGTTTACCCCAGGAATGCAAGGATTCCTCAATATGTGCAAATCAATCAATGTGATACACTATATTAACAAATTGAAGGAGAAAACCATATGATCATCACAATAGATGCAGAAAAATCTTTTGAAAAAATTCAACACACATTTATGATAAAAACCCTCCAGAAAGTAGGCATAGAGGGAACTTTCCTCAACATAATAAAGGCCATATATGACAGACCCACAGCCAACATCGTCCTCACTGATGAAATACTGAAACCGTTTCCAATAAATCAGGAACAAGACAAGATTGCCCACTCTTACCACTATTATTCAACATAGTTTTGGAAGTTTTAGCCACAGCAATCAGAGAAGAAAAAGAAATAAAAGGAATCCAAATCGGAAAAGAAGAAGTAAAGCTGTCACTGTTTGCAGATGACATGATACTATACATAGAGAGTCCTAAAGGTGCTACCAGAAAACTACTAGAGCTAATCAATGAATTTGGTAAAGTAGCAGTATACCAAATTAAAGCACAGGAATCTCTGGCATTCCTATACACTAATGATGAAAAATCTGAAAGTGAAATTAAGAAAACACTCCCATTTACCATTGCAATAAAAAGAATCAAATACCTAGGAATAAACCTACCTAAGGAGACAAAAGACCTGTATGCAGAAAATTATAAGACACTGATGAAAGAAATTAAAGATGATACAAATAGATGGAGAGATATACCAGGTTCTTGGATTGGAAGAATCAACATTGTGAAAATGACTCTACTACCCAAAGCAATCTACAGGTTCAATGCAATCCTTATCAAACTACCAATGGCATTTTTCACAGAACTAGAACAAAAATTTCACAATTTGTAGGGAAACACAAAAGACCACGAAGAGCCAAAGCAATCCTGAGAAAGAAAAACGGAGCTGGAGGAATCAGGCTCCCTGACTTCAGACTATACTACAAAGCAACGATAATCAAGACAGTATGGTACTGGGACAAAAACAGAAATATAGATCAATGGAACAGGATAGAAAGCCCAGAGATAAACCCACGCACATATGGTCACCTTATCTTTGATAAAGGAGGCAAAAATATACAATGGAGAAAAGACATCCTCTTCAATAAGTGGTGCTGGGAAAACTGGACAGCTACCTGTAAAAGAATGAAATTAGAACACTCCCTAACACCATACACAAAAATAAACTCAAAATGAATTAGAGACCTAAACGTAAGACACTATCAAACTCTTAGAGGAAAACGTAGGCAGAACACTCTATGAAATAAATCACAGCAAGATCCTTTTTGACCCATCTCCTAGAGAAATGGAAACAAAAACAAAAATAAACAAATGGGACCTAATGAAACTTAAAAGCTTTTGCACAGCAAAGGAAACAATAAACAAGACCAAAAGAGAACACTCAGAATGGAAGAAAATATTTGCAAATGAATCAATGGACAAAGGATTAATCTCCAAAATTTACAAGCAGCTCATGCAGCTCAGTGTCAAAAAACCAAACAACCCAATCCAAAAATGGGCAGAAGACCTAAACAGACATTTCTCCAAAGAAGATATACAGATTGCCAACAAACACATGAAAGAATGCTCAACATCATTAATCATTAGAGAAATGCAAATCAAAACTACAATGAGATATCATCTCACACCTGTCAGAATGGCCATCATCAAAAAATCTAGAAACAATGAATGCTGGAGAGGGTGTGGAGAAAAGTGAACCCTCTTGCACTGTGGGTGGGAATGTAAATTGATACAGCCACTATGGAGAACAGTATGGAGGTTCCTTAAAAAACTACAAATAGAACTACCATATGACCCAGCAATCCCTCTACTGGGCCTATACCCTGAGAAAACCATAATTGAAAAAGAGTCATGTACCACAATGTTCATTGCAGCTCTATTTACAATAGCCCAGAGATGGAAACAACCTAAGTGTCCATCATCAGATGAATGCATAAAGAAGATGTGGCACATATATACAATGGAATATTACTCAGCCATAAAAAGAAACGAAATTGAGCTATTTGTAGTGAGGTGGATGGACCTAGAGTCTGTCATACAGAGTGAAGTAAGTCAGAAAGAGAAAAATAAATACCGTATGCTATAAGGAATCTTAAAAAAAGAAAGGTTCTGGAAAACCTAGGGGCAGGACAGGAATAAAGATGCAGGTGTAGAGAATGGACTTGAGGACACAGGGAGGGGGAAGGGTAAACTGTGACAAAGTGAGAGAGTGGCATGGACATATATACACTAACAAATCTAAAACAGATAGCTAGTGGGAAGCAGCCGCATAGCACAGGGAGATCAGCTCGGTGCTTTGTGACCACCTAGAGGGGTGGGATAGCGAGGGTTGGAGGGAGGCACAAGAGGGAAGAGATATGGGGATATATGTATATGTATAACTGATTCACTTTGTTATAAAGCAGAAACTAACACACGATTGTAAAGCAATTATATGCCAATACAGATGTTAAAAAAAAAAAAAGAAGGTGCCAAATCGACTACCATCATCCAGTAGGCAGATTTTTGGTCCCCATGACCTTCACCCCCTCATGCCATGCCCAGGAGTTACATGGCAAAACATGTCATTTAGATTATTCATCAAGTGACCCTAAAATAGGGAGGTCCTCCTGGATGATGTGTGGTCCCCACATTAATCACATGAGCCCTTGAAAAAGAGCTTCTTACCAGATGAGAAAGAAAAAGTCAAAGAGAACAATCAAAAGGCATCAGGAGAACAATCAGAGTACGAGAAACAGAGCATCCAGCCAGCTTGGAGATGCAGGGGACCACAGGGAAAGCATGAGAAGGAAAATGATTCTGCCAAGAACCACTGAGGTTGGGAGAGGGCCCTGGGCCCCAAGTGAGAAGCTTACTCCAGACAACACTTTGATTTCAGCCTCGTGAGACCCCGACCAGGGAGACCAGCTGAGCCCCCGGCACTTCTGACCTTCAGAAGTGAGATGATACCCGAGTGTTCTTTTAGGCTGCTAAATTTATGGTGATTTGTTACCCAAAAATAGAAAAGTAACATACATGGTCACCTCTGAAAAGAGGAAGGAGATTAATTGGGGAGAAGATTTAGATTCATACACATTGTTTGAACTTTTAACAACAGGAATATATTTGTTTATTACATATGTATCTTCATTTCAAAATGATAAAAACAAACACTAACCTTCAAACAGCACGCAAAACACTGACCAGCTGAAACTAGTTTTGCCTCGTAAATGGGTTATTGGTTAATCAAATTGAAACAGCACCAGCTTAAACTGGTTTGCCCTCCCTGAATAGGTTGTTAATTAATCAAACCTAGAGTTATTTTACAGAGGCAACACTACACAGGTGCAAGACGGGAACCCATGCCTCCAAGATGACCCTGGAACCAAGAGTGCAGTTCACGGCACTCAAAGAATAGAAATGTTGCCACTGGAGCCCTTTACGAAGCAAAAAGCTGGTCAATAAAGAAAATCAGGATCCCAGCAGCACAGATAGTTTATATGGATTGATTAGCAACTAGCCAATCAGCTTCCAAGTTTGAAATTCCCCTAACTCCTTACATTGTGCCCCAAACCCTGGGTGAAGAGACAGATTGGAGAGCTGGCCTCCTGTCTGCTTGCTGGTGCACCTCCATAAAGCTCTTTCTTTTCTCAAAAGCCAGTGCCACAGTGTTAGGGGAACCACCGAGTGAAACCGCCCGCCCTGGCCAGGCACCATAGTAACCGCTTGCATGAGTTCTCTTACACCGGGAGGTCCAGGTAAGGAACGGGGAACTAACAAGCTACCACCAACCGGAAGAATTCGGGGAAGGTCAAAAGGAGAGAGGAGACGCCAGTCCACATGTCCTACCGACCTCCTAGGAGCCTCCTCGCTGAATCCATCTTGGCTGGGCGATGACCAGGAAGGACCCTGAGTCGGAGTGATTGGCCAGAGACAACCCAGAAACTAACCCCATTACCATAAAACCGAGACTGCGAGCCACCGCGAGACTCTCTTACCCTGCAGTTCTCCGCCCAGGCGTCCCTTCCCGATAAGGTCTCTTGCTTTGTCAGCGCCTGTGTCTCCTTGGACAATTCATTTCCGAGTGTCAGACAAGAGCCCTCTCTCGGGCCCTGGAAGGTGTCCCCGTTCCTGAAACAACAGGATTGGCTTTCACGTGAGTCAGGCAGCAAGAGCGTGCTTAGAACCACTCGGCTCAGGAAGTCGGGTTAAATACGAACACATGGGTGGGCAGAACCTGAGTGTAGAATGAGATAAATGAGATAAATATCTCTCAGATTTGAAATAAACATATATGGAGATTTGTTTGGTTCGGTCCATTTTGTTCTAAATCTATTGCTAAACATATGGATACTCTATAGATTTGATAAATTGATCGATCTTTAAGTGAACGAACAAGGTTTTCTCAGAATTTTTATGAGAGTACTTGAGAGTGTGGGAAATATTTCATCCGAAGAATTAAAATATCAATACTAATAAAGACTTGTCTTTTCCCCCCCCCGAGAGCCCATGAGAACTGTGAGCACTGATTTATCTGACCGCTTTTTATAGTCAAATGCTGTCA
The DNA here is from genome assembly GCF_964341445.2 of Mesoplodon mirus. NCBI lineage: Eukaryota > Metazoa > Chordata > Mammalia > Artiodactyla > Ziphiidae > Mesoplodon > Mesoplodon mirus. Next base: position 82,681,707 of record NC_138989.1, on the reverse strand, counting down.
AAGTAGAAACAATTACACTTCAGCAACATATTTTACTGCCATTTAAGAAAATGCCCACACGTGCAGGCATCTTAGCAATCATAAGAAACACCTTCTGAACATTTTTATATGCTTCATACTTGAATGAGTCTCACACACCAAAATTACATCAGACACTGTTTCAACCATTCAGAACAGTAAGAATCCTTACAGTCCCAATGCCCTCAAAAATGTTAGCCTACCACTCCATGGCACACCAGCTTGGTAGTTTTAATGCATGTATAATATTTTTAGGGAATTTACACTGAGTTTAAATTTATAGATTTGAATAACTCACATATATTTTATGTTTCACTGTTTAACAAGTTAATTTAGATTTTCAAAATATGCATACAAATAAACTCCGTAAAGAGACATTTTCCTCTCCATTGGAGGATGACTTTTCTCACACATATTTTCTGAAGAACAGGTTCCCAAGAGATTTCTAACAATGGTTTTTCTGCTTCATTTTCACAGCCATTAGTCATATTTAATTAATGCGACACAATCCTTTCTGAGTTTTGTCCTCACATAATGATTGAAGAATGAGCCAGTCTGTCACCTATTCATTTATACACGGTCTATTTTTCTCACGCAGAAATGCTAACATAGATACTATATCACAAACAGGATAAGAAGGAAAAATATTCCTTTTTTACATGACCTCTTAAATTTCACTAAACAATTAGCCAGAGCAGGCTAAGAGGAAAAAAAACCAAATGTTTTTTAAATCACTGGATAGCAAAATAACAGGAAAATTTATAAAAACCTAGGAAACAAACAAGAATGACTAAATACAAATTAGTGAATCAATAGAAAGTATTCCCTAAGTTTGGATATTTCCTAAGTCACTAAACATTAAGAAAGGCATGGATAACTTTGAGTTGCCCTCTCCCATGGATTCCCCACCCTACCTGTTGATTCATCATTTCTAGTTTTCCCATATAACTGTTTTCACAGTTGGAAACAACAGTTGTATTTTCTTTGAATATGTGTTCTCGAAAAATGAAAAGCAAATTATTCTGTAGCTACATTTTAGATTTTCTTGATAGCTAAGTGCAGATACTTAGTTCTCTCCTGATAAAATCAAGCATGTAGTATACCTGGTATCTAGTAAGCACCTGGTAAATTTGTTAAATATATGAATCTAATAGACATTCTATGATTCCGAAATCTGAAGTCATAGAACTTATCTAATGTCATTAAGGACACCCAACCAGGAATTACCACTGCCCTTGTTTTTTTTCTTCTCCCTATAGTTCCACCAAATTCAGAAACCAGATTTTAGATAATATTAATGCAAAATGCCAGATCAGAGAAGAAAGCAGTGGGTGTGCTTTACATCAGAATTACCACCCACACCCACAGCAGAAAGAAGCAAAGAGGAGACCTTACTGTACGAGATCTTGACTTCTTGAAGCGCAATCATTCAGGAGGTCAGGGGTTGGGCATTTCTCCTCATCCCTAGCTGCCTCCTTAATTCCAGAGCTCCAGGGCCATGTGTGCTTTGCAAAAGCAATTAAGACAGAATGAGGTAAGTGGGGCAGGAAGATGGAGAAGAGCCCTGAGCTGTTATTTACAAGGCCACAAACGTACACTTAAGAATTAATTTTTTTTAAAGTACACACACTACATAAGCTAAACCTGGAGGATTTAAACTACAAAAATAAATTAACTCATAGAGTTAACTCTAATTATATTTTTAACTCTAATGAAGAATAAAAAGTTAGGGTTTTTTTCCAATCACTTGCAGCGACATATGAAGGATGGGAAGCAAGAATTCTGTTCCACACTGAACTCAACATGTCAAGTAGGCAGCTGGATACAAAGATTTATAGCCCAGGGGAGAAGTTTGTGCTGCAGTCCAGTTGTGGGGTATAAGCATACAGAGAATTCCTGATGCCATGATGTAACCCAGGGAGGGAAGGTCATCCAGGAACGGGAGGTCCAGGCTCCAGCCTCGACGCACTTTGCTATTCAGTGATGACAGAGGTGACAAGGAGGAATCGACAAAGACTCCATCTAAGAAGGAGCAGGCAGTGTGGACTGGAGAAGAGAGGGCGGACCGCACTTCACAGAAGCAGTGGGAGAGTGTGTGGAAGGGACTGAGGCTGCGGGCTCGAGTGCACTAAGCCTAGGCGAGTGTTTCAGGATCCAGCCGCAGGGGAGACTGAGGCACCAGGGCAGTCTCAGGGGAGACGTGGCAACAGCAGCCCGACGGGAGGACAGTGAGACGCGAGGCGAGAAGGGTCCTGCCCTCCGTCCCACGAAGCCGGCTACAACTTCCGCCTCCTTCGCTTCCGCCCCGTCATTTTGTCCCACGTGACCTGCGCTTCTCTGGCTCCGCTCTTCCTTCTTCAGTCCAGGTGGCCGAGTCAGTAAACCACTTCCTCAGCGACTCCCAGCGAGGGCTTACGACCCAGGCTTCGTCCTCTAGGACGCAGGAAGCCAGAGGCTGCTGTGTGCTGCTGCGTCCCCTGGGAGCCAGCGGTGAAGCATGACCTCCGACCAGGGATGACCTTCGACCCCCCAGCCCCAGATATCCCCTGGGGAGGTTACGTTCCCCAGCCCTGTACCCTTAAGGTTTACATGATCAGAGGTGATGGTTTCCAGCGTGATGATCACTCGCACAGAGGACAAGGTAAAGTTCTCCCCGAGCCTGAAGCTACCACTCCCACCTGGCCATGTTGCCTCTCCTGCTAGTGGTTCAAGGCAAGAAAGGACCCTGGGCTGCCCCGGATGCCTTTCATAGGGGATAGGTCTTTGCAGCAACCAATCCTGGGAAGAAGAAGAAAAGAACACACCTCCCCCACCCCAGCCCCCAAGGATAAGCCCAGATCACCTCACCTGTGCAGGCAGAGCAGCTGAAATGCTGGCCGGAGCTTAGGATGGGCGCAGAGAGGACGCTGATGCTCGTTGCAATTACGGTCCCGAAAGCAGACGCAGCACTGGGTTCTGCAGTGTCTTCTATGACTAATGCAATTGTATTGAGTCTTTGGGGGAGAGTGCAGCTGATGCTACATTGAGGGGAACCCTGTGATGCTGAGAGGAGTGGATTTCAGCGGTGCTCGGGTGCTGTGTTGGACGCCTCTCCCTTCCTGACCAAGGCTTGGAGGTCCCCCAGAGATGGACAGTATCTCTGGAGATAACTCTGACTGCTTCCACCAACCTCAGAGCGCTAAATATATTTTGCAGTTTCACTTGGTGTTATAGGAGTTAATCAAAGTCATTCTTGTCCTGCCAAAACTTGATCAAGATTCTGGCCTAGGGCTTCCCTGGTGGCGCAGTGGTTGAGAGTCCACCTGCCAATTCAGGGGACACGGGTTCGTGCCCCGGTCCGGGAAGATCCCACATGCCGCGGAGCGGCTGGGCCCGTGAGCCATGGCCGCTGGGCCTGTGTGTCCGGAGCCTGTGCTCCACAAAGGGAGAGGCCACAACAGTGAGAGGCCCATGTACCGCAAAAAAAAAAAAAAAAAAAAGATTCTGGCCTAAAGCTATGGGCTCTACCCAGGATGCTCCATGGGAGGCCACGCCGTGGACAGTGCTAGACCAGAACCAAGGCCTGGCTTCCGCACGTCACAGGAGCTGGTGGAGGGAGGGCGGTGAGCAGAGGACAGGCTCGCAGGGGCATCTTGTTCTGGCCTTTGCTGACCTTCACCAGGTATCTTCCCTTCCTGTGTCTGCTCTGAGGGAGGGGGTGGTATAGATTCAAGGGCAGATGAGGAACCTAGTAAAACCTCTCGTGAGAGTCAGTTCCAGAAGTGATTCAGAAGCTGCGCATGTTAGATTCAGAGAGGATGTGTATGAATAAGGTAGCCCCTCTGGCTGAGGCTAATGAAAACCTGCTTCCAGACAGGGTTGCCCGAGCAGAAAGGATGCCCCTGGGTGGAAACGGGAGGCTGCACTGACAGGTCAAACATGGGAACCCTGAACAAACTGGCCCTGCTCTCTCAGTGCAGCCTGCGGGGGACATCTCCATCCCAGGGAACCTGGGGAGCTGGATAGTCTGAGGTGGGGAGTGTGGCCAAAGTTTGGAGTTTGCCCTGAGGTGGATTCTTGCCTCTTCAGTTAGGGGTAGAGACGTGGCAGTAAGTTACTAGGGAGACCATGGTTGGGGGGGGCGGGTAGGGCAGGCAGGACCTCCCAGGGCAGCATATCACGTGGCCTCAGCATCTCCCGGCCATCGTGGTTCAGAAACATTTCCTCCAGACCTGATAGTTAATCCTCTTACAGCCTTTATTATGATGATCCCTGGTTTCTGTGTCTTTCTCTCCCACCTCTCTCCTATAAAGACACAAAGCATCCTGGGCTGTTTTGTTATCCAGCCCGTGTCTCTCTGCATGGCTCATGTTAAGGAAAACACCTGGTTGTTTGCCTCATTCCTGTTTTACTAAGAGGACGGTTTATTGGCATCTGCTTGTTTTGCTGAAATGTGCTTCACAGGCATGCAAACCCCACTTAAGGAAATGGTATCCATCCCCACCCTCTGAAGCACCGTGGTCCCTTCAGAACTGCAGCAGCCTCTCATGTCAGCTCCACAATCACCACGTGCAGCCCTCGACCCAGACCCAAGATGCATTTTAGCATTCTCCTCTCAGCTCCAGACAAGAGAAGATGCATAGACAAAGTAATGCTAGCTTGCTAAATGCTCAATCTTTTCCATAAATACATGGATGAGGATTAATGAAATTTATTAGTTATGAATTCCTGGTATTTATCCATGTTTAAATTGTACCATATATGCTAAGTACCAAGAAAGATAGGTCCTTTTCTCAACTTCTGATAATTACATTTAAAAATAAGAGAAGCGTAGGGGGCTTCCCTGGTGGCGCAGTGGTTGAGAATCTGCCTGCCCATGCAGGGGACACGGGTTCGTGCCCTGGCCTGGGAAGATCCCACATGCCACGGAGCAACTAGGCCTGTGTGCCACAACTACTGAGCCTGCGAGTCCGGAGCCTGTGCTCTGCAACAGGAGAGGCCGCGATAGTGAGAGGCCCACGCACTGTGATGAAGAGTGGCCCCCGCTTGCCACAACTAGAGAAAGCCCTCACACAGAAACGAAGACGCAACACAGCAAAAATAAATTAATTAATTAATAAACTCCTACCTCCAACATCTAAAATAAATAAATAAATAAATAAGAGATGCACAAACCACAGCCACAAACATGTTGGGATATTACATATTTACCTCCTAGGTCACTAGTACTAGATGCAACAGCCAAGGTTAGCAATTGATATGAGTAAGAGCTAGTCAAATGCCTGCCCTTCTCAGGTGTTATGCTGGGAACCAGAGCTGATCAGACAAGGTGTTGCCTTCAGGAAGCTCACAGTATCATGGTGAAAATATGTGAGCAACGCATGGTGAGTACTGAGCAGCTTGCCAGTAACACAGCAGAAGCATCTAATCCAGACCCAGGGAGGAGGAGGCTGAGTGAAGAGTGGGTGAAACAGTCACAGAATACCTCCTGGAGTACAGGGTCACCTAGGCTGAATCTTAATGTAGAGGATTTAGCTAAGTAGAAAAGAGAACAGAGAAAAGGGCAAACATGCCATCCAGGTAGAAGAAAAGCTTCCCATGAAACGCAGTATGTTTCTATGAGCAACATAACAGCTCGTGTTAAATGACATTTTGAAGTAGGAAGTGGTGTATCTATTCTTTACAACCCAGTCCTAGTCTTGAATCTCCACCGAGATACAGCCTGAAAAACTCAGATCTACGTGCACACTAAAAATGTGTTATCTTTCTCAATTCTCCATTTATGTAGGCAACAAATATTTTTGAGCACCTACTGTGTGCCAGGTACAGTGATAAGCATTGAAGATACAAGAGGGACCAAGACAGACCACATCACTGCCTTTAAAGAACTAATACTCTGATGGGCTCAAAGTAAACACGTATAAGTACTTTAAGAAAACTAAATGATCCAATGATCTAGAATGGCCTGTCCAACATGGTGGCTACCTGTCACATGTACTATTTAAATTTAAATTAATTAAAAGTGAATAAAATTTAAAATTCCATTACTCAGCAGCACTAGACATGTTTCAAGTGCTCAACAGGCACATAGGATACTATATTGGAAAGCACGCCATAGAACATGTCTGTCACCACAAATACTTCAGTTAGGGCTTCCGTGGTGGTGCAGTGGTTGAGAGTCCGCCTGCCGATGCAGGGGACACGGGTTCGTGCCCCAGTCCGGGAAGATCCCACATGCCGCGGAGCAGCTGGGCCCGTGAGCTATGGCCGCTGAGCCTGCGTGTCCGGAGCCTGTGCTCCGCAACGTGAGAGGCCATAACGGGAGAGGCCCGCGTACCGCAAAAAAAAAAAACAAAAAACACTTCAGTTGGACCTCTCCCATGTAAAAAAGTGTCCCGTGCTTACAGTAATGAAATAAAGACTTTGTCAGAGACCCACTGACTGACAGCTGATTCCGAATACTAACTCATCAACAAAAGTCTACCATTACTTTAAAAATTCTGCCGAAACACAATTCTTTATAAATTGTGATTTCACCAAAGTAAGATACAACATACCTTCAATATAAACTTTGATGTGTGATCCTTTATATTTTGGACACAAGATTAAGAATATGCTTTTATTGCCTCCATTCCTGAGATGTCATTAGAATTATGAATAACAAACAGCCACAATAATTTTCTTAAATGAGAGGGAGATTTGGCCAAAGATTACAAGATGGCCCAGATGCAGGAGACGTGAATGATGAAGCACAGCAGGAAAATCACAGGCCAGAAGATGCCCTGTGGGGACCTCCATTGAGCCAGTTGCCAATTTGGAGGAACTCAAGACTCAGAGGTGCCAGGAAAGAAGGAGTAGGAGATATGGGGATAAAAACAGCCTATAAATGTTGATTCCCCACTCCACTCCCAACTTCCATGTGCAAAACACTTGGCAGCCTGTTTTTATAATACAAGTCACAGAAAAAGATGCTCTTCCCTAAAGAAATTGGGAATAATGTTGAGAAGAATTGGGGAGGCCATCATAAGGGACACAGCACCAAACAAAGCCATGTGTAGCTTGGCATTTTAGAATATATCAAAAACTAACCCATGCCTTCTGGGGTCTGTTTGTTAGTGCTTCATTCTTAAATATGAATGGGCAACCAAGCATCACCAGACATTTGAGGATATTCTGCAACATAGGTTTAAAAAAACAAAACAAAACAAAAAGATCCCAGGATTAAAAAAAAAAAAAAGGAAAAAGGCACAAGGCAGGAAATAGAACTTTTTTTTAAAGTCTAATTTGGCGACCTCTTAGGAGATATTCCATCCACAAATAATAACAATGGCTATGAAAAAGGAAAAATCAGAGAATCAGAAAAGACTCAGAGATTAAAAATATAATTGCCAACAATGTTAGTAGGAGGATAGGAAGAAGATAAATTTAAAATATCTTGTAGAAAAATAGAACAAAGAGAAGAGATGACAGTTATTCAATAAAATAAAAAAAGAAATCCAGTTTGTTTTCCACCAAACTAATAGATTCCAAACAGAGATCACAAGGAACAGAAAAAAGAAATTAATCAGATAATTTTTAGAACCCTGAGAATAAAGAGAAGATATTAAGGCTTCCACAGAAGATAGAGGAAAATCACCTACAAAGGAGAAAGAATTAAATTTCCCATCACTAGTACTGGATGGCAGATGACAATGTAGCAACATCTTCAGATTTCTGATGGGAAAGTCATTCTTAACAGAAATTTCTATAGAAGTCAACCAATTAATCGATTTTAAGTGCCAAATGGAGACATTTTTAAACATCGTAGGACTCACAATACTTATTTCCTTCTTAGTAACTTTATTAAGAATGTAAATCAGCAAAAGGAAGGACTAAGTCAAGAAAAAGGATGAGAAAGAGGAAATCAGGGGATATAGGAATGAGTGGACCCAATTGAGGAGAGCTATGAAGGGGGTCCCTAGGTGAGATCTATGTAGCAGTCCTAGGAAAAAGCCACTTAAGATCAGAGAAAAAAGATAAAGGTCTCAGAGAGAGGCCTTTGGGTAAAAGGGAAATTAACAAAATAGTTGGTATGATATTGACTTATTTAAAAATGAGGGGACTTCCCTGATGGTCCAGTGGCCAAGACTCCACACTCCCAATGCAGGGGGCCCGGGTTCAATCCCGGGTCAGGGAACTAGGTCACACATGCTGCAATTAAGAGTCCACATGCTGCAACTAAAGATCCTGCATGACCCAACTAAAGATTCCACATGCTGCAACTAAGACCTGATGCAGCCAAATAAATAAATAATAAACATGAAAAAAAAAATTAGACTATGATAAAGGCAAAGAGTCAAGTTTTTTTAAAAAAAGTCAATAGAAACTCCATGTGAAACAGAGTTCAAAAACAAAGACAGGGCTTCCCTGGTGGTGCAGTGGTTAAGAGTCCACCTGCCAATGCAGGGGACATGGGTTCGAGCCCTGGTCCGGGAAGATCCCACATGCCACAGAGCAACTAAGCCTGTGCGCCACAACTACTGAAGCCCACATGCCTAGAGCTCGTGCTCTGCAACAAGAGAAGCCACTGCAATGAGAAGCCCGCACACCACAACGAAGAGTAGCCCCCGTTCATCACAACTAGAGAAAGCCCGCAAGCAGCAACAAAGACCCAACACAGCCAAAAATAAATAAATTAATTAAAAACAAAAAAAAAACAAAAAAAAACAAAGACAATACAATCATTATACTACATGGCCCTCTAGTGAACAATAAGCACATACTGAGATCAAGTAAACTATTCTATTTTCAAGTTCTTATCAAAATCTCGACAAAGAGGACAATTTTGGTTATAGAATAAAATGAAAGGTTATGTGAAGAAATCACAGAAAACAAGAGCTAGAAATTCAGAAGAGCTGAAAGAATAATGTTATTGTTATCTTCATATCATGAAGTGAGGAATCAAGAGCTATTGCCTATAACTGATGAAACAAGAAATACAAAGGTAAAATACTACTTAGAGTGTAAAAATAATCAATCAAGGAACTAAAATTAGTAATACAATCCTTCTGGGATGGAGACAGAGAAGTTTGGTTTACTAATTCAAGGAGTCCTCTCACAAAACAAGTATGTGTCTAAAAGTGACGAATCAAGAAACAACAATTTAAACATATTAGCAATATATAGCGGTAAATGCCAGAGAAAAGGGTTAATTGAGGTGAAGATGGTTCCCTCTGAGAACTGGAAATACAGAAGGGGAGGAAGTTGTTATTCACTCTAAATGCCTCTGTACCGTATGATTTTTTAACCTCAAGCATGTAACACTTGATCATATTTGTACAGTACTCTATAATAATAACAGCAACAGTTTTTATTGTTGACAAAGTGAGGATTTCAAGGCGGGCAGTTTCAAGGCCACCACAAAGTTAATTTGATGCCTCCCCTAAGTTACATTTAGGGAAAGGAAATTAGAAAAAAACCAATTTAACCTGTAGCATTTTATAGACCAGTGGACTCCAAGTGTGATTCCTAGGCCAGCAATATCAGCAACACCGAAAAACTTTTGAGAAATTTGCTCAAAGTATTATGTGCACGTGGTTAAAAATCAACCAGTCCCCATCGACGACATACTGAATCAAAAATGGTGGAGATGGGCTTCAGCAATCTCTGTTATTAAGCCCCCCTGTAGATTCTGATGCCTTCTGAAATGTAAGAACCACAGTTAGGGACGTAGAGAAAAGCTGGAAAGAACAGACACCCAATCATTAATAAATAAAGCTCTGGGAAGAACTTCTTTATTCTTGGTTTTTAACTGTCAAGCGTTATTTTCATAATAAATATAGTTTATACAGGGGCAAATGTTAGTATGTATATGTGTGTATCTGCATAGAAAATTACAGAAATTTTCCAGAACCACCAAAGTATTTACTTAAATATGCTTACTTTCCTAGAAAAATAAATGGTAAGTTTTAACAAAGACTTAGAGAATTTATCATCCACAGTCAAACCTGTCTGAAAGAATTATTAAAGGATATACTACCTCATCAAGAAGAAACATACTGAATGAAAAGTATCAAAAGGTACAAACTTCTAGTTATAAAATAAATCCATCATGGGGATGTAATGCAGGGCATGGTGACTATAGTTAATAATACTGTATTACATATTTAAAAGTTGCTAAGAGAGGGGATCTTAACAGTTCTCACCACGAGAAAAAAAATTGGTAACTATGAATGGTGATGGATGTTACATTTGTCACTTTTTATATTAGACATTAAAACTGAAAAATTCAAAAGTATGTATTTATTTTAAATGAATAATGATAAACCCATTATTTTTTTAAAGAAAATGATATATTTTTATAAATAATTATATTTATAATTATATTTCCCAAAGAAAAGAATTGTGAGAAGAGTGGCAATGTTTTACATTTTTGCAAATATCTTTAACGTTTGGCTTAATAGAAGCAGCTGAATTTTCATATAAGGGTCTATATTCAATATGTTGAGGGGTTACTCTTGCTCAAGTATATGAAAAATATCTGACTTAATTCAGATATATACTTAAGAAAAGGAAAAGTATTTTCATAGCTATTTTCAGATGATTGTGGATATTATTTCTTTTTTGAAACTACACCAAAACTCAGTAAGTGGAAGTTTTTCTAAATTTAGCTACCATGTGGAAACTTAAATTGCCTAAGTAAATATTTTTACTCTATTACATTAAAATCGATTGGTCTATCTTTTACATTGGATCGTTCTCTTACCACACATAATTCTATGACATTATACATTGATACTTTTTAGAAAATATTGGTTTACTGAGTTATACTGATCTTCCACATGTTCACACATTTCACTACACAATATCAAAAAGTTACCTTTGTATCACCATTGAGCTCGTCAGAAAAATCTTTAAGAACTGGGAAGTTTTCAAGCTCAGGATAGACACAAGTTTTCAAAAATGTAAATTTTTACCTGAAATTTCCAATTTTATCCTTGGCAACAAATATAGTATTTTGTTTTCTTGAACTGACATTTTTAAGGAAAGGTCTGTCGAATACACAAATCTGAACAGCCATAGATGTGTATGGTTGTGTATCAGTGGCTCTTTCAAGGAAAAATGGTATTCTATGCAAAAAGCCAATAGTTCAGCTCACAATTCAACCTCATGATAGCCTTTGTACTTCAATATAAAGCAAAAATGTTTTGTGTATACTTCCCATTTTGTCACACAAAATATTAAAAAGATGTTTACTCAAGGGTCAACATTTAATAAAATTAATAAATTGTATTATGTCATTAAAGACAAAAAAAAATAGATGGGAAGTTTTAGATAGATGTGCTTCCTAAACACCATAGGATAGAAAACCAAGACGGAGTTGAACGTATGTACAGATACAACAAACATACCAGAAGCTGAATTAAAATTCTAAATAAGTGCATACACAGAAACCAAATTATTTCCCACAACATCTCTCTCTAGCATGACAATATTTATGTCTCTGACATTCCTAAATGCCACATCCATACAAAACACACTGGCAAGAAAATTGTTAATTAACCAAAACAGATGAAATTTCTTCCTCACCAATTTTATTCTAATGCCAGCAAAAGAGGCCAAATTATTCGTCAAATAAATGTATTGTACTGCTCATCATATCTTATTTTCAAATATCAAAGTTTAAGTTAACATAATCTCAGCCTTTTAAATTCCTGCTTCCATTCAACTAGACACCTTTTGGATCATATTCTAAAGTAAAGAAAACTTTTAGGTTAGAGAATTTCTAACCTAAAGTTCTAATAAAAAGTTCTATTTCTACTAAAAGCTATGTGTGTATAAAATATTTTAGAAAGAATATAGAAGAGAGAGAACTAAAAGGAGAAAAAGGAAAGAACAGATGACAAGGATGACTGTGATTCAAGTTCAAATTAAAGAATAAAGCAGGTATAAAATGAAAAGAATACAGAAAAAAAGACAGGAAGCCTGGGTGTCTCCAAAGAAATCTGATGATAGAGTCATAAAATAAAACGGACCTGGGGAAAATGGAGATTTAAAAACCATCATTATACTCGATTTATATAATCCAGTTAAACTGCCTGTTAGAAAAACATCTGGTGCACATCTAGCTGCAATTTTTTTGTAGCTGCTCTCTTTTCAGAAGATTTATTTGCAACAGTGCTGTATGATTAAAATTCCATAACAAAGGTGGATGCAAGTATAAGTATTTCCCTAGCTCCAAATTCTGAAAAGTTCTCTTTCTCCTCTTCTGGAAGAACGGAAAGGTCTGAGATAATTTTTTAATAATAAAAATTAAAAATTAAACATTTATTAAGGGATATCAAAGTAAATATACGTTAAACCTTCAATGCAGCCCACAGCGTATTATTGACACATGTCTTTTTTTTAGATTACTCCCTCTTCTGATCTTGAAGGTATGTAATAATTAAAATACGTATGTTTTCATAGAAGTACTAGTTGCTTTACAATGTACTTTCAGTTTTACTAATGAAATAAAAATCACAAAACATTAACAGGCGGTCTATTCTAACCTATGTATAGGGACACATCAGAGGCTTCTTCCTTGTATGGCCAGCTCTTTCCTGGCTATAACGCAAGGACCACTTTTGTGATCGTTATTAGTATTGAAATGTCAAGTCAACATCCATATCTATCACCGTTTAAAAGCCTTGAAGTATAAGCAAACATTTTATAACAAAAATACAGGCAACCATTACATAAAATTCAATTGCCTTCAATCATTTAGTTAAAATTATTTGTAATTCATCCAATTCCCCTCTAACCACCTTACAGATAAGAACATTTCATTCACACATGTTGATCCAATAACAAGTCCCTGGACCTGACACACAGTAGGACTCCAACAAATGGCTGTTGTATCGAATTGAACCCAGGTCCATGAAAATTGCTTTCTTAGCTTTCTGTATTTTATCTATTCATGTGCTGCTGTGGACTGAATGTTTGTGTTCTCCCAAAATTCATATATTAAAATCTAATCCCTTATGTGATGGTATAAAGAGGTGGGGACTTTAGGAAGGTCATTAGGTCATGAAGGTGGGGCCCACATGAATGGGATTATTGTCCTTATAAAAGAGACCCCAGGGCTTCCCTGGTGGCGCAGTGGTTGAAAGCCCGCCTGCCGATGCAGGGGACACAGGTTCGTGCCCCGGTCCGGGAAGTTCCCACATGCCGTGGAGCAGCTGGGCCCGTGAGCCACGGCCGCTGAGCCTGCGCGTCCGGAGCCTGTGCTCCGCAACGGGAGAGGCCACAACAGTGAGAGGCCCGTGTACCGCAAAAAAAAAAAAAAAAAAAAAGAGAGAGACCCCAGAGAGTTCTCTCTTGCCCCTTCCATCATGCAAGGACACAAGGAGAAGACTGCATCTACCAAGAACCAGGAAGAGGGTCCTCACCAGACACTGAATTTTCAGATGCCTTCATCTTGGACATTCAGCCTACAGAATTTTGAGAAATAAATGTCTGCTGTTTAAGCCACCAGTCTGTGGTATTGTTGTTATAGCAGCCGGACAGACAATGAATTAAATTCACTTGATTATATGTGATCTTCAGGTGTTTAATCATCACATGGTCACATCACAATCATTTATGATCACTAACACATTTCTTTGTTTTTTAAAAGCCTTGTATTTTAGTTGAGATGAGGCCGAAAGATTTTGAAATGAGAATGGGAGAATTGCTTCCGAAATCAAAGTATAAACACAACGGTAGATCAGGGCACATAAATGAAGTTGGAAAAGAATTGTTCACAAATTGCACAACTAGACATCACCCTAATTATACATTTAGCTTTTTTAATCCAAATGGTGGGCTGTCTGTCCTGGAAGCACAGAACAGTATCTTGCAGAAAAGGGCCTGCAAGGATGGTGCCCATCCCAGGAGAGTCCCAGAGAAAAGTCTATCCCCAGCAAAGCAACCCCTTTTGTGGAAATGCTAGTGACAAACATTTAAAGCCTCTAAGTCCCTCCATGCTTGCTTATAAATCTTTTAAGTTTTTATGTTTCCACTGCTAGTCACCTGGCATCCTAATCTCATAAAACCTGGGCTTTATAAACCCGGCTCATGAGCTTCACCAGGGTGTCAGCTTTGCTCTCAGGATGCTGACGAGGCGGGATGTTTGGCTTTGCTCTATTTCACGCGTTCAGGCACTTCAGGGGACGAGCAGGAGGTCTCCCCGGTGGCGCCCTCTTGTGCCCGTTCTTTGAAGCTCCTAAACTCATCCAACCTCATCACGTCCCATGGAAATAAAAGTACAGATTTTATGTCCTATTTTACCAACTGACTCTTAGAATTTTAGGGAGCTTAAGTTTTCCACAGGGGGAGGTCACTGAGGAATGATCAGTGAGTTCCCCAGGCCGCCTTTCAGCATTCCAGCAACGTCCACTCTGCTGCCCCTGAGGCGGGATTAACCTGAGCACAGCCCTGCACCTCATTGCCCACAGCTGCTCCCTGTTGGGTGCCAGCGTCCCCTGGTGGCCAGGAATGTTGCTGCGGCACGTCCTGCGGACCTGAAGTCAAGTGGTGTCTCAGCCACTTTGAAAAGGGAGTGAGCGGTACGGCGGCAGGGGGACCTGGCAAGCTGCCCTCTGGAAGGGTGAGCTCTGGGCCATCTCACTTCCTCACCACTGAAGGCCTGTCCCCTCTGCTGGCTCTGGCACCTCGTGGGCCCCGGCAGATCCCAGAACAAGAAAGTCCCCACCTTACAGCCCCGCCCCGCCCCCTTCCGGGAGTCCCTCTCAGGCTGGGAGCTGCTGCACACAGCGCTTTGCTACCTCCACCTCCCCACCTGGTCCAGCAGGCCTGGGATGAGGAGCTCCCCAGGTAACTGTGCTGAGCACCAGAGCTTCGGGCACGGCTGCAGGGCCTCTGTGCCCTCGTAGGCGGAAAGGCTTACCCAGATCTCTGCAGCACCAAAGGCTGTCCGCCAATCGCCTTCACACTGGGACAGCTGCTTTTCCTTTTCAACCTAAAACAGCTCTGCAGAGAAGGCCTGATGCCTTCCAAGCCTCAGGTCTCACTTCTGAAAGCCCGCCGGCCACCCTGAGAAATCTCTGGGGAGATCGGGACGGCATGATGAGTTAGGGGCAGCAGAAGCAAGGCCTCGGCAACCAGAAAGCTGAAAGGCATGAGAGGCCTCAGTGAAGAGCAAGCACTTCATGGGGGAGCATCTTCAGCCCACAGTCCCAAGTCCAAGCCCAGTGAGAGGCTCTGTGGGTGTCAGGCACAGCCTCATAATCAAAAAAGAAGGAAATCCAAAAAGAGGGGATACATGTATATGTATAACTGATTCATTTTGCTGTACAGTAGAAACTAACACAGCACTGTACAGCAACTATACTCCAATAGAATTTTTTTTTTTTTTTTTTTAAGTGCCCAGGGCTTCCCTGGTGGTGCAGTGGTTGAGAGTCTGCCTGCCGATGCAGGGGACACGGGTTCGTACTCCGGTCCGGGAAGATCCCACGTGCCGTAGAGCGGCTGGGCCCGTGAGCCATGGCCGCTGAGCCTGCGCGTCTGGAGCCTGTGCTCCGCAACGGGAGAGGCCACAACAGTGAGAGGCCCGCATACCGCAAAAAAAAAAAAAAAAGTGCCCAGGACACTGTCCATCCCTCCCACGTGTGGGATCTCTGGCTCCTTCCAGCACCACTGGCTGCCATGGAAACCAGCAGGGGGCTAGGAGTAAGTTACATCAATTGGAGGGGTAGAGAGAGATGTAAAGTTTGCCTTATTTTTCAAAACCCTAACTTAAAAATGTGACTGCTGGGCTTCCCTGGTGGTGCAGTGGTTAAGGATCCGCCTGCCAATGCAAGAGACACGGGTTCGAGCCCCGGTCCGGGAATATCCCACATGCCGCGGAGCAACTGAGCCCGTGCGCCACAGCTACTGATCCCGCGTGCTGCAACTACCGAAGCCCGCGTGCCTAGAGCCCGTGCTCCGCAACAGGAGAAGCCACCGCAATGAGGAGCCCATGCACTGCAACAAAGAGTAGCCCCTGCTCACTGCAACTAGAGAAAGCCCATGCGCAGCAACGAAGACCCAACGCAGCCAAAAATAGATAAATAAATTTTTTTTTTTAAAAATGTGACCTCTGTGTCCATTGCCCTGCATGAAGCCCTCCATTTTTGAAAAGTAGAGCTGCTCTGCAATATTGGGGACATATTTATACTAAAAAAAAAAAAAAAAACTATTCTTGTAAAGCTAAACATACTCCTATCATATCATCCAGTAATTACACTCCTTGGCATTTATTCAAAGTTGCTGAAAACATGTCCACACAAAAATCTGCACATGGATATTTATGGCAGCTTTATTCATAATTGCCAAAACTTGGAAGCAACCAAGATATCTTTTGGCACATGAATGGATAAATAAACCAGTCCATCCAGACAATGGAATATTATTCAGCAATAAAAAGAAATGAGCTATCGAGCCATGGAAAGACATGGAGGAAACTTAAATGCATATTACTAAGTGAAAGACGCCAATCTGAAAAGGCTACATACCGTATGATTCCAAATATATGACATTCTAGAAAAGGCAAAACTACGGAGACAATGAAACAATCACTGGTTGCTAGGAGTTTCAGGAGAAGAGGGATGGAGCACAGAGGACTTTTAGGGCAATGAAAGGACTCTGAATGACACTAAAATTGTGGATACGTGTCATTATACATTTGTCAAACCCCATAGAATGCACCACAGCAAGAGTGAGCCCTAAGGCAAACTGTGGCCTTTGGGTGGTGACGATGCGTCCATGTAGGTTCATCCTTGGTTAACAAACGCCCCACTCTGGGAAGGGTGCTGATTATGGAGAAGGCTGTGCATGAATGGGGGAAGGAAGTATACGGGAACTCGCTACACTTTCTGCTCCATTGTGCTGTGAGTCTAAACTGCTCTTAAGGTCTATTAAAAGGATAAAAAAAAAAAAAAAGTATTCATTGTTGAGCTGAAATTCAGTTTTAACAGGTGTCCTACATTTTTATTTGCTAAATCTAGCAATCCTGTTGGAAAAGCATGGAAATTTCAAATTACAAAAATCATAATGAAGATTTCAATACAGTGGCCATACTGTGAGCCTCGGCAGGTGCCCCATGTTACGGACCTGCTGAGACACCCCAGTTTTGTCGAGGGAGGGTTTAGATGGCTGGATACCCCCAGTGCTGGAGGCGTTTGGCTCCCTCTAATGACCCCCAGAATTTAAAATAATTTTTTTATATTAATGTCTAGTCTCTTAAACTAACACTCTTTGTTTATATGAGGTTTACATTTGATCACAGGATTTTCTGTGTACGTGTGTGCTTTTTTCAGTCGTTTCATTAAAGCCCATGAAATCAGCAACTGGGATTTCAAATATTTCAGTGTTCACCAGTAACCCAAAAAAATGACATCCAAAAAATGTTCTCGATAAACACTTCTTAAGTTATTCTTCTCTTGTCTCAGATATTTTAAAAGTAACACACCTGACCTTTAAAGCAACATGCTTTCTTTCCATTAATGGGACTGTTTCTTAGAAGATCATTTACATGATCTCCGTATAAATGTAATATTTTATTTATTTGAGCAGCAATCTCCACCAAACTCTGCAGAGCCAGGATTAGCATCTCTATATTTCTGAAGTCACCTGTCGACACAGGGTTGAATAATTACATTTAGTAATCTATAACCTCGGGCAATTCCAGTTGCTACAGCTTTGCCCAGACTGAGATTTCAGGCATCAGCACATCACCAAGATAACAATAAAGCTCATAAAACTGAACCTATTATCTGCCAAACACATCACTGGATACTTGCATCTTGGAGAGAAGTCTGTTATAGAGATACTGACACACATCACCCCCTCCCATCCCACTACATACCTACAATATTATTGTTGACAGGAAACACCAACTAAGGCTTGTCATCAGGCATAATCGGCTGATCTGCCTGGGACAGATTTAATTTACTGACATAAAACATTCTCATTTTCTGCCTGCCTGGGTTAGGTGTATGCCTGAGAGGTCACAGGGTGTAATAATGCCCACCCTGGGGGCTGACTGCAGGTCACCAATTACAACTGGACATTGGAAATTCTTTGCCACACACACACACAAAAAAAAAAACTATGATGAATATGAAGGGACTTCCAAGCTATTCACACTTTGTTGCTTTTACTTAGAGGTTTTTCTCAAATGCAAAGCCAAGATAAAACAGCTCAGCACAGCATTCATTTTTAATGACTCTCAAGGTAGAATGTAAATCCATGCTCAGCGTGCATTAACTCTCATCAGGATTTTAACAACTGGCCTAAATCTTGTCTTTGCCCACACTGGATCAATACCCTCAGCACACGCGTGGTAATGCCAAGGCAGGCAGGGCTGAGGGCTGCAGAATTCCTAACAGCTGGTTGGAAATAGGGAAAAGCACAAGCAACTTTAACTCAGTGAAGACAGTCTCTCCTTCCCTTGTGGAGGGCACACACTAACCCCCCAAGCCAGAAAGAGACAGATCAGGGGCTTTACTATTTATTCTCAGGGAACAGAGAAGCCCGCTGGGGAGTCCATGGGCTCACAAACATTAAGAACAAGGCCCCTAATCAGGAACAAGAGTTTTGGTCTCCAGCGCCTCTGTAAAGAAAATCTAGAACACACCTTTTGCTCTTCAGCAAAATCTGAGAATTCAGACACAGCAAGGTTACCCATATCTCACCCTTGGAATAACATACAGCAACGCCTAAGAATGAAAATTAAAGTTAGCCATCAAGAGATACACGTTGGGAATTTCATGCTAGTCTAAAAGTCCCTCAGTCACAATAAATGACACTTCCTATCCTCTGCGCCTTGGACGTGACGGAACAAATTAGCCACATGGCACTCCGTGAAGGAAACCATCAAGGCCCACCCCACCTCCGTCCCTCATGATGACAAGTAAATATAGGTCTTTGTGCCTTTGGAGAATGCCTACTGGTATATGAAAAATCCCACCAGAGGATAAAATACATTATTAAAAACAAAGGAAAATTCCATATGCACTCTGCAGAAAGAAACCATTCTGTGCTCTGTGGCCCAAGTACACATACTTGCTTTTAGATGTGGTGTCCAGTGCCCATGTATAAAACAGAACTTCGGGTTTCATGTCTGGTGCAGAAAACACCCACTGCCCCTGAATCACCTGCCACGGGTGTGAGGTGTCTCTCTGGGTCTTTTCATTTGCTCTAGCAAGCGAGGTGTGTGCCTTTTACGACTTCTCCGTGATGAAACTCAGAGATGGTGACTCAGAGAACAGGAACTGAACTGTGCCTGAGACATGGGCTGCCGTGAATAAGGGGGAAAAGGTAAACTGGTTACTTTGGCTGCTAATTTAATTATGTTTAATTAATTAGCATCAGCCTGACACTCTCCCTTTGACACCCCTCACCTATGCACATGCAGTATAAGACCTAAAATTAAGTGCTGTATTATGTGATGTCTTGACATCTGAGACCAAGAGGGTCTTGGAAAGGTTAAGGTCAAGTTCCCCTCCCCACGCTGCTCCTGCAGAAAAGATCCCCTAGTGTGTGACCCTTGTCACGGGACCAGGCAGGCTCCTACGCACAGCTGAGTAGTGGGTGTCAGTCCCCAGCCAGCCCAGGGAATGATTCAAACAAGTCAATTGGGACTTTCCTGGTGGCGCAGTGGTTGGGAGTCCGCCTGCCAATGCAGGGGACATGGGTTCGAGCCCTGGTCCGGGAGGATCCCACATACCGTGGAGCAACTAAGCCCAAGTGCCACAACTACTGAGCCTGCACTCTAGAGCCCACGAGCCACAACTACTGAAGCCCGGGTGCCTAGAGCCCGTGCTCCGCAACAGGAGAAGCCACTGCAGTGAGAAGCCCGCGCACCGTAACGAAGAGTGGCCCCCGCTCACCGCAACTGGAGAAGGCCCACGCACAGCAACGAAGACCCAACACAGCCAAAAATAAATAAATAGGTAAAATTTAATAAAATAAAATAAAAATGAAAAAAATAAACAAGTCAATCACATCCTCCCACGGGACCCAGGGGTACCTCACCCTCTTGTGAGTACACAGCCCACCTCCTGCAGCCCCTGCTGGGTCACACTCTTCTGAGCTCGGCCCCATGTGGCCCAGCATGGCCTGTGGTGTCCTCCTCTAGGCTGTGTGCTCGCCATCCCCATTCCTGGGGTGGAATTGCTCCCTCACCAGCAGGGCGAACAGGAGATGAGTAAAACAATACAGTCCATAACTGGCTAATTCCCCAAAGTCCCCTCACGCTTTCGCCACATGAAACCTTAGCTATTGTGAACTTCCCAGATGGGTCAGGGGTGATTCAAGGGCAGGCCTCCCCTCATGCCACAGGACAGGTCTCTGATCCTTTGTTTTTTAATTAAAAAAACAATAAGAAGAATGATTATATATCAAATCTTTTCCTCTTCTTAAGTAACAGTTTCTCTATAGACACAAGTTCATGGAAGAAACATTTTTCCTCTGTTAAAAAAAAAAAAAAGTTCCAGGCCAGGGTTTCACGTGGGTTAGCATGACACCAAATAGTAATTTATTCTTTTTTTTTTTTAATTTATTTATTTATTTTTGGCTGTGTTGGGTCATTTTGCTGCGCACGGGCTTTCTCTAGTTGCAGTGAGCGGGGACTGCTCTTCGTTGCGGTGTGCGGGATTCTCATTGAAGTGGCTTCTCTTATGGAGCACGGGCTCTAGGCACATGGGCTTCAGGAGTTGTGGCTCATGGGCTATAGAGCGCAAGCTTGGTAGTTGTGGCGCACGGGCTTAGTTGCTCCGCGGCATGTGGGATCTTCCTGGACCAGGGCTCGAACCTGTGTCCCCTGCATTGGCAGGCGGATTCTCAACCACTGTGCCACCAGGGAAGCCCAGTAATTTGTTCTTTTCTCTACTTTCATGTTTATAATGTTGATTTTAAGAATAACCTCCTGCCTACGACGTGAATTATGCCCTGCTTACCTCACCTAGGAAAATTCTAAAACTTCTTCCGCAGCAGCCGTTAAATAATGAACACTTTATAGCGATGCTTTTGGTCACAGTCACTCCATGGTTTAATGATGTATTTATACGGATCCCCAGGGAACTGCAATTTATCACCTCAAAGGCCAGTTAGTCTCCAGACCCCCTGACTACACTCACTCCTCTCTAAGCAAAGATGTGACAGTAACTGCCGGGCCACCTTCCGGGAAGCGCAGCCGTTGCTGGGCCAGTGGAAAATACGTGTCCGGCTGCTGTGCCCGGTGGCCTGTCCCTGCTCGGGACGTGTGTCGCTGCCCTGCAGACTCAGCACCAGACCCTCCAGGTTCCCAAGGATAAAACAAGCCAAGGACTGACATCATTTCCGACAGCCCTTTGAAAACCTGCCACTTAGCAGCACCCTCCAAAACGAATGCTATTGTAGCTGATTTAAAAGTCCTTTCTTTCCACTTTTCTTTTTTTTTTTTTTTTTTTTTTTTGCGGTACGCGGGCCTCTCACTGTTGTGGCCTCTCCCGTTGCGGAGCACAGGCTCCGGACGCGCAGGCTCAGCGGCCATGGCTCACGGGCCCAGCCGTTCCGTGGCATGTGGGATCTTCCCAGACCGGGGCACGAACCCGTATCCCCTGCATCGGCAGGCGGACTCTCAACCACTGCGCCACCAGGGAAGCCCTCCACTTTTCTTATTTAAACAAACATTTATTGCAGACCTACTACTTAGCCAGTCTTGTCCCAGATTCTAAGGCTACAGTGATGTGTAAGCTGCAATTTCCTCCTCCATCGGCTCCCAGGACTGGGTGACAGAGGGAAGAAAGCAGTACAAATACCACGGAAAACGAGAGGTGAATGGGTGAACAAAATGTGGTACGGCCAGAAAATGGAATATTACTCGAAGATGAAAAGAAATGAGCTATCAAGCCAGATGTGACATGAAGGAAATGTCAGTGCAAATTACTAAGTGAAAGAAGCCAATCTGAGAAGGCTACATACTGCGTGATTCCAACTATATGACATTCTGGAAAAGGCAAAACTATGGAGACAGTAAAAAGATCAGTGATTCAGACATAGAGAACAGGCTTGTGGTTGCCAAAGGGGAAGGGAGGTGGGGGGAGGGATGGACTGGGAGTTTGGGACTAGCAGATGCAAACTAGTGTATATAGAACAGATAAATAACACGGTCCTACTGTAGAGCACACGGAACTATATTCAATATCCCATGATAAACATAATGGAAAAGAATATGAAAAAGAATGTATATATTTGTATACCTGAATAACTTTGCTACACAGCAGAAATTAACACAACATTGTAAATCAACTGTACTTCCATAAAACAAATTGAAAAAAAAAAGATCGGTGATTGCCAGGGGTTGGGGGAGGGGAGGGATGAATAGGTGGAACAGAGGAGGTTTCTAGGGCAGTGAAACTATTCTGTATGACGCTAACATGTTGGACACATGACATTATCCATCATCGAAACCCACAGAAGGTACAACACAAGGAACGAGCCTTAACGTAAACTATGGACTTTAGTTCATAATAATGAATCGATATTGGCTCACTGATTATAAAAAATAGTGGAAGATGTTAATAATAAGAGAAACTGTGGGTGGGAAAGAAGAGAATGTGGGAAATCTCAGCTCTCTTTGCTCAATTTTTCTGTAAACCTAAAACTGTTCTAAAAAATAATATTAATTTAGGGCTTCCCTGGTGGTGCAGTGGTTGAGAGTCCACCTGCCGATGCAGCGGACGCGTGTTAGTGCCCCGGTCCGGGAAGATCACACATGCCGCGGAGCGGCTGGGCCCGTGAGCCATGGCTGCTCAGCCTGCGCGTCCGGAGCCTGTGCTCCGCAATGGGAGAGGCCACAACAGTGAGAGGCCCACGTACCACAAATAATAATAATAATAATAATAATAATAATAATAATATTAATTTAAAATAAAAAATTGTACAGGCAAGTCCAGTTTTAGTACCCAGTTTTACCACCAGTTCTGTCAGTTAACGATAACTAATAAGGACCGTTCAGTGTTTTATAGACCGAGTGGCCCTTCATCTTCACAGTTACCTGTTCCTACACCCAGTTTGCACATGATGAAACTGAGGCAGGGAAGTTGAACCGTTTGCCTAAACTTACAAAGTGTGTTCCTGGCTGGCCCAGGTTTGTTTGGCTCCAGAACCTGGGTCTTAACCACAATCTACTTGTTGCCTCTTCCCTAGAGGGGGCCACATAAATGCTTGAGAAAAGAGGGAACAATTGCTCGCCTTGGGTGCGATGGGGAGTGGCATCCTTGAGCTCTTCCTGTGTTAGGGTTAATGCTATTTGGACAATGCTATTTAGACTCTGGCCAATCAGAGACCACACCCATCATGCCCCAGGATAAAATAGATCCAGCCTGCGCTGAAAATACGCAGGTAATTAGGAAGCAATGACTCTTCAATACAGAACTTATTACAAGTCGTTGATCCAGGCAATGAGAGGAAAGCTTCTCTTAAAATAACAATAATTTACAAGCAATAATCACTTTAAATAAATGACTGTACAGATGTAATGACTTGAAGCTAATCTTTAGACCATCAAGGTATGACACCCCAAGGCTGTCATTAGTCTTCCCAAAGCAGTGTGTACCAAGGTACTACTAACATATTACAAACCTGTTCCAAGGAACTCCTATTCCAGTTGCCTCACCAATCCAAATTGAAATGTAAGAGGCCAAACATTTAGTGGTACAGAGGATTCTATCTGCAGAACGATGCAGGGCTACAGCATCACCCCCAGGTACCCAGGTGGTCGCTCACTGCAAAGAAAGCCAAGGGGCAAATGTTCATTTGCTTTCCAAGCTTAAAAGACAAATCATGATTTAATCTAAAGAGTGGGTTTAACCTATATCTAAATCTCAAAGCACTGAAACCTGCTATTTGATAGTTTTCAAAATTATCATTATTTCCCTTAAAAGTTTCCCCAGTAATATTTGATAGTCTGGGTTAGGCCATATCTCATTTCCACCACTACACTTTTACTGTGCCAAGCAATAACCCAAAGTAGAAGTACTAGTTAAATGGAGCATGGATTAAGGCGTGAGAGAATGTCTTATCACTTTCTGATTCTACACAACACCTACCTATCGGGGCAGGACTTTGCTACAAACTGTCATTAAACATGTCTGATAAATTAGTAAGAAATCATCGGAACACAGAGATTACGGTTTGGGGATGTGGGATTCCTGCAAACAACAATCTACTTGAATGTTTTCCTCCTTCTGAGAAATTTGGGGTAGGTTCTTGACAGTGTTTCCATGATTTGGGCTCATTTCATGGGGCCAGTTCAGTTTGCTCACAAATGCCAGGCATTGACTTAAAGTGCCAGCCATGGTAACAAAGGGTCTCCACATTGTCAAGTTCAACCACGTGCAAATGGGCTTAAAAACATGATACCTTTAAAAAGTTTTAAGGAAAAGATGAAGGGGAGAAAATCATACTCGAAAAATGTTTTGGAATTCTCAAATCCATAGGGGAAATACATAAATCAAAATATCTTTGTAGGACTTCCCTGGTGGTCCAGTGGGTAAAACTCCGCACTTCCACTGCAGGGGGCGCAGGTTTGATCCCTGCTGGGGGAACTGAGATCCCGCAAGCCATGTGATGCAGCTAAAAAAAACAAAAACAAAAACAAAACAAAACTCTGTAAACAGATAGGAAAAGAATTTGTGCACAACTACAACATTTTGACACTATTCAAACAATAATATCTACCTCAATGTCTAAAAGAATGTAATACATTAGGAACTGGTTCTTTAGTTTAAGATGGAGAATTAAACCACATAATGAAACTAAAAACATTTTCAAAGAGAATTTAGAAGTCATGCTGATTTATACAGGACACTGATGTTATCATATTACCTTCTCTTAACTGATGTAAGCTATTCATAACCATGTAGATGTTTCCTCTTTATTAACAATTAAAGAGAAATTCTACTATACCATCTAATTTCTTCATTCACACTGTCCTCCTTTTTTTAAAGTTCCCTTGCTTTTTTAAATTTAATTTTCATTTTATATTAAAGTATAGTTGATTCACCACACTCCTCTTTTAATTTCTGCCATATTTTTTGGTCTGAAACAGTTGCCAACAGACCTGAGTGACAGTCACTTCTGGAGCCTTTAAAGATTTGAGCATCCAATATGGAGGCACCGTCAGTATGCAGTGCCCTCTGCTGGCCAATTTATTTAACATCGCGATTAAACAAAGTGCCTGAGTATTGATGTTACTTATAATGGGAAGAAGAAAGTAGGAAAAAAGAAAAACTAAGACATTTTTCGGAATTAGAGATATAATTCCAGATAGTCACCATTCACTTCTGTAGTTCCTTTATTGAACAAGTGTTCACCTTTATTGAACAAAACAAGCGGAATGCTACCTTGTACAAAGAAATATCCATTGCAAAAAATAGAGCGTATGTAGAGAATTAGGGTTCTTATGCCTGCTGCAAGCCCCAGGTCAAAAACTACCCTACCTATAACCCCTTCCTCAGTGTTGCACAGCCCTCCATGGCTGCACTGACCACTTGTACTGTGAACTTTCACCCCATGTCTTCTCCCTTGGAACTGTGAGCTCATCCATGGCAGGGGTACATGTTGCTTATCTTTGAAGCCTTGAATGTTATAAACATCCCATAAGGTCTGTCTGATTTTCTCGAATGCTGCAAAATTAACCATAGGGCCAAATTGCGCGATACTGCAATAAACTTCCCGGTGATGAATTTAGAGAGACGTCCTGGGCTCCAGAAGTAAATAGAATTTTTAATAGTAAGAGGTGATGAAGAACAGAATACGTGTAACATAATAAACCTCTGGTTGTGTACTCACTACCTTTAGAAAAGAAAACAGGTACAACACTGTGCTAAGACTTAGATGGGTTCCTGTGTACAACCTCTATTTGAGTTCCAGGCCAGGTTCTCTGGTCTGGAGACCAGTAAGCGAGGGAGGAGGGTACCCTTCTGGGACAAGGTGGGTCAACCTCTGGGTGGTGGTGGGGGGGGCGATACAGACGTCAGTGACACAGATGGCAGGAACAGGGGTTGAGCAGGCCTCTGGGACAAGGGGAGAGAGCATTCTGGGCCCCTCTTTAGGGGTCAAATTGACTCCGTTTTATCTGGAGGAAAACAGAAGTCACTTCAGTTGATCCTTGAGATTCACATCCTGTGCTCGAGGTGCTGTAGGAGCACTGAGAAGACAGAAGCCTCACCCAGATCTTTGTTGATACCCACTTAAACCATATACCAAGAGGCCTTTCAAATAAGAAACAAAACCTGGAAGTAATGAAGATAAAATTGTGCGATTTGACTACACAAAATAGCAAGTTTTTACTGTGCCAAACAATATTACCTAAATGTCAAAATACAAGTGACAAACTGTGAAAGTTTTTGCAACACACACGAAAAGGCTAAAGTCTTTACTATTTAAAAAGTGTTTACACAAAACGGAAAGAAAAATACCAGCCATCTACTAAGACACACATGGACAATTTTCAGAGAGAAAAGAAATACAGACTGCCTTTAAGCATTTGTAAATATGCTCAACCCCACTAATGATTAATGAAATGCAAATAAGATACCTTTTTAATCTAATAAATCTCAAATTGGTAAAAATAAAAACATTTTATAATCTTTGTGCATTAAAGCAGGTATGGGCAAACAACCTTTCTGATATACTGTTGGCAAGAAAAGACACTCCTACAACTTTTACAGAGGACAGTTTGGCAATGTTCATCATAATCAATCTTATATATATGCCCACATGCATCTAGGCATTTATCTTACACATCAATTCATGCTGATACAAAGATATTCGCTGCATCATATGTTGTAATAGCAAAAAGCAAAACAAAACGAAACAAAACTGGAAACAACAGAAATGTCCAGGAGGAAGCTGAATAAATAAACCCTGTTACCTCTCTCCAATGGAATTCTATACTGACATTTGGAGGAGTAGAATTACATATACCAATATGCAAAGATTTCTGAGACACTGTTTTTTGGAAAAATGTACAGAATACAGAATATCATACACCCCCATTTTGTGTTTAAAAAACAGATATACATGCTTGTTGATCAACAGCATTGCTCTGGAAGAGTATGGAATGACCTCTGGGAAGGGGGGCTGGGGTGGAAGGGGGAGGGGACTTAGTTTCCACTGCACAGTGTGTACTCTGGTACTGCTTGGTTATTTTTTAACCGCATTCTTATACGGTTCTTTCAAAAAATAAATTTTTTAAACTACATTTAAAAGTTTAAAAAGAACTGTCTGCAGAAATTGTGTCTACAATGTGAACTGCATACGTATAGGAACAATGAAGTCATTCTGTCTTAGCTTCTAACTTGTCAAACAAATAGGGTGACAGGATGGCAAGATGGAAACAGGAGCTCACAGAGGCTCCAGGGAGGGATGCACGGATGCTCAAGAATGAGCCCAGGATGCAGGGACTTTGGCAGCCTCTCAGCTCCCACGGCCCCGGCTACGCAGGAGTGGAGCATTCCCAGCAGAAGTGCAGGCCGAAGACTCCGGGGATCCAGTGATTTTGAGAGGTCTTTGAATGTAATACAGGACACTGCTCTGGGGCAACTGCCCATCCTCAGCTGCCCCAGGGCTGTATCCCTACGCTCCACAAACCCCTGGTTCTACTGGAGAATGAAGACCGTGTGATTCCCGTACAGCTCAAGTAATTGTGGACCGAACAAAACTCCTGCGTTATGTGATTTCAGGAAAAATAAAATAAAAGAACAAAAATTATCCAACACCCTCCCTTCATCTCCGTCAATGAAACACATATGCCGAGAGCTGCCGTATCCTTGGTTCTCAACGTCAAGGGTCTTGCCCAGACATTAACACGTTAGCCACAAGCCCACAATGCACAGGCCTCAGTTTTCCACGGTGTTGGCCCCTGGTATCCTGCAACCTCCAACAGCGGTTTGATTGTTCAATGATGGAATCTTGCCTGGTTCCCTGGACAAAATGTGTCAATTTTTACAGCTGGTTTTACAAGCATCTTGGCAATCAAATGTATAAATTACATCCTTTTTCCTAAAGGAATTCACCATTCCATGATCCCTCTGTAGCTTTGGTCACTTCTCCACTGTTAGGAAAAAAATTTTTTTTAAATCCATTTTCAAAAAAGAAAATCTTTAATTTGTAGTTATTCTAAAAATCTTCAATGGGTTTATAAAAAAGGTGATGATGCCTCGTTTTAAAATGGCTCAAAACTTTGGTGGGTTGTTGCCACCACTGTAATCTATGTATATGTCTTGACATATTTATTAAATGACATTATCTAATACAATGTACCTAGTAGGATATCAATAAATACTAACTGAATCAATGAAATGATTGATTAGTTATGATTGCAAATTAACTAGGCATTGCACAAAATTATTCTTGATACTGAGCTACTAAGAGGTATCCTGGAGTGAAAGAAGGCATTGTGCATAGAATTACCATTCGTTTATTCACTCACCCATCATAAGGTAAGACCTCCACGCTTGTTCTACCACTTACAGGTTGTGACCTTCAGTAGATCATGTCTCTGTGTTTTACCTCACACCGTTCTCTCCGCCAGCCATGCTCATCGAGCCCCACCACTAACTTACAGCACAATCCTCTAATCTACCTAGCAAAAGCCCAAATCAAAACATCTGGAACTCAAGGGAGAGCCAGTGCCAAAAACACAAGAGAGAAAAAAATGTCAAGAGTATTATGCAGATGTAAGACTTTATTTTATGACATATTGTTGCATTTGTCGGCAATCAAATTTGACTCAATCCATAAATGACACCCTGCTATTCTTTGGCCCGTAAAATTTATTTTCCTCTTAGCCTCACAGAGTGTATATCTGGTGCATATTTTTCCTGAATCCTCCTTAAAAATGTCATGAAAGTACCCAGGGCTGTAAGAGTTAGTCCTTGTCAAAAACAGATGTTCTTCTTCTATCTGGTGCCTACTTCCTTTGAGCCATCATCTCGACCCCCAACTGCAGCTAAAAGCATTGCATACATTTATTGAGAATGTATTATGTGCCATAAGAATTATCATTTAAGCCGCACAGTCATCCGATAACGTTGGCACTTTCACCATCCCCATTTTAGGGATGAGGAAACTGAGGCTTAGTGAGGTTGAGTAACTTACCCAGGGTCTTAAAGGCAACATCAGAATATGAACCCAAGTCTGTCTGTTTCCAAAGTTCAAAATCATAAACGGTAATTTATATTGTCAGTGGTCTCATCTAACTGCACTCAGAAGTGCTTTCCTGGGTTTGTCCCCGCAGATGTATCTCCTCTCCTTTATTGCCCCTCAAATCACCAGCAACATGTTTCCAGATTCAGGGTCCTGAACGTTTGTAGTTAGAATCTTTGTCAAGAATGGTCCCTAAATTGATACCATCGTCTTTTTCATCCAGAGGCTTATTCCAAAAATAATAGAGATGTTGAACGGCATTCTTTTTTCTCTGAATATAGATATTAACATCTTAAATATCAATGAGACTGCATGTTAAGATGGAGAAAAAAATAGACACAAAATACTCTGAAACTTCTGCCTGAGGAAACCTCTCTGAAATGTGTTCGGCATAGCTGAATGATGATTAGTAACTAAGAAGGCCACATTAAAGAAAATAGGTTTAATAAAATGTTGATGAGCTCCCTTTCTCCAAAGGTTAATAACCAGGAACACTTCCAAGCTGGTATTTCATTGGCACCTCGAAGCTGTAAACATGAAACTTACTTCCCAAACTCTGATATTGTTCATCGACCAGAATTCAGCACACCTTAAATTAGTGCTGCTTTGTTGCCATCAATGGCAATTTAAAAAACAACATTTACATTCATCATGAACATAAGCTGATCAGGGAATGAATTTCTTCTAAATCTTCTTGCTCACAAAAGATGATCTCCTTATGAGAATTCTAATTCTATAGAATTATGAGCTCTTTTTTTTTGAAGAGAGCATCAATTTCTCCTTCAGGACATTTGTGTCTTTGGTATCAAGGAAAGAACTAGATTAATCCTGTATTAATCCTGAGAGCTCTAATCCTCTTTTTATTTTCAAATCTATATTGGCAGAGTGTGAGCAACATTTAAACAGTCATCTCCACTTCTATTTGCCAGTGCTTTACCCACCAAAGAGATTTTTTTCCCAAGGACTCTACCATCTTAGGATAGCACTTACCCTGATCCCTGGAGCCTTCTGAATCAGTCCAAAACAGAGAGAAAATTGGATTTCAAAGTGGCCCTTAGCCCTGTTAAGTCACTGCCAGATAACCTCCGGCTTTTATGCTGTAGCTTGGAGTCCCCACTGCCGGAGCTGTTGCCAGCAATGGGTCTCGGCAGAAGCTGTTGCTGCCCCCAGAGCAGGAAACTCCTACTTGGTTTATCAGCTGTGACTGCCAGCAGGCATCCACTGTAGGTAGGGAGCCTCAAAGGTGCAATAACAGAACCGGAGCTGGCAGAGGTCTCCCCTAAATAATTGAATCTGAGTGTCTGGGAACTCACTGCTTTGACTCTGGACTGTGGGTAAGCTTGACCCTCTCCCTTCAGTCAGGCCTGTAACTGAATCAAGTCTTGTAATTATACCTGGAGTCCTGCCAACCTCCATCTGGGTCTTCCAAATGGCACTTATAAATGAGGGAAGAAGATGCCTTTTCATCTGAAGGACCTCTTGCCAAACTGGCCGGTCTCCCCCCCCACCAACAACTTTTATGATATTATAGTTATAATTATCATCACTAGCAAACTATTTCAGAGAACCTATACGATGGAGGGTGGTGTTCTACCATTTCCCGATGACCAAAGTTGAGCAAATTTTCTATGCCTCTCGGGGGGATTCTCGGTCAGGCTCACACAGCCACCTCCCTGAGAATATGCTGCAGAGAACAGGAAAATAACTGTTTCATTCTGTAGCATTTAGACCAAATTTCAATGAAAATTCTTAAATAATTGCCTTAATTTGTAAAATAGATTTCAAATAAATTATCTACACACAGTATTCACTCCAATGTTTGCATACAAAATCCTAGCTTTTGGGCTTCCCTGGTGGCGCAGTGGTTGAGAATCTGCCTGCCAATGCAGGGAACACGGGTTCGAGCCCTGGTCTGGGAAGATCCCACAGGCTGCGGAGCAACTAAGCCCGTGAGCCACAACTACTGAGCCTGCGCGTCTGGAGCCTGTGCTCCGCAACAGGAGAGGCCGCGATAGTGAGAGGCCCGCGCACTGCAATGAAGAGTGGCCCCCGCTTGCCACGTCTAGAGAAAGCCCTCGCACAGAAACGAAGACCCAACACAGCCAAAAATAAATAAATAAAATACTGAATACATAACTACTTAAAAAAAAAAAAATCCTAGCTTTTTTTTTTTTTTTTCAAAATCCTAGCTTTGAATCGCCATTATCTTACTCTGTTCTGACTCTTTTAAAGAACAGAGAGTTGTTTTTTCCTAACCGCTCGGGAATGATTAGTGATGAAATACCTCTGCCCAGTGTGAGGGCTTTGGGGGAGGCGGTCCACAGGAAGGAGCACACTCACCCTCTCTGTCCAAACCCCAAATGAACAGTTGTAGACACACAGCTAGACGCTTGATCATTTGCCAAAAGCTCTACTTCTAACCTGCTGAGGGTATAACTCAGCCTCTTTAAACATTCTGGCTGAAGGTACAATTAGTTGCATTTGTGCTGCCCCTGGGGAAAAGAGGACAGTGACCGTCACCCGTAAGAGGGGTGCCCTATGGGAGGGAACTGGGAGTCCCTCCTTGCCTACCTGCTCCCTTGGTGGAGGCTGATGAGAGTCACGCCTGCCAGGCAATTAGCTCAGGCCGCCTCCCCCCAGCCCGCCAATACCCATCTGGGAGAAGAGAGTGGCAGGGCTGGATCCTAACACGGCCCGTCCGAGCAGACGCCTCTGCCTAGGTCCTGACTTGGGACGTGGAAGTGCCACCACGTGAGGCTGGGACCCCTGGAGATACAGAAGCATCGTCCCAGCAACCTCCTCTCCCAAACCCATGCTTAGGCCTCTCTCCTTTTCCTTACCCACCACTTCCTAATCTGCCCCCTGTGGACCTTTGACCCTAACAGATGAGTCACTCCCTGTGACCTCCTGGCGCCTCTCCACCCAGGCTCAGCCCCTGCCTCACCTTCAGTTTAAGGCTCCTGGAAAGGGGGCGGCACCACACCTGGTCCTGCCACAGCCCAGAGAAACAGAAAAGGCTCAGAGGAGGGCCAGCCCTGCCCCCATCACCAACCAACGTGACACCTTTGGAAAGACTATCTGGGTAGCAGGGCGTTTGCTTCTGGCTGGGTGTTTGCTTGTTCGTGTTCTAAGAAAACCACATACTCATGGGAGTCAAGTGAAAATCAGAAACCTTTAATTAAGAAAGGGAGTCTGGGCTTCCCAGGTGGCGCAGCGGTTGAGAGTCCGCCTGCCGATGCAGGGGACACGGGTTCATGCCCCGGTCCAGGAGGATCCCACATGCCGCGGAGCGGCTGGGCCCGTGAGCCATGGCCGCTGAGCCTGTACTTCCGGAGCCTGTGCTCCGCAATGGGAGAGGCCACAACAGGGAGAGGCCCCTGTACCGAAAAAAAAAAAAGAAGAAGAAGAAAGGGAGTCAGTCTCCAAGGGGCTGCCCCTAACTGTATTTGTATTTTAACAGTGATGGTCCTTAATCTTTGTTTGGAACAGTGGTTCTCAGTCTTGGCTGTACAACAGACTCACCTGGGCGGGCGCAGAAAACTCCTGAAATCCACATGGCCACACGCCAGGCCAATGAAGTCAGAATCGCTGAAGGGGAAGCAAAGGAGCTGGTAATTCTCAAGGCTCCCAGGGGACCCCAGTGTGCAGCCAAGGTTAAGAACCACCAGTTTGGAAGAACCTTCCTTAACTAGTTTTTAATCCTTTTGATTTCAGCAATTTTACTCGTGTGGCAAAATACATTTCTTCATGTAAAAATTACAATAATAACAATAATTAGTACCTTCTGTTAAGAGTTCACTCTGCCAGAAGCCTGAGTTATATAAAAGTTAAGGATGACGATTTCAATCAAAATTAGGTAAAACATATGCTCTAGAAAAACCAATGTTTGCAAATATCTATAAACTGATATGCTTCGATATGCATAAAAGATGTCTGGAAGGATACATAAAACTTCTAAATGTGATCCCATCTGGGGTGCGGAATGAGAAAAGAAAGAATAGCCTTTTATTTTTTTAAATATTCTTCATTTTTGAAATTATTATAAGGAAGATGTGTTTTGAAAGTTCAAAAGGCAAACTCAATAAGGAGAATTTCTTTGCAGTTTGGGATTTTTGAGCTAGAAGTTAGGACTTGGGATTTGCAAGTTAAACTTGCCCAGTGACAAAATCTGAACAACTAGAATAATAAAAGAAATAGTAACCACATGCTCGCTTGGAAGAGCAAAATTTTGGCAGATTAATACACATGGGCAACAGAAAAGTCACTTTTCTTTTTTTTTCTTTCTTTTTTTTTTTTTTTTGCGGTACGCGGGCCTCTCACTGTTGGGGCCTCTCCCGTTGCGGAGCACAGGCTCCGGACGCACAGGCTCAGCGGCCATGGCTCACGGGCCCAGCCGCTCCACGGCATGTGGGATCTTCCCGGACCGGGGCACGAACCCGTGTCCCCTGCATCAGCAGGCGGACTCTCAACCGCTGTGCCACCAGGGAAGCCCTTGGCAACATATTTTAATGGATGGGTAGATTATTTCTGAAACAAACAACAGAGGACTGCTCATCAAATTATGGGATTGCACAGGACTTGTTCCCTGTCTGTGCTGTTGCAGTTGAACCATTAAAACCCACTGTTGAGGGAGATGCTTCTCTCTGGACTGAAGCAGACGAGACCCAGATTGAGCAGAGATCTGGAACAGCTTCCACTCCCCTTCTGTACCACCATCTTCCTTCCCGCAGTAAGAAGTTCTAACTCTTTACTTCCCTATTTGGCTAAGAATCCTCCTTTTCTTCCCATTTGGGTCTTTATTCATTCAATCAATCATGTATTGGGTGCCATGCGCCACTGTTCTGGGTGCTTGGGATACATCAGTAAAGAAAACAAAGCAGGACTCCTGCCCTCTACATTCTAACGGGGAAGAGACACACAACAAACATAATAAATAAGTAAATAATAACATACTTGAAGGTGATAAGTGCTATGGAAGAAGCAAAAAGTAGAGCCAGGAGAACCAGCACTACCTGACTTAGATATAAGCACAAAGAATAACTGGAGATCCCTCTCTCTGTCTCTCTCTGTCTCTCTCTCTGTCTCTCTCTGTCTCTCTCTCTCTCACACACACACACACACACACACACACAGCTGCAGTCTATTCCCACTACAAAACTTCTTTACCCACAGTATTATTCGATGCCACATGTCACCTCTGAGAAAGGTTCCTTGTTCCCTGTTTCCTATATTCACGGCAGCCTGGGACTCTCACCCTCTCCCCAACATCTCTGCATTAATTGGCCCATGATCCAGAATGCAGCATCACTTTCAGATCATACCACACCAGTATAACGAGGACATTTTCTTGGCCTTCCGAAGCCAAGCTATGATCCCTTTTATAACCTGCTCTTTCGTATAAGCTTCAATAAGACTTCTGCTCAATTTGGATAGATAATTGGGAATTGGAGGCATTTAGGATGGTTTGTATTTTTTTCATAATATGCAGGGAAAATGATCGATCATTTTTCCATCCCTAAACTAATGATGACTTTTGCCTTAGTCACTTGCTTCTCCTCTGTGATTCAGCTGATTTCTTTGATAATGTTTCTTTTACCTTCTAGATTGGCTGGGCCACTGTGTCCTGGAATATTTGATTGCTTGGCTTACGTCTCAGACACGGCTCCCCTGAACTTCCTGATTGCTCAGATCTTGGTTCTCTCAGCTCCTTTCCTTTCTGGTATGTTTTAAACCTCAGGGACTTGGAACTTTCCTCTCCTTCTGAAGCAGTCATAACCTGTTATATGTAACAGCATTAACGCTGACTTGGATAAAGAATTAGCCCTGAGGCTGGCAAGAGTCCTGTGGTTCTGAAACCCACCCCTAACAGGACTGCCCTGCAGTTAAGCGGCTATAACAAAAAGTAATAGTCTATCCACATCCATTATACACCAGGATGCCCACTGCTTTATTGACTGGCAGAACACAATTCCCATTTCAAGAAACAATAAAAATTAAATTGAGTGTAAACTCTCCCAAGGTCACTGCCTCTAACTTTATAACATCAGCAGTGAGGACTGTAAACCTTACTGTGGACCATTTGATCTGGGAGAAGCCAGAGCGCCGTTCCTGTGCTGCATGTGTGGATCCCATCAGTGCTGGGCTGGGCGATGCCTCCCACAGATCTTGATGTCAGGAAATGGCAGGGATGCTCTTTACCCCTAATTCTGGCAGATGCCTTCCTGTCAGCAATTGCTGCCTGCCTGGCCCGCTGAGTAATATGGCACATCTCTGTGTCATCCTGAGAGTTATCTTTGGTAACCTACACTGTTGGTGGCATTAAGGAGTGATCACCCCGGTACTGAAGGACACATCAACATGATCACCAGCCTCCAGGACTGCCTCAGCCACCCATTCTCCTCCAGGTGACCCTAGGACCTGCCAGGGAGAACTCTGTAAGGTCCTAACAACTGACAAGTTCATAGTCACCAGTCTCTCCATTGTAAAGACCCATATATCCTTGCAAATACACGTAGCAAAAACTGAGTGAATTCAAAGATGAAAAGGGAAACTGAAAGGTAATCTAGCCCAACTCCCTTCCTGCCCCCAGAAATGCCTCCATAACTATCCCAGCCAGAAGTATCAGAATTATAAAAGTATGGGAAAATGCTCTGATAAAATAAATACGTAAATTCTGTGAAATCCCTATCAAAATCAAAGCAGGCTTTGTGGTAGAAATTCACAAGCTGATCCTAAGTGTATGTTCTTATAATGCAAAGGACCTAAAACAGCCAAAACAATTCTGAAAAAGAACAACACAGTTGGAGGACTTACACTACCCAATTCCACGATGACTGCAAAGTCATCAAGACAAGTAAAGAAGACAGGGTGGTCCTGGCATAAGGACAGGCACACAGATCCATGGAACAGAACTGAAAGTCCCAAAATAAACCTTTACATTCATGGTCAATCGAATTTTGACAAATATGCCCAGGCATTTCAACAAACGGTGCTGGGACAACTGAATAGCCACACACAAAAAAACAAAAAACTGAAACCCTTATCATACACCATACATAAAAATTAATTCAAGCTGGATTATACATCTAACTATAAGAGGTAAAACTATCAAACTTCTACAAGAAAACAAAAGAGATCATTGTAGTGACCCTGGGGTGGGCAAAAAGCTCTCAAATACAACATCAAAAGCATAACCCATAAAAGAAAAAATGAAAAAACTGTACTTCATCAAAATTAAAAACTTTTGCAGTAAAAAAAATGAAAAGCCAAGCCACAAACTGGGGGAAAACTCTTGCAAATCATATGCCTGATAATAGGAATTGCATTCAGAATAAAGAACTCATAACTCAATAGTAAGAAGACAATTCACTTTTTCAAATGGGCAAAAGATGTGAACAAACAACTCAGTGTGGAAGCTACACAGATGGTTAGTGAGCACGTGAAAAGCTGCTGCATGTACTAGTCACTAAGGAAATCCAAATTAAAACCCCAGTGAGGACCAGTACACTCGAGGATGGCTACTGTCAATAAGATAGACGATGACAAGTGTCAGCAAGGATATGCACAAACTTGAACCCTCACATGTTGCCTTTGGGGGTGTGAAATGGCACAGCCAGTTTGGAAAACTGTCTGGCAATTTCTTAAAAAGCTAAACATAAATGTACTGTACAACCCAACTGTTCAACTTCTAGGAGTTTACCCAATAGAAATGCAACCGTGTGTGAGTGTTCGTGGCAACAATATCCGCAATAACCGAAAGCAGGTGAATGGATAAAGAAAAAGTGGCAGATTAATACCATGGATTATTATTCTGTGATTAAAATGAACGAGCTATTGATACCTGCTACGACACACTACGACAAAAACGTATGCTAAATGCATGAAGACAGACACGAAAGGCTATAGATTGTGTGAGTCCATTTATCTGAAATGTCCAGAAAAG
This sequence comes from Mesoplodon mirus, assembly GCF_964341445.2. Taxonomy (NCBI): domain Eukaryota; kingdom Metazoa; phylum Chordata; class Mammalia; order Artiodactyla; family Ziphiidae; genus Mesoplodon; species Mesoplodon mirus. Next base: position 82,644,569 of record NC_138989.1, on the reverse strand, counting down.
GCAAATTTGTGAAGACTGTAAGCACATCAGTGGTTGCCTAGATTGAGTGCCAGTTGGTAAAAGAATTAACCGCAAATGAGCAGCTGTGATGGTTGCACAAGTTTACACACTTACTTTTAATTGTGCTGTACATTTACAATGGGTGGACACTACAGTATAAACATCATATCACAGTGAAGTTTAATAAGAAGCAAAATCTAAAATCTCTATATGTGGTACATCTGAAATATTATATTACATATGCATATGTGTTTCAAAAGTAGTAAACACAATACTTCCAAAACATTAACAGTGAACATTTTTTGTGTGGAATTAATGGGTGATTTTTGTTGTCTTTGGTATACTTACCTGCATTTTTCAAGTACTCTATAAAAAGCATATATTCAGTTTATAATCAGAAAAATAAAAAGAGTTCTTAAGAAAGATACGAGCCCCACAAAAAGTAGCATCAGGAAACAGTATCAGTATCAGGAAACAGCTTCCTCTAAAATACGTTCTAGCATCTCCTAACACTCGACATCAGTAACGAGTCCTACATGCTGGTATACCATCAGTTCCTAAAAATATTTCAGGGCTTCCCCGGTGGTGCGGTGGTTGGGAGTCCGCCTGCCGATGCAGGGGACGCGGGTTACTAAACGGCCCCTCTTCCTTCCCGTAATAGACGGTATATATGCTCTCAAATCGCAATGCTTTTTGGGATATTCCCTTTTTTTCCCCTGTGCTTTCCCCACATATTTAATATTAAACATGAATAAATTTCGGTACCTTTTCTCATGTTAATCTGCCCGCTGTTAGTTTATTCCAAAGACCCAGTTATCAAAGCTAGCAGGACAGAGGCAAAGTGTTTCTTCCCCTACCTGATGAGTCACGTCAGAAAGTAATAAAGAGGCGACACCCTGCCTCAGGCCAAGTCGCAAAGTGCATGGATGCTGCCAGCAGCTCCGCTTCGTTAGCTAGAATAAATTACCAACAGGGCAGACTGTCAAAGATCCAGACTGTGTGTCAAGTACCAGTTTTAAGACCTTGGGAGAACCCTACTCCTTTGGCTGATCTTATTTTAGCTTATGGTGTGATTAGAAGGTAAACTTGGCCTTGCCGAGCGTGAGGCCTGGCCAGATCCAGATGTGGCAGACTCTCCTACACCTTCAGCCCAGGGTGGCTTCGCGTTCCTTCTGTCTTGGCCTGCTGCCAGCGAAAGAATTAACACCAGTCCCCAAACTGAGCGCTAACTTTAAAAGACTGGGCTGTTTTCTAAGGGAAGCAGTCACTTCCACAAAAACGGAATGCACATAAATTGCTCATTCCTAGGAAAGGGAAGCACCGGAAAACAAAGTGCAATCTTTACAGCAGCCTTGTAGTTGAAATAAAACCTTACCGGCCTGTAACGTTTTTTGTTTTTTTTTTACCATTTCAGTGTCTTCACAGACTCACAGTACTGTAAAAAACATCCCAGGTAAAATCAGCATTACTACTAATCCACAGCGATTTATTACTGCCTGGAGCACAGAGAGGGATAACAAAATAATGCACCTGGTTTATTGTTTCACAAGGTTTATGGTCCAAATATAAGCAGCAACATATATCCCCAGCGGCGATGGGCATTCCAACACTATGAATATTTTGTAAAAAGAAATAAATAGAGTTTATGGTTAAAAGTGGAAAAGCATCACCATAGTGTCATGGAGAGGATGCTGAACCAGGATCTATAAAAACCTTGATGTCAGACCCTGAATTTTCACTTAACCGCCTGTATGCCCTGAATCAGGTCATTTAAGCTTTTGAATCCACATTTCCTCACTTGTAAAGTGGTATAAACTCTCACCCTCCAAAACATACGGTACTGTCATAAGGACTAAGTGATGTAATATAACACAAACAGGGGGTTACTAAAAAGTGCCGCACGGATGTATTACATTTTATTTTTAATGTATTTTTCATAAAGTTTTCCCAAAGAACGAAAAGAAGAAAAATCTTACAACTCTTACTTGCTGCATTTCTTCACTGCCTTGCTACTGCTAATAGATCTGGTGAGTTATTAATGTGGATGAAGATTTAACATGGAATTTTCATATTAAAGGATTAAACTTTTGTAAATGATGGCATTTTCAAGAAAAGAACTTGGCAGTGTCTGTATGCTGATAATAGACATTCTGAGCTGTGTCTATTCATTAAAATAAAATTTTCCAAGACAACAAGCTGAGAATTCTTTATTCATTTGTAAGTTCTTAGTAACATTTGGCAACTATCTGAAGATTCATGGGGATAAAGTTCAAGCGTTAATATGTTCAGAGTCTCCTAATTTGTTAACTAGGAAATACCACACCGAAAGCAAGCCGCTCACCCCACCACAGCAAGGAGCCGTCATTTTCAATTAAGAGTGGGTTGAAAAATATTGTGATTAATCTGCCTCATTCGGTCACATTTTTGACTTTTCCGAGAACAAACAAAAATGATTATCTCTAGCTTTTTCCTTCCTGAAAAATTTTACACTTTACACATGACTTGTCACTTAAGTCAATAGTACGAGGCTATGTATGTATGGTCAAAATTATGAACTCCCGCACTTTTTTTCCATGTTCTCAATTTTTTCAATTGTTCCCCCCTCTTTCTCATATCTAGCCAGTACCCACAGCCGGCATTCTGATATTTTCCAGTCGTCCTGGCCTCATAAATTCATTCACACAGACACTCTTAAACTGCTGTTGGGCCTCACTGTCGCTGTATTGTAAAAGAAGGGGCAAGGTGAGGGTCCTCATTTGCATAAGGGGTGATGACAGGACCATGAGCAGGAGAGGGCTGTCAATGTATTCGTCAGTGTTCTCCAGAGAAAGAGACCCAACAGATCTGTACAGATATGTACGCAAGGGGAGAGTTATTACGGGAAGTGGCTCATGCAGCTGCAGAGGCCAAGAGGTCCCACGACCCGCTGTCTGCAAGCTGGAGACCCAGGAAAGCCCACGAGGTAACTCAGTCCAACTCCAAGGGCCTGAGAACCAGGAGCACTGACGTCCAAGGGCAGAAGGAGATGGACGTCCCAGCTCAAGCAGAGAGTGTGAATTCACCCTTCCTCGCCTTTGTGTTCTGTTCAGGCCCTTAACAACTGGACGGTGCCCATCTGCATTGCTCAGTCTACTGATTCAAATGCTAATCTCTCCCAGAGACACCCTCACAGACACCCCTAGAAATAACGTTTTGCCAGCTATCTTTCTGGGCATCCCTTAGCCCAGCCAAGTGGACACAAAAAAGTATCCCTTGCAGTTGGGTGCAGGCAGAGTTACAAAGCTCAGATGGCAATGACACCACAGAGCCACGCTTTTGAGGTCACTCTAAATGGCCACTAACTAACCCAGTGATGGTAAACAAAGCCCTCCAGGTCTTAGTTCATCTGAGTTTAATCATCTAAAACAACATCTGATACTGGGGGAAAAAAATCGACTACCGGATCCAATTATGTGATTTATTATTTTACAAAGAACTAAAAGCAAGATTAAAGCAAAATTTCAATGTTTGTGAGTTCTACCATTTTGAGAAAATTCACACTTGCACTATTAAATTTGTGTCAAATACTTTCCCAATATTTTGTTTGATTTTTAATTCATTTGGTATATTACTCATATTTTTATAATTCAAATTATACTTGAATTTATGAAAAACGAATTCAGGGAAAAGAATTGGCTAAATTCTTAATATTCTTCCAGATTTTCTTCCAAAAGAAATAGCTCCATCCTTGACACTTTATCCTAAAGCATTCCGAACTTTTTGAAAGAGGATGGATTCATTTCCCACCTATGTCGTAAATAATATGTTATGATGAAGGTTCAGGGTAACAATTGGGGGAGGGTGTATATCATTTTCCATTCCAAAATGAAACAGCCCTAATCCTGTATGAAAATGTCTGAGCAATTAGAATATGAAGTTGGCAAAGTTTTTTTTAAAAAAAAAACATAACTCTGATCTCTTCACAAAAGGCCAGATTCTGTAACGTTCAGCCTTGTTGCGTGGCCTAAAATATTCTCCAAAAACAATAGACATGTCTCTTTTCCTCAAAAGAATAAAATAGTGCATGGACTTCAAATTTGTATTTTTACACAGATAAACAGAATGAATCAAGAGCTATGGCTGCATCCCTCGTCCTGTCATTGCCTTACACAACCGGAGAAACTCAGGAGGGTGAGATGCCCTGGCACGCTCCTGCCCACACCCCTCCCATGTGCACATGCCTACCTGAGACAAGAACCGGGTTGCTTTTTTTTTTTTTTAACCTCTTTATTGGAGTATAATTGCTTTTCAATGGTGTGTTAGTTTCTGCTGTATAACACAGTGAATCAGCTATACGTATACATATATCCCCATATCTCCTCCCTCTTGCGTCTCCCTCCCACCCTCGCTATCCCACCCCTCTAGGTGGTCACAAAGCACCGAACTGATCTCCCTGTGCTATGCAGCTGCTTCCCACTAGCTGTCTATTTTACATTTGGTGGTGTATATATGTCCATGCCACTCTCTCACTTCGTCCCAGCTTACCCTTCCCCCTCCCCGTGTCCCCAAGTCCATTCTCTACGTCTGTGTCTTTATTCCTGTCCTGCCCCTAGGCTCTTCAGAACATTTTTTTTTCTTAGATTCCATATATGTGTGTTAGCATATGGTATTTGTCTTTCTCTTTCTGACTTACTTCACTCTGTATGACAGTCTCTAGGTCCATACACCTCACTACAAATAGCTCAGTTTTGTTTCTTTTTATGGCTAATATTCCATTGTATATATGTGCCACATCTTCTTTATCCATTCATCTGTCGATGGACACTTAGGTTGCTTCCATGTCCTGGCTATTGTAAATAGAGCTGCAGTGGACATTGTGGTACATGACTCTTTTTGAATTATGAAGAACGGGGGTTTTCCAAGAAGACAGATCAACACGAGCTCCGCTGGCCACTTCCCGGGCTTGAGATCGCCTTTGCCAGAGAAGTCACACCACTCGAAGATGTCTCAAATGCTCTGAACACGAAGCGGGCGTGAACCTCCGCGGGAAGGGCTGCTGCCTGGGCCAGGACCCCGCCCCGATGCTCAGGGAGGCAAACCGGCAGCAGCTGGGGACAGTGAACACGACCCCGGGAGACCCCGGGAGATGCCGGGAGCCAAGGCCTCCTCTCAGTCTGCGACTCAAGAGCGGTTGGAGGTCCGTGCGGCTCCCTCCTGACCGCCGGGCCTCCCCGCGGCTCCGGGGCCAGGGCGCACCCACGCCCGGCTGGGGTGTCCGCCCAGCGGGGACAGGCCAGAGCCTGGCCCGGACGGCGCCGAGGCCCGAGCACCTGTACCACCGCATCGTCGCCACGCACAGCGCCGGGCCCTCCTCGGGTCCTGTCCCTCAAGGCGCGGGCTTCTGGCGCCGCTTCTTCCCTCCCTCCCTGGGCCTGGGGTGCAGGGGCATCCGCTGAGCCAGCCTGGAGTCCTCTGCACAGGTCTGGAAAGCTCCGTGGGCCTCGGGAGCCACTCTCGATGACTCGGTGACTCCCGTGCAGACGGCCTTGTAACTGACTCGGACCCTGGCCAGTAGGGACTGGGCCTCCCCGCGTGGGGTGAGGCCTCCGGGAGTGTGTGCAGGACATGACCAGAGACAGGCAGCCGGGGTCCGGTGGCCCAGCACCGCTGCAGGGGTAGGCCTTTCACCGAACAGCCCCAGTGGGTTCGAGGCCAAGCTAGGGGTCTTGGCAGATGGACCAGAATGATTGTGGGGTGCAGGGGCTGTTTGTCTCGGGGGTCAGTTGCCTTCAGGAGACAAAGTGTATTCGGGGCGGTAGCATCAATGCACATCATCTTGGGTTGATTTCTGTGGCTTAAAATGGGTTTTTTCATTTGCCTGTTTGGGTTTTTTTGTTTTGTTTTGTTTTTTTGGCAAGGACAAGCCCGCGGTGATCCCAGCATCTCCGAGGGGCCTGCAGCCCACACCATGGCTAGAATATGATACCTTATGGCAACTACTCACTTTGGGTCAGATGGGGTCACCAACAGGGCCTGGTCGTCCAACTTGGCTAATCACTGGACCAAGGAGAACTAAGGTGGGAGAAAGATACCTGGGTTTGGAGAGGGGTAGGGTTAGCAAACTCCAGCCGCCTAACACCCCTACCCCAAGCCGTGGAGATGCCAGTGGCCTGGGGTGGGACACAGCCCTTGCCCCTTCCCAGGTGTTGCTCCCCCTCACCTCAGCAACACACACACCTTGTGAGGAGCCCTCCTGCCTGGGAGCTTGTTCACAGAGGGTGCTGGGCCCAAAGTGAGCAGTCAGGTGCTCCCCACCAACCCCACCACTGGCCTGGCTGCAGGGACCGCACTCGGGGAGGGAAGCCCCGCTGCGCCTCCTTTTACATCCCTCTGGACTTGTTACTATTTTGCACTCTTAATACCAGCTGATAATGACTGTCTAGACTGGAAAAAAAAAATTGAAACGTTTGGATTTTTTTTTTTTTAATTGCCATCCTCTGGTTCATCTGTAGACTAGATCAGTCATAAATACAAAATAATTTCTTGAAACAACACGGTAAAAAAAAATAACTGTGATCTCAGCTCATATCTTTGCTCACAGGCAAGGGCAGCCTTTAAACATAGGGTCAAACAGGACAGCAAATACGGTTAAAGTCCCAGAAGACAGATAAAGGCCTCTGGCTTCTGGATAAGAAGTCTGGCTTTTCAAGAATAAAAAGGTAATTGGATTACTATTCTGTAATTTTTCGTGTTGATTCAATAAGATAAGATTTTCCAAGGAGGGAGGGATCTCGCTGGACCTACAGAGTGTGTTCCAGGATGTGAGTGTTCCTGAAACACCAGGACGCTTAGACCAAGAGCCTCTGGGAAACCGCCCTGCCCTGGACACCTGTTCGTATGGCCTGATCAAAGAATTTGCTGATGGTTTCGTTATGATCATTCAGAGGACTAAACATATTGCTCCTCTTTTGTAGCAAAAAAGCAGAAATACCAGGCCAGAGAATGAAAATCTATTTTTTTCCCTCCTTCTCTAGATTTCACTTACCAAGAGTATTTCTTTTCTTACAGGACAACCGGGTAAGGAGCCACCAGACTCCATGTTCATTATGTCAAGTCTGCTCGTGCAAATGAACATTTTCTTTGAAGAATCATCAGGTCAAAATTTAGGGATCGCCTGGAACAGAATGTTACCCTACATTTGAGATTAGGGAATGAACAAATACACTTGTCTTTCTCTCTTTTCTCTTTCCTCAGAGCACAGCGAAAACATCAGACAGGCTTCTGTCGGTGACTGACTTGACAAGTAGCTTAGAAGTGAAACCCAAATGCAAAAAAAAAAAAAAATCCCAGCCTTCGCAAAACCAGGCTCTTCTTTTTCATCTTTTCTTGACATTTTGCTCCCAAAATTAGCTTTTTGATGAGAAAATAGCAGTGAGTCATACCAAAGCTAGTTAAAGGTGAGGCAAATGCCTGAGATTGAAATTCAGTTGATTCCACTTTGCTGTGCTGATGGTGCTTCGTAATTGGACATTGGAATTACAACCACTGTGACCTTTCACAATGAGAAGGAAAAAAGCTCCATTCAATTTGCTGGAATTTTGTCTATATTTAAAGCACTTTTTTTGAATGAAGTAATTTACTCTTCTTTTTAAATTAGCAATATGAAGCAGCCTGTTTTTCATGTTGCTCTGTGCATTTATTCAATCATTCTAGTTCTTAGGCCATTAAAAGCCAATCTGTTTCTTGCTTTCTTATCACCTCTCCCTCCATGACCAACTTCCCACCTCTGCCCCTCCCATGCCCACTGTTTCTGGAAGTTACTAGCATGACTTACCTTCCCTCCCATTGCTGTTTCCACCCAACTTTTTTTTTTTTTTTAATTTTTTTGGCCAAGCCAAGCAGCTTGAGGGATCTTAGTTCCCCAACCAGGGATCGAACCCGTGTCCCCTGCAGTGGAAGCACAGAGTCTTAACCACTGGACCGCCAGGGAAGTCCCTCCACCCAACTCTTAGAGTTGCTCCTCTCCAGATGCAGCCTTCCTTCTATTCCTTCCTCTAGTGCCATGTCTTCAGTGGCATATGAGCATATATTGCTTAGGGTTATTGTCTGAAAGTAGGGTGAGGAAGGAGACATGCAGTTCCTGGTCCCGGTTATGTACCCAAAGCAAGAACATAGCACTTCTTTCTCCATAGCACTTCGCTGCTCTCGTATAGCTTGTCCTTTCTATTTATTTATTTCATCCTTTAACAAATATTTATTGGCTGCTGCTATACATTCAGCCATATTCAAGAAAGAGAAGAAAGAGAACTGGCCAGTGGATTATCAACATGGAAGTAGCAGCCTCCCATCATTCACAAAGGCAAATGGACAAAAAAGAGACACTGTCCCTGTGACTGTTTCTCTTCTAAGTAGTTAAAAAAACCTAAGTTCTTTTCATCAGGCCTCAGGATTCCATGTATTTCATATTTTTAAACACTTCTTAGAAAGCGCTTTTAAATATTGAATTTAAGTTTTTTAAAAAAATCAAAGCTGTCTAGCACAAATCATACTGTGGATTCTTCCCTCATATATGAAATTGGATTATTAAAAATCAGCAAAATTGAGGGACAAGAAGGGAAGGAGAGTTCATAAAAATAGTTAAGATATATTAACCAGTAAGATAAGATTAATTTGCTTTCCATGGAGAGTAGTTGGATGCAAGAGACTGATTATAATGTAAATTGGCTTTTTTTAGCATCACCTGATTCCCTCCTTTCTCCCAGCAGCTGCCGTATTGACTCACTGCCCTACTGCTCCATGCCTGGTCCTCCGTCTGTGAGGTCCATAAAGAATAAAGCCCCGACATGGAGGGGTGGGGAAGGGAGAGAGTTGTGGGTATAGTTTCAGTTTTATAAAAGAGGAAAAAGTCCTAGCCATCTGTTGCACAAAAATGTGAATACACTTAAAAATGGTTTAGATGGTAATTTTATATTATGTGAATTTTACCACAATTTAAATAAATAAATAAGCAAGCAAGCAAAGCTTATACTAGTTAGAAGACCCAAAGTTTCATAAAGTTCTAGAAATTTCTTTCAAAGATTTTTCTTCATAAAAGAATTCAGTCATCACAGACTATAAATCAGGGATGCAAAATCTTATAGTTCAAAAGTCAGAAGGTCACAGATAGTACATTAAATGTTCTATGAAAGATAGAGGTTACGGTAGGTGTTATAGCTAATTATACTAAAACAATAGGGCAAGTCCAAAGCACTTCTTAGAGTAACTAGAGCTAGATAATACAAGTTGAAGTATCTTTAAAATCTTAAAAACTTATCACTTAAAAAACTATGGCCCAGATGAGAAAGAAACTGACGATAGAAGTTTAAGGAAACTGACACCTACTGCTTCTAGAAGAAATTCTATTGTTTCTCAGAATATACATTCAAAACACATGTAAACCCAACATGATTTTTAAATACACATAAGCATGCTTGCTCACACACACACGCACGCACACACACACACACACACACACAGATAAGTCCTGGGCCTCTAATAATTGCCCTAGATCTGATTATTTCTACAGCTAAGCAGTCACTGAGTAAAATATGTACTATAGTCTAGGCAAAACTATATTTTAAATGACCTCTGAATGACCGCCTAATCTATATTATTCAAATAAGGCAAAAGCTTGACAGACAGATGGAAAAGTGGTCATAGTGATAGGAAAGTAAGATGATGAGCAAAAGGAAGAAGTTGTCAGGCAGCATTTTTAATGTCCGTATCATGAGAACGCCAAAATACCAAGAGTCAGACCAAAGCTCAAAACCAGATGTTCCTCTCATGTAAAATGGGTCAATTCTGATTTTTATTGCTCTGACTTAAAACATGGAGGGTTTTTTTAAAAAAGAGATGTAAAACCTAGGGTAGCTGTCATTTGCTGAGTCTATACCTCTCATATATGAATTTCTCATTCAAACAGCTTAATTTCCAAATAATTTCACACAGAATTTAAGCAGAGTGTGAGCTTATAAGGTACTGCACAAGATATACATTTTAGTAGTTAGTGAAAAAGTCTGAGTTCAAATAAAGATAAAAGGACTAATATACCTTGAAATAACAATAACAACAATTAAAAATATTTCAGTCTTGAAAAAGTGTATTTTAGAATTAAATTACTCAAATGTTTAAAAACAAGTCGGGTGCAAGGGTTTGGCACAGACTGTTGCCACTGACTTAGTGGTCACTTAATAATGTGTGTTCGAACCCTACATGAACCTGAGGCCCAGTCCACTCCAAGCCAAAGACTTCATCCCTAAATTTACTAACGAAGACCAGTTCCCCCGCCTTAGACAGGCAGAACCAACAGATACAGCAGGAGAGAAGAGTAATTAAATCAACAACTCGAAAACCTAAGTAAAATATTGTTTATAAGTCAAATTTAGCCTCATCTTGTCCTTGAGATTTTTAAACTATTTAGAATGATGAAATGCATAGAAACGCCACCAGGGGGCGCTGTTGGTAAACCAACAAGAGCCCTTTCGTGGCCACGCAGATAACACAAGGAAACAATCTTCCCATTTCCACCCTACTGGGATATCAGGATGAACTTGGACAATTCACAAAGGAGGGGAGGGATTTTAAAACAGGATATGTTCAAGAACATGTATCCAGAAATGGAGCATCGCGCGTAAAAACAGGCAAACCGAAGGGAATACCCGGCCTTCCCTTATCTTATTTTCTCATCACAGATTTAGTCATTTAAAAACAGGCAGTCTTTGCTTCTTTTCAACAGAGCATTACACTTAAGATATATTTACTCTTCCTTCTCTTTGGGGAACAATCCCACTTTAAAAACAGCTGGAGGGCTTCCCTGGTGGCACAGTGGTTGAGAGTCCGCCTGCCGATGCAGGGGACACGTGTTCGTGCCCCGGTCCGGGAAGATCCCACATGCTGGGGAGCGGCTGGGCCCGTGAGCCATGGCCGCTGAGCCTGTGCGTCTGGAGCCTGTGCTCCGCAACGGGAGAGGCCACAACAGTGAGAGGCCCGCGTACCGCAAAAAAAAAACACAAAAAAAAACAAACAAAACAAAACAAAAACAGCTGGAAAGCTGAGTATCGGGCGGAGGGGGGAGTCTTTCAGGGGGACCCCTGGCCCGCACCAGCCAGGCTCCAATTACCCTGCACATCATTTCAGTTCAAAGTGCTGTCTTTTACCATTATATTCTCAAGGGCTAAGTGAAAAACAAAAGCAAACAAACAAAAACCGAAGGTTTAAACTGCAAATCGAGTTCTGAAAGTCTGAGTTAGGCTTTGTTGTGCTCAGAATTAATTCCACTATTCCTAACTTGCCCTGAAGTGAAGTCACCAAAGAAAGAATTGCTGAAACTTGAGGACTAAAAGTTATAAGCCTCATTACGATTTAGCTTTAAAGCTTTCCCAGGAGTGACAATACAAAAGCGAAGCTTCTCTCACAGTGCTAAGGTTTTGTCATTTTTTTAAATATATATATACATTTATTTATTTATTTTTGGCTGCGTTGGATCTTCATTGCTGCACGCAGGCTTTCTCTAGTTGCGGTGAGCAGGGCTACTCTTCATTGCGGTGTGCAGGCTTCTCATTGCAGTGGCTTCTCTTGTTGTGGAGCACAGGCTCTAGGCACATGGGCTTCAGTAGTTGTGGCATGTGGGCTCAGTAGTTGTGGCTTGTGGGCTTAGTTGCTCCGTGGCATGTGGGATCTTCCTGGACCAGGGCTCAAACCCGTGTCCCCTGCATTGGCAGGCGGATTCTTAACCACTGTGCCACCAGGGAAGTCCCAAAGTTTTGTCTCTTTAATAAAAGCATTTATTTGATTGATATGACCTGTGATACCTTGATTCGATTATTTTTCAAAAATTATTTTCAAAATGAGCCACAAAAAATTGTTTTCTTCAGTCTTATTAGCCTTAAACTACTATCCCCAAATCCACTGCAATTTACCTATTTTAGCTGCTTCATTGTTTTTCCCCCTACTGCTGTGAACTTTAGTGGACTGAGTATGAATCAGATAATAATAAAGTAAAATGGGTGACAAGGCTGAGTATGTAGTAGAAGCTCAATAATTCTGGGTTCCTGCCCCAGAACTTCCAGCACGCTTCCTTGTTTGTGTGTAGGGATACCACTCATGTGCTAACACCCAGGAATGGCTTTGTCCATAGATGTCAATTACCTTTCTGTGGCTGTGATGTAGAATTCCAAGGACAGCTCTTGCATCCATTCTGATGCCAGCCATTCCCTCCTGAGCACTTTCTTACATACTGCTCTGTGGGAGGCACTGAGGGGCAGCCTATGGTGTATAAAGCATGGTCCTGAAGCACCAATAGTTGAAATAAAACCAAGCCTTGTGAAACATACAGCTGCAAGTCTGGAGAGCATGTCATCAAATATGACAGCGATGGACACAAGGCAGCATGGCATGGAAAGAATGTGTGTTGTGTAGTTAAGACAAACCCTGTAGTGGGTTGAATCGTGTTCTCCAAAAAGAGATGTTCATGTCCCAAAATCCGGGTACCTGCAAGTGTGCCCTTATTTGGAAATCGGGTCTTTGTACTTGTAATGAAGTTAAGAGTCTTGAGAGGAGGTCGTCCTAAATCCAGTGACTGGTGTCCTTACAAGAGAAAGGGCAGGGAGCAATGACAGAGAAGAGAAGGTCATGTGGACATGAAGGTGGACATCAGAGTGATGCGGCTACAAGCCAAGGAATGCAAGCATGCTGGCAACTATTGGTACGTGAAGCTGGGCAACACAGAAGCATGGAGCAGACTCTCCTGCAGCCTCCGGGAGCCTTTCAACACCTTGACTTCAGACCTGTTGCCTCCAACACTCTGAGACAATAAACCTGTCGTTTAAGCCACCCAAGTTGTCATGAGTTGTTACAGCAGCCCAAGGAAACTGATACAACTGACATGGGTTCACCTCCATTCCGCACCAGTTTCCGTGGCCCTCTCTAAACGAGGGTTCATAATACTTATCCCCCAGAGAGATCAAAACCCATTTAGACTTGGTGTTATGGATGCTCCACCTCTTACAACCTCTGCAACCTTGGGAATGAGACTTAACACCTTGTTTCTCAGTTTCCTCACCCATACAATGGGGATGAAGATAGCAACTACCCTGAAGGGCTAGTTTGAGGATCACAGGAGATTCTGCACAGAAAGCACAGGTGCGACACCTGCACAAAGAGGCCCTCCAAAAATGTAAGACCTGTCGTTATGGTTGCCATGGGAACTGACTGGACAGGAAGGTGGCTAAGGTTTGAGACAACAGGAAACTCCAATCAGGAAGTAAACATGTAGGGGACCTAGAAGCAAGGGTCCCATTTGGACGGGTCACAGAGAAAGAAGGGGATGCTAGGTTAGATCCGAGGTGTGGGCAGCTCAGGAATATAAGCAAAGAAAGAACGGAACTGAAGGAGCGTCTGCACAGAGGTCCCTGAGAGCCCAGGGACTGACTTGAGAAGAAGATTGGACAGCTTCTTCCTGACGCTGAAGTTAAGATTCACTAGAAATCCTAGGGACAGTTTAGAAGTGATGCACTGTGAAATAAGTGTATGGAAATCTTTGAGTAAGGAAATAACCCCTAAAAAAGGATGGTGAAGAGGGATTAGTCCAGCGGGCTAGACGAGAACAGTGTTCTGCAAACCTCGTGGAGCAAAGGGCTGGTTCATTTCCAGCTTAAGAAGGGTTGCTATAAAAGACAATAAAATACAACAAAAATAGATGTCTAGAACATGGAATAAAAAAAGGCAATGACTACCCCCAAAACCCCATTTTTTTGTTATCAGATTCAAATATACACAAAATTACTCTGTCAAATGATCATGAACATTTTGAAATTCTTTTTTTTTTTTTTTTTGCGGTACGCGGGCCTCTCACTGTTGTGGCCTCTCCCGTTGCGGAGCACAGGCTCCGGACGCCCAGGCTCAGCGGCCATGGCTCACGGGCCCAGCCGCTCCATGGCATGTGGGATCCTCCCGGACCGGGGCACGAACCCGCGTCCCCTGCATCGGCAGGCGGACTCCCAACCACTGCGCCACCAGGGAAGCCCAAGAGACTAAATCTTAAAAGTTCCCATCACAAGAAAAAAAAATTCTGTGACTATGGATGGTGATGGATGTTAACTAGACATTGTGATGACCATTTCACAATGTTTACAAATAGTGAATCATGATGTTTTCCACCTGAAATTAATATAACGTTGTATGTTGATTATGCCTCAATTTTTTTTTAAAAAAAGGGAGTTAAAATCAAGAGAAGACGCTCAGGGGGCTACTGTCATCTTCAAGGAAGCTGAAGACAAAGGTGGTGAAAGTGCAAGTGAGGAAGAGACTCAGACGCAAGGTAGTTGAAAAGTAAATTGATGGGCCATGAGAATAATGAGCTTTAGCTAACTAAAGAAGAGCTGGCTCCAAGGTTTTCATGAGATAAATGACTGACCCATTTATTGAATGGAAGGAATAGGAGAAAAGTGCAGTAAATGGGGGAAATAACCACATACTTAGAGCGACCAGACTCCAAATACCATATCTCCTGCACTTTGAGGCTCTACAGCCCCGCACCTGCCCCACAAGTGATAGAAGAGGGTCTCTCCTTCACTGTTGCCTTGGCGAGCGAGAAATAAACTTTGTGGCTTGAAAATAAAAATTTCCATGATAGAGAAATTATTAGAAGGAAAACTTGGTAAAGAAAGGTAAACTTGGTTTAAAAAAGAAGAAGAAAGAAAAAGAAAAAAAGAAAAGAAAAACTGTTTAATTAGACTCCCTGGCCACAGGAGGTCAGTGTTGCTTCGAAGCAAAAGTACCCTAGGTCCCTTTGCGGGTATAAAGGTCTTACAAGAAATGACTACATTTTCTTCTAAAAGAATGTTAATTTCAATATATCTGATTTTTAGACTTACTGACTGACAGATGGTTACAGCATGTTTAAAAAAATCCACTTGTTAAAAATATATGTTTCATGCAAAAATTAGCTTGGATCCTCCTCATTCAAAAGCAATAAGAGAAATTAAGAGAGGGGAGAAATATATGTATAAAAAATACATGCATCCCCTCAAATATGTATCTCTAGGTATATAGATATATATTCAATCTCACCCAGAGCTCAGTGCCAAGGAAAAGGAAAAAACCATGTCTTTAATTACTCTGTAACTGAAGAGGTCAGGCACACACTCATAACATCTCTTGGTAAAAATAAAAAACTAAATGCTCTACTGCAGACAATAAACGCAGAGATTAGTATTGGCAGAAACATTTGCAATGTCTTCATTCTAAAATTAGAAGAGTTGAACAAAGTAATGCAAGAGTGAAGAAGAACAGAGATGACCTCAAACACAGGGACAAAAGATTACAATGAACTGGTTGGGGAAATCCCATGGGGATGATTGGGACCAGCTTTGGGATATGTTGTGTAATTTTGATTCATCCACGTTGCCCAAGTGCCACGCTTACCTGAAACATTTGGGTATTCATTCATGCACTGCTCTGGACAAAACCAGAGAGATCCCAGCCCTCATGGAGCTGTGTTAAATGAGCAAACCAATGTGTGAAAATACAATTACACATAGTGAGAAAGGCTCAGAAAGAAAAGTGCAGAGCGACCAGACAAGACCTCTAGGAGGAAGTGACATTTAAGCAGACACCCGAAGACCATTCAGGCCAAGAGCTGTGAGTCAGCATTTTGGGTCACAGACACCAGAGCCAGCGTGGATAGTCCACAGTGAGTGAGAAGGAAAGAGAATCCTGGGTCTGAAGAAGTTCCGATGTATCCCGAGTGCAGTGGGAAACCAGTGAATAAGAAGAATCATGACCCCATGGCATTTACAGGGAAAAAAATCATTTGTCTGTTGTATAAATGGATGGGGTGGGGATTCAGCAAAAGCAGAAGTAGCGAGACCCAGATGTGGTGAGGAATTTGGGTCGTAGTCCAGGAAGACGATGTCTGAGAAGATGGAGAGAAGGAAACAGGCTCTAGACATTTAGAGGGAGAATCAGCAGGTCTCATCGGGGGTCAGATGGGGGGGCAGGGGGCAATATTTCTCTTAACTGTATGCTTAAGCCTCTACAGCTGCAACTTAATTTTATTGTTTCTACAAAGAAATACTAACCTTTCCTCTTAAAAGTAGAATTATTAAATTTTCGCTGATTATACAAAGAAGTAGCAAATAATCATATATCGTTGTTTTGATTTATGTACATAAAATAATACCAGTTGAGTGCCATGACTTTTTAATGCCAATGGAAGCAAAACTATATTCAGCCAAATGCTTTTAACATTTAATAAAGATGACAAGATGATTATTCCCTTGCAGTTCTGATTTGATATCCATTGTTCAAAATCTCTGTTGATTTTTTTTCTCTTAGAAATATTCGTGGGAGGGCTTCCCTGGTGGCGCAGTGGTTGAGAGTCCGCCTGACGATGCAGGGGACACGGGTTCTTGCCCCGGTCTGGGAGGATCCCACATGCCGCGGAGCGGCTGGGCCCATGAGCCATGGCCACTGAGCCTGTGCGTCTGGAGCCTGTGCTCCGCAACGGGAGAGGCCACAACAGTGAGAGGCCCGCGTACCGCAAAAAAAAAAAAAAAAAAAGAAAAGAAATATTTGTGGGAAATGAATATGTTGAATCCAAAAATATTCATCCTCAAATCTATAAATTATAGTCAAATTTAATTTCTATTCTATTTTCAGTAACATGCAAGCACTGTGATAAGAGTATCTATGTCAGCCAGACAACTAACAGGAAAAATGATGGGCCTGTGGATACATCTAAATCATCTTAAAAGAACAAGGACTAACGTACACTAAATGGGCAAAGCTTTACCCTAAATTAGTTCTGGACTTTCTAATGAAAATGCAGATTACCTGGGCAAGTTGGTTGCCATCTGGCAGAACTGGACCAGCCGCTCTTGTGAGTAGAATCCTAAGGGAATAGATTTCAAAAGATGTTAGATGCCAGGTGGAGACTGCAGGAGGCTACAGGTGTAGGGGTTTGGGAAATATTTTTAAATTACAGAGCATAATGCTAAAAAGTCAGTTAACTATAACGGCTATAATTCTCCTGCAAAAGAGTTTAGCACAAACAGACAGGTAGTTACTGGGCAATCTCTGCTAAACACCAGAAGTATGTTCAGATCCACACGTTTAAGCTCGGGACACGCACTTACCTGGATCCGTTCCGGTAAGACTCTCCCTGTGTTGCTACCTTATCCCCATCATTGTCTCTTTTCCAAGGAACAGCCCAAAGACTTTTCACACCTCTTTTGCGATTGCTGTAGGAACAAATCAGAATAATGGTTGTAAAGGCCTTTGAAAGGATAAAAATGGCAATACAATGCAAGACAGTGTTATATAATCAGTTTTGATTTCCTTTTATGATTCACCTGTTACATTTTATCATAACTATAGGCTTTATCTAAGTAGAGTATAAGTATCATACATTTATAATTGTACATTTTATATTATGTAACAGGATTACATTGTTTGTTAGTACTCAAATGAATCCTAAAATCTCCTTAAAAAATTTTTTTTTAACTATAGCTATGTTGGTTTCATCCCAAATCTTGAAATCCTACTTTCTCAGGATGGGATCGAGGCATATGTATTTTTACAGTTCTCTAGGTGATTCTGATGTGCACCCCAGCTTCAGAATCTCTGCATTGCTTTAACGAATATCAGGTTAGAGTACGATTGGGGCAATCAAATAAAATTTATTTTAATGTATATATTTAAATTGAGATTAAAAAAAATAACAATCCTTATAAGTTAGCAAGGTAAGAAATGCAAATGATCTGCCAATTAACCCACATGTGGATTATGTAGGTTCACTGTGGATTTCATTTGGGTTTTTTTGTTTTTGTTTTTTTGCCGTACGCGGGCCTCTCACTGCTGTGGCCTCTCCCGTTGCGGAGCACAGGCTCCGGACGCGCAGGCCCAGCAGCCATGGCTCACGGGCCCAGCCGCTCAGCGGCACGCGGGATCCTCCCGGACCGGGGCATGAACCCGTGTCCCCTGCATCGGCAGGCAGACTCTCAACCACTACGCCACCAGGGAAGCCCTCATTTGGGTTTTTTACAGCAGTAGTACATGAGCTATTTCTCTGCTCGTCCTGCGCTGGTTACTGCAGGATCAGTCTCTCTCAAAATTGCAAATCTCCATAAGGCGTCTGTCTCGCAGGTAATCAAGAACAGATCCCCGAGCTGCCAGCGTGCTGACTTGCTCAGCTCTGGCTCCCTTCCTATGCTTGGTGTTATATGAAGCTGCTTGATGCCATCGGTGCATGGCAGCGATGCCACGTAGGAATCCCAGAGCGCCAGTGCCCGGCGTGTCGAGTCCTCCCCTGCGCCAAAGTCACTGCCTGGCTAAGATCTCACCAGCATCACTGAGATGTCAGCATGCTGGGCCCTCGGCGCACACATGCTGTGATGCGCTGTGCTGTCCGATGACGCCGTGAGCGCGCGCGCACACACACACACACACACACGCGCGCGCGCGCACACACACACACCCTCTAGGTCATGCTTCTAGGTTGGTTCCCCAAAGTGCTTCCTTATGCTCCCAATGCCACTCCCAGATCTGTAAAATTAGCCTTTCTGCTTTTGGTCCCCAGACGTGAAACCCTGGTGGAGGGTGTGTGAGGAGAAGGCAGGAGAGGACCCGAGCTTAATGGATGAGGACGGGGGTGAGGGATCGTTGGCAGCTACATTAGAACTTCTCTCGTCTACAGATCTGGGGTGTCTCTATCACACCAAGTTTCACTCAAATCTCTTCTCCCTTATTTTCTGGAGCTGCCCATCAAAAAGGCTGCTCCCATGGGTCTGGCAGAAATGCTTGAATTCTAGCTGGACCACAATTTAGGGGCCTGCAGTGACCTCCTAATGTCATTCCCAGAGTCCTCTGTTTGCTATGGAAGGGAAATCTGACAGACTGGTAATATTGTAAGGAAAATTATAGAAAAGCCAATTTTATTTACAATTAAACATATACTTTAGTCCGCCTTTGCAAAGAGCTGTTCCAATATTTATCTTTTATCCTTCATAAAAATATAATAAATCTATAGCATTATTTCTTCCCCTCCCTCCTCCACCCAAGTACAAATTTGTTACAGAGTCAAACAGTTCTGACCAGTCCTCTGGAAAACAATCCAGCCCAATGCTAGTCCATTAAGCAAGCGTGTTGTTAAAGCGTTGTTTGTCAAAGCTGATCTTTTCCAAGTTGACCGTGCCCCCAGCTCCATGAATGCACCCACTTCAGACATTGCTGGTCAAGCAAAGCCTCTGTACTTGTCCCTGATCGATGTAGAACAAACTCCAGGATGACACTCCATCCAAGCAGGATAAGGAATGGTGGGGCTCAAACTGCAGGTGAGCAGCAGAAATGCCTCAGACCCTGAAGAGCTGACTGCCTCAAAAGTTTTGAATCAGGCTTAGCCAATGACATAATTAGCATTTAGGAAGAAGCGAGAGAACTATAATTTGGTTTGGTAACTCCCTCACCTGGTCAAGTAAGATGCAAACATATACTCTCAAAGAGCTATTGTTTTCAATTCTTTCTTTTGAGATAATTTCAGCCTCACAGAAAAGTTGTAAAACTAGTACAAAGAATACCCACAGAGCCCTCAAGGAGATTCCCAAATATTGACACTTTATCACTATTGCTCTATCCGTCTCTCTCTGTCTTAAGCACAGTATGTTTTTTCTGAAGCGTTGGAAAGTGAGTGGCAGACATAATAACCCCCTCTGCCCAAATACCTGCCTTACCACATTGCAGCTATCAAAAGCAGGAAATCAGCATTGATATACTACCAGTATCTATCTTATAGATCTTATAACAAGTGTGCCAGTCATACCACTAATGTCCTACGCAGCAAAAGAAAAGGAGACAGAATTTTAAGGCTTTTAGGTGAGGTCACAGTGGCTCCGAGAGTCTTTCTGGTAACAAGGTAGCATAAGAATTGTTAGGGCTCAGTACACAGTAGTCCTGGTCTAAAACACTCCTTGGTATTTAGACCTTGAAACCTGCTGTTATCTTCTCAATTGAAGAGTAAGAAGTGAAGATCCAGAATGTTGATTATGTGCCTTTTTTTTAAATGAAGTATAGTTGCTGTACAACGTTATGTAAGTTACAGGTATACAATAGAGTGATTTGCAATTTTTAAAGGTTATACTCCATTTAAAGTTGTTATAAAATATTGGCTATATTCCCCGTGTTGTACAATATATCCTTGTAGCTTATTTTATACCTAATAGTTTGTACCTCTTAACCCCCACCCTGATACTGCTCTTCCCCCCTTCCCTCTCCCCACTGGTAACCAGCAGCCCATTCTGTATATCATGAGTCTTCTTCTCCTTTGTCATATTCACTAGTTTGTTGTATTCTTTAGACTCCACGTACAAGTAATATCATACAGCATCTGTCCTTCTCTGTCTGGCCCACTTCACACAGCAAAATGCCCTCCAAGTCCATCCATGTTGCTGCAAATGGCAAAATGTCATTCCTTTTTTATGGCTGAATAGTATTCCATTGTATATATATACCATATCTTCTTTATCCATTCATCTGTTGATGGACACTTAGGTTGCTTCCACATCTTGGCAATTTCAAATAAGGCTGCTATGAACTTTGGGGTGCATGTATCTTTTCGAATTAGTGTCTTTTTTCCAGATATATACACTGGAGTGGAATTGCTGGGTCATATGGTAGTTCTATTCCTATTTTTCTTTTTTTTTTTTTGAGAAACCTCCATACTGTTTTCCTCAGCGGCTGCACCAATTTACATCCCCACCCACCGTGCATGGGGTTCCCTTTTCCCCACGCCCTCTCTAGCATTTGTCGTTTGTGTTCTTCTTGAGGACGGCCATTCCGACAGGTGTAAGGTGATATCTCATTGTGGTTTTGATTTGCATTTTCCCAATGATCAGTGAGTAAGCATCCTCTCATGTACCTGTTGGCCATCTGCGTTTCCCCTTTGGAAACATGTTTATTCGGTCCTTCTACCCATCTTCTAATTGTTTCTTTTTTTTTGATGTTGAGTCATATGATCTGTTTACATATGTTGGATATTAACCCCTTATTGGTCATATAATTTGCAAATATCTTCTCCCATTCAGTGGGTTGTTTTCTTGTCTTGTTGACGGTTTCCTTTGCTGGGCAAAAGCTTTTAAATTTAATTAGGTCTCACTTGTTTATTTTTGCTTTTATTTCTTTTGCCTTAGGAGACAGATCCAAAAAACGTTGCTACAATTTATGTCAAAGAGTGCTCCACCTGTGTTCTTTTCTAGGAGTTTTATGGTTTCAGATCTTACATTTAGGTCTTTAGTCCATTTTGAGTTTCTCTCCTTTCATTTCTTCTCTGTTTCTCTTCTGAGCAGCTTAATTCAACAACTCCTACTGACTGCCTGATACACCCAAGACACTATCTTTGGTTCAGGAGGATACAAAGTTTTTTAAGATGCAGTCTCAACACCCATGAATCAAAATGTTATTAAACAGTCAGTAGCTAAGTGGAAATAAAACAGATCCTATGATAAACCATAATGGAAAAGAATATAAAAAATGTATACATATGTATAACTGAATCACTGTGTTGTACTGTAGAAATTAACACAACATTGTACATTAACTATACTTCAATTAAAAAAAAAGGAGGGATATAATAGATTATTGAGGCCCAGCTGTTTGGTAGATGCTATATCAAATGATTTATATGCAGATCTCATTTTTCACAAATATGGTGACATTGGCATTATTTTCCCTGTTTCATAGATGGGAAATTGAGGCCCATAAAATTGAGAAAGCTGCCCATCAGGTCCATGCAGTGAGACTCAGAGAGGGATCTGAACCGAGGTCTGCCTCTAAAGCCCTTCCTCTGCTCCTTAAAAATGAGGTAGAAACATATCAGTAGCTATGAGAGAGAGGGGATGAGAGATGAGAATTAGTGACGGGGAGGAAGCCTTCCCAGGCCTCAGGGACAAACCTATATTTGAGCACAGACTGACGAGCAGATAGGATTTTGAGGATAAAGATGAAGAAACAGTCCAGACAGAAGCGAAAGGCAGTGGCTTGAAATAGCTGTCTGTAGGGTCCTACGCTTTGACTCAGCTAAACAGCCAGATTAGGTTCTCGTGACAGAGCAGAGGAAATGCGGTTTCTCGAGGAAACACGGTTTCTTAAAAGTTCAAGTCTGCCCCAGGGGTGTCCCAGGAACAACAGAAGCCCGGAAGAGATCATTCACGCCATTGGGCAAGAAACAGCTTCTCCCCGGCATCAGTGGTTGGCAAGCTTTCTTTGCACCCTGAAGCTCTTTCTGATTTCTTTTTTCACAAGGAAGACTTGCCCATTGGAGCTAAAGAGTATAAGATGGTACGGGGAGCCCTTTTTCAAATTCTCTCTCTCCTCAGGGCGCTAGTCTCTTCCGTGTGGCCAGAAGCAGAGAGTCAGGACTTGCTGGACTCCTGCCTGTTGGTCAAGCAACAAACTGCAGTTGCCTTGGAAGCAATCTGGTTGGGGGAACCTCGCTATTTCTGACATAAAGAGATGTTTGTTTACATTTGCATCTTCTAAGGAACTGATGCATAATAGCTTCAGCAGGACATTACATCCTGGATAAAAATCGTACTGATGACACTATCATTGACTGCTGAGAAATTAGAGTTAGAAGGAAATTTTGTTTATACTTATATGTCTATAATAGACTGAATAATTTTATATTGTAAATATTCAAATTATATTACGGACCCAGATTAGCATGTTTTGAAAGATGCTCATTTTGAAGTTTGAAAAGTTATACAGGCCTCAGCTTTAAAAAAGAAATGTTTTTTAAGCTCCAACTCACAGTTTAAAATATTATGGAGAAGGTTTAGGCACCATTAGCCTGTCATGGGCTTAACCACTTCCCCTCTTTTCAGAGACCACAAGACAGTAGAGCATCCTGGGCTGCTTTACCCACCTCGCTTCAGCTGCGGAGCATCACGAGACCACGGTCCCCTCCCACAGCGCAGGGAAATACTCACTTCCCTCCCTCCAAGTTCATGAACACTGTCTACCACTTTTTTCTGGGTAAAGTGCTCACATACTTATGTGATTATCATGAACAACCAGTGGGTATTAAAAAGTCACATGCTGGGGCTTCCCTGGTGGTGCAGTGGTAAAGAATCCACCTGCCAATGCAGGGGACACGGGTTCAAGCCCTGGTCCGGGAAGATCCCACATGCCGCGGAACAACTAAGGCCGTGCGCCACAACTACTGAGCCTGTGCTCTAGAGCCCGTGAGTCACAACTACTGAGCCCGCATGCCACAACTACTAAAGCCTGCGCACCTAGAGCCCATGCTCCACAACAAGAGAAGCCACCGCAGTGAGAAGCCCACATACCGCAACGAAGAGTGGCCCCTGCTCGCCGCAACTAGAGAAAGCCCGCACACAGCAACAAAGACCCAATGCAGCCAAAAAATACATAAATAAAATTAAAAAGTCACATGCTATTTCATACAGGTAGCCTGAGATCACCATCTCAGTAGGTGCCAAAAAACGATTTTTCTAGAAGCCCTCCTTGCAGTGTTTTGTGTTTTTTGTTTGTTCTGTTTTGTTTTGTTTTTTGTCTCTGCGTGGCTATGCAGGATCTTATTTCCCCAACCAGGGATCAAACCTGTGCCCCCTGCAGTGGAAGCACAGAGTCCTAACCACTGGATCTCCAGGGAATTCCCAGCAGTGTGTTTCTATGTGTCTCTTCTTACGTATCTCACCACCACAGTGCAAGGCTGAGAAAAATAAAAAGTTATCTCCCATGCACTCAATATAGCTTAAGTTATTAACTCACACTCCCACTTAAGTCAGGGACAAGAATGCCCCACATCAAGGATAACTAATAACACTTCTCTTCTTCAACCTTGTATCAGGCACCTAACCAATGTAGTTAAAGAGAGGAAAAGAAGTAAGTGGTATAAAAAGTGGAAAGTTAGAGATAACAATTCTACAAAATTCCTTATTTGTAGGAAATGTCTCACCATTAAAAATGCAAGCAAAACTACTAAAGAGTTCAGCTATAGCTTTAGAATAAACAAGTAATAACCAAGTGCAAAATTTATTAGGAAAAAAAAGGCCCCAAAAGTGGTAGCATACACTGCAAGATGCAAAGGAATAAATTTTAAAAAGTATGGGCAAGACTTTTATGGAGGAAACAATAAACGTCATTGAAGGACATACACAAGAAGGTTATTTTTTTTTTTTTTGCGATACGCGGGCCTCTCACTGTTGTGGCCTAGCCCGTTGCAGAGCACAGGCTCCAGACGCGCAGGCTCAGCGGCCATGGCTCACGGGCCCAGCCGCTCCGCGGCATGTGGGATCTTCCCAGACCGGGGCACGAACCCGTGTCCCCTGCATCGGCAGGCGGACTCTCAGCCACTGAGCCACCAGGGAAGCCCCACAAGAAGGTTTTGAATAATAGAGACATATGCCCTGTCCTTAGATAGAAAGACTCATAAATATATCAGACTTGATCTAAAATAAAGAAACTCCAATTTTTAAAAATCAACAGGGTTTTCCTCATAATTAAACATACATATTTTAAAATCCATAAAGAGTTCAGTATCCTGTAAAAACCTATAATGGAAAAAATCTGAAAAATCTGGATCACTTTGCTGTACACCTGAAACTAAGACAATATTGTAAATCAACTATAGTTCAATTTAAAAAAAAAAGAAAAAGAGCAAGGAGCCAAGATAACGAAGACATTTCTGAAGAAGAAAAGCTGTCGGAAGGGTGAGACTTGCCTATCTGATAACAGGAACTGTTACAAAACTATGGCCAATTAGGTGGGGGAGCTAGGCAAGCAGCCCAGGGCTTCAGGGAGCCCGGACACACACTGGTCTTTTCAGTAAGTATGAAACAATTGATCCCCCATATGGAAGATATTATAACCATCACTTTCATCATACACAGAAATAATTCAAGGTCTATTAAAAACCTAGGCATGGAAAGCAAATGCATTAAAACATTTAAAAGAAATATCAGAGCAAGATGCTATGACTAGGGTGAGAAAGGATTTCTTACACAAGATTTACGGAAAAGACCAAATCATAAAGATTAGGCTCCAGGAATTCCTTGGCTTGTAGCTGCTTTTCTCTCACATCTGCCTCAAACTCCATCAGCCTCCTCCTCTCTCTCTCTTACAAAGACACTCGCCACTGGACTTAGGACCTGCTGGATAATCCAGGGTCATCACTTCTCCATATCTTTAATTTAATTGCATTGGTAAAGACCCTTTTCCCAAAAAAAGCTACATTCACAGGTTCCAGGGGTTAAGATGTAGGCATATCTTTTGGAGGCCACCATCCAACCCCCTGCAAATATTATCAATCATCTACAGATACGTACCTCAGTAACAAAATGATTTAAACAAAAAACACTCATGGGAATAAGAAACACCACACCCTTCTCTGGGAATGTAAAGGGAGAGGTGGGGATGGGAGAGGGAGACCTTACAGAGGGGCTCAAGCGTGTCTGTAATTGTCTTCAGGTTAAACCATTTGAAGTAAATGTGGCCAAACATTGAGCTTGGATAGGGGTCAGTGGCCATGCTGGTGGGGGTCATCTTTTTCTCTGTACTTTTCTGTAATTATGAAATATTTCATAAATTTTAAAAATTAAACAATGCAAAGATGTCCTGTTCCTTGGCTCTCTCAGGAATTTGGAGGAGTTACCTTTGACGAGCCCTGGTCCAGCCTTGTCTACTGTCTGTTCATTAAGAATCTCTCACACATGCACGGCCCCTCTCAGCCCTCGGCAAAGCTTGGAGTCAGAACCCTTTCACACTTACCTAACCCACCTCTCAAAACTTATGGTCTGGGGCTTCCCTGGTGGCACAGTGGTTGGGAGTCCTCCTGCCGATGCAGGGGACACGGGTTCGTGCCCCGGTCCGGGAAGATCACACATGCCGCGGAGCGGCTGAGCCCGTGAGCCATGGCCGCTGAGCCTGCGCGTCCGGAGCCTGTGCTCCACAATGGGAGAGGCCACAACAGTGAGAGGCCCGCGTACCGCAAAAAAAAAAAAAAGTATGGTCTTTCCTCCCCACCATTTTGCTCGTTTTAGATGCTTTGTCCCTCACTAAGGACACTTCTGCTCAGATAATGACAATATGCTCCCCAAATATCAGAGACTAATCAAAACCATCAAAACTGAACTGTACAAGCAAAAACTGCAAGTAACCAACAAGGCTTCCTCGTGATGTTTTTGTGCTTCTAGCAAATAACTTAACCTCCCAAGGCTGTAAATTGCATTTTAACTTTTACAAAATGAGTGCTCCGGCCTTCTTCGAGAACGTGCCTGCCTCTCACCACTTCGATGGTCTGAGAGTTAGTTCCCTTGGGGTGACCTGACAGTAACCGAATCACTGGCACAATCTCTCTGAAGCAGTGTTTTTTCCCCAGATACCCTTTCTGTGGCATCAGCCCAGTCGAAACTGAGAGGTCAGGTGATTATCCTGGCCACTGCCACCGCCAAGATGGAGTCACTCTTCTTTTTCTACCCATAGAAAATCAAGACTATTCACTGAGATGTAATTTCTGACATTTCAAAAATGCAGTGGCTAAAGGAAAGCTATGATAATTTCTCTTAATCACAGTTTTCCTTTATATTTCTCCTTACAGCGATTTTCTCTCTCTCCCTCTCTCTCTTCCTCACACATACCCAGGGCTAACATTCTATTTAGGTTATGGGGAGACCAGGGAGTTGCAGAGTTATTTCTATGGTTCAATTATAAAAGTAACCTAATCATTAAAAAAATAATAACCTTAAAAAAAATCATAATCTTTGAGAGTAATCATGATTAACAGTGCAGCCTTTAGAATCAGAATTTTACTTTGATTTAACTTGCTACTCCAGTGTGACACTGAGCAAGTCACTTCTCGAAGCCTCAGTTGACAATGTTGAGATAGTAGTTACACCTACCACGAATCTGACATAGGCATTAAAAAATAATAAATAAGTCCTTGATGTCTCTTAGCTGATATTAATATTAGACCCTCTAAGCCAACTACTGATATTCTTCTTATGCACATTTATTGTTTTTATTGACCTTCCAGAGAAAACCATGGTCCCTGTGCTGTGGACTGCATTGCATGACAATTATTTCTGAGCGGTGTAACCAATATAAATCTTCTGATGGTTCTTTTTTATAAAGTTGTGATTAGAGGTCTGTGGGCTTTTCCATTCTGTTTTTTCACAGAACAAAGTATAATCATTGTTTTCAATGTTCCTACAGAGTAGTTATAATCACCACTGTCCTCTGGCTGTGCAATATTTTAGCAAGTGGACACTGCTCAGCATAAGGAAGAAGGCAATAAACTTTTTTTTTTTTTTTTCTGCCGTACGCGGGCCTGTCACTGCTGTGGTCTCTCCCGTTGCGGAGCACAGGCTCCGGATGCGCAGGCTCAGCGGCCATGGCTCACGGGCCCAGCCGCTCCACGGCATGTGGGATCTTCCCGGACCGGGGCACGAACCCATGTCCCCTGCATCGACAGGCGGACTCCCAACCACTGTGCCACCAGGGAAGCCTGGCAATAAACTTTTAAAGAATGAATTGGCACATTGTCAAAATATGGGACTACACTTGGAGTAGTAAAAACTATGTCACTGTAATGTACTAAAAATCTGAAGTGCTTACCTGAGAACACCCTTCAGTGAAAGATATTTGTTTGGGCTTTTACATGACTATCAATGACCAGTTGTCTATGACTTGGGGAAAATATTATCCTACAAGAAAGAAAACCCCAGAGCAACAGCTCCACCTTTAAACAAATGACAAACTCAAGTCTCTCTGTGAAGGATGCATACTGCAGATTTAGAGTAGGGCTTGCAGCGACCTCAACTGAGAGATCTCTACAACATTTTAACAAAACATTTTTTTTTCTGATTACAAAGTAATACATTTTTTCTGATACAAAGCAGTACTGCAGAAAATGCAGATAATAAAATATCCAAAAATAATATAAATCAAGGGTAACGTCACCACCTGGCTAGAACCACAATTAAATTTAGCCATTTTATATAACATTTCAGACTCTTCTGCTGTGTGTGTGCATGTGTGTTTGTATATGTATTTTATATTTTTAACTCATTCTTCAGTGTACACAATACAAAACTAGACATTTTTCACTTAACAATGTTGTGTTCATTTCCTATTGTTGCTGTGACAAATTACCACAAACATGGTGACTAAAAACAATACAAATTTAATATATTAACAGTTCTGGAGGTCAGAAGCTCAACGTGGGTCTCACTAGTCTGAAATCAAGGTATCAGCAGAGTCCTGGACCCCTTCCATGTCCAAAACCAGCAGTGGCCCATTGAGTCTCTCTCACATAGCATCCCTCTACTTTGGACTCTCCTGCCTCCTTCTTTCACCTATAAAGGCCTTTGTGAGTACCCTGGGCCCACTCAGATGATCCAAGATCATCTTCCCCTCTCATGTTTCAACAGATTAGTCACTTTAGTTTCATCTGCAACCTTAATCCCCTTTACCCTGAAGCACAATACATTCACAGGTCCCAGGGCAGCTGTGGATACCTTCGGGGTGGGGTGGGGCCCATCATCTGCCTCTTACAAATCTATTCTGAGCATCCTTCTAGTCCTTGAATATTCCTCTATCTGTACTTTCCTTTTTAATCACTACAGTGCATCTTACTGTATGGATGGATACAACGTAAGTCATCGTACTGTTTTGCTACCATAAAGATATTTAAGTTGCTATCATTTGCCATTCCTGGGCAGTAAAAATGATGAGAGTTATAGTTTTAAATAATACTGTATATGTGTTTATATATTTCTGGGAGGGCAATGAATGAGTTTCATATCAGCTCCACTTCTACTGCTGGCGTGAGCCAAGCTTCCCTGATGCCCTCACAGACCCTGGCTATTATCTTTCTTTTCTAATCTCCACCATATTGGTAAGTGGGAAGTTACTTTCCATTTTTCTTTGCCTTTCCTTGGCTTCTACTGAGAGTGAACATGTTTACATACTTACGTTGTCCACCCAAGGTTCCTCATGTGTGACTGTGTGGCCGTGATGTCAGCGACCTTGACACTGAGACTCAGTGGGTGGTCCCTTTGCTCTTACTGAAACCCCTGGACTTGACTCTCCTTCTACCTCCTACTTACGACATCCTTAAGTCCCCACACTGCTCCTGCTCTGTGGCATCCTGAGATGCACCCTCTGGGTGTGACACAATTTCTGTGCCCACGGTCACGGGGGCAGTGAGCGCACTTGTTACCAGGGTGGGGTGGGGAGGTTGCTGGAGCAGTTCCAATGGACTCTTGAGCACCATCCCCTCTCAAGATGGCTTTTCCTCTTGTGTCACGTGAACTTTGCATCCTTAGGCCTTCTACTAGCATGTTGCTGCATGACCCTCCTTGACATGTGTGACAAAATGAACTGTTAGGACTGTAATTCTAAACTGATAGAGAGCTCCTATCGCCTGAAGTCTGGATTTGTTGGAACTCTCATCCAGCACATTATAGCCAGCACTTATTGTAAAGGCTGTTCTTATGTTTATATAAGTCATTATTATTTAACACCCTTTGTTTATTGTCCTTGTATGCCTTCCAGAAAAAAAACTCAGTTCCTATGCAGTGAGCTGTGCTGCGTGAAGGTGACACAGACCAGTGCAACCACCACTGAGAGAGCATCTTCAGGTGCTCTGTTTTTTAATTTAGGCCCAGTTGGTACATCCATGGCATTTCTCTAGATTTCAGATTCTCTCATCTCTTTCTCGCCACTTGCATCCATTTAAAGGGAGGGGGATAGAGAAATGCAAAGAAAATCAGGAACAAAAACACAGTGAGTCTCCTCATTTGGAACACAAATGAGGTGTTAAAATAAATGAAAGAATACTGTGCAAAATTGCAGAAAAACGTCAATAATGCCTGGCTAAATTTGAACAAATATCAAAAAGACGCCGAAACTCTTACACCCCAACGAGGGGCAAGCATTTCGCTGGAAGTCAGGAGCTGGAGAAAGTTGGGCTGCAGCCAGGGATGGGGGATGGGGAACAGTCTGGGTCCCCACCCCTCGGCGTTGATGACAGATTGAAATTACAATGGAGTAACCCTGGTTCAGGCACGCAAAGTGGAGCTGGGTGGCCACTGGGGACAGGCTCATAGACACCTTTCTGCAGTGCTGAGAACTTGAATTTTCTGAACCAGAACACAACCTCCCAAGGACACCACCAGCTGTTTTAGATCAACACCCACCAGCTGCAACCGTGCGGCCTCAAGATCCCCCCTTGCAACTATGTAACCCTATCAGACCCCGACCCCCCTTGCTTAGAAAGCATCCTCATTTCTTGCCAGCTCCAGTGATAATTCTTAACAAACAGCTTATATAAGTAACGGTGGCCTTGCGGTTTTTGCCTTTATATATTCCTCCATTTATTTTGTGATCCAACAGAACACAATTCAGATGCTTCTTGAACCTGTGCTTCCCGGGCTGCAGTCCGAACAAACCCCAAATATAAATGCCTCTTTCTCTCAATCAGGTCTTCCTTTTTTTTTTTTTTTTTTGCGGTACGCAGGCCTCTCACTGCTGTGGCCTCTCCCGCTGCGGAGCACAGGCTCCAGACGCGCAGCCTCATGCGGCCATGCGGCCATGGCTCACGGGCCCAGCCGCTCCACGGCATGTGGGATCTTCCCGGACCGGGGCACGAACCCGTGTCCCCTGCATCGGCAGGCAGACTCTCAACCACTGCGCCACCAGGGAAACCCCATTTCTGAATTCTTGTTCCTGGTAGCTCTGGGTCCTGAGAAACGTCTCGACTATCTATTCCTTTAGATGAACCTAGAAAGCCTTTAGTGGATCCATTCATTCACGCATTCAAGCAGCGTTTGCTGAGCAGGTGCTTTGCCTCGAGCCTTCCTCGGGGAAGCGTGGAGATGCAGATGGGACCTGAGGACTTCACGCTCTTGCAGGTGAGGCAGGACTGGGCTGGGGAAAAGGACATGGGTACAGCAAGAGGACCTGCCAGGCTGGCTCCACATACATGGGTCATATCTCTGAAATGACAACTTTTCTTGGAGACTTCAGAGCATGAGACGTGATTCTATCCGCCTGTGTAGGGGACAACGCATACACCATCCCCACCAGATGGCTGTGGACAGCTGACGGAGGTGGATGTGGAAAGAAAACATCCTCCTCCCCCTCTTTACACCCCCTCCCCCTCCCACGCCTCCAAACAGCTCGGAGTGTTTCTGCAAAGAGGTGACTCTGGGGATGCTGAGAGCTCTTGCCTCCTATTTGCAAGGCAGCAACTGCTACTCTCTTCCCAGAAGAAATTTTGCCACCCTCTCCTAAAAGCAAATGAGACAAATATCACTGCTGGCAAAAGAAATTTGCTTTCCTGCCAGGAAAAGAGAACTGGGGAAGAAGATGGGAGATTTTCCTGACCACCTCACCTAGGATCGGGAGTTGGTGCCCACTGAGAACGGAGACAGAGTTCAGTGTTCAGTACCAGCCAGTTTCCTCCACAACCGGGCAGGTGAGGGTCTGGACACCTGGAACAGCTCATCGTTAATTCCAGAGCTGAGACCGGGGAAATGACCTTTCTCAGCATCTTAGTATCTTCCTTCATAACGAGATGATAATAAAACATACTTATTTACCTCAAAAGGAAGCTTTAAGCCTAGAAAGGTCTTTGAACCTACTGAGAGTTTATGAGTGGCATGACCACATCAAGTGAAAGGCCGACCACCTGGCCTGGCAGCTAAGCCACAGTGAACATTCAAAAGCTCTTCCAGCCACCACCCTGGAGGCTGTGTGAATCTCTAGAACCTCAGAAAGATGTTGGGAAACAGGTCTTTGAAATGATACTTTTTGCATTAGGAGGGGATGGATAAATGTCAATTTTTGAATTCTTCCAAATGCAACATCAGAACCTCTGGGTGTCTGCTTCAGAGGACCTGTCACTCAAGGGCATGTTCATGGCCAGAAAAAATTAACAGAGGGAAAGAAGAATAACTTCTACTATTAAAGTATGTTGCTCAATGCATGCCAGACATGCCATTGTGCTAAGTGATTTAACTCATTCCGTTAATCCTCCAATCTGGATTGGAGATCACTACTCAAATTGTCCTCCTTTTCAGATAAGATGACTGAGCTCAGGGTTAATATCAACTGGAGATACTTATGCCAGGACCATGAGGAGAGAGAAAGGCAAGCATAACCAGAAAGGCATCGTAAGATGACCGCAAACCAAGGAAATACCAATACATGGTGCCACATGGCTTCACACCAATGGAAACAAAGCCCACTTAAATGATGAAAACGTCTTATTTATCCAATAGAATATTTCTAAATAAATTCTTTTTCATATGCAAATAGGAACATAGAAGAAACGAATGTCATGACGATCAGGGAAGGTTCTTGAGATGATCTTTTGGTGCGTGGACTTGGAGAGGCTACAGCCCCCAGTTATTCAACCAAACACTCCTCCAGGTGTTGCTGTGCAGGTATTTTGTGGATGTGAACCAAGTCCATAATCGGTTGACCTTAGTTAAGGGAGATTTTCCTAGTTCATCTGGCTGAGCTGGATTCAGTCAGCTGGAAGACCTTGAAAGCGGAATTGAGGCTTCCCTGAAGAAGAAATTCTGCCTGGGGACAGGAGCTTCAGCCTATTCTAGAATTCCCAGCTTGTCCTACGGATTTTAGACTTGATTAGTCAGCTCCACAATCACATAACACAATGCCTTGCAATAAACCTCTTAATATTTATCTCTTGAACCCTGACTGATACAGTTCTGAAAATGTTCATTGTCATTAATATATCAATATAAGAATGAATTAGAAACTTGCACAAGCCTCTTAGATAGCTTCATCCACCAGAGGGCAGACAGCAGAAGCAAGAAAAACTACAATCCTGCAGCCTGTCGAACAAAAACCACATTCACAGAAAGACAGACAAGATGAAAAGGCAGACTGCTATGTACCACATGAAGGAACAGATAAAACCTCAGAAAAGCAACTAAATGAAGTGGAAATAGGCAACCTTCCAGAAAAAGAATTCAGAATAATGATAGTGAAGATGATCCAGGTCCTTGGAAAAACAATGCAGGCAAAGATCGAGAAGATGCAAAGGACAAACACCTAGAAGAATTAAAGAACAAACAAACAAAGATGAACAATACAATAACTGAAATGAAGAAAACACTAGAAGGGATCAATAGCAGAATAACTGAGGCAGAAGAATGGATAAGTGACCTGGAAGACAGAATGGTGGAATTCACTGTCGTGGAACAGAATAAAGAAAAAAGAATGAAAAGAAATGAAGACAGCCTAAGAGACCTCTGGGACAACATTAAATGCATCAACATTCACATTATAGGGGTCCCAGAAGGAGAAGAGAAAGAGAAAGGACCCGAGGAAACATTTGAAGAGATTATAGTAAAAAAAATTCCCTAACATGGGAAAGGAAATAGTCACCAAAGGCCACTAAGCACAGAGAGTTCCAAGCAGGATAAACCCAAGGAGAAACATGCCGAGACACATCGTAACCAACTGACAAAAATTAAAGACAAATTATTGAAAGCAACAAGGGAGAAACAACAAATAATATACAAGGGAACTCCCATAAGGTTACCAGCTGATTTCTCAGCAGAAACTCTACAAGCCAGAAGGGAGTGTCATGATATACTCAAAGTGATGAAAGGGAAGAACCTAAAACCAAGATTACTCTACCCAGCAAGGATCTCATTTAGATTTGGTGGAGAAGTCAAAAGCTTTACAGAGAAGCAAAAGCAAAGAGAATTCAGCACCACCACACCAGCTATACAACAAATGCTAAAGGAACTTCTCTAAGTGGGAAACACAAGAGAAGAAAAGGACCTACAAAAAGAAACCCAAAACAATTAAGAAAATGGTAAAGGGAAAATACATATCGATAATTACCTTAAACAGTAATTTAAGGTAATTTGAATGGATTAAATGCTCCAACCAAAAGACACAGGCTTGCCGAACGGATACAAAAACAAGACCCATATATATGCTGTCTACAAGAGACCCACTTCAGACCTAGGGACACATATAGACTGAAAGTGAGGGGATGGAGAAAGATATTCCATGAAAATGCAAATCAAAAGAAAGCTGGAGTACCAATACTCATATCAGATAAAATAGACTTTCAAATAAAGAATGTTACAAGAGACAAGGAAGGACACCACGTAGTGATCAAGGGATCAATCCAAGAAGAAGATATAACAATTATAAATATATATGAACCCAACATAGGAGCACCTCAATACATAAGGCAACTGCTAACAGCTATAAAAGAGGAACTCAACAGTAACACAGTAATAGTGGGGGACTTTAACACCTCACTTACACCAATGAACAGATCATCCAAACAGAAAATTAATGAAAACACAGGCTTTAAATGACACAATAGACCAGATAAATTTAACTGATATTTGTAGGACATTCCATCCAAAAACAGCAGATTACACTTTCTTCTCAAGTGTGCACAGAACATTCTCCAGGATAGATCACATCTTGGGTCACAAATCAAGCCTCAGTAAATTTAAGAAAATTGAAATCATATCAAGCATCTTTTCTGACCACAACGCTATGAGATTAGAAATCAATTACAGGGAAAAAAATGTAAAAAACACAAACACATGGAGGCTAAACAATACGTTACTAAATAACCAAGAGTTCACTGAAGAAATCAAAGAGGAAATCAAAAAATACCTAGAGACAAATGAAAACGAAAACACGACAATCCAAAACCTATGGGATGCAGCAAAAGCAGTTCTAAGAGGGAAGTTTATAGCAATACAAGCCTACTTCAAGAAACAAGAAAAATATCAAATAAACAATCTAACCTTACACCTAAAGGAACCAGAGAAAGAAGAACAAACAAAACCCGAAGGTAGCAGAAGGAAAGAAATCATAAAGATGAGATCAGAAATAAATGAAATAGAAACAAAGAAAACAATAGCAAAGATCAATAAAACTAAAAGCTGGTTCTTTGAGAAGATAAACAAAATTGATAAACCATTAGCCAGACTCATCAAGAAAAAGAGGGAGAGGACTCAATTCAATAAAATTAGAAATGAAAAAGGAGAAGTTACATCAGACACAGAAGAAATACAAAGCATCCTAAGTGACTACTACAACCAACACTATGCCAAAAAAAAAATGGACAACTTGGAAGAAATGGACAAATTCTTAGAAAGGTAATAACCTTCCAAGACTAAACAGGAAGAAATAGAAAATATGAACAGACCAATCACAAGTAATGAAATTGAAACTGTGATTAAAAATCTTCCAACAAACAAAAGTCCAGGACGAGATGGCTTCACAGGCGAATTCTATAAAACATTTAGAGAAGAGCTAACTCCCATCCTTCTCAAACTCTTACAAAAAATGGCAGAGGAAGGAACACTCCCAAACTCATTCTATGAGGCCACCATCACCCTGATACCAAAACCAGACAAAGATACTACAAAAAAAGAAAATTACACACCAATGTCACTGATGAATATAGATGCAAAACTCCTCAGCAAAATATTAGGAAACAGAATCCATCAACACATTAAAAGGATCATACACCATGATCAAGTGGGATTTATCCCAGGGATGAAAGGATTCTTCAATATACACAAACAATCAATGTGATACACCATATTAACAAACCATATGATCATCGCAATAGATGCTGAAAAAGCTTTTGACAAACTTCAACACCATGTATGATAAAAAAAAAAAACTTTCCAGAAAGTGGGCATAGAGGGAACCTACCTCAACATAATAAAGGCCATATATGACAAACCCACAGAAAACATCAGTCTCAATGGTGAAAAACTGAAAGCATTTCCTCTAAGATCAGGAACAAGACAAGGATGTCCACTCTCACCACTATTATTCAACATAGTTTTGGAAGTCCTAGCCACGGCAATCAGAGAAGAAAAAGAAATAAAAGGAATACAAATAGGAAAAGAAGAAGTAAAACTGTCACTGTTTGCAGATGACATGGTACTATACATAGAGAATCCTAAAGATGGCACGAGAAAACTACTAGAGCTAATCAATGAATTTGGTAAAGTTGCAGGATACAAAATTAATGCACAGAGATCTCTTGCATTCCTATACACTAATGATGAAAAATCTGAAAGAGAAATTAAGGAAACACTCCCATTTACCACTGCAACAAAAAGAATAAAATACCTAGGAATGAACCTACCTAAGGAGACAAAACACCTGTATGCAGAAAACTATAAGACACTGATGAAAGAAATTGAAGATGTTACAAACAGATGGAGAGATATACCATGTTCTTGGATTGGAAGAATCAATATTGTGAAAATGACTATACTACCCAAAGCAATCTACAGATTCAATGCAATCCCTATCAAACTACCAATGGCATTTTTTACAGAACTGAAAAAAAAATTTTTAATTTGTATGGAGACATAAAAGACCCCGAATAGCCAAAGCAGTCCTGAGGGGAAAAAGCAGAGCTGGTGGAATCAGACTCCCTGACTTCAGACTATACTACAAAGCTACAGTAATCAAGACAATATGGTACTGGCACAAAAACAGAAATATAGATCAATGGCACAGGATAGAAAGCCCAGAGATAAACCCATGCACCTATGGTAAACTAATCTATGACAAAGGAGGCAAGGATATACAATGGAGAAAAGACAGTCTCTTCAATAAGTGGTGCTGGGAAAACTGGACAGCTACATGGAAAAGAATGAAGTTAGAACACTCCCTAACACCATACACAAAAATAAACTCAAAATGGATTAGAGACCTAAATGTAAGACTGGACACTAGAAAAGTCTTAGAGAAAAACATAGGAAGAACACTCTTTGACATAAATCACAGCAAGATCTTTTTTGATCCACCTCCTAGAGTAATGGAAATAAAAACAAAAATAAACAAATGGGACATAATGAAACTTAAAAGCTTTTGCAAAGCAAAGGAAACTACAAACAAGATGAAAAGACAACCCTCAGAATGGGACAAAATATTTGCAAACGAATCAACGGACAAAGGATTAATCTCCAAAATATATAAACAGCTCATGCAGCTCAATATTAAAAAGACAAACAACCCAATCAAAAAATGGGCAGAAGACCTAAATAGACATTTCTCCAAAGAAGACATACAGGTGGCCAACAAGCACATGAAAAGCTGCTAAACATCACTAATTATTAGAGAAATGCAAATCAAAACTACAATGAGGGGGCCTCCCTGGTGGCGCAGTGGTTGAGAGTCCGCCTGCCGATGCAGGGGATACGGGTTCGTGCCCCGGTCTGGGAGGATCCCATATGCCGCGGAGCGGCTGGGCCCGTGAGCCATGGCCGCTGGGCCTGCGCATCCGGAGCCTGTGCTCCGCAACGGGGGAGGCCACAACAGTGAGAGGCCCGCATACCGCAAAAAAAAAAAAAAAAAAAAAAAAAAAAAAAAAAAAAAACTACAATGAGGTATCACCTCACACCATTTAGAATGGGCATCATCATAAAATCTACAAACAACAAATCCTGGAGAGGGTGTGGAGAAAAGGGAACTCTCTTGCATTGTTGGTGGGAATGTAAATTGATACAGCCACTATGGAGAACAGTATGGAGGTTCCTTAAAAAACTAAAAATAGAATGACCATAAGACCCAGCAATCCCACTACTGGTCATATACCCAAAGAAAACCATAGTTCAAAAAGACACATGCACCCCAATGATCATTGCAGCACTATTTACAATGGGCAGGTCATGGAAGCAACCTAAATGCCCATCGACAGACAAATGGCTAAAGAAGATGTGGTACATATATACAATGGAATATTATTCAGCCATAAAAAGGAACGAAATTGGGTCATTTGTAAAGATGTGGATGGATCTAGAGACTGTCATACAGAGTGAAGTAAATCAGAAAGAGAAAAACAAATATCATATATTAATGCATATATGTGGAACCTAGAAAATGGTAGAGATGAACCGGTTTTCAAGGCAGAAATAGAGACACAGATGTAGAAAACAAACGTATGGACACCAAGGGTGGAAAGCGGCAGGGGTGGTGGTGATGGTGGTGTGATGAATTGGGTGATTGGGATTGACATGTATACACTGATGTGTGTAAAATTGATGACTAATAAGAACCTGCTGTATAAAAAAATTAAATTAAATTAAAAAATAAGAATGAATTAGCAGTCACATATTGTATGCATATAAAAATTAGTACTACAAAGTATATGTCTAAGTGGGTTACAATTTCCCCTGCATTCTGTTTACTGATGAACTCACACCCTCAGAGGATGGACTCAGAAAATCTCTCACTAACTAAGCCAAAGTAAACTTTAAGTTAAAATTGAAAATGAATTATTCTGAACAAATTCTGAATGGGTGGAGTCTTAATAAAGTTCCAGAGTGTTAAAAAAGAGAGAGAGATTTCTTCCCTCTGATTTAAAGCACATATTAACACACACACACACATACACACACACACACACACCCATCAGAAAGCACCTCCCTTACCCCCACAGACATTTTCATTTGTTCCAATAGCATGAAGTCAATGCCAGTTACATCCTGAACACCTTTTAGCTTTGTGACCTTGGATGAATCACTCAACATCTCTGTATCTCAAGTTGCTTATCTATAAAATAGGGATAAAATAGTCCTGCCTTGTAGGGCTACTATGACGATTAAGTGAGTTGATATTTTGAAATGCTTAGAAGAATGTCTGGCACACGGCACGCAGCACGTATTTGTGGGTTTGGGAAGCTGGCAAGGACTTCACAGAGGAGCTGGCACTAGAAAGAGTGGAATTAGGTCCAGAGCCTGAGGTACGATCCTGAATAGTGGGGAAAACCGGTTTGAACACAGCTTAGAGGCAGGAATGAGGAGAGCTTGTTATTGACCTTAATTAAACCAGCCTACCTGCAATGAAACCCCTTCTATTAGAAACCCCAGGGGAGAAAATGAGTGCCGGGTTATGGACAGAGCAATCTGGATTCTAGGTCTAAAACACCATATTCAAGATATCTTAAAAACTACATGTTATGTAGTTTTTTAAATTAATTTATTTATTTTTGGCTGTGTTGGGTCTTTGTTGCCGCGCATGGGCTTTCTCTAGTTGTGGCGAACGGGGGCTACTCTTCATTGCAGTGCGCGGGCTTCTCATTGCGGTGGCTTCTCTTGCTGCAGAGCACAGGCTCTAGGTGCGAGGGCTTCATTAGTTGTGGCTCGCAGGCTCTAGAGCGCAGGCTCAGTAGTTGTGGTGCATAGGCTTAGATGTTCCGCGGCATGTGGGATCTTCCCGGACCAGGGATCAAACCCGTGTCCCCTGCATTGGCAGGTGGATTCTTAACCACTGCACTACCAGAGAAGTCCCACATGTTATGTATTTCAAAAGTATTTTATGGTTAAACAAGCTTGGAAAGTTGTATTAAATCAAGACTAACACGTTTCTTTAAAGCAGGATTCCCCAACAACTTTAACCTACTAATGTGCTACCAACAGGGCACCATATGCAACAGCTCCCAAAAGGGTGACAGAACCCTCTCCCTCCAGAGCGTCTCCCAGAAAAACTGTTCTGAGATGCACACTTCTGCAAATGCCAGTTGTATTAACTCTGTTTTCTGAATTCTGGCACCTGGGGCCTCTGTGCCTGGCGGGGTTAGCTAGTTCTCAAAGACAGCAAACTGCACACCTAGGACTCACCTTTCCTACACAGACTAACTCAACCAGAGCTTGCAAGCCCACTGCCGCCTCTATATGGTTCTTACACTCCCAAAGGCAAGAGTCCCCTGCCTTAATCAACGCAAGGTCAGCCTCCACACCCCAGAGCCCACTGAAATGATTCTAATGAACCAGATCTAAGCCTGCTTACCCTGCCTTTCTTTTCCTGAGGAAACCACAATAAAGGTTCTGCCATGCTCTCCCAGTTCCTCTGCTTCCTGACCCCCCCTGTGCTCCCCCAGGGGGGCTTCCATGGCACCACTTGCCCCCTCCTCTTGGGAAGTGTGAAGAACAAACTATCTTTTCTGTAGCTGTTGCTGATCTGTCGGTTTCACCATGCCCGAATAACAATAAAACCTACTTTTTAAAACATCCCTGTTGCCAATGAAGGGCTTTTAAAGACTTTTAAGCATAATTATGTTTAAAAGTATTCATCTTAAGCATCGCCTCCATGCCACGTTCCAAAGTCCCAGAACATCTTTGGAGCCACAGGAAGCCCAAAACTCACCTGAACGTTTCACGGAGAGACACAGAGGGGTCCCAAGGGCCTGAACCCTCACCTGTCTGGAGTCCTGATAAGCTTGCTGAGTCTTTGGGAGCTCAGAGCATCTCAAGGAGGTCCAGCCCTTTAACCCAGCCTGGATACCTACGAATATGGACCCAATCCCAAAGTTACGGGAAAGGTGATGAAAAGCCAGCCAGCTGCAGCTTCTTCGTGGTGTTTAGATAATTCTAGAGGTCTATGGCAATCAAGATCTGTGATTCACCTAAACTTTTCAGTCGAAGGCACACAAGAATTGGGAAACTGGTCCTGTCTCTAAACACTTTGACCTCATCTTTTTTTCATCTGCAGTATCAAAGGGGTTGATCAGTTATTCTGTAAAGTACCTCTCAGCTCTGAAATTCTGTGGTTCTCAATTACTCTCCAGAGCTACTAATTCCAGCAAATTTTATCATCCTATGAAACTGCTCTAAGGCACAAATAGGGTTGATGTAAAATTTTTCTATCTCTATGTGCTTTTTTTTTCTTTTCTATACTATGCCGGTTCTCCAGAGTGCACTTCTCTTTTGTTAGCTACAATTGCCCCTACTATTTATCGTGAGCCAAATAAAATAAATGCTTTACTTTGTCAAAGGAAATGTACTTTATTTCCTAGCGTGGTGCCAACCTTCATTCCATACCTTGACCCATCATTTAATCAACTGTGAGCTTTATCTGCAACTTGGAAAGGACAGTAGGGAATTAATGAGTCATCGCCCCACCAGAGCCCTTTTAGGTCAAGAGGACGCAGGTTGCATCCCCTCCCCCCAAGGGAGCACTTGGCAGAACCTGAATGGGAACTTCAGTGACCTTTGCTTGAAAGTAAGGAAATGAATCATAGGGTTTGACCAAGACTTACTAGTTCTCTCTCCAGATGAAGGAACAGGGATAAAACTGATGGCTGCCTGATACGAAAACTGGAGCAAAGAGTAGAAGACAGAAATGCATTAGCCTGATATCTTCTGAAGGGAGAACTCTGCAACTTGATGGACGTTGCTTTTCTGTCCTGCCTTCATCTTAGGTGGAACCTCAAGGCCCTCATAAGTAAAATGCCAGGTTTGGAACAGGTGATATTTCAAACTGATGTCTTCTTTAGTCATTAAATGTGGAGCTCAGTGGTGAATCCTTTGACCACGCTTTTGTGGTCCATAAGGAAAACAGATCCCCAGGTGTCACAAAGCTACCAAAGAAGTATGATCCTTGCTCAAAGAAGTATTTGTGGAAAGAGAAAAAACTGTCCTGTGGTCAGGACCATGAATCTTGCCTAAACAAGCCAAAATTGGAGTGCATGATTGCACAATTGGAAGGAGAAGGAAAAACAAAGGAAAAGATGATTGACATTTAGCTTGGCCAATGGATTATCAATCATGAGAAAGAAAGGCAAAAGCAATAATAAAGAAGAAAAGACTGGCTCCATTGCTCAGCAGTGTGGAGAAGCAGGTATAAATGGTAGCCGTGAACATTAGGAGATGTGGACCACGTATTTCCTATTTTCTAGACCTTCTAGTGCCAAAAAAATTGCCTCAGTGTAATTATTGTTACAGTCCTATAGGGAAAAGAAACAAAATGTCTATTTATTGAACATCAGCTTATGCTTATAACTGAACTAATCATTTAGTATCTACAGAAATAAATAATTGTTGCTTTTAAAAAGTTTGCTATCAAGTGAAGAAAACAGCTAACGACAACTCATAATAATAAAAGTGCCATGGCAGAAGTAGAAATAAAAAGAAGAGTGGAAAAAATATTCTTACGAAGGACCTTATGCCAAGGATGAAATTAAAGCTCAGCTTTAAAGAATGGATGAGATTTTGATAGGCAAATGAGAGGAAATTTATCCTGGAAAGACGAAACTGAGAGAGCAAAG
The DNA here is from genome assembly GCF_964341445.2 of Mesoplodon mirus. Classification (NCBI taxonomy): domain Eukaryota; kingdom Metazoa; phylum Chordata; class Mammalia; order Artiodactyla; family Ziphiidae; genus Mesoplodon; species Mesoplodon mirus. The sequence continues at coordinate 82,602,451 of NC_138989.1, read as the reverse complement.
GCATTCCTAAAATGGTTTACAAAACTGTTCTAAATAAGATCTCCAAGTAAATGTCCTGCTCACAATGATTAGGTGGTGCCTTTAGTGGGGGCACGTCCTTGAACACATGCATTGCGTCTTTACATCCCTCTTAGATTCCAGCATCTCAACCTATCTCTCACACCTCCAGGAAGCCAGATGCCATCAGAGCAAGTGTTCATTTTACTGGTCAAGGGAAATGAGAACTTCAATTTCAGGTCTGAGGGTCCTGGCCAGAGTTGTGTTTTAGAAGGTAGATTGTACACTGTGGCCTTCCCTGGATGAGCAATCACAAAGGTGAGTGACTCAGACACAGCTTCAGGGACTCAGCTCAGGCCAGCAGACTCCAGCCTAGAAGGACTTCGGGTAACAGGCCTGACCTCTCAGGAGCCGCTCTGGATACAAATCTCATATACGACTTAACCAACAACATCTTTCTAGGAAAATAAGATCATTTCTAGTACAATATTAAAAGAAAATCAGGGATGACTTTCTTTAACTGGAATGCCAATATTTTCATGTCCTCTGAATTTTTAATGTTCTCATTCTTTCTTTCCAGAAACTCCCCAATAGTTGTTTTAAAGTATATTAAACAGGTTTTAAAGACATGCTCTGTTAAGTGTGGCTATCTGGAGGGGATTATGGGGTAGTTTCACATTTTATTTTCTACACCTTGTTTTTTTTTGGCCACGCTGAATAGCATGTGGGATCTTAATTCCCTGACGGGGGATGGAAACCGTGCCCCCTGCAGTGGAAGCACGGAGCCCTAACCACTGGCCCGCCAGGGAATTCCCTATTTTCTATATTTTGTATTGTTTGAATTTCTTACAGAGCAAACATATGTTTCAAGGCTTACATAGATATACTTTGCAAATCCAAAAAGTCATCTTTTCGGTTGAGAACCTCCTAATTCGTTGTTCCATGTAAAGCAAGCTCTTCGACTATCTCTGGGTGAATGTGTATTACGTGTATATTTTTACCTACTCGGTGATGCCCTGCACTTATAAATGCTCAATAAATATTAGTTGAATAAAATTACCAAGAAGGAAGCAACACCTGTCTCTAAGCACCAGGAACATTGTCTAAAGGCCTGCCCATCACTGTCTTACCATTGTTACAGACTGAATTCTGCCTAAAATGAACAGGAAATGAGGGAAGGGAAAACCACAAAATGGGAATGTCAGAGATGTGTGAGCGGGCTGCACCCCTTCACATACCCGCCTCACTCTAAGGAATTCTGGAAGGCTGTGCCCATAATTGTCTCTTGCTTGTTTCTTTTTTAAATTAATTAATTAATTAATTAACTAATTAATTTTGGCTGCGTTGGGTCTTCGTTGCTGTGCGTGGGCTTTATGTAGTTGTGGCGAGTGGGGGCTACTCTTTGTTGTGGTGCGCAGGCTTCTCATTGCGGTGGCTTCTCTTGCTGCAGAGCACGGGCTCTAGGTGTGCGGGCTTCAGTAGTTGTAGCACGCGGGCTCAGTAGTTATGGCTCACGGGCTCTAGAGCGCAAGCTCAGTAGTTGTGGCGCATGGGCTTCGTTGCTCCATGACATGTGGGATCTTCCTGGACCAGGGCTCGAACCCGTGTCCCTTGCTTCGGCAGGTGGATTCTTAACCTCCACGCCACCAGGGAAGTCCCCTCTTGGTTGTTTTATAACGAGTCTTGGTGCAAACCTGTGCCTTCCTGCGTGCTTCTGCCTCCAGGCCCTCCAGCTGCCCCGTCCAATCCCTTCTCATCTCCACAGCGGTGTTTGGTGCCCTGGCAGCCCTAATTGTAAAACACATTTGTACCCCTGGTCACTGCCGTACACAGTGAAGCGTGGCCTGGTCTGCAGTGGAATGAAGCACAGTGTCTAACGACACCCCACCACCGTATCCTCCTCGGGCACTCAGCACCCAGCCCTGCCCCGGGGGGAGATATTTACCTGGGCACATGCTCAGCAGGACTGAGTCACCAGCTGTCGGAAGCCTCACCTCCTCAGCCTGGCTGCTTTATCAAAGAGTTGGCTGAGCACCAGCAAGTGTGCTATTTTTATTCAAAACTTGGGCTCAAAAATAAAATTATGCCCGGAGGAAAAGAAATGCTGAACTTGCTTTCTGGAAAGTCTGAGATAAAAGGTTCTTTGCCGCCCTGCAGTTGTTCGGAGGGCAACCCTGAGTGCTTCAATCAGCAGAGCCCAGCTCATATTCCTCGGGGTGAAATCAGCCACTGGATGCTCCCCATGCACCCCTTCCATCAACAGGAGTGCATCCTTGCTGCACCCGATGCTGGGGCCCAGGCCAGTCGAACTGAAGAGCATCCAAAGCAGAGTACAGGGCAGACTCAGGTCAGCGTCGGTCACTCTGCGACATTCGTTGGCTCCCAGGTCACCCAGTCAACCTGTCACCTAATCCAGAATGCCTGGAGCCCATGATGCCCCAAGTCCCTGCTGGGGTTCGGGTATGAAAATCCAGGAAAAAACTCTTGAGTGTGCAGAACTCTTGAGAAAGAGATATAATTAGTTCTTTACCAATAGAATTTAATAGTGTCCACAAAGCCTCCTTACCCACCTTTCCCTGACAAGCTCCCACTGCCTCACTCGTACACCAAAACATATATCTAGGACCTAGTCAGTGTTTATATCTTTTTAGGTGATGGTTTAAAGTTTTAAAATCTGAGCCAAGGATGGCCTAAAACTAAGTTGGAAGTTAAAGGGGACTGAGGGTGGGCATGAGGATGGTGATCCTGACACACTGAATCAGAGCCCGAGTTACCACTGTCCATCCAGACATCACCCCTGGTCTCTGGATGGTCCCAAAAGCCTGAAGGTCTTGTGTGTCAAGGCCCTTGGGTACAGCTCTGGGAGGTTTCGTAGGTGAGGTATATTAAATGTATTTTTGACTTACGATATTTTCAACTTACGATGGTTTTCTTGGGATATAACACCATCGAAGTCGAGGAATATCTGTATTAGATAAGCAACAAAATTAAGAGAAAAGGTATAGCTCAGATCTAGCCATATGAGATTAAGACCAGTATGAATTATAATGAGTTACTTAAAGTTTGAGAGCAATTTGAAAATGAAGGGTAAAGAGCCCTCACCCAGTTAAAACACACTAACACTTCTCTTCGTCTTACGTTTTAAATCCCACAAGATCACTTGATGGATTAAATGAAATACTGGAAGAATAATTGCTTGGAAGAGGGAACTGTCAGCAAAGGAAGCTGGAAAAAATGACGCAGTGGTAGGGTTCATCTAAACACCACCATAATGGAGAGGCAATTATGACCAAGGAAGTCTTATATTTAATTCACTCATCCATTCATTCCATAATTATTGATTGATTGTCCGCTGGTGTTTGGTGAACTAGACAAATGAAATAAGGTTGGCATTTTAGCAAGATGACTAGCTGCGCTGAAGAAAAAGCGTGGGAGGGGGTAAGACTGGAAGCAGAAGTAGAGGCTGCCACAGTAATCCTGGGCAGAAATAATGGTAGCCTGAACTCCCCGACGACTTAGAAATAGATAAACTCAAGGGATAGATTTTTTTTTAAAGATTTATTTTGATGTGGACCATTTTTAAAGTCTTTATTGAATTTGTTACAATATTACTTCTTTTTTTTTATGTTTTGGTTATTTGGTGGTGAGGCATGTGGGATCTTAGCTCCCCGACCAGGGATCCAACCCACACCCCCTGCACTGGAAGGCAAAGTCTTAACCACTGGACCTCCAGGGAAGTCCCCAAGGGATAGATACTTGGGAGGTAGAATCAGTTCCTTTGGAAAGATTATTCTTATAATCAGGAAGAGAAACTCAAGCTGCCTACATCAAGGAACACTTCTTAAAATCAAGGTTATAATAATGGTAGTTTAAGGACTTCCCTGGTGGCCCAGTGGTTAAGAATCCGCCTTCCAATGCAGCGGACGTGGGTTCGATCCCTGGTCAAGGAACTAAGATCCCACATGCCGCGGGGCAACTAAGCCCGCACGCTGCAACTACAGAGCCCATGGACTCTGCAGCCCGTGCACCACAACTAGAGAGAAGCCCACGTGCCACAACTAAGACCTGATGCAGCCAAAAATAAAATAAATACATATTTTTAAAAAATAATGATAGTTCAAAATTAATGAGTATTACCATGTGCTTTTACACTCTTCATCTGTGTAGCAATAAAGCAGCTCGGAGTGTCCATTCAAATCTTAGCTCTTCACACTAGCTGTGTGACTTTGGAAAAGTTCTTAACCTCTCTGTGTCTCCATTTCATGGACAGTTTCATAAGTATTAAGTAAGTTAATATATGTCCCTGACATCATGCACTTTTGTGTCTAGTCATTTAGCACATTCTTTCTCTGACCTTAAGATTAATCAACTCACATTCTCAGAAGGCAGATATGCCAGACCATCAATACTACATTATGCTGTAACAGTTCATTTTTAATCTGTGTTATCCCCAGGGCACAGGTCAGATCCTGGCACACCTAAGAAACTAATTGTGACGAGGCTGGAGGTCAGCTCAATGGCCTCTCCTAACCACACCCCAACCTCGCCCTGCCTGCCTTTCAGACTCCGGCTGTCACTTATGGGAGCCATTTGTCCTGTGTTCCTCATCACCACTTGGGATGGGCCAACTTAGACTATGTCTACATGGACAGTGGTTTAACCTTTTAAAGGTTATTTAATTACATTGGTGTGATTTGCTCAGTATTTATACTTTGTGGCTTCAGCAGGAGGGTCCATCTCTTCAACACTTTCAAATGTTACCAAGAATACTATTCCCAGGCCCAGCCCTACTGGAGGTGTTCTGTTTGTAAACAGCCGGGAACAAGGAAAGTTCTGGAAATCTGGGATGCTGTTGGCCTTCACAGGACCCTGCCTATCCCATCAGAGCCTTGTTACTCCAGTGATATTGGAAGCATCTTCCTGCACAGTTAATAAATGGGGAAGTTTCCAGTACTTCTCCTAGAGATTAATAACATAAAACATAACTCATCACATTTAAAATTTGATTTTTACTACATGTTAAATGATCATGAAACCTAATCTGTCCTATTAATTTTTATTGAATTCAATGATATTGAGTAAGTTACTTTGGGTTACTTTCTCACTCAGACTTTCCACCTTTTCCTTATAAATAAGGATCTTTCCGAGGGTAGGCTGGGACCTCTTCCCTACCCCCTCACACTGTAAGGGGGTCAGTAAGTCACAGCCCCTCCATCCTGTTCTGTCAACTCACAGGGACTCAGTAGCTACATCTACCAGTAGTTTTTCACTTTCAGTTTTCTTTAGAGGAAACTGCTTTTCTTTACAATTTTTTAACAGCAATTTTCACCAATGAGTAAAAGTCCAGAAAAAAAATGAAAAGGAATATCAAAATGCATACCTAGGACCAAAGGCTAACTTATATGAAAGAATTAAACAGGTTTAAGTTAGGTAAACATTAACTAGGTAGGGTAGGCATCTGCAGTAGATACAAATATTTAAAGGATGAAGTCATTCAGGATCAAGGAATTGTAAATGCAGATAAATGAGCAGAAGCAAAGTAAAATTGAGATTCACGTATAGATCAATATTGTAATAATGAAGCTGATAAACTTATCAAACAGAATCTAGAAACACAGTGAAAGAATAATACATCTTGATCAAGTAAAGTTTACAGCTAGAATGAGGCAATGGCTTACTATTAAGATTTTAATTTACCATACTGAGAGAAAAATCATATAATTATCTCTATAGATGTTATAAAGCATTTGATAAAACTCAACGTTCTTAAATTTAAAAAATCTCAATGTGTAAGTCTAAATATATAAAACTAAACATATGTAAGAGCACACACATGCTCAGTGAATAAATACTAGAGTCACTGCTATTAAAATGAAAAACAAGGAGACCAGTAGCATGATTATCATTAAAATTGTTCTGGAGTTATTAGCCAGTGAAAGCAGGCAAGTGAAGGAAATACAAAATATAAAAATTTGAAATAACAAATTGGAATTAATTTCTGGTGACAGACTTATATACAGAGAAAACCCAAAGGAAGTGACTAAAAATTTACTAAATTTAGGGCTTCCCTGGTGGCGTAGTGGTTGAGAGTCCACCTGCCGATGCAGGGGATGCGGGTTTGTGCCCCGGTCCGGGAAGATCATACATCCCGCGGAGCGGCTGGGCCCGTGAGCCATGGCCACTGAGCCTGCACGTCCGGAGCCTGTGCTCCGCAACAGGAGAGGCCACAACAGTGAGAGGCCCGTGTACCGAAAAAAAAAAAAAAAAAAAAATTTACTAAATTTATTAATTTTAGAATTAATAAAGATCAATCACCAAATCAAGTGAAGAAATACGATGGCAAGGAAGATCCATTTTTGCAATTCCAACAAAAATGATGAAATACCTTCTGATGAACATCACAAGATATGCACAAGGCCTGTTGTTTTTAAATGTAAAGGCTACCGAGAGGCTTGATCAAGACTATTTGTTCCTCATTTCCCACTTCCTGCTCAGTAATGCAGCCCCTAGATTGTAGCTGGGTGCACAGCCATCCAGAATAAAAACTATGTTGTGCAGCTTTGCCTGCAGGTAAGTGTGACCATTTGGCTAAGAGCTAGCCCATGAGGTTAGCACAAGTGCGCTGTGCGAATCCTGGGAGGGGTCCTTAAAGGGAGGAGGCGTCCCTCCTGCTCTCTGACCTCCTTCCTAAGCACAGGAAGGTGGAGCTGGTCCACGAGGAGGGCACAGTAACACAATAGAAGGAGGCTCGCTCTCAGATGAGGGCCTGGAGCCACCATGGAGCCCTGGACAAATCCATCTGTGTTCATGGAAAAGGGTTCTCGTGTAAGCAGTTGTTGTTTTGTGCTTGTAGTCAGTCACAGATGAACTTAATTTTGGTGGAGAGACCCAGAAGAGCACTGGAAACCCAGACAGCCCGAAGCAGGTCCTTTCTTCCTAACACATCTCCTCTCTGTGCTGCTCAGGTCCCAACTGCCTACCCCTCCATCTCCCCATTCCCCACAGGAATATTTATTTCTCCTTCTTATTGTGTTCTTATGCTTGCAAATAAAATAATAACTTCCTAACCCCTTTCTACACGACCCCAGTGTGACCCCAGAATCGGTCCTCCACGCTGCTCTGTGTTACCTTCCAAAGTTTCAGATTCGGTCCTGCTGGTCTTGTGTTTAAGATTATTCATCAGGGGGAGGGATAAATTAGGAGTTTGGGATTAACATACAGACACTACTCTATATAAAATAGATAACCTACTGTAGAGCACAGGGAACTGTACTCAATATTTTGTAATAATCTATAAGGGAAAAGAATCTGAAAAATAGATATATATATAAAAAACAGATATATATGTATGTACAACTGACTCATTTTGCTTTACACCTGAAACTAACACAACATTGTAAATTAACTATACTCTAATAAAAAAAGAAAAGATTACTCATCAGGGTCCCACCACTTATAAGCTCCTTAAATCCTTCATAATCTGGCCCCTGGCGCTCTCTTCCAACTTCCCTCCCAATGTACCCCCTGCAACCAGCCCACATTTCCCTCCGAGGACGATCCCTGGTAGTTCTCCGATGCAGCCATGTACCAGGCCCTTTCGCGCCGCTGGCTTTGCACACGCCTCTCCACCTGGCACGGCTGCGCCTGCTCAGATCCGGATCCGCGTGCCAGAGCACGGTTCTCACTCGGCTCCTGTTAGCAGCACCTCCCCCGGAGCCCCCCCACTTCTCTTCTCTTCTCGTCTCCCCCAAGGCCAAGTAGCTGTTGCCCCTTCGCGGTCCTTTGCAGGGTTTCCTCCACACCTGACACGACCTCTGCAGATTGTAAACATTGCTTTCTCGTCCTTTTGCCTCCTTTAGGACATGAGTTCCTTGGGAACAAACACTGGACCTTGTTCGTGTTGGTGTTTCAGTAACAGCAACAATTTGACTGACAGAGGAAGCGCTTAAAATCACTATTGAATGAATTTGTCAATCTCTAGAATTCTGGAGTTCTTTGCAGACCCTGGGAATTCACAGGCCAATCCAGAATGCTGCTTCTGTGCCCAGTTCGAGAAATGCTATATTAGAAATTAAATAGTATCCCTTTAAATGATCATTGAGCATCAGTTCAATTAAAAATTACAAACACAGAAGCTGAAACTAAATAGTAGTATTGGGATATAACAAGGCCTTCCAGATAATCATGAATAAGTCTATAGGTTTTGGGTTTTTTTAAACATCTTTATTAGAGTATAATTGCTTTACAGTGGTGTGTTATTTTCTGCTGTATAACACAGTGAATCAGCCATACATATACATATATCCCCATATCCCCTCCCTCTTGCGTCTCCCTCCCACCCTCCCTTATCCCACCCCTCTAGGTGGTCACAAAGCACCGAGCTGATCTCCCTGTGCTATGCGGCTGCTTTCCACTAGCCATCCATTTTACATTTGGCAGTGTGTATATGTCAGAGGTAAGAAAGTCGAGGGAGAAAGAAATAATTTAAGGTCCACAAGGAAGAGAAAATGAATTAAGATAATAAATAAGACTTCATGCTAAATGGAGAGAGACAGACAGACAGAGAGACAGATTGGGGGTGGGGCGGACAGAATAGGAAGGAGGAACTGCAATGCTCAGAACTTAAGCAGCACAAAGGAAAGAGAGAAAGAAAACAGAGACCAAAATATAAAGGTGAGAGGACTGGAGGAGATGCGCTGGCGCCCCACTCAGTTCCCCCTTGACAGCGCGAGTTGCTGTAAGCGTCTGAGGTTTGCCCTCAGCACTGAGAGCCACCTCCCCTGGAAAGGACGACGGGGAGGTCATGCCCACCCCTGGGGGGGCCCTGCAGCCAGGGACTGACTGGAAAGTTCCACAGGCCAGCCCTCTGTGCCATCATCCGTGCCCTGGAGCAATGCGGTGCAACAGAAATTGAATGCGTAATTGTACATTTTCCGGTAGCCATATTTTTAAAATATTAATATAACAGAATAAAGAGTCCAGAAGTAGACGCACATAGGTTTGGCCAATTGATTTTTGGTAAGGTACAGGGCAATTCGATGGATAAAGGGCAATCCTTTTAACTAATGATGTTGGTACAGCTGGCCTCCCACAGCTTGTAATAGACCAAAATTGGAAACCACCCAAATGCCCTTCAATGGATGAATGATTAAACAAACCGTGGTGCCTCCACACCATGGAAAACTACTCCGCAAGAGAAAGGAATGAACATTCCTGGGTGAATCTCCAGGGAATCATGCTGGGTGAAAACTGCCAATCCCGAAAGGCTACATACTATATGATGCCATTTATACAACATTCTTGAAATGAGAAAATTATAGAAATAGAGAACAGATGAGTTGTTGCAGGGGGGTAGAGAAGAGAAGAAAGGACGGGCGTGGGTTACAGGAGGGAGCCTTGTGACAGCACAGCTTAGTATCGATCGCGGCAGTGGTTATGCTGTAAAATTGCATAAACACACACACGTACGCACACAAATGAGAGCATATGTAACAGTGAACTCAGGACAAATCTGTGGACTGCGCCAAAGGCAGTCTCTTGGTGTAGTTATGGCGTTATAGTTCTATAAAATATTAACATGGGGGGAAAGAAGCACAGGACCTCCCTCTATATTTCTTCACAATTTCCCGTGAATCTGTAATTATATCACATTTAAGAGTTATAAAAATAAAAACATGTAAATACAAGGCTTTTCTGAACATTATCATAAATTAGTCATTTCAAGCACACCTTTAAGTAGTCTACAGACATGATTCCCCCAGGTATTCCTTTTTCTATTAATTCAAACTTTGTGCACAGAAAATTTCAAGAAGGTGACACTTCGCTACAGGAAAAAGGATGTTCACATGTATTTTAATGAAGTTTACGTGACTGACAAATATCTTCCTTATTCTAATGCCACGTAGTCTTTTCAGACAACAAATGATATTCACAACTGCAATGATAATGAGATGACTCTTTATTTGAATTATTTTTTTCATACCAAAGAAATTGGTAGTGGGAAAGCAATCCACAGCCAGAAAATTAATGGCTAGCATTTTCAGTGGGAAGACCTATCTAAGTCAGTGGGGTCACCTTTTAGTCTATTAAGCAGAGGAGGAGGGGATGGTGGAGGGAAAGATTGGGAGCTTAGGATTAGCAGATGCAAACTATTATATACAGGTTGGATAAACAACAAGGTCCTACTGTAGAGTACAGGGAACTGTAATCAATATCCTGTGATAAACTATAATGGAAAAGAATATAAAAAAGAATATATATGTATATGTACAACTGAATCACTTTGCTGTACAGAAATTAACACAACATTGTAAGTCAACTATACTTCAATAAATTTTTTTTAAATCTTAAAGTCTATTAAGCAGAATCTGTACTCATTTCTATTAAATTCACTTATCCTGATAGAATTTTACATACTAAAGGAAACTTTGAGCACCTACTTGCCCAGTGAGATTTAACGTTATATTTTTAAACTCCCATTAAGTCCAACTGTGCAGTGCTGATGAGAGGCTATTTGAACAGATTCAAGGATCAGAATAGAAAGCCCCAAAATAGACTCAAGTGCTAGATAAGCATATAGTAGATGACAAAAGCAGCATTTTTTAATCTCCTGAGGTTTGCTTAGGAGATGGTATTGGGACAAGTTTACCATTAAAAAACAAAAAGAAAAAAAATTTCTTTAATTAAAAAGGTAGAGCTCCCCCACCCATCCGGCATTGGGCAAGCAAAGAAAGCAGGTTCGAGGTCAGCCAGGGACCGTATTAACAGGAGGGCTCACGGTTTGGGTGCTTTTAAGAGAAATCTGCATTTTTATAGGAAATCTCCCAATTTTTAATCGTAGGCGACCATTTCAAACATTTTTAAAACAGTGTGTGAACCAAGTTGTATTAATTTCCTAAAGCTGTAGTAACAAATTACCACAAGCTGAGTGGCGTAAAGCAACAGAAACTTACTCTCTCACAGTTCTGAGGCCAGGTGTCAGCTGGGTTGTTCTCCCTGAGGCTCTGAGAGAGAATCTGCTACCTGCCTTCCTCCTAACGTCTGGTGTAGCCCACAGCCCTTGGCTTGTAGATGCCTCAGTCAGAGCTCTGTGTCTTCCGTGTCCACATTTTCCATGTTCTATAAGCCCACCCCAATCCTGTATGGCTCATCTAAACTTGAAAGCATCTGCAAAGATCCCATCTGGAAACCAGGTCACATTCACATTCACATTTCCCCCTCTTCGGGGGGACCCAGTAAACCCACTACACAAGCAGAACAAACTACACGTCCAATACAGCCCAGACCAACAGTTTGTATCCTCTCTCTGATGGCAAAATAAATGCTGAAGAATTAAAATATTTTAAAAATTGGGACTTCCCTGGTGGCGCAGTGGTTGAGAATCCGTCTGCCAATGCAGGGGACACGGGTTCGAGCCCTGGTACGGGAAGATCCCTCATGCTGCGGAGCAACTAAGCCCGTGGTGCCACAACTACTGAGCCCGTGTGCCACAACTACTGAAGCCCGTGAGCCTAGAGCCCATGCTCTTCAACAAGAGAAGCCACCGCAATGAGAAGCCCACGCACCACAATTTAGAGTAGACCCCGCTCGCTGCAACTAGAGAAAGCCCACACACAGCAATGAAGACCCAACGACAAAGACCCAATGCAGCCAAAAATAAATAAATAAATAGATAAATAAATGTATTAAAAAATTTTTTTAATCAAAAAGCTTTAGAAACATATTTAGGTACATATTCACACTCTCAAAGGGTAGGGAAAGACTTTTTAAGCATCACTCCAAATGCAAAATTTACACAGAAAAAAGATTGATAAATCTGATAGGTTTAACCACAAAAAATAAAAATATGTCTCTGCATTTTAAAAAATTAACAAAGTAGAAATGTAGATCAGGAATAATAACGTTGTAAGAAGTTTAAGAGTAGTTTATATAAACACAATTAGACTCGCTTTTTATTGATTTATTACCCTCCAAAGGAAGACGGTAATAGGACCATAAGAGAAAATTAACAAAAGAGGAAATACAAATGTTCCACAGATATATGAAAATATGTGGAACATTACTAGTTATCAAAGCACTGCAGATACAAAAGCAATGACAAAGGTTTTTTTCCCCATTAAATTAATCAAAATTAAAAAGAAACCAACAAATGAATGCACAGTGATGGCAAAAGCAGGGGGTGGGTATGGGCACCATCATACACTGCCAGTTAAAACGTAAATTATTCAGCCCTTCTAGGGTCAGTTGCCATCTGGTATCAAAAGGCTTAAAAATGTTCATGCTTTCTAATCAACAAAATTTTTCTCGAAAATGTTCAAGTATACATACTTGAAAACAGCCTACATTGAATGGGTTGGGTTCCCTTGGACACAGACTCCTAGAGATTTCAGGGGTTATTTGGAGATTGTTCTCAGGAATGACTCAGGGAAAGAAGGGTGGGAAGCAGGACCGAGTGAAGACAGAGTTTGCAGCCTTAGCCAAGATCCCACGAGGAGCTCAGCTGGCCCTTCGGAGCTGACCTGGGTGGAGGTGAGAGGGCTGGGACTTGGGGTCCCCTCTTCTATCTATCAGCCCCTTTGTGTGACTGCCCCCAGAAGATAAGGGTGGGCAAGGCAGCTCTCCAGCCAAGGGCATTCCTGAGACTCAGCTGCGAGCTCTCAGCAGGCAAAGGCCACTGTTCTTCCTAATTCTTTATCAATACCACCTGCGGTTGACCCGCCGGTCCATCTACTGATGATACATATGGTAACTCACATTTTTTTCTTTTATTTTCCAGCTTTATTGGTGTATAATGGAGAAATAAAAATTGTATATATTTAACGTGAACAACGTGATGGTTTAATATACGTCCACATTTTGAAGTGATTACCACAATCAAGTTAATTAACACACTGGCCATCCCACAGTTACCATTGTGTGTGTGCATGTGTGCTTGTTTGAGAACACTTACGATCTACTCCCTTAGCAAATTTCAAGTATACAACACATTATTATTAAGTCAAGTCACCATGCTGTACGTTAGATCCCCAGAATTTATGCCTTTTACGACTGAAAGTTTGTGATTTAAGGCATACCTTTCAACATTCCTCAGTAAGGTTAGGTTAAATTAATTTTCCCACAATCGGTATTAATTATTGTGGAAAAGGCTCACAGCAAAGTGTTCAGTGATAACAACTATTTATTTCTTGCTTGTCTACTTTATACCAGATACTATTCTAGGAATTAGAATAGAGTGGATAATAAGATAAGGAATGGGGGTTGTGGTGTGACGAATTGGGAGATTGGGATTGACACGTATACACTGATGTGTATAAAATGGATGACTAATAAGAAAAAAAAAAAGATAAGGAAGACAGTCCCAAGGAGACTTCATTCTAGTGAGCGGGACAGATTGTGTACATGATGACATTTTTGTTATTTAAAAAGAAAAGGGGTACTTCTTTGGTGGCACAGTGGTTAAGAATCCACCTGCCAATGCAGGGGACACGGGTTCCAGCCCTCGTCCGGGAAGATCCCACGTGCCGCGGAGCAACTAAGTCTGTGTGCCACAACTACTGAGCCTATGCTCTGGAGCCCACACGCCACAACTACTGAGCCCACGTGCCACAACTACTGAAGCCCGTGTGCCTACAGCTCGTGCTCCCCAACAAGAGAAGCCACCGCAATAAGTCCGTGTACCGCAATGAAGAGTAGTCCCCGCTCGCCACAACTAGAGAAAGCCCACGCGTAGCAAGGAAGACCCAACGCAGCCAAAAATAAATAAATAAAAATTTAAAAATAAATAAATAAAAAGGATATACACGTAGAACAGCTTTATATATATACATATTTATAATTTATATAAAAACTAGAAAAATAATGACTAATAGCTATCACCCTCAATGAGACTATAGATAATTGTTTTCTGTGTTTTCATGGGTTAATTTTGAAATAAATGACGGAGAATGAGTTAATGCTTTTAAAAAGGAGAAGTATCTTCTCTAACTCCCCTCTTTTTTTTTTTTTTCTTGCGATATGCGGGCCTCTCACTGTTGTGGCCTCTGCCATTGCAGAGCACAGGCTCCGGACGCGCAGGCTCAGCGGCCATGGCTCATGGGCCCAGCCGCTCCACGGCATGTGGGATCTTCCCAGACCGGGGCACGAACCCGTGTCCCCTGCATCGGCAGGTGGACTCTCAACCACTGCGCCACCAGGAAAGCCCCAATACTCAATATTTTATAATAATCTATAAGGGGAAAGAAACTGAAAAAGAATATATATATATATATATATATATATATATATATATATATATATATATACACCTGTATAACTGAATCACTGCTGTATACCTGAAACTAACACAACATTGTAAATCAACTATACTTCAATAAAAAAATGATTTGAATAAATTACTGAAAAAATGCTTCATTGTTACTGGAACCAAAGTTTCCTGGAAAAATAATGTCCAAATTCCTTTTGCATTTGCAAAAAAAATCCTAGTTACAGATATTAAGAAACTTCACAGACTTTCATTCTCCTTTTAAAAACCTTGAAAATAATTTTGATTATTATTTTCATTTTATGTGTTTCTTGTGTGAATTTCCACTTAATAGAATGAAAGAAATCATTTATTTCCCAATGTATGTGAGATGAAAAAGTGTTATATGAAAGGAAAGACAAAATTTGTGAAAGCAAAGGCACTTGGGTTTTGGAAAGCATCTGTCAGAGTTAAAGATGGAGAATACAAGAAATTGTTGCAAAATAAATTATATTCATTCAGTTCCATATAATCATTTCAAAGTATCTCCTTTATACTATCACTGTGCTGTCTTCAGGGAATTCAAAGATGACTAAGAAGCATATGTATTAGTGGGGGAGAGAGACACATAAATAAACAGATCATTTTGATAGAAAACATAAGTGCTATGATAGAGATATCAATTGAATTGTAAGTTTTCACGAGAGAATTTTTAAAATCCACATACAACATCTTTCTAATCAACTAAGAAACAAGAGAGATATATAGGTTTTTTCTTTGCTCCTGCTTTTTATTGCTAGAGTATATTAACGTATTGTTTTCAATTTCTGTATTATTTACAGTCAGAGTTTCCAAGTCTCTCTTCCTTCTCCCCTCCCTGCCCGGCACTTCCGAGCCCCTTCTCTCTCTTTTCTTTTTATTTTTCCACACCGCACTGGCCCCGGAGAGCCAAAAAGTAATCACGGTTCTGGATAGAAGAGGGTCCGGGCAGCCGGGATGGGTGGCCTCGAGGGGGGATGGAGGCAGTGGATGCAATGGATTGCAAGGCGGCAGTGGCGGCAGCCTGGCCGCTGCTGAAAATGGCTCCAGGAAGCTGCTGCTGACAATGCATGAAGGGGTTCTGTTGACGTGCCAAGGTCCTCCAATACAGATGTTCTTAAATACCTGTGGTAGCAGAATAATGGCCCCCAAAGATGACGGCATCCTAATCCCCCAACCTGTGAAAGTTATGTTAGGCGGCAAAGGGGAGCTAAGGTAGCAGATGGAATCAAGGATGCTAATCAGCTGACTTTCAAAAAGGGAGATGAGGACTTCCCTGGTGGTGCAGTGGTTAAGAATCCGCCTGCCAATGCAGGGGACACGGGTTCAATCCCTGGTCCGGGAAGATCCCACATGCCGCAGAACAACTAAGCCCGCGAGCCACAACTACTGAGCCCGCGTGCCATAACTACTGAAGCCTACACGCCTAGAGCCCATGCTCCACAACAAGAGAAGCCACTGCAATGAGAAGCCTGTGCACCGCAACGAAGAGCAGCCCCTGCTCACTGCAACGCGCACAGCAACAAAGACCCAACGCAGCCAAAATTAAAAAATTAAATGAATAATTTTTTTTTAAAAACGAGTGATTGAAATGCATTATCATCAATGCTTAGCAAAATACTAATAATAGCAATATTAATAATAAAATAGAAATAAAAGTAAAGTACCAAATTGAAGGTAAAAATAATCAATTGCACAAGGATAGGACTTTAAAAAAGTAAAAGTTTCTATTTTATTATATGTAGATTTTAAATTAATTACATATTTAACATTTACCATCTCTATGTCATACCTGATTTTTTTTTGAATAGCTCATTGTATTCTGTATTGCTAAGAACACGCTTTCTGTGGTAATCACCTATTAAAGAAGAACATTACCAAATTGTACTGACTCTAGAAGTATATAGACAGAATTATAGAATATAGACATATTTAGCCAGCAAGTACCTTAAAAATCATAATTCCAATATGAACAAATTGAGAATACTGAAATCATAGAAAGTAGAGATAATACTACCATGAAATAGAAGCTCACCTAAATCCCAATCTACTGATGGATCCCATAGAGAACATTTACAGGAATTATAGCTAAACCTAGAAAAAAGGAAGAGTTAATGGTGCAGTAACGACAGGTTACATAGGAGAAAAGCTGTTAAGTGAATAGAGAGGGAAGATTCAAGATCAAGGGTACAAGTTACAGCAGGGAAGTAAGTCAGGACTTTACACTAGCAAGGATTGTTAGCAGTAAGGACGGCTAATCTTTCAGTGAGGAGAGTCCAAGGTCACCAGGAGTGCCCACAGAAGGAATGAATGGGGAATGTTGCAAAAGGCCTCACAACACTGAACAGAAAAGTGCATGCAATCAAACTGCCAGATTCTGAATTTCACAAGACCCCAGTGACTGACCCTAAGTCACCAGCTATTTATTTTGTGTACTAAATACATTTAGAAAAAGAATCATCAAGTACAATAATTACCACTTCATTCCATATAGGATATTGCAACCTCAAAACTTAAGGTCAGAATCAAGGACCATCCTCTAAAGTGAGTCAGTTTGGCTGTAGTTTTTCTCATTCCACCATGAACTGGTGAAAATTGCCCCTTGAGCCTGTGTGGACCTTTATGGCTGCCTTACCAATAAAATGTGGCAAAAGTGAGGCTCTGTGACTTCCACCACTAGGTCATTAAAAAAAAAAAAAAAAAAAAAAAGCCAGGGGCTTCCCCGGTGGTCCAGTGGTTAAGACTCTCCCTTTCAATGCAGGGGGCGTGGGTTCAATCCCTGGTCAGGGAACTAAGATCCCACGTGCCTTGGGGTGCAGCCAAAAAATTGAAGAATAAATAAATTGCACATCTCTTTAAAACAAAAAAGCCACGCTCTTTCCCCTTGTTCTCTTGGGGCACTCGCTCTGGGAACCCAGCTGCTGTGCTAGGACGAAGCTCAGACCACACGGCAAGGACACGTCTAGGTTTTCCAGTCAATGCCCAGCTGAGTCCCGGCCAACTGTCAGACACATGAGTGATACCTTCTGCATGACTTCTAACTGCATTTGCTTGAGGGGGTCCCAAGCAAAAACCACCTGCAGCTGTGCTCAGCCAACCCCCCTGAATTGTGAGAGAGATCCACAAAAACTGTACCAGGGTTCCACCAGGAGAGAACCAGAACTGGAAGGATGTAGATTTATGGCAAGGAGTTAGGTCCTGATGGTGGGGGCCAGGAGGGGCAGGCTGGCAACTCTCGGGCAGGAGCTGACTCTGCAGCCCACAGCGGGGACCTCTTCCTCCTCAGGGAAGCCTCAGTCAAAATATCAAGGGTGATCTCCTTTACTTAAAGTCAACTGATTATAGATCTTAATCACATCTATAAAATATCTTCACAGCAACAACCCAGATGAGTATTTGAATGACACAGTACAGCAACCTACCCAAGTTGACATACAAGGCCGACCACCACAATAATGAAAGGTTTTTGGTTGTGTTAAGTCATTGAGTTTTGGGGTCTTTTTTTAAATTAATTAATTAATTAATTCTATTTTTGGCTGCGTTGGGTCTTCATTGCTGCGCATAGGCTTTCTCTAGTTGCAGTGACCTGGGGCTACTCTTCATTGCGGTGCGCGGGCTTCTCATCGCGGTGGCTTCTCTTGTTGCGGAGCACGGGCTCTAGGTGCACGGGCTTCAGTAGATGTGGCTCGCGGGCTCAGTAGTTGTGGCTCGTGGGCTCTAGAGTGCAGGCTCGGTAGCTGTGGCGCACAGGCTTAGTTGCTCCGCGGCATGTGGGATCTTGCCGGACTGGGGCTCGAACCCGTGTCCCCTGCATTGGCAGGCGGATTCTTAACCACTGTGCCACCAGGGAAGTCCCAAGTCATTGAGTTTTGAAAGTGATTCGTCCTGCCCAAAGAGGTAACTGGGAAAGTCATGGACGTAGATGTAGTAAACACTCTTGCTTAATCTTTAAGAGCCCTTCCAACCCAAAATGCCATAATTCACTACATAAACCTCTTACTAAGTCTGAAATGATAATTCTAGTGTCTAAAACTCCCACGAAGATCTCACTGCGTTCATAGTCACCTTGATTGATTAATGTGGAGATAAGACCAAAGACCGTTTAGATTTCTTTGGCTAAAAGTAATAGAAGTTCCTATTTGAAATAACCTTAATACAAGTAAATTTATCATCTCTCATAGCAGAAAGCCCTGTTCTGAGGCATAGTGACGGGGAGGGTGGCTGGTTGCAGGACTGTGCAATTAACACATGAGCAACAGCAACTTTACAGGCTCCGATCACCCCCATCTCCCTGTCCAGTCCTTCCCAGCTGTGTTTCTTTCTTAGAGTCATGAAGCTTCTCCAGAAGATTCCTCCTCCCTCCCCGCTCCTCCAGGAGCTTTGCTCTGAGCCCCTCGCCGAGAGAGAATGAGGTAACTATGGCCAACTTCAACTCGCCCCTCCCCAGGGCCTGGCCCTGGAGAGGAGGGAAGGCTGCAAGAGGGAAGAGGAAGCGGGCAGGCAGAGTGTGTGCTGATCTGAAGGCAAGGAGTATGCAAAGGGAGACAGCTGGCTCAGCGCAGGTCACAAGGAAGTTTCCTAAGCTTAGAGACCACCTCCAGTGCAGCAGGGCACTAAGAAAAGAGTGCCTCTCTGGGTGTCGGACAGAGCTGAGTGCAAATCCCCAGTCAGCACTTAACGAAAAGTGTCATCTTCATTTATTTAAGCCGACTAAGATTCGTCCTCTTCCCATGGACAGCAGGGATAGTGGCACCCGTTTGACACGCTGGTGTCAGAACTCAACAAGGAACGAGTCATAACTTGCGTTCACTGCGTGCTGATCACGGCTAGGGTACCGTGCGTAGTCCCACGGACTCCCCGTGTCAACCTCATGCAGCAGGCACTTCATTATTCTCACCCCACAGACAGTACACTAGCAAGTGACATGCTCCAGGCGACACGGATGCTGAGAGACAGAACATGGAGAGAACACAGCCTGACTCCAGAGCTGCCCCCCTCTGCCTTTTGAATCCAAGCCTGGACGAGGCCAGGCCCTCAAAATACGCTGCCCCACGTCACCAGCCAGACATCACCCTTAGCCGTTGCCGCTACGATGAGCGAAACAGCACTGACATACCCGGTGTCTGGGGGCCAGTCTACTCTGTCTGCACATCCTCACTCCTGACACTGAGGAGAGACACACAGCAAATCTCTCCTAAGTGAATACACTAACAAGGAAGGTAGGCAAAATGGGGGCTTTTGGGGTCTAACCCATGAGAGAGAGGAGGAGAGGTTTAATGAGAAATGGCTCTACATTTGTCAAAGAATACCATCTATTTTAAAACATCCACTGTGTGTGACAGCCCGGGTGGACAGCTCAGGGGTGGCACAGACGACACAGGACACATCCCTGCCCTCCTAGAGGTACGTTCAAGGCCATGAAGGGCCGTGGACAGAGGCATAAACGATGTATATGTCTAGAACATGTTCAAGGCTGATTACTGCCGGAGATCCATAATGTAAATGTCTATCCCCATTTTTACCGAGAAAGATCCTGAGGCTCAAAGGCTTTGAATGACCTGCCACCTCGCCCACAGGTGGGCCGTGCTGACTAGGCCCAGGGTGAGCAGTCCAGGCGGCATTGCATTCATGTCACAGGAGTTGCCAAAGCCTGAGCCTGACTCTCTCCCTTCCGTGCTGCAAGGCCCCACGGCTGACAAGGATTTGTTCCCAGGGCTTCACCAGGGAATTAAGGGCAGACCTATGCATAAATAAATAAACCTCAGGCTTGGTGTCTTATTTTTACCCAAAGCCAAAAGCCAGTTCTTTCCTCCTTTTGTCCGTGGGGAGATCTTGGTGGCAACCGCCTGCCTGGGCACAGACCTGTCCTCCTGGCCTGCGACGTCATCAGGCCATTGTGACCCGAGGACTGGATGCCCCTTTCTGCCGGATCTTGTTAAGCCCAGCTGCTGCTAAGCTGACTTGTCTCTTGTTTTCACTGTCCTTGTACTTTGGCTCCTGCTTCCTGACAGGGGCCTGTTTCTCTTTGCTCGGGTCTACTTTTTGCTAACATATTCTCACAGTTAGGCAAACTTTTATATTCTACTTTCTTCCCCGTGCATAAATAACAGAACCTGGATGAAAAAACAAGTTTTGAAATATCGGATTACGAACTCTTTCTATTCTACTCCAAAGTTTCCTGATACGTTACATGGATTTTGTAAGAAACAATCAGCAAATATTTACTGAGTCCCAAGCTCTCTGCTCAAGGATTTTTCAGTCTAGGGGGTAAAGCAGACACACAGGCAGACGATCATAACACCGTGTGTTAACTCATGTGCTGAGAAAGCAGAGAATACGATAGGAACACCCAGGGTGTGCTTCTAACCAATCTTGACAATGAGGAAGAGTTAACCCAGAGCAGGGAAAGGGGGTGGTTTGATGCTTGGGAGGTGCATTCCAAACAGTAAAGAGAGCCCAAGGCTCTTAGGAGAGCCTGTGAACATTTGCTCACCCTGACCGGTTGAGGCATTTGACACAAGTGAAGTTTGGAGTTTATGTTGTTGACGGTGTGGGAATCACCAAAAGGTGTTCAGAAAGTTGTGAAAATAGACTCAAAGATTCACTCAGCAAAAGGAGATGGAGTATAAAACTGATGCGGGGGCTTCCCTGGTGGCGCAGTGGTTGAGAGTCCACCTGCCGATGCAGGGGATACGGGTTCGTGCCCCGGTCCGGGAAGATCCCACATGCCGCAGAGCAGCTGGGCCCGTGAGCCATGGCCGCTGAGCCTGCGCCTCCGGAGCCTGTGCTCTGCAATGGGAGAGGCCACAATAGTGAGAGGCGCGTGTACCGCAAAAAAAAAAAAAAAAAAAAAAAAAAAAAAACCTGATGCGGACACAGTCCCCGGGCTCCAAGATGCTCATCACCTCCTGGGCAAGACAGATAAATAAACAAATCATTACAGAACAATTTGTTTAGTCCTAAATATAGCTTACACACAAAGGGCTGTGGGAGCCAGAGGAAGAAGCCATGAGCGCTGCCTGGGGGAGAAGAAAGAAAGGCTTTGTGTAGGTGACAACGGAGCGAGATGACAGACCGAGTGGGTGGCAGCCAGTCCTGGCAGAGGAGATGGACACTTCCCAGCGGGCGGGTGGGCAGGACCAGGAAAGTGACCTCCAATTCATTACCCAAAATTGAATTAACCAATTCAATTGCCATTGTCTTTACACTTCAAGTCTTGGGAGTTTGTCTCCTCCTGTTAGAGATCCTGAATGTTAGACTGTAACTTACAGCTCTCTTCTCAAGGATTTTGAATGTTTCAGAGCACTCCCTAGCTAGTGCGCTCCAGAAACAGAAGGAGCTTTTCGCAAGTATCTGCGGTACCAGGAAGCTCTGCTCATTTCTGGAGGCTATATTTGTGCAATAACCACAAAATCAGAAGCAGGTAGGACTGGTGTGGGCTGTACCTGGGCTGGGCACATCTGGACCCACCTTGGTGCCCCTTACAAAATGACTCAGAATCCAAGTGTCCAAGTCATGGGGTTAGAGAGAGAATCTTCTTTCTCTCTAGTGGCATCAAACTTTGCACAGGCTTCAGCTGGAAAGAATACGACACTTACTATGTTCTTCTTACAGTCCAATAAGTGCATTGCTGAAGCACAGAAAGTCATGGGATACAGGTTTCTCAGTTTTTCCCATAACACAGCTCAGTATCAGGACATAGAGAAGGTGAGGTTGACAGCCCAACATCTCCTTTGCTGAGAGAAATACAATCCAGGTGGATTCAGGTTTATAGTTCGGTAGAGTTCTAAGTTACGTGTGGTAGTAGTTGTGGACATGGTGAAACAGAAACTATACAAAATGGGTTGAAAATAAAGGAATGGGCAGTAATTTACCAGGGAAATACAAACAACCTGTGTAGGCATAGCAAGATTAATAAAAGATTAATAGGGAATTTAATGTTTTAAGAAGTCACAGGGTATGGGACTTCCCTGATGGTCCAGTGGTTAAGACTCCGCACTCCCAATGCAGGGGTCACAGGTTCCATTCCTGGTTGGGGAACTAAGATCCCACATGCCACACAGCACAGCCAAAAAATAAAATAAAAGGTCACAGAGTAACTTGGTAATGAGAAAAGTCATGAAAAAGATATAGTCATGAATCTATAGGTATTAAATAACAAAGTAGTAAATACGTATGATAAAATATCTTAGAATGTAAATGGATAATTGGGTAAAACTGCAATCACTGTAGAGCAGTGTTTCTTTTCTTTTTTGAGCAGTGGTTCTTGACCGAAGGGAGTTTTGCCCCCCGTTGGACATTGAGCGATATCTGGAGACATTTGTGGTCATCACAGCTGGGTGGGGGAGGGCCATGGGCATCTAGTGGGTACCTGCAATGCCCAAGAAACCCCACAGCAGAGAGTTATCCCTGCAAAACGTCAGTAGTGCCGGGGTTGAAAAACACTGCTCTACTGTATTCTTCGTAGGATACGCCTCACTCAATGGACAGGCCCAGTGGGGAGAGGAGGGACTATATATCTCTTCATATATATATATATATATATATATATATATATGGAAAGACTTTTTTCTCTCATATCTATAAAACTACTATGATTATATTTAAGCTAGACATTATGTTTTGATTTATTTTTTTGATATGCAAATTAGACTTTATTAAAATTTTTGAATTGGGGTATATTTGACAAATAAATTTGTAAGATATTTAAACTGTACAATGTGATCATTTGCTATACATACACATTGTGAAAGGAGTTCCCCCCACTGAGATAAGTAACACGTACCTCACCTCACACATTTCCCTATTATTTTATGCCTTGTTTAATTTTGAAGTTGAACTCGCATTTTATATGTCATAAAGTAAACTTAAATATTTGAATATATGCTTGAAATCAATTGGACTGATTTGAAATCGATTTGAAATCAGTATATGATTACAGTCAAATTTATTGTAAATCCAGAGGAAACACACAAGGCAGGAGCTCTGGCCACAGGGGCCACAGTGGTCAGGAGGGCGAGGCCATCCTAACACTCAAAGGTCGTCTGTTCCCCTCAGGGCCCAGACACACGGGGCCACAGCGGCTGTTCCGTGGCCCTGAAGGTGCCATTAACCTTCACACTCAGCCGACCCCTGCCAAGGGGTGCCATGCCCAGATGCACCTGTGGCCGAGGGACTGGGCGGGAGAGAGGAGGTAGATTCTTAAGGCCGTCCTGCTAAACAAGCCTCTTCCTTTCTTTCTTTTTTTTTTTTTTTTTGCAGTACGCGGGCCTCTCACCGTTGCGGCCTCTCCCGCTGCAGAGCACAGGCTCCGGACGCACAGGCTCAGCGGCCATGGCTCATGGGCCCAGCCGCTCTGCGGCATGTGGGATCTTCCTGGACCGGGGCACGAGCCCGCGTCCCCTGCATCGGCAGGCGGACTCTCAACCACTGCGCCAGCAGGGAAGCCCGCCTCTTCCTTTCTTGACGCAAGTTAGAAGGTTCTATCTCATCAAACCGGAAAACAGGAAAATCTCTATGTCCTTGAGGAACCTGCTGATTCATTTTTATCAATCGTTATACATTAAAGTTCCAGTTAATAATATTTTTAGAAAAAAACACATGCTGCTGCTAAAAAGAATAACTTAAAAATAAAAAATAATAACCTGAAGATCACTGCAATACAACCTGCAAGTATGATCGATCCCTGATGCTCATGAGGAACATGTGAGAGCTTCAAGGATCTCCAAATGTATACATATCCAAAAGTCTTTATCCTGCGCTGCTGTTCTTCCTCCCAAGCTCCAATTCCCTGGCAGCATTTCATAAACATATAGTTTCTCTCTCAATGGACAATGTTCTCAAAAAAAAAAAAGGGACAGATATTGGATAGCGAGCCAGTGAGCCAGGCTGGGGGGCGGGACGGGCTCACTCACCAGCTCTGGGAGACTCCACACTCTTGGCAGATCCACCCAATTCAGAAGGATGCCCCCAAGTTACAAATCGCTGCTTCACACGTGCGTCCCATTTACTTTCTAATAGCTGAAATCACAATGTGTAATTTAAGAATGCCAAGGGTCTATGGAGCTTTGTTCCACAAAGGGCATACATCAAGTCGGCTACAAATCATGATCCCTTTAGCAAAGATCAGGCCTCTGAGGGAGCCATGGTGGTGGAAAGAGTCAGTAAGGTGAGCCTGAGCTATGAGGGGAAGGCAGGTAGGAAAGCTCCAGAATGTGCAGGCTTGACAGAGCGCCAAAGCCTCAGGACTGACTTGAGAAGGCAGAAAGGTGAAGTGGAGCTGTAAGTCCAGAAAAGGATGTGGATGCCATGAACTGGGTTGAATTGTCCAAGCAAAAACTTATGCTCAAGTCCCAACTCCTAACACCAGGGAAGGTAACTTGATTTGGAAGTAGGGTCATTGCAGATGTGCTCAAGTTAAGATGAGATCACACTGGAGTAGGATGGGCCCTAATCCAGTGACTGGTGTCCTTATAAAAAGAGGGAAATGTGGACACAGACATACAGAGAAGAGAACGCCATGTGACAACAGAAGCAGAAACTAGAGTGAGGTGTCTCCAAGTCAAGGGACGCCAGGGACTGCCCTCAACCAGCAGACGCCAGGAGAGAGGCGTGGAGAGAGTCTCCAGGCCTCCAGAAAGAGCCAACCCTGCCGACACTTTGATTTTGGACTTCTGGCCTCCAAAATGGTGAGAAGATAGATTGCAGTGGTTTTAAGCCACCCCGTGCGTGGCACTTTATGACAGGAGCCCTAGGAACATAATCCACGGGGTGAAATCAACTCACCTCCAAGCTGGCCAGGCCTGTTGCTTCCTAACCATTAATGGAACAAGGTCTAGTTTTCTCCAGGTACAGTCAAGGCTGTTCTCACTCACAAGCGTGTCAGGATGCATCTTCCAGCCTATCACTTAAATGATGATGTAGATCTATTTCCGCTACCAAAATCAGTGACTGGGGGTGAAAAAAAACTAGAGCCACTCGAATCCCCATGCTTTTATCAGACAGACACATTCATCTGGGTCTGTGAGCAAGATCTGCTCCCCAAACACACTTGAAGTACCAGAGAATAGGGGAAGAAGTCTAGCAGGAGATAAGCAAAAAGCGATGGACCAACTCACAGCCCACCACACAGGGCTGGGTTCCTCCAGACCCTGAGGCTCATGAACTTCACCTGGGTGCTCCCCGCACACCAGCAGTCGGGTGGATGCTGAGGACTCTGTGGGACAGGGAAACACCCACAGCGGGAAGTTCTGATAAAACTCTTCTGACACAGAACTTGTTCATGAGGCTGAAAAGGCAAGGCTCGAAAAGAAGCAGCAAAAAGCAGCAGCTGGAGGCTTGTGGGGAAGGAAGGGGTTTAAGCAGAACTTTGCAGCTGGAAGTGCATGAGCCACAGGATGTAAAGTCTAGAAGTTAAAGAATAAATAAACAAAAGAAAGAGGGATGTGTGTGTGTGTGTGTGTGTGTGTGTCTGTGTAAGAGAGAGAAGGAGAGAGGGGAGATGCAGATGTAATATTAAATACTTGAAAAGAGAAGGAATGAGCTTCCTTTTTGCAATAAAACCTAAATGACATGCTCAAGACAGCAGCCAATATAGGTTTTCCACCTCCCAAATGCACGGGATGGTCACCAGAGCAATAGGCTGGAGAGAGTACACATCTTTTCTGTCTGGTTCGAGTGTGTTGCCCGTGGATCCAGCAATGCTTTGCTTCAGCACAAATGCCCACAGTCTCCGGAGAGTTCAGCTCAGGCCAGAAGTACATTACCTTGGCTGATCATCGCCAGGACCCTTTGAAACAATGTCATTTTGTATAACTTTAAATGCAACTACCTTTTTCTCAGATATCTGGGTAGTCGGTAGTCATTTATTTGCATTTCCCTAATCATCTTATTGAGAATGAATTCATATTGTTAAGTCTGCTTGATTGTTTTCTTAATTAAAAAGCGTTGATTAAAATATTTTCATTAAAAACACACTGGCAGAGTTTTAAGTTATTTCAAAACATTTTATCCTTTGCTTTTCGGTTCCCAGTGCTGTCCCATCACTCTTTATGGTTCTAATTTTGACATCAAATCAAATTCAGGCAGACACATATACCAGCCAAGCACAGATGGAAGAGCCCTTTCAGTCACTGTTGATCTGGGCCAGATCCTAAAGAGTCCCCACTTTTTTTTTTTTTTTTTGCTGTACGCGGGCCTCTCACTGTTGTGGCCTCTCCCGTTGCGGAGCACAGGCTCCAGACGCGCAGGCCCAGCGGCCATGGCTCACGGGCCCAGCCGCTCCGCAGCATGTGGGATCTTCCCGGACCGGGGCACGAGCCCACGTCCCCTGCATCGGCAGGCGGACTCTCAACCACTGAGCCACCAGGGAAGCCCAAGAGTCCCCACATTAATAAGCTGGTCGCCTGCCAGGAAAGGAAAAGTAACCAAAGCAACGAGAAAATGGGAGTACCTAGTAGAGGGACAACATATGTAAGATGAGAGGAAAGTTTAACAAAGCAGAAAAGCACGATTATTTACTAAAAGTTTACCTTAGATGAAGATTAGGAGTTCCTTTCATTTATCTAATTAACAGAGAGCCATGAGGGATTTGATAAAATTGTGCTAAATTATTATAAAGGGGGAAAAGTAACAAATTAGAGTCTGCCTGGTATGAGTCTTCCTAGATTCTAAGATTTATAATCAAGTTAGAATAAAACTAAAAAATTTTGACTTGCCCTTTATTTGATTCAGCACCTAGATAGACTGTATATTTACTACTTAAATACCAGAGCATATGAATTTCAAATTCTATGTTAAAAGAGGAAAACAATACTCCTCCTCCAAGTTAGAATATATCTTTTGCTCTCTAAATACAAATAGAATATATTCATTTTTTGCTTACTACAGTAATGGCTAATTTCCATCTAGTTGTTTTTTGTTTTTGTTTTTGTTTTTGCGGTATGCGGGCCTCTCACTGCTGTGGCCTCTCCCGTTGCGGAGCACAGGCTCCGGACGCACAGGCTCAGCGGCCATGGCTCACGGGTCCAGCCGCTCCGCGGCATGTGGGATCTTCCCGGACCGGGGCACGAACCCGCGTCCCCTGCATCGGCAGGCGGACTCTCAACCACTGCGCCACCAGGAAAGCCCTCCATCTAGTTTTTAAAACTATAAGGTTAATTGTCATGAATTGTCAAAGAAGCTAAAATTAAATATATCTTAACACTTTCATTCCACGGGACAGCAATATCGTTTTTAAGGTTATTTCACATTGTTTGCTGTGGTTGACCTTTTGCATCCAAAAACCTCAGACTCTTCTCTATTTGAAAATCCTCATCCTAAAACAGGAAACGTTATCCTTTATGGACTGCTGTAGGGCTCCAGCACCAATCACGTGGTTAAATGGCTTGGGCAAATAATCAGAACAAAACAGAATCTGTCCACCTTCTGGTTTTATGAGTCTCCAGACAATAGAAGACACAGCAATGAAGAAGCATGTGTCCCTGCATCTAAACACTAAACTGCTACATCTAAGTAATAAAGATACATTAAAACAAGCCAAAAGACTTCACTCAGATGGGGAAACTCTGCCAATTAGTTGTATGGTGCGGTAAAATACAGGAGATACTTTTTTTCAGGATTAAGTGAAAATGTAATTAGGTTTGTTCTAAGAACTGGTTAACGTTTTTCTCTTGTGCTGTGTTTTCTCTTAAAACTGTTCCTTTTTAATATGATCCCCTGGCTCACATTAAACTGCAGATGCAAATTCAACAAACAGCTACAATGGTTTTCAAAGGGGGTGGGAGGTATGGAATATTTGCTTGTCTCACCATGTAAAGTTGAAACGTTTTTCTTTGATCATTGTCTCTGACCCCTGGAGAACATTACTATCTCCCTTTCTCACTTTATCTGTTTTCAAGCAGAAAAGAAAAAAAGTAAAACCAACCTCTTATTTGTATTCACTTGATATAAGAACACTGACTAAGCAAAATTATAGAATACTTATAAATGTTTAAAAGAAAAATTACCTTCAGAGCCCGAGCATAACAATTGTTTTCATTCTTCATATCTTTCCATCTTCTTTCCCACAATTAGTTTTAAGCATAATATAAATGCAACTTTATATTTTGCCTTTTTTATTTAAAATCATAAATATTTTCACAAATGTTCACAGCTATACTTGTTGTCTAACAGTGTACTAGATATTTTGGTTGCTTCCAGTGTTTGACTGTTATAGATGGGGCTGCAATTAATAGCTTCATGTTTATAGAACAGAAATGCTTAGCCAGAGACTGATGACCCTTTGGCAGGGTTGTCATCTCTGTCTGTGTGTGTTGGGATGTTACACTGCAAGAACTTTAATGGCTATTCAAAGATAAACTGAGGCCTATTAAAAGTGTTAAAGAGGGGCTTCCCTGGTGGCGCAGTGGTTAAGAATCTGCCTGCCAATGCAGGGGACACGGGTTCGAGCCCTGGTCCGGGAAGATCCCACATGCTGCAGAGCAACTAAGCCCGCAAGCCACAACTACTGAGCCCACGTGCCACAACTACTGAAGCCCATGCGCCTAAAGCCCGTGCTCCGCAACAAGAGAAGCCACGGCAATGAGAAGCCCGCGCATCGCAATGAAGAGTAGCCCCCACTCGCCGCAACCAGAGAAAAGCCCGCGCACAGCAACAAAGACCCAACGCAGCCAAAAATAAATAAATTTTTAAAAGAAAAAGAAATCTAAGCTCCTTTCCCAGTTTGTCAGATTTCTCCACAATATGTTACTACCTGATTTATTATTCCTGTTTATTTCTCTATAATTGCCCCCAATTCTTCTACCCCAGGAACCGAAATCAATGCATGAACTTTACATGGCCGGCTCCCTCCTCCTCTTGTTCACACCGTGCATTCACTTCAGCTGCTCTTCATTCGTCTATGCCTGTTCCAAAACCGGTCCATTTTCCTGGCCCAGGTCCCACTGCATCCTCCACAAAGCCTTCCAGATTATCACGGCCCAGTGACGGAACCCATCTTTGCCTAAATAAAGTATCCCTTGCTAGTGTAATTACTGCCTTTGATTTTACTTGTTATGGAATTATGTGTGGTTTGTCTAAAGAAACCACTAGCTCCTCTAAGACAGGCCCATGTTTATACTCCTTTGTATCTGGACTATACCTGGGACAAAGGGTGGAGGGAGGAGTGTATAGTATACGCAAAATTCCTCGCAGCACTTTCCTCAAGCATTTTTCTCATTGTTACCATTTAATGAACATAAGATGCTTTCAAGTATCTTTTAGGAAGGGTGTAGCTATCATAAAATGAGGTGGTGAAGATAACTCGGGTTTTGCCTGTTGTTCTTTTAATGCCTCACTTGCCATTATTATATGTAAAAAGCAAAACAGATAAGCTAATGTACATTAGCTGTTGCAATAAAATAAGTTTTTAAAAAGCACATGTGCTGTGTGCTTTATATGTTTTTTGTACCTTTTCGTTTTATATTTTCCTTGAGCAATAATATTCATCTCATGTATTTCACTTCCACTTATGGCTAATTACATATCCTGGTTCCTGTAATCCAAATAATGTTGCTAATATATTTTTTGTTTCTGATTCTCTGATAATTTTTAAAGAATTTTAGAGATTTTTATTGACCTAACAGCTCCTTGGTGTTCCACTTTAATAATAAATCCTCAGTTAGGGGCTTCATAAATGTCTAACTTCTTAGTTTTGTGATAGAATAGAAACTTCCAATTTAAAGGCTTTTAGTGTCATAATGGGGAAAACACACTGCATATCACTATTTACCTAAGGGCTACTAGGGGACCAAATCTCTGTATTACAGTAAGAATTTTGGAGGAAGTTTTTATTGTATTAAAGGCTATAACGCAAAAGATGCCGTAAGATTTCTTTCTGGTCTAGTTTTTTCCCAGAGTTGATGTTTGTAATCTATTATACGTGAGTACCTATAAACTCCATGAGAACAGGAGTCGTATTTCCTTGTTCAGTGTTTTATCTTGTTCAGTGTCCAACTTGGAGCCCGCTCATGGTAGGTGTGCAGTGAATATTTGTTGAGTCGCTGTCAGGCATTGGTAGGTGAGAGCCCGGAGGAGAGAGGAACAGGAAGGAGTGTGTGATTATCTGAAGCACCAGCTACTTGCATTTTACAGGAACCAATTACAAACTGTTTTGGCCATCACTGTCTAGAATGTACTTGTATAATTGTGTGAACTTTGAAAGCTGAATATCATATGTAAAATGACAAATCTTGAGCCTAAGCACCTAACAATTAACTGTGCAGAGGAGAAAACTCTGTGTGTGTGTGTGTGTGTGTGTGTGTGTGTCTTGTGTTTTTCATCACTAGCCAGAGAGGACTATATTTGTTTAGTATGAAGAAGTTTTATGATGTGCAAACTTTGCCCAGAGAGCAGAGTTAAAACCATGAAAGAGAAGCACCCTGAGAGCTGACCTGCTCTGTATAAGAAAGGAAGAAGAATGTGGATGAGTTGAAGAGAAAGATGAAAGGGAGAGGGAGAGAGGGAGAACTGGTCAACCTGTCGAGGCTGGAGGAAGTTTACATGAGAAATTCCAAACAGTGGGAAGGCTAAAAGGCTTTCTAAGTAATGTCTAATATTCAGCTTTAATCTCCATGCTTTCTGTGCCAGAAGCCTCCACATTCACCCCCAAGCCCTCCGTCATCTACTACAACAACAAAACTAGGGCCTCCCTGGTGGCGCAGCGGTTGAGAGTCCGCCTGCCGATGCAGGGGATACGGGTTCGTGCCCCGGTCTGGGAGGATCCCATATGCCGCGGAGCAGCTGGGCCCGTGAGCCATGGCCGCTGGGCCTGCGCGTCCGGAGCCTGTGCTCCGCAACGGGAGAGGCCACAACAGTGAGAGGCCCGCATACCGCAAAAAGAAAAAAAAAAAAAAAAAAAAACAACAACAAAACTGGCCTAACTTGGGGCTTGTATCCACATGGAAATGAAACATTGCATCCAGGAGGGCAGGGTCAAAAAATAAAACAAAGAATAAAGACAGAGGCCACGTTCTATGGGCAGCGGGGAAAGACTGAAGAACAAAGAGCCTGGGAGCCAGAGGGGTCTTGATATGAAACCTTCAGGACTTGGCAGAAAACTTGGGAAAGGCTGTTAACAAACTAAGATAGGGAGTCTCAGCTTGTTTATTAATATCACGAAGGCAGCAAGGTGACTTCAAATGACATCTGGGTTCCATTTCTTTGGCCCCCAGCTCTGAGGGCCTCCAAGTGTCACACACAGAGCCATGACGTTAGAAATGGAAGGTCAGCATCCCCTCATGCATATTATGAGGCCTGGACATTTAATACCAAAGTTTCTTTTGTCACCTCATGGAGTGTTTTGAAGTTCTGTGCAACTCTGAACAAATGTTTTCTGCTCCCCTTTTTATCCAGTTTGTTAGTGAATAAAATAGAAGGGCTTCTCCAGAGTCTTAGATCTTTCTATCATGATCCTCAATGTACTTAGCATTGACAATGGGCCAGACACTGTTCAAATTACAAGTAATGAACTAAAAACAGTGCTTGCTTAAATCCAGAGCAATAGTTCCAAAATCTGGCTTCTTTCAGAACTATCAGGTAAGTTTTATAAAAAGGAAGATTCACTTTGTTATAAAGCAGAAACTAACACACCATTGTAAAGCAATTATACTCCAATAAAGATGTTAAAAAAAAAAAAAAAGATCCCAAAGAACCCACTCTAGACCTACTATATCAATAATTTCCTTTATGACAACACAGATGGACCTTGAGGGCACTATGCTAAGTGTATTATGTCTGAGAGAGAAAGATAAATACTGTAAGATCTCACTTATATGTAGAATCTAAAAAACAAAACTAAAAAATAAACTAAAAAAAAAATCAATTTCACAGATACAGAGAACAGATTGGTGGTTGTCAGAAGAAGGCGCTGGGGTGCAAAATGGGGGAAGGGAGTCAAAAGGTACAAACTTCCAGTTATAAAATAAATAAGTCATGGGGATGTAATATACAGCAGGGTGACTATAGTTAATAATACTATATTGCATATATGAAAGTTGCTAAGTTAGTAAATCTTAAAAGATCTCTTCACAAGAAAAAGAAATTCTGTAACTATGTATGGGGATGAATGTTAACTAGACGTATTGTGGTGATAATTTCACAATACATACAAATATCGAATCATTATGTTGTACACCTAAAACTAATATAGTGTTGTATGTTAATTATACCTGAAAAAGGAATGACGGACTGAGACATGCCATAACATGAATGAACCTTGAAAACATTATGCCAAGTGAAAGAAGGCAATCACCAAAGGCCACATATTATGAGTCCACTTATATGGAGTATCCAGAACATATAGAGAAAGAAAGGAGATGAGTGGCTGCCAGGCTTGAGGGGAAGATGGATGGGAATACGGGGTTTCTGGGGATACAGGGTCTCTTTGGGGGCTGATGAAAAGGTTCTGAAATTAGACAGCAATGATTGCAGAACCTTGTGAATATACAAAAGCCACTGAATTGCTCATCTTAAAAGGGCAAATATTATGGCATGTGAACTATATCTCAATTCAAAATATATATTTAAAAAATTTTAACGGTATCACAAAAGAATAGTTCTGCCTATTGCATTACAAGGAGGAAAAAATTAAATGGGGGAAAGAAGGTTTTTGAATTATGAATTCCTGAATTTTTTTTTAGATTCACCAATTATTAATATTTAGCTTTATTTGCTTTGGCATTCACTGTCTCTCCATATATACATATTTTTTTCTCCTGAACCCCTTAAAGGTAAGGAGACATTGTGCCCTTTTCCCTGTAAATAGTGATTACTTCCTAAGAGCAAGAACATTTTCTTAGCAAACCACAGCACAGTGGTCTAAGTCAGAAATATAACATTGATACTGTTGACTGATCTACTGTCCATAGTCAAATTTTGCCACTTATTCCAGTAACATCCTTAATGGCTAATTTTTTCAGCCCAGGAACCAGTCTACAATCATGCGTTACACTTAGTTCTCATGTCACTTTGGTCTAAATATGAAATAATTCTTCAGTCTCTTTTGAACTCCTGAATTTTAAGGGAAAGGATTTTATCTTATCCATCAGTGTAAGGCCAGGAGCTATTATGCTTCTTAGCCTGTATACTACACCCTCTGCACAAGTTAAGATGTTTCCCATTATCAGGTAAGGAAAATTCAAACTCATCTAAATAATGAGGACTTATTGGCCCATTTGACTGAAAAGTGCAAATTTAGACTTCAGGTAAGGCTTGGTCATCAAGGATCCAATTTCTTTCTATATCTCATTTCTGCGCTTTGTACAACTTTGACCTCTGACCATATTTCTTCTTCCTCCTAAGATGGCACCTGGTAGTTTCTAGAGCTACAAGCTTCCTCATTTAAGTTCCTGGCAGCTTACTGAAAGTCCAGATGGTCTTTATCAGGCTGACTTAGGTCTTGCACCATAACAAAAGGAATCCCTGAATTCAGCAGGACAGTGTCAGAGAATAAAGGAAGGAGGCCCAGAGCAAGAAGCAAAGCTAAGTTCATTTTCTTCCTGAGAAGAAGAGAGCCTCTCACTCAGAAACCAACTAAAAGAAAAAGGGATAGACATGTAGGAATACAGAGGCATTTATTCCATATTAGCAGGGATTCTAGGCTTTGAGTGCTGATTATTTTAAGGAGGGAGGGAGGCTGAAAATTCCTCCTTTTGGTGGATAATTTTTTAAGTTTATGAGACAAAGTGCAGGCATGGTTTTCCAAGAGATCCCAAGTGAGATACTTGAGGCTCCATCCGGCTCTTGCAGCAGGCACTTTATGGGCAAGCATAGGGCTTGGCAATTATGTATTTTTTACAAAACAATGGTAAAATGGCATTTTTCACAGAACTAGAACAAAAAAATTCACAATTTGTATGGAAACACAAAAGACCCCGAATAGCCAAAGCAATCTTGAGAAAGAAAAACAGAGCTGGAGGAATCAGGCCCCCAGACTTCAGACTATACTACAAACCTGCAATAATCAAGACAGTATGGTACTGGCACAAAAACAGAAATACAGATCAGTGGAACAGGATAGAAAGCTCAGAGATAAACCCATGCACATATGGTCACCTTATCTATGATAAACGAGGCAAGAATATACAATGGAGAAAAGACAGCCTCTTCAATAAGTGGTGCTGGGAATACTGGACAGCTACATGTAAAAGAATGAAATTAGAATACTTCCTAACACCATACACAAAAATAAACTCAAAATGGATTAAAGACCTAAATGTAAGGCCAGACACTATTAAACTCTTAAGAGGAAAACATAGGCAGAACACTCTATGACATAAATCACAGCAAGATCCTTTTTGGCCCACCTCCTAGAGAAATGGAAATAAAAACAAAAATAAACAAATGGGACCTAATGAAACTTAAAAGCTTTTGCATAGCAAAGGAAACCATAAACAAGACGAAAAGACCACCCTCGGAATGGGAGAAAATATTTGCAAACGAAGTAACTGACAAAGGATTAATCTCCAAAATTTACAAGCAGCTCATGCAGCTCAATATCAAAAAAACAAACAACCCAATCCAAAAATGGGCAGAAGACCTAAATAGACATTTCTCCAAAGAAGATACACAGATCGCTAACAAACACATGAAAGGATGCTCAACATCACTAATCTAATTAGAGAAAGGCAAATCAAAACTACAATGAGGTATCACCTCACATTGGTCTGAATGGCCATCATCAAAAAATCTACAAACAACAAATGCTGGAGAGGGTGTGGAGAAAAGAGAACCCTCCTGCACTGTTGGTGGGAATGTAAATTGATACTGCCACTGTGGAGAACAGTATGGAGATTCCTTAAAAAACGAAAAATAGAACTAACATATGACCCAGCAATCCCACTACTGGGCATATACCCTGAGAAAACCATAATTCAAAAGAGTCATGTACCACAATGTTCATTGCAGCTCTATTTATAATAGCCAGGACATGGAAGCAACCTAAGTGTCCATCAACAGATGAACGGATAAAGAAGATATGGCACATATATACAATGGAATATTACTCAGCCATAAAAGGAAACGAAATTGAGTTATCTGCAGTGAGGTGGATGGACCTAGAGACTGTCACACAGAGTGAAGTAAGTCAGAAAGAGAAAAACAAATACCGTATGCTAACACATATATATGGAATCTAAAAAAAAAAAATGGTTCTGAAGAACCTAGGGGCAGGACAGGAATAAAGACGCAGACGTAGAGAATGGACTTGAGGACACAGGGAGGGCGAAGGGTAAGCTGGGTTGAAGCGAGAGAGTGGCATGGACATATATAGAGTACCAAATGTAAAATAGATAGCTAGTGGGAAGCAGCTGCATAGCACAGGGAGATCAGCTCTGTGCTTTGTGTCCCCCTAGAGGAGTGGGATAGGTAGGGTGGGAGGGAGACGCAAGAGGGAGGAGATATGGGGATATATGTATATGTATAGCTGAGTCACTTTGTTATACAGCAGAAACTAACACACCATCATAAAGGAATTATACTCCAATAAAGATGTTAAAAGAAAAAAAAAAAAAAAAAAACAATGGTAAGGAAATTCCCTGGCAGTCCAGTGGTAAGGACTCCATGCTTTCACTGCTGAGGGCTTGGGTTCCATCTCTGGTGGAGGAACTAAGATCCCTTGGCCAAAAACAAACAAACAAACAAACAAAAAATGGTAAGCACTTATTATTTGAAACCAGTGAGGGTCCATCCCTGGGTGTTGGGTGGGCTCAATACCACCAACGTGAATGAAGAGACGATTGTTGAAGAGGAAATCAGGTGCCCAGTACTCTCTGAATTCACTCACTGAATGAATAAGAAAGACAACAAGACAGTAAGGATGACCTTGACAGCTGTGCACAAAGGAAGACAAGTACACAAAGGTAGGACTGGGGTTGTGTAGGGATCCCTAGACCTCTTGGAGACGGTTTTCTGGACAAGAGACAACCAAAAAATGTGCCAATGTTACCTTAAGTAATTTATCCACTCAGGTTCCTCCCCACCCTTTCTACATTTACAGATTTGCAAGTTAAAAAAATTTATTGAAATGCCGTCAGGCAGTGAGATATTTCTTTATTTGCTAACGGGGGTAATTGGGAGTTTATTTTCATCAGATTCTTTGTGTTGGCAACAGCATAAGAAACCCCAGAGCAAGAGACTTTCTGAAGGAAAATTGCAGAGTAAATTCCAAATGACTGAAAGTTCACCAGCAAAAGGGGCATAAACAACCAACATTTTCTCTCTTCATTCTGTAAAGCTATCTTGCTTCCTGTTCCTAAAATGTTTCCAAATTTAAAACTGATTTCTCAATCATTGAATTTTTTAAAGCACGTGGGCAAACACATTGAGTTAACAAGTGTGTACTCAGATAGTAAGAGAAGGCCACTCAGCAAACTTCGGGATTCACGCTTCAGAGTCAAAGAGAATGTAGCCTGTCTCTGCTGTCCATTGGCTACGTGACCTGGAACACACTGCTTAAACTCTCTGTCTTGTCCCCTTAAAATAACTGGGACAATATCTCCCTAATAGGGTTGCACTGGAGACCGATGGAAATAATGCCCATAAACCACTTAGGCCAGTGCCTAGAAAAATCACTCAGTATTTGCTATGTTATAATTATCATAATTCATGGGAAATCTGTTCCAAACACCTGAAATGCAACTATTTACTTAAATGTTATTTAATATCCCTCATGTGACTCTAAAATGTAGACATCTGAGAAATGAGGTAGCGCTTTCCTCATCCATCAGTTGCAAAAACTGAGGATAGAAGACAACATACCAATAAATCTGTAGCAAAATCAAAATTTCCTCCTGTCAATCATCCGTACAAGTGAAAACGGCCAATGCACAGAGACATTAACCCTCAGAACCAGAAGAGGATGCATTGACTAACCCCGTGTTTATCTGATAGAACTACCCAGGCCTAGGCAGTCAAGTAGGGCAAAAATCGGCCAAATAACTATTTAATGATCTAATTAATTAAAATAGATCTCATGGCCTCCTCATAAAAGTAATAATAATAACAAGCTTATATATATGTATATATATATATGTGATATTTCCAGGTATTGTTCTAAGTACTTTCCATATATTGATTCATTTTCATATAGTGACTCTTTCCATATGTTGGCACAATACATGACTTTCCATATATTGACCCCATCTATTGACTCATGGTCTTCACGACAGCTCTGACAGACGGGGACACCGTGGAACTGAGCAGTGCAGCGACCAGCAGGGGCAAGGTTGGGATGCACACCCTGGCCACGTGCCTCAGTGTCTGCATCCTACCATTACACTCTATGCCCTACACAGCCCAATATGTGCGGCAGCCATATTTAAATTTTAAATTAACCTAATTATGCCAAGGGGGAGGGATGGATTGGGAGTTTGGAATTAGCAGATACAAACTATTATATATAGAATGGATAAACAACAAGGTCCTACTGTATACCACCGGGAACTATATTCAACATCCTCTGATACACTATAATGGAAAAGAACATGAAAAGGAATGTATTTATATGTATAACTGAATCACTGTGCTGTACAGCAGAAATTAACACAACATGTAAAACACCTATGCTTCAATAAAATAAATTTTTAAAAATAAATTAATTAATTAACCTAATTAAAATTAAATAATATTACAAATTCAGTTCTTCAATGGGGCTAGCCACAGTTCAAGTGCTCAACAGCCACACGTGGCTCATGGCTTCCATTGGACAGAGCAGATGGAGAACATTTCCATCATCACAGATACTTCTCTTACAGCCCTGTGCTCCTGACCATGACACTGCACTGCGGCGTGGACTCCAGCAGTCCGTCCGCTCTACCCACCCATCGTAATGGTTACACTTGAATTCAAAACATATTTAGGTTATCTCATTCTCTTATTGAGAAAACAGCTTACTCAGGGCCTACATTTCACACGGCTACTCAATATAACACATCCAAGGGTGCAAAGCAACCTTCTGAGACAATAATTTTGCATCCGTGTAATCCAAAACTTAAGCTCAGATAGGACTCAAGAAAAACAAGTCACACGCAGAGGGTGAGGTGGAGTGCTGTTGCTGCGAATCTTGCAGTGGAATCACATTGCACCATGTCTGTACTTGTCTGTTCCTAACCGAAGTCAAGAGCCCCCAAAGCAGAAATGACTGATGACCATCAGTTGTTTTCCATCAACATCTTTTCTTTCTACTCTTCTTTCCTTCTCTCATCCTCCTACTTCATTTCTGCTTTTCTTCTAACTCCCTCTGAAAGTACCACAGTCTTTTCAGGATCCAAGTCTTTCACAATGTATTATGAGAATTAGGGAATGTGTTCTTCCTTTAAAACCCCTCCTCCTTCTCTTTCTCCACCTCCTCTTCTTGCTTTTCACTGATAGCAGCTGCCATAACAGCGAACCTATTATATGCCAGAGCACTGTGCAATGCACCTTATTCTATTATCTCATTTAACCTCAGAACAGCCTCATCTGGTAGGATTACAAAATCTATTTACAGAGAGAAAACCAAGGTGTAACCTACCCAGGCCGCATAATAAGAGGTGAAGTCTGGATGTGGATTCAGGTCTGCATGCCTCCAAGGATTGTGCTCTTTATTGATGTAGTAGGCTGTCCTCGGCATCCTCAAAACAGGATCACCTGGAATAGTGGAAAGAGCTTTTTACTAAGGGAATAAAAAAACCTTGGTTTTGAGCCTATTCCAGAATAAATTCAACTGTTATTGTGGGGAAATTACTTAATGTCTCTGGATTTCAGTTTCTTATTTGTCAGATGAGGAGCTGAGGGAGAGGATTTTTGAAGCCCCTTCCAGCTCAAAACTAGAATCCTATTCTACCGATATAAATATATTTTAATTTTTCTCCTAAGTATATGACTTTTACCACATTTTAACTGATGACAACTAGTATTTACTGGTTGTCACTATGCGCCAGGCATTTTACACACAGTATCTCATTTCATCTTTATCACAACCTTGAGAGGTAATTTCATTGTGGATTAAATTAATTCCATGGTACAGAAATTGAGACTCAGGGCAGCTAAGTAACTTGCCCCAACTATGAAGGATGGAGGCTGAACCCAAACTC
This sequence comes from Mesoplodon mirus, assembly GCF_964341445.2. Lineage (NCBI taxonomy): Eukaryota > Metazoa > Chordata > Mammalia > Artiodactyla > Ziphiidae > Mesoplodon > Mesoplodon mirus. The sequence continues at coordinate 82,563,067 of NC_138989.1, read as the reverse complement.
AAGGCATCTGGCTCTGTACTCAAAGGCTGCACTGACTCTCAGTTGTACGCACAAGTCCTCCCCTGGCCATATGCTAGACTTTTCACAGCACACAGATATCTAGCAGTAGAGAATAAGAGTACAGAAATATATTAACTCTCCAGACAAAATTCAGAACAGAGGAAAAACCAAGCAAACATATTTTGATGACAAGCCTCTTACCAGTCTGTGATGCAGGAGGCATATTCAACTTTTACCTGCCTCATTCCTCCTACAGAATAAACTTTCATTTGTGAATTAAGCTGACTTTCATGGAATCTTCAAAAAAATCATATGAAGAACACTGTACTAGCTCCATTAAGCTTAAAATCTCATATAGTTTTTTAAAATTGGCATTTCTCCCCACACGTTTAATAATAATCTTTTTTCAGTGTGGGTAAATCCTGGCTCAATAATACTATCGAGGGCTTCCCTGGTGGCGCAGTGGTTGAGAGTCTGCCTGCCGATGCAGGGGACACGGGTTTGTGCCCCGGTCCGGGAAGATCCCACATGCCGCGGAGCGGCTGGGCCCGTGAGCCATGGCCGCTGAGCCTGCGCGTCCGGAGCCTGTGCTCCGCAGCGGGAGAGGCCACAACAGTGAGAGGCCCGGGTACTGCAAAAGATAATAATAATAATAATACTATCGACAAATGAACCTGTAGCACTCTAACTGCCTAAAGTTGGTGGACACTAAAAGCCTCATACGGGATCTGAGCCCCTCCCATGTTTGGGAAAAAACAGTGGTTTATAAGGGCAATTAAGACATTTCTGGAACCATCGCTCAACATTCTCTTGGGACTAGGATCTCTACTCACCTAAGTATGTAAGGCTATAAACTGTTTTCTTTTTAGCTTAATCAAATGTGTCATAGGAAAATCCCTCTTGTGGAGCAAATATATGGATAGATATGTGATGAAGCAAATATAGTAACATTTTAATTATGGAATCTAGGTGGTGGCAATATGGACACGTACCGTACAACTCTTTCAACTTTTATATTTGAAAATTTTACAATTAAATGTGGGGAGAAAAGTCCCTCTTATAAAATATGTATTGTATATTCTACAAATACTTATTGACTCCCTACTGTATACCAGGCACTGGTATATGCTGAACAAGAGGCTTAGGGTTTAATGCAACAGTCCTGCAGCACTGGCTTAGGCTAGACTTGGAGCCCAAAGCCAAGGACCAGATATTCTTTCAGTTGAAACAGGAAAACCCCCATGGCCTACCCAGCCTGAGAAGGCCCCAGTTATGTGCCTGCTGACTGTGACCCAATCAAAGACTGTCACATACATTTGCAAGTCAATCAGAAAACTCCTGGCCCACAGCACACTCCTACCACCTCCATACCACTTCCCCAAATCCCACCCTAAAGGGAAAAAAATCCCTCCCAAATTGGACATGGACCAAAAGCTGTTTGAATTTCCTCCTTTTGCTCTATAAAACTATCCTTTCAAATCCCTTTGTGTCTCCAGCAAAAGGAGTGAAATAATAGCTGACTCCCTCACTACAGGAAACTCTGAATAAACAGACTTTGATGAAGTCTACAGTGGTCTTCAACCATTTGATAGTCCTCAACTACCATCATCGATATGCTTCGTTAAAATCAGTTGTGACAACCCTCTAAAAACCCATAGGGCACCCGTATTTGTTTCCCCCTGTGTTTCCACTCTCCTTGGATTGCAGTCTGCTGTTAAGAGAGATGGTGACATAGTTACAGGTCACTTGCCCAGAGTGGCACATAACCCAAGGTAACTCCTTGAGAGCCTGTCACTTGAGAAGGTCATCTGCCTCTTGGGGAAACTTGTTGAAAATAGCTGAGTATTCATCAGTGTGCTCCTAAATGCTTTGCCCTCCCCAAAGTAAAGCATAAGGAAGTGTCAACACTGAGGGCTGCCTGTGGGCTGCATATTTACTTTGTGAAACAGTGGCTTGAATAATCATGACTGAGTCACTCTAGGAGACTCAATAAAAAGCATGGCATTGGTCCACATGTTTTGATTCAATATCTCCCATCCCATCTGACCAAACACTCAAATAACTCACTCCTGATGTCTCTTCTCATGATTTCAAACCAAAGTGATTAAGCTCTCCTCCTTGAAACGCTCACAGTTATAAGCCCTGGAAAGAAGGCATGAAGGAAAGGAAGACAGGGAGGGAGGGAGGGAGGAAGGAAAGAAGGAAGAAGATAGCCCTGTTTTACCATCTCTCCGAACATGGAGAGGAATATGATCAAAGTTCCTTGCAAGGATATATCCTCAACATTTTAATTTTAAAGATGCCAGTCACAAGGGCAAATAACACCATTTGTTTCTTTCTGTTTTATACTGCATCACATTTTTCAGAATTATTGCTGTGCTTCATAAATAGTTCCCCTCCAAATTTTTTGAGAGACTTACTATCGCTCACTTCTGAATCAACAAAGCCTAACGCAAAAGGGAAGACCTAGCAGTGTAATACCCAGTCAGTGCAATAGTCCTTTTTGTCATTTTATCCAATAGGATTCTGGAGTTTCACTGTTAGTATGATAGTTTGAAATCTGATAGGAGCCATCCACCTAAGACAATCAACACCCTTCGGACACGCTCTTCAGAACTGGCTGACTTGTGAAATGATGTGTGTGTGTCTGTAGATGTCTTCACAAAGAACTAGGTGAGGTCCTCTGAGATTCCTACAGGTGGGAAATTAGAAAAGTGACTTCTAGATTCTTCTAAAGAGGTTTCTATTAGTATAATGTTCTGATTAGTATCATGGCTGCAAAAGGCTAACCCCATGAGTCCATCGGCTTGGAACGCCTGTCACACTTTAGGTCCCTAGGGAAAGATCCCCACTTATGATGCAGTCAGGCTGTGCATGCAGCAGCCTCCGGCTCCGTTTAAATACACTGTTGACCTACTGCCTGACACTGGTGGCAGCGTTCCCACAGACCCAGCTGGCCAGCCAGGTCAGCACAGCACAAAATGAGCCACCTTGGGACCCAGCAGCTGCTCCTCAGCCTTTAGCTCAGATCCTCTGCAGGTCGGGCAGGGTTGAGGGGGCCCTGGTTCCAAAGGGGAGGCCAGGTGCCCAGGCGCCATACAGGGGGCCCAGAAGTGACCGGATGAGGCCCAGACCCATCTGACAACTGAATGAATTTGCCCCTCCAAGATTCACTTTATCATCCAAATGAACCTTCACTTCCTCACCAAAATTGGGAATATATGTAAAACGACACACATAAAACTAGAAAACAAACTTCCACTCTGCACAGAAGTAAACACGCATAGGAAGGCTACTATTGCTTACTTGAAAAAGAAAAGAAAATGGTAGCTTCATTTTTGACATCTAATCGTTTCGACTTACGTTAGCTATGGCAATAGAGATTGAGAATAATGACCAACAAACGAAACACAGATACCATAACCTGCCTGACTCTGATGGGTGTGGTGTCCACCGCGAGTTGCTGAGGCAATATCACTTCCCTGTTTCATCCTCATTTAGAGAATTTCAATTCTGACAGGAATGGCACTGGGCCCAGAGAACAAAACAGTCATCAGACCCTATTGCAGCTGAAGGTCACTGTGGGACACAGTTCAGGGCAAGAAGATGTACATTTACTAGGGTGTCTGGAAATGTTCCAAGTCCTGATCTAGCCACTTATTCTTCCTCATTCATCTTCCTTCTTTGTTTCTGGAATGCTAACATGATTCTTAGATGCTCAGCCATTATGCATGAAGGACAGTGAAGTAAAAGGGTGAAATGAGCCCGGCCGCAGAACAGCTGCACTGGACCCTGAAATGACCACCTCCATACTTTTTGCAAGAAAAATGAAACTCCTTATTTGTTTAAGCAGTATCAAAGTTCCTGCCCCTCTCAGCTAAATCTATCCCAAGTAAAGAGTGTGGATCAAGAAACACCAACATTTCCCAAAATTCTTTGGGTTTTATTCACACCAAGTGGTTCTCTTTATTTTCAGATCAAGGAGATCACCTTCAGAAAGATGTGCTCATTGTCTCCAACCTGACCTCACTAGGAGGAAGACAGGTTTGGGGTCCTGGCATTTTGGCAATTAAGGTGAAACTAAAGGAGAGTCCAACTCCATCACACTTCTCTTCCAAGGTGAGCTACTGAAGTCAATATTTTATTGAATACAATAAAAACAAAGAGAAATGTCCAGGATAATGATGCCCATGTATGTTTCCTACATTCCTATCAATGGGAAGCTATTCTAGAATTAACACATAGAGTTGACTGTATTGTATACTGCCTAACGACAAGGTCATCCTATGCATTCTCCGACTATTTAGGGCAAACAAAATACAAATTTCAATGTAAAAGTATGGAATTCAGAGAAACAATGATTTAAAAGGAGAGAGCCATGAATTTCAGATGAATTCCAGCTGTCAGTAGATATATATCAAACATGTTTTGGACAGAAAACTTATTGTGCTGGTACCTTTGGTCATTCAGAGCCTAGAAATGAAATTGTTCACGCTTAGTTCCTAGATTTCAAACTGCTACCCCTTTAATTGTTCATCCTCATTTATAAAATCAGTAGGATTAATGGTCATCTGTCTCCTTCCAAGGCAGTTATGAGAAACAGATCAATGCCAGTACAACTTTCCCCCTCAATTCTTCAGCTTGCACAGATTTGTGGTGCTTTACTAGGTAAACTTCAAAGTGATTTAAATGGACCTGTTCCATCCACTCATGTACAGGAGCCGATTACCTTTCAAAAATACTGTAACAAAGTTCGGAACCCCATTCTTCCATGCTCGATGGGAAGTGTCAGCTGCCTCGGTGTTAAGTTTGTCAGAGTCCATTTCCAAGAGTGAGGGAGGCTGTTGGCAGACACTGCTGTCCGTAAATGGAGTAGAAGGGAAAGAAAGAAAAGGAGCTTGTTAGTTGCAACACACACTTTGGTTGGCGATTCCTCATCCTTTCTCCTTGCCCACCTCCTAATGTAGATGCTAAAAAAGCGAGATCCTTCCTTTTCTAGCCACTTTTGTAGCTCAGAGAGGCCATGAGACTCCCTTCTGCCCAAAGAGATGTAAGGTAGAGGGACTTCTGGGAAAGACTTTTGTTCCTGGATAAAAGGAAACAGGTACGTGAGAGGAGCTGCCTCTTGCCACCTTGACAGCTCTCCTCCTCCTGCCCTCATACACGGCCACATAAAGACTTGCTGTCTGTAGGTGTGGCAATCACCTGGTGACCATGAAGCCTGACACCTAAGGATAAAAACTTAATAGGCTACAGATGTTGAAGCATAGGAAAGAAAGAACATGGGACCCCCATGATACTAAGTCACAAACCAATCTGGAAACACCTCCCTCTAAATATTTTATTAAGTTTGCAATAAATGTCCTTTTTTAATAGGACACCTAAAAGAACAATACTGACTCGGATTCAGCATTGGGACCTACAAAATTATAGGGGTTCTAAAAACATAACACAAAAATAACTCAAGAACTGGCAACAGTTACGGCCGAATCCATGAATAATCAATTTAAACAGCTTGTTAGTTCATGGAAATATTTACCTGGTAGAGGAAGAACCAGCTGGAACAATTCCAGGGTTCCTGAGCCTCCATGGCAATTTAGAATGAGTGCCAGACTTCTCTGGAAGGAATTTCACCACTCCCTCTTCATTGACAACGTGCTTATTTACCCTACAGGCACAGGTATAAAGATCAAGGAAATCATGAGAATCATTTCTTAGATTTATATAGCAAATTATCTCTTGATAATTTTGTTTTTAATAATAATTAATCTTTGCAATATCCTTGTGTGGGGGAGAAGGGATAAAGAATAATTACTGCCATTTTAGAGGGAAAAGATACAAAGAACAGGAAGTTAAGTGATCACCCATACATCACAGTCAACATGTAGCCCCACGTAAAGACAGCCAGTAGGCCAGCAGAGATTAGATTCCAGTTATCTTAAATCCCAGGCCTCTGTCCCTCAGGCACTCTTTCCTGATGACAGCAGATGATCCAAATGAATCACTCAGTTCCTTACACCTCCCAGAAACTAGGACAGGATTCAGAGGGGACACAGACAAAAAGGCAAGTCAAACCAGCTCATTGAAATCATTGTAATTAAGGCACCATAGTCATTTTTTGTCTCCTAATCATTTGGAATAAAAAAAAGAAAAAACAATATAAGGAAAGCACTGATACAAAGTAATGCTTAAAAGTCACAGATATTTGCAAATATTGTCTACAAAATAAGCAAAAATAGAGCAACTAGTAGTAGCAGAGAGGGAAGAGATAGTTTAGATATATATTAAGCACTATTTGAGAGGTAACTGAGGTTAAGTGAGCATTGTGTTTTCATGTGTTAATAAGGCATGCCACAACTCTTTCAAAATAATGTGAGGTGGCTGGGAATAAAGTCTACATGAACCATAGGGCCTTCAGAATATCAATAGTACTGCCTGAGTGCAAACCCTTGCCTTGTCACATACTAGCCACGTGATTTAACTGCTCACTGCCTTAAGCTAACTGATCGAGTTTACTGTGGGAGCAGTAAGAGCACCAACCTCAAAGCATTCTTACCTCATCTAAGTTAATTTATCTGAGGAAGCTCAGAGAACACCAAGCAGGATAAATGCCAAAAAAACTACACCTAGGTATATCATTTTCAAATTACAGAAAATCACAGATTAAGAAAAACCAAGGAAGTCCTGAAAGCAGCCAGAAGGGAAAAACACCTCACCTACAGGGAAACAAAGATAAGAATTACATCTAACTTCTCCTCAGAAACCATGCAAACAAGGAGAAAGTGGAGTGAAATATTTAAAGGGTTTAGAGGAAAAAACCTCACCAACCCAGAATTCTGTACCCTATGAAATTATCCTTTAAAAGTAAAGGAGAAACAAAGTACTTCTCAGACAAACAGATATTGAGAGAATTTGTTGTCAGCAGACTATCCTTATAAGAAATGTTAAAAGAAGTTCTTTAGAGAGAAGGAATATGATATAGGTCAAAAACTTGTACCTACATAAAGAAAGGAAGAGCATGGAAGAAGGAAGAACTGGCTGTTTTGTCACAGTTGCTTAGACTGATTCATGAAACTTTTAAGAGGAATTTTCAAGGTGAATTAATGTGCCACTCAAGATCAGTCTTACGTCTTTAGGTTCGATTATTTTAATGCTGGTGATAATCACATGCATGAGCCTCCCTACCGTGATCCAGCAGGTCTGGGGTGAGGTCTGGCCATGGGACTTACAGCTCCCCAGGTAACTGTGCTGTGCAGCCAGAGCTGGGGGCCATGGCCCTCAACCATTTTTGGAAACTGGCAGGACCTACATGCCATCTTAGGCAGTAAACCTTACCCAGATCTTTGCAACACCAAAGGCTGTTCCCAACTTCTAGGGGCTGCCCATATTCCTAGAGTCATGGCCCCCTCCCTTCATCTTCAAAGCCAGAAATGATTGGTCAGGCCCCTCTCATGTCTTGCATCTCTCCCACATCCACTGTGGTCACATCTCTCTCCCTCTCTCTCTTTCTCTCTCCTCCCTCTGACTTCAGCCAGGAACAGTTCTCTGTTGTCAGAGGTTCATATGATTAGACTGGATCCACTTAGATAATCAAGGATAATGTCCCAATCTCAAAACCCTTAATTGAAACACATCTGCAGGGACTTCCCTGGTGGTCCAGTGGGTAAGACTCCATGCTCCCAAAGCAGGGGGCCCGGGTTCGATCCCTGGTCGGGGAACCAGATCCTGCATGCATGCCGCAACTAAGAGTTGCATACCACAACTAAGAAGTCTGCACTTGCAACTAAAGATCCCGCATGTTGCAATGAAGATCCCACGTGCCGCAACTAAGACTAGGTACAACCTAAATAAATAAATAAATAAATAAATAAATAAATAAATAAATAAATAAACAGAGCTTTCCCCAAAGCATAAAAAAAAAAGGAAGAAAGAAAAGAAAAGAAACACATCTGGAAAGTCCCTCTTGTCATGTTACTTAACATATTCACATGTCCTGGGGATTCGGACCTGGACATCTTTGGGGCATCTACCTATCACACTCACTACTCCCCATCCCAATTCCAAAGTCTTTTTAAAATTATTTTACTAGTGTATATTATTATTTCTGAATTTCTTGTTTGAGCCTTAACAGATAAAGATTTCACTCTTTTATGTGCCCAAACATTCACATACATACACCCTCCTCCTATCCCCATTCTACAAATTTCCCAATTAGTTAACCAAATATTCTCTCCAATTTTTGGTTAAGTCATTATCCAGGTGTTTACATTATTATAAGCATGCAAATATTTTTATAACTAAAATAGATATTATGCTATGATTACTTTTTCTTTTTTACATATATGTCATTTCTTTCATTCACTTAATTTTCCATGTATCAATCATCTTTGAGGTTCTCATCAAAATTGGGAATCATTTCTCAGTACATTCAAACACAGCAGAAAATCTAGTAATTTTTTTTCTTTTCTTGAAAATACCTCTCCTTGCCCTTATGCCCTTTCATTTAAACTTAGATTGATTGTTCTCGAATCTATTATAGCTAATGACCTGGAGATATTCTTTTGGTATCACTTCCAGGATTCCCTTCACATTTCTCTTATGTTGATGATTAACTGTCCCTTTTACTCCCTCTTTTTTGTTGGAGCACATGCTCCAGTACCTCTCTGAGAAAAGGTGCATGATTTTGTTTAGCTTGCATGTCTTAAAATATTTTTATTCTACCCTCATATTTATTTAGTGTTTGCACTCTATATAGTATACTGGGTTGTAAATCTTCCTCCCTGTCTCCAAAATGACATTGAGATTTGAGAGACAATCATGTGGAGAGTGGTCTATATGGCATCTTGTAGTTATGGAGTAACAGAGAAGGACAGTTTTGAAGGAGTTACCCAGAATGACACCTCCACCACAGCATGCTCTCAAGATCAGTTTTAGAAAACAACAGACATAGTACTTGACAATCTGGGAAATGACTCCCTGAAATATCTATGCTTCCATATTTTAAAATAGTTTTCATGTACTTAACCTCTAGACTTTTATATACTTAACCCCATTTGAGGACTACTGTTTTAAAGAATTAACTCTTTCTGGAAATGTGGGACCCAAAATGTAGGGAGAAATAAAAACCCTAGCTTTCTCTCTCCTTATTTTTTACTTTTCACCCTTTATTTACTTTTTATAGAAACAAAGAGCTTTAGCTATTTCTTTCTCCTGTAACACCTCCTGCTTCCACCTAATAGAACAGTAGGAAAAGTGGTTCAATGGCCTCTTTGTGATTCTGATGTTCAATAACCTAAATTTCTCTAGATTCTAGAATACTCAAATATAATCATCAATGATTACAATTTTCCTTTCTTATTTTTCATTTTAAAATTTATGTTGGAAACATATATGGTCCTGTTTGCAAGATATGAAATTTTAAGATTTATATGTACATTATAGATAGAAAAGATTCATGATATTTAAGGATTTTAAGATAAAGATGATTTTAAGGATTCAAGATAATGAAGAAAAGAAAGACTACAATAATTTTCTAATCACCCTTCTCTTTATTGTGAACAATTTTGGCATACATGTCTACTAAAGAAAATTATTATTAATTTTAGTAAAATTTTAATGAAAGTCATCATGTCCTACATGCTGAATATTATGGCAATGTTATAACCTTAATTTCTGGGTTTTTATAATCTCTTTGTGGAGCCCAGACAGCTATACAGAGAACAGTTAAGCAGTCTATGATTAATTGCTAAAATAAGAGCTATGAACATATAATATCTGATTCAGTATGATGTAAGACCTAGACTATTAGGAAATTTGCTCCAGAACTTTATGCTGTAATTTATTTAGATGAAAAAAAAATTTACTAATCTGTAAATTGCTGAGAAATGCAACTGAAAAATTTATACTAAAATTCAAACAGATTACCTTAATATATATTCAACCTCTGGGTCTAAGCATATTCATTTCTACCACAAGCTCTGAATAGGAACAAACATTATGATACTAAAACTGAATTTTTAGCCTAAGGCTAACATGGAAATGAAAACTGAGAAACATAAGTACAGTACATTTATTTCTTTTACCCAGAGTTTTACTAAGAGTTTTGAGTTATTTGAACATTTAGACCTCTTACACTTCAACTTCCTCTGAAAACAATAGAAATATATTCCCACCCTGTTACAGTTTTATCACCCAGTTCCTATAGAGAAATCCTTTCAACTGAAGCAGTTTAACAAAAAGGTTAAATCCAAGATGCTATCAATTAATGATGAAGGTTAGCAATTTAGTAGTTGATAAATGTTACATCTTTAATGTACTTAGATGAACTCTTTCGTACCCTTGAGCTAATAACTCATATTAATTAAATTATTAATTTAGTTAAACACAGAATTAACATTTAATCTTCTCATCCCACGGCAAATGTATCTTCCCATCACATGGCAAATGCACATAGCTTGAAAAGGCACAAATGAATAGAAATAATATAAATGTGTAAGTATTTCAATATGTAAAGAGGAAAAAAAATCAATATCTGGTTCAAATTGTTCTAAAAACTCAAGTTCAGACTTCCCTTTCTAGTTGGCATTTGCCAAATTTCTGGATTCCACCAATTGTCTTTAAGTTCTAAACAGTGAAAAACTACTTCCTCAGAAGCAGACCAAAAAAAGAAAGAAAATGAAATCACTTTTAAAGCAATCAAGACCAACCATCAACCATCATTACTGGGGAAATAAGTAGTCAGGATTTGAGTGAGACCTTTAAGGGATAAATATAAACTTCTACATACCACGCCTTAGCTATGCTTCTCAACTGAAGGCTCTAAAAATTACATGGTTTCCAATAAATGAATTACATTCGTATTTTTTCCATAATCAAAGGATATAGATCAAAGTTTGGTTTCTCAACCTTGTTACTTCTTGAAGAAGCATTCTCATGTGAAAATGCATCGCCTGAAATCAAGAAACCAGTTCAGAAAGTGATCAAAGCCGTGAAAAAATCATTTTGAAAGTTACTGAGGGACATACAAATACACTTTATCGAGAGCCCCGAGGTCACAGCAGAGAAAAGTATTGATGTATATTTTTGCCTTGTGCTTTGTCATATTTTTTTCATTAAAATGGCTTCGCTTGGAGACCTATAAGGAAAGGCAGTGCTGTACCAAAAGAAGAAAAAGAGGGTGTAGATTTTAACCTTTCATGGAATCATTTCAGAAACTGAGATTTCCTTTTATGTTTAATCTTTTCACATGGAGGAAATATTTTTAAAATGAATCTCTACCTCTCCCCCAAAATCAATTCTCATTTTCAAAAGGGAATTTTGTTAGATAATGTACATCATGCACAAGTCAATACAGAATGAATAAAAATGCTGTTTCTGGAAAGGCAAAAAGGCTGAGTTAGGGTTAGAAGACACCAGGGATGGGGGTGGCAAGAGCAGAGTAAAAGCAAATTAATCCCAGGATGTTTTCCATCCAGAGCAAATTCATCTACTGACGATGAAAGGCGGAAAAAGTTCTCTTGGTTATGGATTGGGTTTGTCTAGAACTTTTAAACAACCAAAAACACCATTATAGGTCATATAGGTCACGAGAACTATCATTATAACCAAATATCTAACTAAATGGGAAAGAAATTAATTTCTGCCAGTTAGGCAATACTAAGTTCTTAACCTTGTTATAATAAAAGCTGTCCCTTTAAACAGTTCAGTAAGACAAAGACTTTTCTTTATTTCCATAGATGGGTCAAAAGGTGCATGCAATACCTGATGTTCTATGGAGTAAATGCTTTGGGCACAGCAGAGTCTTCATACCATGGCACACTATTTGTTAGGAAAAAAAAGAAAATGAGAAATGTAGGGAATGCAGGAAATTTCATGCCCAGGGAATCTTGTATCTACTCTGCAATTCATATATCTGAAAATTATTAACTATCAATGGGCTTCCCAGGTGGCACACTGGTTAAAAATCCACCTGCCAATGCAGGGGACACGGGTTCGAGCCCTGGTCTGGGAAGATCCCACATGCCATGAAGCAACTAAGTCTGTGTGCCACAACTACTGAGCCTGCGCTCTAAAGCCCAAAAGCCACAACTACTGAAGCCCATGTGCCACAACTACTGAAGCCCACGCACCTAGAGCCCATGCTCTGCAACAAGAGAAGCCACCACAATGAGAAGTCCGTGTACCACATCGAAGAGTAGCCCCCGCTCATCGCAACTAGAGAAAGCCTGCGCGCAGCAATGAAGACCCAATGCAGCAAAAAATAAATAAATAAATTTATTTTAAAAAAATTATTAGCTATCAAAAGATTAAAGTTATTTTTAATTAAGATACTTTAGAATTTTTAAAGTGTTTTAGATTAGGCAATATTTATTAAAGTTAAAATGTAGCAAAACCAGTAGTAAGATTCTGATAACCTCCTCTCTGTTCTCATCTTAATGAGGTGACTTTATTCTGAGAGGATTTTCACATTTTCTTTGATCTCTATCAAAACTCAGTGTAGCTGAAAGCAACCTAAGTATCCATTGACAGATGAATGGATAAAGAAGATGTGGCACATATATACAATGGAATATTACTCAGCCGTAAAAAGAAATGACATTGAGTTAAAAGAAATGAAATTGAGTTACCTGCAGTGAGGTGGATGGACCTAGAGTCTGTCATACAGAGTGAAGTAAGTCAGAAAGAGAAAAACACATACCATATGCCAACACATATATATGGAATCTAAAAAAAAAAAAGGTTCGGACGAACCTAGGGGCAGGACAGGAATAAAGATGCAGATGTAGAAAGTGGACTTGAGGACACGGGGAGGGGGAAGGGTAAGCTGGGACGAAGTGAGAGAGTGACATGGGCATACATACACTACCAAATGTAAAATAGATAGCTAGTGGGAAGCAGCTGCATCGCACGGGGAGATCAGCTCGGTGCTTTGTGACCACCTAGACAGGTGGGATAGGGAAGGGGGGAGGGAGACGCAAGAGGGAGGGGATATGGGGATATATGTATACATATAGCTGATTCACTTTGTTATACAGCAGAAACTAACACACTGTAAAGCAATTATACTCCAATAAAGATGTTTAAAAAAAAAAACCACCTCAGTGTAGGGACTTCCCTGGTGGTCCAGTGGTTAAGACTCCACACACCCAATGCAGGGGGCCTGGGTTCAGTCCCTGGTCAGGGAACTAGATCCCACATGCTGCAGCAAAGATCCCGCATGCCACAACTGAGACCCGGCGCAGCCTAATAAATAAATGATGGGCTTAACAATAACCTGGAGATTGCAGATGTAAGGATTAATTAATTTAAAGCTCCATCAAGAGAAATTATACAATCTGAAGCACTGAGAGAAATATGGTTGAGCAAATAAAGAGCCTCAATGATATTTCGGAAAATATCAAGCAGTCTAACACACATGAAATTGGAATCCTACAGGGAGAGGACAGCAAGAAAGGGACAGAAAGTATTTAAATAAATAATTTAACAAAAATTTCCTAAAGTTGGTGAAAAACATGACTTAGAGATCCAAGAAGCACAATAAATCCTGAGCAGGATAAATACAAAGAGAAACAGACAACTCAGTACCTCGTAATCAGACTACAGAAAAATAAAGATACAGAGAAAAATCAAAAAGATAAAATAAAAAATAATAAAGAGAAAGAGAAAAATCTTAAAAGCTGCTGGGGGTGAGAGGATTACACAAAATTGACAGAGGATCAATAATACAAATGACGGCTAATTTCTCATCAGCAACACTGGGGCCCTGAAGACAATGGAATGGTATTTTTAAAGTGCATAAGGAGAAAAATACAGTCAGCCCAGAATTCTATATCTAGTGGAAATATCTTTCAAAAAAGGGGTAAAATAAAGGTATTTCAGTTAAACAAAAAATGAGAGAATTAATTGCTCTCAGACTTGCACTATGAGAAACAGTAAAATTCATTTAAATAGAATTTAGCTACTTTCAGTTTCACCTAATTATCTAAACTTTTCAGTCTAATCATATGTGCTGATAGAGTTTAGGACAACGATTCCAAGTCTATAATGAAAAGAGTATTTGTTTTAATGGTACTGACTGAGCTGTGTATAATATAAATCACTATTTCCCAGAAGTATGGAGGGGAATTTCCCTTAGATTGATCATAATTATCATATGAACACAGGTGGTTAATTTTTCTACTCATTTAGGTATGGGCAGAGAAGCTGAACATAGGGTGGAAGTATAGTTAGAACTTCTTTTGGAAGGAAGTTCTTGCTCAGGGTGTGGAAAAGAGTTGGCCAAGCATGGGTATAGGAAATGAAAGAGAAAGGGTGGAGTCTTTTTTCTGCTATAAAGCAAAAAAACATGGCTCCTAGTACAACAGGGCACAGTGAATGTCTCAGCAATCTGATCAAATTCATTAGCAAAAAAAAAAAACAGAATTAACACTTTTCCTCATGCACCAAACGTGGAGAAGTCCTCCGAAGAGTTCAATTTCACTGAATCTTGTTCCTATATTAGTACATTAGGTAGTTTTAAGAAAACTGACGAGGCCATACAAGGGAAAGCAGTGGTCCCCTTCCTCAGCAATAGAATATGAAGCCCCCCAGATACTCCACCAGTTAGGCCTCCGTAAGTTGTTTAAACTACAGAGTAGTCCCCTAGAGAAGATAGTAGGTCACTCACTTGCTTCTGCTACAGTTCTTTCCCTTGACAATCACAGATAGAAACGCTCTAAATAATAGAAAACCCTGAAGAAAGGCACATGGGATGAGGACATAGATTTCAGAGCCCGATCGTATGAGTTTAAAACTGGGTTCTTTGTGGCCTTGGGGAAGTTTACCTCTGCCTCAGTTTCCTTTTTATGACCCTCAGGTGCCTGCCTTGCATAGGGCTCTTATGAGGATATGAAATATATGTTAGGTATTAGCAGTAAATATATTTGCCCAACGTGTTTGCTATTATAATTAAGAAGTGAAAGGTGTAAAATCCAGCTCTCTGGTTTCATCTGTCGATTCTACTAAGTAGACTCCCGGAGAACCCCCGGTTTTTGCAGGGAAATGGATTCTTCTGCATTTAAAGATATACATCTATTGGTTTTCCAGGCAAGTGTCACACGGAATAGTCACTGTTAGCCTGGTAATACTTAGGGCCAAATGGCGCCCACCAGTTGCCAGCCACAAGAGAACAGTGTGTCAAGGACTACAGTGAGGAGAAGTGGGCTGTGACAAAGGCATTAGGTGAGCAGGTGGCTTCAGAGTGACAGTTCTCAATGGAGAGGACCAGAGACACCACTTCTTAAAGCTGTTGGGGTGGAACGGCGCCAGAGGCCAGATTATTTACACAAAGGAAGGGAGGTTCTCGTTAATGGGATCCTAGGATGGAATTCCATATATTTAAGAGAACATTATACAACTTCACTTGTGACCTAGGCTGGTGTTATCAAAAGCTAGTGTCTATTAGACTTACAGAACAAAGTGAGAGACCAGAAAAAGCTAGCTTCCTAAAAGAATCTGTGCTTCCTAAAACTTCCTTGGTGTGGCTCATGATCAAAAAGACTCTTCTTTGGGGGTCCAACTTAAGATGGACCCTTTATTTGTAAGCAAGTTACCAAGGACAGAATTTGCTGGCCCAAAATGACCTCTAGGCAAAGGCAACTGGCCCTGTTCATAAACCCTGTCAAAATAATCCCAGCTCTGGCCAGCTTCTCCTTGGCTTTTACAGTCTGAAGGAGCCTTTCCCAAGAGGACCCTCCTCCAACACTTCTGGAAGAGGTGGTGAGGCTGCCTGGTATTAAGTAGGGAAAATGCAATTTAAAACAAAACTCCAGGAGTCTGGCTACAAAATTCAGCTGTGCTCAGAAAGGGATGCTTAATGCAGACACCCACTCCTACTGTGTTCTTTGTCATTGTCAGGCCCTGGTGTTAACAGGAGGCCCTGGACTCTGGCAAGGAGGCTGGGGGAAGGGGGACGGGGATGGTGGGAACAAAGAAGCTGAGGCAGAAACATCCATTCGCAAGACAAGTCATGCAAAAAGAGCAGGAAGAACAAACACTAGTCAATTTTTTTAAAAAGATGTTTCAGAAGGTTGGGAAGCCCTTAAAACTGGAGACTGGAATACGAATAGGCTACAAGAATTAAAGGAAATTTTTTTTAAAATAATGAAGTTTAAATGAAGCTAAAGAGTTGAAAGAAAAAAAGAACACTAGATTGGAGGTTAAAATAGCAGACAATAAGGACTAAATTGAAGTGAAATAAAGGTTAAAATATTTTTGATTCAGAAAGCTGAAGGTCTAGTAAAAGAATAAGTAAAATCTGTGAGGTTAAAAAAAAAAAAAGAATTTAAAGGTGAGGTGGCAGGGAGTATGGTCAGCAGGATAATCAATTAGGACACTGAGGTGGAGCCAGTGCTCTCAGTACGTCATCTCATACTGGACAGCAAGTCTTGCTCTCTTGTTGAATGAGCAGGCATCTGTTTATTCGGCTAGGGTGTAAGTTTGTGAAGTCTATACTTCTACATAGTTCTTAAGGTCTGACCATTCCCTTTCCTTAATTTCATATTTCATTAGCACCTCCATCAGCAAAGTCTGACATTAGAATCAATGTTGTCAACTGATACCAGCTCTGGAAAATGTGGTTAGAACGTGACGTTATTTGGAGTCTACGGAAGTCAAAATTTGTGATATATTCCGAACAAGGTCATTTAAAAATGTATCTTTTGATCAGCTATGATAAAAGACTTGTTAAAAGGTAATAGAACAACAAAACGCAGAACATTTAACCCAATGTGGCGTTTAAGAACTTTAAAAGCATATAATGAAATTCAGCAGCTATGAGAAATCATTCTTGCCTATGAAGGGATTTCTAAATGACTTCTACACAAAGCACTATTTTGATAACCTGGTTCTATTTCTATGAAAATACCATTAAGTAATAAGGGACATATTTTTTCAAATGTCACAATCCAAACATTTTACCATTAGGCCTAACATTCTTTTAATGAGGTTTTATTACTGTGTTAATTTTAGTCTTTGCTTTGCAAATGTTCTGCCAACTCACTCCAGCTTTTGTATTGAAGGCTCTAGGATATCAGCAACATTGGCTGATTCCTAATTTGTTTGATGTCTCCTATGTCACCATTTCACTTTTGCTGTTTTACTAAAATTTGTTGGTACCTACCCTCCAGTAACTGCCCAGTTTATGGGACATCCAGAAATTATCTAGTTAACCCTATACTAATTAAAATCCAACTCTGCATCTGGTTATTAAATAGACTGCAAGGCAGACCTTGTGAACGAAATTTTTATTTACACACTGTATCTAGAAGCAGATACATAAATTCTTTATACGATTAATTTCCAAAAATGTGCAAGAAATTACTCTAATTTGTTTACAAACCAAAACACGTATTAAAATCAATGGACTTTGGATAATTCATTCTGTGGTGTTCTCAGTACAAATGGTACACACCTGATTCGAAACATACAGAAAAGTGTAAACTACAGCAATCTGGATTGCAAGTATTAATTCCATGGCACTCCAACGACTATAAAATTTCCTTAACCCAACATGTATACTTATTACAAAATTCTATAAGAATTTTTCATCATCTCTGGATGTAGAGTTTGGATCACTTTTCAGAAATGGCAGCTACACATTCGCCATGTTATAACTGATTGTTTATAAAAAATCTTTACAGGATTAAAAAAGTATTAAAAGAATCCGAATTTGTGATTACTAGCGTACCAATACTTTATTCTAGAATTTTAAAGTTATTTACGGAACTGGCGACTGTTCCTTATTAGAGTTTTCAACAAAACTGTCTATTGCTGGTAGCATGATTTCATTTTCAAATTAAGACTTCGCATTCGATGAAAAGCCATGAAGATTTAAAATACATTACTTTGAATCATTCATAAGCAAGTATCTCTCATATACAACGTGAAATGTACAATGATCAAAATTGGCATTTCTGAAAGCATTGTTAAGAAAGATATTCAGGCTGGTAGCACTAGCAGAGACATTGCATATAACCTACTTAAGATTTCAGTAACTTTTATCCTGTTTCAGTAATACTGGCTCAGAAATTATCATGTGTATATACTTGCGTTTTATTTCCTATATGCCAGTGATTTAGCCTTTTGGAACATGATTTTCTTTAACAGCAAGATGGATGCCCTGTGTAGCTGGTTTCCTTAAAAACTATTTTTAGTTCTATGATCTTTTCCTGTGATATTTTTTGACCTTCCAAAATTTTCACATTATTGCACCAGAGAACAGTTTTCCTTAGAAAGAGCAAGAGACTTTTTCAAGTACTTTCTATGCTTTCTTATTATTTGTAAAATTGCATAATAGTGTCCTAGTAACACTAGAAATAGCTTCTGGCCTCCATCATGTTTCTGTGATGAGATATTTGATAAAAAGCAACTCTTGATTCATTTATTATGGCAGAAAGATACAGCTTTCTTCTTTTCTTTTTCTTGCCTTGAGCTCAGATTTTCAGAAACATATATTTAAGAAATCACTTACAGGTAGTGCCCATGTCATCTAAGCTACCATTCAACAGAATCCAGAAATTCACCCAAATGCTACCTAGACAAAACTACAGGATGATTTCTCTTTTTCCCCTTTCCAATTTTAACCAGACTGTTTTACTACCCTACAAAGCCAGTCTTTCACATTATGTTGTACTGCCTATATGCCAAATGGTTCTCTTTAAACAAAAGCAGAAAATATTGCAACGCTCCTTTCTCTGTTTGTAAATAACTTCTTGGCAAATATTTTTATTTTTACTGATACACTATCAGACCCTAGCAATTTGAAATCAGATTAGAATAGGGCGTTTTACTTAAAAGTATTTTATATTATGAACATAAAAAAGCACATTAAAGATTGGCTTTCTGAATTAGAACAGTATCAAGACTTGCCCTCCATAAAAACACAAAATACAATTTTAAAACCATTTATATGGAAATCAGAATGATCGTAACTTGAAACCAAATGGCTAGATCTTAAACACATGGTATCATGAAGAAGGCGTGGGGAACAGGCTATGCCCACATTAAGACGGGGTTCAGGGCAGTCCAAAGACCTCTGTGCACCATGATCTCACAAAGAGTACATGTAAATGCTTCTAGAAACATGGAGAAGCCATCTCAACATTTATTATTAATACACAGTGACTCTGTGACAATACCTGCCATCTAATATAGATGCACAGGGACTTTTAACTCACCCTAGATATATTTTAAATTGTTTAAAAATAAATAGTTTTGCAAAAAAATAGTTTAAATGTCTTGCATTAATTTGATAACAAGTTTACAACTCTGTAATAGTTCTTAATCCAAATAGCTTACAATGAACACTTAAGTTATATTATTACAGTATACTCCATATTCCATCTTATTAGGTGAAAACATATCAGAAAATGAAAGAGGAGTCTTTGTAACAAGGTACAATCAAACATTCCACCAAAATTAAGTACCTTTTCCCCTTTAAGTCGAAATATCATAACAGATATGATGGCATTGTGCCTTTTCTTGGTAATTCTCAGTTGACTCTAAAAAACAAAGAGAGAAAAAAAATGGGGATCCTGCTTATGTCTGAATGACAACGCTATTAAATTTGATCTGAGACCTTTACTCTTGTTTTTAAATGAGGGTAAGAAATAGGAAAACCGAGGGACAAAGGAAGAAATGTCTTAAATTACGTTTCATCTGAGAGGGAAACATTTCCTTTAAAGTTATGTAGCTAGAAACACCTTCTGGATGGAGCAATTCCGAAATACTAATGAACCATGCAGTAAATAAACACTGCCATTTCAAAATAACTAAAAAGTATTGGAGGTAACATACTCCACCCTAATGATGTCAACTTACTAAGGACTTAAAAAGAAATAAATAGAAAACCTATTTTTAAAGGTCAGTATATATGGTAGGCAAACACTTCCATACACCTGATTGGGTTTTAATATTTTTCTTACATGGTGCTCCACAATCTCCACTATTTTTCAACTAAAGTCACTGGGTTTTTTTGGTTTTTTGTTTTTGTTTTTTTGGTGGGGGGAAGGAAGGGTCAAATCTAGCACATCTTAATAGTGACTGCATGAAAGAAAAATATAAGCCCAACTTTAAAACAATGTTTTCTTTCTATTCAAATCAATTTAAAACTTTATATAAACTTTATGTTGCAAGAGGATCTAGTCCATTTATGAAAATCATTTCTACATCAAGTTCACCCAAGAAAATGTTGACTAAGCTAAAGAAATCACAGATAAAACATTTTACCAAAGGAAAGTATAGATAACAATAAAACTGCTTAACACCGGAAACTATGATCATCTAGTATTTCTTTAATAGTTCTAGTTCCATTAGGTCTTTATATGTTATGCCAATTTGTACCAGAGTTTAATGACAGAAAAGGCAACAATTTCTAAATTGGTGGTATACATTTCTTTACAATTCTGTAAGGCCATTTATTAAAACAGACAAACCACAAGATGAAAATGAAGGCAACAGAAAAGTCCAACTTCTCACAACCAAAATAACAGCACAACCTTAAAAATAATTTAGAAATGAATGTTGTAAAAGATATGTAGCAGATCTCTGTTCCATTACCCAAGATTATGTCAGTTCATAATTCTAAATAATTCCTTCTAAAGTATGAAATTAAAAATCATTTTCAGTGTAGGTGTGAATTCTGTGATTTATCACACGGCTATGTTTACTCAACACTATCTTTGAAAACGGGCCATTGAAAGAGACATAACAATGTTCATTCTATAAGTTTCATTTAACTTTACTTAGGATTGAATACACATGAAATGTGCTTTTAATGCATAAAAATCACAGTGGATAGCAGCAAAGGACTGGGGGCGGGGTGGGTAAGGAGAATCTGATAATTCACATTGTGATTATTCTGCACACTGATGGAAGATAGTTCACTCTTCTAAAACCTCAAGACTTCCCTTTTTAAAGAACCAAAGTAAACCCAAGACACCTTGCCGACACTTCCCCACCCCTAAACGAACTGGTTACTCTTTTACACATAAAACGGAAACAGTATGGCAGCAAAAGATTCTGATAGCAATGGAAAGTCTGTAAACTGTATTTCAATCTCTTTTTCTTCCTCCCCAAGTGCAAGACGCAGGGTTCTCATAGCCTCTCAGTAGTGCTTCTCCTGTAAATAATCCTTCATTTTGTTTGGCAGAGGCAGCTTCTGAATCAGGTCTATTCTGGTGTACTGACGGATGACGAACCGGCACAGGTACTGCAGGGAGCGCACCTGCATGAAGCGCGACACGGGGTTGGTCAGCCTGACGGGGTAGGTGGCCGAGCCCGGCAGGCGAGACCTGGAGTAACAGAAGGCCCCGTTCTCGGAGTCCCTGACCGAGTGCTCGATCAGGTCCACGATAGATGTGTGTCCTTCCACGTCCGGCTGTTCATAAAAGCTAAACCTACCATTTGAATGTTCGATTCTAGTGTGAAGGGTCTTGCCATGCGAGCGAAAGCTCAAGCTTAAAAGGTAACGGTCGTCAGAACTGTCCCGAACGAGGAAAGAACCATCCGGCACGTTGGCCAGCTTCCCTTCTGCCTCCCAGCGAGTGATGGGGCCCCAGTACCATCCCTGTTTCGCAAGTTTCTTCAGCTCCTCTGTAAGGCTTGTCACGACCATGGGACCACTACTCTGCACCGAGTCATAAACTCTGGCAACCCCGGGGGCAGAGTTAGGATCGAAATTCAAGTGACAGCGCATACTTTCGGCCACGTGGGCGTCGGAGCTGGCGAGCCCGCCGAAGTTCCTTTGGATCTGATTCGTCTGCAGGGGAGGTAGCAACGGTGAGAGTGGCGGGGCGTCCTCGGGACTCGCCCTCGGGCTCTGCAGCACGACTCCCGTGGTGCCGATCAGCAAGCCGTTCACCGACTGGTCCACAAAGATCTCTGGGGCCACCACGAGGTCCGGGTCTACCTGATTCTCGTCTTCGGGGAAGGAGCCCCCTCCCACTGGAGGAGGGACCGTGGAGACTTCCATGGGGGAGGAGCCGTCCAGACAATAGCCGCGCGGTCCTTCCAGAGGGTACATCCCCTCCTCCAAAGGCACAGTGTACTGGATGTAGTCCTGAGGCACGAGTCCGATAACGACAGGCACATGTTCTTCCAGGTGGAGATGTAGGTCCCCATCCTGAGACTCGGAACTCTTGAGCGAGTTCGTCTGTTCTTGGCAGGCGGTGTCGGCCTGGAGGTCGTGGAAGTCCTTGCGCACGCCATTCAGGGCCGGGCCCGGGCCGGGCGAGTGGACCAGGGCCTTGACCCTCACCTCCATCTTGATGCACGTCTCCTCCGACGTGGTGGGGCGCAGGGGCCACGGCGTGGGGCTGTAGTGGTGGCTGCGCAGGGAGGTGGACCTCATGGGCCTCTGTGCCCTCACGTCCTTGAAGACGATGGGGGCCGAGGAGGAGGAGAAGGTGTCCTCGTCCGCGGAGCCCCCGGAGGGCGCGCCACCCTTGCCCTTCGGCTTCTGTTTCGCAGAGAGCCGTCTTTTCAACGTACCCATTAGGCTTTCACTTTTTGATCTACTCTTTCCGCCTTTTTCATCTTCACTGTTGAGATCACAGCTGGCTATATCCTTCCCATAGCAGCTACCAAATAAGGAATCCTCTTTTCCAAAGTCGCTGGCTAGTGATGGTTGTTGTACAACCATAAAATCCGCTTCTTCTTTACTTTTATTCAAGTTGAAAGATTTCCGGAAGGTTTTAAGACTAATCTTCTTCATTCTGACTAGTTACCTAATCCAAGGGAATCAATTTCTCTCTGGAATATTATCCTCGAACATCTGGAGAGGCTGCACGCAATGCTGCATCTATGTATTTTTCCCGCTTCATTTACCCTTTGGAGCCATTTTCTAAAAAAATGCAAAAAATAAAAAAATGTTAAAAGGTCACATTAAAAAATATTTCCACAAAACGTTTTATTTTAGTCACTTTTAACCCTTTAGCTTCTCAACAAGGATGCCTGAGTATGTTTATAAGAAGGTAAGCTCCATTAAGACAGATACTTTTTCCATTTCACATAGCACAACGCATCACTGCCTACTACATAATCAGCACGTGACAAGTACTTGATAATGCTTAAAGAGCAAAGCCGACTCTACCTCTCTCCTTTCTGCACCTTACTTTGATTTTACCCTAATTATGGTTCGTGCTCCTCACTTCCTAACACAGCTCTAACAGAGCCACTCATCTCCCTCACACTGATCCTCCACACCATCCCCGGCCTCTCCAGCCACCAGCCTGTGTCCTGCAGACGGCCAGCACTCAACAAAGAAGGCCCCACGTCCATAACAAGCCTAATCGATTCTACAACAAACTATACGTATTTTTAAATATTCAAACATCTGTAAACATGAATTAAAGCAGTTCCATAATCTGTGATGAGTTATCTAGGAAAAGCCTAGAAATGTCCTTCTATAGCTATGAGTTCAGCGAGAACAGGGCCCATCCACCTTCGCGTTGCCAGTACCCTGCACAGCCGAGTACGCCCCGAGAGGGGTACTTGGAGCTTCAACACTTTCCCCTGCAGGGAACACTCCTAACAACTAGATAAGTACAATTCATCATAGTAGTAGAAACTGCATGTATTTGTCTTAACAGGTAGAAATTGGTGACCTGAAGACTAATAAAAGCCTCCCTGTGTTAAGTGATAATTTTCTGGCTCACTAGCAATGAACCCAATTTTGTCCACCAAAAAACTGGGCATCAGTTCACACAGATATTAAGAAAACCTAACTACCAATATCCATAAAACCAAAGGCTGTGAAAACCAGACAAAACAAACATGTTTTGCCGCAACAACAGGGACGTTGCAAAGGAAGTAACGTTTACAATAATAACCAAAAATCAGCAAATTCTCGATAAACGAGATCAATGGATCAGTATCCAAAATGGCTTGTATCTGGTCTGTCTGGAGCGTCACCCCACCGCCTCCCAAACCCAGGCATGTAAATCTATTTAAAGCTCGACGTAGAGGGTCAGGCCCAGCTGACTTTCTAGGAATGATATAAAATGTTAATTCAGATTTCTAACTATTAGAGAAGTGCAAATCAAAACTACATTGAGGTACCACCTCATATCTGTCACAACGGCCAACAGTAAAAAGTCTACAAATAAAAACTGCCGGAGAGGGTGTGGAGAAAAGGGAAACCCTCCTGCACTGTTGGTGGGAATGTAAGTTGGTGCAGCCACTGTGGAGAACAGTATGGAGGGTCCTCAAAAAACTAAAACTAGAATGACCATATGACCCAGCAATCCCACTCCTCGGCACATATCCAGACAAAACTCTCATTCAAAAAGACACATGCACCCCTATGTTCATAGCAGCACTATTCACAACAGCCAAGACATGGAAGCAACCTAAATGTCCATGAACAGATGAATGGATAAAGATGTGTTACATAGATACAATGGAATAGTACTCAGCCATAAAAAGCACGAAATAATGTCATCTACAGCAACATGGATGCAACTTGAAATTATCATACTAAGTAAAGTAAGTCACAAAGAGAAAGACAAATACCATATGATATCACTTATATGTGGAATATAAAATATGACACAAATGAACCTATCTAAGAAACAGAAACAGAAACAGACTCATGAACACAGAGAACAGACTTGTGGTTGCCAAGGAGGAGAGAGTTGCGGGAGGGATGGAGTGGGAGGCTGGGATTAGCAGATGCAAACCATTATATATAGAATGGATAAACAACAAGGTCCTGCTATATAGCATAGGGAACTATATTTAATATCTTATGGTAAACCATAATGGAAAAAAAATTAAAGAATGTATATATGTATAACTGAATCACTTTGCTGTGCAGCAGAAATTAAAGCATTGTAAATCAGCTGTATTTCAATATAAAAAGGAAAGAAAAAAAAAGTTAGTTCAGTTTCAATCTTAATTATGAAGTCTTGTTTTTCTACCGCTGTGCCTGGTTTATACTATTTTCCTCCTCCTGATAAATGTTCTCTTCTTCTTTCCTAATCCACCTTTCAGGGAATTCCTTAAAAAATATACTTCCTCCTTAAATATTCTCTGATCACCCAGCCAGAAAGGAGTTCCCTCCCTTTTCTGGACTCCAAATACTCAACCTGTACCTCTTTAATAGTATGTCACACAGTGACTTAGAACTGCTTGTATTCTATTCATGTCTTATCTCTCCAACCAGATTGTAGTACTAAAAAATAGAGACCATGTCTTATTCATTTTTTATATTCCTAACCAGGAACTATCATTAGATACTTAATATACACTGCTTAAACTCTTTGATACCAAATAAATATTCCTTAGCTGTCAAGTAAATGGATAGAAAAATCCACACTGTGCAAAACTGGCTAAATCTCCTCTTATCAAAATAAAGCACTCCATATGGCTGATTCGCCTTGTTGTGCAACAGAAACTAACACAGTATTGTGAAGCAATTATACTCCAATAAAGATCTAATAAAAAAATAAAAAAATAAAGCACTCGGGCTTCCCTGGTGGCGCAGTGGTTGAGAGTCCGCCTGCCGATGCAGGGGACACGGGTTCGTGCCCCAGTCTGGGAAGATCCCACATGCTGCAGAGCGGCTGGGCCCGTGAGCCATGGCCGCTGAGCCTGCGCGTCCGGAGCCTGTGCTCCGCAACGGGAGAGGCCACAACAGTGAGAGGCCCGTGTACTGCAAAAAATAAATAAATAAATAAATAATAATAATAAAAATAAAGCACTCTATCTCCTATAAGAATCAAGTCATTAGTACAAACGATCAAGGATTGGCAATTCCACATAAAAAAAGCCACACAGAAAAACACGTGTCTATCTGTTAGCAAGCTCTACCATACGGTAACGGGTGTCCACTCCCATACTTCACATGGTATGTGTTCAGACATGTGAAAACTACTGAAGAAATTCCACCAAATAAATACTAGTAAAGAGAAGGCAGTAAATACACTAAATAACATCCCCTCCCCCAATACTTAGTATCATGTAGTTGTATAAGTACATCTAAAAATAAAAAGTATCTTTGATCTCACAAGTTGAGGCTGGGTGAAAAGTAGCATAACAATGGCATTACCTATATAAGTACTATGCTGTCATGAGGATCCAAAAGAAACATAAGGTTGTCCTCAGTCTCAAAATATTACAGTAGGTGCTACAGACTGTCCTTTCTGCTCGTAAGCTGCTTTTCATGAAGTCCTCTACTGCCCTTTCCCCCTCCCGTTTGTAAGATACTCTACTGGATCCAAGAGGAGTTAAGATGTGTGATTCAAAACTAAGAGATGAAATCTGTGAGCTCCAAGATGGGAGAAAGAAAACGACAGGAACACCAATATGTATAAAATAGACAACTAGTAAGAACCTGCTGTATAAAAAATAAAATAAAATTCAAAAAAAGAAAAAAAAAAACGATAGGAAGAGACCGGACAGACACAATCTGATAGAGTATCTTTAAGCAGTCAACTATGGACATGACCAATGATTAAAAGCCCTAAGTCAGACTAGACTGTAAATAAAGACACAGGGGAGGGCACAGTGATTCCTGATGCTGCTTCCTAGCTGCACCCTAACCTGCTGCATGCTAGGGTGTGGGTAAAATTCACGAGTGGGTCTTAGTGGCTCTGCCAATCCCCTGAACTCACAGACCAAATACTCTATGTTCCTTTCTCTACCTGTCACTTTCCTCACACCCTCAACTGTCACTTTCCTCACACCCTCAAAGAAGTCCTGACCTACAAAAAAGGTCTTCTGTCTTCAGAGAAAACTTTGTAAGTGGGAAGAATGCACCTTAGTGGTAACAGAGCCAGTGGCCCTAAGGTCCCGGTGCTCACCATTTCCTGGGAGAGGCTGCTTGGGCAGTGCAGACACAAACCAAGTAAAGCAAGGAGGA
Organism: Mesoplodon mirus; assembly: GCF_964341445.2. Classification (NCBI taxonomy): domain Eukaryota; kingdom Metazoa; phylum Chordata; class Mammalia; order Artiodactyla; family Ziphiidae; genus Mesoplodon; species Mesoplodon mirus. The sequence goes on along the minus strand of NC_138989.1, from coordinate 82,536,168 downwards.
CATGATCGTTGGTAACTGTGACAGATACCATGAAGGAAAGGGAGGCTATCAGAGAACACCAGGGTTCCTACTTTAGGCTCCATAAACACATAAGACACGTATCCAAGGCCTCTCTGACAGCCAAATATTTAGGCTAAGGCTGGAATGATGAGAAGGAGCCAGTCATGCAAAGGAAGGCTGAGTGAACAACTTTCTAGATTGAGGGAAGAGCACGTGCAAAGGTCCTGAGGTGGGAAACTGCAGATGCAAAACTGAGAAGCCCAGTGTGCCCAGAGTCCCAGGCGTGAAGGAAGAGTGGGCACAAGACAGGCGCGGCAAGGCACCTGGGTCTGGTTCGAAGTGCCATGAGAAGAACTAAAAGGTTTCAAATACGAACATGGTCTAGAGTATATATGCACTTCCCAGTTCTAAGACCACACATCACCCTCTCCAACACAGACACAAACCCATCGGGAGTGTAACTTTGTTGACAAAACAAACCAAAAAAGCCCACAAAGAACCCAGGGGTCTCAAACTGCCTCATCTGAAAAACAGATGAACAGTTTCTGAATAAAATGTAAGATGTTAAGTCATTTGGAGCCATTTGGAGATCTAGGGGAGGACTATCCAAGTTCTCCTAACAGGCCACATGCCTCTTAAATTTTTCTAACAATGGATGGGTGGGGAGAGTTCAAGTTCAACATAAAGCACTGGAGAGACTCAAACATGAGTCAACTGCATATAAAGGTTTTATTCATAGCTAGTTTCCATTTGCAAGCAATTCTTCATAATGCCCCAATTTTGTGATATAATTTTAGTGAATTACATTCAATTTCAATTCTGGTAGGAAATAGTTGTAGTTGCAAACCCTTCAGGGTCCACCAGTTATGGATATACCAGTCATTAGAAACGTGTGTGTGTGTGTGTGTGTGTGTGTGTAGGTGTGTAGACACAGTTAATGCAGCTAGGAACACATACAGACTCATCCCGAGGTTGCATGGAAAACATCTGCAGCACGTGCCCAAGCTTCAAGGATTCATAACTAGGTAAGTTCTGAAAAGTAGGTTCAGAAGACGAAGAAAGATTCAGAACATGAAGTGGAAAGGAGGCCTGAATAAGAAAGAACACACTGGGCTTCCCTGGTGGCGCAGTGGTTGCGGGTCCGCCTGCCGATGCAGGGGACACGGGTTCGTGCCCCGGTCTGGGAGGATCCCACATGGCGCGGAGCGGCTGGGCCCTTGAGCCATGGCCGCTGAGCCTGCGCGTCCGGAGCCTGTGCTCCGCAATGGGAGAGGCCACAGGTGAGAGGCCCGCGTACCGCAAAAAAAAAAAAAAAAAAGAAAGAACATACTGCAGGATCCAGGCAGCCTATAAGAAGGCAACAGCCTAATCTCCTGCCCACATACACTCTGGTCTTCCTCGAATCCAACTGCCAAACTGCAGGAAGAGTAAAACCCGAAAGAGCTTTCCATCTCACCCAGTGAAAAACAGAAGTCTTTACAGCGGGCTGTAAGGCCGCACGTGATGTCGCGCTCCCATTCCTACACCAGTCTTCCCCGGCCCTCTCCACTCGCCTCCTGGTGCTCTGAGGATACTACAAACATGCTGCCATTTAGGGCCTGGGTGCTGGCTGCAAACATTACACAACCAACTCCTCCCCCGCCACTTCTTTCAAGTCTTCACGACTGTCACTTTCTCACCGAGACCTGCCCTGATCACGCCATTTAGGCTGCAACACAAACCCTCTTACCATGCTCATTCATTTTCCCTGGCAGACAACACAACTGTCTTGGTAGGTTCTCTGTCACTCTCCCCCCTCTTTAAAGAACATAAGCTTTACAAAAGTAGGGATATTAACTCTGCCTTATTCACTGATGTGTCCCAAGCATCCAGGAACACAGCACGGGCACAGGAGGTGCCCAGTAACTATGAGTCAGTAAACTGTAGACATGCAAACCTAATCAGGTATGGCGAACAGATCCCCTGCCCACCTTCACCTTCCTCACTCCCCACCTCAAGCAATAATTCACCATCATTCAGGAAAAAGTTACAACACTCCTTAACATGGTCAATAAAGTTCTACACAATCTGGCTATTTTTGATGATTTCTGCTCCATTCATATTCACCGTATTTTCACTCAACACAGAACTTTTTAACATACTGCTCCTTTGATTTGAACTGTGTTTTGTTTTCTTTTTTTCCATTCTCCTCCTTGACTAATTCCTTCACACGTCGTCAGCTCATTAGTCAGTTCCTCAGGGAACATGCCTTACTCTTCCTGATTATGTGAAATCCCCCAATTACATGATCTCAGAATACTGCATACCTCCCTGGCCTACGATTTTTATCTGGGATGTATGCTTACATCTGTTTGTATGATTATTTGATTAATACCTATCACCCCATCAGACTATGATTGACACAAAAGCAGAGACTATGTCCATTTTTTTCCCAGCATGTTATCACAGCACCTAGCTTGTATCTGGCCCAAAGAAGGCACTCAATAAATATCTGCTGAATAAACAACAAAGTAAAATGAATGAGAACACTGGTCCACAATGACAGGCGACTTGATGCTGATGTATATAACTGCCTCAAGAGCAGATTCGGTAACTGCCTCTGACGTGGTAAGTATTACATTTAAATTACCCTTAGTAGATCTGGGGTTCAAATGGTTCTGCTTCCCACTATCACATCCATTTCATAGAAAACAAGACTGACAACCACAGTAAAAGTACTTGGTAATTATCTACTTGATAATTATTCCTTTTTCAACTACCAACCCATATGCAACTTAATATAACATTCAATAAACAAAATTCAATCCTAAACATTAGAAACTACAAAAAGTTCTAGTAGACCATATGGTCTTTTATCTCTTCCCTTCATTTTCTAGGCAAAGATTACTCTGGAATTTTTAAGAGTATCTGTTTTTCTGTTTGCACTTCTAAAAATATATGCCATCTTTTTATAGGATTACCATCTGTCTCATCATGCCGAAGTAAATGTTCTGAATTAGTTTCACTGCTTTTCTAATTGTAAAATTTTAAGTTTACACATATATTTGAAAATGTGTACAAAGGTTCAAGGGGAAGTTTTAGACATGAATGCTTTATCCATACAGGCAGAAGATAACATCTTCAAATAACTTCACAACCTCTTTTTTAAGGAATGATTGGAGGTAGTCATGCTTGCCACTGTGAAATGAAAAAACTTAAAGGACAACATCAAAACAACTACCTAACCTTCAACAAACAAAACAGCATTATTGCCATTTTAAAAGTGAGGAAACTGAGTCTCAGAGGGATTAGAACTTGCCCAAATAAGTTAAATAACTTGCCACTAGGAAAACTAGCAGATCCAGAATGTGAACCTGGCTGCTGACGCCAAAGCTCACGTTTCCCCTACAACAAGCTGCCCTGCTGGTCGTGCTAGTGCTTAAGGCAGCGGTTCCCAAACTTTCCTGTCTTGGGACCTTTTTGTCCTTTTAAACATTATTGAAGGCCACAAAAAGCTCTGTCTTTGTGGGTTATATCTACTGAAATCGTTTCTTAAAAGTTAGTTGCCCTGGGCTTCCGTGGTAGCACAGTGGTTAAGAATCCACCTGCCAATGCAGAGGACACAGGTTCGAGCCCTGGTCCGGGAAGATCCCACATGTCACGGAGCAACTAAGCCCGTGCGCCACAACTACTGAGCCTGCGAGCCACAATCACTGAAGCCCGCGCACCTAGAGCCCGTGCTCCGCAAGAGAAGCCACCTCAATGAGAAGCCCGCGCACCACAACGAAGAGTAGCCACCACTGGCAGCAACTAGAGAAAGCCCACGCGCAGCAACAAAGACCCAACACAGCAAAAAAAAAAAGTTAGTTACCCTGGGAAATCTGAAACCATATCAAGAATTTTTTTACTCTATTATATTTAATCCCTATTAGAAATTAGATTTAATAAAAATATTTATTAATTCATTTTTAAATGACAATTTACTCATTACATGTTAACATAAATAACTTTTCAAGAAAAATAAATACATTTTCCCAAACAATAAAAATTCAGTGAGAGAAGTAGTACTGTTTTACGTTATTGTAAATCTTTTCTCTGTCTGACAAGACAACTGCACTCGTCTGTGTTTGCATTCAATCTGTTACAACATGTTGTTTCAGTTAAAGTGTAAGAAGAAAATCCAACCTCCTACAGATAGAGAACTGGAAAGGGGAGGATATTTTATTTAATAACCTTTTCATATAACTGAGGATAGTCTTCTTGTGATACTAGAACAAAATCAAGTGCTAGTTTCTTAAAAGTTAGTAGTGCTAAGAAATCTACAGCCATATCAAGAATTTTTTTACTCTACTACATTTAAATCCATTGGTCTCGGTGACATTTTGAATGAATCTTTTATGCATGCATGATTTTTTAACATCATGTATTAGTTATTTCATTATACAATATCAAAAAATTACATTTAATATCACCACTGATCTCATCAGAAAAGTCTGTAAGTACTGGGAAGCAGTTAAGCAAACAGTGGTAGATAGAAGGTTTCCACAGTTCTAATTTTTGCTTGAATTTAATGTGGGCAACGATATTGTCCGTGAAGAGGAAGGCTTTACTTTGACCATTTATGAGAAAATATCGACTGAACACTCAAGCTGATTAACCACAGTTTGTCTGTCAATTGTTCTTTTAGGTAAAAGTGGCGTGTCATGAAAGAGCAGCTAGTTCAGTAAGTAACTCAAACAATGGCCCAAGGCTTAGCTCAAGACACCTTCATTAGTATGTGGTGCACGTGCTTCCTACGCACTTCCATTTCATCATAAGGATTTTGAAAAGGTGTGTACTCAAGGTCAAAATGTAATAAAATTCATAATTTATAGCTTCATCAATGACATTCTTAAATGTAACTGGAATTTTCTTCTTACTGCAAGTGCTTGGAGGTGAAGAACATATGACTACTATGAAAGTTTAATACTATTACACAGTTAGTACCATTGCCTCGCCCGTGGTAAGGCACCATCAATTTTATCCACAGTGCTTTTGCACCCTCGGCAAAAATGGCGATACAGTGAAAAAGGCAAATGTTTCAGCATTATTATGAAAGGGGATCCACAAACCATACCTTGAGAACTGACAGCTTAAACTATCTGTGAAGACAGTTTAAAAGAACAAAGAGAGAGACTTTTAATGTAAGCAAAGCATCCACATTAAAAATCAGCAAGAGAGCAGGTTCACTGTTGTAACCATCTCTCTGCATTTCAATTTCCAGCCAGTTTCTGAGCGTGACATGGCTGATGCCCTTCCAGGTCAGCTCCTTGGATTCTACTCCACTGCTTCTGAATCTGTCAGGTCACTACCTGCCATTACCTTTATAAAAAAGGAAACATAAAAAAGAGATACTAAAGCCTTTCCATAAAGGGAGAAGTAGAAATGAGGGAAAGAAACAGACCATATAAAAAAGGAAAATAAGGTCAATGGCCAACATAACAGGAGATGGAATTTAGGTCCCAATGTTTGTTATGCCAATAAATATGAATGGGATACACCCAACTATAAAAAGAAAAAGACTTTCAGATCTGGTTTTTTTAAATCCAATCATATGTTACATATAAACAACACACTAAAACCAACTGCCTCATAAAGTTTCAAAACATCATAAAATTTCTATCAGCCACCTCCTTCCGATTCTCCTCTTCTTCAGCATTCCTGTGATTTTCTTATTCTATCAGCTGAATTATATCTACTGTATTCTATTTGAGATCAGGAACACTATCACTTGGTCACTTGTTAGACCCCAGTAACTGAAATAGTTCCTGGGCATTGCTGATGCTCATCCAAACTTTTCTGAACTTAGAGTCTTTTTTTTTTTTTTTTAAGTTCTTTCTACAAAAAAAAATCCATTTGTAAACACTAAATAAATGCAGATGGCTAAAAAAATTTTCTGTGGAATTAGGTCTAAGCAAAACCACTCTAAAGGACTATGAAAATGTTACTTCAAAAAATATCTCGGCCTTTGTACGAAGGTTGCTTTGCAAGTGTGATTATAATTTTACTTAAAAGAAGGGACAAACTGGAAATCATAGATGATGCATTATGGAAGGCTGGAGATGATATAATTCAAACTGATAGAGTTTTTAGTCACTGATTATTTAAAGAAAAGACACTGGTCCTACACTTGGAAATGAATGAGAGTGCATATTTACTTCTTTTAATTTAAAATAAAATGTTTAAAAGTACATGAGTGTATGTTTCAGTGCAGTTTTTCCATTAACTGATAAATACCAATCCTAATTATTTTGGGGAAAAACCCTCTAATAGAAAAGAATGAAAAAAGGCATAAGCTAAAAACAACTGGCTGTCATAATCAAGAAAAAAGGGAAAATGTATTTACACAAAATTAGAAATTGAAAGAGCAATAACTATGGATCTATGAGAAATCAAAATATGTAAGAGTACTTTGAAATGCTATGAAAATTAACCTGAAACTCAGATGAAATGGATAATTTTATGGCAAATATATCTTACCAAAATTTGTATCAGAAGAGGGAGGAATCCAAAAGAGGCTAATAGTTGTCAAAGAACCTGAGAAAGTTATCCAAGAACTACCATGGCCCTCTCTTCCCTTGGGGAGAGAAAGTGACAAGTCACTATAGATATATGTCCAATACTCACTAAGCTACTCTTCAGGGCATAGTGAGGAAAAAAAAAAAGGCTCCCAAATTTATTCTTGAAGTCAAAAGAACATTGATACCGAAACTGGACAAAGACAACAAATTCTAAAAAACCAAAACACCAATCTCACTTATGAATACCGAAACAGAAATCTTAAACATCAGCAAACATTCAGAGTAGTGGGGGGAAACAATTCAACTAGATAAGGTACATCCCAGGATGGCTGGCATGGCTGTATATTTGCAAATTATTAGTATAATTTATCATAGATTGAAGAAGCAAAATCATATGAGCATAGCTATAAAGAACAAAAAAGATCTGAAAAAATAACATCAATTTCTGACTTCCCCCCAAAATAGTCTTTGTAAAATAGAAATATATGGACATTTAACACGATACATATAACAAAATTATGAGCCATAATGAATAATGAAGAAATGCTGAAAGCCAGCAACAAGGATGCCAATTATCAATACTTTAATTAGCATTATTTTTAACATATTAGCCAATTAATTAGACAAGAGTAAGAAATAAGTATAAATATTGGAAAGGAGGAGACAAATTGTCATTATTTACAAGTGACATGATTGAATGAATATCTGGAAATACAACAGATGCAGCTGAGGAACTATTAGGGGGGAAAGAAGAAAACTCAGTTAAGTAACTGCTTACAAAATATATATGTAAAAATCACTAGTAATTCTATATTTTTTAAAAGCTGGTAAGAAAATATAATAAAAGACTAGATTCTACTTATAACAGTTTTTAAAAAGATGAAATTAATTTTTTAAATGTCCAGAACTTCATGAAAAACTCTAAAACTTCTCAGAGGATCATAAGAGATCTAAATATATAGAAAGACTTATCTTGTTCTTCAATAAAACAATTCAATTCTGTCAAAATATTAATTCAAGATCCCATGAAAACATCAATGATGTCCTTGCAAGAAACCTGACAAAATGATATTGAAGTTAACTCTGACATATAAACAATGAAAAGAGTAAGGAAAATCCTAAAGGACAAATGAAGGAGGATGAGCTGCACTGGATGTGAGAACACATTGTGAGCGCTTAAACCTGGAGGGACAAAGACTAGGAAGTCAAGAAACAGACCAGACACATAGGAAAGGCTCTGTAACTAAGACAGGTTGAACTACCGGAGGAAAGGTGGGTTATTAAAGAAACGATGAGAGTAGGTTGGAAAACCATTTAGGAGTGGTGGGGAAAGCAAGAGTCTGACTTTATTTCTTATGTAAAAATAAATTCCGGAAGGATCAAATATGTAAACAAAATAAGTAAATAAATGAAAGTTGAAGGAAACTCTTAAAAAACTTGCACCGCAAGAAAGACTTTCTAGGCACAACATAAAACCTTGACTCCATAAAGAAAAAGATCGACAAAGGTAACAATGCAAAATGTATAAATTTCTGGATAGCCAAGAAATGGCATAAAGCCAAAAAACAAACTGGAGGAAAACTGCCAACACATATGACCAAGGATTAATTTCTGTCACATAGACCACGCTCTTAGAAATCAGTAAGAGAAAGGCACACAATCCTATAAGCAAACGGGCAAAATATACAAAGGAACAGTTCACACAAAGAAGAACGATGGGAGAAAAGTCAAGAAAACAAGTGAGAGAGAAATCAGGCGAGCAAGAGAGGGAGAAGATGAATTCCAGTGGCCAATCAACACCCTAGAAGATTCTCAACTCATTCACCACAAAGAAATTAGAGGAATTTGGGCGTGATGGGAACTGTTCTACAATGAGATTGTGATGGTGGTTACAGGACGGAATGCATTTGTATAAACTCAACAGACTGTACACGATAAAGGGTGAGTTTCACTGTACGTAAACTGTATATCAACCTTAAAAATTCACTGAAAAGGAAATTCAAAGCCAAACAAGATAGTATCTTTCACCCATGAGTTTGAAAAAACTAAATAACAACGTTGGCAAAGGTATGGGAAACTAGCTCTGATAACTAATCGTTGAAGTGCAAATTGGTACAACTTGTGGAGGATTATTTGAAAATATTTATCAAAATTTTAAAATTCACGTATGCTCTGACCAATAATTATGCTATTAGGAATTTGTCTTTTGGATCTGTATTCATGCCGGAAACAGGAACATATGGAAAACGATGTTTGCTACAGAATTAAAAAAAAAAAAAAACTAATATTACTTGATCATTTACCTAGTAATGGCCTACTATTGGTAAGTATAGGCCGCATATTGGCCTGATATTGGGTTAAGCCTTTGGAATACACTGTGTCTCGTTTAATCCCGATGACCCAGCGAGTTCGGTACTGGGCACAAGTAGAGCACAGTGGGAAGCACTCCTCTGAAACCGGAATGCACGAGTTCACGTATATACAAGGTCCACCTTTTACCGGTGCGTTATCTTAGAAATAACAGTATCAGTCATGCAAGTTAGTTGTGAGATGTAAATGTGTTCATAAATGTGATGTCCTTAAAAAATGCTGACCACACGGTAAGCTATACGGGTGCTTGCAGCTAAAGGCAGTCGTAACAATAGTAACATTCCCATTGCGTAAATGGGGACGCTGAGGCAGAGATCATGGCACTTGCCTAAGATCACAGAACTGATTCTACAGAACGAGTCCACTTAATCACTACACAAGACTTTTGCTGCATAATTCATTTTGGTAAAAATGTGGAATTAATCTACATATCAGGGAGCAACAATAAAAATACACATCAAAAATCAGTGGACTAGTTTATTATAATCCATCAATACGATGGAATATTATATAAAGAAAGGGGTCTAAGATATATTGTTGGAAAAAGGCAAGTTACAAAATAAAGTGCAAATATGATGCCATTTGTGTATTTACTTGTACGCCTAAATATGTATAGTAAATGTCTCAAAGAATATCCAGGTTCTCAGGGATTACACTTGTACTGAATAGGGAATGGGACCAGGAAGCCCTACATGCAAGACATACATTTTCTACAGTAGATCTTCCTGTAGCAATGGAGCAGGTTTCACTTTACTACAGAACAATGACCACCCTCTCCCCGTACAAAAGAAAACCTGCGGCCTGTGTAAAGGAATGTGTGTCTGTGTGTTTCAGCCACCTGTGTCATGAGAAGCAGGACTCTGATGCCCTCAGGGTCAAAGGTAAGGCCTCAACAGCTTTCCTTAATCATCCGTCTCTCTAAACCTGCTTAAACTGTTCCCAGTTTTCCCCAGCTTCTAATCTCCTGATCCGTCTTCCCCTTTGCACCTTGCCTTGTCTCATTCCATATACTGCACTCTCTTCTTTCAGTCTTTTGCTTCCTATTCACAACCCAGACTCTCCCAGCAGCTCTGATCCCTATGAAGACCAGGAATGAACACCTGATCCAGCCAAATCCCTGACATCAAACAACCTCGGTACCACTGAGTTCACTCCATACAAGCGGTTCTCATCATTCACTACAATTTCTGTATGTTTCCTTAACTATGCCCACCTCTTTGCCTCCCTCTCCTACAGTATTTATCACTCCAGCTCACGTACTTGTCCTGACACTGATAAAACACTGCACTTCCTTGAACAGTATAAGGAGATAGCTGCAAACCACAGTAAAAACACAGGGATGAAAGATAAAGCCCTTACCCTCCAGGCCCTTAGATTCTAGTAGAGAATTTAAGTAAGCAAGCATTTGCAGTAGGGTTGTAAAAGGAACACATTTAGGATGCAACCATCATTCAGAGAGACCTAACTCGCACCAGGAGGAAGAGGGGAGGTGTCCTGTCACTACGGCTACTACCACCACCACAAGCCCCACCCACCAGGAGGTTACTATGCACTAAAATGCACACTAATCTCCTTGAATCCTCACAAGAACTCTGTTTGGAAGGTCCTATCTCTATCTCCATCTTCTGGAAGAGTAAATGAAACCTTAGAATGTTTAACAGTTGGCCCAAAGTCACAAAGGAAGTTGCCAAGCAATAGACACAAGAGCTGACCGTTGGCAGTTTCCTGTCACGTGTCACTTTATCTGACTGTGTTAACACAACATGGAGCCTGGGAGGACAGAGCCTTGTGGTTCTGAGCAGAGACTCTGCAGCCATCCTGACGGAGTTCAAATCACAGCCACCACTGCCCAATGATCTTGGGCATCCATGCCTCCGTTTCCCCATCTGAAAATAGGAATTAAAAAGTATGTATCAAGGGGGATCCACTTCTGCCATGATGGAAAGGGAAGCTAATAAATCCTCTGTAAAAAGCAACTGTAAAGCTGGGCCAAACTGTCAAAAGCAACCATTTCAGCATTTTGGAGATAAATTAACAGCATACAACTGAGAAGCTTATTCATAAAAACCAGTGAACATTGGGACTTCATTAAAATTACAGACTTTTTGTGTTGCAAAATGAATCATTAAGAGGAAAGAAAAGCCACAGACTGGGAGGAAATATTTGCATACCATGTATCTGATAAAGGACTTGCACCCAGAACAAATATATAAAGAACTCTTTAAGACTGAATGAAAGACAAATAACCTGTTTTTAAATGGGCAAAAGACTTAAATAAGACCTTTTACCAAAGACATACAAATGGCCAGTAAGCACATGAAAAGGTGTCCTCACACTACTGGTCGTGAGGACAATGTAAATGAAAACCACAGTGAGATACCACCACCCACCACCAGAAGGACAAGACCCAGCCTTAGCAAGAATATAGAGAAACTGGAACCCTCCTACATCACTGGTGGCAACGTAAAATGAGCTGGCTTTTAAACATTTTTCTTTTTTCCTTATTACAGGAAAGAATGATTAAAATGCTTGACTAGATATACAGAAAACAAAGACTTATGAAAAGGCAGGTAATTTCAGACCCCTAGGAGTCACTCCATATCAGTTTATACAGATCACCTACTTTCTTTTTTCTAGAGCTGTATTGTGTATTGACGTTTTATTCTTTTTGTGGTGTCTTGAAGAACTTAAGTTTCTCACTGTATTTTAGTCGAATCTGTAAGTCTTCCCTCATTGTAGGCCGCTTCTATTGTCTTAAGAAATTCTTCCAACAATGAAAGCATGTATCTCCTGTTATTTCCTATTAAAAAGTATTAAAAGTTCTGCCTTTCACACGTAAGCCCTTGGTTAATACTTGGTCAGCACTGACGTATGTGTGAGGTCGGGATTAATTTGCATTTTTCCACAGGGATAACCAATTGGCTCAACACAGTCACAGAAAAATATTGACCCTCATAAGAATCAAAGAAATGCGAATTAAAATAGTAGTGATTTTTCACAAGTCAAATCAGCAAAGATTTTCCTAAATGCTGATATTCCCTACTTAAAAATGTCTTAATATAGTTGTAAAAAATCACTTAGCTATATGCAACTCTTAAAAATATTCATACTCTTTGACCCAATAATGCTATTTTTATAAATCTTGAATATGAAAACAAAACATAACAATGTCCCCTGCATTATTATGTGGTGAAAAATAAATTTAAATTTAAAAAACCAGAAACATTCTAATTTCCAACATTATGAGAACCGTAAACAAAATTCTTAAACATCTACACAATGGAACTTTAGGGAACCACTAAAATTGATATTTATACAGTTAAAAATAACATGGGGGAAAAGTTCATATTGTTCATTTGTTAAGGGCAAAAACACAGGAAACAAAATCTTATGTAAAGTGTGGCCTCGATTATGTAGAAAGAATAGGGAGGAAAATCAGACCAGAAAGAAATACAGCATAACTGTCAACTGGATCATGGAAGACTTTGTAAATATTATTTTCAATACCTTATTTTCAAAATATTCTATAATAAACATGGAGTGTTTTTATAAGAATAAAGTCTGTAAATTTGTTTGTTCTTAAGGTACTTTTTAAAAGGGAATGGCTGAGTAGATCCATCAGGTAGGTCAGAGCAGAACGCAAGGTCTTTTCTTGGCTTTCGCACATGGCGTGACCACCAAACAGAAAAGTAAATCAATAGATAAGAATATTGCATTATTTTTGTTTTATTACAAACTAGACAGCCCCCTCCTCCTCAGCCCACTTAAAATAACTTTTTGTAACTCTGACGTTACTTTTTGTTTGGTGTATGAAATATTCAAAGTTTAAATGCTAAGAGTTAATAAGCCCACCAGCTCTTCAATGACCCTCTTCCCTCCCTACTTCAGCTTATATCCCATGATTAATCACCATCATTCCCCAGCTCATACCTTCAATTCCCTTCCCCCATTCTCACTCTGAAAAACTCCCCTGGCAAAACCACAACACCCGTTAAATCAGCCTCTCCCTGCGCCACGCCTGCACCCTTACAGGGAACGTGGCTGGAGAAACACGTGACCACTCTGGCTGGTCTCACTTTGTAGTCATCACCATGAACCTCAGATGGAGCCTTAATGCTGCCTGGAAATCAAACCACATTCCCCTGGTCCATTCACCTCTCACTTTCCTTGCAGACCATGTCACGTCTTTCCTCGTACCTCCAACACCTACTCCCCCATCTTCAAGCTCAGCGGATAGCCCAGTGTCCTATTTCAGAGAGAAAATTAAGAACTTCAGAAGAAAACTGCAGACTCCAACACCACATCAACCCATATCCATCCTTTGATTATATACATCCACGCACCTTTCTACAGGGCCCCCTCCACTGGTGTGCTTGGTCTCCTTCCCCGTCCAAAAATTTCCCTCTACTGGATCACTCCTAAAAATGTCACTTCTCACAGATGCAAAAAAACTTGTCCTGACCCCACTTTCCCCACAATCTATGGTTCTACCTCTTTAATCCCCCCTGCAGCAAAACGCCTTGGGAAAATCATGCATACTTAAGATCTACAATTCCCTTTCTCCCATTTTCTCCTAAACCCAAGCCAGAGACCTACTCCACCACCATTACACAGAAACTGCTTTTGCCAAGGTCACTCATGACGTCTCCACTGCAAATCCGGCACCGGCTCTCAGTCCTGATCTTACACACTCTACCAGCAGCATCTGACACAGCTGGTCACCCCTCAGATGCTCAGCCTCTAATCTCTTAACGTTGGGGCACCCTGCACTCAAACCCTGGTCATTGCTTCTCTATCTACACTCACGTCCCCCAGCAACGTCACTCATTCTCATGCATGGAATAACGATGCGTCATCGACTCCCAAACTTTTATCTCTTTATTTAGCCCAGTTATAGTCAACTCCCCTCTTGACTTTGCTGCTGCGCTGTCTTACAGATACCTGAGACTTAGCATGTTCAAAACTAAACTCTGGATTTTTCCCATCCCACCCCCAAACCTGCTCTACCTGCAGTTTTTCCCACTTTCATTTATGGTTACTCCATTCTTCCAACTGCTCAGATCAAAACCTTCAGAATCACCCATGGCTTTTCTTTCTCTCACTCCACATCCAATAGCTCAGGGGTTCCCAACCCCCGGGCCTCGGACTGATACGGGTTCTCAGCCTCTTAGGAACAGGGCCGCACAGCAGGAGGTGAGCGGTGGGCGAGCGAGCGAAGCTTCATCTGCCACTGCCCATCATCATCGCTCGCGTCACCGCCTGAACCATAACACCTCCCACACTGGCCAGCCCCAGCCCCGCATCCGTGGAAAAACTGCCTTCCATGAAGCCGGTCCCTGGTGCCAAAAACGTTGGGGACCGCTGCAATAGGTCACAAAATCTCAATTCCTATCTTCAAAATATAGGCAAAGTCCAATCACTTTGGGGTCCAATCTCCACACCGGACCAAGCTGCTGTCCTACCTTGCCTGCATTACGGCAACGGCCTCCTAATTAGCTTCCTGCTTTCCCCTCTGTCCCCGCTCCCACCCCAGTCTTCTCTCAACACTGCACTGGTGCTCAGGGAACTGGCCCCAGATGCCTGTCACTATCCTGAGTAACAAAGTCCTTTATCTCTGACCCAGGAGTCTCATGTCTTCTGGCAGCAACCATGAAACTGTTTCTGGCTAATCTGATAGCTTGCAAGGAGGGTAAAATCTCCAACTCCTCACTAAATAACTGAAATGTAGTAAATGTAACAGAATTGCTTTCACTTCTTTTAGATCCTCTGGATCTTCACACAATAAGCTTTATTTTAAAAAGCAATATGGTGACTTCCCTGGTGGCACAGTGGTTAAGCTTCCGCCTGCCAATTCAGGGGACACGGGTTCGAGCCCTGGTCCGGGAAGATCCCACATGCCGCAGAGCAACTAAGCCCGTGCGCCACAACTACTGAGCCTGCGCTCTAGAGCCCACGAGCCACAACTACTGAGCCCACGAGCCACAACTACTGAAGCCTGTGTGCCTAGAGCCCATGCTCTGCAACAAGAGAAGCCACCACAACTAGAGAAAGCCCATGCGCAGCAACAGACCCAAAACAGCCAAAAATAAATTTAAAATAAATATATTTTTTAAAAAAGCAATATGAATATTTGCATGGCTACAAAGGCAGACATTTAAATATAATCAAATTAAGAAAAGTAGACTTAAAGTTGCCATATAATTTAAAATTAAGAATGAATTTATAGGGCTTCCCTGGTGGCGCAGTGGTTGGGAGTCCGCCTGCCGATGCAGGGAACACGGGTTTGTGCCCCGGTCTGGGGGGATCCCACATGCCGCGGAGCGGCTGGGCCCGTGAGCCATGGCTGCTGAGCCTGCGCGTCCGGAGCCTGTGCTTCGCAACGGGAGAGGCCACAGCAATGAGAGGCCCACATACCGCAAAAAAAAAAAAAAAAAAAAAAAAAAAAAGAATGAATTTATAATTACAGCAAAAGCTCTAATAAATTTTCTTTTTTTAACATCTTTATTGGAGTATAATTGCTTTACAATGGTGTGTTAGCTTCTGCTGTACAACAAAGTGAATCAGCTATACATATACATATATCCCCATATCCCCTCCCTCTTGCGTCTCCCTCCCACCCTCCCTATCCCACCCCTCCAGGTGGTCACAAAGCACCTAGCTGATCTCCCTGTGCTATGCAGCTGCTTCCCACTAGCTATCTATTTTACATTTGGTAGTGTGTGTATGCCCATGTCACTCTCTCACTTCGTCCCAGCTTACCCTTCCCCCTCCCCATGTCCTCAAGCCCACGTTCTACATCTGCGTCTTTATTCCTGTCCTGCCCCTAGTTTCATCAAAACCACTTTTTTTTTTAGATTCCATATATATGTGTTAGCAATATAGTATGTGTTTTTCTCTTTCTGACTTACTTCACTCTGTATGACAGACTCTAGGCCTAATAAATTTTCAAGTGATTCAAATCCCACTTTGTGGGCTATATACAAAAATACAGTGTAGCACTAAGTTTTCTATGTGACACTGAGTCTCAGATTCCCCATATAAAATAAAGAGGCTGATCTCTAAAACACATCAAGCTCTAAAATTATCTGATTCCATGAAAACAAAAATATGCAGACTTAGAAATTTAACCTGTAGAGAACTTTTGTGAGCACTTCTAAGTATCTTTTTCTATAACTGTGTTCAACACATTGCTATTAAATTGAATATAAAACAAATGTTCATAAATTCAATCATTTAAACTGTTAATGGAGCTGGCTTATAAGATTTGATTAATGAAATAAACTCACTCTCAATTTTTTGATTCAGATTTTAACATGTTGTATTTAAACAGTAGTACACCTATTACCAATTCATTACTGTCTTTATGTATATACATGCTAATTTTTTAAATGTACACATTTTTACACCTTTCCATGAACTTACCAACGTTTTAGCTAAAAACATAGTAAATCCCTAGTCTCACCACTTCCACCGCCTATAAGAAAGTATTAAACTATTGGTTAAACTATGAAGTAGGTAAGATCCTTTGAGAATTTTTTGACATACTGTTGACCATTAAGTAGGGCCCAAATATCTGTTTACTGTTTATTTTTATTCTGGGACAGGGGTGCTGTACCAAATAGTATAATGATGGAGTTCCTTCTCTACTTTTCTTTCTTCAAAATGTGTTCATACATAAAGTCTCTTAAATATAATGAACTACTAAAGCAAAAATTTTTAACTCCTAATGGCAACATGCACATAAAAATAATTGAAAAGTAAAGCAATTGCTTTGACCGCTTTCAGCCTTTAGGTCTTAACACAAAGCTCCAATTTAAAATGAAATGTGTCAATTATGGGTTCATATGCTTTTGCATAGAATATGTAAGAGTTTTCATTCAATCTGCATTAGAGAATAAGAGATTTTAGTTAAACTAATCTTTTCCTCATTTTATATAAGTATACCTAATAAAGAAGAGCAGATTTGGGGTACAAAAAGTAATCCACAAAAGATTTATTAAATGTATATTAAGAGTGAATATAAACCACATTCACTGATCATTAGCGATAAAGGGCATCCTGCAGAGCAATAATTATTCAAATGAATGATTCAGCCCCTATTAAGCAAATATAAAAATCTTACAAAATGGAAAGGTTATACACACTGTAAAATGGTAACTTAATTGTCAAAAGTAATCATTTATTATAGACTGCCAAACAGGGGATCTCTTGACGCTTTTAAAATGATCCAACTTAAAAATAATTCATGTTACCCACCATAGATCAGCAAGCATTTCATAAATTAAGTTGCACAACGTTCAGTGACATAGGTGTGGCTTCATGACAGCACTAACTGAAAACACACTGAAAACCTTTATTTAAAGAAAAATTAGATTTGGGTTTCCCCCAAAGTAAAAGACTTTAATATTCACTGATCCTAGCAAAACAAAAAAACTATTAAAAAGAAAAAAACTTTGGATGAGCTTCTAATGAAACATATACTTTTCTACCTCCATACACATGCACACAAAAACACAAGGACAATGAAAACTGGAAAACAAATGACAACAGAGTTAACTGGCTTAAACAAATGAGAGAAAGGTGAAATCTAAGCCTATTGGAAGGGAAGGCAACAGAAACAAGCCTAAGAAAAAATATCGCAAATCTGAAACAAGAGTCAGATGCTATTTATTAAAAAGTGGGGGTAGAACAGTTAGAAAACAAAAACTCCTATAAACCAAAATAAAAATTCAACAGAAGGAAAACTGAAAAATCCTCCCCCCAAAAAAGAACCAGAAAATTAACTGACTTAAATATTTGAGAAAAGGCTAAAAAAAAATTAATATATCAATCCAGGAGGTCCAATATCCAACAAGAAAAGAGCTTTAGTCAGGAAAAGAAAGAAAATGAAGGGGAAAGCATTACAGAAGAAAATTTTAAATTTTCCCCTGAACTGAAGAACACAAGTTTACACACTGAAGAATCCATGGAATGCTCAGTACACCCAAAGAAGAAGAAAAAATAATCAGGCACATCATGGTGAAATTTTAAAATTTAGACAGTAACAGAAAGATACTATAAAGCTTCCAGAAAGAGAAAAAATTTACATACAAATGACTGGGAAAGAGATGGCAACTGACACAGTGATAACACTGAAAGCTGGAAGTTAGTGGAGCAATGTCTCCGAAATTCCAGGAGGAAGTCTGCTTCCAATGCGGCACACATTTATAGTCAACAACTCTTCTGAGCACATCCACGTTTCCCCGCCCCCCTGCAGGGCCACGTGACTGGCTCCGGCCAATGGACTGTGAGCACAAGTGACATGCGTCACTTCTGGGCCAAATATTTAGTGCCAGCGTGTGACCTGTCAGCTCTCTTTTGCACCTGCTGTGGCAACCAGGAGTCATGGGATGATATGCTGGGGAACTGCAGGAAGATGCCAGAGGAGCGCCAGGCCCACAGCAGAGTTGGTGAAACCAAGCAATAAGCATTTATTTACACACTGAGATTTCAGAGTTAATCTGCCATTGCAGCATAACCTATTCTATGCTGACTAAAACAGTAACCTAGAATTCTATACAGTCAGGCTATAAAGCAAATATTTAGAACATAGACATTTTATGACATGCAAGGTCTCAAACACGCACACACATGTACGCACGCACACACACGCACGCACACACACACACACACACACCCCATCACCTTACTAGGAAGCTACTAGGAGGTTAAGCTCCATCACATCAAGGAAGTAAACCAAGAAATCGAAAACAGGTAACCCTACTTAGGAGAGGAGAGAAAAGAATCTCTAGGTTGATGGCATAGCTCGTACTGCTCAGCCTGTTTGGGATACTGTCCTTGCCATCTACAGCTCTTCCCAAACACCCTCCAAGAGTCAGCTCAACTGTGACATCCTCCATGAAGACAGAAATCCAAATTTCCTGGCTACCAGTAGTAAATGAAAACATCTTGCATCAATAGCAAGAAAAGAGTTGCATTCTCAAATCTGCCAGCAATGTGGTTTGTGACTCGGGCAAATTACGTAACCACTCTTAGTCTCAATTTCCTCATCATCTGCATAAGGATGAGGTTATCAGAAGGTTCCTTCTAATTCTACAAGGCAGTAATTCTGCCAATGTACAAAACCACTAAATCCTGATACAATTCTATGTTTGGTACATGCTTACATATTCTGACAGTCAGTGATATTTGGTAATAATGTTATTCCTTAAATATATATATATATATTTTTTTACTTTAAAAGCAATGTCAACAGACAAAAATGACTATTGTCAGAGGGATGATATTTCCTTTAAAACCCAAACTCAGGTTTAATAACAAACACCTTCATTATTATAAACATCTAAACAAAAGGAAAATCATATGAAATAACAAGTCTACCAGTAAGAATTCATCTTACTTTAAAAGTGTGTTAACCCTGTTGCTTCCACCACCCAGTGTGTCATTGGTGTGGCCAGAATAATGTCTATCACTCTAAGTACAATAGCAAGCAGCACCGAGTAATAGGTGATCTAGAGCACATGCTGAATACATCTTTTCTAAATAGTTCTAAAGAGTAACATTAAAGTCTTAAAATTGTTTTTGATAGAAATTTTATCTAATAGGAGTCATATATTCCTCTGCCTTCTTAAAAGAAACACTTTAAACACAAGTGTGTACATTAAATATAATCTCATGCTGTATATAGACAGATGCCTCTTCAATGATCAAATTTACCTGTTGGAAGATTCCAGGACGGCATAGTGACGCTTGCAGGGTTTATTGATGCTCAGGAAACTTCGTCTCCCAGGCCTTCAGAGAGATGTGGTCTTTTCTTCTTTCCTTCTTCTCTACTACTCAAGAGTCGGCTCCCAAGGACAATGGGATAGCCACCGCTCCCCAAACATAGTCTCCAAGTGTGATGCCCTTTTAATAATTTTAAGAAAAAATTTCAGTGTGATGGCTGTTGAGAGTGATAAGACAATATTAAAACAATCAGTAGGAGAACAAGCGCCCAGGGCCTTGCAGGTGGCCACATGCAGAACCTTTCTGTTCTAGATTTCCCACCAACTGACCACAGCGACCCAGGGCCAGTCAACCCACCGCTGCTTACACTGCACCCATGTGTAATCCTCACAATTCTAGTAGCTGCACCCGTAATACTTCTGTAGACCCCCATTCTCCTTCCTCTTTTATGTCCATTTTTCTCGTCTCTTTGGTCTCACACCCCTTCCCCAAACGGGGCTTCCTCAACAAGAAAAACCAAGTCTTATGCAGATATTGCTGATTAACCAGAATACTCCTTTTAACTAATCACAGTACATTTTAAACTAATTACTACTGTTAGCACCTGTTACAGGCCAGGCACTGAACTCATACATTTACATGCATTATCTCAATTACTACACCAATGTTGAGGAAGGCGCCATGATTATTTTACAGATAAGACAAATAAGACTTTGATTTTATTTTAAAAACCTATCCTACAAAATCACAGTGCTGAAATTCAAACTTCGATCTGCAACCCTATGAGAGACTGCCTTCACCAGCTGCAGTCAGTCAACCAGGTCTCTGGCTTGTCTAATTCCTAACGAGTTCTTCCTTCCTGCTTAATTCTGAGGATGCCAGAGGTTCCAGACAACTGAAGTTTTACCTTGCTAAGCTCTGTAAAGCAGCATCAAGGGAAATGTGCTCTGGGGCCATTACTCTCCTCACACTCAACTGTGCTTCCAGAAGCAACAAGAGGCCTGTGCATCTTCACAACCAGCCAGTGGGGCATGTGAGTGAATTCAGACACACGCTGCAGTTCTACAAGAAGATGTAGTTCTCCCTGTGTGGGGATTTGGAGCCATGTAGTTTCAAGAACTTTGTCCTTATCAGTGCTATGATTTATTCAGCTGAGCAGATCAACTCAGCCAGGGATAAATAAAAAACACAAAAAAACCAACGGATGTCTAAGATCCAGCCAGCACATCTCTGCCTTTAACGTGCAGACAACCGTGTAAAAGCTACAAGCGCTTTCTGTACACCAAATCCCCACTCAGTGGCCAGGCTCCATGCCATGTGTGAGGGAGACAAAGGAGAAAGACCACAGCCCACGCCCTCCACGAGGAACTCAGTAATGAATGTTGAATCAGAAACATACGAATTGATAAAATGGGATTACTGAAGGAGCTGGAAGGACGGGTGGTTAGGGAAGGCTTCTCTGAGAATGAACCAACCACAGGGGGAGCCATTGAAGAGCAGTCTAGGAAAACTGTCAAAGGGGAGGAGGCCAGAAGCAGCTTGGAATGTTGAGGAACAGAAAGGCTAGACCACACCTTTGTGCTAAGGCAGAGAGAGGGTTGTTCAAAATGCGCTGAAGAACCAGGCAGAAGTCTTGTGGTCGATGGTAAAGAGTTTGGATTTTACTTTAAACAAAATGTACATGTATTCACAGTAACTCTGACAGATTATCCCCACCTTAGTGCCACATGAGGAATAAGACTCAGAGGGGTTAAATAATGGGTTCAAGGTCACAAATCTAGGAATGTACACTCTTCCCTAAAGATCTAACACCTCTGAAACGTCCTCTGTGTGCAAAGGGAGAATGGAAGTCTTAAATGACTTTATCTAAGTCTGTCTATTCTTCAAACATTAACAAGACCAACGGCCACCCAAAACAAACGTCACAACAAAGTAAAACGTAATGTTTGTATGAATCATCAAAGATGACTCTGATGTTGGTTTAAGGTAAAATGTGCCCTCAGTCCAAAAGCCTTCCCTACTTACTAGCTAAACCAACCTGTTGTGCAGCATAATAAATTAACCATAAAAATATTAATGACAATTTCACTCTCAATACACTTGAAAACATGTCCCACTGCTGTTACTCTCTTTCTCTACCTGGACAACTCTTTCAATCAAGGTAGTCATACAAGAAAGTTTCCCCTTTTTATGACACATATGAATATTATAAATTTCTCCCTTGCAAAAGCAATAATTTTACAAAATTACCCAGGCGCCACAGATGTGTCATTTCCAAAAGTGGAAGAGGTCAGGGATGAGGACAGAGAACTGAAATAGACAATCTTCATTTCCCATAAAATGCAACAAGCAGAAAACAGCAAAAGGTAATCTGTTTAACTCTAGGTCATTTACCTACCTACCCTTATTAAGTATCAAAATAGATGCATACACACCCATTCGTTATTCGAGATTATAAATAACGTGGGGTATTTGACCTCATACTTCAGTATATTTGTGTGTTTATGTGTGTGTGCACCGATCCATTTTGCATGACTGCGTTTTTTTTTGTTGTTTTTTTTTTTTGCGGTACGCGGGCCTCTCTCTGTTGTGGCCTCTCCCGTTGCGGAGCACAGGCGCTCTGGAGGCGCAGGCTCAGCGGCCATGGCTCATGGGCTCAGCCGCTCCGCGGCATGTGGGATCTTCCCAGACCGGGGCACGAACCCATGTCCCCTGCATCGGCAGGCGGACTCTCAACCACTGCACCACCAGGGAAGCCCATGACTGCGTATTTTTAAGCTAGTGATAACAGTAACTGCCACAAATTCAGAAATAGGCATAACAGTTCCCTTTTCTGGAGTATGGTTTGACTTTTAAATAAGATCACACAGGCACTTCTATGAGCAAAATAAAAGATAATGTTAGTAACACGAAGTTTCCTGAAAACTGACCACAATGGAGAAAACTACCAGAGTTTTCTCTGAAGAGTGACATTACCCAACAAGACAGGCTTAAGAAGATGCTTTCTTCTGTTCCCTAAGAAGAGGGCCATTAAAGGAGCACACAGGGACTTCCCTGGTTGCACTGTGGTTAAGGGTCTGTGCTCCCAGTGCAGGGGGCCCGGGTTCAATCCCTGGTCAGGGAACTAGATCCCGCATGCATGCCGCAACTAAGAATTCGCATGTTGCCACTAAGGAGCCCGTGCTGCAACTAAGACCTGGTGCAACCAAATACATAAATAAATTTTAAAAAAAAAATTTTTTTAAAGGAGCACTCAGGACCATGAGATGAGTAGGAATCCATTCAGTACCGCTGAGTTTCCCTCCCAGGTCATGGCACAGCCCAGGTTGGCTGCAGCCCAGGTCAGTGGCACCCAAACCCTTTCTCTGCCACTCCCTGCAAGGTGCTATGGGGAGGGTGCCAGGTGACACCAGGAGTGTGCCCCTGGATCCTGCAGAGGCCGCGTTTAAGGCCTGCCCATCTTCCCACTAAAAGAAGGGCAAGGCGCAGTGCCATGTACTTCCCATCAATTCAGGAGGTATTTAAAGATCATAAAAAAAAAAAAAAAAAGGAAAAAATGTTTCAGAAGAGATGAAGGGAGCTCTAAAAAGGGTTCAGGTGAATAATCTGGGTGATCGTACCCAGACCAGTGGAAAGCACTTGCCAAGTCACAGGTGAGTTCTTCTAAGTGTCCTAGTTAAGCCCAAGGTCAGTGGGCCAGCTTCCCCAAAGGCAACAAGGAAACATTAGGGACAATGTCGGAACCAGAGGGCTGAGGCCACATATTCTGCTCTGTATATTCTGGAATGGCTTCCGAAACTTACCATATCCATGCTAACTGATGCGACACTGAGAAATAAATAAGAAAGCATGGGGAACGGATCACAGGCTATGTTTTCGGGTTTTCTCTGTGAAACTTGATAAACAACCACCGTTCATGTTTCTAAACAAAACTGATTCCCCACAGCACTAAACAGTCCACTTCAAATTCATTCATTCAAGTAAGCTAAGTAGATTTTATGTTATGATATTTGTTAGGTTAACAAAAAAAGTCAGGATAAATGTACACCTACTATGGTTGAGAAAACCTCAGACATTTCATCTTGAAGTAGATAGCAGTTTACTTTTGCTTGAATACACTTATATCTTTATTCCAAGGAACACGGTCCACGAAGCACATATTCGGAAACCATTCACATTATAACTGTGATTACTACGTTCTCTGTCCTCATACCCAGTAAAGCGGCATATCGCCTTTTCCGGGGTAGACGTTCAAGAAACATCTGCTGAACTGAATTCAACATTAATATATTTCATTACCGGAAGCCTGAGCTCTGCCACATATTCCCACCTGGCCCTGAATTCCAAAAAGTACGGATGGCAACCCAAAATTCCACATTCCGACTAAATGTTAAGGTGGCCTACAGACGACCGCACACATTCCAAGTTCTGCGCCAGGACCTGCCCCCGAGAAATGTCAGTAGTTCTGACCCAGAATGAACCACAAAGGTGTACCTGAAGTTGTCAACACCTGAAGCAAATTGAAAATCAAGGCCCGTCTCCGGGCCAGCTTGACATCTCCAGTCCCCACGCCCGCGGGAGCCCTCGAGGGTCCGGCGGCGCCTCCACGCGCGGAACAGACCAGGGTCTCCGCCCGACGCGACCCCCCGGGGAACGGCACGGGCGCGGCCTGCGGCCCCCAGCCCGCCCTGCGGCCGCCGGCCTCCAGCCCGGGGGTCCGAGCGCGGCCGAGGGGCTGCGGAGCGCGCAGGCCCCGCGCCGCCGCCCCAGGCCTTGCCGAGCCCCGGCCTCTCCCCGGCGGACTGCGGGCAACAAAGGCGGCGGCCCGGGCCCGGCGCGCGCGGCGGACGAGAGGCCGAGGGGTACGGCCGGCGCGCGGCGGAAGCAGGCCTCGGCCCTCCCCGGCCCGGCTTCCCGGACGCCGCTCCCCGCCGGCCCGGCCCCCGCCCGCGGACCCGCGGAGGCGCACAGGGCCTCACGCCGCCGGGACCCTCGCCGCTCCCCGTCGGGCGGCCTCCCCGACCCCCTCCGCGCCGGAGCCGCCCCGCCGGCCGGAGGAGAAGGGGCACCGCCGCGGCCGGTTCCCCGGGCCGCCGAGGAGAGGGGGCGGGAAGCCGAGCCTGGACCCAGCCTCCAACTCGGCTCCGCAGACGCTCACCCGGCGGCCGCCCGCTCCGCTTCCTCGCCCAGCGTCGGCGCGACTGCCGCGCTCGGCCCTCCTTCCCGCAACTCCTCCTCCCGCCTCCTTCCTCCTCCTCCTCCTCCTCCTCCTCCTCCTCCTCCTCCTCCAGGAGGGGCGCGCCGGGCGCCGGCCCGAGCTGGAGCCGCAGCCGAGGAGCCGAGCCGGCCGCTTCGCGCCCACCACTCGGCCCGCGGCGCCGGCGGGCGTCGGCGCGGGGGGCGGGTCGGCGGGGGCGGGGGTAGGGGCGCGCGGGGCGGGGCCGGGGGCGCCGCGGGGCCGGGGGGCCGGTCCCCCGCTGGAGTCGGAGTCCCGGCATCTGCCTGCCGGGCGCGCCCCGCCCGCGCCCGCTGGCCCGGCGGTCTGTCCGGTGCTGCCTCTGCCTTTGCAGCCTCCCCTCCTCGGCGGCCGGGCCGACGCGGAAAGGAAGACGTCCTCGGCCCTCGGCCGCCGGCCCTGCCCTTGTCCCTGCGGTCAGGCGGCGGCCTCCACGCGGCCGAGGTCCGCTCACCTGGCGCGGTGACCCGGGCCCGGTCCCCGCGGGGAGGGAGGGACGGGCGAGCACGCGCGCCCGAGCAGGGCCAGGGAGGGAAGCCCTTCCCCACACCTTGTCTAGCTTAACGGTAGAATGTGCTTATTAAAAGAAAACCTATTCCTTGTTTCAAGCCATCTGCTTTTCCATTTAGTCCTTGTTAGTGGGGTTTTATGCAGGAATAGTTCACTATTGTTTGCACCGCCGAATTCCAAGGTAGTGTGACATAAAGTTGCGTGTTGGTGACTTGACTCATTTCTTTGGAAATTGGCTGACCCGTCCCAACATATAGCAATAACAGCAAATTGGATTTTTGCCAATGAGAAGCAACAGGAACATTTTTATTTCTCTTTTCATCAAAGAAAAGTGATTAAAGTATCATTAAAATCTAACTTAGGGCTTCCCTGGTGGCGCAGTGGTTGAGAGTCCGCCTGCCGATGCAGGGGACACGGATTCGTACCCCGGTCCGGGAAGATCCCACATGCCGCGAAGCGGCTGGGCCCGTGAGCCATGGCCGCTGAGCCTGCGCGTCCGGAGCCTGTGCTCCACAATGGGAGAGGCCACAACAGTGAGAGGCCCGCGTACCACAAAAAAAAAAAAAAAAATCTAACTTAAGCTCTTTTCTCTTGTCCGCCATCCTATGTGCGGTTGAATTTGGTCCTCGCCATGTCTTCCCACAAGACTTCAGGATCAAGCGATTCCTGGCCAAGAAACAAAAGCAGAATCGTCCCATTCTCCAGTGGATTCCAATGAAAACTGGTAATAAAATCAGGTACAACTCCAATACAAGGCATTGGAGAAGAACCAAGCTGGGTCTGTAAGGAGCCTCACATATGAAGTGGCACACATTTACGCTATCAAGGTCAATTGCTTCTTACCATATCAGGTCACTAGTGTCTGGAACAGCTGCCTGGGTTTGATGGGAGAAATGGAATGGCTCTCTCCTCTTTTCTTGATCTTTCCTCACCACTGCTATGTAGCTCAGTAATAAATATGTGAAACCTTTTGTTGGAAAAAAAAATCTAACTTAATAATTGTTGGCTTTACAACTTGTATTTCTTGAATAGTATGGACCTTTTAAGGAGGAAACAAGGCTAGGGAAAAAAGTCTTAAAGTTGTTCCAAGGTGAATTTGTAGCTGAATTATACCGCAGTTAAGCTGTTAGCTTTAAAAAAGTGCAAGTAATTGATCTTAATTCCTATAAATGTTGAATATATAATTCTCATCTAAACACACAATGATTAATAATTTAAAAATTGGATTGTCAGGTGACTCAATTGGTTTGTATGACTGAATAGTATATATAAGGTTGATGTCATTTGTTATATGTGATTCACCAGGCCTTCTGTCATCTTCAGTTCTTAGTTGAATTTATTACTCAACCCCTACCATTATTGTTACCCTAATTTAGATACAACTCAATTCTCAAATATCTAATCACAGTTAATGTTGACTGAAATAGAATGGTCAAAGAGCTCAGTGATAATCGTTAAGTGGTAATTAGAAAAGAAGCAAACTTTTCAACCCACCCCTCTTGTGGTAAGCCGTTCAGAAGGAAAAGACATGGGACAGACTGGAGTATCAAGGGGCTGGTGTCTCCTTATATGATCTAAAGAAGGCCAGCTGGGGGCCATCAGCAGGACTTGATAAGCACTAAGCTAGCAGTGGACTGAGCTGACCCTTCCAGGAGACAGGATCAAGACACGGGCTTCTGAGTCTGGCAGAGCTGGTCTGGCGTCTCAGCTTTGACAATTCATATGGTTATGTGACCTTAAGTTTCTCAGTTGTAACTTCAATGTCTTTGAAGAGGGGGGTGGGAGTGGGGGAGGGGTTTTTTGATATTTTGATATTAAGTATATTAAATAGTTGTGAAGATTACTTGAGATAATGCACAAAACCTGGTCCATAATGATTGTTATTACTAGGTAATGTATATTTTACAGGCAAGGCATTTAAATATTTTTTGGTGTATATTATCTACTTTATTTTAACAATAATCTATTTGTAAGGTCAGTATTATCATCATCCCCACATTACAGGTGAGGAAACTGTGGCTTCTTGTGTATAAGTAGTAAATAACTTTATCAAAGTCACACAGCCACTATGCGGCAGAGCTGGCATTCAGACTTAGATCTCTCTGACTCCACAATATGAGCTCTTAACCACTAAATTGAAATTATAGTGAGAACTATATGAATAATATAACAACTTTAGTGTAGAGATACTAGTGGCTAAATATACCATTAAAATCTCCATGCTTGGCTGAATTCCAATACTTTGGCTACAGACAACACTGTCTGATAGATACACTTGCTGAAAGATAGTGGGTTTCCCTGGTGGCACAGTGGTTAAGAATCCGCCTGCCAATGCAGGGGACATGGGTTCAAGCCCTGGTCCGGGAAAATCCCACATGCCGCGGAGCAACTAAGCCCGTGCGCCACAACTACTGAGCCTGAGCTCTAGAACCCACGAGCCACAGCTCCTGAAACCTGTGCACCTAGAGCCTGTGTTCCGCAACAAGAGAAGCCACCGCAATGAGAAGCCCGGGCACCACAATGAAGAGTAGTCCCTGCTCGCTGCAAGTAGAGAAAGCCCTCGTGCAGCAACAAAGACCTAATGCAGCCAAAAATAAAATAAATTAATTTAAAAAAAAAGATGGTGATGTCAAAGGGTCCTATTGAAAGCCTATCCCCTTAACAGGGGCAGAAGAGTGTAGTTCTACCTCTTCCTCCTAAAGTCATAACTGGTAGAGTCAGAAAGAACTTTCTGGATCATCCTCAGCATCCTCATTTGATGGAGGAGGAAATAGATTCAGAAATCATCTGACTTGCCCAAGCAACAAAGTTAAAAATAGTTGAGTCATGACTTGAACTGCCATCTCCCAATTTCAAGTCTGGTTTGATTTCTAGTATTAAACGTCTTCCTTCTTCCAGAATAGGGCAGAAGAGGAGCTCAGACTGCAGAAAATTGGGTGGAAGCAGGAGGGGATACGGCAGGCAGCCTTCCAGCCTTGTCCTGATATTTCACGTACATCCTCGCTAAAAGCCCCCTCTAGGCCCCTGCGGGAAAGCTGTCCACGTAAGCAACACTCCGCACTCTCAACACCCCTCTCACCTTCCCACTGCCATTCTGCTCCCTCCTGCCTTCCTGCCTTTAAGGATCAGGAGAAGTCCTCCACTCATTCGAGTTTCCCTGTTTGGTACTTGTACTGGATTGAAGAGTATCCTTCCTGGAATCTCAGAGTGTGACCTGTTTGAAAGTGGGGTCTTCACAAATGTAGTTAAGTTGGTCATAGTGGAGTAGGGTGGGCCCTTCGTCCAATTTGATTGTTGTCTTTATAAGAGGAGAACAGACACAAGAGACAGGCATGTAGAGGGCAGACCGTATAAAGACAATCAGGGAGACCCCCAGGAAGGCAGAGATGGCAGTGATGTGCCCACAAGCCAAGGATTGCCAGCACTGCTGCCAACACCTGGAGGTGGAACAGGCAAGGAAAGATCCTCCCCTACAGCCTTCAGGGAGAGCATGGCCCTACACACACCCTGATGTTGTACTTCTAGCCTCCAGGACCAGGAAAGGAGATATTTCTATTGGGTTAAACACCCAGCATGTGATGCTTTGTTGTGGCAGCCACAGGGAACTAGTGCAGGAGTCCTAGGCCTGCCCACCCCTGTGTCCCCACCCCTCCCCCCCTCCCATCCACCCACCCGGAGGGCCTGTTCTCTGGAATGAAGTCACTGAAGTCTCCTCCCAATCAAATCTCCTCCTTATAGAGCTCCCCAATTACTAGAGTCACCATGGTTCCAGTTTGCCCAGGACAGTACCAGGTTATAACCATTGTTCCGGCACAAATGTGAATAATGCCACCTTTCATCCCAAAGTTGCTCCTGTTCAGAAAATAAATTCTGCGTTCACTCTGCCTTCCCCATAAAGTACAAAAGAGTGACTCAGTTACTTGGCATTCAAAGAGAGAGTTGGACCCAACCCATTTCTCCAGCCCCGCAGTCCACCGCTTCCTCATATTACACTTTGCCCGGCCAAGCTGGGTAAGTCCATCTCCAGACAGTCCCTACCCTGTGCCTTAACGTGTGCTTTGCTCTCTGCCTAGAATGTTCTTCCATCTCACCCCCCCCACCCGCCACACACACCCTCTGATTATTTCTATATATTGAAAACCTTACTCCTCATCAGTTGATGTTCAGGTCCACCCCGTCAGAAACGATGTCAGGCTATATAGAAACCCCACCTTGGGTTTTACAGCACAGGTCATACTCTACGCTGAATTGCAACAATTCTTCTCTCTTCTCCTTTGAATGCAGATGCTTTGACTTATTCATCTTCGTATTATGCTACTAGTACCTTGAATGAGATTTTTTCATATAATAGGGACTCAAGACATCTTTGATAAATAAATATGAGTATTTCATTCCTCTCTCCATCCATCTGAGAATAGTCCTTAAAGGTGCACTTTAAGGACTTCCCTGGTGGGGCAGTGGTTAAGAATCCCCCTGCCAATGCAGGGGACACGGGTTCGAGCCCTGGTCCAGGAAGATCCCACATGCTGGGGAGCAGCTAAGCCTGTGTGCCACACTACTGAGCCCATGCGCCTAGAACCCGTGCTCTGCAACAAAGACAAGCCACCGCAATGAGAAGCCTGTGCACCGCACCAAAGAGTAGCCCCCGCTGGCCGAAACTAGAGAAAGCCCGCGTGCAGCGACGAAGACCCAACGCAGCCCAAAATTAATTAATTATTTAATTATTTTGTTTTAAAAAAGATCCACTTTAAGATATAGGGGTGGCTGGTTTGTCCTTTGGGAAGTGACAAATACCTGATCTCCAGAGCATAATTATGTGGGCAAAAAAATGTTGCCCACCATCAAGCCTTCCGCCACAGCTGCAGCCCTGACGGTGCCCCCTGAGGGGAATTCAGGTTGGAGAAAAACAAGGTATTGCCCCTAGATAGTTAAGATGCATATCAAAGGAATAATTTCAATGCATCCAGCCACTTGCATCTTCCCATACACAGAAAGGCACTAAAATCAGTATGTTGGGATGTCTGGGTGTTCCGGTGTGATTAGCAGTAATCTTTCGAGGTTCAACTACAGGTTTTTGCAGCAAAAACTCCTATATATCCTGGCTCCTCCCTTAACTCTTTGCTGCAGTTCCTCAGAGCTAATTGAGAGGCTGAACCTCAGGCTACAGTCCTCAGTAGGCCACCGAATAAAACGTAATTCTCAACTTTTAGGTTGTGCAATTTTCTTCAGTCGACAGTTATTAAGGGAAAATGTCAGGGCTATTTCAATCAGCAGCTAGATTCTGCTCGCTGGGGACACGCTGACAGCAAAGGAATGGTGCCTCCCTCTCAGAACAAGGGATTCTGAGGGTTTTTAAGACCTGGCAGAAGGTACTTGGGTACGTGTTTCTTTGATGAGAAAGGTAGCACTTCAGCAAAACATCATTCCTACATGGTAAGAGTCCCTCGTAGGCTCAGCTTCCCATTATTCTCCATTTCGGATCAGAGATTCCTACTTGTAGACAATTAAAAGAAATACCTCACTCATGCCTGCCCTTTCCACTTCCAGGATCCAGAGCCCCGCTGACTGCTTAGGGGGTCTTTCACTCTGTAAGGTAACCCTGTTGATTTAGTGCAAAAAAAAATCTAGCAAATAGCCATTATTATGAGGAGTTGATGGCGTGCATAGGTCCTAAAGTAGAGAATAACACGATAGACACCCCCACCCTCACAATTAACCCAACAATGGAAGAAGGAATCAGAATTCTTCCCTAATGGACAGAGAGTCAGAACTCCTATGGCCAAGTTCAGGGCGGTCTTAAAATACCATCACTACTTTCCCTCGCTTTGAGACTTCTAGCTGGGTAGAATCCCATTTCTTAAAGAACCCTTCTCTAAAGCAAGATAACTCTGCATTCAATAGCTAGAAATCCAACATAGGATTTTACAGAAAAGTAAACTTCTACCCATGTTTGTGATTCTAAAGCATTAGGAAGACCTGACAATCTGTAAAAAAAGAAAAAAAATACTGTACCTTCTATGGCATGGATTAAAATTCTATATTAGAGCTTTGTTCCTTTAGATTTGGAGTTATTAAAGAACAAATATTGGGAATTCCCTGGTGGTGCAGCGGTTAGACACTTCACCGAAAAAAAAAAAAAAGCACAAATAGCTCCCTAGAAGCAATAGCACTTTTAGACGTCATCAGTTGTTTATTACTCTGTGACCTATATATTGCTATCACATTGTTACTTGATTCTTGCATCATTTTTAACTTTTCATATCTGTGTTTCCCCATTCACCTATAGTTTATATTGAACTAATTTTACTGTCTTCAATTAACAGCAGACATATTTAAAAAGTGTGAGATTTCTCCTAGGGCAAGAAAAAATATCTGTTATTCAAATGCCTTGTCACAAAACAATAATGAACATATCTGTAATTGGTAATGCATACATTTCTTATCCTGAGTCACATCTCAGCACTGGCTGGCAAAGAACTTGACACCAGAAGGCACTCTTTTTGAAACGGTACATGCCATAGAAGTGTTTCCAGTGAATGGCTTTCCAACAGGATCCATTTTCATGCCCCCTTGACCTTGAGTTTTGGTGGAGATTGGGAACCATAGGTGCTAAATACCCTGACATTAAGGGCTAATCTATGCCAGACTAGCAAAAGGAGTGGCTTCAAAACCTGTTTTGCCTGAATTTGCCAACCTACCTAACTTCAGGGTACAGAAGAGAAGAGGCTGTGTGTCCCATCCTCCAATGAGGGAGGGAAGGAGTTGTTTCCTCTCCATTTTAAGCCAAGTAATGGAAAGCTTCAAGAGAACTAGAGCGTTTGACCTGTGCCCTTGGAATTTGAGCTGTGGAGGACCTGGTGTCAGACTCTCACAGGAAAATGCTGAAGAGTATAGCCTGACCAGAGCTGCCCTGACCCAGCAGCAGAAAGAAGAGACAAGACCACCCCCCAACCAAGCATGGCAGGCCAAGGACAAGGGAGCCACCCGTGGGCTTTGTGGACCTGTAGATGCGAACTGGAACCAGGAAATTCCCGAAGGACTTCTTCCTGTCCTAAAGGGTATTAAAGAAGAAAGTACTCTGACACTTGTTAACATGGTAAAGAAGACTTTATTTTGGTAGGGTCAAGACTATAGCAATAGGGGAAAGTGATGGGGCTTAACTCTGGAAACAGTAAAGACAGCCAGGGATTTATAGGGATTTATTTATAACAAGCAGGGTGAAGGGGGTCAGTGGATGGAAAATTACTAAGAGGAATCATGAAGGGCAGAGGGATTCTTGCTAAACCATCGCCATCTTGTGAGGAGGCTCAAGCAACCCGAGGAGAAGAAGCCCAAGTTGGGCAGGCACAGAGGCCTCCTGCCCAAAACAAGGACCACATGAGCGAGCTTTATTGGGAACCCTAGTCCCAGACAAGCCTTTGAATGACTGCAGCCCAGCCCACACCTTGACTGCAACTTCATAAGAGACCCCAAACCAGAATCACCCAGCTAAGCTGTTTCTGAATCCTTGACCCAAAGAAACTGGGATAATATGGTTTAGCACCCTTTCTTAACCATTATATACAATCTCTCTGCCACTGAAAGAAAGTGAAGTGTGATGTTCACCATGTGGATGAATAGGATTTCTAAGTGGCCAATAGGTACCTGAATATCCCAATGATACTATTGTATTATATGATTTTTTTCAGAATTTTAAATAAACTTTCATTTTTTCGCGGTACGTGGGCCTCTCACTGTTGTGGCCTCTCCCGTTGCGGAGCACAGGCTCCAGACGCGCAGGCTCAGCGGCCATGGCTCACGGCCCCAGCGGCTCCGCAGCATGTGGGATCTTCCTGGACCGGGGCACGAACCCGTGTCCCCCGCATCGGCAGGCAGACTCTCAATCACTGAGCCAACAGGGAAGCCCAAATAAACTTTATTTTTTAGAGAAGAAAATACTGATTATTTTTTAACCATCAAGGCTTTGCATGTATTTGAACATATTCAGAAGCTGATAATGACTGAATATTTTATAATAAATATTCTTCTGTGCTCTTTTCATTGAAAAAAATTTTTGTGGAGGGAATATATTTCTTTTACCCTGATTTACCTCCCTTCTTCATTCATATGCACCTGGGTTATAAAATTTAATTTGTAATAGACTGGATGTTTAATTTAAGTAACCCAATGAAATATGAACATTTTAAGAAAATAGCATTCAACATCCACTCGTGAGGGTTCAAAATATATAAACTGCTTACTTAACTGCATGTTCTCATTTAAAAAAAAGAAAAGAAAAAAGGCACACCCTGACCATGTTCTCGTTCTAATCTGTCTCCGTTTTCTCTTTACTCTTGACATCAGGATTATCCCCTTGCCGTTCCCATGGTAACCATATTTTGTAGGGAAGAAATGATGCAACAATTATACGAAAAAACCAGGTTTCAATGTCATCTCACTGCTAAACTTTTGATCATGAGGAGTTGGGAATAACTGGAAAGGAGTGTTAACGTGTAGTTCTATATCAATAATGATCACGACAAGGTAAATGCTAAGTCAGCCACCTGTGCACTTCTTTCCTCTCTCCCTTTCTTACTCTGGTGGTCATGATGAAAAAGTATGACTTCAAATGAAACCCAGAAGTAGAAAAGGCCGTGCACTCACTTAAGAAAAGCACTTGGCAAAAAATTCTTCATTACGTAAAGAACTACGTAAATGTCTAGCAATAAATACCTATTTGAACATTATATTTTCATTAGCATACAGTGTGTACTTTATGATAGCAAACTAACGTCTGTTAAAAAAGAGTCAATGACGGACTTCCCCGGTGGTCCAGTGGTAAAGAATCCACCTTCTAATGCAGGGGATGCAGGTTTGATCTCTGATCTGGAAACCAAGATCCCACATGCCATGGGGCAATTAAGCCTGCGCGCCACAACTGCTGAGCCTGCACACCTCAACTAGAGAGTCCGAGTGCCGCAACAAAGAGCCTGTGCACCGCAACAAAGATCCCACCTGCCGCAACTAACACCCGACTTAGCCAATAAATAAATAAATAAATAAATAAATAAATAATAAAAATAGTCAATAAATAATTTTGACAGATCTCTGGGAATAGTTTCCTCACAGACTCTCCCTTTAAAATACTGCTGAGTGTGTGTAAACTCAGGAAAAATCTGGCACCTCCAGGATTTAACTTGAAAAGAGAAAGCAACAGAAGACCTGGGGAGCTATTAAGGAAACATCAGTGTGACTCAGACTTCCTTCTGTCACTGACTATTTTCAGGTTCAGTTTTGTTTGAACCAATCCTCCTGGGATGGTGCAGCAAACAATAGCAGTCCAACTACTTAGCGCTCCTTTCCAGAGGACTCACTGGAGCCCTGACAGGTCATGGCCACAGAGACATCGCTCAACTTAGTTGCTGCTAAGCTTGAGAGGGAGCGGGATAAAGATTTTATTCCCAGCAAGTGGCTGGCGTGTATTTAAGTCTTTATTTCTCGCTGGTGCAGAGAAATAGGCTTAACTTTTGGACACACTGAGGCCAGGCCAGACACACACAGCGGAAAGTTGAGGGAGCCAATGAGGATAGAGCTGAATAGAAGGTTCTTCCTATGTTGGCCCCCAGATTGTCCCAGGGCCTTCTTGAGGGCAGGGTCAACATAACCCTTCACAATCTCACCTCTGCTCTGTCATCCCGACAAGTAACGGAAGCCCTATAGTTCAAAGCCGTGCTTTAACATGGCAAAAACTTTTACCCTAACACATATGTAAAGCAATACAAAACTCAGACATTTTCTACTAGATGAAATAAATTCTCTTTATATTTTCTAAACTTATTTACCGCTTCTTGTTGATTATCCACTTTAGTGTACCTTCTTATTTTGAAAGAGGAGGTGAGGATCCATATAGTAAAAATTAAGAAATACAAATACAGGTTTAAATAATAGCTAATTTTCAGAAATACTCTGATTAAATATTTTATCATGAATGCTGCCCATTTAGAAGGACTCATTGTTTCAAAATATTTTGGTTGAATTTTAATTTTGTTTTATTTTAAATGTGTATAGAAGAATCCAAAAGGCATTTTCCTCTCTAATCTTATTTATACCTTTTAGTCTCCTACATCAGAGGCTTTTAAATCAATTACTTGAGATATATATATATAATCCAATCTTGTAATTCAAGACTGAATTACAAGAATGAAGTATTTCCTAAGTAATTATTTAGTAAGTATTTCCTAAGTAATAGTTATTATTACTTATTTCCTAAGTAATTTCCAACAGAGGAAAGAAAAAAAATCAAATTATTTTACGCTAATTCATACTTTATAAGGCAAGGTCAGAGATTTCCTGTTAATTTTTTAAACTAACTAAAAATCGAAGAACACTAGGAAATATTTTGACAGTTCCTTTTAGTTTATCAAACCAGTGGAAATAGACACACTGAAACTGACATTCAGTTCTAATTAAATTAATTGATACCAATAGCTCAGCTTTGAGAAACTCAGGTAGGTTGTAGAAATGCTTGCACAACATCTTCTATTTTTCGTGTTTCTATTAAAAAAAGATTCAAATATTTGTCCAAGAGTAGTAATGCACTTTATCAGTGAAAGAATAAAAAAATCCAAAATCTTAACATCTAGAAAGAAGCAAAATAGTGAGTTTTTTTAGAAGTGGGAATTAAAATTGCAGCTCTGTAAAATATCTTCTAACTGCTTATCAAAGCTACCCTGGGTTCACAAGAATCCTGAGTGTCTTTCAAAATAAAATTCTCTTCATCCTACGTTAGTGTTAAAAATTTCTTGTTACTGAAAATATAGCCAGATTCATCACTTAATGAATAATTAATAAATAGAAAACCCCATCACCAAATCAGGGGGAAAAAAACAGAAAAACTTTGTCTCAAGGTCTAAGGCATTCAACAATTATGCCTCGCTTCATGAATATATTTGTAAGATGTTCCAGACACAAAAGATCGCTTCAGGAAACTGGCTTCATTTGAACCATGGTTAAAATCCCTGAGAGAATTTCTAGGGAAAAAAAATACTCTAAAACCCTCCCTAGGCTCGCTTCATGGTCTTGGGACCAGCGTGGCTGCCCGGCGTCCCACAGGCAGAGGGTCCCACAACTGTGGGTTAATGCTCTGCGGTGGAATTCTGAATGGCTTTCTTTTTGAATTTGATTTTTGTTAAGTGGAGCATGCTCTGGGGGCTTGGAGCCTCAGCTCACACGTAGTCGAGCTCCCCTGCCTTCCCGTCAGGTTCTAAGTCACCTGCTCCACGAACTCGCCTCCAGGCCCACCTGTTCACCCCCGCCTGGTCCCTGCCTAGGGCCCATCTGAGCGCTGATTGGATCAGGGACCGGGCCAGAAGCGCATGTGCAACGCCTCGGCATGGGGCGTGGCTCACCTTGGGCCGGCAGCACCTTGTCTCATCCTAGATGACAGGCAGGACGACGCTCTTGCCCTCCCTCCTTCCAGGTACGTAGTGCGTCCCTCAGCGGAAGTTGCAATACCCTTGGCCTTGGGTAGAGGCAGCAGACCCACGGGCAGGAGAGATGCTGCCTCTACTGCCCGGCAGTGCGGGCGAGGCGCGTTGGTTTGACATGGTCGAGGGTGAGGGGTGGAGGGATTGGAGAGGTAGCGGAGACCCAACAGTCGGTGACTTACACTCGCACCAAGTAGGGGGAGGGGGCAGCCGTGAGGGTCTGCACTTGCTCTGCAAGTGTCCTAGTACCTGAGGGAGCATAACATCAAAGAGCAAATAAGAAACACCATGGTGGGGGGGGGCTTC
Organism: Mesoplodon mirus; assembly: GCF_964341445.2. Taxonomy (NCBI): domain Eukaryota; kingdom Metazoa; phylum Chordata; class Mammalia; order Artiodactyla; family Ziphiidae; genus Mesoplodon; species Mesoplodon mirus. The sequence goes on along the minus strand of NC_138989.1, from coordinate 82,499,017 downwards.
CCTGGTGGCGCTTCCCTGGTGGCGCAGTGGTTGAGAGTCCGCCTGCCGATGCAGGGAACACGGGTTCGTGCCCTGGTCCGGGAGGATCCCACATGCCGCGGAGCGGCTGGGCCCGTGAACCATGGTGGCTGAGCCTGCGCGTCCGGAGCTTGTGCTCCGCAGCGGGAGAGGCCACAACAGTGAGAGGCCCGCGTACCGCAAAAAAAAAAAAGAAAAGAAAAAAAAAGAAACACCATGATGGTAGAGAAACAGACTCTTAGGAACAAATACCTTTTGAGTAATTTAGTATTTCCCAGGAATTTGTCAACCTTAGTAATATTTACACAAGTCTGTTATGGACTGTAGCTTCAGTAGGATAAGCAAATATCTATATAGATATAGATGTAGATATTTGCTTATGAAAGAGGCCATTTTGGTTTAGACTGATCACTTGTGCTGCTTGTTCTCTTTTCCACTCAAATCCATGCTCACCCTTCTCCTGTCTGCGCTTGCTGTAGGAGGCTGACCGCTCTGGCCCCATCCCCTGGGCTTCCTTGCCCCCTGGTGTCCAAGTAGGTCCAGCAACGTTAGGAAAGAGTATGAGTGGAGACCCGGAGCAGAGAGAATTCCGGTGCTTGTTCCCCTGGTCCGTCCTAGCAGGACTGGAGTTTGGACAGAGGCCGCCTTCCTTGGCTCTAGGTCTTGTAGACACGCCTCTCAGCCACCACTCCCTCGCTCACAGGGGCTGTTCCCTCTGCTTGCCATTTTGGGTGGTAATGGACTTGCCACTGTGGCTAGTTCCTGGGTGTCATCTTCCCATGTTAGTCCTTACCTGTGCTCACCACTCTGTGTACTCTTCCTTACTTATGCTTTGTTTGGTTAAACCTTTTGGGTCTGCCTTGTGTTTTGCCAGCACTCTTGAGTGATACAGCACCTCTCCTCTCTTCTCAATGACTGCAGTTCAGCTTTGTAGCTGGAGGAGTTTTATTGGAGCATATATCTTAGAACCATGCTGTCATTTCATTTTCTGGATAATCCCTAAGCATCCTCTGGTGGCCTGACAATATGCTAACTTGGCTGGGCTAGCCAACATTTCCCGGAATTCTCGTCCCTGTATATTTCTGGTTAGGGCGGGGGCTACAATGACATTTGAGAAAGGGAAGTGAAGTAGCACTTATACTACACTTATGCTCAGAAGATCGGTAGAGAGGCACAGGTAATGTGGCAGCTCCCTCCTGGTATTATTTACCTGCTGGGTCACCCAGTGGATGTAAGCAGTACCTGAGCCCTGCAGCTGTGCCATCACCACCCACCTCCTCCTTTTCACGTCTGTGATGCCTGCGCCAGGTGTGTGTGTTTAGCTCTAAGATGAAAAGCGCCAGGTCCCAGTCTGTCTTTGCGGGCTCCAGCTCAAGTTCATGCACCCAGTTCCTTTTCCTGTTCTCCAACCTTATACCTTCTTCCCTTTCTGCCTGTAGCCCTGCAGACTGAAGGCCAAACACCAGGCAGAAAAAAACTACAGCCTTACAGAGGCTGCCTAACTAACTATAGTTCCCAAGATTGTGTGAGGTCAATCTTTATAACATATCAATAGTTGAATAACCAAGAATATATATATAGTGGTTCTGCTTCTCTGGTAAAAACCCTCACATATTTACACAACAATTCTTTTATCTTCCCATATGTACATTAGACGTTCAAATACTTTCTGTTATTTATCTCTCTATTAACACCATTTCAACTGTTACTTCAGAGCCTCATTACCTTCTAAAATATCTTAGAAATAGCACCGTGAGATTGTATTCTCTTTGAGAACATAATTAACTAATTAACATCAGTCTGGATGCCTGATTTGAGGCTATTAGCATCCTCACAGAAGCTAAGATTTGGAAATTAAATTCAAATGAGCTATTTTTCACATTTCTCAAACTATTGTACGTTATTAGGTTTTTCAAAAATATTTTAAAAATCATTAACTTTTAAATTTGAAATGACCTGTACATTTCATTTATCTCTATTAATCCCATTCTTTCTCTCTTGCCTTGTTTCTCTTTAGTTTATGCATGTCTAAATTTGTCAGAAAATGGGTGTTATTTATTCTTTCATTAAATTACTCCTAGGAAGCAGCATCCTTTCATCCCATGTTTTATCAGTGGAAGGCAAAGACCTTCTTTTATTGGGCCAATAAAACTCCCTCCATGTGAACACATTTCGGATTGTGACGTTCTTTGCAATCACAGGAACATTTTCCATATTCTTCTTATAGAATTTTTTCCCAAATATTTGAAACTTACTATGTCATCCATGTCTTCTGTGTGTGTAAGAAACAAAGGGTCCTAATTAGTATACTAAGAAAAAATTCTGGATGTGGCTACATTCCTAGTTTCTTATTTTGGAATTTATTCTTCAAAGTTACGACTCTAATGCATAGAGTTTATTCATTGTCTGATACCCACATCTGGTAGAAAATGTGACACGACATTAGGTAATAACATTCAGAACAAATTATTTGGGGACTTTCTTTTTTATGAACATCTTTGCTTTTCTGGATTATGTGATATTGTGGATTGTACCCAAATATTTTTATATTAAAAAAGGGAAAAATTTGTTTTTATAAAGATAAGTATAATAAACATGACCAGCATATCTAAGAATCATAAGACCTTTTGTTTATTTCATAAAGGAAGGTAAGAGAGCAAAAGTAGAATCTTAATTTGTCCATTTATGAAGTTAACTAAGTATAGCACAATAATTATTTGGAAAAAAATTATACTTTAAATATCTTTTCTATTCACCAGCCTGAAAAATATTATTTAATGCAACCATTTTTTTTACTGTGTGAACTTCCTCTTAAGAGATAAGGAAGACCATTCATATTAACAAGAACATGCATTATCTTATTTAATTAAGTGCCATCCACAATGGAACTCATCAATCTGAAGGGGATAATGGAGTTGGGTAATGTTAGACCATTACAGAAACTAAACCAAGAATTTTTTCTAACTTTAAAAATTATTTTCTAAATCAAATATGTATATTGGCACAGTGTTCACTTTAGTTAAAAGATGTTTATTTTAAAAGTGATTGGCACCGAACCTGGACAGTGTTCTATTCCATTAATTGTATAGTCCTGGGGAGCTCACTACAAATAGATGCGAAGCATGGTCAGTACCGAGCCAGAACTAAGTTTGTAATTAACACAGAGTTTGTTTTGATGGGCTGAGGGAAAGGGAGAGAAATAAATAAATTCATAGCAAGGGCATCTGAAATTAACATTAAACTTTCCACAGTGAAATATATTTTGTATAATTTACCACTAACAAATTGATTTTATTTGTATGATACATATTCCATAACTCTTTAAAATATAGGCTAGTATGATCAACAATGATACCAAAACATATTCATTACCTAGATTTAGAAAAATCACTGAAAAAGAAGCAATTTCTGTTCTGTTTTCAATGTGGAGAGAAAGGAAGAGATCATTTGCCTTATGCATTTTATTCCTTGACTAATGGAACAATTATTGGACATTTTGGAAAAAAAGAAAAGATTAATATTTCAACAATAGATGAAAATTACCAAGTAATGTTTAGATACAGAACTCCTAGTGGAATTCCAATACATAATTAAAGGTGAAGTGCTACTTTCCTTTTCAGGAAAACAGAGTAATTAAATTAGCCTCTTTTAAATAAGATTGATTTTTTCTATTCCTTTTGAACTGGTATAAGTTGATTTCAATATTTTCTATTTAGTAACATTGAAATGATCCTTTCACATTTTGTGATAATATTAAGCATATTATTTTTCTTGTATTAGATGCCTAGCATTCTAGTTCATATTAAAGTTATTTATATATGCACTTTCAATTCCTGATAACTTACACATGGATGTTAGCTCTTTAACTGTCTTAATATCTTAAAATAAGCAGAACAAACATTTAAGTGCGTCAGTGTGAGCATATTTATATGTCTCTAAAATTTTGACCACATTCCTCACTCTGTTGGTTTCAGCATCACTAAGTTACAAGAGAAATTTTGGGTGTTGTACTACTGACTGATTTTCCTACACAAATTCAAAGGCAAAGATGGTGGTTTAAGTCTAGGAAATGTTATTGCCAGAAACACGTCTATAGTATTTTAGGTCTATACAAAAATAATCATTGGACTTTTTCTCACTCATATTTTAACTTTATGAAGTAATGTTATGTTGACTCTACTGCACGAATTTCTACTCCAGAATATAACTGCCATGCTAAAACTTTAATACAGACCAATCTATCTGCACAATTGTCTGCCATGAAATTACTGATTGATCCCTTTGGTTGGACCCTGTTAACTGATTTCTTCTCTCTGTTTAGATAGATTTATAGACCTATTAAACATTACATAAAGCCAGTAATGTAGAAATGTTATTTAATGAGGCTGCACAGCCAGTGTTACAAACTATGATGTTAAAATTTAAAAGCAGGTTTAGAGAATAGGACTGGCTTTAACATTTTTTTTCCTTAGAAAATTGCAAACACTTGAAAATAATGAGAACTTGTTAAAAATATATTAAACTTAAATTAAACAATTAAACTTAATACAGTGAATCAAAAACATACATGAAAAGCTTTCTCTTGAAATTAATCACACACTTATTGCCATTTATTATATTTTCATGCTTTCACAAAATTCTTCCATGGTCAGAGCACAGTAGAAATTTAGAAAATTCTAAATAATCAAGTGTTGCAATTTAATATTTTATCTGAATTTTAAGATAATTCTCCCTAAGCATGTTTCATGTTTACTTTTTAAAAGCATCTTTTGTTACATTGATGAAAGAGTTGCTTGATCCAGCAGTTTGTGAACTGCTTGGAAGGAAAGCCAGGATCATAAGGCTATGGCATGGTTTCACTGAAAACAAGTGATGTCTCACTAACCTTATTTCTTTTTTAGGCAGTGTGACTAAAGGGGAAATTAAAGGGCATGCTGTAGACCCAGGGTATCTGGACTTCAGCAAAGCATTTGACAAGTTCTCTCACATGATATCTTTAAGGATTAGATAGAGAAATGTTAGCCAGAGGCAAGGACAGATTGCTAGTTAGAGCTCTGGATGAATGATCGCCATCAAGAAATGTCAAATGATCATTGTCAAGGGTAAGCTCTGTCCTTGGCCCTTTGCTGATCGAATTTATTAATGGCTTAGATAAAAATGTAGAGCCCCTTAGATTTACAGCTAGTATAAAAAAACTGAATAGAATGATCTGGACAATTGGATTGAATTTACAAAGACGGAATTTAGCACAATAAGTTCTTGACCTTTGGTTGTAAAACTTTTTTGAACAAGTGTGATTGGAGGAAATTTATCTCAGCGATTTTAGTGAAAATATGAATCAACCATATGATGTGACCTTAGCAAAGCTACATTGACCTTGAGCTGCATTACCAGAACTATAATGTCCAGAGTGAAGAAGGCTGTTGTTTCAATCCACTCAATCAGACCCCACTTGGGAATTATATTATCTGTGTGCAAATGGGAGCTTGTTCAAAAGAAAGTGACCGGAATGGTGAAGGAATTCCAAAGCGTGTGATAATGGGAAACAGCTAAAGAAATGGGGGTGTTTAACTGGGAGACCAGAAGACTGCAGGAATCTAAAATCAAGGCTTTAAAACATTTGAAGGATGGCCAGGAAAAGAAGGATTAGACTCCTGTGTTGTCCAAAGGGGGAACACTGACCATCCTCCGTATAGAAGAGGCAAAGCTCTTCCTGCATATCAATTTTAGCTTATAAATGTAGAAGGATTGATGGGATTATCAAGTCACCACTTTACAACTATGACTGAAATCACTGCCTTGGGCAAGGATAATCAATGGATTCTAAAACCAGGGAGAGAAAGGTTGGTGAGGAATGAGGTATTCATATGGTATCAAATCATCAACCCACAGATTACTTTCTGCTATAACACTTATTTTAAAACCACACTTTGGTTTTGTCAGAGAAACTACTGTTATATAAGTTCATCTTAAGTAAAATCAATTTCAAGTTTTTAATAAGTCAGATTCTTTTTGAGCTAGCAAAAAAAGACAAACTCATTAGGGGAAAATATCAGTTACGTTGCCTATGTTACATAAATCTGATTCTACTCTTGTTTTAGTTTTAGAATCAAGTGTGATGAACTATGATCACAGGGCAGTCACCTGTGATGTTATTACAGCTCTTCATCACTGACAGAGCTTTGCTTTTTCTATACTTTGGCTTCTCTTTGAATTGTTCATCTTCATACATTTTCTCTATCAATGGGAAGGAAGTAAATTTTATTTACATAAATCTAAGACCGTTTAAATACCAGATGATTTCCCAAACCTGAAAATTGATGATCCGTATATCAAAATTACAAGACCAATTGTTACATTCTAATTTTTACTCAGAACAAAACTTTCATATAATAGACTTGACCTCTGTCTCATAGAGTCACAGGCCAGAGCAAAATTAATTCTTATGGAGAAGAATAGTGGAAAAATGAGGGTGAGAAGTGTGGAAAGATGGGAAACAGGTCTAGATTCTCGATCCTGTGGGTGGTGAATGAGACAGAAGGCGTCGAACATGTGCCTGGGTTCAGAAGAGCAGACTCCAGATAAGGGCTGTGACCTGGGAGTGATAAGGGCTGTCTGCGCTGCTGTGTCTGAGGCCAGGGTGTTAGGGCACAGAAAGCCAGGATTAGGAGACAACCTCGAAAAGCCAGGAGAACTAGCGCATTTCACACATTGGTGAATGCATACATCGTGGGGATGATTCTTTTGCACCATGGTTGATAGTCAAGATACGTCTATAATTTTTGAGTGACAAATGACTTACCTCTTTCACCCTGAAATCTATAACTCCTGGAACTCTGACATCTCAGTTTTGACTGACAGCTGGCCATAGTTTGCAGTTTCTTTCTTTCTTTCTTTTCTTGGCCTCACTCCGCCTCTCACGGGATGTTTGTTCCCCGACCAGGGATCGAACCCACGACACTGAAAGTGTGGACTCCTAACCCACTGGACCACCAGAGAATTCCCCACAGTTTTCAGTTTCTTGATATCATGTTGGAAGCCATACTTAGACCATGGATGGCATCAGTTCTCTGTCTTTGAAGGGTTCACTCTTGGAGAAGTGCTGGAGGAAAGAGAGAAGTTGACTCGATCTTTCTCACGTCTTCTCTTCATTGATCATATACTTGCTCAGCATGCTCCGCACCAAATTTCTGAAGCAAAAGAGGAATCTCTTCCCCATCTGCTTTTTTGTGCCTCTCTTTTTCCTCAAGGGAGACCGAAATTTATTTAACTAGGTTTCAGCTGGACAAAATTGATAGTTAGGGAGAGAAGGAAGCATATAATATGATTATGTGTGCCCCAGTACCTCCTAGAAATAGCTCTGTGGACCAAATTCCCCTAAGGAGATGGCTTGCTGTTGTATAATCCACAGAGCATCTTATAATTATTTATTCCTTTTCCTGCTCCCAATTTCACTGATTAACTTATCTAACTGTGCCATTAAAACCCATGTATCATTTTTTCACCATTAATCAGTTATTCATGAGTTTTATCCATGTCTGAAGTATGTTCATCAGGAAAAAGAACCTCAATTTGCATTTTAATTGATCAATGTATAGTGTAGCTGATAATACACATGGTGATTTCTGGTTAAGTAAAAGCTTATGTTTAGGAAGATTAAAATGATCTTTATTTGACAATTCTCTGATGTGATTGTCATACATGTACTAGAGTAAAAAGTAGGGATTGCTTATATGTTAAGCTGGTTTTACCAATAACCATACAACTAGGGTTGCAAGATAAAATATAGAAGGCCCCATTAAATTTAAATTTCAGGAAAACAAATAATTTTGTATATAAGTACACATACAACATTTGGGACATACTTATACTAAGAATATTCACTGTTTATCTGAAATTCACATTTAACTGAGTGCTCTGTGGTTGTATTTGCTAAATCTGGCAATCCTGAGCACATACGTATATACAACTACACACAAAGTCAAAATAACTACATAATTGTCTGCTATCAACAAGGCTTTCCTTTATTAACCATGAATACCTTCTAAAATATATTTTTTATAATTTTGAAAGTAATTACGTTATTGGAATTAGTTAAGTCTTATCAAATTTCTTTATCTATAAAATATAAATAGCCTTATCTATATATAGTCTTGAATAACGTTATTAGTAGTACCAGGACACAGTGCTGACTTTCGCTTTTGGTCTTGCTGTTGAGAGAATCATGTTCTAGCCTTCCAACTTTTCATTGTGTAAAACCATGTAATACTTGCTATCTAATTTCATATCTATCAGATAACAAGTACACAAAACTTGGCGTATCTGTCTTAGACAAACATTTGTTTAATTGATCTGCAATTTTCTTCTTTCTTAGAAGAGTTAAATACTGTCTTTTAAATCAGTTCGTGTCCCTACTTCAGAAGAGCAGTAAAATACCAGTAAATAAAGACCATGAACATACTGTGTCTAAAAATAGTCTTAATTTCTACTTCTCATTGTCCTTGACTTCAAGGGAAATGTAGTAGTTTCCAATTACTGCTGGAATAAATTAAGCAAACTCAGTGGCTTAAAACAAGACAAGTTTATTCTCTTACAGTTCTGCATGTCAGAAGTCCAAAATAAATCTCATGGGACTAAATTCAAGGTGTCTGCAGGGCTGGTTCCGTCTGGGGGCTTCAAGGGAGAAGGCATTTTCCTACTTTTTCAGCTGCTAGAGGCCCCTTGCACTCCTTGGCTCGTGACCCCATCTTCACATCACCCCCATCTCTTGTTCCATCATCACGTGACCTGCTACTCACTCTGATCACCCTGCCTCCTCTGTATGACCCTAGTGATTCCATTGGGTTCACTCAGGGAATCCAGGATAATCTCGCTCTCAGAAGCCTTGATTTAACCACATCTGCAAAATCCCTTTTACCATGTAAGATCACATAGTCACATGTCCGGAGAACTAGGATGTGAATCTTTGGGGTGGGTAATTATAGAGTCAACAACAGGAAGGGATTTCCACAGCTGTTATAAATATATTATGCATATATACACACACGTATATGTACACATGTTCATATGCACGTATCTTACATGTGTACAGTATTTATATATATATTTTTAAGAACAATGCTTTTCACTCACATGAACTAATTTGAATATTACAAAACACAGCAGGGTAGACAAGACAGGTGTTGTTTTACTGCTTTTCGTAAACTTATGAGTAATCACAATAACAAACTTTTTTGAGTATTCACTCTATGCTAGGCATAATGTTGTAAATACTTTATTTCCTTAGGAAAACCCTATGAGGTAGAATCTATTATTATTCTTATTTACAGATAACAATAATGAGGTATAGAGGGGTTAAATAATTTAGCAAAAACAACAATTTTTAAAACACAAGCTTTTTTTTTTTTAAGTATTTACTCCGGCACTATAGTACTTCATATATATTGTCCCATTTAATGCTTACAAAATTTAAGTGAGTACATAACGGTATTTTTTAAAATAAATTTATATATATATTTATTTATTTTTGGCTGTGTTGGGTCTTTGTTGCTGCGTGTGCGCTTTCTCTAGTTGCGGCGAGCAGGGGCTACTCTTCGTCGTGGTGCGCAGGCTTCTCATTGCGGTGGCTTCTCTTGTTGTGGAGCACGGGCTCTAGGCACGTGGGCTTCAGTAGTTGTGACACGTGGGCTCAGTAGTTGTGGTTCGCAGGCTCTAGAGTGCAGGCTCTGTCGTTGTGGTGCACGGGCTTAGTTGCTCTGCGGCATGTGGGATCTTCCCGGACCAGGGCTCGAACCTGTGTCCCCTCCATCAGCAGGCAGATTCTTAGCCACTGCGCCACCAGGGAAGTCCCATAATGGTATTAATGCCCAAGTTTAAGAAGAGGTTAAGGGATGTGCCCAAGGTCACACAGTTTGTAAAAGGCAGAGCCAGGATGCAAACCTAGATCTATTGGATTCTGGGGATCATATACTTTAAAAGCTGCCTGGGTGATTCTAATACGAAGCCACAGTTGCAAGATCCTGAACTCCTAGGAAGTAGCAGGTTATGAGCCACAGGGAAAGCAGAAGATAAGAACATTGCTCTGGAGGTCAAATATGTACTTTGTCACTGGCCTTTGGGAGGTTTGCTACATCTTATAGGAGGTGACTATATGCAGGAGGTGACTGAGAGCCTGCGAAGATCCATTAACTATTTTTTTGGTAGTCAGTGTTCTCCACAGAAGAACCAATAGAACCGAGAGAGAGAGAGAGAGAGAGAGAGAGAGAGAGAGAGAGAGAGAGAGATTTATTATAAGAATTGCCTCATATGATTACAGAGGCAGAAAGTCCTATGGTCATGTACAACTTGGAGAACCAGGAAAGCTGATGGTGTAAACTGGAGTTCAAGTCCAAAGTCTTAAGAACCAAGAGCGCTGATGTCTGAAGGCAGAAGGAGGTGGATGTCCCAGATCAAGCAAAGAGCAAATTCATCCTTCCTCTGCCTTTTTGTCATGTTCAGGCCCTCCACGTATTGGAGGATGCCCACCTGCAGAGCAAGGGCAATCTTCTTTACTTAATCCACCGATTCAAATGCTAATCTCTTCCGGGAAACACCCTTGCACCTGTTCCCAGAAACACCCTCAGAGACTCACCCAGATATAATGTTTCACCGGGGCACCTCTTAGCCCAGTCAAATAGAGACATAAAATTAACCATCATGGTTTCATTCTTAATTGAGTATGGGGTAGGTTTATAATTCTGGGTTGGAATTTTTCCTCAAAAGTGTGACCGCACGGCCCCATGGTCCTTAAGCTATTTGAATTCCTCTGCCTTTACATATGACCTGTTTTTTTCCTTCAAGGAGCAATTAGGATCTTCCTTTTATCCCTGTTGCTTTAAAATTTCACAAAGATATTCTTTGACATTGGTCTTTTCCCATTCATTGTGTTATGCCCTTGATAGGGACTTTTATTCCAAACATTCTTACTTTTCAGTTTGTGGGGATGTTCTCATCTTATACCTTTGATATGTCTATTTTCTCTGTTCTCTGTTTCCAGAATTCTTACCGGTTGAATGATGGGTCTCTGTTGTAACCTTATTTTTTCATACTTTTTCTCATATTTTCTCTCTCTTCTCCTTTTAATTCTCTGAGAGATGTGCTCAGCTTTATCTCTCAATCCTTCTATTGCATGTTTTATTTCTGCTATCATAATATTAATTTCCCACAGCTGTTTTTGTTTTATGCATGCTCCCCTTGATGTAAGATCAGGCTTTGTTTCATGGAGGAAATATATTCTTGTATAACTTTAAGAATCTATCTTTTTTTGGGGGCTTCCCTGGTGGCGCAGTGGTTGAGAGTCCGCCTGCCGATGCAGGGGACACGGGTTCGTGCCCCGATCCCGGAAGATCCCACATGCCGCGGAGCGGCTGGGCCCGCGAGCCATGGCCGCGGAGCCTGTGTGTCCGGAGCCTGTGCTCCGCAACGGGAGAGGCCACAGCAGTGAGAGGCCCGCGTACAGCAAAAAAAAAAAAAAAAAAAAAAAAAATAATCTATCTTTTTTCCTCTGCTTCCCAAACTTTCTCTATCCTTTGCAATTTTCTTTTCTTTGTTCTTTTTTCTTTGTGTGTGTGGAGGGTATAGTTGTTTTACAATGTCGTGTTTTTGCTTTGTTCTTGATCTTTCATTTCTGGGTTTCTTCAGATGTCTAATGGTCCCTCCTGGTCTATTACTATTTTAAAATGAGGCTCTAAAAGACTTATTCGGAAGCTCTGTGTGTTTGAGCAGGGTTTTTTTGTCCTGTGAGTGTCATGTCGGTCTACTGAGACACAGATGTATCTTTAAGGTTTGTTTTTTGTTTGTCTGTGTGTTTGTGTTCTCTTTTTTCACTGGTCAGTTTCCTCAGAAAGGAAGACATGGCTGTCTGCATTCTGGGGAAGGGGACAGAGGACACACTTTCCATGACGAGGACTTTCACTTACCCCCACCCCCTTCCCAGTACAGGGGAAAGTGTGCATCTGTTTCCTGCCAAGACCCAGCCTGATATACTTTTGTCTGTGCCAGAAATCTGTAGTCCAGAACCCTCTACTTCAGTGTATTCAGTGAATAAACCTCTAGTCTTTGCCACAGATGAAAGGAGGAAACAAGTATTTAATATGTACAATAGGATTCAAGTTATCTAAAAATCAGTGTGCCCACATTCTATTTCCACATACCTCCTATATGTTTATATAGGCATACACAATATCTGAAAAAATATACATTGTACTGTTAACAGGGTTATCTCTAGGAAATGGTTTGTGGGGAGAAGGAAAAGAGTGGGGACTTCTAATTTTTAGTTCTTACAATTCTATACTTTTCATGGCTTTATAATGATTTTTGAAAACAGCTCCTAGTGTAATTCCGATGTCCATCTAGACTCGGAAACACTGGCATCTATCTAATTTCTGGGTTCCCCTCTCATCAGAGTGTTGGAATATTGGCTGTGATAGGAATTATAGCAAAGGCTGCATGGCCAGATGAAAGAAATTTTGCAGAAGTCTTCCTGTATGACGTTATGGGAACGTGGGTGTTGCAGAAAGGAAATGGTAAGCTTGGAATTCATGTTTTTTTTTTATTTAATGCATTTTTGGCATAACAGTGTCTGAGTAGTTGTTTTACAGAGTACTGTGGACATTTAATAGGTATTGATAATTATCTCTACAATCTACCTGTGACCCTAAGCAATGCTGTAAAAGATGATGCAATACAGCTTTAAGCTGAGTAAATGTTTCTGTTCTGAATGTTCGCTTATACTTAAAATATACATATGAGAAATTGATATAAATTGGTTCCTTTTTGTATCTATATATCTCTATCTTTTTGTATGTATGTATCTATCTATATTGGAATATTTGTAAAAACAAAGAAAAGCCCTAATTACCCGACCACCTTAACACAATGACTATTTTAAAAAATATTTCTTTACGTTAGAGGTTTTGATACATTCTCCATGTAAATAAAGGTTCTTAAATTTTTGTCTGATTTTTATGATTCTGAAAATTATTTCACTTTTCAATACATTTCACTTTTCTGTACACTGATTTTTTTAAATAGATAAACTGTAGTATGTTTGAAAAGTATTTTTCCGTTAAATAAAAAAATAAAGTATTATGTTTCTGAGTGTCTGTTGTTACTGTTTCCACCCGCTAAAAAAACATTCCATTGCTACTCAAAAAATGTCACATTTTTTTCCCCGAAACATTGTCAGAAATTCCTGGGTAGTCTTTTTTTCTGTTTTTAATTCTTTGCTAGTGTGAAAGGGAGTGAATATTATGCTGTAGACCTTTGTCTTATGCACCATTGTAATTAAATTTTGAGAAAAATAATTTTGAGAAAGAACTAAAGCACCAAATATTTTATTTGTAAGCACAGTTAAATCACGTGTGGATCTTTTGTTTCTGGAGATGGGAAAGGTAAATCGGGCAGTTCCTCTTACAATTATGAGGCAGATTCCGTTAAGCTTTCCTGCGCGCCCAAGTTAGCAAACAATGTTATTTGCTGATATTCACTGTTAATTATTGGTCTTCACACAAATCGAAGCAATGATTTGTAATTCCTTCAAGCTCGGTCCATGTTTTGCCTTGCATTGTAATGCCCTACAAATTTGTGTAAAGAAATATATCATTGGTAAACAGAAAAAAAATGCCTTTTTGAAAAGAATTACTTCAGAACTTTCAATAAGACTTTTTTGTCGGTTTTGTTTGTTTCTGGCTTCTGTCTGAACGTTGGAGTAAGCAGCGCACTGGTTTGTGAGCTTTCCGTTGTCTGTGAATTAGGTGTCCTCTAACGCTTTTGTTTTTATGTCTTTAACTCCATGTGAACTGTGGGCTCCACCACGCCCTAGCTAGTTTTTACTGAAAAGAGGCACACCTTTGAAAAGTATGCAGGATGTGCTGTCACTTTTTCCTTGTTATACAATCTTACCATTGAGTAACGATGCTCTTGATGTTTAAGCAATTACATAAAGCTAGAATGAAGAAAGAGTCATTGCTTGTTTATTCGAATGAAAGTGCAGTGGTTGGAAATGGCTGTAAATTTTCAAATAGAAATCTTCCTTGCGAAAGACCGTCGCTCATTTATTGAACACGCCCTTCAAAGAGATTTTTATCTCAGATTCCCCTTGTTTTTCTTTTTTTTTGCGGTTCGTGGGCCTCTCACTGTTGTGGCCTCTCCCGATGCGGAGCACAGGCTCTGGGCGCACAGGCTCAGTGGCCATGGCTCACGGGCCCAGCCGCTCCACGGCACGTGGGATCCTCCCGGACCCAGGGCACGAACCCGCGTCCCCTGCATCGGCAGGCGGACTCTCAACCACTGCGCCACCAGGGAAGCCCTCCCCTTGTTTTTCCCCCTAACATGTTGGTGTTATTTAAGATGGCCAAATGGAATGCTTTACAAACTGAATTTACAGAGTTTCACTCTCTCTTACCAGATTTTGCCGAATGTCCTAGCCACTTGTTCCTTTTACCCAGAGACAGCAGGCAGGATGTAGGCTGAGCCCATGGGGCGATGCCCCTAGGATTCAGATGGTTGCCCAATCCAGCTCGACAACCTAAGGCTCTGCCTCAGGCCAAGAGAACAGGACCTCTCCTTCCACTGCACTATTTTAGAAATTCCCCTCAACAGTCACTCCCACAGAGACACACACAGCAGAGGAAAGATAAAGATATCCCCTGAATGGACTTCTCTGTGATGGACATATATTCATGAGATTTCCACCGAGTTTCATGGTGGGAGTCTCTCCAGGAGTTGCTTATTAACTAAACGGCTACCCTTTTTCATGAAGTCATGCTCTGTTTGATCGCTGCGGGTGTGTTTTGCCCTTTCCTTTTCACTAGTTTTTCCACTCACTTTTTATTAGGAATGGGAATGGCAGATTCTGTGGTTTGGTTTCCTTTCTCTGCCTAGACTTCCTTTCCATCCCCATCTGACTGAAACGGGACTGTGGCTGAAGACATGAAGTAACTTTGCCCACGTTGCTTACAGCCGGTGAGCTTCAAAGCAAACATTTGACCGAGGGTTGACTCCCCAGCCCTGCTCCGTCCTGCACCAGGAGGCACGAGCTCCAAAGCCTCAGGGACCTGTCAGGTTAGTGACAGAAACCAACTGAGTGGGGAAGACGAGCAGCCCTGGGGGGTCAGCGGCTCCCTGTGTCGGGTTCCCCGTGGAAAGCCATCCCGTGCTTTTCGTCCCATTTAGTGACTTCACATTCCTTTACCTGCCCTGGTTAGACCCCGTTATCTGAGCAGAAATCAAATCCAGATAAAAGAGGCAAAGTGACAATTTCCTACACACAACGTAAGTGTGGTAAGCTGTCAGCCAGATGCTGGGTCCACTCAGGATTTCCATCTGAAATGAGGAGGATGAATTATGTCAAATGAGAAAACTAAGACAATATAGTGATGAGTCTGATGTCCTTTATTCAAGGGAATGCAACCCACGGACTGGGGGAGCCCAGTGCCCCACGAGCAGTGGAGCACACTTCCTGAGAGATTTGGGGCAAGAATGGGCTTTATGGAGCTTTAGAAGAGGCAACTCAGAAACAGGGCGTGATTGGCTAGGAGGTAGGGGATTTCCTTCTAAGGCAGCAGGTCCTATTTTCCAGGGTAACGTGAGCCAGCTAAAGCTAAGTTGGAGGACTGTGATTGGTATTTGTTAGGTTTCCTTGACAGATGTTGCGCCTAAGTGCAGGCTGACTTCGGTTTAGATTTGTGACATGGGCCGGGCCACTGGGGCGCCTCCATTTTGTGCGTCCTGATATATGAATTCACTTCATCAGTAGGATCAGGGCTGCGATGGTGTGGGAAACAGAAATGGGCAGGCAGCAGGAGGGGCCTCCCCTCAGCACACGGAGATAAGTAGCACCTGATTTCCCTTCTCGAGAAGCATTGGGCTTGTCAGCACACTCCAGGTACCCAAGGCGCTTGCGTGAAGGACCGAAGGGTTTGCAGGAGAGGCAGGGGATGCCTGGCAGACCTGTTTCTCCCTCTACTTACCTGCATGGTGAAGGCTCTTGGTGTATGTCTGTCTAGACTGAACTGCAGAAAGAGAAAACAAAAAACCAAAAAACTCCCACCGCCCTTGATGTTAGTTTGATGTTCTGTTAGAGCTTGAACCAGAACAGGGTAACGGTTTATTATTAAATTAGGTTCTGAGGGACTTCCCTGGCGGTCCAGTGGTTAAGGCCTCGCTTTCCAGTGCAGGGGGCGCGGGTTTGATCCCTGGTCGGGGAACTAAGATCCCACATGCCTCACAGCCAAAAAAACCAAAAACATAAAACAGAAGCAATCTTGTAACAAATTCAATAAAGACTTTAAAAATGATCCACATCAAAAAAGTCCTAAAAAAAAAAAATTAGCTCTGAGCCTGCTGGTACTCAACTCCAAAAATCCATCTGTTGACTCATTGACTGTCAGCTGTATTAAGTATCAGCTATGATAGCGTTGCCTGCGGGTAACAGAACACCCAGGTGGAAAGGTAAGGGGAAATTCTTCCATTACGAGCAGTCTGGAGAGAGGGTGGCTCCCTGGGTCATTAAATCAGAGGCTCAAGACATCACAGAGGATAAAGTTTTCATCTCTCTGCTCCGCCTTCCTTACAGCATTGAGCTACCTCCTGCCAGTCCCTACGGTCACACGTTGGCTGCAGTAAGCTTCCAGCATCACATGCTCACACGAGAGTATCCAGAAGCTGATGGGCAGTGAAGAGCACCTTCCCTCTCATGTCCTGTTTTTAGAATGGATCCCCTACAGAGTCCTCCTTCCTGTCTCATTGGCTGGTATTCCATCACCTGCCATCGAAATGAGCAAAGGAGGTTCACCCCTACCCAGGACTGGGACGGGCTCATCTCCTTGATAACTGAATACAACCCAAGGAATAAAATGCACAGTGAGTGTTATTCACTGGCCCCATGAAAAGGTCTGACACTAAGCACCATCCCGAGGGTAGCACAGCTGTCAGTGGTATAGGTGGTTCCCAAGAGCTTTTGTCACAATGGTTTACACAATTCTTTCATCTGGGTAAAAGAAACTACATCTCTCTCTTTTTTTTAAAACAGAGACTAGTCAGCATTGATATTCACTCAAACATGTTTGGGATATTTATTAGCTAGGCACTTTCGCACTTATGTATGTCCCAGAGTAGAGAAACTAAGAACAGGCTATTAAAATATATGGTGATTAAGTCTTATGTGACAGCATGCTCACACCTGGTGAACTCCACAAAGCAAACTTGTTTTATTTTTACCATGTGTTACCCAATTTAGCTTGCTTCAGGAAAAAGGCTAACAATTTCCAACTGGAAGGTGTCTTTTTCTGCAGTAAAATAAACACTCCAGCACAATAGATTTCCCTGACCAAACTGATAAATACTTCCAAGTGGAAAGCCTAGTTTAAATGAAACGAATGGGATCATTGAAACTTAAAAAAGATGAATCCTTCCTCAAATACTTGATAGACATTGATTTCAATACTGTTTTGAGAGGCAGTTTTTCAGTTAAGAAAAACACTTGTTCATTACCTTATTACCATGTATGGAGAAAAGTGAATAAACCATGTAAAACTTAACTTGAAAATAGCCACAGAATTTTAGTGACTGTGATTTGGGAAATACAGCCGTTTCAGTTCCCTAATGTAAAGAGATGCTGAGTAAACTGTAGATGTAACTGCAAAGGAACTTATGCATTATTCAAGACAGTTACTCAGAGTTTAAAAAATCTTAATGTCATTTTTTATTTCCTGGATGTTTTCTGTGATTTTTTTCAAGTCTAAAAATATAGTAAGTGTGGGAAAAGCAATAAATTAACCACACTGCAATTCTTCATAAACTTATTTTTTGTAAGATCTTTGTGAAATTCAGAAACTTCTAAGGAATTTACTACTATTTGCCTCTATTTGACAAAATGAGAGTAAATTCATCTAATGTTGATCTTTGATTTGGGTAAATATATCAAATTTTGCTTATCTTCTCTGTGATGATCAGTTCTCAAAATTGGAAATTAGCATGCTTCACAAGGCAGTTATCGACAAAACTGTTTTGATTTATTTTCTAAAGGCAGATCTCTTTTAAATATATTACTTTTTCTCTCTGGAAGCTATATTGGTAAATGCTAAAGCAGTATATTTACCAGGTCTTTTCTCATGCATCACCACTTTTGATTTCCATAACACTGAAAAATAAAGAAGTGTTCATATCATTTCCACTCTACAGATGGAAGTGGAGCTCCAGAGATCGAGTTTTCCAACCCAGCCATGGCAGAGCTAGACCTTGAATTCAGATTTTTTGACCTCAGTAAACTGTTCTTTTTTTTTTTTTTTTTTGCGGTACGCAGGCCTGTCACTGCTGTGGCCTCTCCCGTTGCGGAGCACAGGCTCCGGACACGCAGGCTCATCGGTCATGGCTCACGGGCCCAGCCGCTCTGCGGCATGTGGGATCCTCCCGGACCGGGGCACGAACCCGTGTCCCCTGCATCGGCAGGTGGACTCTCAACCACTGCGCCACCAGGGAAGCCCCTAAACTGTTCTTTTTGAATTAGTGAATGTGCATCTGACCAGAAGGACTGTTGGCATAAAAATACCAAAAGTGAACGTTTAGGTTTCTTTCCTAAATCTGTAAATGATTGCTGGGGAAGGTAATGAGATAACTTTGGGAACTCTCATACTTACTCTTGATATGTAGAGTCTGATCCTTACTTTCTCTGTGAAGGCATGAAAACAATCTTTTTTTTTTCTTTTTTTAAAATTACTTTTTATTGGAGTATAGTTGCTTTACAATGTTGTGTTAGTTTCAGGTGTAAAATGAATCAGCTATATGTATACATATATCCACTCTCTTTTGGATTTCCTTCCTATTTAGGTCACCACAGAGCACTGAGTAGAGTTCCCTGAGCTATACAGTAGGTTCTCATTAGTTATCTATTTTATACGTAGTATCAATAGGGTACATATGTCAATCCCAACCTCCAATTCATCCCACCCTCCCTTTCCCCATTGGTATCCATACATTTGTTCTCTACATCTGTGTCTCTATTTCTGCTTTGCAAATGAGATCATCTATACTATTTTTCTAGATTTCACATATATGCGTTAATATATAATACTTGTTTTTCTCTTTCTGATTTATTTCACTCTGTATGACAGTATCTAGGTCTATCCACATCTCTACAAATGACCCAATTTTGTTCTTTTTTATGGCTGAGTAATATTCCATTGTATATATGTACCACATCTTCTTTATCCATTCCTCTGTTGATGGACGTTTAGGTTGCTTCCATGTCCTGGCTATTGGAATAGTGCTGCAATGAACTATTACACTGGGTCGAGCAGATGAACTTAACAATAAGCACACCATCTTTGGAAAGGTTCATGTCCAGTTATCTTAGGCTTCTATGATATATATGATCAACTTATCTAAGAGCTGCCTTCATAAAAATATTCCCTAGGATATTTATTTATTATTTCTAAAAATGATGGTATATCGTATATTCCTCTTATAATAAACTATGAGGGACCACCTGAATTTTTATGTGTGTTTTTCAAACAAGTCATTGGTTTTAACTTTAAATTTTTCTTTATAAAATTGTATTAATGGTATTATTAACTATTATGTGTCTTTTTGAATTCTGGTTTTCTCAGGGTATATGGCCAGTGGTGGGATTGCTGGGTCATATGGTAGTTCTATTTTTAGTGTTTTAAGGGACCTCCATACTGTTCTCCATAGTGGCTCTATCAAGTTACATTCCCACCAACAGTGCAAGAGGGCTCCCTTTTCTCCACACCCTCTCCAGCATTTATTGTTTGTAGATTTTTCGATGATGGCCATTCTGACCGGTGTGAGGTGATACCTCATTGTAGTTTTGATTTGCATTTCTCTAATAATTCGTGATGTTGAGCATCTTTTGGCATGAAAGCTATCTTACAGTCTTGAAAAATATCATGGATGGGCCCCCACTTAGATTATTTAAAGTTAAGGAAAGATACTAGTACCAGACACTGGTGTTGTTTATTCCTTTTCCATCTAGGCAATTGACTTTGACCTCAGACCTAGTAGTCACTTTAACTAAAAGCATAACTATAGGCATGCTGCAGGGTGGCATGGAATGAGAGTACGTGCCAATGTGAAGAGGCTGGGGCATCTTCATTTTATGTTGTTTATGAACAAGAGAAGCACTAAATAAGTGAAAACAAGTGAACACACTTATCTTCTTTTTTGATACGCTGAAAGATGAGTCCAGTGTACGATATCCGTAGACCAGCACTTGCGAACCACCCGCAAGGGTGAGGGATGTGGGACCTCGTGTCTAGTCCTCCCTGTGTCACTAACTCTGCCACCTTCCTTCAGGAGCTACTTCTTGCTGGGTCTCAGGTTTTTCTTGTAAAATAGAGAAGGCATTGGATTAGATAACTTCCAAAGGGCTTTCAGTTCTAGAATGTTAGACTCTTGCATTCTCTTAGGAGTCTTTGGCAGTCTGAACCGACCTCACGGTGCCTTGCCACCCCAAGCCAGTTGGTCAGCATTTTCCCACCCACCATTGACTAGAAGTGATGTACTGATTTTTATGCTAACTTGCTAATTAGAAAGGTATGTCTACTGGGGAAAGTGGGCAAAAGAGAGAGAGCTGAGAGTGGTGTTTTTGTCTTAGAGCTCCAGCAGGAAAAAAAAAAAAAGAGCAGATGACCAAAAGGAGATGGATAATTCCAGTGCAGTAGAGATGTTGTTTCTGTCTCTAGCCTTGGTTGCCAAGCCAACCTCAGAGTAAATTCCAGAATGGTAACTTCTCCCTAGTCATTGGGACACACTTTCATTCATTCACTTATTCATTTATTTATGCATCCATTCAACACATTCTACTCTGTGTCAGGTACTAGTGGAGATACTTTCGTGAGCTAATGATAAACATACTTGACAATATCAGTTAATACCTCAGCAGAGATGAGGTTGACGCCTGAAGAGGGAATTGGATTTCAAGATTCACTTTCAGAATTTGAGGAGCAAAGAGGAAACTTCTATGGAAAGACCTCCAGCATGAGGCTGGATTGCACACTGTCAGGATGGTGACTGGTTACAGGTACAAGTGAATGGAGTTCCTGTCCCTGGAGATGCCAAATACAAAGCCATGACTTGGTTTGGTCTTGTAGGTTCTCAACATGAGGCCAACGTCAGACTTGGGACCAAGAGGTTCTCTTGCTCCTGGCAAGTTCCAGAGTTTTACACAGTTGTGACTTTGTCCCCTTGAAACTGTGGGAAAATAAAACTGTTCTAAGGAACACCAGCTCTTAGGCACTTTTATGAGAAGAGTGAAACTGTGTCACTTATTAGTTGTGTAATCCTACACTAATGTCTTTAAGCTTTTAAACACATTCTCCTCATGTGTAAACAATCTCCTCATAAAATCATGGCGAGTAAATGAGGGATTAAATCGTGCACACACATATATTCACTTTAAGTCATAATTATTATTAAAAACAAGCATTTTCAAAATGGAGAGTCCTTCTGTGATCTTATTAATCATTCCATAATCTTCTTGAAATCCTAAAGCCCAGCTACTGAACTAAATATATTCAGGTTTACTCACTGCACTGCTATGGTTGAGCAACCTGCACGCCCATCAGTCATCTAAAAATTGTAAGGAATTTCTGATTGTAAAGGAGGTACAGTCTTTAAAGTATCCTAAATAAAACCCTTTCATCTGTTGGCACAATCATCGTCTATGTTTATGTCTTTAAACTAAAACTTAAATTCGGTTATTGCAATCAGCAATAACAAGCTCTTAAAAGTTCCTACTGCAACCACACCAACAAAAAACTAACTTCAATGGTTAAGCAGAGGAGAAAACTGTAGATTATCTAGTGACTATGATCTGGTGAGTTTGATCAATGATACAATCTGACAAAAAATTCTTGTTTCACTTTACTTGTCTGAAAAAGTGCTTTAACCTTTTCTATAACCCCATGTATATGCTATAAACAGTGGTTGAAGATGTTAATTAAATAGATAACATATCATAGGCACTTGCACACTAAAGCAGGATGCAGAGACTAGACCGGATGAGTACCATTGTGACAAAATTTGTGAATATTACATCTCGATCTGAAACCAGGTGCTTTTTCAAACCAATAATTGGATTCAAAGATTGCAGAAGAAAGATGAATGCACATGAAGGATAGACCTAAAATCCTAGATCTTACTTAACTCCAAGTTCCGATGGGGCAAGGGCAGTAACATTATTTTTGTATCTCTACAAAAAAGATATTTCTAATGGATAATTGATAAATACATGATAATTTTACTTCAAATATATAACACGTTAAAAATCTTTTTTTTTTTTTTTTTTTTTTTGCCGCTCGGCATGCAGGATCTTACTTCCCCAGCCAGGGATCAAACCCATGCACCCAGCATTGGAAGTGCAAAGTCCTAACCACTGGACTGCCAGGGAATTCCCTAAAATGGTTAAAATCTGGACATGTATCTTTCAAAAAATATTTTCACAACTGACACTACATTTATCGTTAGTAAAACAATATTCTTCATGAAAACAATATCTCTTGCTATAGTGTGCAATTCTTGCATATTCTTCTATTATGACAGAGGTGATAAATCATTATTATTTTAGTTGACAGATATATAAAACTAAAGAGTATCTTTTTAAAATAAGTTATTTATTTACTTTTTTATATTTATGGACTTCTATTTATTTATTTTTGGCTGCGTTGGGTCTTAGTTGCTGCGCGCGGGCTTTCTCTAGTTGCAGTGAGCGGGGGCTACTCTTTGTTGCGGTGCGTGGGCTTATTGTGGTGGCTTCCCTTGTTGCAGAGATATGGCTCTAGGCGTGCGGGCTTCGGGCTTCAGTAGTTGTGGCACGCAGGCTCTAGAGCGCAGGCTCAGCAGTTGTGGCGCACGGGCTTAGTTGCTCCGCGGCATATGGGATCTTCTCGGACCAGGGAACGAACCTGTGTCCCCTGCATTGGCAGGCGGATTCTTAACCACTACGCCACCAGGGAAGTCCCAGAGTATTATTATTGATGTGACTAATATTACTTTGAAAACATTTATGGTAAGTGAAGTATGCAGTTAATAGCTCTTTGAGGCAAATCCCAGGTTTGATTTTACTCTGCTTTCAATAATATGATGCAAACTTGCTTAAAATCAAAACAAGATGTTACCTCAATAAATTGTTTTTTCATTCGGTTTTTTTCCCAACTCTGTGGTCTCATTTAAATATGATGTATATTTTTCTATGCCCATGCTGTGTTATAAGAAGTCATACAGAGTATATGGGGCTTCATTAACATTGCATATTTCCGATTAATTGTTTAAATTTCAATATAGTCTTGAATTTCTACTGATATTCAAAAACAATTCAAGCTGCAGATCTCTGATTATTGATATTGGTGTAATTCTCTTGATAGTTACAATGAGCTTTGCGCTACAGAAGTAAATTACTAAACATAACCAGTATAATGATATACCTCAAATGGAGCTCCTTTTGAATCATAGCTTAAGTATTTCAGTAGAAGGATGGCGCTGAGGAAAGAATTTACAGCCAAATTTAATACCCCATGGGACAGAGATAAAAATTCACAGGGCAATTGAGAGTGACCCTTTATAGATTTGTGGAAAATGGGGGCAATTACTAGAGGTTTAATGCTTAGAAATATCTTACCATTATATGCTAGCAGGAGCCACCAAATAAACCTTTCTGAAGTCTTGAAAGTAATACAGGTTATAAATTAAACATTCAGGAGGATAAAGAATTGACCATTAGCTGATAATTCATGACAGTCTCCCCATTCGAGAGAGGAAAGTTATGTTACTCCTTTGGGGTCCTATTCTTAGGCTTCACCCAGAATAGAATACCAGTTTATCACATACAGAAATAAAGATTGGCCCTTGTGGCTTCAGTCCATACATAGCTCTGATGTCAGTGAGGAATTGCTGCCTGCTTTTTAGTAATAATAACATGTAACAAATTATCTAACTACATTGGATAGGATGGTTGTGCCAGTTACCGAGTCATCAGCTCTCAGCTCTGAACTACCCTGTCTCTGCGCTTTGTGACATGGGGGCTGGCATCTCTGCCAACCACATTTCAGCCCTGCCTACTGGCTCCCTGTGGGTCCTGCCTATAGAGCGGGGCTGGAGGGATGCTGCCAGGCTGGGGAAGAGGGTTCTCCTTCCTGTGGGTTTCCTGTCTAGTCCTGTTGCTCTGAGCCCTACCCCAGGAACAGCAGCTGATTATGAGGACAGAAGATGAACCAGTTGGCAGCTTTTCTAATCCATGAAGGACTAGACTCAATGTACCTCCTCAAGATGCACCAGTATCCTTTGCTGTGCAAAAGCTTTTAAGTTACATTACGTCCCGTTTGTCTATTTTACTTTTTATTTTCATTACTCTAGGAGGTGGGTCAAAAAAGACCTTGCTGTGGTTTATGTCAAAGAGTGTTTTCTCCTATGTTTTCCTCCAAGGCTTTTATAGTGTCCGGTCTTACATTTAGGTCTTTAATCCTTTTGGAGTTTATTTTGTGTATGGTGTCAGGCAGTGTTCTAATTTCATTCTTTTACATGTAGCTGCTAACGAATATATATATATATATGGAATCTATATCCATATATATATACATATCTATATCTCTCTATATATATACATATATATATATGGAATCTAAAAAAAATGGCACTGATGAACCTAGTGGCAGGGCAGGAATAAAGACACAGACATAGAGAATGGACTTGAGGACACAAGGAGGGTGAAGGGTAACCTGGGACAAAGTGAGAGTAGCATGGACATACATACACTACCAAATATAAAATAGATAACTAGTGGGAAGCAGCCGCATAGCACAGGGAGATCAGCTCTGTGCTTTGTGACCACCTAGAGGGGTGGGATAGGGAGGGTGGGAGGGAGGGGATATGGGGACATGTGTATGCATATGGCTGATTCACTTGTTGTACAACAGAAACTAACACAGCATTGTGAAGCAATTATACTCCAATAAAGATGTATAAAAAAAAAAGATACGCCAGCATTGACCAGAAGTCTTGGTTCCAGTGCCAAAGAGCAACCCCTCTCAGGGGTCTGGGATTCAACTCTAAGGGACCTTTCCTCCAAGCTTCTCTTTAGTTCCTCAGAGGAGGGACCATCTTCTTCCTACACTTGTTACCACGGTGGAGGGTAAGTGTTCTCTTTTTTACCTTTTCAGTGCCTCAAACATTTCTTTATACTAAATTCTCTACATTAAAATAACACGTTATTTCTTTCTCTTGACTGATACAATTGTATTTGGAGGAAAGGAGTGAAAACAATTCAACTATAAAAATCAGTCATCTAATAGGGCTGGTATTCAATACTTTACAGAGGTCCACATTTACTTGGAAGGTCAAATGGCTAAATTTTATAATATTTTATTAAGAAGGAGTAATGTGAAAGTACTCTAAAAATTGACCCGATCCGAGGGTTTTTCTCAGTTGTTGTAATATGATTTTGCTGTATCTTTATTGAATATTTAATTCTGCTACAGAAGGCAAGAAAGACAATGGTGTATTAGTCAAGGTTCTTCAGAGAAGCAGAGCCAATAGGAATTATATATGTGTGCGTGTGTGTGTGTGTATATATAAGGTAGAAATTTGTATCACATAGTTATTGAGGCCAAGAAGGCCCATGAACAGCCATCTGCAAGCAAACAACCAGGAAATTGGTGGTACAGTTCAGCTGGAGACCAATGGTCTGAGGATCAGGGGTGTAAGTCTCTGCCTGAGTCTGAAGGCTGGAAAGCCAGGAACACTGATGTTGCTGCTTGAGGGCAGGAGAAGATGGAGTTCCCAGCTAAAGCAGAGAGAGCAAATTTGCCCTTCCTCTGCCTTCTTGTTTTACTTGGGCCCTCAACGGATGGATGATGCCTGCCCCGTTGGTAAAGGTGGATCTGTTTTACTCAGTCTACTGATTCAAATGCTCATCTTTTCAGAGACACCTTTGCAAACACATCCAGAAATAATGTTTTACTAGCTATATGACACCCTTGCAAACACATCCAGAAATAATGTTTTACTAGCTATGTGGGCAGCCTGTAGCCAAGTAAAGTTGACACATAAAATTAGCCATCATAAATAGGATGGATGAAACTCATGGGTGTTAAGCACAGCTAATAAATAAGCTAGTAGCTTATGTGTTATAGGTAGAATTCATAGGATGTGTTAAAGATGGAACATGAGTCAACAAGTAGCTTGAGAAACATGAGCAGAATTCATATGTTAAATATAGATAGTACATAACATTCTAGAGATATATGATAAATAGAACGAAACCAGAAAACTTTTTTTTTTTTTTTTTTCGGTACACGGGCCTCCCACCATTGTGGCCTCTCCCGTTGCGGAGCACAGGCTCCAGACACGCAGGCTCAGGGGCCATGGCTCACGGGCCCAGCCGCTCCACGACATGTGGGATCTTCCTGGACCGGGGCACGAACTCATGTCCCCTGCATCGGCAGGCGGACTCTTAACCACTGCACCACCAGGGAAGCCCCTTGTTTGTTTTATAGAAAGAAAAATATGAGAACGATCAAGTCATAAGGTATGGACCACGTCTTTTCCAGATGGAGAGCTAGTCATCCCTAGGTTGGCTACTCATTTGGACCCATCCTGCTGGCCCCATTTGTGTTCTAGTAGACAGTACCTTGGTGGTTCAGCAGGCCAATGGGCAAGCTATAGCGGAGGCCAGGTGTCTGTGGCTCTATGTTCTAATGGCGGAAGTGCATGTTACTGATCCCAGGCACTTACTGCTTAACTTCAACTCTGGTGCTTGTAACTATGAGAGAGAGAGAGAGAGAGAGAGAGAGAGAGAGAGAGAGAGAGAGAGTTTTGATTATAGCAATCCTAGCGGGTGTGAAGTGGTTTTGATTTGCATTTCCCTAATGACTAATAACACTGAGCATCTTTTCATGTGCTTATTGACCATTAATCTTCTTCAGATCTTCAGAGAAATGTCTATTCAAATCCTTTGTCCATTGTATTAGTTAGGGTTCTCCAGAGAAACAGAACCAATAGGGTGCATTTATGTAATATATACATATAAAGACAGAGAGGGTGTGTGTGTGTGTGTGTGTGTGTGTGTGTGTGTGTGTGTGTACGTGGAGAAAGAGAGAGAGAGAGAGATTTTAGGGAATTGGCTCACAGCACTGTGGAGGCAGATGAGTCCAAGTTCTGCCGGGTTGACTGGCAGGCTGGAGACCCAGGGAAGAGCTGATATTTCAGCTTGTGTCTAAGGTAGTCTGTAGGCAGATTTCCTTCTTCCTTGAGGGACCTCATGGTTTTTCTCTTAAGGCCTTCAACTGATTGGATGTGGCCCACCCATATTATGAAGCTTAATCTACTTTACGCAAGGTCTACCAATTTAAATGTTAATTTCATCTAAAAAGTTCCTTCACAGATACATCTAGACTCATGTTTGACCAAATATCTGGGTACTGTGGCCTAGCCAAATTGGCACAAAAAAGTAACCACCACACCCATATTAAAATATTTTAAGATCAATTGTTCTTACTGACATATAATTCACGTGCCATAAAATCACTTTTTAAAAATAGTACAATTCACTTATTTTTAGTCTATATACAAGGTCCTGTAACCATTACCATGATGGAATAGCAGAACATCATCACCCCCAAAAGAAACTCCGTACTCATTAGCAGCAACTCCCCATTCTCTCACCAGCCCATCCCCCCCCAAATCCTCCTACACCCTGGCAACCAATACTCTACTTTCTGTCTCTATAGACTTGAACATTCTGAACCCTTCATATCAATGAAATCATAAATATGTAGTGCTTTGTACCTGGTTTCTTTCACTTAGGAAAAAGTTTTCAAGATACAACTATGGTGTAGCATATATTAGTTTTCTTTCTTTCCTTTCTTTTTTCAACAGCTAAATAATATTCCATTCAATGGATATATCATACTTTTTATTCATTCACTTATCAGTTGATGGATGTTTGCATTGTATCATTTTTTTTTTGGATGTTAAGAATACTGCTGCTATACATATTTGTGTATTGATTTCTACATGAACAGGTTTTCATTTCCCTTGGGTGTACACCTAAGAGTGGAATTTCTAGGTCATATGGTAATTCCATATGTAGCATTTTGAGGGACCACCAAACTGTCTCCCACTGTGGCAGCACCATTTTACATTCCCACAAGCAACGTATGAGATTTCCAATCTCTCCACACCCTTACCAATCAGTACTTGTTATTTTCCTTTTTTGTTATTGTTGTTTAGCCATCATAATGGGTATGAAGTGTAAATGTAAACACATTGTAATATTTTTTTAACATCTTTATTGCAGTATAATTGCTTTACAATGGTGTGTGAGTTTCTGCTGTATAGCAAAGTGAATCAGCTATACATATACATATACATATATCCCCATATCTCCTCCCCCTTGTGTCTCCCTCCCATCCTCCCTATCCCAACCCTCCAGGTGGTCACAAAGCACCTAGCTAATCTCTCTGTGCTATGTGGCTGCATCCCATTAGCTATCTATTTTACATTTGGGAGTGTATATATGTCCTTGCCACTCTCTCACTTCGTCCCAGCTGACCCTTCCCCCTCCCCGTATCCTCAAGTCCATTCTCTGTGTCTGAGTCTTTATTCCTGTCCTGCCACTAGGTTCTTCAGAACCATTTTTTAAGATTTCATATATATGTGTTAGCATACAATATTTGTTTTTCTCTTTCTGACTTACTTCACTCTGCGTGACAGACTCTAGGTCCATCCACCTCACTACAAATAACTCAATTTCGTTTCTTTTTATGGCTGAGTAATATTCCATTATATATATGTGCCACATCTTCCTTATCCATTCATCTGTTGATGGACACTTAGGTTGCTTCCATGTCCTGGTTGTTGTAAATAGATCTATTGTAAATAGAGCTGCAGTGAACACTGTGGTACATGACTCTTTTTGAACTGTGGATTTCTCAGGGTATATGCCCAGTAGTGGGACTGCTGGGTCATATGATAGTTCTATTTTTAGTTTTTTAAGGAACCTCCATACTGTTCTCCATAGTAGCAGTATCAATTTACATTCCCACCAACAATGTAAGAGGGTTCCCTTTTCTCCACACCCTCTCCAGGATTTATTATTTGTAGATTTGTGTGTGTGTGTGTGAACTGGATATTTGTTACAACAAATTGGTGATGTGATAAAGACAGTGTTACCATGGCCTGAATGTTGGACACAATCACAACAAAGCTTTATTTGTAGATTTTTTGATGATGGCCATTCTGACTGGTGTGAGGTGATACCTCATTGTTGTTTTGATTTGCATTTCTCTAATGATTAGTGATGTTGAGCATCCTTTCATGTGTTTATTGGCAACCTGTATATCTTCTTTGGAGAAATGTCTATTTAGGTCTTCTACCCATTTTTTGATTGGGTTGTTTGTTTTTTGGATATTGAGCTGCATCAGCTGCTTGTAAATTTTGGAGATAAATCCTTTGTCAGTTGCTTCATTTGCAAATATTTTCTCCCATTCTGAGGGTTGTTTTTTCGTCTTGTTTATGGTTTCCTTTGCTGTGCAAAAGCTTTTAAGTTTCATTAGGTCCCATTTGTTTATTTTTATTTTTATTTCCATTTCTCTAGGAGGTGGGTCAAAAAGGATCTGTCTATGATTTATGTCATAGAGTGTTCTGCCTACCTTTTCCTCTAAGAGTTTTCTAGTGTCTGGCCTTACATTTAGGTCTCTAATCCATTTTGAGTTTATTTTTGTGTATGGTGTTGAGTGTTCTAACTTCATTCTTTTACATGTAGCTGTCCAGTTTTCCCAGCACCACTTATTGAAGAGGCTGTCTTTTCTCCATTGTATATTTTTGCCTCCTTTATCAAAGATAAGGTGACCATATGTGCATGGGTTTATCTCTGGGTTTTCTAGCCTGTTCCATTGATCTATATTTCTGTTTTTGTGCCAGTACCATACTCTCTTGATTACTGTAACTTTGTAGTATAGTCTGAAGTCCGGGAGCCTGATCCCTCCAGCTTCTTTTTTTTGTTTCTCAAGATTGTTTTGGCTATTCGGGGTCTTTTGTGTTTCCATACAAATTGTGAAATTTTTTGTTC
Source organism: Mesoplodon mirus (assembly GCF_964341445.2). Classification (NCBI taxonomy): domain Eukaryota; kingdom Metazoa; phylum Chordata; class Mammalia; order Artiodactyla; family Ziphiidae; genus Mesoplodon; species Mesoplodon mirus. Next base: position 82,468,878 of record NC_138989.1, on the reverse strand, counting down.
TAGTTCTGTGAAAAAGATCATTGATAGTTCGATAGGGATTGCATTGAATCTGTAGATTGCTTTGGGTAGTATAGTCATTTTCACAATGTTGATTCTTCCAATCCAAGAACATGGTATATCTCTCCATCTGTTTGTGTCATCTTTGATTTCTTTCATCAGTGTCTTATAGTTTTCTGCATATGGGTCTTTTGTCTCCTTAGGTAGGTTTATTCCTAGGTATTTTATTCTTTCTGTTGCAGTGGTAAATGAGAGTGTTTCCTTAATTTCTCTTTCAGATTTTTAATCATTAGTGTATGGGAATGCAAGAGATTTCTGTGCATTAATTTTGTATCCTGCAACTTTACCAAATTCATTGATTAGCTCTAGTAGTTTTCTGGTAGCATCTTTAGGACTCTCTATGCATAGTATCATGTCATCTGCAAACAGTGACAGCTTTACTTCTTCTTTTCCAATTTGTGTTCCTTTTATTTCTTTTTCTTCTCTGATTGCTGTGGCTAAAACTTCCAAAACTATGTTGAATAATAGTGGTGAGAGTGGACAACCTTGTCTTGTTCCTGATCTTAGAGGAAATGGTTTCAGTTTTTCACCATTGAGAATGATGTTGGCTGTGGGTTTGTCATATATGGCCTTTATTATGTTGAGGAAAGTTCCCTCTATGCCTACTTTCTGGAGGGTTTTTATCATAAATGGAACACATTGTAATTTGATTTGAAGTTCCTTAAATGCTAATGATATTGGGTATCTTTTCATGTGTTGATTAGTCATCTTCTTTGAAAAAGTGTGCAAATCTATTCAAATCCATTGTCATTTTTCAATTGGTTTATTAGTCTTTCTATTGTTGAGTTGAAAGAGTTCTTTATGTATTCTGGTACTAGACATTTATTTAATTTTCAAATATTTCCTCCCATTCTGTAGATTGTCTTTTTGTTTCTTGATAGTATACTTTGACACACAGAAATCTTAAATTTTGGTGAAGTCTGGATCATTTTTCCTTGGTTGCTTTCACTTTTGGTGTCATATCTAAGAAACCGGTGCCTAATTCAAGGTCATAAAGATTCAGACCTGTTATCATCTAAGAATTTTATGGTTTTAGTTCATACATTCAGTTTATTAAGTAAATAAATTCATACATAGAAATCCTAAAGTAAAAGTAAAATGTAATTTTTCTCTTTTTCTACCTTTTTGCAATTTCAAACATGTCTTTAATGACAATGATTATGGTGAAAACTCCAAATATATAATTTTAAAAATCCAGTGATATAGAATTATTTGGTTAGTGGAAATACCCAGACTAAACTATAAAAAGGACTATACATCCTTTTTGAGAGTTTTATTGCATGTTTGTTTTTACAATGCTCAAAATAAAGTTGTTGTATTTGATATCAAATTGACACTAGTTAATTTTATATATATATATATATATATATATATATATATTTGCAATTTCTAATGCTAAGTAGCTCCTGTAGCCTTCTTTTATATACTGTTTAGATGTAAGTCATTTCTGTTTTCTACTTATTAGGTTTTTTTTGCCAAATAGGTTTTCAGTTTCTTTTTTATTCTTCATTGAATCATATTCTTGCTATATATTACCATAGAGAATCCTTAGATAGCTCAATAGTTAGTATATGTTGTTTAAAAAAGTTTATGAGCAGCAAACTGTGCATTTGACAGCACAGGAAATGATTTTTATTTTCCATGGGGTAAATAATTCAAATTCTGACTGCAGCATACAGGCCATTATCAGGACAGTCCTCAGACCTCCTGACTGGTCATTTCATGCATACAAGAAAAAGCAAACCAGCATCTCTTATATTTGCTGTCAACATCGCCTGAAGCAGATTTAGAGTCGTGCATAGGAAAATGATTTATTACTTGAACCTTCCCCATTCGTAAAACTTGTCTCTCACCAGCACTAAGTGAATCCTCTGAGCTGATGCTGCACAGAGGCTGGAGCACATGTAAGCACTGTCTGAGCTGCTCCTTTTCCTGTGAATGCCATTGCTCCCTAGCTAATCTCAATAGGTTCTTTGCTGCTGACTTCATGCTGGAAAGACTGTGCCCCATAATTTCATTAGTTGATCATTCTAATCTGCTAATTTAACTTCTTTTGAGCATTGTGTCCCTTGCAGCGACATTTTTGAGACTTAATGGACAAGTGTACAGTTTCCGGGCAGTGTGCCTTCCTTTACTGAACCACTATGGCACCTTCCTCAGTTGATTTAACTCTTCTGTTCTTTGGTATTGTGAGGTGTTCAGCCAGAGCTACTGATGTGTGCTCATTATGACCAGTTGTCTACAAAGCACCTGCTTTCCTGAGAAAGGATCTTATTACTAAAACATAATTAGTTCTTGCCAAGAAGAAGACTTACGTTTCTTTGGCTGGCTCAGTGCTTGATCAGACTGCCTGTTTGGTCTTTGTTGTGCTCAGCCCAAATTTCTTCCTTCTCCTTTTGTTCTGGGAAGGTGCTGCTACGAATCACTTTCCATCCTCCCTTCTGGAAGCTGGATCGTGCTGTGCCTGGCCCGGCAGCAAGATTGTGCCCCGATATGAGTACAATGGTTCTAGTTCCTGCCACCTTCTCAGGGGAGTCGTTTGGGTCAAAGGACGGCCAAAGAGTTACATTCTGCACCTCCCCCTCCCCCATGGCTGTCAGCAAATACTGTCCCTCCCTCTGTTCCTCTTTCTGGTCACCCTCCTCCCTCCCTCATTAAAGGACTCCCATTGGAATCAGTAGGGGCAGGGCCTGCAAAGTCAGGGTTTGTGCTACCATCTGTCCCTTTGTTCCAGGACAGCTGGTTCCAGCAGAGCTGGCTTAAAAACGGAAATACTCCCACAGGGGAAATCACCTGACACTCAAAAGCACCTGAGCAAAAAGAAGCAGAATCTCCTATAACGAACTCTGTGACCTTGGGCTTGAAGCCTCATTTCTTCAAATTTCAGTTTCCACACTTGAAAAAGGTGAGAGTGAACTGGATCTCTTTCTTTATTTCCTGCAAGTTGATCAACGCTTTGGGAATCTGATGAAAGCCACGGACTTTCTCTTTAAACAGTGCATGTGTACAAATAAGAAAAATGATAAAAAGTTAGGGATTGACTGACACCCTGGAGGGCCAAGGCCACTAGGTTAAAATAAAAAATAAAGAAGCAAACAAACAAAACCAGAAACACAATCTCTAAGTTTGTGTTTTGACATCTCACATTCTGCGGTTCCAGCCTCCTCTTTCCACGTTCTTGACCTGCCTGGAATGTCCTCAGCACTGACGTGTCCCTCATGCCTCATTTCTGTGTTATGTTGTCACATGTTTGTTTTCCCATGAGTTAACTGTAAAGGGACACCTTTTGGCAAAATTATGAAGCTGGGATGAGACACTACAGGACCCTATCATTGGCCATTTCTTTTCACCTTTGAAATTTCTCTCTCTCTTTTTTAAAAATTATTTTTAAAATTGTGGTAAAATATAATTAGATAAAGTTTACCATCTTCACCATTTTTAACTGTACTGCTCATTGGCATAAATAGATTTGCATTGTTGTGCAACCATCATCATTATCTATTTCCAGAACTTTCTTTATCGTCTGAAATTGAACTCTGTACTCATTAAACAATAACTCCTCATTCCTCCAGCTCCTGGAAACCACCATTCTACTTTCTTTTTAAATTTGACTACTCTAGGTATTTCATATAACCGGAATCATATAGTATTTGTCCTGTGTCTGGCTTATTTTACTTATCATAATGTCCCCAAGGTTCATCCATGTTGTAACAGGTATCAAAATTCCATTCCATTGTAAGGTTAAATAATATATCATTGTATATTTGAGCCACATTTTGTTTATCTATTCATCTGTTGAGGGACACTTGGGTTGTTTCTGCATGTTGGCTATTGTGAATAATGCTGCTATGAATAGGTGTGTACGAACGTCTGTTTGAGTACTTGCTTTCAATTATTTGGAGGTATGTACCCAGAAGTAGAATGGTAATTCAATTTTTAATTTTTGGAGGAACTGCCATCCTATTTTCTGTAGCAGCGCTAACATTATACATTCCCACCAACAGTGCACAAGCATTCCAATTTCTCCATCTCTTCGCCAACACTTGTTATCACTTGTTATTTTTTGTTTTTTGTTTCTTTAGAGTAGCCATTCTAGTGGGTGTGAGGTGATATCTCATTGTGGTTTTGATTTGAGTTTCCCTAGTGATTAGTGATGTTGAGCATCTTTTCATGTGTTTATTTGCCATTTGTATTTCTTTGGAGAAATGCCTATTCATTTCTCTCTTTTTAACTCATACATTTATATTTATTTCTGTGCTTTATTCCCACCTCTTTCTCTTAGATTTTTGCTCAGTTGGTGGTGCTAAATACACATATAATTTAATTGTGTGGTAGTTTTGAGTGTAAAAAAAAGGAACAATTGCTTAGTTTTCTCTTATTTATTACTATTACTCTTATTGCATTTATGTTACTAAAATTGAAATGAATCTAAAAAATAAGCATCAAAAGAAACTTGCCTGCTCTCAATTATAACATAATTCTCAGTGCCTACCCACCTACTAATATAGACACACTTTGAAGATTCTATGCATCTATCAGATTAGCTTAATTATTTCCACTGGTACCATTTCACAGGGTTAAATTTTTTTCTATAAATTTTATTTATTTATTTATTTATTTTTAATTTTTGGCTGTGTTGGGTCTTCATTGCTGTGTGTGGGCTTTCTCTAGTTGCAGCGAGAGGGGGTTACTCTTCGTTGCGGTACATGGGCTTCCCATTGCGGTGGCTTCTCTTGTTGTGGAGCACAGGCTGTGGTGCGTGGGCTTCAGTAATTGCAGCATGCAGGTTCAGTAGTTGTGGTGCACGGGCTTAGTTGCTCCGTGGCATGTGGGATCTTCCCAGACCAGGGCTCAAACCCATGTCCCCTGCATTGGCAGGAGGATTCTTAACCACTGCGCCACCAGGGAAGCCCCACAGGGTTAAATTTTAATTAATACTTGGATCACTAATTATTAACTAAATGTCTTCAAAAAAATTACACCATGATGTAACATTGAAACTAAAAGACAAAGATTTCACAGAATATTGTTACATGCCAGGCAATGTAATGAAAAACAGGAAAACTGGCTAAATCTGCCAAGTGTTAATAGAAATCCCTTGGAAAATTATAAAATACTCAGAGATAAATGACACTTAAAGCATTACATGCCAAAAATTTGGGGACAAATCTAGAGCAGAATAACATAAGTTTATGTCTTTGGATACATTTATCAGAAAGCAAATGAGAATCAAAATCTCCCCTGGCCTTTGAGATAAAACATGTACTAGAACAGCCACTTGGCCTCTGATATGGAAGGCACACGTACAGGCCCTACACATCTGTATTGCCTGCTGATATCTGGACTGTAATGAGAAGGAAATAAATTTCTCTCTTTCTTAAGCCACAGATAGTTTGGGCTTTGTTAGGGCAGCTGAGCCAATATCCCAACCAACAGAGATCTACTTCACACCTCTTACAAGATAAACTCCACCCCTGTGAACTGGAAACATAATGGAAATGGTTAAGCCATGACACTAACCAAGGAAGATAAGGAAAATGTCTTTGACACTTGGGGTGGACGAGGTGTTTTAAATAAGACCCCAAAAGTACCATCCATAGGGACTCACAATGAGAGAGATTTGAGTACATAAAAATTAAGTAAGGATTTTTGTTGAATGAAGGACAATATAGAAAACACTAAGTGAGTGACAGAAGATCAAAAGATATTTTCAATGTGCAAAACGAGGACATAGATCAGTATCTAGACTATGTAAGGAACTCTAGTCAGTTGACAAGAAAAAGATAGGGAACGGTACTCATTTTCTGTTTGCTGCTATAACGGATGACCACAAACTTGGTGGCTTGAAACAACACAAATTTACATCCTACAGTTTTGTAGGTTTCAAGCCTGACGTGGTCTCACTGGGCTAAAATTAAAGTGTCTGCAGGGTTCTGTACACTCTGCAGACTCTAGAGGAGAATCTCTCTCTTTGCCTTTTCTTTCCAGCTTCTAGAGCTGCCAGCATTCCTGGGCTCGTGGCCCCTTCCTCCACCCTCAAAGCCAGCACAACAGCATGTGAATCTTTCTCACACTGCCTCACTCTGACCTCCTTTTCTATCTTCCTTTTCCACTTTTTCTTTTTTTTAAATCACTGAACTGTACACTTTATTTTTTATTTATTTAAATAAATTTATTTTATTTATTTATTTTTGGCTGCATTGGGTCTTCGTTGCTGCACGCGGGCTTTCTCTAGTTGCGGAGAGCAGGGGCTACTCTTCCTTGCAGTGTGCAGGCTTCTCATTGCAGTGGCTTCTCTTGTTGCGGAGCACGGGCTCTAGGTGTGCAGGCTTCAGTAGTTGTGACACAGGTTCTAGAGTGCAGGCTCAGTAGTTGCGGTGTGTGGGCTTAGTTGCTCTGCAGCATGTGGGATCTTCCCGGACCAGGGCTTGAACCTGTGCCCCCTGCATTCGCAAGCAGATTCTTAACCACTGTGCCACCAGGGAAGCCCTCCTTTTCCACCTTTAAAGCCCCTTGTAACCACACAGAGCCCACACAGATAATCTAGGATAATCTCCTTATTCTAAAAGTCACCTGATTAGGAACCTTAATTCTCCTTTGCCATGTAAAATAATGTATTCATAGGTTCCAGGGATTAGTATGTGGACATCTCTGGGGGTAACATTATTCTGCCTACCAGGCACACACCAGTACAAAAAACAGGCGATATGAACTTCTAGAAGGGGGAACACTAATGATGAACAAATTTAGGTCAGAAACTACCAGCACAATGATCTAAAGCATTATCTGGAAGTTCATTCATTTATTCGATCAAAATATTTATTAGGCAGATAATGTGGGCTAGATTCCTACAGAAATGCAAAGATGGAGAAGGTTTCGAGCAGTCAACCACAGGCCCCTTTGAGACCCAGCCTGCCTTGAGCCATACAATGTGTCCTAAAATACTATAGGTAAAAAGTCTTTTTAGAATAGGCATCCTCAGAAAATCTACAAACAACAAATGCTGGAGAGGGTGTAGAGAAAAGGGAACCCTCTTGCACTGCGGGTGGGAATGTAAAGTGATACAGCCACTATGGAGAACAGTATGGAGGTTCCTTAAAAAACTAAAAATAGAATTACCATATGACCCAGCAATCCCACTATGGGACATATACCTTGAGAAAACTATAATTCAAAATGCACCCCAATGTTCACTGCAGCACTATTTACAATAACCAGGTTATGGAAGCAACCTAAACGCCCACCAACAGACAAGTGGATAAAGAAGATGTGGCACATATATACAATGGAATATTACTCAGCCATAAAAAGGAATGAAATTGGGTCACTTGTAGAGATGCAGATGGACCTAGAGTCTGTCATACAAAGTGAAGTAAGTCAGAAAGAGAAAACAAATATCGTATATTAACACATATATGTGGAATCTAGAAAAATGGTACAGATGAACTGGTTTGCAAGGCAGAAATAGAGACACAGATGTAGAGAACAAACGTATGGACACCAAGCGGGGAAAGCAGGGAGGGGTGGTGGTGGTGGTGGTGTGATGAATTGGGAGATTGGGATTGACATGTATACACTGATGTGTATAAAATTGTTGACTAACAAGGACCTGCTGTATAAAAAAAAATAATAAAATTCAAAAAAAAAGTCTATTGATTGTGGACACCTGCCCTATGAGAAATGTTCTTCAGAATTCCAAGACTTTTGTCTTCATCTGGAAGTCAAAATGACAGTGTTTAATCTACCTGATTGCTGTACAAGGTTACCTTCCCAAATTAAAAGACCAAAAACATTAATAAAAAATTACCAGGGTTACCTCTGGATTACCTTTTTTTGTCTTAACTGATATCCCACTTTCCCATAGAGATACCTAACTTTAAAATGGAGCCAGCCCTGAAAAATACCCACTGTATCAACACGCATTCTGTGGCAGCGACTGGAATCAGTATTTTGTTTACAGATCCAAGATACGTTCAGCACAGCTGTATCACTGGCCAAGGCAGGCCTGAAAGTCAGGGTCATTTTCTGATTGTCAATTAAATAGATTACTTTCTGCTGGAGCACAAATGGAGGTCATTATTATTAAAGTTGAGTTGAGAGAGGTTACCCACATGGGAATCACCTGAAGATTACAGGAAAATATATCTTTGTGCTGGATCTCAAAGGAGCTGGCTTTTATTACATTTTCCTGGAAGTAACACTTGCCCAGCATCATATATCTGACTGCAATAATGAGGTTATGTGACTTTACACATTGAAAAAAATATCTAAACATAATCACAATATTACTTTGAGCTTCCCCTGCACTCTTCATCCAAGGACTTTATCATTAGCTAATTAAATCTCAGAGTTTGGAAATGAAAGTGTATACTTACCTCATTTTACCAAAGAGAATGTTTTGGGGAAGTTAAAGGATAGGCAGTTACCCCAACTGAAAGGAAGTAGGGAAACGGGGCAGGTATGTCTTGCATTTACCGAATAAGGTAGGTGATAAATGTAATGAATCTCAAAGGTTCACGTGAGGACCACCCATCTAATCTATCACTTTCAAAGGGCTGCATCTAAATGTCACCAGATACAGGGGGAAAACACTCTCACAAATTCACAGGAAAGGACATTCTGTGATTTTCCTCAGCAATCTATTTTGGTGTCTTTACAAAATAAGTCCTTTATAAAATAAATTCTTGTTCTCAATTTAATGTCTTCTTATTGCTTTTCTTTTTATAACATGTTCTTGAGATATAATTCATGTGCCATATTATTCACCAATTTAAAGAGTACTTTTCAATGGCTTTTAATATATTCACAGACGTGTGCAACCATCACAAGCAATTTTGGAACGTTTTTATCATTTCATAAAAGAAACCCCTCACCCCTTAGCTATTACCACTCTATGCTCCAATGTTCCTCAAATCTAAGGAAGCATGAAATCACTTTCTGTCTCTATAGACTTGCTTATTCTGGACATTTCATATAAATGAGATCATATAATTCGTGGTCTTTTGTGTCTGGCTTCTTCCACTCGGCATAATGTTTCCAAGGTTCATCCATGTTATGACATGTCTCAATCCTTCATTCCTTTTTTTAGCTATATAATGTTTTATTGTTATAGATATGATTTATCCATTCCATACACTCATTGTTTCTCTTTTCATGAATTGATGGACGTTTGGGTTGTTTCTACCTTTTGGCTCTTATGAATAATGCTGCTGCAAACATTCATGTGCAAGCTTGAGTGAATACATATGTTTTCATTTGAGGGGGTATAATACCGAAAAGTAGAACTGCTGGGTCATATAGTAACTCCATATTTAACCTTTTGAGAAACTGTTGACTATTTTTCAAAGTTGCTGCAACATTTTACATTTCACCAGCAGCGTACTGTATAAGGGTTCTTATTTCTCCACACCCTGGTGGAAACTTGTTGTTCTCTGACCTTTTTTAAAAGTTTCAATTAATTTTTTTATTGAGGGAAAATTCACATAACATTAACATTTAAAAGTGTACAATTCAGTAGCATGTAGTACATTCACAGTGTTGTGCGACCATCATTTTTATCTAGGTCCAAAACATCTTCATTACCCCCAAGAGAAGACTTTGTAGCCATTTATCAGTTACTCCCTATTCCCCCCTCCCGTCTTCAAGCCAGGAAGAGAGGCCTCACCAGAAACCAAATTTTCAGGCACCTTGATCTTGGACTTCTTGCCTCCAGAACTGTGTGAAAATAAATGTCTGTTGTTTAGGCCCCTTGGCCTGTAGCATTTTGTTATGTCAGCTCGAGCAGACTAACACACAGATAAATGGAATCATAAAATATGTGGACTTTTGTTACTTGCTTCTCTTACTTAATAGAATGTTTTCAAAGTTCATCCATATTGTAGCATGTATCACTACTTCATGCCTTCTTATGGCTGAATATTATTCAGTTGTGTGGATATACTATATTTTGTTTATCCATTCCTCCATTTACGGACACGTGAGTTCTCTTCACCCTTGGCTATTGTAAATAGTGCTGCTATGAACACATGTGCAAGTATTTGCTTGAATACCTGTTTTCAATAGCTAGGGGTATAAATCTAGGAGTAGAATTGCTGGGTCATATGTTGATTCTGTGTTTACCTTTTTCAAAAACTGCCAGAGTGTTTTCCACAGTGGCTGTACCATTTTGCACTTCCACCAGCAATGTATGTGGTTTCCAGTTTCTCCACATCCTTGCCAACAATGTTACTGCCTCCAATTTTTTGCACTTTTTTTTTTTTGCGGTACACGGGCCTCTCACTGTTGTGGCCTCTCCCGTTGCGGAGCACAGGCTCCAGAAGTGCAGGCTCAGCGGCCATGGCTCACGGGCCCAGCCGCTCCGCGGCATGTGGGATCCTCCCGGACCAGGGCACGAACCCGTGTCCCCTGCATCGGCAGGCGGACTCTCAACCACTGTGCTACCAGGGAAGCCCACTGCCTCCAATTTTGATTATAGGCATCCTGGAGGGTATGAAGTAGTATCTCATTCTGTTTTTTGATTTGCATTTCTTGGATGACTGATGATGTGTAGGATCGTTTCATTTGTTTATTGGCCATTTATACATCTTCTTTGAAGAACTATGTATTCATATCCTTTGTCCATGTTAAAATTCGGTTATTCACCCTTTCATTGTGGAGTTGTAAAAGTTCTTTACATATTTTTGTTAATAGATCCTTATTGGATATATGATTTACAAATATTTTCTTCCACTCTCAGGTTGTCTTTTCACTTTCTTGATAGTGTCCCTAGAAGCACGAAAGTTTTAAATTTTGATGATGTCTAATTTATTTATTTATTTTTGCTTGTGTTTTTGCTGTCACATCTAAGAAACTATTGCCTAATTCACACTCCTGAAGATTTATGCTTATGTTCTCATCTGAGAATTTTATAGTTTTAGCTCTTGTACTTAGGACTTTGATCTATTTTGAGTTAATTTTGTTAATGGTGTGAGGTATGAATCCAAATTCGTTGTTTTGCATGTGGGTATCCTGTCCCATTTGCAGAAAAAAATTATCCTTTCCTCGTTGAATTGTCTTGGAACACCGCTTGATAATCAATTGACCATATATGTGAATGATTATTTCTGGACTTTCAATTCTATTCCAGTAGAGTATATGTCTGTCCTTATGTCAGTACCAAACATTCTTGAATACTGTAGCTTTGTAGTAAGTTTTGAAATTGGGAAGTATAAGTCCTTCAACTTTGCTCTTTTTGAGATTATTTTGGTCAGTCTGATTTCCACGTGACTATTATTTTCATACGGATGAGGTTGTCAGTTTTTACTAGAAAGGCAGTTGAGTATTTGATAGAAATTGCTATGAATCTGTAGCTCATTTCGGGAGTATTGCCATCTTAACAATAGTAAATCTTCCAATCAATGACACAGGTTGTCTTTCTATTTATTAGGTCTTCTTTAATTTCTTTCAATGATATTTTATAGTTTTCAGTATAGAAGTCTTACATTTATTGTGTTAAATTTATCTCTAAGTATTTTATTCTTTTTGATGTTATTGTAAATGGAATAATTTTTTCCTTTTCATTGTTTTAACTTGAAGTATAGTTGATTTACAATGTGCCAATCTCTGCTGTACAGCAGTGGAATAATTTTCTTAATTTAATTTTTGGATTGTTTATTGCTAGTATATAGATATAGAATTGATTTTGTGTATTTATTTTGTATTCTCTAAACTTGCTAAGGTCTATTTTCATCTAATAGTTTCTTTGTGGATTCCTTAGGATTTTCTCTATATAAGATCATGTCAACAGCAAACCTAAATAGATGTACTTTTCCTTTCTAATCTGGATGGCTTTTCTTTTTCTTGCCCAATTACCCTAAATAAAACTTCCAGTACAATATTGAACAGAAATGGTTATAGCAGACATCCTTGTCTGCTTTGCTACATGTATAATTAAGACTCATATTTATTAAATTGTGCAAAAAAGGCATAGTTCAAATTTATGTTGCTTTGCTATTTGAAATGGAACATGAATATATCTTGGTTCCATCCTTCCATTTTAAAAGGGCATAAACTATTTATTAACTTTCTATCTTGGTATTGGGAGGATAAATTAGAATTTGACAATCCCCTTAAAAATTAAATATTATGTAAATTCACAGGACAAAGTTAGGGGGCATGATTAGGAAAATTCATGAGAGTGGGATGAAACCTCAGGCCTCAACCATTTTTCCTTCTTAGAGATCAGAATTATTAATAAATCGTGAGCTTTATTCTTAAATAAGGCAGGCTGGGGTCCAGGTGACTTTCCTGGAAGTCGCACAGAATGTTTGCTGCCCTGGGGGACTGTGAATTACTTCTGCATAGCTATTGGTTAGAGCCCTTTTGTTTAGGAATCCTGCTCGCATTGTCTTCATAAATAAATTAGTATCCCAATTAATATAAAAGTAGCCTGTAAAAGGATTGCCCCTTTGGGCCAATAAATTTCTTCTCTCTGAAAAATGAGGAAAAGGGGTCAGAGCACTGCTTTTTTTTCCTGGAAATTTCGCCTTGATATGGCTGTACAAATGGTTGTAAGGTTGTGACCTCCAATCATTGAAGCCTCCCTCGCTGAGCAGCAAGGTTGTTTCTGGGGCCCAGGACCCCTCTTATGAAGGGAGCCCCTCCCCTGTGGTTATACCTGCAGGTAGCACTGGGAAATGGTCTGACATTGCATTTGATTCCTAGAAAGAGGATTATTTCAGTCCTTTTGGGCTACTATAACAAAATAGACTGGATGGTTTGTAAAAAACAAATTTAATTCTCACAATTCTGGAGGCTGGAAAGCCCAAGATCAAGGCACCAGCAGATTCAGTATCTGGTGAGGACCTGCTTCCTGGTTCATAGGTGTTTTTTTTTTTCTTCTGTGCCCTCACATGGCAGAAGGGAGGAGGGAACTCTCTGGAGCCTCTTTTACAAAACCAGAAATCCCACTCATGAGGAGCCCACTCTCAGGACCCAATCACCTTCCAAAGGTCCCACTTCCTAATATCAGAATGAGGATTAGATTTTAACATGAATTTTTTTTTGGTGATGGATGGGGGCAAGACATTCAGTCCATAGCAAAGAGGCATCCTTCACTTTGACAGCTGCTCAAATGTTTATTAGTTGTAACTACCTATTATGGAGGTCCTGGGATAAGTGCTTTCTCTGAGTTATCTCCTTTGGTCCTCAAACAGTCCTATCACTAGGTACTATTATTAATCCCAATGTCTACTTGTAGAAGTTGAGGTTATAGAGGCATCAGGTTGTTTTTCCCCTACCCCAAATTCTTTCCCCCCATTTTCTGTTAATACCATCCTTTTCCTTAGTGGAAGTCTTCTGCCCACCTCCTTGTGACCCTAGCATAGTATCTTGTTATTAGATCTAGTTAAAATATCCTGCCCTACTGTTCAGAGAGTGTGAACAAGTAACCTAGGATCAGGTAATCTCATAATAATGATTCTGATGAAGTTCTTATCATGGATTTGATATCCAGATGTTGAGGGAGAAGGTTTCCTTTTCTCCTAGAGTCATTACATGGAAAGATGGAAGCCTGGATCACAATCCTCTCTTTCCCTACATTTGTGGAGAATTTTGCCAGCAATATAAGAGAATGAAACACACTGAGAGAAGCATAGCAAAGAGATTGAGAAAAAGAATCGTGATATTTTTGAGTCTCTGAGGCCAGATCCTTTTCTATAGTGAGATAATAAAAACTCATTTTTGCTTACTAGTTTGAGTTAGAGTTTTGTCATTTGCAACCATAAGCTTATCCACAATTATGCAGCTAAGGTTGCAAAGCTGGTTTTAAATCTCTGCCTGTCTGGCTCTAAAGTTTGTGCTCTATGCAATACTTTGGTTATACAGCTCTGAGCCAGATATTTCAAGTGAATCAAAGTATCAGGAATAAAGTATATGAAAGACTCAGGCTCACCACCGGCAGACCTACTGTACATAACCCCAAGTGTTAAAATTCATGTCCAAATTGTGAGGAGAGCAAAACTGCACGTCTCTTCGAGAAAACAAAATTAAGCATTTCTTTTTCTCCTAGAATAAATCACCATAGATAGTAGTCATATGAGTTCTTAGAAGGGCAACTGAATATTTCCTGTGTAAATATCTTCATCTAATCTGAATGATCTGATATAGCAGACTGAGGCAATGACTGATTTCTGGGTATGACTGTAAGGTTGAAGAACAATTGAGAATTAAGTGGATCTCGGGAGTAATTAGTAGAATTTGACCTGTGCTCTGGGTCCACATGTGGTTCTCCATAACGTTGCAAGGCTTGTGCTGATAAGCAGACCTCAACACAGAAGATCTTCATCCTTCACCCCTTTCCTGATCCACATATGTACTGCCAGTTGAATGACTGCCATTTACCATCATGTAAAATTCGACGTGTATTTATTTTGTTTGCACTCAAATAAATATAACAAAAACTGTTGTGAGTATACATAGAAAATTACAAAGATACATACACATACAGTTCTCCATACATCTACGCAGATACCTATTGTCCATTTTTTTCAAGTACTTGGGCATCATTTAAAATATTTGACCTTGAAGTTCAAAATTACAAAAGCCCTAGCTGTTGACTGGGATATAAAAAAGTAGACATTAATAACTAAAGTATATGCAACAAAGACAGCAACCACCCTTCTAAATAGATCTTGGGTGAAATAGGAAATATCAAAACAGTAGTTTCAGGATGGTTGAGAATAATAACAGAATATTATAAATCTGAATTCATGATATATGATTGATGATTTTCTTAGGTGCAGATTCATGGACTTAAAATTCACTATAACTAAATAAGAATAAAAGTAAAGCAACAAAACCTTAACCTCAAGAAGTTAGAAAAGGAATGGTAAAACAAGCCTAAGGAAGGAAGGAAGGAGAAAGTAACTGATATTAAATAAAAGTACAGTTAATACATTAGAATATATATATATTTTTGGCATGTGGGATCTTTGTTACCTGACCAGGGATCGAACCCTTGCCCTTACAGTGGAAGCACAGAGTCCTAACCACTGGGCCACCAGGGAAGTCCCTATGTATGTTTTTTTTAACAGTAGAATTAATAAATTGAAGGTTGATATTTTCAGGAAAAAATTGGCAAATCAATACTTAGTCTAATAGGAAAATGATGGATAACTGTTTTGCTTTGAATGTAATAAGCAGGACTTAATGATTTTTGTCTAATTAAAAAGCAATATATGCTCAACAATAAGTTAGAATATAAAAGCAATGTAAACTATATCATTTCATAGTTTGATCCCCCATTTTACTTACAAAATGGCTGTTTTAAATTATTTTTCTCCCACAGTATCATCACCCCATACCCACTGACATCCTCAGTTTATTATCACCTAAGACTGTTCAACTTAGAAATATCATTGAAAAATTATTTCTCTTATTCCTCTGAACTGTTTTGTGCCTTTTGACCTTGACATTTCAAATCTACAGCTAAATCCTTCATACCTGTATAACTACAGATACTTCTCAGCTGGTATAAGTGCCTCCATATTTCCATTTTTGGTCCATTTGGGACACTTATGCATCAGGAACTATTGTCCTAGGGTTGAGCAAGGCAGCCACTGTTACACTCTTGGCCAGGCAGGCTTAGGTATGGGCTGTCAGAGTCTTGGTTAAATATCCACAGTCTCTTTCTTCCCCCGTCTGATTTCTTTCTGGTTTCTCCCATTAGCCACAGTCAACTGGATGCCTGAGGGCCAGGGAGCCTGGGTGGTGTAGCCTTTTCCTGTGTACAAGTCAGTTACCTGCAGAGGCTGGCAGAGAGGGGAGGAGCCACTGGAGGGCCACATGGAGAATAACAAGCATGCTAGCTGCCCCTTCCCCGTCTTCTCTTCCTCCCAGAGGTAATCTGGCCGCACAGACTTTCTCATTTTCCCTGACTTTGACAGACTCACTCTGAATTCTTGCCTTTGCATGTACTGTTTTCTTTGGCAGAAATTCCCTTACTCCATTTCTTTGCCTGGGAAACAAACTCCTACTTATCCCTCAAGCTCCAGCTCAAATGTCACCACTCTTTTACCTACACACTTGTAGAGGCAGCAAAGTCCGAACAATGGGACAAAGAAGCATAAGGTCGGGTCCTCAATCAGCCACTTACTAGCTGACGTGGGCCAGGTACTTCTTTGATTTTACGTAGTCCCCCACTCCCCCTTTTTTTTTTTTTGCAAAATAGGAATGGGAATTGCTGCCTTGAAATCCTTTCTCCAGGGATGAAAAAAATCCGTGAGATAAAATGTTCTCTAAAATGCAAATCACTTTACAAATTTAGTTTTGTTGTGGTTGCTCTTACCATTGCTTAGATTTTTTCCATTAGTTCAGACCAATCACAGTGCAAAAGGCAACTTTAGTGGCATTCAAATACGAATTCAAATTCCTACTCACCCCCTTTTCTTTCTACAGCCCCCTTTTTCTCTCCTGTTCAGTTATTCCCCCCCCCCCCCCCACCCCCAACCCCGCCGCCGCTCTCATTTCTTTTTCGGCTTGTTTACTCTGAACCCAGGTATCCAAGGTCATTGCATGATTGTGCAGGTTCATCTCACAGTTAAAGAGGTTAAGTCATTTAGTAACGGCAGGGAGGTAGGGGTGGAACGGGGTGGGTCATCCTAACAAAACGCTGCACTCTAAGTTGTAAAGTTCTGGGAGCTGAGAATTCAGACTGGCAGGGTCATAAACGAACCACTCTCAGAGGGAGGGTGCAGGGCCGACTTGGGCTTCTGCGCGAGCCTCCGCAGCCCGCGCCACAGCCCGCGCTTGGTCCCCGGAACCCCAGGCAGGCGGGAGCGGTGGCGGGTCCGGAATTCCGGAGGAGAGCACGAACTGGCGAAGACTACAACTCCCGACGTGCACGGCGGCCAAAACCCGTTCTATCCCTGCTTGACTCCTCATTCTTTCCAGTTCTTACGACGGAGTCCGCTGTCTAGGAACTGCATAGTAGTCACTATAGCGAGACTGTAAGCTTCTCTGTTGGCGCGGGGACCGGAACAGCTCACGGAATGCCTCTCACTCTTTGGGTCCTTCGCTCAGGCGTTGAGGAACTCGCTTTCGGACCGGCCGGGTTTCTAGGGGGACAGTAATTGTGGTAGGACGCTGTGGCGCGGCAGTTTAATTCTCCGGCGGCGGCTGGTTGAGCGGGACGAGATGGTCCTGACGGGGCTCATCAGGAAACTGGGTAACAGTCTGAGTTGCCCCTCGCCCGGGTCGCCCACCCGTCGTGGCCACTTGCTGAGAATGGCTGTGTCACGTTGCCGAGGCCGGGCCACCCCGCCACGGCTTCCTGTCTCGTCCGGGCTTCGGCAGGGCAGCCCCCGGGGGCCCACCTCGGACTTTGTGTAAACTCCGCAGTTCGCGTCGTGAATGCACCAGCGTCCTGCATGTGGAAAAAACTGGTTTCTTTATTTCCTTCTTCACCCCGCTCCCGCTCCCAGCGTAGATAACGAAGTTTTAGGGTAAACTCCCTGTGGGCGTCTCTTTGGATTCGGGAAATAGCTCTGTGCTGTCTTCTTTGACAGGTCATCAGCTGGCCGAGATCAGGGCACGCGCTCTCAAGAATATTCTCTGCAAGATTGAGCACAGTTTAATCTGCTGTGCTGATCTGGTTCAGGAGAGGCTCCTTTTTCTCCATTTGCTGGAATGGTTCAATTTCCCGTCCGTTCCAATGAAAGAAGAGGTTCTGAGTCTGTTGAACAGATTGGTTAAGGTAGGATCATTTTGAAATAAAATAATCAAACAAGTGAGTATTTCGTAGTCATTTAATTGTAGCATTTGTTGAAAATTTAAATTATTAATTTTTTAAAAAACAGCTGTGAATGTTGAATTTTAATTCATTTGGGTATATAATGCTGCATCCTCCTTTTCTCTTATTTGTGATGTTGAATCTCACATTGTCTCTGCTGTGTTCTGAAGTAACACAGTTTGTGACTCAGGTATGTTCTGATTTGGGGGAATCGTCTTTGGAGGTTAATACTTACTCTGTTTTCCCTTATGGTTCTGTTATTTACATGTAAAAATGAGATGTCTTTGTATAAAAGAGAACACATTTAAAGATAAAGTTATAGATCATGATACTAAACAGCACAAGTATGTTACATTGTTTTTCCCGTATCTGTTTTTCAGATTTATGTTTCTCAGTCTGTCTTGAGAGTAGTTAGTTGTCAGGGTCAAATATCAAAGTGGCAGGTTTAACTTTTCCAACCTGTAACTCACTATGCAGTTGTAGGGGATACTTATTACTTTGGCGTCCTTTGAGTGATTGGAGGTAGAAGAGGATACAGTGAGTGTCAGTGAAGAGAAGTAATCAATTTAATAAATAAAAGTAGGAATGGATAGTGTGCATTTCTAGTGTTCAGTGTCTGGGCTTTTCTCTTATAAGTGTTATTAAATGTTTTACGTATGTCTCTGTAAATCTACGTCTTATGTATATCACCGCAAAAATTATGCTTTAAAAAGGAACATCTGGTATACCAAAAATAATGTCATGTTTTGATTGCTGTAAAATAATGTCTAGAGATTTTGATATTTATAGTTGTTCTCAAGACACTCCTTTTCTTATTTCAGTATCCCCCAGCAGTCCAGCATTTGGTTGACCTTGGTGCAGTCGAATTCTTATCTAAACTTCGTCCTAATGTGGAGCCGAATCTACAGGCTGAAATTGATGGCATTCTGGATGGACTTTTTATTCTTCCTTCAGAAGTTCCTGACCTATATTCTGCGTCTTACCAAACCAGTCAAACTGGTAACTCTTTGGAATCATTCTGATGAAATCAATCAGTCAATCAATCTGTTAAAATATAATATATTGGTTCTAATGGTTAATTCTAAGGAAAAGGAACCTTAGATTAAAAAAACAAACAATCCTCCTCCTCTCCCCCCTGCAACTCTTATTTTTCTTATGTTAACTTACATGAATTTGATCTTCATTCCCCTCCTCTAATGTTACAGAGAGGAGGATACTTGTGTGTTTTTGTTTTGGTCAAGGGGCATAAAAGATGAAGTGACTTTCTTTTTGTGAGACTAGTTTGACAGATTATTTTTATAGCAATAACAACGGATTTTCATTGAGCACTCATTACTATGTGCCAGACGTTGTTTTATATATTCTATACTTGCATTTTGGGGCTGTGTTCTTCATATAGGGAGGATGTCTGCCCTGCTCATGATTTTGTTATGGGGTCCAATCAAAATGAGCTACACATGGTATACTGGCTAAAATCAGAGTCAAAGAGACATGGATTTAAGTCCCACTTCTGCCACTAGTTGGGTGACCTTGGCTAAGGTACTTAATCCCTCTAGGCTTTAGTTTTTTCATCCAAAAATTGGTACAATAAGCAAGAACATCTTATAAGATTTTTTTTTTTTTTGCGGTACGCGGGCCTCTCACTGTGCCTCCCCCATTGCGGAGCACAGGCTCCAGACACGCAGGCTCAGCGGCCATGGCTCACAGGCCCAGCCGCTTCGCGGCATGTGGGATCTTCCCGGACCGGAGCACGAACCCATGTCCCCTGCATCGGCAGGCGGACTCTCAACCAGTGTGCCACCGGGGAAGCCCCTATAGATTTTTATGAGGATTAAGTGAGGCAATGTCTGGACGGTGCTCAGCATAGGGCCCTGCGTATGTTAAGCACAGAATCCTTGTCTGCTACTGTTACTTGTTATCATTTGATGTCCAGTATAGTGCCTTGCTCATGGAAAGCATTTAAATTGATTTGAAGGAAAGAAAATGCTCTTGAAATTTATATGATTGAGTAGTAAAAGTATAAAAAACTGTGTTTTTGCTCATTTAATCTGTTAGACCCTATTCTTCTCTGTGCCAGTGCTGTACTGCCACTGCTGTGACCCCCGGTCCTGCTGTTAACAAGAACAACAGTAGCAGCTGCCATTTACTGAGTTCTTGTGTGATTGTGGTTTTTAACAGTGTATTTTACAGTTTCTGTCTAAGCTATAACAAATAAAGTAGACTCTTAAATCATGAACTTTCAACCTAGTTCCTTGCAGGTGAGTTTAGAGGTATGGTCTAGGGCTAATTTTTAGTTTTCTGTATTAACATTAGAACTACTGGCATGAAAACTTCAAACAGAAAATTACAAAATTTGGATTTAGCCTTCATTCTCAATCTCATCACAACTGAAGTGATAAATATGTAATCATGTATGATAGAGGATCGTCAGAGTTATTGAAAGATAGTGTCTGACTCTTGCTTTTGACAACTTTTTCTTAAAAAACATGAAAATTGAAGTGATCAGGAAATATGTAGAGTAAGGGAGAGGAGAGAGATGGACTAAGAAGCTGAGATGAACAGTTCTTGAATAAATACCTTGTAACAGATTCTTTATGTACATTGTGGATGTTTTCATTCTAAGAAATAATTGTAGTTACATAACAGTAAAAGCGAGAGGAAAAAACCCCCTCAATTCGAAATTGACTCGGCATCCACATTTTTTTCCTCTTTAGGAGGACAGATTATTCAGAGAACCATAACTGGATTATTTTTCTAGTTTTTAAAGTGATTCAAAAACTTAAGATAAACCATTTATATTTGAAAAGAGCAAGTTTCTCTTTCAGCAAATAATGCATCAGTAACACAGTAATATATATTTTCTTTTCAGAATTGCCACAGCAACCTGAAATCTTAACGGGATATTTTCCTCAAGACAAAAGTACTTTCCAGCAGATGGAAGTACCTCCGAGACCTATGGGTGTGTATCTACAGGGACGTAGGTCCTGTCTACCTGGGAAATTGGAAATTAATGTACTTTGCCTTATTGTTGTGAAGACATATTGTGGTCAGACTTAAATGTTTAAACACCAAACTGAATGTTTGTTCCCTCAAGTTAGATTAGGATATAGAGTCTAAATGGTGAAACTGTATGTTATTCTAAGTGCCTTTGACCAGCTCTCTAGGCAGTGGTAACGGTGGCCATGGTACTTGGTGCTTATCGAGCCGGGAGTCTTTGTCAAGAGCTGAGCTGTGCACTGTACATGCCACCTCATTAATTCTCCAGATCACTAAGCGGTACTGTCGACCCAGTGACTCAAGCCAGAGGCTCAGGGTCAAGTTTGTTTCCTCATTTATCTTTACTCCAACATTCAGTTGACTGAAGAGTTCTGATTTAGAGCTTCTCTCAGGAATCTCATCCAGGTCTTTTTGCATCTGGTCTCTGGTCGGTCATATGCCGCCTCCTCAAAGAGACCTTCCCGAGGACTCTAGCCAGAGATCACTTTTTATCTACATTTGGTTTTCTTCCTATATGTATTTATTATATTATGTATTCATTTACTTCCTGTTTGTCTCCCTCATTATAAACTTAATGACAGCTGCAAATACTGCTTTACCTGTGTGGGTGTGGGGAACAGTGCCAGAAATGGATTAGGCACTCAGTATGCATTTCTTGAATGAATGAATGAATCTTCTTGGAGTCCCAGTGAGGTTGATATTATTATTAACCCCATCTTACTGGTGAGAACACTGGAGCTTAGAAAGGATAAAACCTTTGTACCAGGTGACACAGTTAGGGCTTGGTTAAGTGAGCGTGTACTTCACATCTTACTGCCTGCATAGTTGAAATAAGGCTGCTTCCAAGGATATATATGCGGACGTCAAGCATCCAATTTAACTCAGTTTGGAGGCCCTCTGTTATAAAAAACGATTTCGTAGAAACTCTCAGGTTGAGTACAGCATAAGAAAGAACAGAAAGCTTGTTCAGCTGTTAAAATACTTTACCTTTCCTTTCTGGAAAAGTTTTGTTAGGCTTATAGGGAGCTTTGGTTTTGACATGGTAGTTCTTTGTGTTTGTGGCTGAGAGGCTTAACTGAGTGACAACGAGAGACATCTGAAGGGAGATATCTGAAGGGAGTGTCTCCAGGGCTGGGCATCATGGGTATTTGAGTGAAGCGGTTGAAACATTCAGGAGGATTGAGATGGTAACATGTTTCTATGTGAGTTGCAGTTTGTGGATTGATGGTGTGGCTTATTTTGGGTACATCTTTATGTGTGCAGTATGAGCCTGTCCTTCCCTTCACCCACCTCTTGTTTTTCCCTTAGAAAGTAAACCCTGCTTTTGTGTTAGCACTTTTGAAGGAAGCAACTGCTATGTTTGAGAATTTAATAATACTATTATCTGAATTTAACAATTCCATGCTCTTTCAGAGCATTTGGCAGAAAGACTACTGGCCATTTGGAAGGGCTTATATGTTGCCACCTTAACCTGTACACTGTGTGTTTAAAAATAATTTGAAGGAAGGTAGTATAAAATTGCATTTGGCTTCTCGGATTTCTTTTAATCTTGTCTGAGCACTGATATTTGATCTTTAATCTTATGGTCTTCAAGTCATCTTCAAAGAGGTTTCAATATCTAACACGATTTAGGATATTTGAACATGACTAATTAAATATAGTATATGATTACGTTTATATCGTTTTTAATTGCTATAGTTAGAGATCTCCAAATGCCAGTTCCTTTTTTGTTTATGTTCTATGTTCTGGTTAGCCACATGGTGAAATAGAAAATTTAATTGATGCTCTAAATGTCATTCAGTATTGGTTTGTGTTTAATACCCTTCTAATAATAATATGTGAGTTCTGTTTAAGTTATGAAAAGAGAGCTCTGCTATTTATTCTGTGAGGGAACAAATTTGCAGCTGATCTTTTTGGTATATTTTAGGGTACTGTAAGCTGTGACTTTATTTGAGGACTTGTTTTAAAGGTGAAGCCTTATTCTGAACATTGTGAGTCTGTCAGCATTGTCTCCTTTGATGCCTTAAGTTTTGCTCTTCCATTAGCAGCAAATCCGACCGTGAAGTGTTTGAAGTTTTCTACCTTCCCTTGGCTCCCCCTGACCACAGCTGATAGGCATGTTCTCTCCTCTAATGAAAGGTATGGTACCTGATGTATTTCAGGTGTTTTGGCTTTTGGTATTGATATTTATAACCATGAAGTCTGAGAGTTATTACTGTACATTTTCATCAGGAAAAAAGATACTGAGTGGCTGTGATAGGTAGCAATGGGAATATATGAATGATTTTCATTATTTCAAAAAACAAGCCAGAAAATTCCTGTTTGCCTTTAATCAGGCTTCACATCAAGTTTCTTTTTTGTGCTTAGAATCCTGTGCACTCCTTGGTGATATGAGTCATCTCTTATTGACCAGATTGCCTGGCCATTGCTTAGACCCTTGGTGGACAAAAATGGAGAAATTAAACGTAAATGCAGTCTTTTTAGTAGACAGTGTATTTCAAAACATGGACTCTGTTAGGAGAAGGTTGGGGACCACTGATCTGATCTGATGTATTGGATTTTATTTGGTCATCACCCCGAAAAGTAGATCGCCAATATCTAGAAGTTTGGAGACCGTTTTAATGTCTAGTTTCACTTTTTGCTGAAACGTAATTTCAGTGAATGCCACATCAAATGAGTTGTCTGCCTTTTTTTTGGTGAGAATCTGAAAAATAAAGACCAACTTCTAGAGTTAGGGCCCAATACAGGGGGATGCTATTAAATGACTTTGGATGATGGCCCTTTTTACTGATGGGCATCAGTAAATTCTCTTGGAATAACATACTGAAGAGGTAGTGTGCACACGGGGATGGGGCAGGGGTGGTGTTGATCTGTCACTTCTGAGTCGGTCGCTAAGGAAGGAGGAGGTATGGTCTCTAGTGGGCGCCTGTGGGTGGTGAACTGTGGGTGGACTGGAGCTGGGCTGAGAGCAGGTTTGGTTTCTTGGGGTGAGAGGTGAACGACTGTGACATCCCTAGGAGGGCACATATTGTCAGAGAAGTTGAGAGGTGTCCTCTCCATGAGATGAGAGGAGTACCAGCTTCATTCCCCTCGAGCAGGGAAGAGCAGTAAGGAATCTAATTCCTGGAATTTAACTCTGTACTTACTAGATCTTCTCTGTCTTATTTCCTGATTCATTCAGCAGATTTCATTGATCTCATTTCATGGCATTGTGATAGTCTTTGGGTATACAGTGGTGGACACTGTGTAGTCCCTGCTCTTGAGGAGGGTCTAGTGGGGCTACGAAGTCAACAGGCAGTTACCGTAGCACAGGTTATGGGCACATGAAAGAGCACACCTACCCCAGGGTTGTTCATTGATTAGGGAGGAGATTTGGGAAGGCTTCCCAGGGCAAGATGTCTTGGCTGAGACCTGAAGGATTGTGAATAGGTTACCTAGAATCTGGTATAGGTAAATTCTTTTTAAAAATAAATAATACTGTATTTTGTGTATTTTGTAGCTCTTTAAGAAGTAGTAACCACACTTTAATCTGGAACACCTGTGAACT
The DNA here is from genome assembly GCF_964341445.2 of Mesoplodon mirus. Classification (NCBI taxonomy): domain Eukaryota; kingdom Metazoa; phylum Chordata; class Mammalia; order Artiodactyla; family Ziphiidae; genus Mesoplodon; species Mesoplodon mirus. Next base: position 82,444,510 of record NC_138989.1, on the reverse strand, counting down.
GTTGAAAGATGTTATCATGCAAGATTTTCCTGCTGAGATTTTCCTTCAAAGGCCAAAAATTGTTCAGGTGCGTTTCCTCTGTAATAGTTTTAGATTTTGAAACAGGGAAGTTTTTGCAATGAAACACATTTTGCAAAGTAGGAGTCCTTGGGAAGCAAATTTGCCCTACCATATTTAAATAATGAAGTATTTGGTTCTTTAGACCACTTACTCTCTAACTTACTTAGATAGTGGTTGTTCTCCTGATAGGAAGTAGTCTCATTTGACACATGCAGTCCAGTTTGACGACCTTGAACTTACCATTTATGGATCACTTGGGGAGACTAGACCTGGGAAACTGAGGTTGGGCAGCAGTGACCAGTCTTAATAGTTAGAATTGCATCACTTTGGGTATCTAGGCGTTTAAGGCACGGTGCTGGATACTGTGGAAATATGGCAGAGGTGAGCAATGTAGGTGGATTCTTTGCAGTGCAGTTTATTGCATACGTGTATAGTAGAGAGACTGGGATCCCGGGCTGGGATTGTGGTGTATCCACGGCATCTGGTAAGGCTTGGTACCCTTGCTCCGCAATCACGGGGCTGAGATGGGTGCTGGTGAATGGCAACTATGACTTCATACTGTCCCAGCTATGAGTGATAGCAGAGGGAAAGCTGTAAATTATCAAAACATGCAAAATGATTCAGCTGTTGGAGATGTAAGAGGCTTCTTGTGGTTTTTAAAAAGTACTGTGTAACTTAATGTCCTGAATGGGGAATAATTCCTGTGTTCTTCACGATAGGTACTCAACTAACAGTTCAGATATGAGAAACGCTGACTGTTGTATTTACATTTTATCTTACTTTGACCCATCTTCCTGCATTATGCCAAGTCATTTTTGCCCTTTTCTGTTTCTTATGCTTTATAAATATTTGCACCTTACCTTAATTCCTTTGACTGTTCATTTAACCTCACTTAAGCTCCACATCCTTCTTTGAAAGCCGAGCACTTTGTTCCCTTGATCATTTTCATAGCTCTTCTTTATTTCAGAGCCTTTTATCTCTGTTGAAACTGGCCTTTGGAGGAGATGGAAAACATCGCCTGGCATTGCAGTCAGTGTCCTGCTTGCAGCAGCTGTGCACGTATTTAAGAAACAGACTTAACTTTCACCGAGATCCAAGTTTTTTCTCTAGTAAACAAGGTATTTATGTTTATATATTCCTTGGTCACTGGTGGGTTTTGTAGATTCTTCCAAGAACTCCCCATTATATTTACTGTCAGGGTTATTGTGTATACATTTTCACAACATAAATTCCCCATTCCTGAATGTAATCAAATTATAATCTTTGAAAACAAACCGTACGAATGACAGAAGCACTCATGATCCCATCCTCTTTTTTTTGATAAGAGACATTTGCAAGGTGTTTTTCTCCCACGTATGCTGAGTGTTGTTGGGAGCCAAGGACCAGGATTCTGAGTCCAGCTATTCACGTGGGACTTCGGGCATTTTAGCAAGTTATGTGTTGTGTTAAGAAATTGTTTGGTTTGAAAAATACCTATTTGTATTTTATGAAAACTATTTTTATGCAACTTGTGATGTAGGCAGATATTATATGATAGCAGTGCCAGACTTGTCAGGGAAAAAGCACCACCTCATGGCCAAATAGAGTACTAGGCTGGCCTTGTCAAACTAGCATTTACAATTTAGGATTTCTGTGCACTTATGTAATACAATATATATTGAAAGTCGAATATTAAATTACAGTGGTTTGTCATCATGCTTCATAGTTAAGCCCTATTTTGTTGAGAGTTTCACTGATCCTGTGCTACTTGAATATTTATCCTTTATGTTAGCTTTATTATAGACCTCAGGGGGCATGGGGTTTCCTCATTAACATTCTTGAGAGCTTGTGGGTACCCCATATTTCATCAGAAAAAGAGTTATAATGTGGGTAAAAATAGTGGATAAATCAGAAGACTTATTCGTGTATTAAATACATATTTATTTATCACCTACTCTGTGCCAACCGATACTCTAAGGGGTATAACACTGAACAAAACAGATAAGGTCCCCACCTTTACGAGCTTGTATTGTAGAAGGTTGGGACAGGTAGTAAACAAACAAGTTTTTAGATATGAAGTGCTCAAAGGGAATAAGAAGAGTGATGTGGCAGAATGTGACTGGGGATGTGGCTTTCTCGGGTAGGATGGTCAGGGAAGGTATCTGACAGGAGGCAAGCTGAAGTGTGAGAAGGAACCTCCGCTTGAAGAGCGGCAGGAAGAGTACTCCAGGAAGGTCGGAGGCCTCAGCCCTGAGGGCCACACGCTTGAGGAACGAAAATCAGGCTGGTGTGAGTGGAGCGTAGTAAGCAGGCTGGGGGTACAGAGAGGGGAATGGGGTGAGGTCAGAGAGGTGGCCTGGGCCCAGGGTGCAATGGCACTGGCAGACCTCTGTAAGGATTTGATCAGTATATTCGCAGTATTGTGCGAGCCCCACCATCATCTGTTTCCAAACCTTTGTCATCATCCTAAGTGGAAGCTCTGTAACCATTAAGCAGCTCTCCCCATTTCCCCTTCCCTCTGCAGCCCCCGGTAATCTCTCGTCTATTTTCTGTCTAGGTCCCTAGACAGAGAGCGGGATTGTACAGTATTCATCTGGCTTATCTCACTTAGCGTAATGTTTTCAAAGTTCACCTATGTTGTAGCACGTGTCAGAACTTCATTTTTACGGCCGAATGACATTCCACTGTATGTACACACCACATTGTATTTATGTATTCATCTGTTGGTAGGCGTGGGGCTTGTTCCCACCTTTTGACTGTTAGGAGTGATGCCGCGGTGAACGCTGGCATATCTGTTTGAGCCTCTGCTTTCGATTCTTTAGGTGTTTACCAGAGCAGAACTGCTGGGCCATACGTTGATTCTACGTTTAGCTTTCTGAGGGACCGCCAAACGTGTCCCACGGCGGCTGCGCCGTTTGACATTCCCACCAGCAGCGTATGAGGCTTCCAGTTTCACCACAGCCTCGCCCAAACTTGTTTCTTTTTCTTTCTTTCTTTTTTGTTAACTGTAATCCTCCTAGTAGGTATGAGGTGGTATCTCGTGATTTTGATTTGCATTTCCATAATGACTAGTGACTCTCTAGTGACTTTTCACGTGTTTACTGGCCATTCTTATATCTTTGGAGAAATGTCTATTAAAGTTTTTTGCCCATTGTTAAATTGGGATGGTTGACTTCTTGTTTTTCACTGTTGAGTTTTGGGAGTTATTTATATATCCTGGATACTAAATCCTTATCAGGTATATGATTTGCAGATATTTTCTCCCATTCTGTAGGTTGTTACTTTCTTTGTTTTTTTTTTTGAAGATCTATTTATTATTTACTTTGTTTATTTTTGGGTGCGTTGGGTCTTCGTCAAGGCACTCGGGATCTTTGTTGAGGCATGCGGGATCTTTTGTTGTGGCGCACAGGCTTCCCTTTAGTTGTCACGTGCAGGTTTTCTCTCCTCTAGCAGTGGTGTGCAGGTTTTCTCTCTCTAGCAGTGGTACATGGGCTCCAGGGCCCGTGGGCTCTGTAGTTTATGGCACGCAGGCTCTCTAGTTGAGGTGCACAAGCTCAGTAGTTGTGGCGTGTGGGCTTAGTTGCCCCACGGTATGTGGGATCTTAGCTCCTGGACTAGGGGTTGAACCTGCGTCCCCTGCATTATAAGGCAGATTCTTTACCACTGGGCCACCAGGGAAGTCCCGGTTGTTACTTTCTTGTTAATGTCCTTTGACGTATGAAAGTTTTAAATTTTGTTGAAGTCCAATTTATCTCTGTTTTCTTTGGTTGTTTGTGTTTTTGGTGTCATGTCTAAAAATTTATTGCCAAATCCAAGGTCATGAGGATCCACCCCTATGTTTTCCGCTAAGAGCTTTACAGTTTTAACTCATATTTAGGTTGTCAATACATTTTGAGTTAAGTTTTGCACAAGGTTTGAGGTAGGGTCTCTGGGACGGTTTTAAGTGGGAGGGTGCATGATTCGGTCTCTAATGTTGTAAGTGAACAGTGTTGGCTAAAAGGTTCCGTGTAGTCAGGTCAATTAGACATGAACCTAAATGTGCTAAGGGAGTACTGCAGAAAAGGTTGACTTTTACTTTTACCTCATAGAAGCATTTATACTATCTTAATTTTGTTAATTTTTTTTCCTGAAGAATGACAAGAACTACATAATCAGTAATCTGTCTCTACCAAGGAATAATTTTATTCTTTTTTTTCTCCCCCAGATACAGTTTCCCAAAATTCTTCTTTGTCTTATTGTCATGAAGCAAGAGTCACTCATCATTCCCAGAATCCTTCTCCAGGAAGCAGCAGCCCTCGGCCTTCTGTGGTGGGACGCACAGGCCAGCGACCCAGAGGAGACGGCCAGGACTGGGACGCCGCATCTTCCAGGTGACTGTAGGAAAGCCAGGTTAACTTGTGTGTGTGTTTCAGTTTTAGAGGGAGATTGTTGTTTTGCTCTTTCGTCTTTTCTTAACACAGGTATTGGCCTTGTGTTAAACCAGTGACTTTCATACTTTTTTGACCATGACCCCCAGTAAGAAATAAGTATTATACTGCAACTTGGTACTCAGTACACAGACATATACTCTGTGTATGTGTGCGTGTGCATCTGTGTGTGTCCACTGAAACAAAATGTTCACAAAATTGTTCTCTCATTCTGTGTTACACAGTGCATTTCTATTTCATAAAAAAAATGGTGATTCTGACCCACTGAATTGTTTTTAGCAGCCACAAGTGGAGTGTGATCTAGTTTAAAAGCATAGTTTTAAATGCTAGATACTTTTTGATAACATTTTAAGCCCACTTTTGTAAGTTTAATCATAATTTAGATGCATTGGTGTTTACTATTAAAGGGAATGATTGGAGAATCTATAAAACAAAGTCCCCTTCAAGGTGCACAGTTACGGTATTTTATTTGTTGGTGTAAAGAAAGATATTTATATATCTAGTTTTCTTAAAGGCATTGGCATGGTATTTGTGTGTTACCTCATTAGGCTACAAGCATCTTAAAACCTCTTTTTAAAAAAAATTTATTTATTTTATTTTTATTTATTTTTGGCTGTGTTGGGTCTGCGTTGCTGTGCGTGGGCTTTCTCTAGTTGTGGTGAGCAGGGGCTACTTTTTTTTTTTATTAGTTTCTGCTTTATAACAAAGTGAATCAGTCATACATATACAACTGTTCCCACATCCCTTCCCTCCTGTGTCTCCCTCCCTCCCACCCTCCCCATCCCACCCCTCCAGGCGGTCACAAAGCACCGAGCGGATCTCCCTGTGCCATGTGGCTGCTTCCCACTATCTATCTACCTTACGTTTGGTACTGTATATATGTCCATGCCTCTCTTTCGCTTTGAGGGACTACTTTTTGTTGTGGTGTGTGGGCTTCTCGTCGTGGTGGCTTCTGTTGTTCTGGAGCACGGGCTCTAGGTGCGTGGGCTTCAGTAGTTGTGGCACACGAACTCAGCAGTTGTGGCGCACAGGCTTTATTGCTCCGCGGCACGTGGGATCTTCCCGGACCAGGGCTGGAACCCGTTTCCCCTGTGTTGGCAGGCGGATTCTTAACCACTGCGCCACCAGAGAAGTTCTTAAAAAGCTCTTTTTAAGTCTTTTCTTCAGTGTCATTCTGCTAAATGCTCAGTGAGACCAGCACTTGTCTGTTGGCTTGATTTTTCTCTTGTGACGTGGCTACTGCTGCTCCAGGCTAACACTGACTCAGGCTTGCTGCATGTTTGGTGTTACGTTAAGTGCTTCGTGTGCTTTGCCTCCCGTGGTAGTCCTCATAACAGTCCTATAATAGAATTGGTATTATTATTATCATCATTTTATAGAAAAGCCTGAGGTTTGGAGAGGCTGGGAGCCAAGCCCCAGTTTATACAGCTGGTGAAGAGCGAGGCAGGGGTGTGGGCAGGGGTGTGGACGGGGCAGGGGTGTGGGCAGTATATGGTCCGGGAGCCTGTGCTCCTCGTCCTTACGGGGTGGCTGGTGTCGATCAGGTGTGGTTTTTCCCTTTACCTCATTCTCTGAGCTATATCTAGTGTGCTACGTGCTTGTAGATGTTCACTCCTGAGTGAACGTCCTCCTGGGCCCTTTCAGAGTTTGAGAGAAGCCCAGCTCATTTCCATATTTTGGGATGCTTGGCTTATTGGAATTGAAGAAATGACAAAATGTATTAAAATTTGGGAGTTTTACATGTTCAGTAGTGTGAGTGCATCTCTGTGATTCAGCTTCAATGGTGGATAACATCAAAAGTCAACATTTTGAGGTGCTCTATAAATGTGAAGTTCAAGCCTTTCTATAGCACTTTTATCCCCACCCCACTCGTTTACACCCAAGGTAAAATTTTTTTATAAAGTAAGCCAAGAAGGGATGTTCTATTTTGGGGTACATTTTCAAAATCATATGATGTTGACTGTACTAAATAAAGTAATCCATTTCTCATCATGTTTTTCTGGCATTTTCTAGAATTCTTCAGTTGCTAACATTGGCTTACTTAGAACATTTGGTGAAAATCACAGAAAATCTAGGAAACCATACGAACTATTTAGTTTTGCCTTTATAAGTTACAGAAGAACTTTGCTATGAATCTGTTTGCTTTCCTTTAGAAATGGATGGGTTATCAGTTTTCATGCTGATTGCTGCTATAGGAATGTTGACACGTTTGGAGAACATCAGTTTGAAAAGCAACATAAAAAAAGCATTCTTGGTTTCACTTACAATTTTGAGTCATCTTTATGGAATTTAATCTCATAAATTTGTCAAGGTTTCTGTAAATCTGACCAGAATTGTTTCATGGAGCAATATAATTGTGCACGGTATGAGTCTCCTAATATGCCAGGCAGCAGCTATGCAGTAAATCTGTTTGGGGGCCGTTTCCATACTCAAGGTTTATTGTTATCCTTGTCTACTTTACAGTGGAAGTAGTAGTCACGCTCATGTCAACTCAGGGGTCTCCCTCCCTTCCCCTTTGGACATGGTGCACCTGGACCTGCCAGAGCTGGAGGCTGAGGACACGCTAGAGCTGCGATTTCAGCAGCTGAGCCTGCCCCAGCTCTGCGTCTCCATCCTGGAGTCTGCCGTTCCTCTCTTAAGAACAGGTTGGTTGTCCTTGAAGTCAGAGTTCCTTTTGTATACTTGGTGTTGTTTTGTCTATTTTCTAGGACTCTTAATTTTTCTCATTTTTGCTTTCTATCTGTCTTAGGACCTTTAAAATCTGGATTTACTTACCTTTTTTTGGGGTACAGATTCCTAAGAACTTAGTAAGGTCTTTATTATGTCTTAATTAAACGCGGGTGCCATGGAGCACTGTTCAGATAGAGTATCGCCTTCCATTTCTGGCCTTTTATTGCACAGACTTCTATTTGTGTGTGGCTATTTTGAAGGTAAGCACTGAAAAAACAATGCAACTGGAGTAAGTTAGAGAAGATGGGCTGGCATAAATAGACCAGAATAAAACACTCTGGCTTTTGCTCTTTAGACATTTTTTGAGTTGCTTTCGGTTGTTCACTCCTCCTACTCAGTTTTTTTTTTTTTTTTTTTTTTTTGCGGTACGCGGGCCTCTCACCGCTGTGGCCTCTCCTGTTGCGGAGCACAGGCTCCGGACACGCAGGCTCAGCGGCCATGGCTCACGGGCCCAGCCGCTCCGTGGCATGTGGGATCTTCCCGGACCGGGGCACGAACCCGTATCCCCTGCATTGGCAGGTGGACTCTCAACCACTGCGCCCCCAGGGAAGCCCTCCTACTCAGTTTTTACTTGAGCTATGAAACATGTTAAAAACCATAACAAACCCAACACTGGATTTGTACCTTTGCAATAATTTCTTTTTCTTAAAAAACAAAACAAAACTCAGAAAACCCAAACGTTCTGGAGTTACATTTTCTCTCAGATGTGCTGGGTCAGTTTGCAAAGATGTACTGCAGTATATACACTGGGATGTAGTTGTGATTCTAGTGGAGGGTGATGAGAAGGATAACAATATGGCCGATGTCCAAGAGAGTCTAGTAATCAAACAGGTTACCACGCATTGAGTACCTGCTGTGCTCGGCCCCCGGATGTGGTCTTGTGCACATCATTCTGTGCACGCCTCGCACCAACCCATTTTATACATCCCTTAGTGGTAATTACTGCTTTTCTCCCTGTTTTACAATGTGGAAGCTGAGGTTTAGAGTGCTTTAGAAACTTATCCAAAGTCAAATAGTGAAGAACAGAGGCTTGAACTACGGTTCTGGGACCAGAGTCCATGCATTTTGCAAGGTAAAGAAAGGTTTGGAATAAATAATGATTTTTATTCTCTAAATATATACATTTTAAGTAGTTGATAAACTTGTCAAAATATAAATACAAGATAAACAGGTTTTGCTTTTTTTTGTTTATACTGGCTGAGTAAAAAATCTGTCCCATGCTGATGGTTCTTTAAGTCTTATGGCTATTTTTTGCCTGCTTGGAAGTGATAGGGAGGAAGGCAGGAGGTAGGTGTATATTTGGGAACATTAACAATTTTTTTTATTCTGAAGAAAACTCTATACCTTAACTTCTCACTGACTGAAGAACTCTGCTTCCAGGAGTGAGGAATACATATTAATTCATGTACTAATAATGTGACACGAAGGAAGATCTGAACTTCGGCATCATCAAGTGTATATGTTTGTCTGCATGGTATACTGAGGAGAACAGTTTTAGATTTAATGATTTTGCATTTAACCTTTTCTTAATTTGCTGTAAAAAGTCAGATTGATAATTATACAGCTGTATCATGGTACATAAAATTTTCTAAATGTTCTCTTGCCCTTTTGTGGAAAATTATTGCATAATTTGCATTTGTGCAGTGTCGTAAGAGATTTCAAAGAGAATTTGCTCCAGCTGTTCTCATGAAACAACTAATCTAGACCCTTATGATCTGGTAGTTTGTTTTACTTTTATTCATTAGAAATTGACCTTTGGTATGTGGGATAGGAAAGTCTTGATTGAACATTCACCTTACTTAGAATTATGGGTGGTGGAATTCCTTTGTTATTCTATTTCTGTGGAGAAAGGAGATTGCTCACGTGGGTGTGACTCTGACAGCACAGTTTCCTCCGGAATGTTTTTAGAGTTTAAGGTGAGTGTAGGTTTCCCAGGTAACTCCTGTGTAGGAAACTACTAATTCATGACAGGGCTTAAGCCTTCTAGTCCTAAGTGGGAAATTTATTAGACTGCATCTTCTCAACTAAACCTGTGCTTTGTCACCTATTACACGTAACATGGATGGTCTCTGAATCTGAATCTGAAAAGTTATTTTAATCTATTTCACAGTGCTTTTAGTTAGATTTTTGTTATACTCTTCCTGAGTATCTTTCCCACTTATGAGCACATTTGATTTTTTGTAGTTAAATAGTGTTATGATCGAAACAGAAGTCTAATGGTGATTGTATATTGTGACTTCCCTATTCGTCTCTTTTAAACAATTCTAAAAACATCAAAAAATAAAAATAAAAAGAGAATAGGAATTTGGGGGCATTAGCTAACCAGAAGATTGAGCAATATGATATTCAGCTTTATTTGAATTAACTTTTTTTTTCTTCTCTCTCTCTCTTATTTGTATTCCTAGGTAGTAGACAAATGATAATAAGAGTTCTGGAATTGCTTGCAGAGGATATGGTACTCACTGGTGAAGCGATTTCACCAGATATCTGGGATGACAGCAGTCTTTTTGCTATAGATATGGTGAGAATCAAGGTTTCCCTTGGGATGCGGGTAATAATATTAGTATTTTAGTTTATCTTGGTCCTTTTAAGCTGGTTTCATTGTCTCATTAGTCTTTGAAAACTTTCTTTGTTTTAGACACAGTAGATCCCAGGCTTATTTTGCGCATAGTCTGGAATAGGCCATTTCTCCAGAGATTCTGGTTACTTTTAATGGGGGAAATGTATATCAAGACCAGAAACAGGCCATTAGGGCTGCTTGTAGTTATGGTGATATCATTCTTTCCCTTCAGGAATAGAACTAGGAAATCTGTATTTAAAAAAAACTCATGCATTCAGACTGCTACTTCTGAGTTTACACTTGTATTTCTTTGCTTGGACTTTATTGCCCTTCATAGATTCTTAGCAACATCAACATAATTGCTTATGAGTTTTAACCTTCAGCATAAAGTAAGTAATTTCACAGTAGCAGTATTAGTATCACTGTGGTCAATAACTAATAAAGTTCAAGATTTTCTTGCAGTTCTTTTTGACTTAGACTAAATCTCACTAAGTACATAAAGTCAAAATTCTGTGCCTTAAAGTCACTCAAAAGAATTATTTTCTCTGTTACCAATTCAGTATACAGTTAGATTTTTGTTTCAATTTGTTTTCATCTTTGGGAATTGTTTTCTCTTCATAAAAGTGTAACTCAGGGATGTCTCCCTGCCATCCTGTTTTCTAGTTTATTTTTTCCATTTTTATTTTAGTTTTTGCAAATGTAAGAAAATAAATACATAGATTCTTATTCCCTCTCTCACATCTTACATAAAAGGTGGTATATCATATACAGTTTCATACCTTGTTTTTACAACGTAAGAGTAAATCCTGTATAGTAATTAGACTTATTGTTGTGACCATTATGTATAGAAATATTGAATCACTATGTTGTGTAAGTCAGTTATTCTTCAAAAACAAGCAAAGAAACGAACTCAGAGAAAAAAAAAATCAGATTTGTGATTAACAGAGGTGGGAATTGGGGAGAGGGGGAATTGAATGAAGGTGATCAAAGGTACAGATTTCCAGTTTTAAGATGAATAAGTACTAGGATGTAATGCAGAACTGCTGTGTGTTATGTATGAAAGTTGCTAAGAGAGTAAATCCTGAGGGTCTCATCACAAGGAAAGGAAACTTTTTTTCTGTCTCTCTAATGTTGTTTCTATATGAGATGATGGATGTTCACCAAACTTAACGTGGTCATCATTTCATAATGTATGTAAGTCAGATCATTAAGCTCTGCACTTTAAACTTACACAGTGCTATATGTCAACTATATCTCAATAAAACTGGGAGAGAAAAGAATGCATCCTGGATAGATGGATGGATGTAAATGTAGGCATGGAGATTATTCCACGTTCATACGTGGAGATCTTCATTCTTTATTTCAGGCTGCGAGTGCTTCATTGTATATTTATTCACTCAATAAACATGTTAATAGACATAATTGCTAACAAAAATTATGTGAAATGAGTAATGTGCATTTTAAAAAATTAATTAATTATTTTTGGCTGCGTTGGGTCTTCATCGCTGTGCACGGGCTTTCTCTAGTTGTGGCGAGTGGGGGCTACTCTTCGTTGCGGTGTGCAGGCTTCTCATTGCGGTGGCTTCTCGTTGCAGAGCATGGGCTCTAGGCGTGCGGGCTTCAGTAGTTGTGGCATGTGGGTTTCAGTAGTTGTGGTTTGCGGGCTCTAGAGCGCAGGCTCTGTACTTGTGGCACACAGGCTTAGTTCCTCCGCGGCATGTGGGATCTTCCCGGACCAGGGCTTGAACCCGTGTCCCCTGCATTGGCAGGCAGATTCTTAACCACTGTGCCACCAGGGAAGCCCTCCCCCAATTTTTTTTTCTCCCTTTTTTTTCTTTTGCGGTACGCGGGCCTCTCACCGCCGTGGCCTCTCCCGCTGCGGAGAACAGGCTCCGGACGCACAGGCTCAGCGGCCATGGCTCACGGGCCCAGCTGCTCTGCGGCATGTGGGATCTTCCCGGACCGGGGCACAAACCTGTGTCCCCTGCATCGGCAGGTGGACTCTCAACCACACCAATTTTTTTTATCTACACAAATCTTTTGAAAAGAAACACAACTGAAACATTTTACAGTAGGTGTAATATATTGTTTCAAGTCCTACAATTTATTTATAAAATAGGGATAATAGTTCTTATCTTAGTTTTTCGTTAGTCCTTAAGGTTATCACATTATTCTGTAGTACTTTTAGAACATTTTCACATATTGAAGGTTTTCAGCAAGTGAGTTTTCCTTGAGAAGTGTGAAGAATGTTTTATCAGTTGCTTCTTAAAATAGCTCAAGTTTCTTGGCCAGAACATTTATCTGTAAAAGTTAGTCATTCATTTTTAACTTTTGGCTGCTGATCTTTTATGATTCAATGAATTATTTTTACTTTAAAGGTTAAATCTGTTGTGCAAGTGCCAATTGGTATGTTAGAAATGTTAATTAGTACTGCTGGAAATTATATTTGACTTATTTATTTAAAAGAATAAATGCTTCCTAGGAAAAATCTCACCCCTTTGGGCTATATATTAATAGAAGCAGACAATTAAGTAGAATTCCTTAATGTCCCTACTTTTGTGAGGTTTACACAGAAGGCAGAAGCATATTTTTGTCGTGTCATTAAAGGAACCAAGTAATAAATGTTGACCAATTCAGTAATTGAATGCCTGTAGATATGTTATCAATTCTCTAGATCTTTCCAAATAGTGCTAATAGCATTCATGTCTGGAATTCCATAACTCAGTTTATGTAAGCATAGTCAAAGAAATTTTTTCTCCATAAATTGAATATTTTTATTTCACTCGAAGTAAACAAAAGAAAAAATATTTTCACTGAAATTATATTCTGTTAAAATAAAAATTTTTTTGGTAAGCACTTGTAAAAGTTAGGATGACCTGAAGTATGTCATCCCTTTTTTGCCTACCTATGAAATTAAGTTTGTTTTTTCCTTATTCACATGGTAAGTTAGGTTCACGGGAGTAAGGCTCTTTTCCTCATGCCAGATAACCCCAGACTCTTGGGGCTGTTTTCTGTTCATGTTTTGCCTTTCTTCTTTCTGTCACTGCTGTCACTCAGTGTCATGAAGAGCAGTCTTTTCTCCTTCTTTATGACTCATTCCTTCTAAATTCCCATCTGACCAGCTGTGAGGTAGTAACTTAGATTTCCAGGCATGTTGGAAGAATTGCTGGTTGAAGTTCAAGTGAAGTTGAGAGGATTATGAAAGTTTCTAGAGAGAAGGGCTTTGGTATCCAGTAAGGGCTCGAGAAGGGTAATTGAACCAGATTGTGAATTTATAATTGGCTGAGTGACATCGCTAATTAGCGTATGCTTTTTCTGCTATGCCACCAGTCCAGAGACAGGTATTTTTAGTTCACCAAACATTCTTTGATTGCTTATTATATGCTAGTGATAAACGGAATAGTGCCTGCCATATCAGTAAACAAAGGATGTCACAGTCATCAGCGATTGCAGCCACCTCCGATGGTGAGCTGGTGAGCGGTGAGGAAACTCAGGAAGGAAAAGAATACCTGCCATCTAGCAGCCATCAGACTGCAATGATTTCAGTGAGCCCAGACTCTTGCATCTTCCCGTGCGCAGAAAAGCGCTAAATTCCTTAACTTGAGATATCTGGTTTTCTTTAATTAACAGTAATCTTTTGACATTCAGACTCCCTGCCCTTTGTTACAAAACTCCCAAGTACCCTAGCTCCCCACCTCGCCTCCACGGAGCAGTTCGCTCAGGGTTACTTGAGATGCGGCCTCCCGGGCTTGAGGTCCTACAAATTCCCGCTGAATAAAACATAACTCTCAACTTTTAGGTTGTGAATAATTTTTTAGTCGACCCTGGGCCCTGGGGGTGCAAGATGAATAAGCAGCAATTCTTTTCACTCTTGTGGGAGATAGATTAAAAGTTGACTGTATTCCCCATGCTGTGCATTTCATCCCCATGACTCATTTATTTTGAAATTTGCAGTTTGTACCTCTTAATCTCTCTCACCTACTTCACTCATTCCCCCCCTCCCTTCCCCTCTGGCAGCTACCTGATAAGTGATAAGTGAAATATGATAAGTGAAATCATACGTTTTTTGTCTTTCTCTATCTGCCTTATTTCACTTAGCATAATACTTTCTGGGTCCATCTGTGTTGTCACAAAGATTTCATTCTTTTTTATGGCTGATTAATAGTCCATTGTATGTATATGTGTGTGTATGTTTGTTTACCCATATGCGACATCTTCTTTATCCATTCATCTGTCGATGGTCACTTAGGTTGTTTCCATATCTTGGCTGAAGTAACTAGAGCTGCTTTAAACATTGGGGGGCACGTCTCTTTGAATTGGTGTTTTCATTTTCTTTGGATATAAACCCAGGAGTGGAATTGTTGGATTATACAGTAATTCTCTTTTTAGTTTTTTGAGGAATCTCCATGCTTTTTTCTATGGCGGCTGCATCGATTTACATTCCCACCAACAGCATACAGGGGATCCCTTTTCTCCATATCCTTGTCAACATTTGTATTAGTGGTCTTTTTGTTGATAGCCATTCTGATAGGTGTGAGGTGATATCTCGCTGTTGTTCTGATTTGCATTTCTCTGACTAGTAATGTTGAGTATCTTCTCATGTGCCAAGGGTGCTTTGAAAACACTCCCAGCCGAGAATCTCAGGGAGGGCTTTTTGTAAATCGTGACTGAATTGAGTTTAAATTCCAAATACGATTTGGCTAAGAAAGTAAAGGTAGGGCTTTTTGTCTGGCAGAGGGGAAGAGAATGATGGGGAGGAATGAATAGTGCTGATTGGTGGTCAAGGGTAGGGCTGTTGGGAGGAGTGCAAGCAACCAGAGCATACAATGTGAGGTGGATGTGGTGGGAGAGAGGCTGGAGGGTTCAGGTGGGGTCTGCTCACAGAAGGCTTTTGACATGCTGCTGAGTAGTTTGGCTGTCATTCTGAAGGCAGGATGAGCTTGCTCTTAAACAGAAGTGCCTGGTGAGACTTGCATGCAGAACAGTAATTGGCTGCCTTGTAGAAGGGGAGTGGGGAGTGTGAGGCTGGGAGCATATGGGGGAGAGTCACTTATTTCAGATGCTTTATAGAATCCAAAACCTGTTTTATATTGTGCAGATAGTGGAGAAATTGTGTTTGCACTATAAATTCTGTTTTATTGGGAATATTTAGAATATTTTGCTCATCTGATATTTTAAGTCTAATTTTGTAAAAGCTTTGACTATCCTCTGAAAACTGGCTCTTTCTTTTTTTTCTCCATCAGCTACTTTACAGCTGTTTAAATATCTTTAGCCCAGCAAATTAAAACTGTGGACCAGATAGTATTGTTTTAAAATTCTTTCTTTTCTTAAAACATTAAAAACAAAACACTTTTTTTTTTCCTTTGGCTTGGAAGAAGTGTTGGAAATAGTAAAAGCTGCAAGACTGATTCTTATAGTACTTCCTTTTCATACTATTTTGAGAAGTACGTCAATTCATCATTAGAATTAGCAAGGTTATTTGAAACAATTTCACAAGTAAATAGAGTTTTACAAAAAGCCTTGCAATACTGAGGTCTTAAATGTGTTCATTGATTTAAATTGTAAATTGTCAAAGTTAGTCTTGAATAACAGAGATATGTTGTCTGTAGATGTAAAAAAGTACTTTAATGGAGAAGCACTGGGTGGAAGAATTGCCTGTCCATGTAATAAGACTGTCACTGTGTTTCTAATTTGTTTTCTCTAGACCAGTGGTTATTAATATAAGTGCTATTAAAATTTTCTATTTTAATTTTATAAGGGTGGCCCTACGTTTGGTTGAAATTTTTAACTTTTAGTTTTATTTCCGTGGGCTCAAAGAACATAGTCCTAAATATACATTGACCATTTTTGCGATTAAGTAAATGGCTAGTTTTAGTCAGTGTTTCTTGGAAACTCGAGGAGTTGTAGTCTTTGAAATGTTCAAAGTTTATATCTATTTAATTTATTAATTAAGGTAAAAAAGACTGAGTTAAAACCTTTAAATCCAACTTCAGGTCTTGCTTGATATTTATGTTATTCAGACCACAATGACTCATTCATGTTGGGTCTTTACTCTCTGTTATGCATTTCATCAATAGAAAATTATCTAATTTATCTAATTTTTTTGTTCTGAATTATTCATTTTTTATATTTCATACATTTTTGTTCATATTTCACTACACTAGTTTTTTTTGAATTTTTGAATTTTATTTTAAGTATTTTTTTATACAGCAGGTCCTTATTAGTCATCAATTTTATACACATCAGTGTATACAGGTCAATCCCAGTCTCCCAGTTCATCCCACCACGACCCCCACCCCGCCACTTCCCCCCTTGGTGTCCATACGTTTGTTCTCTACATCTGTGTCTCTATTTCTGCCCTGCAAACTGGTTCATCTGTACCATTTTTCTAGGTTCCACATACATGTGCTAACATATGATATTTGTTTTTCTCTTTCTGACTTAATTCACTCTGTATGACAGTCTCTAAATCCATCCACATCTCTACAAATGACCCAATTTCGTTCCTTTTTATGGCTGAGTAATATTCCATTGTATATATGTACCACATCTTCTTTAGCCATTCATCTGTCGATGGGCATTTAGGTTGCTTCCATGACCTGGCTATTGTAAACAGTACTGCAATGAACATTGGGGTGCATGTGTCTTTTTGAATTATGGCTTTCTCTGGGTATATGCCCAGTAGTGGGATTGCTGGGCCATATGGTAATTCTATTTTTAGTTTTTTAAGGGACCTCCATACTGTTCTCCATAGTGGCTGTATCAATTTACATTCCCACCAACAGTGCAAGAGGGTTCCCTTTTCTCCACACCCTCTCCAGCATTTATTGTTTGTAGATTTTTCGATGATGGCCATTCTGACTGGTGTGAGGTGATAGCTCATTGTAGTTTTGATTTGCATTTCCCTAATGACTAGTGACGTTGAGCATCCTTTCATGTGTTTGTTGGCAATCTGTATATTTTCTCTGGAGAAATGTCTGTTTAGGTCTTCTGCCCATTTTTGGATTGGGTTGTTTTTTTTTAATATTGAGCTACTTGAGCCGTTTATATGTTTTGGAGATCAATCCTTTGTCTGTTGATTCTTTTGTCTGTTTGATTTGTTTGCAAATATTTTCTGTTTGTCTGTTGATTCGTTTGCAAATATTTTCTCCCATTCTGAGGGTTGTCTTTTCGTCTTGTTCGTAGTTTCCTTTGCTTTGCAAAAGCTTTTAAGTTTCATTAGGTCCCATTTGTTTATTTTTGTTTTTATTTCCATTACTCTAGGAGGTGGATCAAAAAAGATCTTTCTGTGATTTATGTCAAAGAGTGTTCTTCCTATGTTTTCCTCTAAGGCTTTTCTAGTGTCTGGCCTTACATTTAGGTCTTTAATCCATTTTGAGTTTATTTTTGTATATCGTGTTAGGGAGTGTTCTAACTTCATTCTTTTACATGTAGCTGTCCAGTTTTCCCAGCACCCCTTACTGAAGAGACTGTCTTTTCTCCATGTTATATCCTTGCCTCCTTTGTCATAGATTAGTTGACCATAGGTGCGTGGGTTTATCTCTGGGCTTTCTATCCTGTTCCATTGATCTATTTTTCTGTTTTTGTGCCAGTACCCTATTTTCTTGATTACTGTAGCTTTGTAGTATAGTCTGAAGTCAGAGAGTCTGATTCCTCCAGCTCTGTTTTTCTTTCTCAAGATTGCTTTGGCTATTCGGGATCTTTTGTGTTTCCATACGAATTGTGAAATTTTTTGTTCTAGTTCTGTGAAAAATGCCATTGGTAGCTTGATAGGGATTGCACTGAATCTGTAGATTGCTTTTGGTAGTATAGCCATTTTCACAATGTTGATTCTTCCAATCCAAGAACATGGTATATCTCTCCATCTGTTTGTGTCATCTTTGATTTCTTTCATCAGTGTCTTATAGTTCTCTGAGTACAGGTCTTTTATCTCCTTAGATAGGTGTATTCCTAGGTGTTTTATTCTTTTTGTTGCAGTGGTGAATGGGATTATTTCCTTAATTTTGCTTTCAGATTTTTCATCATTACTGTATAGGAATGCAAGAGATTTCTGTGCGTTAATTTTGTATCTATCCTGCAACTTTACCAAATTCGTTGATTAGCTCTAGTAGTTTTCTGGTAGCATCTTTAGGATTCTCTATGTATGGTATCATGTCATCTGCAGACAGTGACAGTTTTACTTCTTCTTTTCCAATTTGTATTCCTTTTATTTCTTTTTCTTCTCTGATTGCTGTGGCTAGGACTTCCAAAACTATGTTGAATAATAGTGGTGAGAGTGGACATCCTTGTCTTATTCCTGATCTTCGAGGAAATGCTTTCAGTTTTTCACCATTGAGGATGACGTTTGCTGTGGGTTTGTCGTATATGTTCTTTATTATGTTGAGGTAGGTTCCCTCCATGCCCCCTTTCTGGAGAGTTTTTATCATAAATGTGTGTTGATTTTGTCAAAAGCTTTTTCTACATCTATTGAGATGATCATATGGTTTTTATTCTTCAGTTTGTTAATATGGTGTATCACATTGATTGATTTTCATATATTGAAGAATCCTTGCATCCCTGGGTTAAATCCCACTTGATCATGGTGTATGATCCTTTAATGTGTTGTTGGATTCTGTTTGCTAGTATTTTGTTGAGGATTTTTGCATCTATATTCATCAGTACTATTGGTCTGTAATTTTCTTTTTTTGTAGTATCTTTGTCTGGTTTTGGTATCAGGGTGATGGTGGCCTCATAGAACGTGTTTGGGAGTGTTCCTTCCTCTGCAATATTTTGGAAGAGTTTTAGAAGGATGGGTGTTAGTTCTTCTCTAAATGTTTGATAGAATTCAACTGTGAAGCCATCTGGTCCTGGTCATTTTGTTTGTTGGAAGATTTTTAATCACAGTTTCAATTTCATTACTTGTGATTGGTCTGTTCATTTTTTCTATTTCTTCTGCTTCAGTCTTGGAAGGTTGTACCTTTCTAAGAATTTGTCCATTTCTTCCAGGTTGTCCGTTTTTTTTTGGCATAGTGTTGCTTGTAGTAGTCTCTTAGGATGCTTTGTATTTCTTCTGTGTCTCTTGTAACATCTCCTTTTTCATTTCTAATATTATTATTATTATTTTTGTTTGTTTTGCGGTACGCGGTCCTCTCACTGCTGTGGCCCCTCCTGCCGCGGAGCACAGGCTCCAGACGTGCAGGCTCGGCAGCCATTGCTCACGGGCCCAGCCGCTCCGTGGCCTGTGGGATCTTCCCGGACCAGGGCATGAACCTGTGTCCCCTGCATCGGCAGATGGACTCTCAACCACTGCACCACCAGGGAAGCCCTCTAATATTATTGATTTGAGTCCTCTTCCTCTTTTTCTTGAGTCTGGCTAAAGGTTTATCAGTTTTGTTTATCTTCTCAAAGAACCAGCTTTTAGTTTTATTGATCTTTGCTATTGTTTTCTTTGTTTCTATTTCATTTATTTCTGCTCTGATCTTTATGATTTCTTTCCTTCTACTAACTTTGGGTTTTGTTTCTACTTCTTTCTCTAGTTCCTTTAGGTGTTAAGTTTAGATTGTGTATTTGAGATTTTTCTCACTACATTAATTTTTAACCTTTTATGTACAAAGATAATGTCTTTTTTGTATGTGTAGATTATTTTTGATTTTTACTTCAGTATGAAATCATATTTCACTTACAGGGAAATTTAACCTTTTTTAGTACAGTTATTGTACTTGGTCTTCATGCAGAAGTTTTGCTATTTCTTTTGTTTCCTTTTTCTTTTTTACTCTATAGATTATTTTATCTTCCTTTTACTTCTGTGGTGATTTGGAAAGTATCATAGTTTTAATTTTATTTGTGTTTATCTTTAAATTTTTCAAATGATCCATGTAAGTAACAAAAAAATGTTTACTCCTTTATATAATTTTTAAAATTTTGTAAAATATACATAAAATTTACCATTTAACTCTTTTTGAGTGTATAATTCAGTGGCATTAGGCACATTCACATTGTTGTACAGTTGTCGCCATTATCTGTTTCCAAAACTTTTTCATCATCTCAGAGTGAAACTCTGCACCCAGTAAACAATAACTCCCTACTCTGCCCTTCCCCAAGTCCCTGATAACCACTATTCTACCTTCTTTCTTTATGAATTTGTATATTTTAGGTACCTCATATAAGAGGAGTCATACAGTACTTGTCTTTTTGTATCTGGCTTATTTTACTTAACAATGTTTTCAAGAGTCATCTTGTTGTAGCATGTGTCAAAATATCATTCCCTTTTAAGGCTGAATATTTCATTGTATGTATACCATCTACTGCATATTGTTTATCCATTCGTATGTTGATAGACACTTTTCTACCTTTTGGCTGTTGTGAATAATGTTTCTGTGAACACTGATGAACAAATAAGTGTTTGAAATCCCTGCTTTCGATTCTTTTGGCCATATACTCAGAAGTGACATTGCTGGATCATATGGTGATTCTATGTTTAATGTTTTGAGGAACTGCCATACTATTTCCACAGTGACTGAACCTTTTACATTTCCACCAGCAATGTACAGGTGCTCCAGTTTCTCCACATCCTTGTCAACATTTGTTATTTCCTATTATTTTTGATAATGTCCATCCTAATGGATGTGAAGTGTATCTGTTGTGGCTTTGATACTTTATGTAACTTTTGTAGGCCCCATATCTTTTAGTTTTATTTCCTGTTTATTTATCCTTGAATTAAAAAATTTCTGACATACGTTATATTTTTGTCTTTAGCTTACAGGTAATTTCTCATGTTAATTTTCATATATTTTCCGTGGAAAGTTGAGAGTGAGAACTCCAGTGCTTTTTTTGTTCTACCCCTTTCCTGATCCTGTCCTTTCAGCAGCTAGTTTATAGGGTCATGTCAACATATCTAGGATATATTTTGGTCTATGTTGTTGTGACTTGCCAGTTAGTCTGCTGTATTTTAGTTTTCATGTTTTATGCATACCTTTCAATTTAAAAGATATAACTTCTGTTTAAGTAGTAACGTATCTAGAAATTTATGATGGTGGAACATTTGCTCTGAAACAACCTTATTACCTGAAGAGGGAGATTATACAATTTAATATTTCATTGTTTTTTAATTATTTGACTTTCCCTGTTTCATTTCTTTAGTAACTTTGGGATTACTTTGAGGGCGGGATCATGTCTCTTGAACTAATGCATTTTCCCCCATATACCTGCCACTGTGTTAAGCATACACTAAACCCAATAAATACTGGATGAGAGATTTACATGCAGTGTTCAAAGTTGGAACAATTAAGCACTAGAAACTAGGAGGAACTAATGGTTCATTAAGTTTTTGTATTTTGTTTATTTTTATTAGTTGGAGTTCATCATATTAAATACTTAAAAACTGTTAGCTTTTAAAAAAATTTAGGTATACTTATCATTCTTTCCTACCATTAAAAGTATCTCTGCATGTATTGGTTATTCTTATAGAGAGGAATACATTTATATTATTTAATGATAACATTTTATATTGTTCTCCATGACATTTCTATATTGGCCCCTAAAATTGATGGTTTTCTTCTGTTTTGTGTTTAAATGTTTGCAGAAAAAGAAACTGCTCATGGTGTTGGGGTCCCTTGGAGACAGCATGTGCTACCACAAAAGCAACATCAGTCTGGAACAACCAGAGGCGGTGCTGGTGCACCACAGGATGGCCTTTGTCAGCATTTCGCTGTTTGCAGTCCGACTGCTGCAGACGCTTCTCCCTGTTGAAAAGGTAAGGCAGGTAGCGTGGCTTCTTTGTAGTTTACTGGGTGTTACAATCACTGTCCTGTTGTAAATTCCTTCTGATGATTTCATGGTGTACAAAGATTTTATTGGAAATGTAGAAATTGAGAAATGGCTAACATTTTTAATTAGTTTTGACAAATCAATTGATAGAAAAAAATACAAATTTTTTAAGATAACTTTTAAAAACTGTGGTGTTTAGAAAGGTGCACAGTTCAGTGCATTTTTACTAAGTGAATATATCTGTGTTTAGAAAGTGACCACCCCCCAAAACATGAAGTAGAACATGACCAGCCTTTCAAGGCCGCTTCCCGTTGCTTAACCTCTCCTGTCCCCACCCCTGCAAGCTAAACTCCTTTCTGACTTCTGTCACCATAGAGGGTTTTTTTTGTTTTTGAGCTTTATATAAATAGACGTATAAAGTATGTAATTGCTCAAGAATTTTTTTTTTTTGAGATTCATTTTTGTTGTTGCTTGTAGCAGTTGTTAATTTTTATTGTAAAATACTATTCCATTATGTGACTGTATGTTAAAGGTGATTTTAATAGGTGTAAATATTTCTTTTAAATCATCTTATTGACTGTACTTTAAAGTGGAGGTTATATCTCTGAATTTGAACGTCGGTGGTAAAAATGTCTCAGGTGACTCATATGCAAGTGTTGTGTAGTATACTTATTGCAAAAAGAAAGGTGTGGCATCGTGCTTAACTGAAGGTATGGGAAAAATTACTGCAGCTAAAGAACTATTTCCTGTGCCTTTTGTTGTCCTTTGTTATAGCCACGTGCCCTTTTGCTCCGTAGAATTCTGCAGAGCATGTAGTCTAAACTCCATTTAATAACACATATGCAATATATGCAATATAGTATCAGGTCATCTGGAAAAACAAGAATAGAACATTAAATTTTAAATATAGTATTTTCCTTTAGGGAAAATAACATTTCTGTTAATTTTTTTTTTTTGCGGTATGTGCGCCTTTCACCGCTGTGTCCTCTCCTGCCGCGGAGCACAGGCTCCGAACGCGCAGGCCCAGCGGCCATGGCTCACGGGCCCAGCCGCTCCATGGCATGTGGGATCCTCCTGGACCAGGGCACGAACCCGTGTCCCCTGCATCGGTAGGTGGACTCCCAACCACTGCGCCACCAGGGAAGCCCGCATTTCTGTTAATTTTAATTTTTAACATTTTTATTAATTGTTATGTTTCTGAATAACACTCTGTGTTAAAGAGTGATAATTTTCCAAGGCATAAACATTATAAATTGAAGAATTTCAGTCATATAAAACTGGAATTGCATTTAAAATGTAGGTGTCTCAACTCTACATGATAATGTTATATAACTGAAAATTTAGTAGTGCTACAATAACTTGTTATTCAGTATTACAAATGATCAATCTATGTATAGGTTGAGGTATTTTTGGAAAAGTTACTTGTCAGTTGTACCAGAGAGCTTATTTACTGCTTTTTTGATTATAGAGTTTTTTTCATCTATGTGCTTATTTGGGCAGGAATCAAAATAGAAGTCAATAATCTATTTTATTTGACTTACTTTAGTGTTAGAATAATGTAAAACCAGCCCTCCATGTCTTTTTTTAAGGTAGCTATTTTTTGTTTTTGTTTTTGAAGGTAAATCAGTATCTAATTTTGGGGAGCTCTTTTAAATATGTAGCTTGGAACTTCATTAGAACAGTAAGTGGGGTCATTGAAGAGATTGTAATTAAGGTATCAGCTTATAGATGGTTATAATTGCTTTGATTGATTAACTAAGAACTTTAAAATGAGATCTAAACAAACATGCTCTTCCATTGCTGTTAAATTTCTCCTTCAGTTTATATAAATACAAGGTTATGCTGCCCTCTGCCTGTTGCTAGCCCACCAAAAATTGAAGTGGAATTTGGACTCTGAAACTTTCTACCTTAAAAGTGGCTTTTAAATATTTGAGTTGCCACTTACCAAATATGTAATTTTGAAGTTGGGAAATGATATAGTATGAATCTGTGTAGAGATTTCCTGAATTTGAATGTTTTGACAAAATGCCCTTGAAGACCTTTTCTGAAATTGATAATTGCTGATTTTAAATGAATTTGGAGAATACCCATGTATAGGTTAAAATTATGCATTGGCAAATGTCATTACCAATGTTATAAATTAAAATTAAAAGTGTTCTGGTTGGGTAAATCAAATTGGTAAGACAAATGAAGTTAACTTCATATGGGGGAACCATCTGGGAAATAAGAGCTAAAAATACTGGCCCTGTGCCAGAAACAAGATCCCAGAGCATCCTAGGAACCCCTGTGACCCTTTCTCAGCCAAGCAGACTGAAGGCAAGGAAGAATTTATACCACAAGATTTTGACATTTTTAGTGAGGTATATAAAATCTAATAATTGGTGTAGCTGATTGATTCAGAACAGCGTTTCTCAAAGTGTAATGTGCACCCAGATCACCCAGAGATCTTGTTAATCCGATCTTGCATGTTCTGGTCTGTAAGGTCTGGATAGGGCCTGAGAATCCGTACTTCTGACAAGCCATGCCAGGATAACGCCCTGGCTGCTCTGAGTGGCAAAAGGTTTAGAGAAAACAGTATTATACCCCTCCTCCTCCAGCACGCACAAGATGACGATGTTGACTCTTTTCTATCTAATACTGGTAATGGCTTTCCACTGAAATGTTGTCACTTTTAGTTCCAACTGACACGTGACTAATGCTTATATATGTAGGACCACCGTCTTCAGTCTGGGGTGTAAACTGTGATGGGTCCATTGGCCCTGCAAGGATTAAACGTATGACATTACCTTGGTGCTTTGAGTTGCTGAGAGGAGTTTCAGATGTAGGTATGCAGAATGAAAATGTCAGAATTCCTTAATGATGGGGCGAAAAGAGGAAAGAGAGGAAATTAGTACTTATTGAATGTGATATGCCGGACACTCTGCCCAGTGCTTATTTAATCCTCACATCAGCTATTATTTTTCTGCCTAGAGTCAGAGAAAGCTCTTTTAAACTAAAACACAGTGCCTTTGGAGTTAGACCCACTAGGATTTACTATCTTAGCGCAGAGCCCAACTCGCTGAGTCTCCTTTGCTAATTCCTCTCTATCTTCCTAACCTCTTAAAGGGGTGGAACCCCAGGACTGGCCATGGCCCTCATGAGATATCATCCCATTTTGGTCTTTAAGTGCCATCTATTTGCGGACACCTCCCAAACTTATATTTTCAGACAACACGTGTCACCTGAACCACAAACTCATATGTATATATCCATATCCTTTTTGACATCTTCACTTGACAGTTGATATCTCCGACTGAACATGCCCCAAGCCTTACTTCCCTGCAGAAATGTGTTCTTCCTCTAGTCTTCCCTAGCTCAGTAAATGGCACCTTCATTCTAGTTGATTGTTGATCAGGAAAAAACCTTAGAGTCATCCTTGATTCCTGTCTTTCACACACACTTAGATCCAATCCCTGAGCAACATGTGTTATTTCTCCTTTGAACGTCTATCCAGAACCTGAACACTTCTCACCACTCCCACTGCTGCTACCTGAGTTTAAGCCACCATCCTATCTTGCCTGGATTATTGCAGTAACCTTCTCTTTGGTCTCTCAGCTTCCACCCTTGCTCTTTTCCATCTGTTCTCTCCAGACTCATCCTGAGGCTTGCTTGAAACCTTCCAATGCTCCTTCTGAGGACAAGTCCTTAAAGTGACCCAAGGCCTTACCTGATCTGGCACCACTGCCCCCTGACTCCATCCCTCAGCACTAGCTCCAGTGGCCTCCTTGCTGTCAAATATACTCTGTGTCCGAGCCTCTGTACTTGCTGTTCCCTCTTCTGTGAGTGCTTTTCCCTCAGATATACACTCCTCCATTTCTCTGCTTAGATGTTACCTTATCAGAGAGGCCTTCCTCTGCTTCCATCTCCTGTAACTTCCCTATTCTTCTCCATCTTTCCTATCCCCTGTTTTTAAAATTTGCTTAGCACTCCTAGCCACATTGGACAAGTATGGTTTACTCTATGCTTTCTCCACTGGAGTGTTAACTTCGTGAGGGCAGAGGTTCTGTTTTATTTCCTGCTGTGTCCCTAGGATCTGGAATGGTGCCTGGCATACGGTAGGGGCCCAGTGAGTATTTGCTGAGTGAGCAAATAATTGGTGACTAGGTAATTTGGTTTCTTGCTCTCTCTCTCTCTTTTTTCCCCACTAGGAGAGTTCTTTACAGAATAAGAGAAATTTCTCTCAACTTTATAATAGCTGCTGTCTTAATAGTTGGTTTTTTTTTTCATGCTTAGTAACCTAAAATTTTGATTCCTTTAGCTTTTGATATTCACTTGGCAATTGTATTTCATTTAAAAGCATTATTTAGGGCTTCCCTGGTGGCACAGTGGTTAAGAATCCGCCTGCCAATGAAGGGGACACGGGTTCAAGCCCTGGTCTGGGAGGATCCCACATGCCACGGAGCAGCTAAGTCCGTGTGCCACAACTACTGAGCCCACGTGCCACGAGCCCGTGCTCCGCAACAAGAGAAACCACCACAATGAGAAGCCTGTGCACCGCAACAAAGAGTAGCCCCTGCTCGATGCAACTAAAGAAAGCCCACGTGCAGCAAAGAAAACCTAATGCAGCCAAAAATAAATAAATAAATTAAAAAAAAAAAAACAGTAATTCTAAAAAAAAAAAAAAGGCATTGTTTAGCAGATTCAGTTCTTAGACTTTCAGGCAGTTAATGATTAGCCTTAAAATAGGTTATCCATGAAAAAATTATGACCAAACCTACTTTAATAAAGGCAGCATTTCAGCCATAGTAGTGAACCCTGCCAAATGGTTTTCTCTGAACATTGAATTTTCAGGCCTTTTCATTTTCTTAATTGATGCCTAAAATCCTATTGCAAAGCTGGAATCATTAAAAGAAACAAAATCTAGCAAAGGGTTTTTTTAGTCTTAAATCAATTGATTTAAGTTATAAAACATACACTATTTCATTTGGCCCCTTGATTTTATACTAATTAAAGGTCAGTCTTTTGTGAGTGTTCTAGAACTATTTTAAATATGTTGAATTTCTCCTTTCCCCTCTAAAACACAAACAAAACCAAATAAAAATGAATTTTTGTTCAAATCAGTCTATAGCTGTACTTGATTTAGTGTTATTCAATTCAATATGTAGTTAATAAGCCCTGGGCTTCAGGGGTTTATTGCATTTTTCTGGAGATTTGTGTGCACCTGCATGAAAAACTTAGAGAAAAAGGCCTGGTACCTTCAGTTCAGTGGCAGAGGCATAAACGAGGTATGGGCCCAGAGGGAGAGCAGTTCTGGGTGTTGATGTGGGGAAGAGGAGGTATCCTGAATCCTAGGCTTTGGGAAGGAGTTGAAATTTGGACTTGGGATATTTTGGGCAGAGAAAAATTGCAGTGAACCTAGGTGTAGATAAATGATGTGTTGGGGAATAGAATTTTCTTTGGAAAAGCATAGACTTTGTGATAGAGAATTACTAAAAAAGTTGAACTACATTAATATTATAGTTTACTATATTTATCTAAAAATGGTTAATTTTTTTTTTTTAATTTATCAAGGCAAGCCACTTTTTACCAGAGCCTATGTCAGCAGCATTATTTCTAGTTTCTTTGGACATGCCTGTTTCTTTGGAATATCCAAATATTCATGAAGCTGTTGTGGCCTATTTGGAACAGCTGAATTCTGAAAACTACAGTATTTATAAACGAACTGCAGAGGCTGTTTATTCACTTGAGTGTACCTGTAACTTCCTGTCTGATGTTGGGAAGGAGGTAAAAAGTTTTGTTAATATCTCTTTAAAATTCCTTTGATAAAATATTTAGAAAATTTAACCTATAGTTTTCAAATTGATGGACATTTAACAATTGAATTCTTAGGGGTGGGATCCATTATTACTGAATGGCCCAATTATAAGATTAAAGTAAGGGTATGATTTATATAAAAGTAAAATGAAGATTTAGATTAATGAATGGTATATATTCATGAGACCAGTGGTTTTTAAAAAACAATAATTATTATCAATATCTTTATTAGTGAATTCCTCTCTGAAGTGGCTTTCTGTGGGTGAACAGAGTGACAATTGACGTAAACAGAATTATAAGGGCCATTTTAGTGCTTATTTGTAGACACATTTTTTCCCTTAGTATTTCCCTTAATATTTAGTGCTTATTTGTAGACACATTTTTTCCCTTAGACACATTTCCCTTAGTATTCCCTTAGTATTTGTAGACACATTTTTTCCCTTAGTATTTCCCTTAGTATTCCCTTAGTATTTCCCTTAGTATATATGTGTCTTAATAGACACATATTTTCCCTTAGTAAACAGAATTATAAGGGCCATTTTAGTGCTTATTTGTAGACACATTTTTTCCCTTAGTATTTCCCTTAGTATTCCCTTAGTGCTTATTTGTAGACACATTTTTTCCCTTAGTATTATAAGGGCCATTTTAGTGCTTATTTGTAGACACATTTTTTCCCTTAGTATTTCCCTTATGTGTAGACACATTATTTCCCATAGTATCCCTTAGTATTTTTCCCTTAGTATTTTCCCTTAGTATTTCCCTTTATTTAATAAAAAATCAGGCTCTTTCTGTGCATAAATATTTATTTATGCACAGAAAGAGCCTGATTTTTTATTAAATAAAGCCATGAACTAGATTGTAAGGTAGTTGGATGACTTTCGATACCATGTTATAGCAATAGTTATGTATTTGTTATTTATCCCTTTTAGGATATTATTTAGTATATTATCAATTAGAGGGTTAATGAGTCTTAAAATAGACATTGACTACAATAGTTGCTTACTGTTTGAAAATACCAAAATGGGCCCTGAAGATCTTGAAAAATTAGGAGCAAAATTTTATTCTGTTTGGCCCCTACAGTGGAGTTTTTTTGAACTTCATATTTTAAATTTTCCTTATTTACCCACTATTGTTTATTTTTATTTTCTTTTCCCCACATCTTTATGCCACTGTATCTTGTCTCCTCCATGATAGAATTTTGAACTGCCTTTTAGTTGAATTATTTCTGTGGCATTCTGCATGGTCAGTTAATCACACAGGTATTGATCACCCCCTATTTTCCCTAGAACCAGTCAGGATGTTAGAAGTGGGAGGTGGATCTTAAAATACATGAGTCCTGCCTTGAGCTGCAGTTAGTAGAGGGATAAGGCCACAAGTGAGCAGTCAAAGAAGCATGCCACTCAGAGGTAAATAATATAAAGTCTTAAGTGGCGTTGAGTTAGGCATGTTCCCCACATTTCTCCTCCTAGGCTGACGTTTTTGGTTTGCTTGTTGAGCAGGTTGACTTAAGCAAATGTGAACAGTCTCAGGGCCTGTGGATGATCTAATTTCTTGAAGCTGCTTTGTTAGCTGTTGAGAATTTTATTGTACATGGCCTTGACATTTACTGTTCCATTCTCTTCTTTTTTTAGGGAGAGAAGAATCTCTTAGAATTAGTGGAGCTGGCAGACAAAGCCTTACATAGCTTTTCCTATCATCAGCATTTCCCCCTAATAAAGGAAATCATCTGCATTTGTTCAAAGATGTAATATTTTCTTTCTTAATATGATTATATTATTATAGGTTTTGTGTGTGTGTGTGTGTGTAAGTTTAGGAGCAATGAAAATGAAACTGGTCTTAAATCTGTTATTTTTTAGTTTAAATTGCTTTTATATGTTTTGACTTTTAAACTGTATATGTATAGTAGCATTAGGACAGTTAACTGTTTTATTCAAGAGTAAGCTTTAAAAATGTCATGCCTGTAATCAACATGGATTATCCTTGGATTTTTATACATTTGTTTTGGTGTCTTTCCAAACAGGTATTCAAGCACATTTGTTTATTTATCTTTAACATTTTAATTAATAACTTGAATTGAGGATTTTTTAAATGTAAATTTCATTATTCCTACCTTTTATATGGATTTTTGGAAAGCATCATGCATTGGTTAATTTATTTGGGGGACATTGGAACAGATTTTTCTTTAAAACTTAGTATTTTCATTGCTTTTGGAAAGAGTAAATTCCATGGTGATAAATATCCATTAAATATGGGATTTATTTTTCTTTCTATCTATCTATCTATCAATCTATCAGTCATCTCACATAATTACCTTTTTTTTTGTGGTGAGAACATTGAAGATCTACTCTCTTAACACATATCAAGTATACAGTACAGCATTATTAACCATAGTCACCAGAACTACCTATCCTGCATAACTGAAACTTTGTACCCTTTGACCAACATCTCTGCATTTCCTCAAGCTCCTGGCAACCACCAATTCTACTCTCTGCTTCTGAGAGTTTGACTTTTTTAGATTCCACATATAAGTCAGATCATGCAGTATTTGTTTTTCTGTACCCTGACTTATGCCACTTAGCATGTCCTTCAGCTTCATCCATATTGTCACAAATGATAAGATTTCCTTCTTTTTTAAGGCTGAATAATATTCCATTATATATATATTATATATATATATATATATAAAATATATATATATATATACACACACATACACATACATACCACATTTTAAAAAATCCATTCATCTATCAACTGACACATTGTTTTCATGTATTGGCTATTGTGAATAATTCTGGAACGAATATGGGAGTACATATATCTCTTTGAGGTACTGATTTCATTTTCTTTGGTTACATACCTAAAAGTGGAATTGCTGGGTCATATGGTAGTTCTGTTTTTAGTTTTTTGAGGAACCTCCGTACTGTTTTTCATAATGGTTGTACCATTTTACATTCTAAATATAGGTTTCTAAAGACATTTTGTTTTTTTGTATTCTTTAAGAGAGAATATTCCCTGCCTTGAAACAAGTAAATGCTTGAGTAAATATTAATTCTGGGTTAGTTAAACAAGATCTCAGTTGTAGGAACTGGAGTAGGAAGAAACCCCTTTCTCTGTGCTTTTCAGTCTCATGTTTAGTACCTTACTTGCCTTAGATGTCTTGGATGTTTACCTTTTTACCAGCTGGAAATCTGCACAGGCCAGTCCATTATTACAAGGAGAAAGTCAGAAGGTGTTTCTACGTATGTTGTCTCACCCTTTGCTACAAGTGAAAGTGAAAACTTACCACTGTTGTCTGGAAATTGTTAAGGTAGATTTTTTTGATTTTGATTTTTTGGGGGAGCATTAACAGTGGATTTTCTGATTATAACTCCAAAATTAAATTACTTGACCTTTTGGATATAAGAGTTATTACCATAAAAATAGATGGTAGTTATTAGTCAACTCTAAGAAATTTATACTATTGAATTCCCTTAGTAAGTCTAGCAACTGAATTGCCTTATTAGCAGTTTTAATAAGAATTACATTTATGTTGTGTTATTTAATGATGGAAAAATTGTAAGGAAAAGTTGACTTCTATCAAGTATTCAAAGGTGATTTCTATGCTCAGGAAAAGTTTTAGGTTATTATGGCTTAAATTTTATAGTTTCAGATCTGTTTTCTTAGTAATATTCTTCTTTTCTTTCTTTTGAAACAAATATTTCCTGCGTTTTTAAATTATAAAATATTTCAACATAGAATAGTACATAAATATTAACTATTTCAATATTGAAAAGAACACTGTACATAGGACAGTATAGAAAAATATATATATTCCTGTGTACTTTTGAAAATGTCCTCTTGTATTCAATACTCTTATTATAAGTACTATCTAGATATAATGTTTACATTTTGCCATTTTTACTTATGATCCTTTTTTTTCAGAGGAATAAAAATATTAGTTATAACTGAAGCTTGTTTCTTTTCTCTTCCCCCTTTTTTTATGCCACCAAGATAACCACTCTTACAAAGTTTTTGTTGACCCTCCCATGCATGTGTTTTATATATGCATATCTCTATAAATCATATATATTACTGTTTTCCTCTCTTTAAAAAAGTATATAATTTCATACTGTACACATGTTTTTGCTGCCTGTTCTTTTCCTTTAGTAGTAAGGTTTAAGATCTACCTAGTAGATTCATCTTAACTGCTCTTTACTTTGAATATACTTTCTTCTATTTATTGATAAGTATTTAGGTTCAGTCTTTTTACTGAACTATGTTTTTCAGTATTTTCAGTGACAGTCTGTAACTGATAGTGCATGTGTTTGAAAATGTCTTGATTTCACCTTACTCTTGAATGATAGATTAGCTGGAATTATAGAATTCTATAGAATTATAGATTGACTGCCATTTTTCCTTAGCGCTTTGCCAATACTGCTTTGCTCTTGTTAGGCTTTTATCATTGTTGAGAAGTCTGCTATCAGTTAAATTATAATTTCTTTGTATTTTTTTTCTTCTAGTTGCTTTTAAGATCTTTTCCTTAGCTCTGGAGTTCTGCAGTTTCATTACAATGTAACTTTGTATACACCTTTTTTTTAATGTATCTTTTTTAGCGTGCTTCAGTTTGAAAACTCATGTCTGCCTTCACTTCTAGATAATTCTCAGTCATTATTGTTTCCCTTATCCTTGCTATTCTCTCCAAGTGGAACTCTCATTAGATCATGTTAGATCTTCTTATTTTACCGTTTGTGTCATTTAAGCCCTCTTTTATATTTTATCTTTTTTTGTTTTGTTTGGATAGAATTCCTCAGTACTGTCATTCAGTACACTAATTCTTTGCTCAATGATGTCTAATTTGCTTTTTTAAAATTGTGGTAAAATACACATAACATAAAATTTACTATTTTAACCATTTTTAAGTTTTTGGTGGCATTAAGTGCATTCACATTGTGCAGTCATCAACATTATCCATCTCTAGAACTTTTTCATCTTCCTAAGTTGAAACTCTGTACCCATTAAAAAATAACTCTCTATTCCTCCAACCCCCCCAGATCCTGACAACCATCATTCTACTTTCTGAATTTGACTGTTCTAGGTACCTCATACTTGTGGAATCATATAATTGTCTTTTTTGTGTCTGGTTTATATCACTTAGCATCCATGTTTAGTATATATCAGAGTTGCATTCCTTTTTAAGGATGAATAATATTCTGTTGTATATATACCACACTTTATTACCCATTCATGTGTTAGTGGACATTTGGGTTATTTCCACCTTTTGGCTACTGTGAACAATGCTTCAGGTATACAGATATACCTGCTTGAGTTTCTGCTTTCAGTTTTTTTGGGGTGCATATCCAGAGTGGAATTTGTGCTAATTTTGTCAAAGAGATGATACAGAGTCATTGCTTATATTCAGGTGCATCACTGTATTGATAAGAAAAATCCCACATATATGCTGTCCTCCCCCTCACCCAGAAATTTAAGTCTGTTTTGATTTGAATTTTCTCTTTGTCAAACCTCAATAAGCAAAATGCAAACACCTTAGGATAAGTTTATGGTGTTGTTTATTTCCTTTATGTCTGTTATTATGAACAACTTTAAAAGATTATGGTTGTCTCAGCAGTTTGGTTATTTAATTTGTCAACACCACCACTCTTGGCTGAAAGAAATATAATAGGTATCTCATGCAAACTCAAAAACTGTTAGCTAAGAGAATCTTTTTTTGTCTTCTACCAGTTAAAAGAAAAGTTTCAGTGACATAAGTACTAAAATTGGATTTGAATTATAAACAGAAGAAAGAGGAATGCTTTGGAAAAATCACTGTCACTAATTTTTAAAAACTTTTTGTATTATTTTGCAGGAATGTTTAGGTGTCCATAATGTCAGTAAACCTGTGTCTTCCCTTTGTAATGGAATCCATTTTCTACTTCACCCAAAAGTTCTGTATGAAATCTCTGCGTTTGGTATTCAAGAGCCCAAAAATGAGGTATGGCATGTTAGAAGGAAGTACAAAAGACTACTCTGATTCTTTAGATACTCAGCTAAATCAAGATAATATTCTAATGTCACAAGGTAGTATGAGAAACTAAAAAGAAACTTGTCTTTGTTGTATGGGTTCAGTTAAGTTGTTGTTTAACTAAAAAGAAATGTCAAAAAAAAATGAGGCTCAAAATACAGGACATACTTGTTCTCAGAGAATTCAGATCAAACTGTTAAGTTTTTCATGTAAGATCTAGGAATGATGCAGTAGTTGTAATAAGCAGAGTATTTCCTTAAGGAACATTGTTATTCAATGGAAAAGTATACTTTAAAGGTTAAAAAAAAAAAGGAAATCATTAAGGGGGAAGGACTGGTTGAGAACAGAATGTAAGATGATGCTGTGGAAATAGGAATGTTTGAAGGAAGAGATGCTAATTACCTTTCCAGATTTTATGAAATATTACAGGTATGTAAGATGACTTAACGGGCCACCTCCTCTTGGATTGTTTCCCCTGTATTGTTGAGCAGGTGAATGCCACTGCCAAGGCCATCCTGATACATCTGCTGCAGGGGCGACTGAGGATGACAGCACTGACCTGGAACAAGTTTATTGAGTCTCTGTGTCCTGTCATCCCGGTGCTACAGGTACTCTGTGCTCACCCGCTTACGCTACCATTTCTCTTTGGTGAGTGTGATTGATTTAAACGCACGCAAGCAGTAGAACCATTATGCTGTGAGAGAAATGAAGTGAAGCCACGAAGGCGCTGTGGATAAGGGAACAGGAAGTGGGCGGCTGTCTTGTTTCTGGCAGAAGGTTAAAGCAGGCTAGCGAATTTGTCTGTGTACACCGGGTGGGAGGTTAAGAAGTGAGGCGCAGGCATTTAGCATTGACTGTGAAAAATAGAGCTCAGCCTTATAGAAAGGCTTTTAGGCAAAGCTAACAGTGCTTTCTAAATAGACTTTATGTAATGAAACTGGCTTCATGAATTCTATCTGTGCATGTATGGATTAGCCTGATACTTTGATTAATGAGCTCTTAGAAACAACGCTTTTTTAGCAGTCCTTCTGGGCTTAGGTAAAGGAGGGAGGGAAGTGCAGGGCCTTCCCTCCCTTGCATGAGAAGGTGGAGATGGGAAACACCATCACAGGAACAGTCCTCGTAGAAGAGAGAGCCCGGGCCTCAGGCCCTGCCGCTTGCACAGCTCAGTTCCTTGCAGGCGCACCGGCAGCACTCCACCTTTGTGGTGAGGGGACAGGTCTGGAGATCTGGTGGGGGGGCAAGATCTTTCCAAGATCTAGGATCTTGGAAAGTAGGAAAATTAGCAAGTGTCAGGAGGGTTGGCACATTTTCCTGAAGTTCTCCAGTATTATTTTTTAAATACAGTTGTATGTAGGCTTCTTACCTCATGTAGGTTATTTTGAAAAGTCATATTCAACTGAATTGAAAGAAATTTGTGAGTTGCCTGACAGGTCAACACAATTCTTATTTCAAGTTAAAAAATTAAGCAGTATGTGCATACAATCAAATGGTCATTTCTCTTTTTATGAAATCTGTTAGGGCTATGCTGACACAGAGGATCCTTTGGGTAACTGCATTCTCCTCCTAAGCAAAGCGAGTTCTGAGGCTGGTGAAGGGATTCTCCCCTGTACCACGTGGTTAAAGTCCATACTACGGCTCCTGCTGGTGAAAAAGCCATTGTAAGTACAGCAGAGTCTACCGAATGTGAAAGATGAACGGGAATGTTCTGGGAAAGGGTAGTAATTGTATCAAACAGTATAGAACCAGAGGAGGTAAAGGAAAGTGGTTCTCTTACTAGACAGAAACGGGGAGCTAATGGCTGAAACTAATTCGGTGAAGGTCTTTTAGACACTTTCCAAGACGCTCTGTCCATCCTCCAGCGTTGCTGTCAGATCAGCCTATGTTACGGCATCGCTGCCCTCAGTGCTGTTCATAGTGCTGCTGCGGGCAGGGTGGAGAGCCGTGGAGAGAAACAGATTGCAAAAACCATAGGGCATTCGCATTGTCTTCTCTCGTTAGAAATTGTTAGTCTCCTGGAGTGCAACTTTTCTAATTAAATACTTGTTCTGAAAATTAAAGTTTTTCATGAAAGTGTAGTGGACCAGTTGCCTCACATACCAGGGTATGCATGTATCTTAATCTTGTTTAGCTTGTCCTCTTATTTGGGAAACTGAAAAAGTGTCCTTTCCTCTACCATTAGTGTAAGTGTCATTTTAACTAAAAGAAAAGAAGGAGAGAAAGATTGTCTTCCTTCCCTCTCTGTCAGTGCAACATGAATCTTGTGTTACTCTCTTTAGGTAACAGTGGTTAGATTTTTCTCTCACTGAGAAGAGAAAAAAATCTTAGAGTAAAGATGGATAAGCAGTGATGGAGAGAAAGCGTCGGTTGAAAAGACTAGGAGAAACAGGTGTTCTTTTGACAATGGATAATTTTGTTTTCCCCATACTTACATCAGGATAATGCAGTGGCTTATTTATAAACAGATGATCAGACTAAAAATTAAGGAAGTAGGTGAAATAAACTAAAATGTTAAGAGAATGGAAGGAGGAAAGTCAGAGGGGATTGTAAGGGCTCATGCATTGTACAGAGAGGAAAGTTGTGGGTGATGCAGGAAGCAGAGGGGCAGATGGGGTGAGTGTGTTTGTGCTCCTCGGGGATTGGCTTCTGCAAATGTTCCCGTTGACCCTGGGCAGTGTCTTTATTAATGTGCTAGTGTAGTATTCCCTACCCCAAATTTGGTGATGTAACACAATAGGTGTATATCTTTGGTTCGCCTTTGGGGGCCCAAAGTCTCCAGGTAAACAAAAACACTCTTATCAGGCAGGACATTCTAAGGGCTTAGAGATCCCCTCCCAGGAGCCAAGGGCAAGGCCAGACCTCTCTTTGGGTAAGGTAATTCTCAATTACACAGAACTTAAAGCAGTCTAAATTACGTATTTGCTTTCATCATTTGACTAGTTGTACCCCGTCTCACCAGACCATAAACTCCATCAGGCAGGAATCCCCTCCATTGGCTAATCTTTACATCCTCAGAACTTCATTGAGTACCTTGGGCATAAATATGCTCAAAATGTATTTGTTGAAAGAAATAAGTATAGAGAAATAATCGCACCATGGTGCTCATGCTAAACCTAAAAAAAAGGCTAAATTTATCTACCAGAGGAGGAGGTGCATTAAAAACATGCTTTACATATCCCACTCTAGGCTTTTGCCTGGGGGTGGTGGCTGTCTCTCCACTGACGACCCGAGATGTTAATACAGAGAGTGCTGGCACAAAGCAAGAGCATCGTGTGGGTGTCTGGCTGTTCTGGGCTTTCATGAGGTCACAGCAGATGGGAGAGGGAGGTTTGCCTGACTGCCACGCCATCTTGGAGTAAATATTTGCCCTTCAAAGATGATATCTATTAGTAATACAGTAAATTCCCGCTTTCTCTAGATTTGGTAAGCGCTTGAGAACCGTGGTGGGCAGTGGGACCCAGCAGCACACAACACAGACACGACACTGCCCTTCCAGAGTTGGGCATGTAATTGAGAAGAGGGATCTTACCAGTTATACTTTATGATTAATTGTAATACAGCGAGATCAGTGTTATGATGGGAGACTTCAGGGGGACAGGACACAGCCTTTGCTGTGGTAGGGATGCCCCGCGAGTGTGCAGGTTTTAATCATAGTCTCACAAGTAGAACCTAAAACCTGGAACTTGTATTACTGCTTAAAATTTGCCCAGTGTCCACGTAGTTCCAGAACCTGTCTCCGTAACTCATTGCCGTGCGTCCACTCAATGGTTTTCCTATTTTTCCATTTCATTGTCTCGTGCATGCAGTAGTTAACCTTTTCTTGAAATCTTCTACCTCCCCACTCAGTGCTCAACCGACCTTGATGCTCATCCATTCCAGATAAAATAGAATTTTGATGGGAACCAAAAGTATTTGTATTTTCATATCTGAGGGGATCTATTTCACCCCCAATATCTCGCATTAGCTGTTAGTATGATGACTCTCCTGGAGGTTCGACCTGTTGTTTGGGCTCTGCTCCTGTGATAGTTTTTATGATTGAGATACATCATTGGCCTTGGAGTCAGGAGCTAGGGGCTCTTTCATTTGCAGAGCGACTCGCTGGAGCTGAGGTGATGCTGACAGTGAAGTTCGCGGTCTCCGTGAGTCTGCACCGTCACTTGTAATTACTGATGATTCTTTATTTCTGCTGCTTATTCATAACTGTAAAATGCAGGAATAACTGTGGTTATACACTAAGTATTTTAATAGAAAAGGTAAAATGTCATCAGTAATGTCAGTATAAGCATAGCTAATTATTGTGTTGATTTGTAATAATCCTTTGTGTTATGGGCCTTTATAATTTCTATACATTTGTATATTACAAACTGTTGACTTAAAGACTTTGTTTCTTCAGGGTCCGGGTGCTGGCATTAAAACTTTTAGCAAGTCACCTTACAAGGGAAGAGGGGGCGGATACCAAGCGCCCTTCAATCGATGCCAGAATTCTCTCCAGAGTTACTAATTTATTTATTGTGAAAAAGCCTATTGAACTCAAATTGGATGACAGAAGAGAACTGATTATTAAGGTGATCATAACTTTCAAGTTTATTTATTCATAACTGTGTGCTTATTTGATATATTTTATGTTACATTTTTCAATTTCTGTTATGTATGGGAGAGGGAGAGAAATGGTGGCTTCACCTGTGGTTTTTCCTGCCTAGTGTGAAGTTGTGTCCTGGCTTTTTCTGGCTCCTGGATACATTTATTTATTGAACAAATATTTCTTGAGTGCCTCCTATATGCCAGCCATCGTGTCCCTTTTCATTCAGAATATACGCTGGAAATGCAAATTAATTTGAATAGTATCTTAAATACAACATAAGGTAATCTAGTGGAAAGAAATTCTCTGATGACTCTTAAAAACAAACATCACTGACATAAAATTATTCTTCTTTTTCTTCTGTTGGAATTGCCTGTAATACTAAAAAAGAAAATATTATGATGATAAAAGTTTTCAGCCTCTTCATTACAGGAAAAATAATATAGAAGGCAAGGGTAATTTCTTTTAAATGTTACAGTGGTTCTGAGATTTTTTTTGTTAATCTCTTTTCTAAATCTTTGGCTTTTTCCCCCCCTCTTAAGAGGTGTAGCCTTCATCTCCCTGTCTGTCCAGAACTGCACCCAAATCATCGCGGGCTGATGTAGGATCAGATAAAGCAAGCTGTCCGTTACCTTCATTGCTTCATTTCTGTGTTTTGTAGCTTCTCCTGTGACTCCAAGTGTGCAGTCTGGCAGTTTTCTTTAAGTTTGGACCAGCCCCCGAGGCCTGTGGTAGAGCCACATACAACACAATGGATTTTTTTTAAAACAGGGAAACACTTTCAGTGTTCTTCTAACCTAAGTGTTTGGGGCCGTCTGATGGCCCTGGCAGGAGGATTGGAGAACCTTCCATGGGCCTCACACCAGGTCCTGTTGGGGAATTCCTGCGTACTGAGCCACTGGTATCACTACTGCGCCCTGTGTGTCGCGTGGAGGAAGGTGGAGTGGGGTTCTAGAACTCTCTTTCCTGAGTCCACATGAGGGCTGCAGGTGGCAGTGGGGGGGAGAAAGGAGGGGTGTGCTCTCGGTCCCTTTCTCCCCCCCTTTCCTGTTGTGTTTTGCCTCCTCAGACTGTCCCGCCAGAAAGTGACAGTCAGGGACTGCTGTTGGGGGGCTTGGTCAGAGTGCTGGGCAGCAAGCCCCAGAGAGCTGTCTGCTTCGGG
The DNA here is from genome assembly GCF_964341445.2 of Mesoplodon mirus. Taxonomy (NCBI): domain Eukaryota; kingdom Metazoa; phylum Chordata; class Mammalia; order Artiodactyla; family Ziphiidae; genus Mesoplodon; species Mesoplodon mirus. The sequence continues at coordinate 82,405,474 of NC_138989.1, read as the reverse complement.
GTCCCTGAGAGGGGGAAGCGGAGAAGGCCAAGGGAATTCCAGCTGGCGGCTTCGGGGAGCAGCAGAGAAATCCCAAGTCACGTGTCTGGGGTTGCTGTTCTCAGGCTAGCCTGGAACTACCTTTAGTGATGCTGTGTAACTTGGATGGTTAATGGGTCATGAATGGCTTCCTAGTGGAAATGTGCGTTAAGAGGAGAGGCTTATTTGACATGGTGGATCTTTGTTTTAGATCCTAACTCCCTCTCTGACCTAGCACATCATTGTTGCAAATGTAAGTATATCAGTTACTTAAATAAGTTGGCCTTCGAGCTTTTGTTTTTATAACTGTAGACTTTTACTGGAGAATTGGAAGTAGATGAAAAAAAATTTTTTTTTCAGCTGGAGACTGTTGAAAAGGTATATGACATCTTTATCTCAGACGATATTGATCTTATTTTGAGAAAGTCAGCCGCAGAACAGTTAGCTGTGATTATGCAAGGTAATGTCTTTTTTTTTTTTTTACATCTTTATTGGAGTATAATTGCTTTACAATGGTGTGTTAGTTTCCGCTTTATAACAGAGTGAATCATTTATACATATACATATGTTCCCATATCTCTTCCCTCTTGCGCCTCCCTCCCCCCACCCTCCCTATCAAGGCAATGTCTTTTAAGGAAAACGCTGCTGAGAATAGAATTTTAGATTTCTGTGTGTAGTAGTACTGGGGGTTGGCAAACTATGGTTTGTAGGCCAATCTGGCCTGTGGCCTGTTTTTCTTTTGCAGCCTTCAAGTTAAGAATGGTTTTTACATTTTTAACAAAGAATATGAGACAAAGGCCATATGCGGCCAGCAAAGCCCAACACATTTACTATCTAGTTCCTTAAAGAAAAAGTTTGCTGACCCCTGGTCTAGATTATTGTTGTTTGACCTGTGGAATGTCATTTGATAAAATTATCTTTCTTCTGAAATGTTGATATAATTCTAACAGTAAATTGCTTGTTCCTTTCTCAGTCTACCTAGTATATGATATTTCAGTTTGTTCCATCTTGCTTAGAGAAATCAATCAAATTGTACTTTGTGGGTAGGTAAGATAAAAATAATGCAATAAAAAATAATGTAGCTATGTATTTTCTTTAAAAGTTTATTTTTAAAAACAACTAGTAAAATTTACTCTTAGCTTTGTTTGTAGTGTTGTTATTCTCTGAGTTTTTAATTTTTTCCTATATGTGATGTATGTAATTTATCTTTAAAGTTTGAGAGAAGTAATTTTGCATTTACATAAAAATATTTTTTTTAACTTGGAAGGTGGGGTATGATGGATATTCCCATCCTGACATTAGTGGAAACTGGGATGAGAGAGTAATTTGAAAGATCATATTCAACATATTTGTGCTTTTAATAACAATAATAGAGACTACAGAAAATAAGGCTCAAGCAAATGTGGAGAGCCTTGGCTAAGAAGATTAAAGAAAAGTTTAGAGGGTATTCTTTTGGTGTTGTTTAACATTTCAAAAATAAAGCTTATAATTTTGGTATGCACTATATTGGAGGGTAGTGGAAACTAACCTTTTTAAAGTGGCAGCTAAAGGTAGTTACAGTGAAAGCTACAAATTAAATATCAACTTTATATTTGTACGTCTTTCTCAATGAGAATACAGGAGTACAAACTAAGAAAATTTGTCTGCAAGTTGTGAAATACTTGTCACTAATCTATAAGCAACTAGAGTTTTTGGTGCTAGTGATATCTAGTACGTGTGTGTGTGTGTGTGTGTGTGTGTGTGTGTGTGTGTGTGTGTGTGTGTGTGTCTTAGTCTGTTTGGCCTTCTATAATAGAATACAATAGACTGGGTGGCTTATAAACAACAGAAGTTTATTCTCACAGTTCTGGAGGCTGGAAGTCCAAGATTAAGGCGCCGCAGATTCAGTGTCTGGTCAGGGCCTGCTTCTTGGTTCATAGGTGACTGTCTTCTCCCTGTGTCCTCGCATGGAGAAGGGGCAACAAAGCTCTCCTCTTTTTATAAGGACATGGATCTCATTCAGGAGGGCTCCACCCTCATGACCTCATCGCCTCCCAAAGGCCCCACCTCCACGTACAACCGCACTGGGGATTAGGTTTCAAACATGTGAGTTCTGTGGGGACACAAACATTTAGACTGCGACAGTGTACACCCACACACCCACATGTATATGTTTATTAAAAAAGAGGTTATATTCTCTAGAAATATGTAGAGTATGTTACAGACCCTTTCTTTTATATTTGCTATTAACAGTTTGAGGTTAACGATTTTGTATTAATATTGATAGAAAAATGCAAGTCATATTTACACATTAGCTTGTGGAGAATTCTAAACATTTTGAGATGATGGATTTGGAAAAGAGAAGAAATGTCCATGAACATAAAATAATTCTCCATGTACAAATAAAAGTGTTCATTTGTATACTTAAAATTCTAGTCCTTTTCAGAATCTGAGCTAGTTCATTTAATTATTCTTCTTAAATAGTTTTTTTTATATTACAGAAGTAAGATGTGCTTGTTACTTAAAAGTTTTCAAATTGTTCAGATGTGTATAAAGTAAAAAGTTTAAAGTGTCATCCTCTAATTTTCAACACTAGGTATAATTATTTTTAAAAGTTTGAAAGTTGTGTGGATGTCTGTTCTATTTTTAAAACTATAGAAAATGTTCTTTAACTTTTAGTAACTTTTTTTTGGTCTACAGATATTAAAATGCATGCTGTGGTGAAAAAATTATGCTTAACTGACAAGATAATTGAGTATTTAAATAAATGTGTGAGTCAGGATGGTGAGGTAAGACATATTTTTACAGATTGGTTTTTTTATCAATTAAATTTGAAATGAATTCAACTGGATTTGGATGAGTACTTGGAGTTTCAGTCTTGAGTAACATCCACTACCTTGTTCATTTTTTTTTTAATTTCGAAAAGTGAGGTCTCTTAAGGAAAACCTTAAAATTTCTATTAGATGTGTAAGCAGAAGTATATACAAAACGTACTTTCAGTGGAAAATCTTAATATTTGCATTTTAGTTTCACGCAATTTTGATGAAAAAGCATGACATTTAGAATAAGATGATGTTATAGTATATTTTATCTCACCTTAGAATTGATAAAAATAAATAACTGTGTTTTCCCCTGCTGGCCAGGTAGTAGAGTGTCTAGTACAGCCAAGCCTCACGCTCCTGAGGAAGATTCTCTGTGCTGACCCAGTCCTGCGTGTTTCCCTCTCCCAACAACCTTCTCTCTTGACTCTGCTGTTCAGAGGTAAATAAAATACATTCTGACAGTAATGAGAGCAATCTTCAGCTTTAACTGTTTATTCTTTAACTGTAGGTAACATCTACTTTCCGCTTTACTAACACAATAACAAAGTTTATTAGTGAATATGCCACTGAAAAAACCCATCGCAGTGGAAAATGTTTAACACTCTTGTGGGAATTTTCTTAAAATCCTGTTACAGAGTGGACCTTAGGGCTGAGGAGGGCTGAAGCCTCTGATCGCTCTCCGCACCTTAACGTAGCTGTCGTTTGGTGCTCAGATGGTCAGTTCTTACCTGGAGAGAGCGCGCTGCAGCTGCTGTCACTATTGCCTCTCTCCACCGTCTGTTTCCTCATTCTTGTTTTGTTTGTGCCTTTAGATCTGACGCTTTGCTGTTATAACTGATTATGTCCTTAAACTGGCATTCAGAGTGTCTAGACTCAACTTGTGGGGAGTGGGAACTAGACCATCCTGAATGACTCTGAGCATTAACTTATTACATTTTCTAAAGTGTGATTTTTTTTTAACCTTTTTCAGTGTGGTTGTAATTGAGTAATGTATTTAGGTGGGAAAATTCCATGTTATTTTTTTCTCTTTTTTTCTCTTCTTTTCTGACTGTTCTCAGTAGAGAGCTTGGTAACATTCTGTGCTATTTTCTTTCCTAGAAATGTAGGCCATTGCTTTTAAATATTCTACAAGAGACATCTTGATCAAATGTCTCAATATGCCTAGGCTTGTCAGTTATCAGGCATGTGAGAGATTAATGATATTTATGTTCAAAATATTATGAGTCATTTTATTTTAGCATTTTCTTCTCTTCTAATGGCTTCTGCTTGCCAAGTGAATAGGACACAGTTTAAGTAACATTGATAAAGGTTCAAACCAGGTAAAGTTCTAAAGAGAGTCAGTGTGTTCGGCTTCATAAATTTTGAATAGTGTGTAAAATTTTGTAAGTTTTTTTATAGATTGATGTGGAAGAGTAGCAGGTAGGGATCTCTAGTTTTCTTTTGTCTTGTTAATAATTGTCTTCCTGTTAACCTCATTCAGTAGAATTTAGTTCCTAGTTTATCTTTTCATTTATAATTTTTTTTTAAGATGTTGGGGGTAGGAGTTTATTAATTAATTAATTTATTTTTGCTGTGTTGGGTCTTCGTTTCTGTAGGAGGGCTTTCTCTAGTTGTGGCAAGCGGGGGCCACCCTTCATCGCGGTGTGTGGGCCTCTCACTATCACAGCCTCTCTTGTTGCGGAGCACAGGCTCCAGACGCACAGGCTCAGTAGTTGTGGCTCACCGGCCCAGTTGCTCCGCGGCATGTGGGATCCTCCCAGACCAGGGCTCGAACCCGTGTCCCCTGCATTAGCAGGCAGACTCTCAACCACTGCCACCAGGGAAACCCCCATTTATAATTTTGATTTAAATTATTCAAGCCATCAATTAATTAGGAGCACCTACTAGATTCAAAGGCATTTTCTAAGGCAACATAATCTGTACCCTTTTAATTACTTTACGATCTCATTGATGTTTCCAAAAATTACTTAAGTGATCCTGAAAATGAATTATAATATCTCTCATTAATGAATTTAGGGCAAAATTAGTTTTTTAACTAGGTACTCAACAAGGAAACTTAATCCCTCAGCAAACATTTATTGAGTGCATACTATGTGCTAGGCCAGTAGTGTCTGTATCCTCCAAACCTACCAGATCAGAAACTCTGTTTTAACAAGCCCTGCAGAGATTTGCATAGATTTGAAGGTTGAGAGCCACTGTTTTAATGATGTCAGTTTATCTAGGTTAACATCGCATTTCTCTGAGAATGGCATCTCTTCTTTTCGAGTTCAGATATTTTAAATTTGAAGTTCATTCTTTCGAGGTAAAAATATTTTATAAAGTTATGCTTCTTTTTATTTACAGTTTCCTTGATATTTCATGAAGATTGTACCATTGTGACTGAAGTTGGAGCATTATTTTGCCTTCTGTTATTTGATGAAGTATCAAGAATGGATATGTGGTGAGCTATAAGAGTTTTAAAAGGTTTTTACTCTGAATTGTCTGTCTGAGTTTCTGATGCAGTCTTATAGCAGTGTGTGGAAATTTCTGACTTAGGAAGCTTATGCTTTCTATGGTAGATATACATGGTATGATTTTTGGTTTGAGTAGCAGTATTATGCACATTGGCTCAAAAAGTCACCCTGAACTTTTATTGTTGAACATTACTAAGTATAAAATTTGATAATTACTATAGTAAGTTTTATCATTAATATGTTTTTGGTATATACTCTCAATTTTTTGTGTTTTTTCTTTAATATTTAATTTTTAAAAAACCTTGCAGAAGATGTTTAGGATGTAATATCTGATTAACACTGACCCTGAGCAGGATCAGTGGGAGGGAGACACAGAGGCCACCTGCCAGTACAGCGTCTGCATTGTATGGGTCATTTATTATATGGACTTGTTAAAGAAAAGCATAATTTGCTCTTCAAAAGCAAATCTGGGTAGTAGCACCATGTTATAACTATACTAAATGATAGAACCAAATGCAACTCTTGATTTGAGTTTCAGTCAAGGAAGCGAAGCAAGTTGTGTTTCTTAGACAAAACGATGGTCTACTCAGTTGTTTCTTTTGTGTTTCTTTTGTGAAATAGGTCTGATAATCTTTCCAATAAACCTTCTTCACCATCAGTCTTCAGTTTGCCTGTTTCAGTTTCTAGAAGGTAAAGAATTTATTTCTTTGATTTTCTCAAAGATAAAATACTGTTACAGAAAGGGAAATCAAAATCTATGATTTGTTAAAGTTTTCATCTAGTGTTTCATCACATGACTTGTAATGCTTTAATCTTTCCTTCATGGTGGTGCTTCTGAAAGTTCAGTAAGTGTACATCCCTGTCACCAAGTTTTTATTTTGATATTGTTCAAGTCTACACAAAACTTGAAAGAACTATATGGTGAACACTTGCATACCCTTCAGCCGAGATTCAGCGACTGTTAACACATGGGTCTGCTTTTCTGTCTTTCTCTCTCTCTCTCTCAATACATTTATTTATTTTTATGTAATCTTTTTCCCCAACCCAATTAGATATAAGTTTCAGACATAATTTTACTTCCCTCCCAATTATTCCGGCATGTACCTCCTTAAATTAAGGACATTATCCTACATAACCACTGTACCGTGAATGGTCAATTCTAAGAAAATTAAAAATAATTCTGTAACATGATCCAGTTTCTCCAATTATATCCCAAATATCTTCTATAGATTTTTTTTTTAAATGCAGGATCCAGTCAGGGTCATGAATTGCATTTGGTTTTCATGTCTCTCTAGACTTTTTAAAAAGTAAATTGTTTTCATTGAAGTATAAGATACATAAAGTTTACAAATCCTGAATTTTTCCAGATAAATACACCCATGTATCTAACACGTAGATTAAGGTACAAAATATCACTAGCATGCCAGAAACCACTTTTGTCCTTCCTTATTACCTTCCAGCACCCACAAAGATAATTCTATTTTCATTTCTGTTATTATACATTGTTCTTGAATTTTATAAAGTATATTCTTGCATTTGCCTTCTTTTGCTCAACTTGGGGAGATTTGTCCATGTCATTGCATGAAGCAGTATTTGATTTATTTTCATTTTTGTGTAGTATTCTGTGTAAGAATATACAGCTGTGTAGTTACCATTCTATCACTGATGGACATTTGGTTTGTTTTCTGTTTGGGGCTCTTATGAATAATGACCGCTAAGAATATTCTTGAACACATATGGATCAGAGGATGTTTATATGTTTAGCTTTAGTAGATGCCACCAAGCAGTATTACAGAGTGGTGTCCTGGTTTACATTCCTGCAGCAGTGTAGTGGTCCCAGATGCTGCACACCCTCTCCAGCTCTTGGTATTGACATCACCCCCTATCCTTTTATATACATATATATGTGAATGAATGTTCATAACAGCTTTATGTATAGTAACCAAAAGCTTGAAACATCCCAAATGTCCAACAGCAAGGAGAATTGATAAATGAACTGTGCTATACTCACACAGTGAAACACTATACAACATTTAAAAACTACTTTTCACACAACAACATGAGTCTCATAGACATAGGGCTTATGACATAATCATAGACATAATGTGAAAACAGCCACAAAAGAGTATATACTGTATATTCCATTTATTTAAAGTTCACCAACAAAGTTGATCTCTGGTGAGAGAAATCAGAATAGGTAACAATAATAGTTACCTCTTGGAGGAGGGCTAGGGGAGTAATTGACAAGAAAAGGGAACAAAGAAACTTTCTGAGGGGATGGAAATGTTCTGTGTTTTATTCTGGGTGGTGGTTACACAAATGAACACATATATAAAAATTCATCAGGCTGTACACTTAAAATCTGTGTATTTTAAAGGTAAGAAAATTATATCTTAATAAAACTATGATTAATTTTAAAATAACATTTTATAGCTTGCTAGATATTATTACATGTAGTATAATCATTTCCACTGCTGTATAATACTCTTGTTAGATGATACCACAGATTATTCATTCTCCTGTCATGGGGTATTTGGGTTGATTCTGGGTTTTTGCTCCTGTATACATCCCTGTAAACATTATTGTATGTATCTCCTGGGATATGTGTCCAACAGTTCCTCTTGGATATATCCTTAGGAATGAAATTCTTTAGTTGTAAACATCACATTCTTTATGGTCTTTAGGTTTGGCTAAATAATAAAACACACACGACAGTAGGTCATGCTTGAAATGTGATTACCTGTGTGGGTGCTGGGGGCTCTCTTGGCATAGGAGGCCCACGTCCCAATAGAAAATGTGATCTCTAGGAAGCACCCCGTGGGCATAACGTCCAGGTTCCCGCAAGGCACATCATGTATGAGAGCCACAGCATTCAGGGATACTCAGAGCTATGGCTTCCCACTGTACATTTACACACAGGTATGGGTTGTTTCCACACCTCCCAGTCCAGATGCAGGGAGTGATTGTCACCATAAGCAAAGCGGTTTAGTAAAATTGTTGACATTCCATATCTATTTGGTTGTCCTGGGGAGAAGGGTCAGAGAGTTACCTCAAGATCAGGGTTGTCCATAGAGAAGAAATGTCAACAGTAACTTCTTAACACGTAGTAAAAATTGTCCACGTGGTGGATGTGTAGTGGTTTCTCAAACTGGTCATGATGTATACCCTTTGCTTTTTATTATTTTCTTCCTTCTATGTTCTTCAGGTGTAATTTGCAGTACATTTTGTAACTTATTAAAAGCTTGACCATTGATTGACAGCCTTAACTCTTTTCATTTAGTGCAAGTCCTTTCAAGGAGGCTCTTGTGTCCTTGACATGGCTTCACAAGCCGTTTAGTACATTCTTGCTTTCTGGCATGAAGAGATGTCCATGGTTCACCTTTGATTTCCCTATTTCAGACCTAGCATTAGCCATTTCTCTAAGGAGCCCTGGTTACTTCTAAGGAAAATTCCAATTTTTAAAATTTATTATCTTTTAAAAAATTATTCAGCTTCATTTATATACAGAACTCTACCTTAGCCTCTTTTTTTTGAGATGCATGAAATGAAAAAGCACACTAAATTTCCCCTTAAAAATCCTGCCCAATTGTGTTTCTCTAATATTAGTTACAAATATGTGAATTAGGGGTTTGGGATATGTTTTATAAGCAAAATTATTCTTTAACATTTGAGATGCTAGGCATTGCAATCCTGCTAAACACTATTAAATTAACATTAACTAGTTTAAGAGATGCTGCTATTGAATCTTTTCTTAGATCTAAAAATATTTCTGGGTTCTCTTGGTGACACACAGTGACTGAGTTTATTGATGGTGCAACTGTGTTCTCAAGTGAAAATAGTAAGTTGTGATTCTGTCACTTAGTGACCCCTGTGAACATAAGCAATTCATTTAGCATCTTTAAGACTCATTTTGATCATCTGTAAAATGGATTTCACGGTGCCATGCCATGTAACTGTGAATGAAAGGTAGATAATGTACAGTGTGTAGCATAAAGTAGACATTTGTGTTTCAACTGAACACCTTGTGTGTGTGTGTGGTTCACTGTAGCCAAGGGGCGTCAGTCATCTCTGCAAACAACCCTAATACAACACAGAGTATGGTAAGTCCTCAGGAAAGAAGTTTAATCAGGTGTTTTTGAAAGTTTAGAGGATGGCAAAAGAATCAAGCATGGTAACTGTTCAAAACTGGGACCACGAGAGAGATCTTTGTATTGCTGTAGAATGGGAGGCGTAGAACTAGCCCTCATTTGTGGCTCATTCTTTTGAGTAGCATTTAAGAATTTAAAAGTATGTAATTATTTTTATACATTTTCTTTAGGTATCATCTACCAGTACATGTACTTGGCCACCATGCTGTGAGTCCTTACTCCATAGTTTTGCCATTATCTGCTGATTGTTTGGCCTTGAAGCCGGTCTCAGATATGCTGCGAATAGCTTGGAACCTATCATGGTATCATGGGAGTGATAATCTGTTGAAGCAAATGAACTCTGAAACGGAAATCCAAGAGTAAGCTGTTACATGTCTTAGAAAAGCATTCACATCTACCTAATTATGATTAATTAGCTAGGCCTTATTTTTCCTTTAGGTCAAGTAGCTTTCTTACTTTTTATCATCGGACCCTGCTTTCTCACTGAAGATTATAATTTTTACTTTGTTTTAAAGATTACCTGTTGTTCATTACTTTTTAAAAACTATCACACAAAGAAATTTAAATTAAAAAGCATTGTGTTCTATGCTGTTTTGGAGATTATATAAAGTTTGGTTAGTTAACAGATGTAATTCACTAGGAAGAGTGCTCTGGGTTAGGGTAGAAGCTTGGTAAATACATGTGTGAATTTCGTTATCGTTACTGGGGTGATGATGATGATGATGACTTTTAAATACCTCAGTATTCTGATCTGTCAGTACTTTCTCATTTGAAGGCAAATTATATTTCTGTAAGCAGGAAAATGTCAATATAAACATCCTCATGCTAGTGTGAAACCCTAATATTGACAGATACACATCAGATTTTCTTTTGGCCGTGAGTCACCCTTAAATTAAAAGGAAACAAAACAGAATTTGGGGGAGACAGTTTATAATAAAAATAATTATGAACTTTTACTTAATAGCTTTATATTGCTCTTTCTTTTTTTCTTTTTCTTTAGATTTTTAGATACATTGAAGTTATCCACTGAGGACACCCTTACTCTGAAGATGACACACACAGCAAGTGGACTGAAGGACTGTCTCCACTCCATTGTTCAGGCTGCAGCCCACCGGGAAGTGAGGGCTGCTCTCACGAGGATGAGTTTTTATCTTCTGAATGACAGATTGTCTTTCAAGGGTGGCACTGGCCCATGTGGGATTACCTTGAAGTCCTTGTCTTGGCACACCACACTAAACAGGTCAGTGTCAGCTCAAGCCTGCTGGTTTCAGAGGCCTGGATGGAATTGTATTTGGGTTCATCTCCACATGTTTGAAGATAGGAGCATGTGTTCTTATTGTTGGTATCATGAGAGAAATGGTTTTTAGAAAGAAAAATTTAAGGACTTTTATTATCTGTAATACAGGTCTAATAATAGCAAAATAAAAAATTTTAACATAATTACTGCGTTTTGGAATTATTAATTGTTACAATTTTTACAAATATTATAATTATTATATTTTTATATCCTAACATAGCAAATCTTATTTTTTATCTCACAGAAGTAAATGATTAGGATAAGACATGGGTAAACAAACTGAATGTTTATCCCTGTCCATATTATATCAGTAAATGAGCTGAGACATCAGGGAACTGATTAAAGGCTTGGTAACTCTGGCTGTTTTGTTTTGCTTTCGTTCTGTTCTTAAGTAAGTTATCTCATTTTTCTTTCTCCTCTGAATTTCGTGAAGTTGATAGCCATGTGGAGGTCCTTTAGTAGTTATTGGGAAGGCCCCGGCTTGTAAATTTAACACGTTTAACTGGTAGCAGATGGCTGCATTTGAAACAAGACTGATAAGCAGCCATTGCCAGCAGTTTTACATTTTAGTCTCCATGTGACTTCAGTATAAAATGTATAACTCTCTATTATGTGCCATTTTCAAAATGCAAGGTTATTTGAGTTTCTAAAATGTGGGCTCTTATTTAGTGTAGCTCTCACAATTTGGATATCTAGTTCACCTTTTTCAGTGGTGTGCTGTAGCCAGCTAGGACTGCCTGGTAAGAGAGGTGATGGTTAAATTATCTGGATTTTTGCAAGTTAGTTGTTAAACACAACCACTGTTAAAATTGAACTTTGTAAACTTACAATTAAATAAATTATATGAAAAATAAAGGTAATGATTATGCAGAGTCATGGCTTCCGAATTATTTTACAGCATTTTACTGTTATCAGTGCTCTCGATGTTATTTATATGGATTCTGTCTGTGCTGTGGAAATGCTGTATAATGGTGTGCTGCAGTGCCTGTCTCCACAGCTGTGTGGTAGATTGGAGGATTGCAGTCAGCCATGGCGGGGTATTTACACTTTGGAAATTGGCAAACACGGCAAATCAGCACCCCACTTCTCAGCCAGTTGTTAAATACTTATCCGCACGCCACTTACTTAAAGAACTAGAAGCCATGATCACTGTCTTCTTTATTGTAGGTTTTTACAAGTACTTCCTGCTTGCACTGAAGATGAGAAGCTGCTAATAGATATCATACATTTTCTAAATAAGTTATTGAAGGAACAAAGAAAAAATGTATCCGTAGAACTTCTAAACTGGCTTCTTGAATTAATTCTTAGACATGTAAGTGTTGTTAAGGAATTTGAATTTTAGGTTTGACAAATGATATATTTGTAAAAATCATTAATACTGTATATGAAAATATGGAAAAGTATAATTTTTACATAGCCCATGTTTAGCCAAGTAGTCCTTATGTTGTAATAGATGGCTTTTAGCAATATGCCTTCCTGACGTGATTGTTACTAGGTTTAAGTTAAAAGTCTGTAGACTAAATGGGACCTTCAGTCTTGGCATTTAACGAAACCTGTTCTATATGTGAGCTTTCAGCAGCAGCTGTATTAAGCGAGGATCTTGGAGTGGGGGAGTTCAAGTAGGGATGTGGAGTGGCAGCGAGACGAGCATGGCGGCAGTGAGGGGTAGTGAGGTGAGGTTGGAAGGACTCAGTCAGACTGTGCTCAGGCTTCATGTAAGTTTACTGTAGTGTTTACCTGTGTTTGCCCCCCCACTACTCTCTACTTTTTATAGCTGTGTTCTGAGAAACTTGCCAAGAACCCAGGAAGCTAGCTTGTTTTTTTATCGTTGGCCTGTATTTTTTTTTTTTTTTGCAAATACCATATGGATTTACTTAACCTGGTAAAGATAAACCTTCGCACAATCACGAAAAAAAACACATTAAAATTAGAAAAAAAGGCCTAATTTGAAATAGAACATAATAGACCTTATAAAACAAATATATTTCATTATATGTTAATACGTTTGCAAAGCTCATTTAAAGACATGATTTTCTATAAAAATGCAAGATGCTAATGTAAGTTAGAAATTCTAATTGAGAATACTCTTTAAAGTATTTACAGATTTAAAAAATATATTATGTATATGAATGTTTATATGTGTATAAAGCTTGTTTAGATGTTTATTATTTTCTACCTTATTGTGGATTGGTGAAAATAGGGACTGTTTCGTTCACCGTTGCATACCCAGCGTCTACCATAGTGCCTTGTACATAGTGAGCTCTCAATAAACATTTATTAACTTACTAGTAAACATATCACTTTAAGGAAGGTATGTAGTTAATTACAAGAAACACACATAACCTTAATTTTGTAACATGTTAAAATACAACAAATGGAAACTATAAATTCCTAGAACTGTAATTGCTGAGTCAGTTACAAGTTGCAAAGATACATGTGTATATGTGTTTGTATTGAGGTTTTTTTTTTTTTTTTTAAATACGTTAACTCTTATTTTGAATGATACGATGATTTTCATGATTGGGGCTTTTTGGTTTTCCGTGAACTGTCCCTTGATGCCCTTGCTAGTTTTGGCCCACAATTGGGTTTTTAGTCTTCTCTCACACGTGTGTGCTCAAACACGCGCTCTCTCTCTCTCTCTCTCTCTCTCTTTCATTTTTGGTAACAGAGGAGCCCTTCATAAATTAGAGAGATTAGCCCTTTATCTGTGATATGAGTTGCAAATGTTTTTTTCTTGTCGTTAGTCTTCTGACCTTACTGTATTTTGGACTTATTTTCCTATTTTATCTACCCCTTTCATCCCCTAGCTTTTGTTAGTTATGTTGTTTCTACTTTTCATCTTTTATAGTACTTAAATTGTGTTCCATGATCATAATTTCCACATTTAGGTATAGTGCTACAGGGGTGTGTGTGTGTGTGAATGAATGAGAAAAACCTGACTTCTCACCACCTTGACCATTATCACTCTAGGCTGAGCCATCACCTCCTTCTTCCAGGTAGTTGTTAGGTCTTCCAGCCTCCACCCATGCTGCCTGTGGTTCTCAAGACAGCTGCCACAGTGATCTTAACCTTAAGTCACTTCATGTCCCTGTTCTCAAAATCCTCCACCAGCTTCCTCTCGTTCAGATTAAGCTCCACAGGCTACAAGGCTCTATTTGAGCTTGATTCTGAGTATCTTTCTGACCTTCCCTCCTACCACTGTACTCCACTCCTTCTTTTCCAGCCACACTGGCCTCTGGTTGTTTTTCAAACACCGCACTCATAGCTCCCTTTGCATTTCTTTTTCTCTCTGGCTGGAATGCTCTTCCCCTAGATATCTGTACAGCTGACTACTGCACTTGACTCAGTGCTCTGTTCAGATGTTAGTCATCCTTATCATCATAATGTAGCATTTCTCCGTGCCTGACTCTCTGTGCCTTCTTAATCCTATTTTATGTTTCTTCATTGTACTTATCGCTCCCACTTGCAGAATATCTTTGTTCATTTTCTTTCTACCCCACCCCACCCCACTAGAATGTGGGCAGTGGGAGGACAGGTTATGTAGTTTGTTTCATTCACTGCCATGTTATTTTCGTGTAGTCATATTTATAGGTTTTGTTTTATAGTTTCTAAATTATGTGTCTTCTTGGAAAGATCTTCTGTTTTCCAGTTTTGAGAAAACACTCTCATATTTTCTTTTATGATACTTAAGGTTTTATTTTTGTTTACATCTTTATTCATCTGGAATTTCTGAGGATGTAGATTATTTTTTTTAATGGTTAGCAATTTTCTCAAGTCATGTCTACCCCTGATTTGAATTGGCACCATTTTTTAAAACCGTAAACTGATTTCCTATATTTGCATGACTCTTTGATTGAATGTTGTATTATGTTCCTTTGATGTGCCTGTATTTTTCTGAAGAACTACATTTTTAAATTATCATAGCAAATTTTTCCTTAATAAAATTTATTTTTTATATTTTTCTCTGGCTATTTCACTTCTATTTTCATTTTGTGAAACTTATGACAGAACATTTGTCCAGTAAGAGGGCATTTATATGTGAATTTTATTGGTTTCTGTATGTATGGCAAGAAATACCTTAAGCATAGTTAAAAAGACATGATAAACTGAGAAAATTATTTATAACACAAATGAGAGACAACATACTAATTTCTTTAAATTATAATTTTTGAGTCCTTAATAAGATGATTGCACTTCCAGGGTACATAGATTTATTGTTCAGTAAAGTTTGCTCTTCTGTTACTTTCCCAAGGATGATTTCAAAGTACTGTATTTACTTCTATTTTCTCTTATCTTTTATTTATTTATTTATTTATTTATTTTTGCGGTACACGGGCCTCTCACCGTATGGCCTCTCCCTTTGCAGAGCACAGGCTCCGGATGCGCAGGCTCAGCGGCCATGGCTCACGGGCCCAGCCGCTCTGCAGCATGTGGGCTCTTCCCGGACCGGGGCATGAACCCGCATCCCCTGCGTTGGCAGGTGGACTTTCAACCAGTGCACCACCAGGGAAGCACTCTCTTATCTTTTAATTATTAAAAAAATTTTTTAAAAGCATTCGGAGGCAGTTTTTTTCTGGATATTTTTTAATAAAGCAAACAGGAAAACCTATTGTCATACTTCTTTCAGCTTTTAGTCCTGCTTAAATATTTTATAGATTAGACATTAAAATATTATTAAAATAATGTCCGTGAAGCTTTTCCTCTGAATGAGTTTTTTGATAAATTGATTTTTGATCTATAAATTTTTTATAACTTCATAATCTTACTCTTTAAAAAAAAATAACCTCTAAAACAGTCTCCTTCTTCGGTTAGAGTTCTTGTACACTGGGAGCTGTGGTTGCTTTGGTTTGTGAAAATAGCAGATATATGGTGGGCTTTAGTTTTAGAATCTTTTCTTGAAAATCTGTGCAATAGTTGAATGTTTGCATATGACTGTAAATAGTATATAACAATAGAAAAATTAAAATATACGTACCTAAACTGTAACTATAACTAGATAGTTAAAACTTTACGTTTAAACGATTATGAATTTTGTAGTATGTCATGAGTGCTGATACATATTGCATAATTTATTCATAGTTTTGAAACTAAAATGAAATTTCTACAGGACTCTAGATGATTGTACTGTAGTTTTAATGCAGTTTTAGGAAAGGATTTTTGGTATAATTAGTTTGACTTTGTATGGTGTCAAAGCTGTCTTTGGAGAGCTTTTACCTTGTCTCATATATTTTCATCACTAGTCTTATAAATAATAGTAATACTTTTAAGGGTGAGTAAAGTGGACTTAAGCATCCACTATCAGGAGAGTTTACTCTCTAAATATCATGCTACGAGGATTAAATTATTAAGCGTTATGTAACAACCAATGTTCAAAATAAAAGAAGCATGAAAATAGAAAGTCAAAAAGTGACTTTTACAGTTTATCATCTGAAATGGGTAAAATAAATGAGAAATGGCTTAAGAATGTCAGTAAAATAGCATTTCCAAAGGAATTGTTTTGAATGTATGGACATAACATATGAAGATGTGCAGCAGTGATGGTGGCAACAAGAAAATTAGACAGAAATGAATACCTACCTGATTAAGCAGAAGAATGCCTAAAAGATATATAAAGAAAAATCAGCTAACTTACCGAGGGAAGATACAGAAACTTTCTCTTGTGAAAATTTTGTCTACATGTTTTATCAAAACTTTCATTTATGACAAGCATTTTACATACTTAAGGAATTTTTTTGTACTACTAATTTATATTTTAATGTATTCATATTTTGTTAGTATATAAAATAACTCAGAAGTGCTGAATTTGAATGCATTTCTTTTCAGAATGAGTTTTTGATGGAAGTTTATCAAAGTGGGGCCATTCAGTTCTGAATGGGGGGACCATTCAGAACTACACAGCACATGTCTGTCTGTTGTTGGACTTCCACTGGCTCATGGGCACTCAGAGTTCACAGAGGGCGTTGTCCATCCTGCTATTGTAGGTTGCTGATGGATGGAAAATTGGATATGATGAGTGGTAACTCTGCGGGTAAAGAAAATGAACCATCATTGCAGAAATTGTTGCCTTTTGGAGGTCAGCACTGATGAAATAATGGCCCACGTAGTTGGTTTAAAATTAGGATTGAATACCAGTGTCTAAAGACAAAACCTTCAGATATGATTAAGTACTTGGGATCAGTAGGCATCAGTAGAGACATCTATTTCCTCTTGTACTTGAGGAATGGTAATAAATCCCATATTTTACAAGTGGTGTTGCTGAGGTTCACTGAATCTTAATGTTAACATGTCAATCCAAGATATGTTATAAAGGGAAAAAATCTCAGCAATATACCTGCAAAAATAAGTTATTAATAGGATGAGATTCTTTGGAAGGGTCTTAGTTTTAGGTATATATTTACATACTGCTTCAATATATTAATATGTTAATCAGTAGCTTCTACTTAATTTTTATATGTATATCAGAATTAATAATTGCTGATGGTAAAATTACATTTTACCAATATGGGGTTTGCATTAAAAACAGCTCACTCATTTAGTCAGTATTTCCGGGATTTAGAGGGAGTGTGGGTGTAAGCCTTTGGTTATTTGGGGCTAAGAATACTATAGAATATATATTTATTTTTATGATTTTATTAAATGTGTGTCTAGTTGTTTTATTCATGTATGAAACTTAGAAGTTGTAGTTATGTTTTATGTAATTTTACTTGAACCAAATGAGACACTTCTTGTTCAAGATGAAAGGAAAAGCTGAAAAAAAATGCTGCTTAGGTGTGAAACATAGTAAAGTAAGTTAAAGGTAAAGCATCTCTCCTCAGTATTTTCCAAAAGCTGTCAGTTAGATTATTTTTAATTCTTGTACCTGGTTGAAGTATACTGTACATACTACATAATGTAAACAACTTGGAATTTTCTTCCCATTAAAAAAATTTCTTTTCCTTAAAAAGAATGTCGTTATTTTTGAATTGAGTTCTTTAGGTGAAGGATGCCATGACAACAGTAATTACATTTTGATTTTATCTCTTTTTGAACGTTGTAATATGCATTCTTGATGTGACATAATGCTGGGGATGGAATGTTAACTATCTCTGAAGTAAGATGGTCCTGAGGTTGAATTCTTGCTCTGCTCATTCATATGACTTTGGTTAAGTTACCTACCCTCTTCATGAACCTCTGTTTGCCCATCTATAAAATATGAAAATGCAGATCTTCTAGTTTAACTCAAAAGTTAAATAAAATCTTATTTTCTTTCTCTTTTTTTTTTGGCACAGTGCCTATGACATTATAGATGATAGATAAATATTCCATCTATTTTTAATGCTGTTGGTTAATGTAACATTTTCTGCTCTCTCAGTATTACTAGAAATCATCTATTACATCCTTTAGCTATTTTTTTTAAGTTGGAAAACAGGTTGAAATTTAAGTAGTACTAGTTTCCTTTGTTTATCAGCCTGTCAAATTGGCAAAGATTACAACAGTAATAATACTCAGCGTTGGCTTGGGTGCTGTGGGCCTTAGTCATGTGTACTGGTACACTTTTTGCAGGGACAATTTGGCAATATACACTGAAAGCATTAAAACTATTATAATGTTTTGATTTAGTGATTTCATTGCTTAGAATTCATACATAGGGTATAATCAGAGTTGAGCATTCTGCTGAAGCTCAGTGAAATTAGAAATCACTGATTATCCAGTAGTTGTGGTAAACCCTTATGGCTGAATAACAATCAGATACTAAAATAATGTTTTTGAAGAAATATTGATAATAACATTGTTTAAAAAAATGGTCACAGTAGTGGATTTTTTCACTTGATATCAGTTTTGTTAAAAATATTGAATTATAATTCTGTTTGCACTCACATAAAAAGAATAGTATGTACCAACATACTAATAACAGCTACCTCTGTGAGGTGTGATTATGGGTGGTTTTTGTTTTTCTCATTGTGCTTCTCTGTATTTTCCTCAGTTTTCTGTAATGGATATGCTTTCCTTTTCTTGAGATAACATATGAAGCACCTTCTGAGTTGAGAACATCTCTACTAATGCCGTAGAAACCTACGATTTAGGTGCTATAATTTAGTTACTCCAGAACATGATTAGCAAAAAAAACCTTTATGGGAAACAACATACAGCTCCATTAGAGGGTAAATATATGTTTTACAAATTCCATTTTTTAGAGTCCAAACCCACTGTTGGAGCTGCTGCTTCTGACAGAGTCCCAGGCGCGAGAGGAAGCAGATGACATCCGCACCGCCGTCCGGCAGCAGCTCCAGAAAGAACTGGTCGCTCTCTTCAACACCTTGCTGCTCGGTTCCGTGGCACTTACCGACAGGTACCATTTGTATTATTGGAGGTCTGGGAACTTCACACAGAACCTAGTTTTCTTTTGATTTCGAAAGGGTCTTACTTTTCCTTAGTTTCAAATTAAGAGGAGAAAAGACTTCAGTAAAAATCAGTTGTGGTGGTTTGTTTTTTAGGTCAGATCAATTTCTGATATAGCCTGATTGTCATTACACACACACACACACACACACACACACACACACACACACAGTATTTTGTTGTCTCTAGGTTTAGTTCTTGGTTCTCTCTTAATTTTCTACACATCTGCCTGAGCAGTCATACCCATTTCTATGACTGTACAACTATTTTTGCATGGATGATTTTCAAATGTATATCTGTAGCTCTGACTTAAAAATTTTAAATTCACAATTTTAACCATTTTAAAGTGTACAGTTGAGTGGGTTTTGGTATATATACAGTGTTGTACAACTATCACTCTTTAATTCCAGAACATTTCCATTGCCCCCAAAAGAAACTTTGTACCCATTAAGCAGTCTCTCCCCATTCGCCCTTTACCCAAGCCCCTGGTAACCATTAATCTTTTTTCTTTCTCTATGAATTGTGTATTCTGGACATTTCATATAAATGGAGTGAAACAGTATGTGACCTTTTGTGTCTGGCTGTTTTCATTTAACATCATGTTTTCAAGGTCCATGCATGTTGTAGCAGACTACAGTGACTAAATAATAGTCCATGTATGGATATACCACATTTTGCTTATCCATTCATCTGTTGGGGGACATATGAGTTGTTTCTGCCTTTCACTGTTGTAAAGAGTGATGTTATGAACATTCATATGCAAATTTCTGTGTGGACATATGTTTTCAGTTCTTGAGTATATACCTAGGACTGGAATTGCTGGTTCATGTGGTAACTCTATGTTAACTTCTAATTTCATTATTGGTTGGCAATACTAATACCCATTTATGCATTTTTCAATGTAATTGTTACTTGTATTTTACATCACATACTCTGGATGGTATATTAACTATGTTTTTCTTAAAAAGTCTTGTTTTAAGAGGGAGTATTTTCTGCCATTTCCTGCCATTTCCACTAGTTCATACTTTTTTGATACAGTAAGTTGTTAGTAACCCTCCACCACCACCAAGAAAGCCCATTAAGCCAGTTACGTTTGTTCCATGGTTGATTTTTTTTCCTCCTTTACATACACAGGAAATGCTTGGAACTTTTTTATGTTTTCCAAACGCAGCTGGCTCTGAAACTGCTCCAGTGTCTGAGAGTCACGGACGCTCCTCGCTTCTACGGCCTGCCGTCCCTCGAGAGGACCTTACGAGGGATGGCCCACCTTACAGCGTTTCCGGGATGGAGCTCACACTCCCCTTTCACAAAGCCACTAGAAATTTGTGTGAAGTACTTGTCAGGTCTCCTCGAAGTAAGTAAAAATAGTCAATAACTATAAACAGCAATAATAAAACCCCTAAATGGTAGCTATTTACAAACCCCCAAATGATAGCTATTAACTATTTACTGACCACTCAGTGTATACCAGGCACAATATTAGGTGCATTGTATGTGTTATTATAGTTAATGTAGATTATTATTCAGTGTTTATGGCTCATTAATAGTTAAACGTGTTAATGATTTTTATTAGCAAATATGTAAGTAAGATTACTTTTATGAATAAGCTCATTTTCAAGAAAAGTAAGGTTTACACTTCATTAAGCCCCTTTATTTGGGTAACTTGTTTATTTGCATTTATTAACCCTTTTGTTGTGAAATACACGCATGCAGAAAATACACAAAACGTAAATACATAGTTTATTGATTATCACATAATGAACACACATGTAACCACCTGATCCTAAAACAGAGAGTAGCCACCACCCTAGAAGCTTTCATCATAACCACTTCCAGTCTCTACTCCTCCTCTGAAGGTAGTTTTTATTTTGATTTTTACGGTAATAACTTCCTTGCATTTCTTGATGGTTTTACCAGTTAATTATGTGTCCATATATACAATAATTTCTCATTCTCTTGATTTTGTTAAATGGAATTGTATTTCTTTTTAACATTATGCTTATGAGAGTTACTCATTTTGCTTCCTGTAGGTGGAGTTTAATTTCATTTTTGTGTAGTATTCTCTCTACTACAATGCTGAAGGACAATTTGGCTTCTCTTTTTCTTCCTGTTTAGGGTAATTTTAGATACTGCCACTGTACACTTGTGTTGAAAATGAGTATATTATGTCTTCTGTGAAATTTTATTTTCTAACTATTGCTGATGTATGGAAATATATTCAGTTTTTATATGTTAATTGTGTACCCAGCAGTCCTTGTTTCCAAACTCAAAGGAAAGGCCTTTAATGTTTTATCTTTTAGTAAGCTATTTATGGTAGTCTTTTTTCAATTACTGAAAGAAAAGTCAGATTAAGGACATTTTCTTTTAGTTTTACTTTGCTAAGAATTTTTTTGTGGTACGCGGGCCTCTCACTGTTGTGGCCTCTCCCGTTGCGGAGCACAGGCTCCGGATGCGCAGGCTCAGCGGCCATGGCTCACGGGCCCAGCCGCTCCGTGGCATGTGGGATCTTCCCAGACTGGGGCAAGAACCCATGTCCCCTGCATCGGCAGGCAGACTCTCAACCACTGCACCACCAGGGAAGCCCAATTTTTTTTTTTTTTAATCATAAGTGTGTATTGTTTTTTCTGTATCTTTTAAGATAATCATATGGGTTTTTTTTTTGTATTCCATAAGATGATGGATTACATTGGTTGATTTAAAAATGGTAAACAACCTTACATTTCTGGAAAAATTTCAACTAGTTTGTGATGTGTTATTCTTTTTATATATAAACAGATTTCGTTTGTTAATGTTTTTAGAATTATTCTACCTATTTTCATTGGCAAAAAAAGTTTCTAGAATTACTATATCTATCTTCTTTCGCATAAAACTTTTGTCAGTTTTTTAATATCAAAATAAGTCCATCCTTATATAATTTTCTTTTTCTTTATGTAACTTTCTCTTTTTTCTTCTTTGGAATAGTTGGCTTGAATTGGTGTTATTTCTTCCTTAAATGTTAAGTTGACAGTATAGCAATCTGGGACTGGAGTTTTCTTTTTGGGAAGATTATAGATGAATTGAATTTTTAAAGTAGATCTAGAATTGCTCAGATTTTTTGTGTGTCAATCTTAGTAAGCTATGTTTTACTGAATTTTATCCAAATTTTCAAATTCATTGCCCTAAAATTGTTCATCACATCATCTTGTTTTTAAAATATCTGTCAGATCTGTAGTGAGGTTCCATTTCAGTCCAGACGTTGATTTTTCCTTCTCTCCAGTTTTGTCGATGGCCTTACTAGTGGTTTGTATGTTTTATTAGTCTTTTCAAAGAATGAATCTTTGGCTTTGTTGATCCCCCTTTAATGTTTTTTTCCCTCTTTTATTAATTTCTGCCTGTATTTATATCCTTCTTATTTTGTTTTAATTTATGGCTTTTTTCTACCTTTTTAAGGTAGAGCCTTGTTTCACTGATTTTTTAAAAAATTTTCTCAAAAATATATTTTTAGCTCTAATCACCTTCCAATCATGGCCTTAACTTTATGCCTTGTTTTCATCATCATTTAGTCCAGTATATTTTAAGAATGATGCAGTGAATAGAGCAGTGATAAGTTTCTGTAAGAGAACAGCTTTGCCACGGTGCCCTGGCAGCTTTGTGTGTTTGCACATGGGCCACATAGGCAGGGCTTAGGTGCGGCTGATCTAAGCTCTGGCAGAACTTCCTGTGATCCTTTTGGAACATGAGAAGCCTGTAAGGAACTGCTACAAGGCTGTTGCTCATTCACTTCACTCTCTCTTAGGAAGTGTATCACGGGCCTGTTTTTATCGCCTCCTGGGTTCTGATGCACTCGCGGGCTTTCTGCCTCGCTCCCTTGAGGTACGGCAGCAGGCTGTAGACGGCTCAGCTGCAGCTTGCCATTGCACTGCTGTCATCTGGCCCCTTTGTTTCAGTGTCACCCTGTAAAAGGGACACTGAGAGCTGGCACCTTTGCCTACTCTTGCTTATGCTTTTTATGTAAGTAATAAACTGTCTAGATCTATAAATGGCTCGCTGTTTGCTTAGTGACCAAGTCTGCCAGCATTGCTTGCCTTGGAAGGTTCAGTTATAGAGGTTGACATCTTTAACTGTTAGGAATTAGGCAAGGCTCCTGTAGGAAGCAGTGTAGAGAGAGGTATGGAAGATGAATAAACTGATCAGAAGTGATGGGTGTTCTAGACATGGAATGTTTTGACCAAATCATGTCTGTAACTTCCTATTCCTTTTTGTGCTGCACGTTCCTACTTGCCACTGGTCTCTACCCACAACCAGATCATTCTTCAAAACAGAAACCTTTCACTCCCACTCTCCTTTTTCAAGTGCATAAGGCTCATTATAATCTTGCATTTTGAGTCTTATCTGTTTAAAATTTTCCCCACATCTCTTGAAGTTTCAGTTATATGTGGCTCTTCTCATTAAATAAAAAAGCATGCTTAAAAAATCTGTTTCTTTCATATAGCTTCTTTTCTCTTTGGGCGGCAATCTCTACACAAAGTTGAAGATCTCACTTGTTCATTTGCCTTCCTTTAGTAAGCCTTTTCTTATTCTTTCACACATAGTCACCCAGTAAGTATTACTTGACTGACTGATCTCTTCTACAGGTTATGTACCTCAAGCAGTTTATATATGCCACTATTATGGCACTTAATACATTGTATTTTTATTTTGCTTTATGCTTTGATCTGTTAGACTGTGAGCTTGTGAGAATCATCTGTGGACCATTTCCACTACCCCCAGCTCCCCACTGGCCTAGGACAGTGATTTGTACATAGTGGACAGATAGTGAATAATTTAGTTTTATCTTATCTATGATTTTTAAATTAGAATAAAGTTTGAATAACTTTGGAAATGTGACGTAAATGAATGTAAATGATGTGTATTTAATTTTTGTATTTTCATTATTAAATCATACTTTAGGTGATGTTTATATATTCAGCTGTAAATCATGCTTCAGATGATATTATCTAGGATTTGTTTCCAAAAGTACATCTTGTTTTTTAAAAAATATTTCAAAATTCTAAATACTCTCAGCTGTACTATAAAATTTAATATGAATTTTAGTGTTGTCACTTTAATGAAATAATTTTTTTATCTTGAATACTTGTAAATACTGAAAAAGAGCAAACTGTCAGTAAATTAATTATCTCATGCTTCAAGGTATCCATGATCAGAAATAATATGAATTTTTTAGAATAGATATATTAGCTAAAAACTTACCATAATGTTTTTTAAGAAGTCAGCTCCTCCAGTGCATTTAATATAATTTAGTCTACAAGTAACTAATTTATAGCATTATTTGTAATGTGATTTATAAATACTCCATTTATAAACCTTTTGGAACACGTCTCCTCTATTAAGTGATTTTTATCTGTTTCAGATCAAGGATATGTAAGGACCTACTACAGCAGTAATAGAAGAAGTGTTACATTGTTTATATTTAGAAACCCTCAGAAGTACTTTTGTTTGTAAAATTGTGTAACAGGAGAGACTTCAGATCACACCTGTGTTTCAAATACCTGGAATTAAAATGAGCTTTCTATGTTATTGGAGAACAGAAAGGCTTAGTTCTGAGTTAGACGTCGGGGAAAAAAGACAATACTGTCATTTTAAGCTCAGTTGTCTTTGAGGTAATAAAAATCAACACAGTTTATTAGCTAAGGAATAGATATAAAGTGTGATGCTTGTTTTATAATGTTTCACTGTTATGAAAACCTGATTAACAAATCTTTATTTGGTATAAACAGAGAGATACATGTTATGCTTCATATAACATCTTGGGAAGAAAATCTTTATGTCTTTACATTAAATGACAGGAAAGTATGAAAAAGTCTGTCACTTTTGTTAGAAATTGTGTCAGTGTCCTATTAAATCTTACTTGGGTCCTTCTGCTTACTTAGCTAGCTAAACAGGTTTCTTTATTTTACTACTGGCTAAATTGATCTTTTAGAGAATAAAGTAATGCTTATGTAACTGGACATTGAAACAAGCCATAGTTGGTCCAAATGATTTGCATCATAGTTTCTCAGTAACTAAAGCTGATTCCTTTTCAGATGGGAGTTGTAATTCATTATTAGATATTTTGTTTCTGCACAGTGAAATTTGAATGCAGTATTTGCCTTTTGTGGTTGGGAAATGAGACTTTTAGACTAAGCATGATTCATTATGATAGATGAATAAACTATGATAATTAAAGCCTTAAAAATTATATATGAAGTATAATTCCAGGGATCTGACGGTAAGTTGAAAGGAGATAATATCAACGTTCTTGACTTCTCCCTTTTAATCTAGAACCTAAACCATGACAATATAGCTCTCTCCAGTGACATACAGGAAGATAATAAAGACTTGATCATTTAGCTCTCTTCTAAAATAGTCCCTTAAAGTTTTAAACTTTTAATTATAAAAACCTTAAACATATACATAGGCAGAAAGAATAGTAGAGCAGGGCTCCTGTCGCAGTCACCCGTAGTTGTTAACCCCTGGCCAAACTGTTTCATTTTCAGACATACTATGCAGTTATTTGGTTTATGAAAATTCTAATTTAAGTCAAAATCCCCAAGTTACCTTATGAATAAATTGCTTTTGTTAAATAAGCTGTGCCTAACGTGATTTATATTTATGCCATTTTTTTAAACTAATCTTCTTTGCTGCCTGAGCTAAAAAGAATCTAAACTAAAAAGTAGTCTCTGTTATAAGACAAGATGGCTTACTGTGCTGAATAAAAGCATTGAGTCCTTGGGTGGATGAATTGAAATACTCTCTGCTGTATTAGATAACATGTGGTTTTGATTGCTTTGATTCACAGGTTTTTCCTTCATAATATATTGACACCTAAATATAGTTAGCATTCTTTTTTTATTAAAACTTTGTGAATTATAAAGTGATCTTTTGTCACTTTAAATTTTTTATTTTGAGTTGAAAGCTATAATGATGCTTATTATTCAGTGTCAACAAATATTTATTGAACCCCTATATGGGGGACAATATATGATTTACACAGAACTTTTCCAAAAGAGTTTGTCACATATTTTAAAGGATTTTCTACATCAGGTGGAAGGACTTTTTCTCAAACTGCTGTCTCCTAACCCCCCATGTTCATTCTGATTCAGCTTCTCAGTTAAGGGCATAATAGCTTCAGAAAAGAAACATTTCTTTTGTTGTTACTGTTTTGTTGTTACTGTTAAGTCGCTCAGGTATGTGGGAGAGAAAAAGTTGACAGGCAATGATGTAAGTAATAAATATATGCTTAAATATGGAGTAGAAATCTAAGATCGCTTAGAAATGTAAATGTCCATTTACATTCAAACCATAATTCTAGAAAACTTAGCCTAACTCTGGTAGTTAGTAAGAGTTTTATATAGCTAGCAATTTCTAAGTATACTTTTCAACAAGGTATTTATAAAATAAACTCTTTTACTTAAAGGATACTATAACATTTGAAGAATGTTACAAGCATATTTTAAATCACAAAATCTTCTAGGAGGATACTACACATTCTTTGTACAAATTCCAAAGGAAAACAATTTAAACTAAGAGTGTTTGTTTTAATTGTGGTGAAATACACATAACATAAAATTTACCTTCTTAACCACTTTTAAATGTATAAACTAAGAATATTATAATATACTTCATGTGGTTAGGATTCAATTCAGACAAGTCAGTAGAAAGGTATATATTTAGCCACTAAGAGTAAAGCTGCCACAAAATTGTTTGCATTTGTTTTTCAGGTCATTACTTCTTTTTATGTGGAGCGTGGAGGAAATGCTATGTCCTTCATGGGAAAAGGTGTCACAAAGAGCACGGTTCTCTGCTTGCTTCACTTATCCCATGAGATGATGGCCCAGGCCCAGAGCTCGGTGAGAGCTTTCAAAGCTGCCTGTCTTCCCACAGTTGCTAGAAAGGGAATGTGCTGTGTCTAACACGTTTCAAGCCTATATGTTTACTCTCGGAAAATGTCTTTTGACTTGTCTTTTTAGGAGGCAAAAATGATTTTTGACAAAGATGTTTCTTAGAAGCTGTATATTACACAAATCTGAATTTTATTTTAAATTTATTTTGATTGAAATCTGCATGTACTAGAGAACTACGTTTTATCTAAATCATGGGGGAAGTAGCTGTTCTGAAGAAAAATTGTTATGTATAACGTTTTAAGGAGGAGCTGAGATTGTTGTTTGCCTTGTGTTGGCTAAATAATGAATTAAAACCAAGACTTAAGCATATTTTTACTTTGTTTTGATTTTTAAAAATTCAGTTACTTTAAACTCTATTTTATCCTTAGAAACGTACCTGATGTGTTTCTGTTCCCTTTTTTTCATTCTAGGAGTGGATGTCCCTTTGGTTCTTGCCTTTGGGTAGTCACAGTGAAGAACATGCTACCACTCAACAGGGATTGGCTTGGTTGATTCCGTTGTGGGTTGACCGAGACCCAGAGGTCAGTGTGAAGGAAAATCGAGTCCATTATGTGTAGATTAAAGAACAAATGAAACAAAACATATATGCATATACTTGTTCATATTTTCTAAAATGAGGTTATTTTAGTGCTATACCTTAAGCTATATTTACCCCCTGTCTTGGTCAGTTTGGGCTGCATAATAAAACACCATAGACTAGGTAGCTTGAACAAAGAAATATATTTTCTCACATGTCTGGAGGCTGGAAGTTGAAGATCAAGGTGCCCACCCACATGGTCAGGTTTGGTGAGGACTCTTTCTGGCTTTCAGATGGTTCCCTTTTCATTGCATGCTCATATGACCTTTTCTCTCCTCCTCTTCTTATAAGGCCACCAATCCTATCAGATTAGGACCCAATCCTCAGGGTCTCATTTAACCTTAGTTATCTCCTAAAAGCCCTCTCCTCAATACATGAGGAGTTAGGGCTTCAACATATGAATTTTGGGGGTACATAATTCAGTTCATGGCACCCCCTATTCAGTCAAGTTCAGAGTACAGATTAAAAATAGTAAGAAAGGAACTATTATAGAATCTATCAGTTTTATAAAGAACAGCAAAATACTATTGGAGAAGTCCAGCCATTTTTAAACAGTTTAGAAGGATAGCGGCCAAGTGACTTTTGAGTGTCATTTAATAGGATAGTATCATTACAGTGCAGTGTTTTATATTAATGAATTTTCCAGTTTTAGTCATTTGTCTACTGATTTGATTTTTTAAACCACTTTACTGAGGTATGATTGACATACAAAAAGCTATATCTGGGGCTTCCCTGGTGGCGCAGTGGTTGAGAATCTGCCTGCTAATGCAGGGGACACGGGTTCGAGCCCTGGTCTGGGAGGATCCCACGTGCCGCGGAGCAACTAGGCCCGTGAGCCACGACTACTGAGCCTGCGCGTCTGGAGCCTGTGCTCCGCAACAAGAGGCCGCGATAGTGAGAGGCCCGCGCACCGCGATGAAGAGTGGCCCCCGCTTGCCACAACTAGAGAAAGCCCTCGCACAGAAACGAAGACGCAACACAGCAAAAATAAATAAATTAATTAATAAAAAAAACTCCTACCCCCAACATCTTCTTTAAAAAAAAAAAAAAAAAAAAAAAAAAGCTATATCTATTTAATGTGTACAACTTCATGAATTTGGAGATAAGTATACACCCCTGAAATATACCTCACCAGATTCAATGCCATAAACATATCCTTCACCTACAGAAGTTTCTTCTGTCCTCTTACTGCTTGTTTTTGTGATTAGAACACTTACCATAAGATCTACCCTCTTAGCAAATTTTTGTGTATATAATATAGTACTGTTAACAGCTAGAGATACATTCTTGAGCCACGTTGAACTTGGACCTGTTGCTTGATTGCCTTATGACTGCATTACTTTTTGTTACCCTGTGGTTATCAGTGAAACTCTGTTCTGAAATCAAAATTCAGAAGTTCACCCAATACGTAGCTTGAGCAGTGGGGGTACTATGGCAAACATTACACCATGTCAATCTCTTTTGAAACATTTTTCTTTTAGAATAATTTTGGGGAAAATACTAAGTACCTTATAAAAAGATAATTCAATTACTTCTGTTTGAAAAGAAGTTTCAAAGAAGTTAAAACCATTTGTTTGAAAGAAACACTGAAAAATTAAGGAAGGTGGAACAAAATAATAGTATCCTCTTAAAAATGAGAAATAAACAAGAATCATGTTCATGAAAGATACGTAAGCACCCTATGCTTTCCCTAGAAAAAGACTTTTGAACTATAATTTTTAGTCTTATTTATAGCTGGTTTTGACTTTTTGTGACATTTGCTTTTATTTAGCTTTTATTACCTATATTATTACTTTCTTAAATCATGGAATAGGATTTTTATTCACTCATAAACTTATAGGACAGTATTCTTTGAGTATCTTATAATTTAGGATTGTCAAGACAGTGTCATAAAAATGTGATATTTTATGTACCAGAAAAATTAAGAATTCATGTTGTGAAATTGGGTTCTTTGGTTTCACAACGTTTTCTCTAATTTGAACAGGTGAGGTTCACTTCACTGGGATTAGGATCGGCACTGACTACCCTTGAAACTGGCTGTGTGGCCTTAGCAAACAGTTGTCAAAACATTTCTGGTGGGCTCTGGGGAACGGTGGTGAACATTCTTCTGGACCAGTCGGAGTGTAGCATGGTACGCCGGGAGGTAGGCCTGTCTGTTTAGCCTCGCCCGTTTTCCCTCAGAGACCTGTTGTGGTAGTTCTTAGAAACCATACTCCCTGTTCAACACCGTGGGCTCACCACTGACCATTGTCTCTTTGACCTGCGAAAAACTGAAATGAAATGGTTACAGAGAACAAAATGGTATTGATTCACAGTCAGAACAGGAGTCCTTTACTCTGAAAGATCAAAGCAGAATTCAGTGCATTTTAAAGGGACTCTTCTATTTTATTACACATTGAAAAGTAGTTCACAGGAAAAGAAATTACTTTTATATGATCTCAATGTTTAAGTTTATAAAGCTTTACTTAAGATAAGGGGCTGTCAAAATACTCTGTAGTATTTATTATATAACATGTAAGAGGAAAAGTAAATGCTATTTTAATTCTTTCTAAATAGTTTGTTATTTTCCTTACTGCTGCTTTTATCAAAGTGATGATTGATGCAGACCATTTTAAGAACAGTAATCAAATAATGCTTAGAGGCTTGTAAAGAAAACAGCAGCTCCTGGGCCCACCATTAGCCAGTTTCCAGTTCCAAAATCCAAAGGCTGTAGTTTTCTTATTACTTGTTTTTTTTTTTTTTTTTTAATAATAATGCTTAAACTTGTAGCTTCCTCCTGATTTACCAACTTTAAAGACTGTCTACTGGCTTCCAGTTAAGGTGGTTGAAAATTTCACTCCCTTTGGATCCCCTCTGTTACTCTGGTCATTCTCCCGTTATAATCTTTCACTAAATAGATAATCAGTGTTCATAATTAGTATGATTATTTAATTTGACCATCTTCAGGACCTAGGAGGTTAAGTTGGACATTTGTGGTTTGTATTTCTAGTTAGCAGTTTTTTATTGGGAGGAGCTTGTATGAGAGAGGAAGAAAGAGATGGGGAGAGAGGTGTGTGTGTGACCTATAGGGGGATAATAGAAACATGAAGTAGATTGCTTAAATGCTACCAGAACAGTTTATGGTTTACAGATCATTTTTTGGAAAGACCAAATTCTGAAATAGGAAAAAATATCTTTCCTGGTGAAGTAGCTTCCCCCACTACTATGTCATCACCTAACAGAAGGGCAGTGGGGAGTTCTCATAATGACCTCTCAGCATGTGCAGCTGACCAGGGATATGCTTTTTTGTTATTAAATAACACTATATCGGTTATTTCAGACATGACAACAAGATGGCAGTATTGACATTTTTTTCCTTTAATTTCAGGCTGCATTTATTTTTCAAAATCTCCTTGTAATTCCAATGCCTTCAGTAATCATAAAGGATTATACTTGGCAGGTAGGTGACTTTAAACAATTATCAACCTAGTAGATATTTGAGATTAATTGATGATAAAGTTTCAGCATATATATATATATATATATTTATATATGTATATATTTCCTTACTGATGAAACTTTATACAAGCCAACAGGACCTCTTGAAAGAGAATGTAGACTTTTTTTTATGCTTGATCAGATTTACCAATTCTTCTCTGTGGTGTTAAACATAATTTTAAACAGAAATAATAATCACTGACATGTTTACTATGTACTAGGCACTCTTCTAGAAACATAACAAATATCAGCTTGTGTAATGGTTTGAGTTATGAACCATTATTATCCTCATTTTTTAGATTAAGAAAATTTAGCACAGCGGGTTTAAGTAGTTGGCCCTAAGTCACACCCTTTTGCTTTCAGTCCAGGCAGTTTCTCTTTTGCACTCACCGTATTGTCTCTCTAATTTAATAATAATAAACAAATTTGTTTGTAGTTAAATATGCATTGATGTTAACGTCTTTTTTTCTTTTCTGGGTAAGTACACTGAGTCATAATTTATCTTTCTTTGTTTTCTATTAGATTTATTTTTTGTATCATGTTCTGAATGACAAGTCAGTAGATAGTTTTACCTAACTTCTTTTTATAGCCTACTGCTTTTTAGGTGATTTGGAGGATAGAAAAGTGCTCACCTGGGGCAGATGAGACATGCTTTTTTTCTACCCTAGTCTTTATCCATATGTCCTCATCCTATACGTGCATATTTATCACACTGTTGCATCTCATCCCCCAGGATCTTGGATAAGATCTAAGGTTTCTTTTTAAGTTTTTGTTAGAATATATTTGGAGGAGTTACTGAATCTAGTTGAGCTGTAGTGAGGGCAGCTTTTGGGGCAGTCACCTAGAGCCTGAATCCTGGTGGTTGTTAAGGCCTGGATCTCATTTAACTCTTGGAAGCTTCACTTTTCCAAACTTTGCAAACACAGTTTAATGCTGTCAATTATTGAAAATCCCAGGCTGCTTGTCCACTGGCTCCTTTAATTTGTTTAACATGCCTTCTGATGATGGTTGTTATTCACAGTCTGTGTTGTAATAAAACCATAGGAGACAAATTAGAAAAGAATACACAGGATTAATATTTATATTAACAGTGTAGTGGTTTTGATGCCTGTTATCCAATAACTACATTTAAAAATGTTGTTTTTGGCTCAAATGCAAATGACCTCTACTCCCATTGTTAAAGTAGTGAAACTTGTATACTATAACCTTTGTGATGTACTGCCAGTGAGTTTCTTTTTAATTATTGAAATAAATATAAAGGCAAGAGTAATAAGTTTTCTGGGTTCTACTAAAGCGCTTGGGACATTATAATATAGAACCATGTGTAGAAGTTCACATTTTTTTCTAGTAAGTTAAATAGTATACAGCTCCTTTTTGCTACTGGTGACATGCTTAGTGCAGCTTTTTGATTTTGTTATTTTCCAGTTCTTCATCACAGAATTAATTTTCTACTAAAAAAGTTGGAAACAGTGGTTTAAGTACGCTTTTAGAGTCTTTTGCTTTACCTATGTTGGCCATAATCAAAAATATTTGAGAGCTATTCTAATCCAAAAGAGTACTTGATGATGGAACTTCTACTGGTCTTAAGCAAAATTAGAAAAATCAGTCTATTTTTTTGTGTATTTTTAATGAACTCACATTTTCTTCCTCTCTCTTTTTAATTTGTTTTTGGTTATTATTTTTTAAGTGTCCTCACTTGGTAGTATTAAATAGTTGGTAATCTAGTATATGTCCCCCAATTTTTAAAAAGTTTAGTGGTACTTTAAATCCCAAAGTGGAAACAGCTGCTCTAGTAAGGGAGGAAGATAGTCTTCAAATATAGATAATGGAATTTTATAATCTCCAAGAAGTTGTGACCTTTGCCAGTTTACTACAGCCAGAAAGAAGGTGCTACTTTTTCAGTAATTTAAAATTAAAACTGTCTTTGGTAGAACGATGAGTAATAATCTTATTCAATAAGATGTTTCATTTACTTGCCTTGGTGTACGTTTTGCAGTGTTTGGGAGGATATAGCAGGAAGTAGCACTAGTATATAGAAGTTTTGTAAATATTTTATTTTGGTTGAGGTAGATATTTGATTAATAATATTTTACAAAGAGAACTGCTTTTACTGCTTTGTACTTTGTCTTCGTGCCTGAAGTCTGAGTTGATGGCCTTTACGCTCTTGTTCCACTGGGTGTTCTGCAGTGTTTGCTTTAAGATTATTACCTCTGTCCCAATTCTTTCCCCACACAACCAGTCTAGATTTCTGTTTCATGTTACTATTGAAATTGTACTTCTGAGTGGGAATCATTTGCATAAATAAATTATGAGTTATATAACTGGCCGGGTTTCCTTTTGTTGTTAAGTAAAGTTTAGTGCTCTCTTATCAAATGTGGTAGATACTTTTTAGCTGGTTCCACTGTTTACATACCTTTTGTTTTTCTTTCATTTCTGGTGTACTTTTCATGTTATAATTTACCCTTCCTTGTAATAGGGCTTAAATCTTTTCTGGAACAAGGTAAGGCATAAGTCACATAAAACATTTTGGGGGGGGGGTTGAAAGGAATATTTAATTTATTAAAGTTATAAATTTTATAAAAATTTAGTTCTTCTTAAGTTCTTAGTTCTTAGTTCTTAGTTCTTAGTTCTTCTTTAAGTTTTAAGATTTAGCTTATAATTTTTCTTTTTCTTAGTCTATTTATAGGGCTACCAAAATTTAGCAGTGTTTTCAAGGGGCTTTTGGATAACGTTTACTTCATTTGCAAACTTTTTTTTCTTTTTTTAAATTGAGGTATAGTTGATATACAATATAAGTTTCAGGTGTAATTCACAGTTTTTAGAGCTTATATTACATTTATAGTTATTATAAAATATTGGCTATATTCCGTGTGTTGTACAATAAAACTTCTTTTAATTTAAAGAAAGTATTTTTTAAAAAATACTTTCAGCAACTGCTACAATCCATCTTAATCTTCCTCTTCTCTGAAAGATACTAGCATTTAATGTCTATACCATTAAATTAGGTTCTTCTCATATATTACCTTTACTACCTTGCATATTTCTTACTATTTAACTTAATCTTCCTAAGTGGAATGTGTATTTCAGGACCATGTTTTTAATATTAAAAAAAAAATGTTTCTCCCAGCCCCATCCACAGAGAATGGTCCTCCATCCGTCTTTGCTAATGCGTAGAAATGTGCAAATCATTCCATTTATCCTGTTAGTCTTCTTGATGTTGCTAAGTAAATAAAGTTGAAAATCAGGTCTTAATTTTTGTAGTGTAATTCCCATTTGGCTTTCCATGGATACAGAAGCGCACTGGGAGTGGGCGGTCATGAGGAGTAGGAACAGGTAAAGAGCGTCTCAGCACAACTTCCCCAGGTGCCCAGCAGCCCTCATAGGGCCCAGTTCCTGGTGCATTGGTCCTTGGGGCATCACAGACCTTTTCTATTCTGTTTTCTAACAGCAGCGTTTATAACACTGGCCTTTCTTTGTTCAAGGCTACATTCCTCTCTTAGGGAGGGAAAACAGAATTAGTGTCCAAGGGACCCTCAACTGTGTTGTGTTCCCAGCTGTGCAGTGTCTTGTAAACTGGTTTCCTAGAGTCTGACTTGGATTTAGTACTCCTGGATGTGGAAGATTCTGTTGCTGGGTTTAGTTTGAGAACTAATGTCACAAATCCATATCCCTGCAACTTTAACAACCAGAATGGAATCTTAGAGTTGATTATAACAAGAAATCTGTTAGATAGGGATTATCTGTGTAGTTTGTTTCAGTTCATTTCTCTAAATGTTTGTTGAGTATTTAAATGTTGGGGATTCACAGATGATCTGACTTAGTGCTCTGGGGCTTATGGCCTGTGGGGGGAAGACAGTGTTCTATCAAGAGAACATTACTACAGTGTTTTATATATGATCATGGTAGTTTATGTGTACTTTTTACGATATTAAAGTTGTTCTTTCCCTTGAAAATGGTGTCACAGATTTAAATGTAAAGGTAATTTCATGCACTTAAGTAATATAATGAGATGTCAGTTTGTGATGTAAATACACTTGTTAATGCTTTCATTCCTTTCCACGTTTGTGAGAGGAGTTGGCACATAGATTTTATTTTTTAAAATTTTATTTTGAAAAAAAATTAGACTTAAAGGCAAGTTGCAGAAACAGTATAGCATTTTTTATATCCCCTTCACCCAGGTTCCCCAAATGTTATAATTTTACCATATTTGCTTTAGCTCTACCTAGTGTCTTTTTTCTGAACTATTTGAGAGTTGCAGACATATACTTCTATTTTCCCTAAATAGTTAATTGTATGTTTTCTAAAAACAATGACATTCTCTTACAGAATCACTATAATAATTATCAAAATGTGGAAAGTATTCAAATTTTTCCAATTGTCCCACTACTGTCCTTCATAGAAAACAAACAAACAAAAAAAACAGTCAGGATCTAGGATCCAATTTAGGAATACATGTTGCATATAGCTGTCATGTCTATTTAGTTTCTTTCATCTAAAATAGTTCCTAAATCTTTAACATTTATGACCTTGGCATTTTTGAAGAGCATAGCCTATTTAGTTTTTGTAATATTCTTTAATTAGGTTTGTCTGTTTCCTCATGATTTGATTCGGGTTATGCATTTTTGGCAGAAAAGCCACAGAAGTGCTCTGTGCTTCTCATTGTATTATATCAGCAGATAGGCTATCTCTTTGTCCCATTGCTGGTGATATTAACCTTGCTTACTTGGTTAAGGTAGAGTTGGTCTGTTTTCTCCATTGTGGACTTAAAATTTTTCCTTTTGCCAGGAGGTGCTTTGAGACTGTAAAATATCTATTTCTCATCAACTTTTATTAGTTTTAACTTCCACTTGTGATTCTTGTCTGAAGCAGTTATTACAGAATGGTTGCCAAATGATGATGTTCTAATTCCATTATTTCTTCCACATTAATTACATTTTACTGTAAGGAAGAGCCTTCCTTTCTTATTTATTTATTCACTTATTTATTTACACCAGTATGGACTCAAGGATTCTTAGTATGTTTCATGGATTATGATCTCTTTCTATCATTATTTATTTAGATGTTCAAATTGTTTCAGGTTTGGCTAGGAGGACTTCCTTCATGAAGACTCCTGTATCCTTTTAACATGTCTTTATCAACCTTTGAGTACTTGTTTACTTTCTGGCATAGCAAGATGTTCTCGACTTTCCCAGCACCACCCTGGAATCAGACATTTGCTCAAAGAGCCCTGATTTCTTTCAATGGAGAATGTATATAGAAATGAGTTCTAGATATGCTCGTTGCTCCGAGGGAGGGGTCTTTGCTTCTATACACTCTCAGTGGACATAGCTAGACTGTCTGCATATGTGTTTATATGTGTTGTAGAGAGATGGCCGACTCATTTATAGTTGTAGTATGTATCATTTTCATATTTGATGTGATAATTATCAATGCATATTTTTCATCTTCTAATGTGTTCATAATGGATCATTATGAGTATTGATTTCACAAAATGCTAAGTACTTGGTGTCAGAGGAACAATACCATTTTAACTATATTCATAATTTATATGCAGTTAGGGATTTCTTATGTAATTAGGGTCATTTTTTTCAATCTCTGCATTACATTATAGCATTTAAAAAATTTGTTATGTATCAAAATAATTCCTTTTTCTTCTTGAAAATATTCTCCATTCTTCTTACATGTAATTTTGTTTTGCTTCTAGTTCCTTCTGAATCATAGCTAATGGGTATGTTAGTACTGTGACACTAGGAGTAAAATGTCTTAAATGTAATATTGTAGCTTATTGCACCCTTGAGAACAATATTTTTAAATTAATCGGAGTATTCTATGACATAATTGCTGTTTTCTTTGCAAACTTATTTGTTATGGCTCCTGGTGATTTGAAGAGTTTTCTTTCTTTGCATACTATCCTTCTCAGCTCTCCCTGGCAATTTTGCAGATGATCTGGCAGCCCGAGCACTCACCTGAGGGCAAGGCTGGTAAGGATATAGACGTCCTGAGACAAAGCAATTAGACTGTGCTGATTTCCCCACTTTACCAGAAGACAGCCCCATCAATTACTGATGAATCTATGGAGCGAAGCCTAGTACATGAGTGAAAGGCTTCATTGTTCTGGCCCTTGTACATTAGTCATGTGTGGAAAGCCTGAGCCACACCATCTTTTGCGCTTATGCTGGACTTGGCTTCACTGCTGTGATTAAAGCTCTGTTGATAATGTGCCATTGCTACTAGGAAGCTCTGGCACGTGGAGATTGGGGATTCAGCCTAAATGCTTAGCTAAAATAAATCAAATAAAAAATAAATAATGGTTATGTAATATGTAACTATTCCAGATCATCTGGTTTTGTTTGAGAAGTTTAAAAATATTTTGAGTGAAATGTTTGAATTTTTAGAAGAAATTATTTTTTTCAAGTAATGAATATATATGGTTAAAAAAGCTAATAGAGCTTATAATGAAATTCTTTACCCTCTTCATTCACAGAGACAGCTTTACCTCCTACTGATTTTAATTCTTCAGGTAGTTACCTTCCTGTCTCTAAATAGTGTGTTTGCAGTAATACAGTATGTTTGTTCCTTTACTGTGTCAATACATAGGATTTAGCTCACTTAAACAATGTCCTGCCAATATAGTTCTGTTACTGGTCTTAGTTTCTCCCCTGGTCACCCCTGCTGTTTCTGGTCTCCTTACCTATGGGTCATATCTCTTGCCTGCCCCCATTTAGAAGGTAAGATGTGGCTAAGTTGTTCCTTTTATCGGTATCTCGTCCCCCACTTCTACTGCCAATCTTTGCCAGTTTCATCTCTACTTTTACTTTGTGAAGGCTGATTACGGTTAGATTCTCTTCTACAGCCTCCTTATATCTATAAGTTGATTCTAGAAAGTGAAAACTAGTAATTTGCTACAGAGCCATTATTTGTTGGGCTGTGGTTACACTTCCTTATCTATGCTTCCAGGGCTATGACCCCTCTGGCACTCAGAGGAAAACTTTCCCGTTATTTGTGTGTGTATGTGTGTGTGTGTGTGATTTAAAAACTTGATTTGGGCGTTGGGTGATTTTTTTGCCCTTGGAGTTTCTGTTAATTTTTTTTCTTGCATTGTGAGTCCGTATCATAGATCAAGTTTTTCTAAGCTCTTAATCATCCTTTCTCTTCAGTTAGAATTCCCTTTCCCAGTAATCATCCTCAAAATAATTGTATTCCTACCTAAAAACAAATGCATGAGTGACAAACTTCTGAGTTCTTGTTTGTTTGAAAATGTATTTAAATTGCACTGGATTGATAATTTGGGCTACTAGGTATTAGGCTGAAATCATTCCTCATAAGAATTTTGCTCCACTGTCTCTTGCTACAGATGAGAAGTTGGATACCCATCTGATTCTTTTTTTTTTTTTAAGTTTTAACATATTTATTTATATACAGAGAGTTAGTATTGTTTCTGAGGAAAGTAGATATGCTTGATGACCCATTCAAGAAGTTCACACTTAGTTCAAATTAATGAAGCCAATGTCCTTCGCATACTGGCGGAAACACTGGCGGCACATATTGAAGTCATATTTCTGGATCAGACCGTGCCGATTTAAGCAAACGCAGCAAGAGTGAGAACCCTGGCCGAGTTTTCTCAGATGGCTCCTGTAGAACTGCTGGTGACCCATGTTGCTTTCTTGGCTGCAACGAGGCAAAACAAAAGAGGGAGCGCATGCAGGCACTCTTCAGAATTTTTCCATCTGATTCTTTTTACCTCTTTATGGATGACTTTTTCTTTTACTATCTTCACTTTGTCTTTAATGTTCTAGAATTTGATTTTATGTCTTTTTTTCATTTCTCTTGCTTGATATTTATTAAGCTCCTTAATTTGGAGACATAGATGTTCTATTTCTTTTGGCTCTGACAATTTTTTTTTCATATTTATTTATTTAAAAAATGACTTTTCCTTTTTCTTTATTTTTCCAGAAATTATATGAGTCTTATATTAGGCCTCTTGAATTAATTTTCTGCTCCTTATCTTTTCTATCTCCTGGTCTTTAAATTCTGGGATATTATTTTTTTTGTTCATATCAGAATTAGTTTAACTTTTTTTTTTTTTTTTGCGGTACGCGGGCCTCTCACTGTTGTGGCCTCTCCCGTTGCGGAGCACGGGCTCCGGATGCGCAGGCTCAGCGGCCATGGCTCACGGGCCCAGTCGCTCCGCGGCATGTGGGATCCTCCCGGACCGGGGCACGAACCCATGTCCCCTGCATCGGCAGGCAGACTCTCAACCACTGCGCCACCAGGGAAGCCCAGTTTAACTTTTTCAATCTTGGTAGGCCAAATAACTTTCACTGTGACTTATAGGTGAAGAAAAAAAATCAGGTCCTAAACTTTACTAGGTGGATTTAAATTTATGTCTTTTATGACTTCTTTTGTTATCTTTATTTTCTAAATCTTTTTTCTTTTTATATTAGTAAGAACTAGAGAAAAAATGAATTTTTAAAATATATTAATTAAAGGGTGAATATTATGCAATTATATACCATGATAATTACCATGATAATTATACATATTTATAGAATAACTACTATAGTTCTACATCATATTTACATGTGTAATTTCTCACTTTGAAAATATTTATAACTAAAGAAAAGATGGATTTTAGAAGACAGTGGGTTTGTAACACTTCTTCTAGCACATGGTGAAACCATCAGCCTCAGTGGGCCTTTACCAGATAAAGAATCAGCAGATTTAGGAATCTTGAGGAACTTGTTTTCAGCATTTATACAGTTTACATTCCTTCATGTATTTTGGGCTAAACCTTTGTTAATTTGGACTGTGGCTGTTAACTCATTCAGGAAACAATTATATAGACACAATTTTGCACAAGAAAAATTTTTGAATAATTTTATATAATATGTATAATAAAATATTTGAAAATTATTCTTAGTATTATTATGAAATAAATTAAAAAATAGTGTTTGTGGTACTTTGTTTAACAATTTTATTTTATTGATTTATTGGGGTTTGTTACACAGCTGCAATTAAGCTAGTAACCTTTGCTGCATTATTTTTAATTCTCCTCTTGGTTGTTGATCCTTCCTGGAATCAATATAATGAGGGCTTTAATTTGTGATGTTAAGCAACTATTGCAGATCTCATGTGTGCTTTTTACATTTATGAATGCTATAAGTTGCTTAAAAGATAGAACATTTTGAATGTTAGGATTGGCTCTGTGGCTTTGGATGAATTACTTCGTCCTAGATATTTAAATAAAGTAATGCACGAAAGGGCCACATTGCCTGAAATGTGTACCTGGTTCACAAACAGGAGCCACGTGACCCTGTTCATGTACTCCTCTCTGTTTCGCCTGCCGCTTCTCAAGCTCTGGATTTAAAGTTAACACGGTGACCAGCGTCTGTGACTGCTCATTAAAGAGTCTTATTTCTTCTTGGACAAGTAAATTGCTCTATTTGTAAAGAGTAAAGCTCACAGTGTTGGGTAGGTTTATTAGAACACAACAATAACAAATTCATAACAATAAAAAGTATTTAATATTGAAGTAAGACATTTAATTTTAATAATATTCTTAAAGAGAAGGGTTAATGGAAATAATCTTCTTAATGTAATTATATCTTTAACTGTAATTATACGTTTAACTATTACTTTATCTTCCTGGATAGTAAGTTTTAATATCCATCTTTCTTTGGTGATCAGGAGGAATGAGAGAAGGGACACGTATGCAAATTTCAGTTAACGGTAAACTTTGAATAGGCTTTGGCCAGACCTTTCCTGTTGGCACTTAGATTTCAATTTTCTATCTTTTATTTTTCTCTCTATTATGGTCTGTTTGAAAAGTCTAAACTATATTGATTATCATTTTCCAAAAAAGAAATATTTATAAACTAATGATGTGATTATTTGCATACTTTAAACCGATCCTTTGCATACTTTTAACGGATTGCTTGATTTTTGCCATTTGGATATTCCAGGAAAAGTAGTGAGTGGCAGTGCAAAAAATTATTTGAAAAAAAGTGCAAAGAGATTAAAATTTTGCAATGGCAGATCCTTCTCAGCCTCCTGCTGGAAGGTGTGTGTGTGTGTGTGTGTGTGTGTGTGTGCGCGCGCGCGCGCACGCACACACACGCATGCATGCATGTATGCAAGGAATTCCCTTGGAAGAAGGGTTAATTCAGTGGCAAGTAAAGTGGCAAACAGATTTTACTGTGGATATCAGTGGGCCTTTTCATTCTATCTAGTTTATTGATAGGTACAAAAAATAATTTTGAACATAATTATTTGGACCACGTTATTTCAGATATTTTAATACAACTCATTTCATTGTTCTGTGTGGGTTGCAAAATACTGCTTTTACTGTATTTGTGGTTCAAGTATATAATTACTTGGTTAAAGCTGTGCCATTTCGTAGAACCACGTTAAGCTAAGTGGCCCCCCAAGAGAGGGACTAGATCAGCCTTCTGCCTTCAGTGGATTTTTAGGCAGCAGAGACCTGGAGTCCTGTGAAATCCTCTGCCTGGGTCAGGCTGGTGTACGTGTGGAAAGACAGAGGCAGGTGAAAGGAGAATGGTCACATCTGGGACCCATTTGTTTCGTTGAGGGGAATTTGGGGAGACGTGGGTCTTTTTGAAGAAATTAAGTGATAAATCACTGCCTCTCTCCCCCTCTTTTCCTACAGGGCCCCTGTGTCCATGATGAGGACTCTGGCCTGTCACTCATAGGAAAACCTGCCCTTCAGGCTCTTTTGTACCACTGCCATTTTTATGAACATTTGAATCAGATGGTAAAACATTGTTACCTGGGCCGGTATACGTTTGATTTGAATTGTTCTGCTCTTAATGGAACTTCTGAAGGCAATGATTTAAATGGTAAGAATATTATATTTATATTTTTAATAAAATGTAACATTTCGTAAACTGTTAAAAACCTATGTGTTTGTTACAAAATATTTGAAAAATAATGAAAAGTACACAGGAAAACATTCTCTAGTCCCACTACCCAGAGGTTGCCTTTGTTACCTTACAGTGTATTTTCTTCCAGTCTTCTTTCTCTGTATAGCTTTTGTTTGTTATACATAATTGTGTTCATATCTTATGTACATTTTTGTATTTCCTCCTTTCACTAAACATTGCC
Organism: Mesoplodon mirus; assembly: GCF_964341445.2. NCBI lineage: Eukaryota > Metazoa > Chordata > Mammalia > Artiodactyla > Ziphiidae > Mesoplodon > Mesoplodon mirus. The sequence continues at coordinate 82,363,281 of NC_138989.1, read as the reverse complement.
TAAGCATTTTTCTATGTTATAAATTCTTCATGGAAACCATTTTTGACATTTTACTAATGTTTCATAAGTTATTTCATGCCCTTCAGTAAAGTTTTACAGTTTTTTCCTCTATTAATGTCTTAAATTTTTGGAAGGTTCTTCCCAGGCAATCACGAATGAGACCTTTCCTACTAAATTTTCTAATTTGTTTTGCTAATATATTGAAAAGCTATTGGTTTTTTGGAATGTTACTCATTTATCAAAACATATGCTGAAATCTTTTCATTTCTACTTGTTTGTAGATTCTCTTGGATATCCTAAGTATAAGATCTTGGCACATATAAATGATAATTATGTCTCATAATAATAAGTGATAATTTAATAGTAAGAATAAAGATAATTTTAAGATAAAAATTAATATAAAATAATAAAAATTTTAAAATTAAAAAAATTTTAAAGTAATGTTAAAAAATCTTGACATAATTTCCCACAGAAAAGGTACAAGAATAGAACAGAGAATTCCCAAATGTTAACATTTTACTATATTTGCCCTCCTACACCATGTGTATGTGTGTGTGTATAAGTGAAATATATTTATTTATATGCATATATACATATATATATATTTTTTCTGAGCCATTTAAGAGTAAACTGCAAACATGAAGTTCCCTTACCCTGAAATACTTAAATGTAAATTTCTGGTTCACTTTTCTGCTCACTTCTTGGAGGCATTAAAGGAGAATGACATGTGATGAAGTTTTTGAACATTCTAAACAAATGTCCCTGTGAGGAAAGTGACTGCTTTAATTGTTCGGATTCCTCTGTATCTGTGTTACTGGAAGCATGGCCCTTGAACCAGCAGCACTGACATCTTCCAGCTTGTTAGAAATGCAGATTTACGCCACCCCCGACCTTGACTTGGGGAATGGAATCTCTGGGAATAGGACTCAGGAAACCACTTTAACGAGCCCTTTATGATTCTTCTGCACTTTGAAGTTTGGGAGCTGGTGCTCTTGCTAAGTAGTGTTAGATTAAGCTAAAGCACAGTCAACTAATTGTTTAAAATTTTTTTGTGTGAAACATGCTGTATATATAAATTAATTAATAATAATAAAAATTAGGCACACTTCTTTCACACTTCTTTAGTTCTGGATTGGTTTCATGTAAGGAGTATTCTTTCTGTTAATCGTTACAGTGCCCAGAAGACTATTCACGTTGACAGTTTTCTTGTTGTCACAGGTTTAGATGACTCATTCAAGTTTTGGAGGGCTCCATCTCGGATGTCCAGTCAAGATCGAGATCCAAGTTCTCTCTCCACTTTGGAAACAATGGTACTTCCAAAGAACGCATAAGTGCTGCATTTTGAATTTCTGAAAAAATTTGAATTTACATAGTGGAGGGATAAGAATGGATGTGAAATATAAGGTTATGACCATAACAACTGTGATTTATTTGTAGTACCATCTATAGCAGAACTAGTGTCTGTCTTGCTCAAATAAGTGCACTGAATATCCTTTAGATGAATTTTCAACCTCTTTCCTACCTTTTGTGATAGAACTGGAAGTTCAAAAGTTTTAAAATGTTTATCAGTAGTAGTAGAAAAAGAGAACAAATCCCATATGATTAGTAATGCTTGACTACCCTGAAATTTTGCTTAAGGACAAAGCAGTTTGAAGAATGTTGATCCATTCAGATGATTCCAGTGTGGTACTAATGATTTTAAACACATTTTTAAATGTTTGCATCAAATAGAAGCTTGTCTTGATTATCTGAAATACCTGAAATTTATGTACACCTGCCTGCCTTTCTTCCTTTTTTTTTTTATTTATAAGGAGCTTTGTTCTAAAAAGTTTGAGACACTAAGTATTTCTAAATAATGACATGCTAGGTTTCATTTGATTTATGAGCATACAAAATCATTCTCAACTGGAAAGCATTGCAATGTATTTTTGGAACAATATACTGTGTTGTAGAACCTATTAGGAAGGCAAAGCCTCGACACCACTGCTTCCAGGAGCAAAAATAATATGAGGATTAAATAATTATACAGGCATTAATAAGATTTACCTCCTACAGTTTCTCAAGAGACTGGTACTTTTTGCTAAGTTTTAAGAGACTTTTTTTTTTCCCTCTAGACTCAGAAGAGTTTATGTTTAGTGCTAAATTGAACCTTTATTTAGAAAAAGAGAATAATTACTACAATTCCACTAGATGTCATGCTTTCTTTTGCAAGCTAGAAATAGTGTGTATCTTTGTCTCAATAAGAGAAATAATTATATGATTCAATGCTAAAGGGAATTGTATTAATTGGTTATTTAGTTCAAAGAAGTACAGTGTTAATATGTGCTTAAAAATAATTCTTCTTAGGTTACCCTGTTTGTTTAAAGGGCTGTAGACTAACTTTGAAATCTTTGTACATTCTTCAGTTCTTTGCTTATAGTAGGTATGCAGTAAATAGTAATTGCTGTAAATAACTTTGATTTAGCTATTTTGTAGATATCAAGTTACATTTATTTATTTTTTAATTAATTAATTAACTTTTAACTGTGTTGGGTCCTTGTTGCTGTGCGTGGGCTTTCTCTAGTTGCGGCAAGCGGGGGCTACCCTTTGTTGCAGTGTGTGGTTTTCTCATTGCGGTGGCTTCTCTTGTTATGGAGCACGGGCTGTAGTCATACGGGCTTCAGTAGTTGTGGCACGCAGGCTCAGTAGTTGTGGCTCACGGGCTCTAGAGTGCAGGCTCAGTAGTTGTGGCACACAGACTTAGTTGCTCCGCGGCATGTGGGATCTTCCCAGACCAGGGCTCCAACCCATGTCCCCTGCATTGGCAGGCGAATCCTTAACCACTGCACCACCAGGGAAGTCCCCAAGTTATATTTATTCTATACAAGGAAACTTACATACAAAAAACAAAAGCAAATCAAACTTTTGCATTTCTCTATTTTATAATAATATATAAATCTTACAGATTAAGATACTAGATTTTCCAAGAAACACTTTGGAAATATGTCACTTATTATAATCATTATTAAAATAGAAGCACCTCTATTAATGCAAAAGTCTTTAACTTGTTTATGTTAGGATATCACATAGACTTTTAGAAATACATACCAGTGAAATCTTTTTTTTTTAAGAATTCATATATATAGTCTTATGTAAGATTTACCTTCTTGTAGTTTCTCAAAAGATTAGTATTACCTGTTAGAATTTTTACAGTCAACTTTTTTCTTTCTGTTTTGGTTTCCAAACAGAAGGGTTTTGGTATTGGTGAATTACTCACTGAATTGGTGACTTTTATTCACAAAAATTAATCTAATTACCCCAATTCTACGAATTGTCATGTTTTCCTTACCATATGAGATATACTATGTATCTTTTTTCCAGCAGGAGACAAATATGGAGAGTTTATTCATTATACCATTACTTTAAATTTCTTTTTTTCTTTAGTTTTGGCTGCTTTGGGTCTTTGTTGCTGTGTGCGGGCTTTCCGTAATTGCAGCGAGCGGGGGCTACTCTTTGTCGTGGTGTGCAGGCCTCTCATTGCAGTGGCTTTTCTTGTTGCGGAGCATGGGCTCTAGGCACACGGGCTTCAGTAGGTGTGGCGCTCGGGCTCAGTAGTTGTGGCTTGCGGGCCCAGTAGTTGTGGCTCGCGGGCTCTAGAGTGCAGGCTCAGTAGTTGTGGCACATGGGCATAGGTGCTCCACAGCATGTGGGATCTTCCCGGACCAGGGATCAAACCTGTGTCCCCTGCATTGGCAGGCGGCTTCTTAACCACTGCACCACCAGGGAAGCCGTTATACCAGTATTACTTTAAACCTAAACTGTCAGTACCCAGACCAACTAATACTTTCTCGGGTATAAGAAAATGTTGAAGTTACAAACTGAGGTATCAGTTGAGTGGATGTAAATCTTGCTAATGAGTTTATCTGGTTATTTATATCATTATTTTATATGTCTCCCAGAATTGAGAAAAGATACAATTTGTTGATTGGTTTGTTTTTCCACTTTGTCTTTCTGAGGAAAGCACTGTCTTTTGATATGGGTCGTATCATCCAGTGTGCTGTTGCTGGGTCATTATCCTTTCTGTGCTGTTAATGCCACATTAGGGACTTTAATGGTGTTATCTAATGAATATTAGTTTAGTTGATTTCGACTTGTATGTTTTGTAAATTATAGGTAGAGTAAGGAGTGTCATTGTTACCTTGGGGGTGTTGCCCTGGTAAATAAATGCCTTTTCAGAGATGGCTTCCCTCAACTCAGTGTCTCCTTCCCCAGGGGAGGAGGGGTCAGGTATCAGTTGTTTTTCCTCCTGAAATCACATTTCTACTTCTCAGAAATACCCAAACTGGATAGGTGTTTATGCCTAGGACAAACCAGTTTGTAGCAACAGCTTTAAGAACAAAATTTGATCTTTTCTGCTGCTCTTGAGCAGATTATGTCTGTATTTTTTAAAATCTGTTTTATCAATTATCAAAAAAGAGGAAATGTAGGTCATTTGCTTTTGAGCTTTTCTTTGTGAAATATGTGATTCTTTCAAACTTCCTGGAGCACTAATTTAAGGAAAACTGATTTTACTTTAAGTTTATTTAAACATTTATAGAGAAATTTTACTCATGGGTCCTCTTAGTCTTTAAAAAATTGAAAATCGTTTTACTGTTTTACAGAAGAAGAGATTAAGGCATGGAATGAATAAGAGTCTTGTGTAAGGTTCCAGCACTGCTAACTGGTGGAGCGTTATTTGAATCCAGAAGTGTGTTTGGCTCTAGAGCCCAGGTCGTTGGCCATGATGTTTTGCTCCTTCACTACAAAGCAAGATGTGATCAGTCCCGAAATAGATGTTACAGTCAGGGTGAAGTGAGCTTAGATTAGAAGGAATGATGAAATAGGCAGTGATTTTGTGTAAGAAGTGGCGATTGAAATGGGCTTTAAAGGATCAATCCCTTTTTTGTATTATGTACACATTTGCAAGGAACTAAAAAGATATTCAAATATGTCTTAGAATTCAGTACCCACTTATGAGGTTTGAAAGTCTACTTGAGAACGTAAAGCATAATTAGGAAATAGCTGAATGCCAAGCTGTGTGGTACTGAATGCCTTAGATATTCAGAAGATGCAAGATGGGGTTTTTTGTTTGTTTGTTTGTTTTGTTTTGTTTTGCGGTACGCAGGCTTCTCACTGTTGTGGCCTCTCCCGTTGCGGAGCACAGGCTCCGGGCGCGCAGGCTCAGCGGCCATGGCTCACGGGCCCAGCCGCTCCGCGGCATGTGGGATCTTCCCGGACCAGGGCATGAACCCGTGTCCCCTGCATCGGCAGGCAGACTCTCAACCACTGCACCACCAGGGAAGCCCGATGGGGTTGTTTTGAGGGTGGGAAGAAGGCTGAAGTTTGATTCCTGGTGTAACCAGGTGGGGTTAGCCAGGAGAGCCGAGTCCGGTTTTGGATTTGAAGAGATAAGAGATAACAGCTGTAAAGATATAAAGACATTTCAGCAAAGTAAAATGTCATGAAGCATTACAAAGGACATTAGAGAAAGATGAATTGACATTTGTTTGATGATAGTTACAGGTTATTTTATAGAACAGGATGACAATACATTTGTGTATTGATGTGTATTATTAAATATAATCAAATGAGTGTCCATTGAAGATTATTTTCAAGCAAGCAGGATTTGAGCATAGTAGTAGAGCAAGTCAGCTTAATACTTTTTTACCTTTATTTATTAAAACAGTAATATGTTAATATAGCAAATTTTAAAAATATAGATAGGCTAGTAGAAATATAAATCACCCCTAATCAATTTTTAAAACACAGTATATTGCTATAGAAAGAAGTTCTTGGGTTTTCTCAGCTATATGGGGTAAGTTATAATGCAACTATTAGATGCTTTCTAAAATCATATTTTCAAAATTTGTGTATCCCTTCCTTGGACTGTACGGAGGAAAATCATGGCGTTTATTAATACCTGACCTTGGTCACGAATGGTAACTCAGCGTTCTAATGAGCCAGGTGTTTAGTGGCCCTCAGAAGCTCTCTTTTCCTGCAGTGAATGCTATCTCTGTTTTCACCCGTAGTGAGGACTGCTTGAGTGTTTGCCAACTGAAAGGATATTCAGTGAAAAGATAAAGGATTCCGGCATCCTTGTCCTCTTAAACTTTCTTGTATAACCAAGGGAGCTTGTGGCAGGAGCCAGGCTCGTTCATCAGCTCCTGCATGGTTGTGATGTCAGTCTCCATGTGTGCTTGTTGCTTCACACGCTAAAAGTTATCTGGATGTCTATTGATAGGAACTGTTCTTTTTTCTAAACACATATCTTATAACCAATTTTAGGTAAATATAATTTGTAAAATGTCTTTAGGTTTTTTTCCCTGTTATGTAGATCTAATGTTATATCAAACAAGGCATTTTATACATGCTTATTTATGAGTGATTTATTTAGACTGAGATTTATCCAGCCTTCATTTTTAGATGACTTTATGTGCTTAGCTTACTTTTTTGGCTACAGCTTCTGTATTTCTTATTACTGTAATGTCATACTTGAAGTGGTGAGAGGCAATTGAGGTCTTAAGTTGAAAGAGGGATTTTTAAAAACTATATATTAATTTCGTGTGCCATTTTCTTCAAATTTATATTCTCTTTACTATCAGAAACTGCAAATGAAAATAACCTTGGGTTTTGTTTTCATCCTGTTATATCAAGTCTAAGGTACCTACTTTAAGCGTTAGAATAGATATGTAATCAATATGCAAATACTGTGAGCTGTACAGTATCTGGGTTTGTGGTAGAGTTGATTCATAAGTTCTGTTGACAGCTTACCTGTGTACATGCACGGACCTGGAGCTTATCCAAGTATGGAAAGTTCATGCTGTCTCAGAGTAAAGAAAATTGATGGGAAGATACAGTATTTTTCCACATATGAGGTACTTGACATCAGTTTGGGCTTTTTCAGTTTTAAGGCTTTTACAGCCTGCTCATTGGTAAACCTGTGTGTGAAATTGTGTTTGTTTTCTACAGAATTTCTGTTATGTTTAATGTTTCCAAAAAATGTATTCTGAAGAACAATGTCAGATATTGCCTAATTTTTAAAAACAGTTCATTTGTGACATGGGGAGAGGTAGAGAACAATCTTTTAATACTTCTGCTGATTCTTTTAGAGGCACTATTACAATTTGTGTGTGCCATTTGAAACTTTAAAAAACCCTTTTTTAGGGGGCTTCCCTGGTGGCGCAGTGGTTGAGAGTCCGCCTGCCAATGCAGGACACACGGGTTCGAGCCCTGGTCTGGGAAGATCCCACATGCCACAGAGCAGCTGGCCCTGTGAGCCACGATTGCTGAGCCTGCACGTCTGGAGCCTGTGCTCCGCAACAAGAGAGGCCACGATAGTGAGAGGCCCGCGCACTGCGATGAGGAGTGGCCCCCACTTGCCACAACTAGAGAAAGCCCTCGCACAGAAACGAAGACCCAACACATCCGTAAATAAATTAATTAATTAAAAGGAAAAAAAAAAAACCCTTTTTTTATAAATTAAGAAGTGCAAAATATCTCGAAGGACACAACGAATTATAATGTAGTTTTTTTTTTTAGCCTTTCAACATTTGAGCGTAAGTGGGAAGAGGCTTTATCAGGACCTTAAACTCTAGATGGGCTTCAGGTCAAAACTGTGCTCCTTTGAGTTACTGATTTGTATAAACTGTAACAGCACCTATAAGAAGAACTAGAAAATGCCATTCAAAAAACTGTTTTAACTGTCGAGATACGGAGTATTTTCCGTTATACGAACTAGTGTACTTTTGTAATATACCTTTTTGTTCGAGGATATCTTGTATAGATATTGCTCGTGTTTCATTTTCCAACTAGTACTGTGAATGAGTGACTGTTCCGAGTATAGAATGATTTTCTTTCCTGATCCCCAGGTGGCGGCGTCGTCGGCAAGTGCTGAAGTTCAGCCGCTACTGCTCTGCACAGCGCCTCTCCCCGAAGCCTCACATGACCAGTTTGTGGCTCAAGGTATCCTTTTAGGAAGACATTCTACTTTCAAAAATAAAAATGATAAGTTGGTCCAGGCAGATACGTTGAAAGTAAATGTTTAGATAAGAACCAAATTAAATGTCACAGAACAAACTGTCTAGATAAGAACAAAATGAAATATCACAGAACATGATAGAATAAATATATCAGAAATTAACAAAACAAATACTCTTAACTAATAAATGGGAATTTGGCCATCAAATAAACAGTCTGACTGCCATATGGTTTCCTATTAGATAAGAGTAGATATTTGGTGTTTGAATCGAGGAACTAATGAATATTAATTAGCTTCATTTTTTTTCCCTTTTGGGAAAACACCTCAATTTACCACAGTAATCCACTTGAAAGTGACGAGAATGGGGTCATAAGTATTTTGCAAAGCCTATGCTTTCATTTTAAAGCACACAAAGTGTTTTGAGTCTTTATTTTGTTAGAAATGCATGATGAGTAGCCTAGGGTTTATTTTTATTAATGACAATATATCAATTTTACTCTTTGTGTTAGGCACTGCCTCCAACTCTATTATGCTTTACGCTTTATATATTTATGTAGATTACAACCTAACTTTTGTTTCTTCTAAGACAGTAGATAGACCTTTATTCAGTAGCATTAAATTCCTAACCTATATAGAATATACTACCTAAAAAAAAGGTAATTTTAAACACTGAAATATAAGCATGTGCAGAGAAAATGCTTTCTAAAACTTTAGAGATACTTGCTTAAGTAAGACTTTACTCTGAATTTTCATTACAGTGTTTGTTCCATAACTTCCTAAACAATGTCTCATTTTGGTTTTTAGTAATTTATGTTAACAATATACAAAAGAGTTTAATTATAGAAAGTACTCATTTGATCCTCTTAAGAACAAAAGGAGCAAACTCAGGTTGTTTTAAGTGGCTAAGGACACAGAGCATGAAATGAAATTTGATAATGAATTTCATGAATATTTATTTCTAAGAGTGTGTTACGTTACTATTTTTTAAACAGCTTTATTGAGATATAATTCACATTCATACAGTTCACCCATTTTAAGTGTACAATTCATTGTTTTTTTAATATATTCACAGAGTTGTTCAATCATTACCACAGTCAGTTTTAGAACATTTTCATCACCCCAAAAAGAAACCTTGTTGCCATGAGCAATCACTCCTGATCTCCCCCATTCTCCCCAGCCTGAGGCAATCACTAATCTACTTTCCCTCTTTATAGATTTGCCTGTTTTGGACATTTCATAAAAATGGAATCATACGATATGTGTTCTTTTGTGTCTGGCTTCTTTCACTCAGCATAATATTTTTAAGATTTATCCGTGTCGTAGTCTGTATCAGTGATTCATTTTTTATTACTGAATGATATTCCACTATGTGGATATACTATATGGATATATATGGATATACTGCATTTTATTTACCCATTCATCAGTTGATGGACATTTGGATTTTTTCCACTTTTTGACTTTTATGAATAATAATGCTACAAACAGTCATACAGGTTTTTATGTGAACATACAGTTGTGTGGTTTTTGTTTGTTTTTTGACTTCCTTATTCTTGACTTGGATTTATTTTATTTTCAAGGATTGTGCTTAGAATATATATTCATGCTCAGTTTTACTGTTTGCCAATTACTTGAGTGTATGTATTTGACAAAAAAGTATTTTACTCCTTCTTGTTGAATCTGCCGACGAATCTTTGAATAGTACTGGAAAGCATTAAATATATTTTGTCAGTGAGCCTTAAGACTAAAGCAATTTTGTTGTTACATATCTTTCTAAATTCCATCTCTTTAAAATAGTTAGTGTTAAGATAAAATTTTTTTAGTGATAATGAGATTATAGTTCTCTCAGCTGGAATTCTCAGTGAAGGATTTCTCCATGAAGCTGGTTAGTCCTTTTATTTCTTGTTCTGTTAATTCTTGATTAACCAGGGAATTACAATGCCCCAAAGCGATTTAGAGCAGGATGACGAGAATTTTCCCTATCATGTACATTAGGGCCACTTTAGATGTCCAACTTCTCATTTTTAAGTTTAGTTTCTAACTTTTGTAAAAGAAAAATCCTTTTATGTTTTAAGAAAGGCTTTAACAGTGTCTCATGATCTATAAGCGTACATTTGATCTACAAAGTTGAAAAGAATCATTACAAAATAAAAATGTTAGTATATTTGAGTATTACAAATATAAATAATTGAGATAGTTCTCTCCAGATAAAATATTACATTTTTAAAAATATATTGAATGAGTTTGAATTTCTTAAATGTTAAGCCCCTCCTATTTTATTGGTATTCTTTTCTTCTGTATGCTGCCCTAGAAGTGCTGAAGACATGTAGTACATCTTTTGTAAATATATAAAATTTTCCCTTAAAAGCAGTTGAACTATTTCTGTGGAATTCCCTAAATTTAATTTTCCCAATTTAGTTTAAAATATCAAATCTGTCTTGACAGTAAATAGTTCCAAAGTGCCTCCTCCAAGGAATTAGTAAATTACAAAGGAAAATATTATAACTTTATAATGGAGAAACCTAGTAGACACCACCTTAATCCATCAAATGGCCAAAGTTAACACCACCCATAATGGGCCAAATAGGAATCATGTTTCTCCTGATATAATGTCCTGAAGATCTAATTATGAGGGAACATCAAACATCAGACACTCTACAAGGAAACTAGCTTGTGTTCTTCACAAAATGTCCAGGTCCTGAAAAACAAAGCAAGACTGAGGAACCCTTCCAGTTCAAAACCCAGAGACATGAGAATTAAAGGCAAAGCAGATCTCGAATTGGATCCAAACAAGAAAAAGAACTTTTTCCTTTTGCTGTAGAGGATGCTGGTGGGACAGTATGCAAAATTTGGAAAAGGTCTATGGATTAGATAGTACCACTGCATCAATGTTAATTTCCTGGTTTTGATAATTGTACTGTGGTTATAAAAGACAAAGTCCTGTTTTTAGGAAGTTAACTTAGGATTAAAGGGGCATTTGTGTGCAGCTCACAAACAGTTCATAAGAAGGTAGGTAGATAGGTAGATAAAACGTGGTAAAATACTAATATTTAGGAATCTGGGTAAAGGTATATTGGGAATTTTTGTACTCTTGTACTTTTCGGTAAGTTTGATTTATTCAAAATATAATGTTTCTTTAAAAAAGAAATAAGAAACGAAGGTCATGAGGCAATCTTGAGGCAGATTAAGCTTTCTTGTTAGCAGTACCCTGCTGAGTCTTCTAGGAAAGTTCCCTCATATCTTCAATTCTAAAATCCAGAATCTCTGAAAACGGAAAGTTTTCTCAGAACACATGTGGCAGTAAAACTTGCCCGTACCTGTATATAGTTGGCTGCAAAATCTGACCTAGTTTGAGGTTGTATTTGCTTATGTATTCATCCTGCTTGCTGTGATTATGTGTCTCCTACATTGCAGAAATATTTATTTTCTTATGGGCTGATGCCCAAGATTCCATTGGAAGTGTTAATTAATATATGGTACATGTACCTTATTTTCTAAAATCTAAAAATATTTTGAATTCTGAAACACTTCTGACCCCTAGAGTTTCATAAAAAGGATTGTGGAGCATCTCTTTGTTCCTCAGTGTCTGAATGCTTGGGACACAAAACCATGCCCTGCCCTTCTTGTCTTGGCTAGTACACTGTCACCCAAGGTAGACACACACACCCTTGCGTACATGCATGTACACACACACACACACACACACACACACACGCACTTTGGAGGAGTTGGATGTCTGACTTCCTGGCCTCGGGGTTGAGGTGTGTTGAGCAGTTAAGGGAATTTCCCAGCCATCTCTCTTTGGCAATTTTAGGAACTTTCCTCTGATTATCAAAACTTGTGAGTATTGTACATAACCACAAGGTAAACAAAATGGTGATAATTTTCACACTTATTTCAATAATAGGTCAGCATGAAACTGCATCTCCGCGGCTTCCTCATGATTCATCCCTTTCTGCTCCTCTGCCCAGACAGTGTGTTTTTGTCACTCCGCCTCTTCTTTCCGCGATGTGCAGCCTCCTAGACAGCCTCTTGGCAACGACTCCAGGCGACACTGCAAATGCTTTTCGACAAGCTCGTCTCATAGAGCTTCTTTGTAGGTAAGAGATAAATACTCCCAGAGAGGCGTGTAGACTGCAGGTTTTTGCTTTTGCCAGAATTGTCTCGACAGTTTTTATTTTAGATCTGTTAAAGCACTTGGATGGGTTTGTTACGTTGACTGTTAAGCTTCCCCAGCTCCCCGTCCTGATTTTTTTTAAACTCCGAAGTTCTGAAACCTTATTTGTCCTCTGCCACATTCAAGGAATGTGATGCAAGTCTCCTTGGTCATTCAGAATGGAAGAAGGAGTTTTGGAGTTCATCTCCCTAGCAGTCATATCAGAATAATGTCCTTGGTTTGAAAAGTCTTTTTTTTTTTTTTTTTTTGTGGTACATGGGCCTCCCACTGCCGTGGCCTCTCCCGCTGTGGAGCACAGGCTCAGCGGCCATGGCTCACGGGCCCAGCCGCTCCGCGGCACACGGGACTCTCCTGGACCAGGGCACGAACCCATGTCCCCTGCATCGGCAGGCGGACTCTCAACCACTGCGCCACCAGGGAAGCCCTGAAAAGTCATTTTTAAAGTTCATTTGGAGTTACTTAGTTATGGGAGCCTGAGAGTTTTATTAGAAAGTAGTCTGATAAAATTCAGGGAAATCATGATTTGGTTCTTTCATTTATCTAATACTAATCAGTGTCTGACATAACTTTTTCTGATTTTCTGATTGGCTATATGATATAGTTGAAAAGGCCAAAGATATTGAATTCAGTCTGACTTAAGTCCTAATTAGAGTTCATTCTCTCACTAGTGTTGCAGCCTTGGGAAAGTAACTTTAATCTCTGAAGTGTCATTAATAAACACCTAGTTAATGGGGTTACCGTTAGGATTAAAAGTGATGTTGTCTAGGATACTGTCTTATCTTAAGTGTTCCTTTTCTCCTGACATATGTTTATTCTGGCCAAGTGTACCTACCTCCTGCTCACCACATATTCACTTGCATTTCTCTGTCTCTGCCCTTTGAACATTCACTGTCTGAAAGGTCTTCCTCCTCTTTGCCAGATCACAGTGCTTTCTCTTTCTTTCTGGGATAAGAACAGTCTAAAAAGAAAGAAGCCTACCTTGCCTCCCTTCACAAAGTTGTGGTTACTCCTTTACTCTGCCCTTTATAATAAGCAGCAGGGCGTGAGTTTGTTCTGTTTACATTCATTTGTCATCTTTTCTACTTTGATGCCTACTAGAGTTGAAAAAAGGAAACTGCTAGTTGATTGTCTTTCCTTCTTGAATGTTTCCTGCCTCAAAAAGGGTCAGAGTGGGGCTTTTGGAATATTCTGGCTTCTCCAGAGTCAGTTAAGAGTCTGTTGTGACATTGAGGGCACGGAGGTATTAAAGACTCTTTCATGGCAAAGGCTTATTTTTCCATCCCTGTTCTTTATTTCTGATTTAAAATTTTTTTCCTGTTTGTTTTTCATTATTTTGTTTTTTACTTTCAAAATCAGAACTTATTTCCTGGCAAATGTTTTTCCTGTTTTAAATAGGGACATAACCACCAGGGTCTTTCTCTTGTTTCTTTTCCTTCTGAAAGAGCTTTATTATATTTTATTCTGCTTTTAATAGGTTTCATTAGATATTTTTCTTAGAATTCCTTGTTTCCCACATTTATCTGATGAGATCTTTTCCTGTGTTCTGAAATATTGTAGGGTAACTTTTATAAACATTTATTTCCGTTATTTTATAAAAATCCTTTTTCTTGAATTCTGTTCATGGTTATATCCGAACTTTAAATTCTGACGAATTAGTCTTCAGTAATAAGCATACTGATCATCTGAAGGGCGTTCCTTCTCTGTCCTCACAGCATCGCAGATGCCGCCCTCATAGAGACGAGCGTCCAGGAGCTCCAGGCCCTGCTGCCCGCGTCATCTCCTGTTGAACACGCTCAGGCTCAGGTAAGCGCCTGCGCCTGCACGTGCATTCGTTTACCCTTAAATGCCAGAAATGTAAATTCTACTGAGGATATACTAACCACAGGAGAAAGTTGAACATCTCTCAGGATATACGTGGTATGACGAGGTTATTTGAAATAGGTTACTTAATAGATGGTAGAAAAGAGCAGTGGGGTTTGAAGACCTAGATTGTGTTCTGGTTCCATCATTAACCAGCTAGAAATGTTTAATCAAGGATCTGGGTATCTTTGAGCACCGTGTTAAAAAAAGGGGATGTTGTATAGCCCACCTTCCCCTTCTGTGATTTTAGGCTGTCTCTGTCATTTCCACCTAAATTGAAGTTGTGAAATACTTAGTGACTAAATTCTGTGTATATTCAAAACTCAGTCTAATAAGAATAAATTTATGTTTGTTCCTTCACAGATATTTAGGGTAGTTGCTGCTAATAGAAATATTATCGTAAAATCAGATATTGTAAGAAGGGCTACATGATTTATTTGGGATGAGAGATAATTACAGGCAGACTAGCAGTATCTTTTGCTTTGTGATGTCTTCTTTGAGCTTTCTGAATACGGCAGACCCCCTAGGGCAAGGTTGGGTAACACTGTACCTCATCTTCCAAACACTGTCCCACTGCAGCGTTTTCATTTGTGAGTGTGCTTATTTGCATAATGACCATCGCCTCCATTTTTCTGTCTGTCCATCCAACAAATCTTTATTAAGGCCCTACTGTGTACCAGGATCTTCCCTAAATGAATGAAGCAAAGACCCTTTCCCTCAAGTTGGGAGAGTAGATAGTGAGCAACTACATCTATACCTGATGATGTCTTAGACGTGGAAGAAGAAAAACTAAAGCAGGGACAGGAAGTGAGGTCAGAGTTGGGGGGGCAGGGCTTTTCCGCATGGGGTGGTCAGGGAGGGGCTTTCATACAGTGACGTGTGGCCTGAAGTTTTAGTGAGGAAGCTGGTCCTATGGGGCATAGCAGGGCCCCTGAGAGCTGGCCTATTCAAGAAGCAGAAAGCAGTGGCCAGAGCAGAACCTGCGAGGCGGAGATGGGGCTAGAGAGTTCAGGGCTCCATGAAGGCAGGGCCTTCCTGTCTCATGCCATTGTGTCCTGAGTGTCAGGCACAGTGCCCTTCCCATGGCAGGTGCTCATTCAGTCCCTGCGGAATGAATGAATAATAACAGTAACGAACCTTCATGGGTGCTTGTTTGTGTGAATTTATGTAATGCTCACATCAATCACATGAAGTACCATTAGCGGCCCTTTTTTTTTTTTTTTTTTTTTTTTGCATTACGCGGGCCTCTCACTGTTGTGGCCTCTCCCGTTGCGGAGCACAGGCTCTGGACGCGCAGGCCCAGCGGCCATGGCTCACGGGCCCAGCCGCTCCGCGGCATGTGGGATCCTCCCGGACAGGGGCACGAACCCGCGTCCCCTGCATCGGCAGGCGGACTCTCAACCACTGCGCCACCAGGGAAGCCCCTAGCGGCCCTTTTTTATAAAGGAAATGACTGGAGCCCAGAGATGAGTAGCTTGCCCAGGGTCACTCACACAGTAAGGGCAGAGCCAAGATGCCAGAACACGCAGGCTGGTTCTAGAAGCCACGCTCTTACTGCTGCACTGCCTGGCCTTATGTAGACTAAATGTTCTTGCCTTTTGTCCTTACATAAGGTCATTCATTCCAGAAAAGTTTTGGAGCACATGCTTTGCCACATTGTGTCGTAGGTGCTAGTGATGCACCTCTGAACAAAGCAGACACATACCCCTGCCCACATGAAGTCTGTGTCCTTGGTACCGGAGAGACAGTAAACAGTAAATAAAATTTAACTGTTTTATCGGATGGTGGCGAATGGTGTGGAAAAAAATAAAGGAGGATGGGTAAAGGGGAGACAGGTTGATGTTTTTCTTGTCGGGTGGTCAGAAAAGGCCTCCTGGAGGTGAGATGTGAGCAGATGCCTCGGAGGTGAGGAAACAGGCCGTGGGTCGTGGGCAAAGTGTGTGGGCAGGACTCTGCACGGTGAGCCTGCAGGCAGCCAAGGTACGAGGGTTCTGAAGCATGGAGTCGGTTGGTTGGTCTATTTATTTGAAGAAGGAGTTTCAAACATAAAAAAAGAGCTACTTTATGAACTACCATATCAATAGCTGATTACATCTTCAGTATGGTAATTTACAAAAGAATCTTTGACAGCTCAGTTGTTCTCTCTCTCTAATGCTTCCTCACCTCCCATGGTTTATCTGTTTATGGTTACACCATACCTGGAGAGGGCAGACTCGCTGTAACTTCAGTAGTGTAGTGTATGAGGGGATCAAAAAATACTTCACAGCAATAAGGAAATTAAATTTCACAAACTGCTTGCATTCTACCCAATAGGAAAAGCATAGCGCCACCTATACTTTTATGTAAAATATATCTGCAGATTAGATAAAGGGACTACCTTTCATCAAGAGAAGTAGGACAGGAGAACTATTTGGAAATAGTCTGAGGCCATTTACCGTAGAGGCACTATGCCTCCACAAACGCCCAATGGTCCCTGCTCTCACAACAGCAGCCGAATAAGGTGGGAGCAAAAACTGTGAGTGTGTGTGTGTGTGTGTGTGTGTGTGTGCGTGCGTGCGCACATGTGTACAGAATGAGACAGAGGCTTCAGAATATCTCTGTAAAGTTCATTTATATGGGCTGTCTCATTGCCCGGGGATAGTGGACAAATGAGTCCTCGCAGTTTATTCTTAAATTATTATATATCCAGAGAATTTTTTTTAAAGTACTCTTGCCAGTTAATACTTCTTATGCTATTAGTATGTATCAAGCAACATTCCAGAGATGTTTTTATTGGTAATTTGGGGGAAGATTTAATTTTTCTTTTGTAACTAAGAATAGTATTTTTATGCTGAAGGATAGTTGAGGCCAAACATTGGACATGTTTGCAGTTTATTTGTAACAATAACTAGGCTATTAAGCTGGCTTTTCCCACCCCTCAGTTGTACACTTTAAAGAGTATTTTATAATCTTTCTTTACAAAATTGTAGATTTTATGGTTTTGGACTGCCTTTTTTGCTTCTTCCAGAGTATTGGTTCTACAATTTAGCTACTTGAAAAATATGAAGACTTTCTTTCTCTAAATAGAATTCAGAATTTGGTTTTGGAAATATTGCTTTGTTTGGTATTATTATAGTTGACAGTGTTAATGTGGCCATTAATGACAAGCTTATGAGAAAAATAATGCTTTGCTGTGTATTCATTTTAGGTCTTTAAAAATTATGCTGAATATTTTATTACCTTTTTATTAACTTATGTTACAAAAAAGTAACTTCTTATAATGCATAGAGAACTAAAATACTTTATCACTGAGATGGGCTTTTCATGTGACATGCTTTGTTTTACTTTATATCCTTTTTTGAATAGGTATCCTTTCTCCTAGAATACCTGTCCTCTTTGTCCAGGCTTCTGCAGTCATGTTTATTGGTAGATCCTGACCTTGTGATTCAGGATGAGATTCTGAAACCTCTTATCACAAACATCATCAGAGTTCTCACCATATGCACCAAAGATATATCAGGTAAGCTTTATTTTTTTAGTTTAGGATGAAAGTAAATAATACTGAGGAAGAATATCTTACCTTGCACCAGGTATTCAGATCAAGGTCACATTTTGGGTTGTTCTTTGCCAGTATTTTGGAAGCCTTTTATAATGTGTTTTATAGTTTGGATATTTTAAGTGGTTCCAGGAGACCATTTGAGGCAATTATGTAGTATAATAAAGGACCATTCCCTGTGCTGTCATTTTAAATGTGGGTAAAGTTCTTTATGAAATGTTAGAAAGTGCACTAAGTATTACATAGTAATTATTCTTATAGTCTATGGCTAAATAACAAGTTTAAGCAAGTCTAGAATACAGTATCAGAAATTTCCTAAGGTCTGGATTTTTTTTTGGTTTTTTTTGGCTGTGTTGGGCCTTTGTTGCTGTGCATGGGCTTTCTCTAGTTGCAATGAGCGGGAGCTACTCTTCGTTGCGGTGCGCGGGCTTCGCATCGCAGTGGCTTCTCTTGTTGCGGACCACGGGCTCTGGGCCTGTGGGCTTCAGTAGTTGCAGCACGCGGGCTCAGTAGTTGTGGTGCGCGGGCCCTAGAGCATGCGGGCTTCCGTAGTTGTCGTGCGTGGGCTCAGTAGTTGCGGCATGCGGGCTCTAGGGCACACGGGCTTCAGTAGTTGTGGCACACAGGCTCGGTAGTTGTGGCTCATGGGCTCTAGAGCACAGGCTCGGTAGTTGTGGCACACTAGCTTAGTTGTTCCATGGCATGTGGGATCTTCCTGGACCAGGGCTCGAACCCGTGTCCCCTGCGTTAGCAGTCAGATTCTTAACCACTGCACCACCAGGGAAGTCCTGGAATTCTTAAAAAATATACTTTGAGAGCCCGGAGGAAGATGGCGGAAGAGTAAGACGCGGAGATCACCTTCCTCCCCACAGATACATCAGAAATTCATCTACACGTGGAACAACTCTTGCAGAACACCTACTGAACGCTGACAGAAGACCTCAGACCCCCCAAAAGGCAAGAAACTCCCCACATACCTGGGTAGGTCAAAAGAAAAAAAGAATAAACAGAGACAATAGGATAGGGACGGGACCTGCACCAGTGGGAGGGAGCTGTGAAGGAGGGAAGGTTTCTACACACTACAAGCCCCTTCGCGGGCGGAGACTGCAGGTGGCGGAGGGGGAAAGCTTCGGAGTAGCGGAGGAGACCGCAGCAACAGGGGTGCGGAGGGCAAAGCGGAGAGATTCTGGCACAGAGGACCGGTGCCCTCAGGCACACACCAGCCCGAGAGGCTTGTCTGCTCGGCCGCCGGGGCGGGCGGGGCTGGGAGCTGAGGCTCGGGTATCGGCTTTCAGTCGGAGCGCAGGGAGAGGACTGGGGCTGGCGGCAGGAAGAGAGCCTGAAGGGGTTAGTGCACCACGGCTAGCCCGGAGGGAGTCCGGAGAAAGGGTCTGGAGCTGCCGAAGAGGCAAGAGACTTTTTTCCCTTTTGTTTCCTGGTGCGCGAGGAGAGGGCATTAAGAGGGCTGCTTGGGGAAGCACCGGAGACAGGCGCGAGCCGCGGGTAAGGCGCGGACCTCGGAGACGGGCGTGGGCCGCCGCCGCCGCCGCGGGGCCTGTGTGCGAGCGCGGGTCACTGTCCGCCCCGCCTTCCGGGGGGCCTGTGCACCCCGCCACTGCCGGGGTCCCGAGACCCGGGGACAGCTTTCCCGGGAAAGCGCACGGAGCGCCACGGGCTGCTGCAACGTCACGCCGGCCTCTGCCGCCGCAGGCCCACCCCACACTGCGCGCCCCTCCCTCCCCTCTGCCTGAGTGAGCCAGAGCCCCTGAATCAGCGGCTCCTTTAGACCCGTCCTGTCTGAGCGAAGAACGGACGCCCTCCGGCGACCTACGCGCAGAGGCGGGGCCAGGTCAAAGGCTGACACCCGGGAGCTGTGAGAGCAGAGACAGGGAAATCTCTCTGTGCAGCCTCGGAGGCAGCGGATTAAAGCTCCACGGTCCAATTGATGTGCCCTGCATCTGTGGAGGATTAAAGCTCCATGGTCCAATTGATGTGCCCTGCGTCTGTGGAGTGCATGAATGGACAGCGAATCATCCCAAATTGAGGAAGTGGACTTTGAGGACAAGATTTAAGACTTTCCCCCCTTTTCCTCTTTTTACAACGAATTATTCCAAATTAAGGAGGTGGACTTAGAGAGCAAGATTTCAGACTTCTCGCCCTTTTCCTCTTTTTACAACGAATTATCCCAAATTGAGGAGTTGGACTTGGAGAGCAAGATTTTTGATTTTTCCCCCTGCTCTCTTTTTGTGAATGTGTATGTGTAATCTTCTGTGTAAGATTCTCTCTGTATAGCTTTGCTTCCACCATATGTCCCAGGGTTCTATCGGTCCGTTTTTTTTCAATAATTACTTTCTAATTTTAATAACGCTACTATATTTCATACTTTATTCTATTTTACTTTACCTGCTCTTTCTTTTTTTCCTACCTTCCCTTCCTCCCTCCCTCCCTCCGCTCCTCCTTTCCTTCTTTCTTTTTCTTTCCTCCCTCCCTCCCACCCTTCTTCTTTCCACTTTCTTTTTTTTCCTCCCTCCCTCCCTCCCTCCTGTCTTTCTTTCTTTCTTTCCTTCCTCCCTCCCTCCCTTCTTCCATTCACTCTTCCTTTTGCTTTCATTCCTCCCTCCCTCCCTCCTTTCTTTCCTTCTTTCTTTCCATCCTTCCTCCCTCCCTCCCTCCTTTCTTTCTTTCTTCCGTCCTTCCTTCCTTTCTTCCCTTCTTCCTTTCTTTCCCTCTATCTTTCTTTCTTCTACTAATTCTTTCTTTCTACTTTTTCTCCCTGTCATTCTGAGCCGGGTGGATGAAAGGCTCTTGGTGCTGCAGCCAGGAGTCAGTGCTGTGCCTCTGAAGTGGGAGAGCCAACTTCAGGACACGGGTCCACAAGAGACCTCCCAGCTCCACATAATATCAGGCAGCGAAAATCTCCCAGAGATCTCCATCCCAACACCAGCACCCAGCTTCAGTCAACGACCAGCAAGCTACAGTGCTGGTCACCCTATGCCAAGCAACTAGCAAGGCAGGAACACAACCCCACCCATTAGCAGAGAGGCTACCTAAAAACATAATAAGGCCATAGGCACCCCAAAACACACCACCAGACGTGGACCTGTCCACCAGAAAGACAAGATCGAGCCTCAACCACCAGAACACAGGCATTAGTCCCCCCCACCAGGAAGCCTACACAACCTACTGAAACAACCTTAGCCACTGGGGTCAGACACCAAAAACAACGGGAACTATGAATCTGCAGCCTGCAAAAAGGAGACCCCAAACACAGTAACATAAGCAAAATGAGAAGACAGAAAAACACACAGCAGGTGAAGGAGCAAGATAAAAATCTACCAGACCTAACAAATGAAGAGGTAATAGGCAGTCTACCTGAAAAAGAATTCAGAATAATGATAGTAAAGCTAATCCAAGATTCTATTTCCAAGATCCATAATCTTGGAAATAGAATAGACAAAATGCAAGAAACAGTTAACAAGGACCTAGAAGAACTAAAGAGGAATCAAGCATCGATTAAAAACACAATAAATGAAATGAAAAATACTCTAGATGGGATCAATAGCAGAATAACTGAGGCAGAAGAACGGATAAGTGAGGTGGAAGATAAAATAGTGGAAATAACTGCTGCAGAGCAAAATAAAGAAAAAAGAATGAAAAGAACAGAGGACAGTCTCAGAGACCTCTGGGACAACATTAAACGCACCAACATTCGAATTATAGGGGTTCCAGAAGAAGAAGAGAAAAAGAAAGGGACTGAGAAAATATTTGAAGAGATTATAGTTGAAAACTTCCCCAATATGGGAAAGGAAATAGTTAATCAAGTCCAGGAGGCACAGAGAGTCCCATACAGAATAAATCCAAGGAGAAATACACCAAGACACATATTAATCAAACTGTCAAAAATTAAACACAAATCATATTAAAAGCAGCAAGGCAAAAACAACAAATAACACACAAGGGTATCCCCATCAGGTTAACAGCTGATCTCTCAGCAGAAACTCTACAAGCCAGAAGGGAGTGGCAGGACATAATTAAAGTGATGAAGGAGAGAAACCTGCAACCAAGATTACTCTACCCAGCAAGGATCTCATTCAGATTTGATGGAGAAATTAAAAC
The DNA here is from genome assembly GCF_964341445.2 of Mesoplodon mirus. Classification (NCBI taxonomy): domain Eukaryota; kingdom Metazoa; phylum Chordata; class Mammalia; order Artiodactyla; family Ziphiidae; genus Mesoplodon; species Mesoplodon mirus. The sequence continues at coordinate 82,341,597 of NC_138989.1, read as the reverse complement.
CTTTACAGACAAGCAAAAGCTGAGAGAGTTCAGCAGCACCAAACCAGCTTTACAACAAATGCTAAAGGAACTTCTCTAGGCAAGAAACACAACAGAAGGAATATACCTACAATAACGAACCCAAAGCAATTAAGGAAATGGGAATAGGAACATACATATCAATAATTACCTTAAATGTAAATGGACTAAATGCTCCCACCAAAAGACACAGAGTGGCTGAATGGATACAAAAACAAGACCCATATATATGCTGTCTACAAGAGACCCACTTCAGACCTAGAGACACATACAGACTGAAAGTAAGGGGATGGAAAAAGATATTCCATGCACATGGAAACCAAAAGAAAGCTGGAGTAGCAATTCTTATATCAGACAAAATAGACTTTAAAATAAAGACTATTAGAAGAGACAAAGAAGGGCACTACATAACGATAAAGGGATCGATCCAAGAAGAAGATATAACAATTGTAAATATTTATGCACCCAACATAGGAGCACCTCAATACATAAGGCAAATACTAACAGCCATAAAAGGGGAAATTGACAGTAACACAATCATAGTAGGGGACTTTACCACCCCACTTTCACCAATGGACAGATCATCCAAAATGAAAATAAATAAGGAAACACAAGCTTTAAATGATACATTAAACAAGATGGACTTAATTGATATTTATAGGACATTCCATCCAAAAACAACAGAATACACATTTTTCTCAAGTGCTCATGGAACATTCTCCAGGAGAGATCATATCTTGGGTCACAAATCAAGCCTTGGTAAATTTAAGAAAATTGAAATTGTATCAAGTATCTTTTCCAACCACAATGCTATGAGACTAGACATCAATTACAGGAAAAGATCTGTAAAAAATACAAACACATGGAGGCTAAACAATATACTACTCAATAACGAAGTGATCACTGAAGAAATCAAAGAGGAAATAAAAAAATACCTAGAAACAAATGACAATGGAGACACGACGACCCAAAACCTATGGGACGCAGCAAAAGCAGTTCTAAGGGGGAAGTTTATAGCAATACAATCCCACCTTAAGAAACAGGAAACATTTCGAGTAAACAACCTGACCCTGCACCTAAAGCACTTAGAGAAAGAAGAACAAAACAACCCCAAAGTTAGCAGAAGGAAAGAAATCATAAAGATCAGATCAGAAATAAATGAAAAAGAAATGAAGGAAACGATAGCAAAGATCAACCAAACTAAAAGCTGGTTCTTTGAGAAGATAAACAAAATTGACAAACCATTAGCCAGACTCATCAAGAAAAGAAGGGAGAAGACTCAAATCAATAGAATTAGAAATGAAAAAGGAGAAGTAACAACTGACACTGTAGAAATACAAAAGATCATGAGAGATTACTACAAGCAACTCTATGCCAATAAAATGGACAACCTGGAAAAAATGGACAAATTCTTAGAAATGCACAACCTGCCAAGACTGACTCAGGAAGAAATAGAAAATATGAATAGACCAATCACAAGCACTGAAATTGAAACTGTGATTAAAAATCTTCCATCAAAGAAAAGCCCAGGACCAGATGGCTTCACAGGCGAATTCTATCAAATATTTAGAGAAGAGCTAACACCCATCCTTCTCAAACTCTTCCAAACAATATCAGAGGAAGGAACACTCCCAAACTCATTCTACGAGGCCACCATCACCTTGATACCAAAACCAGGCAAGGATGTCACAAAGAAAGAAAACTACAGGCCAATATCACTGATGAACATAGATGCAAAAATCCTCAACAAAATACTAGCAAACAGAATCCAACAGCACATTAAAAGGATCATACACCATGATCAAGTGGGGTTTATTCCAGGAATGCAAGGATTCTTCAATATACGCAAATCAATCAATGTGATACACCATATTAACAAGTTGAAGGAGAAAAACCATATGATCATCTCAATAGATACAGAGAAAGCTTTCGACAAAATTCAACACCCATTTATGATAAAAACCCCGCAGAAAGTAGGCATAGAGGGAACTTTCCTCAACATAATAAAGGCCATATATGACAAACCCACAGCCAACATTGTCCTCAATGGTGAAAAACTGAAACCATTTCCACTAACATCAGGAACAAGACAAGGCTGCCCACTCTCACCACTCTTATTCAACATAGTCTTGGAAGTTTTAGCCACAGCAATCAGAGAAGAAAAGGAAATAAAAGGAATCCAAATTGGAAAAGAAGAAGTAAAGCTGTCACTGTTTGCAGATGACATGATACTATACATAGAGAATCCTAAAGATGCTACCGAAAAACTACTAGAGCTAATCAATGAATTTGGTAAAGTAGCAGGATACAAAATTAATGTACAGAAATCTCTGGCATTCCTGTACACTAATGATGAAAAATCTGAAAGTGAAATCAAGGAAACACTCCCATTTACCACTGCAACAAAAAGAATAAAATATCTAGGAATAAACCTACCTAAGGAGACAAAAGACCTGTATGCAGAAAATTATAAGACACTGATGAAAGAAATTAAAGATGATACAAATAGATGGAGAGATATACCATGCTCCTGGATTGGAAGAATCAATATTGTGAAAATGACTCTACTACCCAAAGCAATCTACAGATTCAATGCAATCCCTATCAAACTACCACTGGCATTTTTCACAGAACTAGAACAAAAAATTTCAAAATTTGTTTGGAAAAACAAAAGACCCCGAATAGCCAAAGCAATCTTGAGAACGAAAAACGGAGCTGGAGGAATCAGGCTCCCTGACTTCAGACTATACTACAAAGCTACAGTAATTAAGACAGTGTGGTACTGGCATAAAAACAGAAAGATAGATCAGTGGATCAGGATAGAAAGCCCAGAGATAAACCCACGCACATATGGCCAACTTATCTTTGATAAAGGAGGCAGGAATGTACAGTGGAGAAAGGACAGCCTCTTCAATAAGTGGTGCTGGGAAAACTGGACAGGGACATGTAAAAGTTTGAGATTAGATCATTCCCTAACACCATACACAAAAATAAGCTCAAAATGGATTAAAGACTTAAATGTAAGGCCAGAAACTATCAAACTCTTAGAGGAAAACATAGGTAGAACACTCTATGACATAAATCACAGCAAGATCCTTTTGGACCCACCTCCTAGAGAAATGGAAATAAAAACAAAGATAAACAAATGGGACCTAATGAAACTTCAAAGCTTTTGCACAGCAAAGGAAACCATAAACAAGACCAAAAGACAACCCTCAGAATGGGAGAAAATATTTGCAAATGAAGCAACTGACAAAGGATTAATCTCCAAAATTTATAAGCAGCTCATGCAGCTCAATAGCAAAAAAACAAACAACCCAATCCAAAAATGGGCAGAAGACTTAAATAGGCATTTCTCCAAAGAAGATATACAGACTGCCAACAAACACATGAAAGAATGCTCAAGATCATTAATCATTAGAGAAATGCAAATCAAAACTACAATGAGATATCATCTCACACCAGTCAGAATGGCCATCATCAAGAAATCTAGAAACAATAAATGCTGGAGAGGGTGTGGAGAAAAGGGAACCCTCTTGCACTGCTGGTGGGAATGTGAATTGGTACAGCCACTATGGAGAACAGTATGGAGGTTCCTTAAAAAACTAAAAATAGAACTACCATATGACCCAGCAATCCCACTACTAGGCATATACCCTGAGAAAACCATAATTCAAAAAGAGGCATGTACCAAAATGTTCATTGCAGCTCTATTCACAATAGCCCGGAGCTGGAAACAACCTAAGTGTCCATCATCGGATGGATGGATAAAGAAGATGTGGCACATATATACAATGGAATATTACTCAGCCATAAAAAGAAACGAAACTGAGCTATTTGTAATGAGGTGGATAGACCTAGAGTCTGTCATACAGAGTGAAGTAAGTCAGAAAGAGAAAGACAAATACCGTATGCTAACACATATATACGGAATTAAAAAAAAAATGTCATGAAGAACCTAGGGGTAAAACGGGAATAAAGACACAGACCTACTTGAGAATGGACTTGAGGATATGGGGAGGGGGAAGGGTAAGCTGTGAGAAAGCGAAAGAGAGGCATGGACATATATACAGTACCAAACGTAAGGTAGATAGATAGTGGGAAGCAGCCGCAGAGCACAGGGAGATCAGCTCGGTGCTTTGTGACCGCCTGGAGGGGTGGGATGGGGAGGGTGGGAGGGAGGGAGATGCATGAGGGAAGGGATGTGGGAACAGATGTATATGTATGACTGATTCACTTTATTATAAAGCAGAAACTAATTTTAAAAAAAAGGAAAAAAAATACACACACACAAAAAATATATATGTATACTTTGATGAAATGTTGAACATGGAGCTTAGTAGTGGAGAAAATTAACACAACAAGGTTCATTGTCAAAATTAAGATATGATAATTGTCTAAAATAGTTTATAATGAAGTAACTGATCATGTGATAATTCTCTTTGCCCATCAATTCTTTTTTTTTTTTTTAAGAAGATGTTGGGGGTAGGAGTTTATTAATTAATTAATTTATTTTTGCTGTGTTGGGTCTTCGTTTCTGTGTGAGGGCTTTCTCTAGTTGTGGCAAGCGGGGGCCACTCTTCATCGCGGTGCGTGGGCCTCTCACTATCGCAGCCTCTCTTGTTGCGGAGCACAGGCTCCAGACGCGCAGGCTCAGTACTTGTGGCACACGGGCCTAGTTGCTCCGCAGCATGTGGGATCCTCCCAGACTAGGGCTCGAACCCGTGTCCCCTGCATTAGCAGGCAGATTCTCAACCAGTGCGCCACCAGGGAAGCCCCATCAATTCATTCTTATTTAGTCCTTTGAATTTATGGATTTGCAGGGTTTAGGTCTGGTAAGTGAAGTGGTTTATGATGCCCAGCAAAGCCGGTCCTCAGTGTCTCATCAGTACTAAGTTATCCCAGTGCTAGAGCAGCAGTAATTACTTACATGGAAATTTTGCAAGTGGCAGTGATGTCCTGAGTAAGCTAATTAGGTTACACCATGCGTTCTCTACAAGGGTGATGATGTCTCCCTACAAGGAGCAAAAAGTGATTCTTGAGGGAAAGGGATGGGGGAGAAAAATCTTAGCTGTTACAGTGGTTTGTGGCCCTCAAAAGCTCAACTCTTCTCAATAAAATCTTATTCCTTAGTATTTAGTTTCTCTTGTTGTGTATCACTTGAGAAGCTTTGACATTGAGCTCATGGAACATGTATGAGAAATATGCAAGATAAGTGTTAAAAACCTGGTGCGAACATGGATGTGACTGGAGTGCTTTTGATCTAATGCTTGATCCCAAAGTCACATGACAAGAGGTGGCCTGCATGTTTTGGCTGCCAGCAGCTGCCTTGTGGATGTTTTATTGATTTCCTTGCTTTGATTTGAGGCTTTGAAAATTAAATAAAAATGGTATATATTTTAATATTTAAGTATATGAAAGTTATTTAACCCATAATTAATTATGCCAAGTGCTGAAAAGAAGAAATGTCAGTAATATCTGAATGTATATTTAGCAGGTGGTTAAGTTAAAGTTATTTTCTCATATCTTTCAAACATTAAACATTAAAATAATTAATTTTTAAGAAATTAAATTTTTTTGGAAAAATAACAGTTTTGAATGATTTTATAAAACATTGATTATACTTCTGGTATATATTTATATGATTTGATGATTTTCATATATAATTTTATATATCTTAATTTATACGTGTAAATAAATTACATTAAAATTGTTCAGCAAGCACAGTTATAAAGTTAAATGTGAATAGCTTTTTAGTTTTTAATTTAACTTTCAACTTAAATATTTTATTTGACCATCTTAAGCCTATATTAAATAAAGCTATTTACTCTTTTTATGTGTAAAGTACAAATATATAGATATTACATAAACAGATATATGGTATCTGTGAAATTAATATTTCACGGGGATTGTGATAAGGTGACATATGATTAAAAAGGCTCCTATCTATAGAGCTGATAATGACAAAAGGTTGAGAAACACCAAAGGTTGCTACAATCCAGCCTCCCTGGAAGATGCTCTTTCCCAGTGCCTCATTGATGCTGAAGAACACTGAGCGGGGAGCCTTCAGTTCCTTGTAATGAGTTTGACACAGTTGGCAGATAACTGCTGGTGGTGTGGCCACAGATGACTGTCCTAAGGTAGCTACTGCCCTCCAGCTCCCATTTGCCTAGTAGAGAGAAGGGAAAGGCTGTTTTTCCTCTAGAAGGTTAATTGCTGCACCCTTAGCCATACGTAGGCAAAGCTGCAGAATCCTCTTTGGTATCACAGTTTTCCTTTTGGGGAAATACTCTTTTCCGTTCTTCAAAGGAGTTTCCTTTCTTTACTGCTGTGACCTTGGCCATTATGTTTTCCCCTTTCACCCCTACACAAAGCTGCTAGAGGGGATAAAGAAAACAGGAGAAACTTCACTTTTATAGAAGTAGCACAAGCAATGACATGTTTTTATGATGTGCCCAATATGTAGTTCTGAGGCTATGGCTTAATATTTAGTTTGCCAGTTTCTGCTTATTGTTGAATATGCTTTAATAAGAGGAGGATGTGTGAGTGTGTATTCATTTATCCATAGGAGGGTGGGTGGAAGAGAGATCTTTAAGAAGCAATGAAAAGGAGAAATTGAAATAAATTTTGGATCATGCTGAATTACATTTGTCTTCATTTGATGAATGCATACTTCTTATTTTATGTGTAATGAAGTGTCTTGGTGAAGTTTTTCTTCTTTGTGCTAATAACTTGAAATGTTTTGATTAATTTTATAGATAAAGAGTTAGTATCGGCTTTTTATCAGACATGGACACATTTATTTAACCTTCTGGCCACACTCCTGAGGAAAGCTGGCCCTGCCTCTTTCCCATCTATTACGATGGGTCTGGCCAGGTACTGGGCGACGGTGGTCGGTAAGAAGATAGTCTCGCTGGGTTTGGGGTTGTTCTGCTAATAAAAATTAAGATAATCCCTTATTTCTGATTTTATGTATGATTTATATGTATTCTCTAAAATTAAGTAGTTATGGCATGGTATATGAAAGAGGAACAAGGTACTTGCTTCGAGAAATTTGCAGTGCTCTTGAGGAGCCCAAAAAATGCATTAAAAAAAAAATGAAACATGTGTCAAGATACTATAAAAACAAGTAAGAAAAGCCCGTGGCGTTATGAAGATACATATGATGTGATTATAAAACAATGAGATAGATTTTCTTCTGTTGATGTAGAAACCCACCTCTTTTCTCACACATATGCATTGTGAGTGGGTAAAGCTGCCTATATAATATCCTGCTTACATGATAACTTGGAAAGTTATAATAAAAATAGTGTCTTGTCTTGAGACATGAGGATTTTCTGATAGCCAAGGGTATAGTGTAGTTAATTATTTTTGTAAGATGTTTTCCATATAGTAGTTGCCTACTACAATAAACAAATGATTGTTTTTTATATTACTGCTGTCTTCAATTTTTCATAAAGTCTCTTCTAAATTTTAGTATAGCAAGAGCCTTTTTATAAATGTATATAAATAACACTTGTTACCTTTTAAAAATAGCCAGTTAAAATGTATTCAAAATTGAGTTCTTTTAAGTTTCCACTAATTCAACTGACTTATTTTTTCACATTTCATTTTATCATTTGGTCATTCTGTAAACTTACATGTATGGTACATTTTGTCACCAGAGTGATAGTTTTGAAGAAAGGTTATGGGGAAGTACATGTTCAGCAAGAAACAGAATTGTTAGTTATCTGGATATAGGCGTTCTGAGTTTACCCTAAGGGGAATAGTGTCCATTTAGGGATTATTATTTTGTTAAAAGAGATAAAAATTGAAAGAGATTGACCAAGTGCGTGATTAATATTTTCCTCTTGCGTCCATGGTGTGGGGCAGGGGGGAAACTACTTTATCATCTGAATCTCCAGTAGTACAGAGCAGCATGCTTTATGGCACTCATATGGGGCACCTAGGCCAGCTGGTCAAATCTGGCCACTGCCTGATCTGGTAAATAAAATCCTACTGGAACACAGCCACGCTTATTCATTTCCTTATTGCCTGTGGCTGCTTTCCTGCTACAGCGGTAGAGAGGTGAATATTTGTGACAAAGGCCCATGACCTGCAAAGCATGAAATACCTAGTTACCCTTTGACCCTTTGCAGAAAAAGTTTGCTGACCCATGATTTAAGCCTGTTTACCTGACACTGTTTCCCTAGTGATAAAATAAAGACATATTAAATTCAGTCTTTCTACAAAATATACACACGGTTTTGTATAATAATGGTGCTAATAAAAAACAACCTACATATACTTTTAGCTTTGATAATCGCAATGTTGATGAAAATATAACTAATAAGAATGATAATTGATATTCCTCACTGAGGGGTTGTTTTTGTCTGTTTTCTGTTTCTCTTATCATTTTCCATCCCATGTGCCCATACGCATTTAAAACATATTAAGTCACTTTGTAACTTAAGTTATCTATAACAGTTTTTTCTCAAATCTAATATTTAGACATCATTTAAATGATTCCCATGAAACCTGCTGACTAAATTTCTTTTCTTGTTACTTAAGAACATAAGAATTTCTATAAGCCTGAATCTAGGTAGAAATTCTTATGGTTATAACTCATAGACAAGTATAAATCCAAAATAATATAAAAATAAAACACAACAAAATTATAAACCAGTGCAGTCAAATTAATAAAATTAATGTAATATAGCAAACATTCTTTTGATTAAATTTAAATCAGTGCTCACAACAGGAAATTAATGATGACTGCTTCAGTCTAGATTCTTTTGAGTTTGTTTGCCTATTCTTTCCTCTCTGTTATACTTGGAGATCACTTCATAATCACTCTTGTTCTCTCTCTGAACTACTTTGAAACCTTTGTTCCTACATTATGCCAACACTGCAAGCTGGGTCTTATTTTAAGTACTGTTTAGCATCAACTTGTTTGAAAACAGAAAAACAATCACACTTACTTGTAAAATAGTAATCTAGATAATCCAGAGTGTAGTTACATTAACTATTTTTTAAGGTTAACACTGAAATAAAAACTCAAAAACTCTAGAGTGTTTTTGGGTCCCCCAGTAGACCCCAGAGGGATCAGTACTCATTTATATATAATCCTCTTATTTTAGATCTTAGCAGATATTGTGTATATGTACACTTGTACACACACACTCACATTCATATAAAAAAGAACCTATATAAAAAGAACAAAATGAAAATTAGATTCCTTCATCAGTAGGTTGTCTTAGTACTGTTTAACTTACCTTTAAACACTACGGTTATTCGTGTGCTAATAAGCTTTACTTCGTTAGAAATAAAAAAGCAATAAACTTCATTACTCAAATGAATCTGATTAACTTCTTTAATTTTGAAGAAGTTTTCAGTCATTTACATATGGAATTATTCTCTCTTTCAGATATGTTCTGCAAATGTGTGGGTTTGTCTAACACCTGCCCCACTCTGTGTACTGCCAGCCTGCAATTCCTTTCTCTTCTCCTGACTGAAGAAGCAAAAAGACATCTCCAGGATAAGGATAAAACAAGTTTATGCCACAGTCCAACGATGGCTTCACTTCTTGACAAAACCCAGGAAAGTCAGAAATCTCTAGAACAACTTAATGAAGTAATTCTTCAGGTATGTGATTTCTTAATTTTTCAAGATTTGGTTTAGTTTTTAAATGAATTGACTTTCAGTCTTGGTCTTGTAAGAATTTTTTTCCGTCATTTGAATTAAAAAACAATTAATGCTCACTATGACCATTTAAATAATAGAAAAATACATAAAGTTAAATTAACCATCTCCTCTCCAGTCTCATTCCTCTGATGCTGACCGGTTTCTTTAATACACATGATGTAAAAATTCAAAATGAAACATTAGTAATTTAAATCCGCTGTTTATCAGAATAGTTTGCTGGGTCATGACCAGAATGATCACGTTTCAGGAATACAGCTATAATTCATAATTTATCGCCACTTTCAAGACATGTTTACGTCTTTGAAAATATTTTTACCTAAATGGCATTTGGCTTCTACTGTAAACGAGCTATATATTTAAGGGGTATGTCCGTGGAGGTAGGTGGACGTGGTTGGTATATTTCTGAGAAAATGCCCCCTTTCCAAACCCTGCTGCCTATTTTATCTTGTAAACTTATTTTTTGCAATCCTAAAATATGAACCAAGAATTTTGTTTCATCAAAATCTTTCTAAAGCCGCTGAAGTATTGTTATTTTATATATAGATTAACAGTTAAAAAAAAAAACAGGAAGTGTTTCCTGAGTTGCACAGCTTTTTACAAATAGGAATATTACTAGATTTTTCAGTATTAAGAATCCTTTTTAATAATCACATTTAATAAATCAGCTATACTCCAATAAAGTTAAAATTAAAAGAAAATCATCATACGGTTTTATGAGTTTTGTCTTCTCACTGGAAGGTGGGTCAGTGGTGGGTGGGCACACTGAAGGGTTTGCTCCTGCTTCCCGGGCAGCCAGCCGTGTTTCACAGTCAGCCTGTGTTCTGCCCACTTGCCGCCGTCCCTGGGGCCTAGGGTTCTGGGATCTTTGCGCCTCCCATGCCCGGGAGGGTTGTGGCCACGCAGGTCCTTCTGGTATGGCCCCTTGTGTGTTTGGCATGACAGCCTGATTGTGTTGGGGTGCGGAGGTGGCAGAGGCAGGGGCAGCCCCCGGCCCCGCCTGAGCTGCCTGTGGAGGGGCTCACGGGCTCCTCGGGGACTTCTGTCCCCCTCGCCCAGCAGACTCTAGTGGTCTTCATGGCACGGGAAGGAGCCTGGTAAGGGCTCCCCAACACCTCCTCTTCTGTCTCAGCAGCTTCCTCAGGAGCTGGAGCTCTAGGGGACAGGTCCCCAAAGTATTCCTCAAAGACACCTATTCTTGGGAAGCCACCACTTCCTGTAGCTCCTCCCTCACTTATTCCACTCGATTTTTCTTAGTTTAGAACCCAAACTGGACACTGTTCTAATTGTCTCAGTCACCATCACAACAATAGGCTTTATTCCCCCATGATAAACTGAGTCCGATTTTGCACTTTATGGAATACGGTTGGCTCTCCGTATCTGCGGGTCCTGCCTCCGGGGAGTCAACCAAATGCGGATTGAAAATGTTTTTTAAAAAATTTTCAGAAAGTTCCAAAAAGCAAAACTTGAATTTGCTGTATGCCCAGCAACTATTTCCATAACATTTACATTGTATTAGGTATTAGAAGTAATCTAGAGATGACTTAACGTAAATGGGAGGATGTGCCTAGGTTATATGCAAATACTTCGCCATTTTACGTGAGGGACTTGACCCTCCGCAGATTTTGGAATTCCCGGGGATCCTGGAACCAATTCTCCGTGGATACCGAAGGACCCCTGTGTTCTAAGCAGGAAACGAAACTTTACACTTGACCGAAGTTCTGCCCCGGCCCCGATCAGCAATCGTTACTAGTTTCCCAACTTTGGCTTTGGTGGAACACTCTTCTCCTGGGCGAGGGGCCTTTGCTTGTGCCAACAGGTTTTTCTCTTCAGGGAAACCGAGGGTATCTCAGTGGTTTTCCTGATGATTAGCTAACTTTCCTCCCCATTTCTTCCACATTACAAAAGATACAAGATCTGTGTGGATACGGATATGTTAACCAGTTATTTAAATCGTGTTTCCTCATAAATCATACTCTTCTTGCTCATGTAAACAGTAGAATATGAACATGTGACTTTTGTTAGAAGGGCACAGAAATTGAAGACAAAGGAGAGAAAGGAATTGTACCTATGACAGTTTATGAGAGAAACGTATGCCTGACATGAGATGGGGCATTTATTGATGAACTTGTTAAACTGCAGATACTGTGTTTTCTTTACAGTGCCCCGCATAAAGATGATATGTGAATTAAAATATTGTTAGAATGCATTAAGCAGCAATACATTATAATAAATCGCATATGTTTCGTAATATATATCCATGTGGGCCATGAATTGTGCCGGGAGTTATATGAAGCAAAGTAAACTCTAGTCTTTAAATCATCAGAAAAAGTAGTATTCTGAAATTGCCCTTCAAAGGCATATTTAAATTTTCTGTAAAACTGTACTCAAAAAATATTAGACATGTGACCTTAGGCATATCACTTAACCTTTTCTGATTCGGTTCTTCAGTGCAAATGGTAGGATTGTGTTACATTGTTGCTCAGCTTCTGCTGGCTCTAAAATTCTCCGTCTCCTGATAAATTATATTGTATGTAACTTCAATTAAAATGTCTTGACAAAGAATCTTTTGTAACGGCTGCTTTACAGCAGTATCCTACAGATGGTACATGGTGAAAGTTTGCATTTGGTACTCATCTCTTAAATCACGTATGTTTATTTTTCCATAATTTTTGTAATTCTGTTTTGAGGTGCCTTCAGGTTCAGAAACTGTTAGCTGTCTTTTGAACATAAAATATTGAACACATTTGACTTAATGGAGATTTTGCCTTCTCTAGTGAGATACTCAATATGTTTCATTTGCAAATACATATAGATAACAAGATTAGTAAAAGCTATCTCTATAATAGGTTTTGTCTGTAATTGCTATGTTGGATTATTTTTACTCTTTTTATATGATATGATATCTAAGGATAGTAATGCAAGGAAACAGCAAACTTATGTCACATTTTAGGAGGTATGTTTTGCACTACTGCTTAGTGAGTGGTAAAATTCAACAGTAAATCTGTTGGAGAGCAGACTTGTTATATATTTGAGATTCTGCTGTGTCAGTGAACGTTCACTGTAATTAAAAAGGCTTTTCTCTACTTTAGTACCTTGTGGAAAGAAAGCAAAAAGTCTAGATCACCTAGTGTATAGAAGGAGCTATATCAAAAACTGTGTAATATTTAAACAAATTACATTGGGTCCTCTTAGTTTCTTTCTGCCTATGGTTTCTCGCTCTGTATCCTCTTGATTTGTTTTGCGTGTCTGCGTCATCCAGTAGCTAGTCGTCTGTCACTTCACCTGTTGTGTGTGGAATCTTAGCCTCCCCTCCTGCCCCCGGCTTCCCACCCTTACAGGGTGTCCTGCTCTGATGCTGTAGCTCCTTGTCAGTCTGCAGTAAGAGCTAAGTGGGAGACGGAATTAAATCCTGTGCTCTGGCCTTTGGTCTGTATTGAAAAGTGTGTGGATTTACTAGACGTTAGTTCTCTATTTCTTTCTTTCTTTTTTTTTTTTTTTTTTCAAGTTTTGGGTTTTCATACCAGTTTTACCACCTACACATTTTTTTTTTTTTTTTTTTTTTTCAGTACGCGGGCCTCTCACTGTTGTGGCCTCTCCCGTTGCGGAGCACAGGCTCCGGACGCGCAGGCCCAGCGGCCATAGCTCACGGGCCCAGCCGCTCCGCGGCACGTGGGATCTTCCCGGACCGGGGCACGAACCCACGTCCCCTGCATCGGCAGGCGGACTCCCAACAACTGCGCCACCAGGGAAGCCCCCACCTACACATTTTAAACTGCCAGTTTTTTAAGTTTTTTTACCCAAAGTAGGGAACTTCTGCCACCTTCTCTCATTTCCCTCTTCTCAGAGGTGACTCCTTGTACCTCTTTAGCTTATTATTTTATAGTTTCCCTTCCATGTCTCTAAATAACATGCTTGTATTTCTTTATCTTGATTATTCAGTTTTAGACGCTGTTGATTTTCTCGTGTGGAAAATGAGACTTTTTTCTTTTTCTTTTTTTTTTTTTTTTTTGCGGTACGCAGGCTTCTCACTGCTGTGGCCTCTCCCGTTGCGGAGCACAGGCTCCGGACGCGCAGGCTCAGTGGCCATGGCTCATGGACCCAGCCGCTCCACGGCATGTGGGATCCTCCCGGACCGGGGCACGAACCCGTGTCCCCTTCATTGGCAGGCGGACTGTCAACCACTGCACCACCAGGGAAGCCCCCGAAAATGAGACTTTTAACTCTCTTTCCATGTCCCACCTACCTACCCAACCGCAGTGGGTTCCCCTCTCATTCCCCCAGTATTACATAGCTTCACATTGACTAGGATTAGGCAGGGTGTAGTGTTAAACTGTGAAAACGTTGTACACAACTGAACCATGTTGCAGTGTTCACCTTTCTTTTCCTGCACAGCTTTCTTTTTCCTTAGACGTAATTGTATTATTTTTCATTTGATGAGTTTTCTCTTATCACTGGAAAGCTCCTTGTTCTTTGCCAGCCATTGAATGTCTTCCTAGTATAGTCAGAAATGTCAGGACTTATATCAGCTTCATCTTCCGGAAGAAATCACTCCCGATTCCTTCTGACCTGGTTGGTGCCCAGTGTCATCCTGGGGTCTCCATTCACTTCCTTCCTGGGGAATTCCTTCACCTCTCTGTCTTTTCCTGTGAGCCCCTGTGCCCCGTGCCTTCTTTGGGTAGAGTCTCTTTTCCAGCAGCTTCCAGAGAAAAGGTGCATAGGAGGCTTTTTTGAAATCTAGCCACGCTTCCATTTAATTTATAGTTTGGCCAAGTGAGAATTCTAGACTGGAAATCATTCTCTTCAGAGTTTTAAAAGCATTCGTCTATTTCCTTTAACTTTTCACGTTACTGTCGAGAATTCTAAAGTCATTGTGATTCCTGGTATCTCTCTCCTGGAAGTTTTTAGAATTTTTTTTTTTTTGTCCCTAGTATTCTGCCTTTTCCTGATGAAGTACCTAGGTGTGGGTCTCTTTTTTCTGTTGTGCTGGGCTTTCTTGGGGGTTCTTTTCATCTGTAAACTCCTGTTTTTTAATGACTTCATTGACATTCCCTCCACTTTATAGGCTCTGTGTGCTGGGAACTTTTGTTAAGTTTTCTTCTTCCTACATAATCTCTCTTTTCTTCTTTTTCCTCTCATGATTTTGTTTTCTGTCCCCTGCTGTGGGAGCTTTTGTCAGATGTCTGGTAATCTTGGTTGTCTGTTATATTTCAAACTGGGAGACGTAAAGCAGGTGGATGCTCTGAGCATGTGAGCGGCGCTGGTGAGCTGCAGGCTCTGTGCGGGAGGGATCTGGCTGGGTCGTTTTGTGACCCTGTCTCGGTGAGCTTGTCACATTCCCGAGAGCGGAGTCTTCCGACCTCCTGCCTGGGGTTGAAAACCCACCTGCCAACTGTTTTGCAGCAAAGTTGGAGAGAGCTGGGGTCTTAGAATTTAATTTGAACAGTTTCACTTAATCCTTCCTTGTTTTCAGTAGAACACCCTCACCTACACAGGTGCCGAATCTCTGCCAGTTTAGAATCCTTCTAACTCATCCTCTCCAGAGACTGAACCTCCAGTTTTTTACAAGGATTGGGAAGGAAGAGTGGCTTGGCTGCACAGAGCCTGATGGGAAGAATCTGGTCCCATGTAACTGCTCCTCAGAGATTTTTCAAACAGTCCTCCTTCACTCTCACTCCCCGGGGTACATGGTACTAAGTTTCCTCAGCCGTTGTCAATTCAGTGTATGGACTGGGGTGATACTCAGTTTTTCTCACTCACCGCTTAGAATCTGGATTCTCAAGCCTGCGAGTGCATTGGCCGTTCATCCATCGACTTTCTAGTTTCCAAACTTGCATGTGCACGTGTGTGTGTGTGTGTGTGTGTGTGTGTGTTTAATCCCATTGCTGTCATTTTAATGAGATTTCACGAGAGAATAAAAGACACATCTGTGTGCACAACTATTTCCCTAGAGGTCTTACCTCCTTTTTTCCCTCATTGCTGCAGATAGTAGATGAGTAGAGTTTTTCAATGAGCTCAGTTTTGTTTTTCTCGAGTCACTAATATGTGCAAATTCAATAAGGATGTGTTTGTGAGAGCAGTTTTCCTATTAATGGTGAAGATTTTTTATAGACAAATTGGGATTCTCATAGGTAACTCTAATGATTATACTCCATAGATATTCATCATCCTATAACACTTCACTGCCTTTTCACCCCTTTCTCATGGTCACACTCAGCATGGTCTTTATCAAGCATCCCTGGCCTGGCCATTTAATATCTAACATTGGCCAGACAGGGACCTGCCTGGTTCAAGGCAGCGACCTAAGTGAGATATTTAAGATGGAATCACTGCCCCTGGTGGGAGGGCTGGGAGGCCCCCCGACTCTGCTCTGCAGGCTCCTCCAGCATCATGCTGCCGTGTAGGCCAGGCTGAAATTGTAAATGGAGTTGCACCTGTGTAATTATGCTGTACTATATTTTATGTAAAGTTATGTCATTTAAGCTTAATTTTAATAATACTATACGGCTGGATCATTTTTAAATTACTGGTAGAAGGAAAAGTTATGAATTTGAATGATATCTAATATTTATAAACCAAACGAAGAACTTCTAGATTCTTCAACTTGAGCTTATGAACCCCTTGAACTTGTAATAAAAATGTACTCATATATCCACATGAGAATCTTACCATGAAAAATTCACCTGAATCTATTCAACCCTTTAGAGCTAAAACACCCAGTAAATGGGAAATAATAGAGGAGAGAAGACAAATTAAAATCATTACAAGGAAGCAAACAGACTGTTCCATAATGTGAGCCATTCTGTAGGATGACTGATCTGGTTTATTCAATGTCTCAACAACAACAGTGAAAAACCCTGGTGGGTGGGGTGGGGTGGGGGGAAGAGGCAGGTGATCGTAGGACATATAATGTACAGATATGATGTGAATGCTCCATTGGGTCCTGATTCCAATAAGCCAACTGTGAGAAGACATTTTTGAGACAAGAGAAAATCTGAATTTTGACTGCATATTAGCTGATACCAAGAAATTATTGATAAGTAGTTTAGGCATGATAGTGGGTTTATGGTTATGTATACTGGAGTGTGCCATTTTATGATATCTACTGTTTACTTTAAAATACTTTAGCCAAAAATGTTTTAAAAGAGTATGAGGATTTGTTATCCTGTTTTTTCTACTCTTACACATACTTGAATTTT
This sequence comes from Mesoplodon mirus, assembly GCF_964341445.2. Classification (NCBI taxonomy): domain Eukaryota; kingdom Metazoa; phylum Chordata; class Mammalia; order Artiodactyla; family Ziphiidae; genus Mesoplodon; species Mesoplodon mirus. Next base: position 82,324,699 of record NC_138989.1, on the reverse strand, counting down.
TTATAATGAAAGATTTTTAACTCATAAATTCAAATGTATAAAGGAAATATACCAAAATATCAGCATTTTCAAAATTACAAGTGATTTTTTCATTTATGTGAGAGTCAAAAATTTAAGTAATATTTTTTTTGAAAAACATGCCACACAATAGGTTAATGCTGCTCTAGAAATGAAAGATGGAAAGAACCAAATCACCTGAGATACAGGGGTACATTGAGTAGAAATTGAGGGAGGGGAATGTGTCTCAAGAAGAAGACAGGAGGAATTTGATAACAGTTCTCCAATTCCACAGTTTTCCAAGGGCCCTTTTAAATAAATTACACATGTGTTCATATATTCCCTAGTGAATTTAAGTGTATAAACTTGCTATGTGTTAGTATTAAACATAGCTTTTTTCTTTAGATGATGAGCCTTGGAGAATGATTTTTGGTCTTTTCCATATTATAAATTTCTTATTCAGTCTTATCCACATAGAGCATTCTCAAATCTTAATAATTTTTCAGATTCCAGTGAATTTCATGGAATAGTTGAAAACTAACCATAGCTTTTAAATGGAATGCATCTTTTATTCACAACCATTTTGCTCCAGCTTAAGTTTTTCTCGAAGGCAGTTTGATATATGTTCTTTGCAGTGTTACGAAGGAAAATCCTCCAGAGATGTCCTGAAAAGAGTCACTGTGAATGCGCTGATGTCGCTTCTGGCCGTCAGTAGAAGAGCACAGAAACACGCGCTAAAGGGTGAGCCACCTGACACATCAGCTCCTTTTATGGCATGCTTTCAATTCGTATATTGTACTGCCTCTTCATTTTAATTTTCTTTGGACTCAAGTGTAAAGAACTTTACTGTCACTAAAAAAATATAGGTTTTATTTTCCCTGTACAGAAACATAGTAAACATGCATTGCTTTTAAAATAAAAAGATTACACACGTAGATTATTTTTTGTGTAATGATTCTGACTGCAGAGAATCTATATCTAAATATTAGAGAAGCTTTTAAAAGTAGCACATCACTCAATTTCATAATCTTAACAACAAGCACATATTGCACACGTGAAGAAATCACGTACTTTTGATAGTAATAACAACTGCATTAGATGATCCTGTATTTTCATAGAAATTTCCCCTCTAGGATGTCATAATTTCTCATCTGGAATCAGGGAACACAGGTCTCAGAGATGAAAGAGAACATCAAGCAGCAACATCAAGCCCACTAATTTGAGTTGTGACTTTGCTACTGAAACAAACTCTGCACTCCTTCAATATAAATGAGACATGGGTGGTATCATACTAAGTTGAAAACAAGTGGGCTTTAGCATTTTAGTTCTCTTACATTTTTATCCTCTGATTCATTAATGTTTCACTGAAAGTGCGAAAATGAAGTTGGTTGGAAATAGAAAATGTTATTTTTTTGAGAGTTTGTTACGTGTAGTTTTAACTGTTTTGGAAATGGAATATCCTTTTGATTGTTTTGGATTTTCCCTTTCAGCCGATCTAATAGACAGTTGCGTGGAGCAGATGAAGCACGTTCATGCACAGCTGAACCTGGAATCTTTGAGGCCTGGGAGGGCAGCACTGAAGAAGAAGGTGACTGAATTCTCAAATTCTGGGAGGCAGGAATGGCCATACGTAGAGACCGTCTCTCCAGTATCTTTGTGCTTATAAATGACACCAATGTTTGGTTGAAATGAGTGTCTGTTTTAGAAGAAAGGTACAGCCGAATAAATTGATGGGATTTCTACATTAGAAGGTTTGCGTTCGGGGTTTGTGTGTGTGTGTGTGTGTGTGTGAGTTCTCACTTGAAAATCTTTTAATGATATTTATATATTATATGTTGTTGTTATAAACATTTTGGAGTGTGCATGATACATTTTTATACTACAAAAAGAAAATCTTTCTCTCATAGGTTCACTAGGAATGAGATAACTTCCTAAGTGTTTTCTGTATGGTAGGCACTGTTCTAAACATTTCATATTTATTATCCCCTGCACACTCATGACACCACAGTCACATAACTGATAATGGATAAAGCCACTGTTTGCCCCGTATCTGGGTGGTTGCAGAGCTCGTATTCCTAATCGTGTTTATTTCCTTCCGTGACTTCTGAATGTCTCTTTTAAGCGTTGAGTCTGCTGGACTCATGTTCAAGCTGCATTTTCACTGTAAACTTGAAATAACACAGGTTTTTTAAAAAATTATATTTTGTACTGAGGTAACATTGGTTTATAACATTATATGTTTCATGTGTACGACATTATATTTCTATTTCTTTATACGCTACACCATACTCATCACCAAAAGTTTAGTTTCCATCTGTCACTGTAGAGTTGACTCCCTTTACCCTTTTTGCCCTCCCCCTCATCACTTCCCTTTTTGGTAACCACTGCTCTGGTCTCTGTATCTCTGTGTTTGTTTTTATTTGGTTTGGTTTGTTCATTTATTTGGATTTTGTTTGTTTGTTTGTTTTTTATATTCCACATGTGGTTGTAATCGTGCAACATTTGTCTTCCTCTGTCTGACTTCTTTAACTTAGCATAGTGCCCTCAAGGTCCATCTGTGTTATTGCAAACAGCAGGATTTTGTGTGTGTGTGTGTGTGTGTGTGTGTGTGTGTGTGTGTGGCTGAGTAATATTCCATTGGATATATACACCACATGTTTTTAATCCATTCATCTGTCAGTGGTCACTTAGGTTGCTTTCATATCTGGACTATTGGAAATAACAGTTTTTATATAATAGCAATGGTTAATACTAATAACTATGGTTAAAAAGATCTGCCACACAGGCTTATCGAGAAAATGAATATGTGTATATGTTTAAGTATATCTATTTTATACATATATATATATATATATATATATATATATCTAAGACCATTATTGCAGCGGTCTATGTAATAACTAGTTTCTACTGCATTTGATAAGAAACCAAGAAAAAGCCATATTTGATCATTTCATTGGTCCAGGGACTTATATGTTTGTCAGTTTCTTTTCTTGCCTCTTTTCCTTTTTCCTCTCATGTAGAGGCCCTTTACTTAATCATTGAGAGTGTCAGCCAACACCTGATATGACTGAAAACCAGTCAGTACCTGCTTCACTTTATCGAGATGAAACATGGAGCTTATTATATATCTCAGTTCCTCCGTGCTTGATAGAACAGAAATAGCTTTTTCTTGGTGGATGCGCTTCTTGAGATATGGTCATCTTTCAGAGATCATTAGCCTGTCAGTTCCCTCAAAGCTATGGTGGTCAGGCACAGTGAGAGCATAGCTGCATTGTAATGTGACCCAGGGGAGAAGGAATTACTGTATGTAAAAAGTGGAATATGCTATTGTTGTTCACAGTTTTCAACTGCTTTTTGTTTAAACAGGAGGATGGTTTTACTAAAGAGTTAAACATTGCCATGCAGCTCCTAAGAAATTGTCTTTATCAGAATGAAGAATGTAAAGTAAGTAGAGCTTCTTTTCAAAATTTTGATAGTGCTGTTATTAAACAGTTTAAATTTTATATGAGATAATTAGGGAAAATGGAAAACTCTTCGAATTTTTTTTTGATGCACAGTTGATTGGTTTGTAAGCTCAGTGTTCATTCTCAGAAATGGATGCACCTAATCTTTTAATTCCTCAACCCTGATGACATTTCTTTTTTTTTTTTTTGCGGTATGGGGGCCTCTCACTGTTGTGGCCTCTCCTGTCGCGGAGCACAGGCTCCGGACGTGCAGGCTCAGCGGCCTATGGCTCACGGGCCCAGACGCTCCACGGCATGTGGGATCTTCCCGGACCGGGGCACGAACCCGTGTCCCCTGCATCGGCAGGCGGACTCTCAACCACTGCGCCACCAGGGAAGCCCCCGATGACATTTCTTATGTCGGCGTTTTAACTTTATCACTGAAACTAACTTCAGGCAGCTAAAGCACACTTGAGCCTCTTTTTTTCTACTGGTAGCCATTTCGGTTGTTTTTTTTTTTTAACTAAGATGGAATGAATGGCTGTGTATGTCTTTTTTTTTTAATTAATTAATTTATTTATTTTTGGCTGCATTGGGTCTTCGTTGCTGCACGCGGGCTCTTCTCTAGGCGTGGCGAGCAGGGGCTACTCTTCGTTGCAGTGCATGGGCTTCTCATTGCAGTGGCCTCTCTTTGTTGTGGAGCACGGGCTCTAGGCTTGCGGGCTTCAGTATTTGTGGCACGCGGGCTCAGTAGTTGTGGCTCGCAGGCTCTAGAGCGCGGGCTCAGTAGTTGTGGTGCACGGGCTTAGTAGCTCCACGGCATGTGGGAATCTTCCCGGACCAGGGCTCGAACCTGTGTCCCCTGTATTGGCAGGCAGATTCTTAACCACTGCGCCACCAGGGAAGTCCCATGGCTATGTATGTATCTTAAGGCAGAATTTTTTCAAAGGTGGTTGTTAGACAACTGTCCAAGGGGGTAAGTAGAGGTGTCTGCATCCATAGGAAAGAAGATGAGGGTGTCTCCCGCTTCAGAGGAGAAATCGCTTACTGCTATTGCCGAGTGTGGGCCTGTTGACGTCCAGGAGGTTCCTCACTCCCAGCCCTGCCGCAGCCCCTCTGTTGTTTTGCTCTGTCTGTGAGCATTGATGCTGTCATTTAACACAGCCGTTGGTGCTGTTATACAGGATATAGTGTCTGGAACACTTTGATTTGCTCGGTCATAGTGATACGACACTTTTGAAGAACTAGCTTCCACACAGAATTACTATGGAAAATGAGTACGATGAAGATAAATTACAGAAGTTTTGTTTTTTAAAAAAATTTCTTACCTTTTTTGTTTTTAGTTGTGATAAAACTGGAAAATACATACTATATCTAGGAAATGAACATCTTGAACACATGTCCCTTAAACTGTGTAAAATAATTTGTTCAAGACACATGACTAACAATTTACATTTCAAAGCAATTTGTTGGGAATTAAGCATTGATAGATTTCATTAAGATTCCCAGTGGTACAAACTTTTTACTCCAAATAGAGGTGTCATTTACTAAGTTTGTTAGGGTCCTTGTGACTGGGTGCAGTTAGTATGCATCTGTGACACCTCACTCAGGCAACACGCCAGCACACTTTCCAAGTAGGATCTGCCTGTGGATTTCCGAGATGCTCGCCTGGGTACTGGTTGTAAGTGTAGTGTTCACACTTGTAACACATCATCCAACTATGAAAGTGTAATCTCTCCATAAGTCACGTGTTTCTGCATTTCCAAGTTGTTTAATAAGGAATAAATCCAAAGAAGAATATTTAGATTACTCTTGAGAATAGACATAGTTCTAGGGGGCAAAGATTCTTAATCTCTTTTCCTGTTCCAGCTTACCTGAGGTGGGTGACACACTCCCATCACTAACTGTTGGTCACTCTTGTGGTGATTCGCCAAGTCACCCATGCCCGCCCCACCCGGCTGTCTATACGTATGACACGGAGGAGTTTCCATACCGGAAAGGTCACCGGGGCTGTGAGGTAGATGGAATGAAGAGCGGGCAAGGTTAGAGGGGGTGAATGTGCTGGTGCAGCAAGAGGTGACGAGACCTTAGCCGGGCAGGGAGAGCGGGGAAGGAGGGAGGGGAGCAAGTGCGAGAGACCGAGGAGAAAGAAGAGAGATGTAGACTGACTTCCAGGCTCAGGTCTGCCGCAGGCGTGCCTAACAGAGCGGCCTGTAGCCGTGAGGGATCCTCGTGTTGCGTTCGCATGTCACAGTGTAGAGTCTTCGGGCTCTCGGGGTGGAGAATGGCTGGTAGTCAGTGGATTACAGGGCTCTGGGACTCTGAGGGGCGGCGCGGGCTGGGGATCTTAGGAGCTAGCAGTGCACAGAGGGGTTTGTAGCCGTGACTGCTGTTGACATTTCCCAAGAGGGCATATAGTGAAAGCCTAGGTCATGTCCTCAGAAAATACAACTATTGAAGAGGAGACAGAGAACAGCTGAGAAGGGAATGCTGGAGAGAGTTTGGAGGTGATCTAGGATAGAGGGACTGCATGGAAACGAAGAACAAAGAGCCCTTGATAGTTGCCACAGTGCCTGAGGGTTTGACAGCTCTAAAGGTAGGAGCGATTTTACCAGCCTCACCAGTTCGGAACAGAAATTGAAGTAAGCTGAAGGTTAAGTAATAGCTGGGAAATGACAGCAGTAAGAGCACTCTTCCTAGGAGCTTGGCTCTGAAAAGCAGCAGCTACAATTGAGGACATACAGCATCAAAGGAAGCTAGTGTGCGTGTTTACTCCTGACACGTAAAGTGCTTAAATATAAACAAATGAGCAAATCGGGGCCTAGTTATTAAAGAGACAGGAAGGGAAGAGCTAATAGATGGGTAAAGATCCCCGAGGAGGCACGCGGGGCTGTGTTCCAGAACACAGGTGGACGGATCAGTCTCTGCCCAAAGAGGAGCACCTGTTGCTCCCTGCCAGGCAGGAAGGATGGGTGCAGGGACACGCAGATACACCGTGTGCACGGAACGGCAGAGTAGAGCAGGAGCTCGCACCTCGCCGTTCCTGCCTTCTGTGTGAGACAGGAAGCAGGGTCGTCTGCGGCAGTCGTAGGGCTGTGCTCCAGGCCTGCGGGGAGTGGGGAGTAACATTGGGAATAACCTGCCCACTCTCTTTATGGAGCATTGATACTCCATAAAATTGTGTAGGGCATTATATGAGGCCCACATGTGTGCACATGGCTCTACAAATTGCCTAGTAACTCTGTTCATTAAAAAAATTGTTGTGTTTACTGCCGATAGTTACATTTTGTCCATAATATTGTCCCAGCGGTAACTGATCTTCGTAATAAAACCTGAGTTACTTAAGAATTATTGACTTAGCATAATATTTTGACTGAAGTTTATCATATCCAACTTATTTAAAAACAGTAATCTACTTCTGATCTATCTGTCTAGCCACACATATTAGATATATATACATATACCTACACACAGGGAGAGAGGGGGGAGGGGAGAACTCAGAATTGATCAGAATGTTTCCTTAACCAGAAAATCCCTTTTCTTAACCATATCATAGCACTTATAAGAGTTTATTTAATGTTGCAAGATATCACTGTCTTGCTTAATTTACATGTTCAGAAGCTGTTTTTCTACATTTCTGACCTAAGCTGCGTATCCTGGTCACCCCAGTGTTGCAGGGACTTCCTGAGACTGGTCAGGCTTGTGGTCAGGGCAGTCCGGGTTGCAAGGTGCTGAATCTGTCCATAGGATTCCTTTCTCTAATCAGAACACAAATCAATTCAGTTTTTGTCTCATGTCGGTGACAAGTTTTTTGGCTTTGATTTTAATTTATATTTTCATTATTCAGACTAATGCTGCCCTTGTTTCCTTCCTGCTGCAGGAGGCAGCCCTGGAAGCTCATCTCGTCCCTGTCTTGCACTCTCTCTGGCCTTGGCTTTTGATGGATGATTCACTGATGCTAACTGCCCTGCAGCTGCTTTGTGTCTATACTGCAAATTTTCCAAATGGTAAATGGAACCCAACGCTGCCTTTCAAAAATACACTACAATACTAATCTTATGTAATGTTGTTAAAGTGGAAAAATGAATATACATTTTGAAGTGTTTCTTCCACTTATTTGAGGGTATGTTGGTTAGAGGTATGCTTTCTCATAGGTATTATAAGAACGAGCAGTTACGTTAGTATATGTTTGATGAGACAGGAGAGTCATTAGACAGCTCAGGGAATAGAGAGGGAGAAACTGTCGTGATTATGTGGCAGCGGAACATTGAATTTAAGAGGAAAATTGAGAGTGAAAATTATGATGGAAGACCTTAAAAACAGGTTAAGGTTAAAACTTTAAGAGATTCTAGAGCAGGAGGCTGGCGTGATGAAAGGTAGTTCTGGGTTTGGTTGGCTTGGCAACAGATGGTATCGTTGGGGTGCCTCTTTCATTCCTGCATTTGACAGACTTTTTATTGAGAGCCTCCCGGGGCCCTGCATTGTTAGAGGCCAGCAACCAAGAGAGAGTGGAGCAGGCGGGGAGGTGACGTGGGAAGAGGAGGTGTGAGGTAGCTGTTTGAGGGGAAGGAGGTGGGGGGCATTGCGGGCAGTGTGAAGTTCCCATGTAAACTTAGGGTCACAGATTTAAGGCTTAGTCAGCAAGTTTAAGGTTTGCGTGCTTTTTCTAGCAACAGTCAGCAGCGTAGCAATTGGATTCGCCCGGTATCAAAAGACAGACAGAGAAAGGACCGGAACTGAGAATATTCACAGCCATCTTGTCACTGCTGTGTGCTGGGGGTGGCTTTTTCCTCCACCCTGGAGCCGCCTGTCCTGTCGCCCACTCCGCGTGCCTCTGGCCGTGTGAGCTGGCGGGAACAGAGCCTCAGGCTCTGTGGTGTACGGAGAGCACTGCAGGGCAGCGTCGTCCTTGTTTTCAGGCCGCTGCTGTTGACCTTTCCGTCCTCACTTCTGCTCTCACTGCCCCCCACCCCGGCTCACGGCCTCTCGCAGTGTGACCGGCGGGGCACGGCGGTCTCTGAAGTGTGGCCTCTGCACATCATCCTTCTTTTACCCCACCCGTCACTCCTTAATTTAGGGTTTAGGGAGATGTGCTTAGGGGAAGAAAAGAATCCGTTGCAAGATACTGAGCAAAAGAAACATATATTGGGTTGGCCAAAGTTTGGGGTTGTTCCATAAGATGCTACAGAAAAACCCGAACGAACTTTTGGCCAACCCAATACTTTACGATAGATCTTTGAAACCATAATCTGTGTTACTTACATACTTACAGTTGATGCAAATATTAGAATGTGGCTCTAATTGAGGAAGAAGCTTTTTATTTTCCTGTCTTGTTTCCAAGCAAACCTGCATCATTTAGTGATAGTTTTGTGTAACATGAACGGAAACCTTGGTATTTGGATACTGCTGTGTAGTGTGAATACAGGAAAGATCACTCTATTTATTTGTGTTTACTTACCTTTTATGAGTTTATTTTACAGGATGTATTTGATTCAGATCTAGTTGTACTTAAGCTGGCCTCCTTGCATGGACTTTCACAAGCTAATCACACCTTAGGCTTACGTTACAATACAGTAAAATGTATTTCTAATTCTTTTATGATTATTTTTCTCCTTTGATAAATCCCATATAGTTGTTTAATTTACTGAGTAAACACTGGACTCTGGAAAACCAGTTGATGCTACTGCTGGCGCTCACTGCTTGTGAGCTGTGTTACCTTGAGCAAGTCACTGACACCTCTGAGCCCTGAGATGTCGTTTAGCATATATGGCTGGTGGCATTTGTCCTGTCCTCCCACCCCAGGATTATCATGTTCCTCATTTTTTTCTTCTGGAAAATGGAGGCATTAGACCACAGTCTTTTTAAATGCTTTATTGAGGTCATTAGGCCCTCAGTCCATTAGATCAGATGCAGACATATCAGCACCAGCCTTCAGTGCCATTGCAGTTCACAGGCTAATGGCCGAGTCCTTTGATAGACATGCTTTACCACTCAGGTTGTTGAACTAAAGCGTGAAGCTGAGATGACGTTGTGATGGACTGTTGTTTTTGAAGGTTGCAGTTCTCTCTGTTGGTCAAGTTACGGACAATATCCTGTTCAAGCTGCACATCGAGGGGCCCCTGGCAGCTCCCTGATGCTGTGTATCCTGAAGATGGCTTCCCAGGTGCCTCTCGAGAACACTGCAGTCCAGCAGATGGTTTTCATGTTTCTTTCAAACCTGGCCTTGTCTCATGACTGTAAAGGGGTAATTCAAAAAGTGAGTACTTAAACTCTCCTTCCTATCATAAAAAAGAGACTCAGTAAAATAATCCTTTCAACCGAGGACATGTGTGACAAGTCTAGAACTCAGTTTCTAGGATTAATTATTATGATTTTAAGGCATTTTATTTTAAAGGATTGTAAAAGGATCAGGAGGTTCACTTTGTTTAAAGCCTGTTGATAGATGATACATGGAAAGTGACAGAAACTAGAATATGATCACACCATTCCCTTTTAGTTTGTCTTCTTAGCTTTTGGACTGTATTTTCTCTCTCTCAAAGATGACGGTTTTAGAAAGGCAGCTGTGTTATATTTATTTTGAGATCATAAAAGCGATATATTGGTCTTTAAACAGACCAAATTGAGCATAACAGTTCTAGTTCAATTTACATTGTCAAGCGGTTTATGAAATCACAGCCCCTCCCCAAGTTATACCTAACTTCTTTATGGCACACAGGTGACTTTTCAGTCCCTGAGACTCCTGTGCCAGAACGTGACTTCCCGCCCCTGGTTTCAACTTGGGCGCTTTAAGAGGGACGGTTGGCTTAAGCAAACCCAATACATATGTTCCCTTAGGCTGTATTTAGGTGTGTATAAACAGGATCCCTAATTTGGAAGATCCCTTAAAGTTTGAATATGATCAGATTATCTGTAACTTACTAGTACATAGTAATTTGAATGCTTCCCTTTCATTTGCATGAATGCCAAGGTAAATTGCGAAATTGAGTCTCCTTTTCCTCTATTGTGTCATCTCCCCAGCCACCACCCCCTCCAAAAAAAAAAAACACACTTTGAGTGCAGTCTCTAAATAAATAGCAGTCTTACTAAACAAAGATCTTCTCAGTGCTATGTTGGAGCTAACTCACGCTGGTTCATGAGTGTTTTTGTTAATTTTCAGGAATTTTGCAAGCCAGCTGACATCTTGGTGGTATTTTGAAATCAGCCATGGTGGGAATATTCACGCCATGCACATCAGGGACCTACTACTCTACTACTACTCTCACCTCAGCTGTTTATTTGCCAGCACATGGCTGGATATTTGCTGTGTGTGTGTGAAGTCACCCGGAACTGGATTTTGTTGCGGGGGGAGACAGTGCTTTCTGCCACTTGCTTACGGAGAGCACGCTGGTAGGAAGCAAAGTAGGAATTCCCAAGTGGAATATAAATGCTAATCTTGGATCTGATGTGTGACTGAGCTGATGCTTATTCTTTTTAAGCTTCAGTTTCTTCATTCAAAAAAATTTTAGGTTAAACAAAATGATCTCTAAGATATTTCAACCCCCAATCTATGATTTTGGTAAGGTACTTAAGCATATTTTGTTTTTCTCCTTTTTTATTAAAAAAAAATGTATTTATTTGGTTGCGCCGGCTCTTAGTGGTGGCAGGCAGGCTCCTTAGTTGCGGCATGCATACGGGATCTAGTTCCCTGACCAGGGATCGAACCCCGGGCCCCCTGCATTGGGAGTGCAGAGTCCTATGCACTGTGCCACCAGGGAAGTCCCCTTAAGCGTATTCTGATATAAGTGTGATCGGACTCCATTTCATCAGATTTCCGTTTCAGGTGCAGATCAGTCAGGTTAGTTTTCCTCTGCTCTAATTAGGAATCCTCCGAGCCTTCCTCTGCTCATTGTTATGACGAGCCCTGGACACTTCCAGCTACACCTCCCGTAACTCATCTGTAGTTATTAGAAAATGTAGCTAATGCTATTGTACAACTAAAATTCTAAAATCATCTGTTTTCTCTCTACCATGGCATATTTCTTTGCATTCTACCCAGTGCAGGAAATAGTCTAAAAACGTCTTTAGGCCCAACAAAAAGAAGGACTGCCCAGAGCATATTTACAATTTAAAGTACTATCATATATTTTATCACTGTTGTCAACTCCAGATCTCCAAGATCATGGCAGAATCTAGCTGAATGGGAAAGACAAGGGATGAATCTAAAAAGCACTAATTTGGGCTGAGAGGTGGGAAGAGGTGTGAGTGGTGGCAAGGGCAGGGCGGAGTGGGATGCAGTTCTGCAGTGTACTTGTTGCTTGGGTGGTGTTGCTAATGCTTCTGTAGCTCGTTTCGTTCTTGTGCTCAGTCCTTTTATGTAAAAGTGCAGAATTTATTTTATAGATTCAAGCCAAAATTTTGATTTAGGTGTAGGGGAACCCAAGAAATAAGCCAGAATAGATTGTTAAACAGGAAGAAAGATGAGCTATTCTGGAGAGTTGTGAAAGTTAAGTGATTGTATTTCTACACCCTGATCCAAATGCCTGTGGTTCCCATGCTGTCCTGAGCTTCTTCTTGATCTAATACTTTTATGCTTTCTTTCCTTGTTTGCATACAGATTATTCTAGGCAATAAGTTATTGTCTTTCACATAGTTCAGGGTTTGGTGTGGTTTTATAGAAGGAGTTTTATTTGGAGGTTGAAATAACTCTTACAGTTAAGTAATGGAGCTTTCTCATCTGTAAGTTTACAAGAATGACATGTAGCCACGAGAAATCATCTGTAATGATGAGCAGCTGGGGTAAAGTGAATATAAGATGTACTCACAGATTTTTTTAAAAAAACACTTGTCCTTGGTACTACCAGAGTTGTTAACTGGTGTCCAAGACTGACTGAGGTTTTGTTTCTTTTTCTTTCCTGTAGGATAGCTTTAAATGAGTAGCAAAATTGCCAGAAGGCAGACATAAAGAGAAAACTCAAGAAGCCTGAAATAATCCCCAAACTGAATGATCAATCCTAAATAACTAAGAGTTGACTAGTTACTTTATCCATCATCAGGAAAGGATTAGTAAGAATTAAAATTTGAGCACTATTTTGTTCTCCTTAACCTTTTCACTTATTATACCTGGAAACAGTATAGATGGAGTATTTGGAAGGTATTGGGAGGAAGGAGAAATTAAAGTTGGGGAAAAGAGGAGCAGAATGCTAGTACTTGGTCTCTGAGGGTCTAGGAAAATAATGAAAAGACTCAAGAGGAAAATAATATTCTCTCTATTTATCCACAGAGTAACTTCTTACAGAACTTTCTGTCTCTAACGTTGCCAAAAGGAGGAAATAAACATCTCAGTAATCTGACCGTTCTTTGGTTGAAGTTACTGCTGAATATATCACTTGGAGAAGATGGGCAGCAAATGATCCTGAGGCTCGATGGCTGTTTAGACTTACTTACAGAGATGAGCAGATTCAAGCATAAGAGCAGCCCTTCTTTACCTCTTCTTATTTTTCATAACATTTGCTTCAACCCTGCCAATAAGCCCAAGATCCTGGCTAATGGTGAGTATTCTGCCTGTACACCACACGCATCCATTTATACGTGTGGTTATTCAGGTGAAAACACAGAGTAGTTTATAAATGTGCCAGGTGCTTATGCATCACGTGCCACGTTCAAGGCACCATGGGAGGCCGCAGCTGTAGGGACGAATCGAATCGGATGTGATTCCCACCCCTGAGATGCTGCTGAGTCTCCCAGGTTAACAAGTCACTGCACGACAGCCAGGCTGGATCCAGGAGGTGGTACCGAGGTGGGCCTGGGCCTCACCTCCCTCCTCCCGTCCCTCGTCCTGGTCCTCTGACTTCTGCACGCCTTCGAGCGGGTGCCGCCCTGTCCGTGGAGCCTGCCCAGACCAGCCTGTCCGCGTGGCGACCCCACCTCTTCCTCCTGCCTCCCGCGCTCTCACCCCTGCCCCTTGCCCTGTTGTACGTTTCTCCACAGCAGTACCACCCGCTGCTGCACTGTGTTTTCGGTGTGTACCTGCGGGTTCCTCGTCTGCCTGCACTGGAACATAAGCTCTTACGAGTCAAGAGGTTTCTGCCTCTTGTTCACGTTTCTCTGGAGCAGCTAGACTCGCGCCCGTCACTAGTGGGCGCCCAGTGGGTGTGTGAGCTGGAGACCCACACTGAGCAGGCAGCAGAGTTCAGGACCCAAGAGCACATGGTGACAGTAGCTTCACAGCGACTCCATTCTCTGATCTCAGGACAGATGGAGGCGAGGATCAGTGAGGATTCAGAAAAATTTTGGAACAGAAGGAGCGAAGTGGAAACATCTGTTTGTGCAGCCATGTGCTGTTTCTGTGAGGCGTGTGTGAATTTCAAGTTTTATGAGGAGGCGCGTTATCATGAAAAGAAGAGAGGTGGGCTCTAGACTCCCACGTACCTGGTGCCGGCTGCCAGGCCCTCGTGTGCTCCCGCAGCGTCACCTGGGGCAGCTTCTCCGGGTCCCCTTTCTTCATCTAGAAAATGGTCCCTCCTTTCTTGACTTCGGTAGAAATCAGTTGTTAACACAGAAACTGCCTGGCAGTGTTTGTGGTACATGGTAGATGCTCCAGATGTATTAGTTCTCTTTCCATTCATGTTTTTCACTTAAACTTTCGTAGAGGTGTTTTTCTATGAAACACGGAGTTTTCCAAGTGGAAAGGATTCTGCTTACATTCTGTTGTGTATAGTCATGATTCTAGTTTTCTGATAATAATTATTGAATTGCTAGAAATGCAGGGGAAGATTTTAGAAGCTCAGCCAGCCTTTAACTCACCTGAATGAACGATGATCTCCTCTCCCGTGGCCCCTCTGCTGACTCTGTGTGGCCGCCATGGGGGAGGGGGCTCCAGCGACTTGTTTCCAGGTTTCCATCCACCTTCGCTGTGTCTCCCTCAGTCCTTACGTTTGTGAAATGAGGGTGACGTTAGGGCCCTACCTCCGAGGGCAGTGAGACGGCCCGTGTGAGGCATCTGTTCCTCTTCCTGCCATCACCTGTTAGCATTCACCTTTCTCAGAATAAGTTTTTTCTTTGGGGACTGCTAACTGCAATTTTATTATTGAGAGAGTTGGGAAAAGGTCAGGCTTTAGGGAGCTGAAGGAAAAGTCTGCATTTCTGGATCACTCAGGGTTTGTTTGTTTTTTTTTTTCACAAATAAGATATTTTATTTGTCACCATTAAAAGTCTGAATTTTAAACAGGTATTTAGACCTGGTGGCTCATATCCATTAGCTCGTTCAACTTTAGCACCTGTCTCATCCCCAATAGCTTTTCCAGGACTACTACCTTCACCCTGTAGCTCCATGAGTTTTCCCAGTTCAAACTTGGGTTTCTTCAGCATTTTTACTTTTCTAACAAAAACATCATGGACCTTTTCTTTGTCTTTTCCAGTGCTGTCTGGAATCAGTTTATTGACCACCTCTTTCAAGTCATTTGTCTGCTCCTCTCTGGTCATGATTTCCATCATCTTCTTCTGGATCTGGGGGACTTGCTGGTGCTGGGCATAAGAGGTCTTCCCGAATCTGATTGTTACATTTTTTAGTAAAACCCACACAGAATAGACGAAGCAAATAACCATCGGTAGTCTTGACATCGACGTGAGCTTCAATCGTGGTCTGCCATTTTTTGACCACGGAGCACATTTTGTCATGCGTAAGATCCATGCCATGCAAATTAGTCAGGCAGTTTTTTCCCTGAACGTCCTCAGTAATTAGCTTGAATTTTCTAAATGCAGCTTCATCATTCTGCAGATCAGCAAGGCTCACTTCAAAAACACAACCCTTGAGGCCATCAGATGTGATTTTGGTTCCTTGAGTTCTCGTGACCAGTGTTTTCCCAATATTTCTTATATTGAACATAGCTGGTACTTTCACATCATACCAATCTTTCTTAGAAAATTGGTCAACCACTTTCTTCTTGGCTCCCTTTTTGCTGCCTTTCGTAAGATGCTTGTTATTGCTGACTGCCAGGGTGCTGCTCAGAGAGCCAAAAGGCTGGATCACTCAGGATTTATATTTAAACATTTCCTTGTATCAGCAATGTGCTCTCTCCTTCGTTAGCTTAAAGAAGGAGCTTTCCCCAGCCCCACAGATGTCAGATCAGGGGCCTTCGAGGCAGGGTAGGAGGCAGCAACTGTGCCGTTTCTACATGGATGTGTCGCAGGCACTGCCTCCGTCTCCACTTGGGGATCCAGAGGGAATGCTTGGCAGGGTCAGGCAGCTTGGAAATCTCCCCAGCAAGGCTGCATAACTCTGATAGTAGCACCCAAACATCCAGTTTAGATGGCCAGGAGTAGAGTGGGCAGTGGGGCTTGACTTTGCTGTTTAAACAGATGCAGAGTACTCCTTGTGTCTGGTCATGTCAGCGTAGATGTCCTCTCTGAAAACAACAAAAACATGCTAGATAAAATGTATTAAAATTCACCTTAAAAAATCAAAGAACTGAAAACATAGTGGGAAACTTATAGGCCAATTTTGATTGAAAGTCTGTGCCCAGAGAGGTAAGAAGTTTGTAGAAGGCTCTTTAGCTCCCAGGACATTTGCCAGCTTTGTGTGCTTGGGCTTTTGTCCAGGAGTGCCAACAGGGGAGGGGACAGACACCAGGAATCTCTGGAGTCTTATGGACCATCCTGCAGGTATTGAGCTGGAATCTCAAAGGACTAACCTCTTAGAAAAGGATGAATCAGAATTAAATTGGTGCCCCAAACCTCATGCAGGCGACTAGAAAGAAAAGAAAAACAAGTGTGAGAATGGGCACCACAGACTGCCCCTCACAGCTCTGCACCCCAGACACACATAGACAAGTGGCCCATGACCTTGGCTGGAGCTGATCCTCGACTGACAGTGCCGCTGGGGGCTGAGCAGAAGCAAACTGCCCTCTGATGGATGGAGGACACGTTTGTACTGGGCCTCAGGGAACCTCCACAAATAATTTTTCAAAAGCATCAGCCAGTATACAGTTAAAGATGACCAAGCTTGTCAGGAAAAATGGCAACATGAGTGAGAAACAGCAGGGGGAAAAATATCAACTTATCTGCCTAGATTTCAGATGTTGGAATTGTAAAACACAGATTTGAAATGACTTTTTTAATACAATATTTAGATAAATAAATGACAAACTTGAAAGTATTTGCTGGGAATAGGAAACTGAAAAATTGAAAGATTTGGAAAAAGAACCAAGCAGAAAAAAAAAAAAAAGCAGAAAAAAAAAGAGAGAGAAAAAAAAAAATAGAACCAAGCAGAGCTTCACTGTTGAGTATGATAATCAGTTAGCCACTTACAGGTGTTTAAATGTAAATTAAGATATGCAGTTTGTTAGTCACACTAGCTACATGTGGCTATTGGCTATCTTATTAGACCACATACATATAAATGTTTCCATCATTGTAGGAAGTGCTATTAGACAGGACTATTCTAGAACTTCAGTAGCCAAAATTAAAAACTCAGTATACATGTCGGCAGCAAGTTAGGTGCAGTGGAGGAGAAAATGTAGGCATTAGAAGATAGATCAGAAAAACAATACCCAGAATGCAGCACAGATAGCTAAAAAAGATGAGAAAGGATTAAAAGAATAAAGGGTTTAAAAAAAAAGGTAAGTGACATAGCAGATACATTGGGACAGTCTAATTGCATGTTTAATTGAAGTCCTCAAAGGAGAGAAGAGAGGAAATGTAAGCGATGACAGCTAAACATTTTAAGAACTGTTTTCGTCAGACACTAATCCATAGATTCAGGAGACTCAGATAATTCCGAGCAGATAAATAAAAATAAATCCACATCTGTTCTCGAGGTTATTTCTCTGTTTCTGTGTGAGTTCAGTTCATACCTATTTGTTAAACTTAAAAATGTTTTACATGCTTTTTTGTATACATGTTATATTTCACAATAAAATGTGTTTTTTAAAAAAATTGATGCACTTGCATTATCAGAGGGGACACTACATTAAGTGACCTATACATTATACAGTACCTATACAGTACTTTATTAAAAATTTTAAGAGATAGTAACTGGTTGAAGGAGTTATATAAACTTATTTAGATCATGGGTTATATGTTCTGAGTGTCTGATAAAAAGTATGGAAACATCCCTGGATGATACTCAGTTGGAGAACACACAAATCACCCTCCCATTTGATGATGGTCCCTAAGAGTACCAGCTGCCACCCATCACCTCACATGATGAATTGCATCAGGTAACTGTTGTATATAGGCTGGGTCTGGGTAGGTTATGATACAGAGGTGGCGGGGAGTGCAGAGCAGGTGGTGAGGCAGGAGGGGTAGTCGGCAGAAAGTTGCTGCACCCACACCTCACTTCCACGCTGTCTGTCCCTCCGCTGCACAGAGTTCACTTTATGGAGCCGCTTTTTTTTTTTTTTTTTCTGTAAAAGATTTTAAATTTCTTAAAATTTCTTTTAAAATGCTAAATAAGATTACTTAAACTCATTTTTGTTTGCTTTAGTTATGGAATCTTTCATCCAACTAGTATTTATTGAGCCTCTACAATAAACTTGCAGTGTGAATATTCACCAGTGAGCAGACACACAGACTGCCCTCAGCTAGGTTACAGTTTCATTAGGTGCATTCATTGAGGTTGGGATAATACATAGAGTTCCCAATAACAAGTGTTTCACCCCTAAGAGTGCAACATGTTTTTAAAATCACACATTTTAGAGGGAAAATAATTTGATAGAATTTAATGATACATACAGTTAAGTAAAATAGGTTCATGTTTGTTCTGAAACACTTGGACGATCTCCTTGGGGCTAGACATCTCTACTTTAAAATGAGTAGGCTGCTGCAGATAATTTGTAAGTCTTTCATACTCTGGCCAGCTTTGCACAAAGGGGGTGTATCTTGTGTGTTGTTACGCCTTTAAATAACATTTTCCTCTCTCTCTCTCACACACACACACACACAAACATGCCTTTGAAATGTTTAGTCCTTTTTTAAAAGGCTTAACTAATATGGTATTTCTTGATTATTGTTTTATATAGTAGCCCATGCTATTGATACGTTTGTATAATGTCTTTATAATTTATCATAAGAGCAAGTCCTGTTTTCCTGCATGTGACAATGTGAGATATGATTGAACAGCTCATTGATAAACTCATTGTGTAGTGGCTTACTTCTGCTCTATCATTGTCTTTAAATGAATGTGCCTTTGTTGAATTAGGGCCGAAAAAGTTAAGCAGCCGTGGCTTCCCTGTGCCTGCTGTGAAAACAATTTGTTTCCAGGTGGTTCTCCCACATACCACATGTTATAAAAGATGGCTTTTGCCAACTTTGTATTTGTTTGGTGGGTAAAAAGGGTTATCTGACCAGTCTAAGATATGAATACAATGTATTGTCTGGGACTAAACTTTTTTTTTTAATGTGCTTATTATTAGAAAAAGTCATTAGTGTGCTAGCTGCCTGTCTGGAAAGTGAGAATCAAAATGCTCAGAGGATTGGAGCAGCTGCGCTTTGGGCTCTGATTCACAATTACCAAAAGGTCAGTTTTTAAAATCGTTGTCCCTAGGGGGCAAACACCAAGGCTCTTGGGACGTCAGAGGACTGTCAGCAAGGAAAAAATCAAAGTCACAGATAGTGTTGCCTTTGTGCATTCAAACCATTAGTAAACTATCTGTCAAAATCTTTCATGTAATCATTTCAATAGGAGGTGTCTCAGTTCCAAGTGTTTCTCTCTTGAGTGAATTCTCCCTGTTAATATAACTTGATTTGCCATATTGGTACAATGCTAGTATGAACTGTTTCTTCTAAAAGACATGTCAAGGAAAAACTCATCTTGAAGTCAGGCCGAACAATGAAGTTTTATCCAGTTGCGAGATTCGCCTTTCTCTAGGACACGTCATCACTGAACTTTGAAGTCAGCTCAGTCCTTGTAAGGCTGTGACACAGGGCCAGCCCCAGGGGAACGGCCAGCAGGTGGGACTTGCACCTGCTCTCTCTGGCCTCTGGTCTTCTCTTTGATTGCAGACGTCTCACTCCTGAGAGAAATACCTGTGTGTACCTAGTGGCTGAGTAGTGACCAGGTGACAGTGTTAGGATAAATGGCCATCCCCAAACGGTGCTCACGCAGTTGGCCGTCCCTGGTGCGCACTGGCTGGTGTCAGCACTCGTGAGGACAGAGGCTGCTCTTGTCACTGTCACCCCTGTACCCCCAGGGCTCAGCACAGGGTTATGCACTTTGGAATCGCTCAGTAAATACTTGTTGACCAACTGACCGACTGCTAGTATTGTGTATCCTTGATCTGAAATCTGAGGTTTAAGGAAATAATGAAATACTGAAACTGAGATGGCATAGTTTAAAATAGCAAATTGAGATCAGGGGAGAAGGGGGAAAAGAGGGAAAAGGGGGAAAAGGAAGAACATGGGACAGTAAAAATCAAGTCAGATAGGGAAGGGGTGGGCGGTGGCACAGTGGGGTGGAGTGGGGTGGAATCTCCAGCTACATTATTATCTTCTGTAGTATCCTGTTTAATACCGTAGTCAACAAGCGCAGACCTAGTATTGTGCTATCCTGATTCTTAAACACATGGGAATGAATCTAATTGATGGATTGCTCTGTATTATCCTAGGCAAAAACAACTTTGAAAAATCCATCAATAAAAAGAAGAGTGGATGAAGCATATTCCACAGCAAAGAAAAGTAAGTTTTATTATTAAAGAGATTATAGTTAAACTTGGAAGCTGTTCACTGAATTCTCTGATTAATGATATATTTGGACAGTTCACAGCAAAATGGCAGTTTTCTACACTGATGTTTGAGGAGCTTTTATGTTGAAGCATTGTAAAGTGTGCCAATATTTGGTCTATGTTTTTCATTGTAACATTTTTTAAAATAATAAAATGATCTAATAGATGAATGATTGAGATACAGTATTTTCTTGACATGTCAATGATCTTTCTCCAACTCATTTTTTTGTATCAAATTTCCTTTTGCCGGTGGCTACCACTGTGCTAAAGTGTGTTCTTACGTGATAAGAACTAGGCCCAGTTAGAACTGATCTTGAACAGAAAATGTTGGTCTAACATCAGGGAGTTGAATTACAGTCTTCCAAGAATAGATCCCATTGCCCCAGTATCCACTCGGTCCTGTGAAGTGATCATGATATGAGGCAGGGTTTTCCTCTCAAAGTGCATTTTTCATTTTAAGTGATACCAGTTTGCAATGAGCATTATTCTCTAAACCTTCTTTCCGCTAAGATACTGAACTGTGTCTTTCCTGTACTGTTCTGTGTCTATTGGCTATTAATTTGTGTCTTTACAGTGTAATTTTTGTAAGTGGTTTGGTTTTGGGGTTCCCCCCCCACTTCGGTTTGTTTCTAGCTATGACCATGAGTTTCTAGAGGCAATGAATGTTTGAATTTATGTGGTAGGAGGTGTGGTACGTAAAAAGAGCAAGGCATTCATTTGGGATCATAGGTAATAGTGTCCATTATGGAGGTGTATCGTTTTTTGTTTATACTCTGTGGCTAAACCAGTAATTAAAAATAAATTCCATAACTTCTTAATTTTTAAAATGTTTAATATTTTAAATATTAAATTTAAAAATATTCTTATAATGCTAGCGCTCAAGAATTGGCATAGAACTTTGTCACAGATAATCCTGTTCACGTGTGTTTGTGTGTGTGTCTACTGTTCAGTGAAGTGCTAAAGTTTAATAAATTGCTCTTCTGTGCTCTAATTTTTCTATCTCAGCTTTCTTAAGCTCAGAAGAAACCCCTCTAAATGCCTATTAT
The DNA here is from genome assembly GCF_964341445.2 of Mesoplodon mirus. Lineage (NCBI taxonomy): Eukaryota > Metazoa > Chordata > Mammalia > Artiodactyla > Ziphiidae > Mesoplodon > Mesoplodon mirus. The sequence continues at coordinate 82,303,513 of NC_138989.1, read as the reverse complement.
TTGAAATGTCTTGAAAACCTTGTGCAGCAACTTAACTCTTCGTGAGCGCTCTGAGATGCTTTGCCCTGAAGCCAGCGGCCACCGGACAGGTGAGCCAACCTTGAAGCAAGTTGTGTGTAGACCTGTCCCTGAAGACGTGCTAAGCCTCTGCATCAAAGGGCATAGAGAGTCCTGGGAACACAAACATCTTTTTTTCTATGCAATGTGTTTTGTAAAAATCCTATTTATCAGTTATTTAATAAAATAAAATATTTTTAGCAACTGAAAATTGACTAATAATTGCTGCTTACAGGCTTTTATCAGTCTCATGGATATAAATTTTAGTAATGGAAAGAAGACACTGTGTTCTGATTTCCTTTTTTAAAAAAATTTTTACGTGAAATTTGGCTCATCAATACAAATCCTTATTTTTCAAAGCATACACATCAGTGAAGGAATATTTGTAGTAAACGTGTATAATTTTGTGAGTAGCTTCTTTTTGCAATTTTTAGTGAGTAATTCCTTTCCATATGATTTATAAATGTGTTATATTTTATTATTTTCACCTTTCAACCTCTGAAATGTTGTGTAATAAAAAAGGAAGAAATAGTGTTTATGGTCATGTACCGTGGCCTGGGTTCAAATTCTGTCTCAGCTCAGAACATCATGAAGAACAGGAATGTGAAAAATCCAGCAGGAACAACTCTGTCGAGGCCTCCTCACATAACTCTTAACTAACATGTAGTTCTGCACTCAGAACTTAAGATTGGGAGTTCCCTGGTGGTCCAGTGGTTAGGACTTGGCGCTTTCACTGCTGTGGCCCGGGTTCAGTCCCTCATCGGGGAACTAAGATCCTGCATATACACACACATACACCACACACATATATATACACTCATTATTTAGGAAACATTTTTCTAATTAAACCATGGTTAACAAGAAAAAGGAAAAAAACTTTGTTTATTAAGTACTGTTAGCAAATTGCTATCATTAATAAAATAAACCATGGGATGTTATTTACGCTAGAAGCATGGGGACAAAATATGTGTTAAATGCTGAAATAGAAGCAGATAAATTTGTAGTTTCTGAAAGTTATTCATTAGAGATCTGAAAAATAGGTCTAGGAAGTTCAGAAGTTTCTGGATAGCCCAAATTAATTTGAAGCAATGGACATGCCAATATTCTGAAAAATTCTAAGAGCAGGAATCTTAGGAATTATTTCTTTTTTCCTGGTTTCTTATATTCTATGTCATTTTCTTGGTATCACCTTTAAGCCCTCATTGGTGAATGATAGAACAGATTTCTCTGTAATTTCCATTTAAAGAGCTCTTTCTATGTCATAGACACTATTCTCCAAACGTTTATTATTTAATCTTTCTCTAAAATACTACCGTTGTACCTGTGTTAGAGGTGAGTGAATGCAGTGGCTAGGTGATCCATTTGTGGGTGATGAATAGGGAAGTTGAGGTTGGAACCAAGGATAACTGCTGACAGGCCTCAGGGTGTTTTTGTTTTTGTTTTTTGCGGTACGTGGGCCTCTCACTGTTGTGGCCTCTCCCGTTGCGGAGCACAGGCTCCAGACGTGCAGACTCAGCGGCCATGGCTCACGGGCCCAGCCGCTCCGCGGCATGTGGGATTCTCCCAGACCGGCGCATGAACCCGTGTCCCCTGCATCGGCAGGCAGACTCTCAACCACTGCGCCACCAGGGAAGCCCAGGCCTCAGGGTTTTAACCACTGTGCTCTGCTGCCTTTTTTCTCATTGAAATACCTGTCTTTGTGTTTGGATCTTATGGATAACTTACATATTTCTACAAAACTGGGATCTCTCAGGGAAATGATCACTTCCTTTATGGTTCATTGATTGATCGATTCACATGCCAGAGTTTGCTTTGCCTCATGCCTTTGGAATCGGAGAGAATTGTAATTGATTATGTTCCCTAGCAGTTCAAGGTAGTACTACAGGGGGATTTGTAACCCAGCAGGGATGTTACCTGCTGAATCCCAGGGGCCCTGGAAAGAGGGAGAGAGGTCGTGGCTTCAGGAGAACATGTCCTGGGTGTGAACCCCAGGGGCACATGGTGTTCCAAGGCCGTGGTGGCCCACCCGCCCATCTGTCTCTCTTCAGATTGTGTTCAGCCAACCAGTGCAGAAGCTGCTAAGCAGAAGACCCTTGAGGTGACCGGCCACTGTTTCAGCAACTGCCATGGTACTACCTTGGGGACCCACCGGCATCAGAATCCCCCAGGATGCTTGTTGAAATGCAGATTCCTGGGCCCACTGAAGCATAGTCTTAGGCCTGTGTCTAGAATTGTTAGCAAACTCGCCAGGTGATCTTTACACTCACCACAATTGGAGAAGCACTGATTAATCCCCTGACTTTACAGAAAACTGCCTAGAACATGAAACTGGCTTCATACCACTTGATTACTTAGTGAGGAAATCAGAACTTGAATCTGGGTCTCTGGAATGCTAGTCAAGTGTTCTTTCTTTCACACATCCCTAGTTTAGGCAGAGGTCCAGAAAGCAGGTGTAGGGAACTAATTCATGCCTTGCGGTCTGCAGATTTCCCATTTCCTGGCCTCTTTGGTTGGTTGTGTTAGTGTGTGTCTGTGCTGAGAATGAGCTCGAAGACTGTGCCGTGTTAACCAGGGCAGGCAGACATTGATCCTGAGGTGTCTGTATTTAGGGCCTTGAGCAGTCTGGGGGGCGAGGCAGCCCCTGGTTTTGAAAACAGAGGAAACAAGTAGAATAATTAGCTGACCTAGTTGGAGCCTTTCCCCACTCTTCCTAAAATCGCTTTCAGAAGTGAATAACTGGAAGTACTTTTCTTTGGTATTCTGTAAATAATGGAGTGAAAAATAGAATTTGACCGTTTAACAGCAGGTCACCGATTTTCCTTTGTAGTGTTAAATTACTACAGATGATGAGTATGTTTTCCATCATTAGTCTTGTGGCTGCACCTTGTCTACCCACCATTTCCTGAGATCTGCTGCTTGACCCATGATGTTTCTCAAACTTGGCAGATTGGTGAGTAAGAATAATGATTGGCATTCCTGTTCCTGCCGTACGAGGTGTGCCCACAGTTATTTCGGGGAATGTGGTGAAGTGGTTAAGGGCATAGGGCTCTGGAGTCATATGGACCTGGGGCCAGCCCTGGCCTCACCCTGCACAGCTGCAGGGACCTGGGATAGCCTCCAGGCCATATCTTCCGCTGTCACTGGGGATAAGTATACCCACCTTGTAAAGTTGGGGAGAGGATTGAGTGCCCAGTCTCCTCTGTGTACCTGGTACATAGCTCATTGTCTCTTAGATGTTATCAGTGATTGATTATTCTTACAGTCTCAGAAATGTATCTCTCTTTCATTAAAGCATTAACTCTTTTGTGTCCTTGCAATGCTTCTCTCCCTTTGGGGAGGGTGATGTGCTGGAAAGTGAGTTTTGTTGTCAGAACTAAGGCTTCCACATTCCAAAAAGATCATCCGTTTCTGGTGGAGGTGCACATCCACAGTCCTGAGGTCGCTAAAGGCACAGACATTGAGCAAGTCGTCTAAGTCTTGCAAAGCAGTGCATAGAGGTGCTAAATACACCTGGGTGACCTGATGTTTTTTCTTCTTCGGCTCATTAGGTTGTCTTGATTGAATGTCAGTTGGTGAAATATTGCTCTTTGTCCCCTGAATTGTGAAAATGGAAAATACAAGAAATTATAACCTTAGCAGCCGAAAGAAAATCTTAGCTTACAGAATCCATCAGTTTGGGAGCAGGCCTTTTCCTCTTGCCACCTGTTGTTGACCTGTGTGATCCAGGAAGTTAGGGGAATGGATGATAAAAGGCCATTGTTTCTGTGAATTAGGAAACTTAGTTTTGGGGAACTTAGAGCTTATTTTTCTTAAGTCAGAAGTTATTCCTCACAGGAAATTCCTTATAAAACTCAGGTAACAAGTCTCATACATAGGCTCAGGATGTACGGAAGACCATGCCAAGACCTGGGATTCTGAGGTTTGGCAGCAAGACACGAGGGGCTCAGCATGATCCTGTTTTAACTGTTCCCAACAACGTTCATCTTTGCGTTTCATTTGCTCCTTCTGCATTTGGGAAATCTGCTTCAGAAAAAAAATCTGCTTTTTTTAAAACGGTGTTTCATAAAAGATCCATATGGTAACGTTCAATAAATTTCTTTTTAACTAATTTCACATGAAAACCAAGAGAAATGTATGTGTTTTAATGTAGACTCCAAGGGAAAAATTCTTTCATGCATTTCTTCTTTTCCAATAACGTCTGTTTCCCTGTGGCCTTACCCGTGCCCGCAGCCGTGCCTTTGGAGCGTCTGCGTCCCATTTGGTTCATTCATCTGGGCAGCAATGCTCGGCATTCTGGTAGCAGATTGCTTGCAGTTCTGGAAACATGACTTCCTCAGATACTCTGTTAGAACATTCTTCCCTTGGCTTACCCTGGGAAGAGACAGATTATAAAGTGGAAAACTATTTTTAATCATTTTCTGGTGATATTTGTAAAGACTGGATCACAAAGAATCAGTTTATGTATATGATACCTCTTATAAAAAGTTACCTCTTACATCTGTTAGGAAAAGCCATGATTGCAGAGTAAAAAGTCCAAAATAATAATGGCTTCAGTGAGAGAAGAGTTTCTTCTTCTGTTTTTTGTTTTTTTTCCACAGCCAGCAAGCTCCCCACCGCCACCCCGGGGTGGGGTGCAGTCCTTGGCTGATAGTGTCCTCAGGGGCTCAAGTGCCCATCCTTCTTTGATGCATTCTTCCTTCAGCAAGTTGCCACGTGGACATCTGGAAGGAAAAGAACTCCCCCAGCTGTCTATTGCCCCTTTCAGGAGGCTTCCCAAAAGAGCAGTCTAACAACTTGTCCTTAGGTCCTTGGACAGAACAGTGTGTTGACTACAAGGGAAGCGAAGGGTTGTAGTCCTTCAGTGGGGCTCACTGCACGTTTAGTAACACAGGCCTCTGCCGGGCAGGAAGGAACAAGGGGTTCGGTTAGGCAACCACCAGTCCCTGCCCCACTGGCCAAGGTTCTAGCTGATTTAAGAGAAAAACATGATACAACTAGAAGTTAAAGTATTATGTTTCCAAATTAAAAATAAGAGGTTAGATGCTTACTGAATTTATTCGATCTGCATTTAGACTTTGTGATTAAGTCTAGTCGCGTTTAGAACTGGAAATAGTACTGTCAGAGAATAAAGTAAGATCACTTCCTGGTGTGGGTTTATCCCCATGACATGAAAGCCTTCAGTTGTCAGAACCCACCTGCTTATCATAGAGAAATATGGCGGTGAAGACAGAGTAGTTGGTCTGAGCAGACACCAGCATTCTCAATGATAGTTTAATTAATCAAAAAATTAATTGGAAAATTAAAAAATATATGTACTTTTACCATTTATTTCAAATATGTAAATATGTGTTCATTACCCAGTCTCTTAATAAGGGCTGAGGCCATTTTTGAAGGTAGTTCCTTCACTGATGTGTTTTGGGGCATAAATCACATCTCTGGACAATTTCCAGTTTCAGTTTCTGGAAGTGGAGCAAAAACTAAGACACTTACTAAGTGATCTAAACCTCAGCCTCTTCCAGATTTTTCTTTACCATTTTATCCAAGAATTCTTCCAAATTTCTATTATTTCTGACTTTCTTTTGTAGTTAGCTCACCACACCAGATTCAACAACAATTTGTGACTCCTTGTTTCTAATTCTTTGCAAAGCATCCAACTTAGCTCTTATAGAAATAATTATTTTTCATCTTACTGCTGTCCTTAGTATTTAACCAAATTCTATAATTACAGTAAGGAGTCCAAGCGGTACAGATGTTTTAGGAACAAGTACAGCCAGATCCTGGTCAGTATGAAACTCGCCGAGTGGAAGCCAGAGAGGCCTGTGCTGGAGGGAGGTCCACTCACCCCTGTACTCATGTGCTCTGGCATTGGTTAGCCGGTATGTTTATTGGGAAAATGGAGAGAATTGTTTAAGCTTAGCAAATCCATTCTCTAGTGGCCAATAAAGAGAGGTTATACTATGAGCTTTTAAGATTTCTTGAAACTTTGAACATCCTCTTGTTTGTTTTTGTGGCTAATCCTTGCCTGGCTCCCTGTATTAGACACAAAGAAGGCCAGAGGTTAAAGGACACGGGTCCTTCTTGGACATTATTCTCAACTTACCTTGTACCTTCTTCACATTCTCTGGCTTGCTTATCCGTGCCCTTTCTTCTCCTGCCTCTTTGATTGAATTCTCTAACTTTCCTCCACCCGTGTGCCTCCACCCACCTTTACGTTTCCATTTCTGCCTGCTTTAAAAGGCTAAGATCAAATGTCACGTCTCCCGTGAAGCTGTGTCAGATTCCCCAGCTGGCAGGAAAGTCTTTACTCTTTGAGTTTCCACGCCAATTTTAGTCGTTTTTCTTTTTTTCTTTTCTTTTCACTTTTATATCACTTAGTGCTTTTTGCTTTGTATTATACTCACTTGCATAAAGTCATTGTTCCCACTCTCTTCTTCAAAACAGGACTTCTGACCGAGCTTGTGACTCCATGCCTCCCACAATGCCTCACAAAGCAGGTGTTCAGTTTATATTTATTTACAGGAATGAATGAATGAATGGATGAATATGGAAAATACTTTATTAACAAAAGCTATAGAATTTTGTAATGTAAATTAGGCTAAAATTCTGTAGACTTTGTCAAAATGCCATTACTATAAGTAGTTTTCTATGAGAATAGATTTTTGTTAGGTTCTAAAAATAAAGAATGAAACCAAAAAGCACTGCTTAAAAACACTTTAAAATCCTTAGAATATTTTTTTAGTTTAGCAGAGTAGGAATAAAACCCCAATATTTTAGATATGATTTGAAAATATAACCAGCACTGACATGGAACAAAGATTCTAGTCTAAACTTTCAAGATCCATTGCTTACTAAGAATCTTATTTGGGCTGTTGTTTTTGGGAGGCAGGATGTAGGTATCAGCTTTTTGCAAATAGAACCTTAAATTCTGAAAGTTATATAAGCTGCAACCCCGGCAGTGTGGAAGAAACGGAAGAAGCCAGTTTGCATTACCCATGCTGTGTAAAAAGCACAAATCAACAGATAAGCTGTCAGCTTCCTTCCAGTTCCTGTTTCTTAGTGCCCACATTTGGCAGCAGCAGGCACTGTGAGAATCTGACTAAAATAAATGTGACCCTGCTTTGCACAGAAAGAGAGGAGGGGCAGCAGTAAAGGCCGAAAGGAAGCTTTTAATACTTTGACTTAAAATTGGCGAAAATGCTTAATCTCTTGGTACCATTGCAATAGGGAATGAATTCTGTGATTGCAGCACTTTACATTTTTCATGCATATTTCCTATCCACAGCTGATAATACACAGTTCCATCTGCAAGGTGAGGATAATACTACAGCTCCTGCACAGTGATTTTGAGTTTTGACCCAAATGGGGAAGCTTTAAGTGTACAGAGTCTGATTCAAAACTGGTAGATCCAATGTATATGGCATTTGCTCTGTCTGATTTAAAGATTTGAAGTTGTCAAGGAGATGGGGGCTGAACCATCAGGACTGCTGGTCCCTCCTCCCAAATTCACTCCCAGGATGGAGAGAGAGAACGGTGAGCAAACCGTGGTGTCACGGGGCAGCTGTTGGAGCTGCTGTGTGTAGGGGGCGGCCGTGTCTTTGGTCATGGGCAGCAGACGGCCCCGCAGGGCTGTGTGAGGGAAAGCACACACTGGGGGTCTGTTCTCGCTCCCACCAGCCATTGCCTTGAGGGAACCAGTGCCTGCCCCTCCGTTCACATCTCTGGGCCTGGGGTGCTCATGAGCAAGCTCAAGGCCACAACACAGAACCCCTGCAGTGGTGAGGGGCTGAGAAAACGGAGCTCACTGATCTCCATCAGGCCCTGCTGTGCCCTGCCGCTTCAGAGCCCCAGGCCTGGGCACTGCAGCGCAAAGAGTGTCTCTTCCTAACGCTGCTTCTCACCAAGAAGGGGGTGGTTTTTGGAGTGCGGAAGTGACTGATCGATGGGTGCCTTGGACCCGCACTCTCCACCCCTTGAGCTGACATGGCCTCTACAGATGAGTGCACGGCCTTTCACGGTACTTGTCTGACATTCCCACAGGAAGTGAGCTCGCTGGTCAAAATAACAAGACATTAGAGGAATACGACAGCTTCAAAAGGAAAATCACATGCTGGAAATATATTTTCCAAAGAAGCGTAAGTGTTAAAACAGATGAACCAGGAATTTTAAATTAGCCAAATTTAAAGAGATAAGGAAATAAAACTATAAGACCCAAATGAGAAAACATTTAAAATGTACAAAAAAATATGTACAACAAATACAAAGGTTGAAAGAAAGACAACAATAGGTAGGACAAGTAGAATGGATCCAGCTAAGTTATGAATTAATGACTCAGAAAACACGATTGAGGAAATCTTTGAGAAGGAAGAAAACAACAGTAAGTAGGAAATACAAAATAAAAATATAAAAACTAGGAGAATATGGAGGATAGAAGTAGAAGTGCTCACATCTGGATGGCAGAAGTCTCAGAAATGGAAAAGAATAAAAAGAAAATAAGTACTTGAAGAAATGTGGAAGTAAGTTTCCTAATACTGAAAAGAGAAGATAAAGTTTATACTTAAACAGCTCATAGAAAGCCGAAGAAGAGAGGGAAGAAAAAAATATATATATACACTCATTGCAAAAATCTAAGAATATGAAAGACAAAACCCCAAACAACCCAATAAAAATGATAATAACCCCAATCTGGAAACAACCTAAATGCCCATCAATAAGAGAAGTTCAAAAATATTGTGGTATATTTATGCAATGAAATATTGCTCAGCAATAAAAAATAACAAAATGCTGATAAACACAACATCATGAATAAATGTCAAAAACATTAAATTGGGCAAAAGAAGCCTGATGCAAAAGAGAACATACTGGTTGATTCCACTTATATGAAGTTAAATAACAGGTAAAACTAACCTCTGGTGACAGGAGTTTATAATAACAGTAGTCTTTTGGGGTGTGTTAACTGAAAAGGCACAAAGCAATCATCTGGCTTCTGTATCTTGATCTATAACATTTTATTCCTTGATCCAGGGTGTGGTAACGCAGGTGTATGCATGTGTAAAAAGCCTTAAAAGTGTACCTGTTATTATATGTATATTATACTTCAACAAGACACCTGAAAGAAAAAAAGTTTAGATAATATCAACATGATGGACATTAATGAGGAGAAGAACAAAGCAAGTAAAAGGATGCTATACTGTTATTGAGAGGGGAATGCAGGCTCTAGAGCGCAGGCTCAGTAGCTGTGGCGCATGGGCTTAGTTGCTCTGCGGCATGTGAGATCTTCTAGGACCAGGGATCGAACCCATGTCCCCTGCATTGGCAGGCAGATTCTCAACCACTGCACCACCAGGGAAGCCCTGAAGATGTGGCAATTTTAATACATGTATCTAACAAAATAACCTTAAAATATTTGAACCCCAAGGTGGCAGAACTATAAGGATAAAATGGTTACCTGGTATTGCAGAAGTAGCTTTCAACCCATGCTCTTGATTTTCGATAAGTTGGCAATAACTCAGAAAAGATATGGAAAATCTGAATAACAAAATTGATAACCTTAATCTAATGGATATATACAGAATTCTGCAACCAAGAATTAGAAAAGACACATTTTTTCCTCAGTCCATGTGAAGCATTTACAGTTGATTCAAGTATCAGGCAAAAAAGCCTCAATAAATTTCAAAGAATAGGTCCATATAGAAGGAACTGTTGCCACTATGTAATTGAGTTAAAATTTAATAACAAAAAGATAAGGAGAATATCTTTGTGTATTTGGAAATTGAAAGACAAACTTCTAAATAACTCACAATGAAAAGAAACCACAATGGAAAGTTACTGAATGATAATGAAAACTACACAAAAAGACCTGTGGGATGCAGCAAAAGTGAAAGTTCTCTCACTTTTTTAATCCTTGAGAAATTTTTAGCTTTAAATCTGTCTAAAAGAAGGCCTCAAGGGCTTCCCTGGTGGCGCAGTGGTTGGGAGTCCGCCTGCCGATGCAGGGGACACGGGTTCGTGCCCCGGTCCCGGAAGATCCCACGTGCCGCGGAGCGGCTGGGCCCGCGAGCCATGGCCGCGGAGCCTGTGTGTCCGGAGCCTGTGCTCCGCGACGGGAGAGGCCACAGCAGTGAGAGGCCCGCGTACAGCAAAAAAAAAAAATAAAAAATAAAAAAAAAAAAAAAAAAAAAAAAAGAAGGCCTCAAAATGAATAAGCCATGTATATATCTTAAGAATTAGAAAAATAATGACAGAATAAACCTAAATTAAGTTGAAGAGATAATAAAAAACAAGAGCAGAAGTTAATGAAATAGAATCAAAGATATTACAATATAGAAAATCAACAAAGCAAAAACTGGATCTTTGAAAAGAAATAGTAGACAAATTTCTGCCATAAATGATCAACTGAAAGAGCAGAAGAACACAAACACTATAATGAATATAAAGGGGGACATAAGTACAGATAAAGTAGAATAAAGAGTTACTACTGGAATATTATCAACAATTCTATGCTAGCAAATTTGAAAGCGTAAATGGACAAATTCTTGGAAAAATACTTACTAGAATTGACCTGAAAAATAATAGACTTCAGTAGTCCTATAGCTATTAAAGAAACTGAAGTAGTGATTATCATCTTCCCACAAAGAAAACACAAGACAAATGGTTTTATAGGCAAGTTTTAATAAACATTCCAAGGACAATCCCAATTTTATTCAAACTCTTTGCAAGAGTTATAGGAAAAGAAGGAAGAATACCAATTCATTCTATAAAGCCGGTATAACTATGCTACCAAAACCAAACCAGAACAGTATGAGAATGGAAAAGTATAGGCCCACTTATCTCATTAACAGAAACAAAAATCCTAAACAATATTACTAGCAAGTCAAGTAGACATTGTATATAAAAAAAGAAAAATATCTATATGTTTCTCTTAGTACATGTAGAAAAAGTACTTGATAGTATTCTAATTAATGTCAAAATCTCTTAGTGAATCAGAACTAGAAGGCAATACCTTAAACAATAAAGAGTATGTTTAAAAACCAGAGCACCAGCACTCTAAATGTGGAAACAGTCGAAGTACAGTTGGCCTGCCGTATCTGCAGTTCTGCATTCTCGGATTCAACCAACTGCAGATCAAAAATATTAGGAAAAAGAATTCCAGAAAATTCCAAAAGCAGAACTTGATTTGCCACACACCAGCAACTATTTACATTGTATTTACAGTTATTTACATAGCATTAGGTGTCATAAGTAATCCAGAGATGATTTAAAGTGTGAGGGAGTATGTCCATATGCAAATACTAAGCCATTTTATATGAGACTTGTGTATCTGTGGATTTTTGGTATTCGTGTGGGTCCTGTAACCAATACTCTGTGGATGTCTAGGGATGACTGTATTTATTCCCTTACAATTAAAAAATGCCACAAGGAGGCTTGCTATTATCACTTCTATTGAAATTTCATTGGAAGTTCTATGCAGTGTAATGAGGTTAAAAAAATACTGACTGGAATCATAATGATTAGGAAGGAGAAATAAAAGTATCATTATTTGCAGATGATATAATCACATTAAAAAGTCAAAACAATTTAAAATAAATTATTTTAGGAGTTGGGAGTTTAGCAAGGTGGCTGGATTCAAAAGCAGTTGCATTTCTTTACATCACAAGCAACTAAAAACACATTTAATAAGAAACCATCATTAACAATAGTTATGGAGCATATAATGTACTGAGTAGTAAATCTAGCTAAACATGCACTATCTCTACAGGGAAAATTAGAAATGGTTATTAAGTCATGATTAACACATAAAAATGAGCGATACCATGTGAATAGACAGGGAGACTTATGTGGCAGACTGTGTTTTCCAAAGATAGCCACAGCAGTATTTACTATCTCATCTACTATCTTAGAAAGTGACTGGTATTTCTCCCTCCAGAAGTGGATTTATGATTCTAGGCTGGAAGTGATACTACGTAATTTCCCAGGTTAGACCATGAAAGGTGATACAGCTTCCTCTTGGTTCTCTGGGAACCAAGCCACTGTGCTGTGAGAAAGCCAGGCAGCCACATGGAGAGGCCATAAATGGATGTTCTGAATGACAGCCACAGCTGAGTTTCCAGCAGACAGCCAGCTTCAACAGCCAGACATGTGAATGAAGGAGCCTTCAGACGAGTCTTCCTGTGAGCTACTGAGTCCCATTCAGTCTTTCCATCTTCCCACCCGAGGCCAGATGTCACGGTAGGTGTAGAACCGTCCCTGCTGTGCTTCCTCTGAATCCTGACCCATGGATTCCTGACTAACAAAATGGTGGTGGTTTTATATCATTAAATGTCAATTCTTCTCAAATTAACGGATAGATTTAATACAATTCCACCCAAAATTTCAACAGGGTATTCCTGGTAGAATTTGATGAGATTATTCTGAAGTCTACATGAAAGAATAATGAGATAGCCAGGACATTTTTGAAGAGCAATAGCAGGAGGAGGGGATTTACCTTACCAAGCAGCAGAATTTCTTATGAAATTATGGTAATTAAAACTGGGCTTCCCTGGTGGCGCAGTGGTTGAGAGTCCACCTGCCGATGCAGGGGACACGGGTTTGTGCCCCGGTCCAGGAAGATCCCACGTGCCACGGAGTGGCTGGGCCCGTGAGCCATGGCCGCTGGGCCTGCACGTCCGGATCCTGTGCTCCACAATGGGAGAGGCTGCGGCGGTGAGAGGCCCACGTACTGCCAAAAAAAAAAAAAAAAAAAAATCAATTCCAAATGATTAAGGACTAATATGTAAAAGCCAAAACATGAACATGGTTGGGAAAATTTTTTTTGACTAAATTTTAAAAAACATTGAATATAATGATAAGATTGATAAATTTTAATATATAAAAATTAAGAACTTTAAGGAAAGAATTACAAAACAACCAGAAAATAAGTGACAAAATGACAATAAGTACATGCTTATCAATAATCATTTTAAAGGTAAATCGTTTTACCTTTAAAATCGTTTTAAAGGTAACTCTACAATTAAAAGATGTAGAGTGACTGAATGAATAATAACAAACAAACAAGAACAAGACCCATATATATGCTGCCTACAAGAGACACACTTTAGAGCTAGAGATACACACAGATGAAAGTGAAAGGATGGAGAAAGATATTCCATGCAAATGGAAATGAAAACTGGGGTAGCAATACTCATATCAAACAAAATAGACTTTAAAACAAAGTCTATGACAAAAGACAAAGCAGGGCATTACATAATGATAAAGGAGTCAATACAAGAAGAAGATATATAACATTCATAAACATATGCACCTAATGTAGGAGCATCTAAATATATAAAGCAAATATTAACAGACATAAAGGGAGAGATTGGTAGTAATACATTAATAGTAGGGGACTTTAATACCACACTTACATCAATGAATGTTGATAGATCAGACAGAAAATAAATAAGGAAAGAGTGACCTTAAATGACATGTTAGACCATTTGGAATTCACAGATAGTTACAGAACATTCCATACAAAAACAATACACATTCTTTTCAAGTGCACATGGAACTTTCTCCAGGTCACATGCTAGGCCACAAAAGAAGTCTCAATAAATTTGAGAAAATTGAAATTATATCAAGTATCATTTTCTGACCACAAGGTATGAAACTAGAAATCAATTACAGGAAGAACACTGGAATAAAACACAAATATGTGGAGACTAACCGACATGCTACTAAAAATCCAATGGGTCAACAAAGAAATCAGAGAAAATTTTAAAAATACCTTGAGACAAATGAAAATACAAACGTAACTTTCCAAAATCTATGGGACAGAGCAAAAGCAATTCTAAGAGGAAGGTTTATAGTGATATAAGCCTACTCAAGAAACAAGAAAAATCCCAAATAAACAACCTAAATTTCCACCTAAGGGAATTAGAAAAAGAAGAACAAACAGAGCCCAAAGTTAGCAGAAGGAAGGAAAGAAATAAAGTAGAAATAAATGAGAGACCACCACCACCACCATCAATAATAATAGAGAAGGTCAATGAAAAGATCTGTTTAAAAGATAAACCAAATTGATAAACCTTAGCCCAGACTCATCAAGAAAGAAAGAGACAGGGACCCAAATAAATAAAACTAGAAATGAAAGAGAAGTTACAACCAATGTCACAGCAATACAATCTTAAGAGAATACTATGAAGTTATATGCCAATAAATTGAACAACCTAGAAGAAATGAGTAAATTCCTAGAAACATGTAATCTTCCAAGACTGAATCAGGAAGAAATAGAAAATCTAAACAGACCAATTACTAGCAATGAAATTGAATTATTAATCAAAAAACTTTCCATAAACGAAAGACCAGGATCAGATGGCTTCACAGGGGGAGTCTACCAAACATTTAAAGAAGAGTTAATACCTAGCCTTCTCAAACTATTCCAAAAAATTGAAAAGGAGGGAACATTTCCAAACTCACTCTATATTAAGACCAGCATAACCCTGAAACCAAAACAGGACAAAGACACTACCAAGGAAGAAAATTACAGGCAATATCCCTGATGAACATAGATGTGAAAATCTTCAACAAAATATTAGCAAACCAAATTCAGCGATACATTAAAATGATCGTACATCGTGATCAAGCGAGATTTATTCCAGGGATGCAATGATGGTTTAGTATCTGCAAATCAATCAACACGATACAACACATTAACAAAAAGAAGGATAAAAAAATCACATGATCATCTTAATAGATGCAGAAGAAGCTTTTGGCAAAATCCAGCATCCGTTCACGATAAAAACAAAGTTTAATATAGACGGAACATAGTTTGCATCTGGATATCTAGTTTTCCCAGCCTCCTTTGTTGAAAGCAATATTGATTCTGGTGGTTATAGGAGGCATGACACAAACTTTGCTGATCATGTACCCCTTCCCCTTCTCCACATGGGCTGCCAGGATTTTGGGGTGAGATTTGATGTGTGCACTGAGAGTGGAAGTTTTTCTTATTCTTTTAAACTGTCAACTGTAAAAGTAGTCACTTGGAGCTTTTTATTTCATTGATTTTGTAGAATCGATCCCTCAGTTTATGTTTCAAGCTATATAATGTTGTATGATGGGTTTTTAAAAGTTCATGTCACAAATGTACAGAATGAAACTTGATAATATACATTCATATGTTTTGCAAGTCTGTTTGGTATACTATTCAACTTAAGACTGCTCTATCTCTTATTCTGGTTATGTATGAATAACATAGGAGAAAAGCATTATTTGATGCAGGACTTGGAAACAAACTGAGAAGTAAATTGGTAGAACAAGAAAAATGGAAATTGTATGCTTCTTAAAGAAGGGCTATAATTGCCAACATTTTTTAATTGAAAAGTTTAAAAATGCCTTTAACCTATTGCCGTAATTTAGAAAGAACCTCTCAGATTTCATTGTTATGAAAGCATACCTGGAATTCTGAGCATCACTATCTAAAATCTCAAAAAGAAAAATGCTATGTACTAGGCCACTGTACATTTCCCCCGGCGTAGACTTGTATTAACTCAACACACATTTATTGAACACTTACTATGTTCCAGGCCTGGATACCCTGATATGAAACAGAGCTTCTGGTTAAGCAGCTCCCAGCCCTCAGGGCAGAGACAAACATATACACACATGAACTGCCAGGTGACATGACCAAATAAGAGCACGGTGCTCCTAGAGTCCAGCGGATGAGGCAGCTAACTTCACCTGCCCCAGACCACTGGTGCTGAAGATGGCACTTAGAGTCAATGCTGATTTCATGGGGCATCTTAAAACTAGCTCAGCTCATGGATGCCTTCTGGTTACTTCTGAAATTAGAAAAGTAGTATAATTTGAACTCGTATTCAGACACAATCCACAAAAGTCCTAAAAGTACTTCAATCCCAAAGGAGAGGAGTAGATAAGAAAGAGGTTTGCTCTGGATGGACTTGGAAATATGTGGATTTGACCCCCAGTATCCTCTAGGGCGGGAGAAAGTAGAGCTCTGCCTCGCACAACACAACACACACACACACACACACACATACACACACACACACATCATGGGCATATATATTAGAGTTTGGAGAAGATACCTAGAAACAGAGAGAGAGTGATACCAAGCAACACAAACATCTTCAAATTGACTACTTAACACCCTGTTCAGGCTCCAGCATTGCTTGGGCTTGGATACCCTGCGCTGGGCAGGGCTGCGCTACTGTGCAAATGCTACCCCACATGGCTCGGGCTCTAAGGCCACAGGCAGGGCTGCCCTGATCTCGGGTCCTGTCACCTTGCTCTGGGTGGTGCTCCACCCACCTCCAGCTTGAACGTCCACTGGCTCCCACACATGGGTATTTCTGATTATACAGTGATGCTCCACCTAATTTTACATTTGGATGCCAAACAGTAATCACCAACCTCACTCCCTGAAGCATTTGAATTATGTGTTATTGTTCTCCAATCCAATGAAGTTAAAGGTCTGTCTCCTCTCTGCTTAGAGCTGATAAGAGCACAGATCAAGTTAATACAGTTATTAAATTGAAAAGAAAACAACTGCTAGTCTGCTTTTATTCCATACTTAGAGAATCGTATATTCCAAGTGTTCGGGCAACAACCACTGATTTCCTTCCCTCTGCTCGATTAGCAGGTGAGACATTTCATATATCTGAATTCAGTATGTGTGCTTGTGTCTTAGGGACCCCTAATATTATTCTTCTAGCATCTTAAGATGGCTAAACTTTTCTTATTTAGTCTTCAGACTTCCTTCTTATTTAGCACACCTTGTTAGTGCTCTATTTTATGGAATAGAAATGTTATTATTTATTGTTAGCTATAGGATGATCACTAACTTGAAAACACTTGTGACAAGGGCTTATGTTTCACTTTTACCTCTACTCAGCGATGAGCTAGTTCTCATTTCTGAGAATTTGAACCCACCATAAGATCTGTCTTCTGATCTTTCAAGGACTCTTTAGAAATGTAAGGTTTAGGGTTTGATTGGTGTTATTTTTGCTTTAGTTTTACTATAAACATTCTTCAGCTCTTTCTC
The DNA here is from genome assembly GCF_964341445.2 of Mesoplodon mirus. Taxonomy (NCBI): domain Eukaryota; kingdom Metazoa; phylum Chordata; class Mammalia; order Artiodactyla; family Ziphiidae; genus Mesoplodon; species Mesoplodon mirus. The sequence goes on along the minus strand of NC_138989.1, from coordinate 82,286,421 downwards.
CTATGTACTTTCCCCAAGATGTCATATCACCCCTCTGACTTCAGTTATGACCTCTACTGGGAAGACCCTGGCTCTGCTTGTAAACCCTTGTCTCATTCCTACTGTTCCTTCTCAATATCCATATGCCTCTCTATTGGCCTGATTTCTCAGGTCCTTTTAGATCTAAGTGGCCGCCTGTCCAAGAGGAATTAAAGTTTCCTCCACATTCTATGCACTACACTGTGGAATCATCCTGTGGTTAACAGTTACTCTTTGTCACTGTAACTGCAATTTGTTCAAGCTGACATGACAGCAGTCACACAACCAAGGTTATTGACAGTCTCGACAGGACATGTGCAGACTGCAGAGGATCGTGAAATGTAATATGGGGAAATTTTTGGTGTTCTTATACAAAAATTTTTATAATTATGGTAATTAAGGAATAATAGAGATAAATGATTGGCTTTGAAAAAGAATAAAATATCCTACTAGAAGCTCATGTTTATCTCTTCTAAAAATGTTTCCAAATTTTCAACAGACTACAGTTTTGCTCTTTCATATCCACTGACCTTGTCAAAATTATAGCATAACTGAGTGTGCTTTTTGATGGCTCCACCTACCACACTCTCAGAAGTGGTCCCTCCTCTACTTTCCACTCCCACTTCCTCTTCAAGGGCCTTAGATCATTAGATTCAGAAAACTGGCCCAACCTCATTCTGCTCATGGCTAAAATAAAAGGCGCCTCAGTGCCCAATTGTGTCATTAAATATATAATGTTGCTAGTATATTCGTAGCTGTCCAAAATACTATAGGGAATGAGATCTAGAAACCAAGCCGATGGGGGTAGATAGGCTTGTGCTTGGCCACTCAGCTGTCACTGCTTCTAGACCCTTCTGGTGGACAGAGCCAGAAAACTTATTTTTAAATTTCATGAGTTTACACTGATAACTTTAATATTAGCTTAGGAACACAGAGTTCTTCTCCTTTCCCCATTCCATATTTGTATGTCTCTTTTTCACAGTGAGAACCCTGGTTCCCTACAACATCAGAATGAATATATCTACTCAGTTCCTCTATCCTCCAACCCCAGCAAAATAGTTTCAGAATCACTATATGAGTGATACCACCAGCAACAAGTTGGTCCTACTTTACTGCTAAGTAAAGTTCAAATTTTTTTTTTTGCAATTGCAATTATCTTGTGTTTACAATATAGCCTTAGTATTAAAGTTTATAGTCAGAGAACTGAGTTCCAAAGTGGTTGGAATTAAGTCTTCTTCTTCTGTGTGGTTATATATTAGAAGTACACAGGTTAATTTTTTTGTAGTCAATTTTAGTTTGATTTTTTAAAATCCTTTCATTTAATTGTTTTCTTTTGAATATGTAAAACATACATAACTCAAGTCAAAATCATATAAAGAGGAATAGCTAGAGAGGTCTCATTCCTATCCGTTTGCCTCCACCTGCTTCCCACCAACCCTACATATAACTATCATCCCTGGTTTATGACTATCCCTTCTGTAGTTTTTTTTGCAGTATGTGTATATAGATATATAATTATTCCTTCTTTCTTCCAGAAAGGACAGCATGCTGTACACACTCTTTTGTACTTCTTTTTCATTTAAAATATATCCTGGAAGTCACTCTGCATGAGTTCAGAGGGCTCTTCCTCATTCTTGGTACTCCAGTATATAGATGTACCATACTTTATTCACCCAGTTTCTCATGAATGAGTATCAAGTTGTTCCCAATGTTTTGCTGTTATAAATAATGCCACAATTATTAAAAACCTGTTCCTATGTTGTTTTGTCCTTGTAGAGGTGTCTGTTCAGAGCAAACTCCGAGAAGTAGAATTGCCAGATCAAAGCGTAAATGCAGACACAGTTTGTTGGCTCCTTCTAAATTCCTTTGTTGGGGTACCGCCTTGTCCTCCACCCCACCCCACCGGTCCCAGGAGTGTATGTGAGGCCTTTCTCCCCAGAGCTGCTGTAGGAGATGCTCTAACTTCTGGCCCACATTCCCCCAGCTCCCCTGAGTCCTGCAGCTGTGATAGACAGTTTCCAGGTCACTGAGAGCTGCCCACTTCCAGCACCTGTGGCTCTCTCCTCTTCTCAGGGAGAAGCAGTTTACTAAACCCAGAGGGGAGGCCCGTTTCAATGTAAAAGCACAGAGGTTGAAAGAGAATGCTTTGTTTGAGGAACAGCTTGAAATTAACTGCTATGAATGTGACTAGAGTGTGTAATTTGGAAATTCATAAAGATCCATTGTGGACAAATTGTGAAGGACACCGTATGCCATTTGCAGAGCACAGACTCAAATGAGTGTCTGCTCTGTGTGGGACCTGTGTTCAGAGTCACATGGTCTAAATAAACTGCTTTCAATGCATTGTTATCTCTCTGAAATTGACTTTAGCAATGACTTTCTCTTCCTAAGAATCAAGCACATTCATATACTTTTTGTGCTCACCTATTTTCATTCAGAACCTATTCAGGTCAATCAATACTTATTGAAGAGTTTGTCCATATTTTCATGGATTGTTTTACTGTAGTAGCTTATACAAGATTTGACTGCAGCAGTTATTGATCCATTCAATAAATAATCATTCATTGCCTTTTTCATTTAAAACATTCTTGTCTTATTATAGTAATAATACATTTTCATATGAAATTCGTAAAATAAAGAGGTTCATGAATAAAAATATAAAATTGCCTTTAAGGCACCAACCCACATAACCACTGCCATTTACATTGTGGTATCATTTTCATTTATTTAATCTCCCAATAAAGTAATTCCCTAGTGACAGGAAAAATGGCACATTCATTAAAAAAAATTCCTCCTTTATCAAATGAAAGCATGCTCATATTGTAGAGAAAAAAGAAAATATCACTCCTGTTCTACCTCCTACTCTATTCTTTCTAAGCGTAAAGGAAGAAAATCAGACCCTTGCCACTGTTTTACAACCTGATGTGGCGTCTTCTTTCACCTGTTAGTATTACCTAAGCTCCTGGATGCTGCCTAGATAATTCCCCTGCTTTCCTTAAAGTTATGGGGGAAGAGGGAACTGCAATGTTTAGTATCACCTATGCTACTTTATATCTATATCACAGTCTGTTTGAGGTGGGAAAATCACAGGCAGTGCATGAATTGTAACTATCAAAAACCCAAGTTAAATACCCTTTTTTTCAAAATTTTTATATTATTTGTTTTTTTATACAGCAGGTTCTTATTAGTCATCAATTTTATACACATCAGTGTATACATGTCAATCCCAATCGCCCAATTCATCACACCAGCCCCCCCCACCCCGCTGCTTTCCCCCCTTGGTGTCCATACGTTTGTTCTATGTATCTGTGTCTCAATTTCTGCCCTGCAAACCGGTTCATCTGTACCATTTTTTCTAGATTCCACATATATGCTTTAATATACGATATTTGTTTTTCTCTTTCTGACTTACTTCACTTTGTATGACAGTCCCTAGATCCATCCACGTCTCTACAAATGACCCGATTTTGTTCCTTTTTATGGCTGAGTAATATTCCATTGTATATACGTACCACATCTTCTTTATCCATTCGTCTGTCGATGGGCATTTAGGTTGCTTCCATGACCTGGCTATTGTAAATAGTGCTGCAATGAACACTGGGGTGCTTGTGTCTTTTTTTTTTTTTTTTTTTTTTGCGGTACGCGGGCTTCTCACTGTTGTGGCCTCTCCCGTTGTGGAGCACAGGCTCTGGACGCGCAGGCTTAGCAGCCATGGGTCACAGGCCCAGCCGCTCCACGGCACGTGGGATCTTCCCAGACCTGGGCATGAACCCGCGTCCCCTGCATCGGCAGGCGGACTCTCAACCACTGCGCCACCAGGGAAGCCCATCTTTTTGAATTATGGTTTTCTCTGGGTAAATGCCCAGTAATGGGATTGCTAAGTCATATGGTAATTCTATTTTTAGTTTTTTAAGGAACCTCCATACTGTTCTCCATAGTGGCTGTATCAATTTACATTCCCACCAACAGTGCAAGAGGGCTCCCTTTTCTCCACACCCTCTCCAGCATTTGTTTGTAGATTTTGTGATGATGCCCATTCTAACTGGTGTGAGGTGGTACCTCATTGTAGTTTTGATTTGCATTTCTCTAATAATTAGTGATGATGAGCAGGTTTTCATGTGCCTCTTGGCCATCTGTAGGTCTTCTTTGGAGAAATGTTTATTTAGGACTTCTGCCCATTTTTGCATTGGGTTGTTTGTTTCTTTAATATTGAGCTGCATGAGCTGTTTATATATTTTGGAGATTAATCCTTTCTCCATTGATTCATTTCCAAATATTTTCTCCCATTCTGAGGGTTGCCTTTTCATCTTGCTTATGGTTTCCTTTGCTGTGCAAAAGCTTTTTAAGTTTCATTAGGTCCCATTTGTTTATTTTTGTTTTTATTTCCATTAGTCTAGGAGGTGGATCAAAAAAGATCTTGCTGTGATTTATGTCAAAGAGTGTCCTTCCTATGTTTTCCTCTAAGAGTTTTATAGTGTCCAGTCTTACATTTAGGTCTCTAATCCATTGTGAGTTATTTTTGTGAATGGTGTTAGGGAGTGTTCTAACTTCATACTTTTCCATGTAGCTGTCCAGTTTTCCCAGCACTACTTCTTGAAGAGACTATCTTTTCTCCATTGTATATCCTTGCCTCCTTTGTCATAGATTAGTTTACCATAGGTGCATGGGTTTATCTCTGGGCTTTCTATCCTGTGCCATTGATCTATATTTCTGTTTTTGTGCCCATGCCATATTGTCTTGATTACTGTAGCTTTGTCATATAGTCCAAAGTCAGGGAGTCTGATTCCTCCAGCTCCGTTTTTTTCCCTCAAGACTGCTTTGGCTATTTGGGGTCTTTTGTGTCTCCATACAAATTTTTAAGACTTTTTGTTTTAGTTCTGTAAAAAATGCCAATGGTAATTTGATAGGGACTGCATTGAATCTGTAGATTGCTTTGGATAATATATTCATTTTCACAATATTGATTCTTCCACTCATTTTGTATCATTTTTAATTTCTTTCATCAGTGTCTTATAGTTTTCTGCCTACAGGTTTTTGTCTCCCTAGGTAGGTTTATTCCTAGGTATTTTATTCTTTTTGTTGCAATGGTAAATGGCAGTGTTTCCTTAATTTCTCTTTCAGATTTTTCATCATTAGTGTATAGGAATGCAAGAGATCTCTGTTCATTAATTTGTATCCTGCAACTTTACCAAATTCATAGATTAGCTCTAGGAGTTTTCTGGTGGCATCTTTAGGATTCTTTATGCATAGTAGCATGTCCTCTGCAAACAGTGACAATTTTGCTCTTCTCTTCCAAATTCTATTCCTTTTATTTCTTTTTCTTGTCTGATTGCCATGGCTAGGGCTTCCAAAACTATGTTGAATAATAGTGGTGCGAGTGGACATCCTTGTCTTGCTCCTGATCTTAGAGAAAATGCTTTCAGTTTTTCACCATTGAGAGTGATGTTTGCTTTGGGTTTGTCATATGTGACCTTTATTATGTTGAGGTAGCTTCCCTCTGTGCCCACTTTCTAGAGAGTTTTTTATCATAAATGGGTGTTGAATTCTGTCAAAAGCTTTTTCTGCATCTATTGAGATGATCATATGGTTTTTCTTTTTCAATTTGTTAATATGGTGTATCACATTGATTGATTTGCATATATTGACGAATCCTTGCTTCCCTGGGATAAATCCCACTTGATCATGTTGTATGATCCGTTTAATGTGCTGTTGGATTCTGTTTGCTAGTATTTTGTTGAGGATTTTTACATATATATTCATCAGTGATATTGGTGTGTAATTTTCTTTTTTTGTAGTATCTTTGTCTGGTTTTGGTATCAGGGTGATGGTGGCCTCATGGAGTGAGTTTGGGACTGTTCCTTCCTCTGCAATTTTTTGGAAGACTTTGAGAAGGATGGGGTTTAGATCTTCTCTAAATGTTTGATAGAATTCACCTGTGAAGTCATCTAGTCATGGACATTTATTTGTTGGACGATTTTTAATCACAATTTCAATTTCCTTACTTGTGATTGGTCTGTTCATGTTTTCTATTTCTTTCTGGTTCAGTCTTTGGAAGGCTATACCCTTCTAAGAATTTCTCCTTCTTCCAGGTTGTCCATTTTATTGGCATAGAGTTGCTTGTTAGTCTCTTAGGATGCTTCCTATTTCTGCGCTGTCTGTTGTAACTTCTTTTTCATTTCTGATTTCATTGATTTGAGTCCTCTCCCTGTTTTTTTATGATGAGCCTGGCTAATGGTTTATCAATTTTGTTTATCTTCTCAAAGAACCAGATTTCAGTTTTATTCATCTTTGCTATTGTTTTCTTTGTTTCTATTTCTTTTATTTCTGCTCTGATCTTCCTGATTTCCCTCCTTTTAGTACCTTTGGGTTTTGTTTGTTCTTCTTTCTCTGCTTCTTTTAGGTTTAAGGTTAGATTGTTTATTTGAGATGTTTGTTGTTTCTTGAGGTAGGATTGTATTGCTATAAACTTCCCTCTTAGAGCTGCTTTTGCTGCATCTGATAGGTTTTGGATTGTCGTGTTTTCATTGTCATTTGTCTCTAGGTATTTTTTGATTTCCTCTTTGATTTCTTCAGTGATCTCTTGGTTATTTAGTAACATATTGTTTATTCTCACTGTGTTTGTGTTTTTTACATTTTTTCTCCCTATAATTGATTTGTAATCTCATAGCGTTGTGGTCAGAAAAGATGCTTGATATGATTTTAATTTTCTTAAATTTACTGAGGCTTGATTTGTGACCCAAGATGTGATCTATCCTGTAGAATGTTCCATGTGCACTTGAGAAGAAAGTGTAATCTGCTGGTTTTGGATGGAATGTCCTATAAATCTCAATGAAATCTATCTGGTCTATTGTGTCATTTAAAGCTTGTGTTTCCTTATTAATTTTCTGTTTGGATGATCTCTCCATTGGTGTAAGTGAATTGTTAAAGTCCCTCACTATTATTGTGTTACTGTCAATTTCCTCTTGTATAGCTGTTAGCAGTTGCCTTATGTATTGAGGTACTCCTATGTTGGGTGCATATATATTTATAATTGTTATATCTTCTTCTTGGATTGATCCCTTGATCGTTATGCAGTGTCCTTCCTTGTCTCTTGTAACATTCTTTATTTTAAAGTCTATTTTATCTGATATGAGTATTGCTACTCCAGCTTTCTTTTGATTTCCATTTGCATGGAACATCTTTTTCCATCCCCTCACTTTCAGTCTGTATGTGTCCCTAGGTCTGAAGTGGGTCTCTTGTAGACAGCATATATATGGGTTTTATTTTTATATCCATTCAGCGAGCCTGTGTCTTTTTGTTGGAGCATTTAATCCATTCACGTTTAAGGTAATTATCGATATGTATGTTCCTATGACCATTTTCTTAATTGTTTTGGGTTTCTTTTTGTAGGTCCTTTTCTTCTCTTGTGTTTCCCACTTAGAGAAGTTCCTTTAGCATTTGTTGTAGAGCTGGTTTGGTGTTGCTGAATTCTCTTAGCTTTTGCTTGTCTGTAATGCTTTTGATTTCTGCATTGAATCTGAATGAGATCCTTGCTTGGTAGAGTAATCTTGGTTGTAGGTTATTCCCTTTCATCACTGTAAATATGTCCTGCCACTGCCTTCTGGCTTGTAGAGTTTCTGCTGAGAAATCAGCTGTTAACCTTATGGGAGTTCCCTTGTATGTTATTTGTCATTTTTCCCTTGCTGCTTTCAATAATTTCTCTTTGTCTTTAATTTTTGCCAATTTGATTAGTATGTGTCTTAGCGTGTGTCCTCTTGGGTTTATCCTGTATGGGACTCTCTGTGCTTCCTGTACTTGGGTGGCTATTTCCTTTCCCATGTTAGGAAACTTTTCAACTATAATCTCTTCAACTATTTTTCGAGTCCTTTTTCTCTCTCTCCTCCTTCTGGGACCCCTATAATGTGAATGTTGTTGCATTTAATGTTGTCCCAGAGGTCTCTTAGGCTGTCTTCATTTCTTTTCATTCTTTTTTCTTTAGTCTGTTCTGCCACAGTGAATTCCACCATTCTGTCTTCCAGGTCACTTATCCATTCTTCGGCCTCAGTTCTTCTGCTATTGATTCCTTCTAGTGTATTTTTCATTTCAGTCATTTTATTGTTCATCTCTGTTTGTTTGTTCTTCAATTCTTCTAGGTCTTTGTTAAACATTTCTTGCATCTTCTCAATCTTTCCCTCCATTCATTTTCCTAGGTCCTGGATCATCTTCACTCTCATTATTCTGAATTCTTTTTCTGGAAGGTTGCCTGTCTCCACTTCGTTTAGTTGTTTTTCTGGGGTTTTATCTTGTTCCTTCATCTGGTACATAGCCCTCTGCCTTTTCATGTTGTCTCTCTTTCTGTGAATGTGGCTTTTGTTCCACAGTCTGCAGGATTGTAGTTTTTCATGCTTCTGCTGTCTGCCCTCTGGTGGATGAGGCTATCTAAGAGGTTTGTGCAAGCTTCCTGATGGGAGGGACTGGTGGTGGGTAGAGCTAGGTGTTTCTCTGCTGGGCAGAGCTCAGTAAAACTTTAATCCACTTGTGTGCTGATTGGTGGGGCTGGGTTCCCTCCCTGTTGGTTGTTTCTCCTGAGGCAACCCAGCACTGAAGCGTACAGACTGTTTTGGGGGCTAATGGTGGACTCTGGGAGGGCTCATGCCAAGGAATACTTCCCAGAATTTCTGCTGCCACTGTTCTTGTCTTCACGGTGAGACACAGCCACCCCCTGCCTCTGCTGGAGACCCTCCAACACTAGCAGGTAGGTCTGGTTCTGTCTCCTATGGGGTCACTGCTCCTTCCCCTGGGTCCTAATGCACACACTACTTTGTGTGTGCCCTCCAGGAATGGAGTCTCTGTTTCCTGCAGTCCTGTCGAAGTCCTGCAATCAAATCCCGCTAGAGGGGCTTCCCTGGTGGAGCAGTGGTTGAGAGTCTGCCTGCTGATGCAAGGGACACGGGTTCGTGGCCCGGTCCGGGAAGATCCCACATGCTGCGGAACAGCTAGACCTGTGAGCCTTGGCCGCTGAGCCTGCACGTCTGGAGCCTGTGCTCTGCAACGGGAGAGGCTGCTACAGTGAGAGACCCATGTACCGCAAAAAAAAAAAAAAAAAAAAAAAAATTCCCACTAGCCTTCAAAGTTTTATTCTCTAGTAATTCCTCCTCCATTTTGCTGGACCCCCAGGTTGGGTAGCCTGACATGGGGCTCAGAACCTTCACTCCAGTGGGTGGACTTCTGTGGTATAAGTTTTCTCCAGTTTGTGAGTCACCCACTCAGCAGTTATGGGATTTGATTTTATTGTGATTGCACCCCTCCTGCCATCTGACTGTGACTTCTCCTTTGTCTTTGGATGTGGTGTATCTTCTTTGGTGAGTTCCAATGTCTTCCTGTTGATGATTGTTCAGCAGTTAGTTTTGATTCCAGTGCTTTTGCAAGAGGGAGTGAGAGCATGTCCTTCTACTCTGCCATCTTGAACCAATCTAATACCCTTCTTGATGACACCTAAAAGGTGAATGAGTCCCCAGTTCTGACTCTTCACAGAAGATTCCTGGCAGCGGGGCATCAAAGAACCATAAATGTTATGATATGTTATTGCCTTCTCTCTTTATTTTCATTGAAATTTCATTGAGATAATTGTAGATTCACATGCAATTGTAAGAAATAATACAGAGAGACTCCATATATTTTTACCCAGTTTCCCCCAACGGTAGCATCTTACAAAATAGAGTACAATATCACAGCCAGGGCATTGACATTGGTGCAATCCACCTACAGTATTCAGCTTTCCCCAGTTTTACTTGTACTCATTTGTGGGTGCATGTGTGTTTTAAGTTCTATTGTATTAAGCTGTATAAGATGCATAAGTATATCATGTTAATACAAGAATAATTGCATTAATTATATTAAGATCTCTACAGTGTTGTCCCTGGTGTAAATTTGCATATCTCCCACCACAGTCAAGATACAAAACAGTTCCACCATCATGAGGATCCTTTGTGTTGCCTGTTATGACAAATGTTTCTTTCCCACATCACTCCCCATTTTTTAACCTCTGGCAACTTCTAATCTTTTCTAAAATTTCTAAATTTAAAAACTTTTGTCATTTCAAGAATGTTGTATAAATGGAATACATTCACTATGAAACCTTTCAGACTGGCTTTTTTTTTTTTTTACTCAGCATGATTCCCTGCAGATTTATCCAAGTTTTTGCATGTATCAATAGTTTGATCTTTTTTATTGTTGAGTAGTATCCCATGGTAGAAATATACCAGACACCTAAGTCTTTTATTTTATTTGGAGTGATTATAAATGGTATTATGTTTTAAATTTTGGTTTCCCTATGATTATTATTAGTATATAGAAATGCATTTGAATTTGGGATGTTGATCTTGTATTCTGCAAACTTACTGAACTCACTTATTAGTTCTAGAAGATTTTGTAAATTTCTTGAGTTTGCTACATAAACAATCATGACCTCTGCAGTTCGGAGTAGTTTTATTTCTTCCTTCCTGATCTGTATGCCTTTTATTTCTTTTTCTTGCTTTATTACAGTGGCTGGAATATCTAGTACTATGTTTTACAGCAATGGTTCAAGCAGACCTCCTTACTTTTTCCCCAGTCTTAAGAGGAGAGCATTCAGTCCTGGCTATGGGTTCTTTGCAGATGATCCTGATCAAGTTGAGGTAATTCCCCTCCATTTCTAACTCATGGCTTTTATTGTGCGTGGGTGTTACATTTTTTATCAAATTCTTTTTCTGTGTCAATCAATATGATCACATAATTTTTCTTCTTTAACTTGTTGATATATTGAATTACATTTATTTTTGATTCTCAAATGAGAAGTGACTTTGGACAGGTGAAGAAGGGAGTACACCATGTAAGACTTTGAAAATGAAGCCAAGGTGTTTAGATGTGAATCTATTGCACACCATTTTCCAAAGTATGTTCTGAGACTTATGCTAATAGAGGATACATATAGATGTAATTTCACAGTCAAACTAGTTTGAGAAACAGTGGTTTAAACTAAATTCAGTAGGCTTCTTCGTTCCTGATTTTCTCAGAACCTTTAATATGCTGCATTGAATGATATCTGTATTTCAAAAAAGGGAATGAAGAGTGTAAAGTTTCCAAATCCAGTTTATCCACAAAATCCACATTTTCCATAATGTCTGTGATAATTGGAAGATGCACTTTGGGAAACATTGCCATAGGAAATAATTTTTTCTAATGAAAATTTCTGACCTGGGGAGTACCATAGAAGAAAGGCAGCGTGCTGCGGTAGGTCTTACACATGGTACTTCAGGAAGGTTTCCTACCTGCTGAAAGCCCACTTCATTATCTGTTGAGTGGGGAAAAAGCCTGACTCCATGGGTGGGCAGTAGGATGTTGAGGTAAAGAGTGTGTGCTCTACAGTCAAACATCTGAGTCCAAATCCTGGTTTTGCTACCTAAAAGGTGTGGGGAACATTGGGTAAGTTACTTAATCACTCTGTGCCTGTTTACTCACATGTAATGTAAGAATAGTAACAATTCCTACTTTCTAAGATTTTTAAAAGGTTTAATGAATGAAACATGTAAAGCCTTAGAGAAGTGTCAGGCAACTGGTAACCACTTACTAGTCATTACCTGTGCTGTTTATAGTTGAAGGATTAAGTGAGATGATCAGAAAAATGCCTATCAATTTTATTACTCTGAAAGTAGTTGTTAGGAAAGTAGATCCAAGGGCAGTTGTAGGATGAGTTAGAAGCAGGTGAATCTATGCTCCCATGTTGGATGCTTTGAGGACTAGGCCAGTGAGAGTACAGATGTAGAGGTTGCTTTTTAAAATACTTTCTTTGACCCTGTAGTATTTGGTGATTGAATATGAGGGGTTGAAAAAGATGACCCAAAGGTGACAGCAGTGTTCAGCCTTGGCATTAGGGAAATGGATGTTGTACCCCCCCCCATGAATGAAGTGTGTCCTGGATATTAACGTGTCAGCCAGATAATTTTAGCGTTCTCATTAAAAAATAATAGATATTTTAATTTCCGGTTTTAATAAATGCAGGAAAATAAAGAGTTTCAGCCTGTTTATGCTAAACTATGAAATTTGATCCGTGTTGGTAAAGGAACAATTTGATTACATAGCTATACTACAAGGAAAATTATGCCTGTGATGCAACTTTGAACTTTGAGGACATCTCAGCTTTTTATTTAGGGCACTGAAGTGGTGGAATGGTTCCTCAGAGTAAATTAAGGGAGAGAAAGGCATGCTGGTGCTCAGAATAGCAGAGAAGATTGAAATAAATGGGAAACGTGGTAAAATGACTGAAAATAAGCCAAATATATAAGATAAAGTTAGATCATAGTTATTGTTTATTGAACACCTGCTACATACTGGCCATCACTTTTGGATTGGAGATAGAGTTAGTTACAACTGCCGAGGTCTACCTGGGACTGTCCTGGTTTTAGCACTGAAATCCCATGTCCTGGGAAACTGCTTGGCCTCAGGCAAACCAGGACGGTGGGTCACACTCAGCACAGCAGTGAACAAGGCAGTCTTTGCACTCAAGGAATTCACATTCAAGTTGGGGGATCCAGAGACAGATGCAAAGCAGATAAAAATAAGACAAAAGGCACAGTTTTATATATAGTGCAGCGTCAGGTTAGAAGGAATGTAAACTATTGATATATTGGTTCATCTATTCATTTTGAAAAAGGAGCTGGCTCCTTCTATATCTAGTGTGGGAAAGAGAGGGTCACCGCAGGTCATAATTTGACTTTCAGAAGGATCACTGCTTACCCCCTCAGAGTGGATACACATGAAGTGGGTAGGCTCCCATTGCCCTGAGGGAAGGGAATAGAAGGACTGTTTTTCTGTCTGACCCAGCTTGCCCTTCACAGGACCTGGTGGAAACTTTTCAAAAAGGCCACATGCACTGGGGAGAGGAGGATGGAGACTCTGGCCCTGCCTCCTTGAGAGCCAGCAGTGTTAGAAGCTTTATGATGGATAAGGGTAATCCTGATTGAGGGCTGGGTAGAAAAGACACCATAGCCTCCCAAGGTGACCAGGAGCTGACCAGGAATGAAGATGGGCTGCACCCAGCACCAGGGCCCAGGCGGTCTTTGTTAGTGCTGTATAAGTGGAGACCAGCTATCCTGATTTGTCCAGGACTGAATGGTTTCAATGCTCATGGGATTTCAAACCCACAGCTAACTGAGGTGGCTTTTAAGATGACCTATTATCCAAACCAGGACACTTTTGAGAATGAAATGGGAGGCTATTAATAAACACACCAGTTCAACCAGGTGTATGTTGGAGCCATTCTGGGGGGCTCCAGAGAGAGATGGGACCCTATCTACATTAGACTACACTTATTCTGGATTCAAATTACAGGAAGATGTGGGGCCTTGTGTAGCTGAGGCAGCAAACCTTCCCTTATCTAGTTACCCTGCCATGGTGACAGGCTATGGGGACAATGACCTTGGTGTAATTGTTAATCAAACAGCTCAAATATAAGCTCCATTACTCGACTGCAGACAAAACTGTCCTCAGGGCACTAGCAAAGCAGAGGAACAACCATGACAACAAAAAAAAAGTTCAGAAATTTGTAATAACAGTATCTATCAAGGATCTAATTTAAGTATATATATATATTTTTTTAATTGAGGTGTAGGTGATGTACAATTTTACATAAGTTTCAGGTGTACAAGATAGTAATCCACAATTTTTAAAGACTATATTCCATTTACAGTTATTATAAAATATTGGCTATATTACCCATGTTGTGCAATGTATCATTGTAGCTTATTTATTTTATACATACTAGTTTGTAACTCTTAATCCCCTACCCCTATCTTGCCCCTTCCTCCTTTCCTCTCCCCACTGGTAGTCATTATTTTGTTCTCTGTATCTGTGATTCTGTTTCTTTTTTGTTACATTCACTAGTTTGTTTTATTTTTTACATTCCACATATAAGTGATAATCATACAGTATTTGTCTTTCTCTGGCTTATTTCACTTAACATAATATCCTCCAAGTCCATCCATGTTGTTGCAAATGGAAATATTTCATTCCTTTTTATGGCTGAGTAGTATTCTAGTGTATTTATTTATACTACATCTTCTTTATCCATTCATCTTTTGATGGACACTTAGGTTGCTTCCATATGTTGGCAATTGTAAATAATGCTGCCATGAACACTGGAGTGCATGTATCTTTTTGAATGAAGGTTTGGGATTTTTTTTTTTTTTTGAATACCAAGTAGTGGAATTGCTGGGTCATATAACAATTCTATTTTTAGTTTTTTGAGAAACCTCCATACTGTTTTCCACAGTGGCTGCACCAATCTACATTCCCACCAACAGCATGCAAGGGTTCCCTTTTATCCACATTCTTGCCAACCTTTGTTATTTATGTCCTTTTGATGATGGCCATTCTGACAGGTGTGAGGTAATATCTCATTGTGGTTTTGATTTGCATTTCCCTGATGATTAGCAATGTTGAACATCTTTTTATGTGCCTGTTGTCCATCTGTATATATTCTTTGGAAAAACATCTATTCAAGTCTTCTGCCCATTTTTAAAAATTCAGGTTGTTTGTTTTCTTGAGCTATATAAACTGTTTATATATGCTGGATATTAATCCCTTATTGGTCATATTATTAGCAAATATTTTCTCCTAGTCTGTAGATTGTCTTTTCTTTTTGTGGATGGTTTCCTTTGCTGTACAAAAGCTTTTAAGTCTAATTAGGTCCCATTTGTTTATTTTTGCTTTTATTTCCTGTGCTTTAGGAGACAGATCCCAAAAAATATTGCTACAATTTATATCAGAGAGTGTTCTACATATGTTTTCCTTTAGGAGTTCTATGGTTTCTGGTCTTATATTTAGGTCTTTAATCCATTTTGAGTTTATTTTTGTATATGGTGTTCTAATTTCATTCTTTTACATGTAGCTGTCCAGATTTCCCAGCACCACTTATTGAAGAGACTGTCTCTTCTTCATTGAATATTCTTGTCTCCTTTGTCATAGATTAAATGACCATAAGTGCATGGGTTTATTTCTGGGCTCTCTATTCTGTTCCATTGAGCTATGTGTCTGTTTTTGTGCCAGTATCATACTGTTTTGATTACTGTAGCTTTAGTAGTATACTGTAGTATAGTCTGAAGTCAGGGAGTGTAATACCTCCAGCTCTATTCTTCTTTCTCAAGATTGTTTTGGCTATTTGGGGTCTTTTGTGTTTCTATACAAATTGTAAGATTATTTCTTCTTGTTCTGTGAAAAATATGCTTGGTGTTTTGATATGGATTGGATTGAATCTGTAGATTGCCTTGAATAGTATGGTCATTTTAACAATATTATTATTCCAATCCACAAACACGGTATACCTTTCTATCCGTTTGTGACATCTTCAGTTTCTTTCATCAGGGTCTTATCATTTTCTGAGTACAGATATTTTACCTCCTTAGGTAGGTTTATTCCTAGGTACTTTATTCTTTTTGATGCAATTGTAAATGGGTTTGTTTTCTTAATTTCTCTTTCTGATAGTTCATTATTAGTGTATAGAAATGCAACATATTTCTGTATATTAATTTTGTATCTTAGCACATGTATATTTTGTGCTGTTTTGGAAAGTAAAAAAAATTCTTTAAAGTACCTGGGATGCAGCAGTATTGAGAGTATAAGAGGCCGAATAAAATATTCAGAGCTTTGTGTCTGAAATTCCCCATCTGAGTGGAGGGCACTTGGCTGGGTTAACATGAGGGTGGGGTTTGCCAGCCTGGGTGCTCCACTGGGGCTGGCAGGGTCTTTGCTGTCATCAAAGTCCTGGGAGCTGGAGGCCCCACGGCTAGTCCAAGATGGATCAGGATTTGAACATAAGTCTCTTTGCAAAGCCCATACTCTTTTGTTTATAGGGGAGTAACTCTCACTCTCTCTCACTGACTAACCATAATGCAGAGGGAGTGTTATCACATAGCAGCAGCACAGAGTAACGTGGGATGCAGAGGAGAAAGGAATGAGCTCTGTCAGGGGATGGCTGTGGAGAAGAGATAGTGAATATCTGCAAGTCCCCATCCGTCCATGGACAGTGGCTGTCTGCTGCTTCCTGGGGTCTTTAGAACCAATTCCCAAAGAGGAACTTAGTACTTACCCAGGCCTGATACTCAGGTCAGGAGTCCTGAAAATGTGTGTGCAAGTATTTATTTCCTTGAAACCTTGAGACCATCAGGAGAGGGGAGGTTGATAAACAGAGGAGGAAGAAGAAGACAGTGGCCAGTGGAGTCCTGAGTGCTGCCTGCTGGGCCCAGCAATGCCACACCAGGTGAGGAGAGGGTGTGGGCTCCCACTCTGGGTAGAACTTTTCAGAATGGCTCATTTGCTGCCTTAGTTTTATGAGTGGACGTGTGTTGAAAAAAGTTCTTCACTTGGTATACTACAGACATTTTGCATGTCTAAATATAGATCTGCATAACCATTAAAGAGCCGCAGAGCATCCCAGCCTATGGACTTAGCACAATTAATTGAGCCAGGCCACTAGAGAAAGGCATGCAGATTGTTTCCAGTTTTCATTAATAGAAATAATGCTGTAATAAACATTTCCATTTTTAAACACATATCTTTGCTAAATTTATTGTTCTTTAGGATAACTATCTTGTGGTGACCTTGCTGGGTCAGAGGATACAATAAGTCATATCTTAACTCTTCTGCATAGAAAATGTGTACCTGTGTGCATTTGCACTCACAGCATATGGCATTTGTGTTTCCATCTGCTCTTGTTAACAGTGGTCACTATCATTCTTTTCATTTGTATATTTACATATGTGACATGCAAAAATTAATTTGTCATTGTTTTCATTTTTATTTATTCATTCATTTCATTTATTACAACTGGTGAGATTAAATATCTTTTTACATTTTTCTATCTGTAGTTCTTCTCATGTGAATTGATGTTTAGCATCCATTGCCTGTTTTCTGTTGGGACATTTGTGGGATTTCTTTTTGTCATTGATATTTAAGTACTTTGGACTTAGAAAATACTATACTTCTATGTCATCCCTCTCCTGATTGTCCTGCCTTTTGCTTTATTAGTGTGTGATATTTGCCATGCCAGACTTTTAAGTTTTTATGTAGGAAAAGCTATCACATTTTCCCTGGCTTTGGCATTTTATATGTGTGTATATATATATATATATATATATATATATATATATACACACACACACACATATATATATACATCTTAAAATGTGTACCTTAATATATTTATATATATACATATTCTATATGTATGTAATCTCAAAACCAAAAATCCATCTCTACCCTCAAGCTTATAAAACATATTCTCCCCTTTTTTAGAATATTTTTCTTTTTCGAATTATTAATACCTTTGAAATGTGTGCTGCTGTGACAGTTGAGTGTAGTGATCAGGGTTCTTAGTTGTAACTTTCCAGAGTACTTCTGTCTAAGGTGAGAAGGAAGCAACTTGAAGGGACAGGGGACGCGGAGCAGGTCACAGAACGAATGGGTGTGAGTTGGGGGGCACTGGCTCCGTGCCACTAGGCCGGCCACAGTTCCCCCAGGGCCACCCCCGCAGGCCTGCGAAGCCACCCCTGCAGCCGGCACAGGCCCTGCCGCCACTCCACGGGGACACCCAGCTCCCCTGCTGCTGGCACAGCCTGTGTGCTGCTGTCTTGAGCATTGGTAGGGCTGCAGCCCTGCCGCCCTCTGGCCAGAATGGACCCTTGGGGCCCTGTTGATACCCTGCTTTGAATCCTCAAGCTTTGGATTTGGATTCTGATGGAATAAATGTGTTAGCAAGATTCTAGTTCCCCCACCCAGGCACTAGCTGTGCGGGCCCTCTGGTGGGCGTGGGGAGGTCCTGCTTTCCCGGGGGTGGCAGACGTCCACGGGGTGGGGGATGGATGCCGACTGCAGCTTCTCCCAATAGCCAGTCGCTTTCACTAACACCCTACAGTAGACAATGAGTTCTTTCCCTGCTGTGCTGAAATGTCACTGTTGTCATATGCTGAACATCGGTAATTCTTTTTTTTAAACCCTAATTAATTCTGGGTTTATGAAAAAGAAGCTGACTTGCAGAGCCACCATTCACTGTCTACTCATTTCTGAAAAAACGTTTTCCATGAGACCTAATTACACTTTGTTTGATTCAACTTAATTACGGGAAAACATTTTACACGTATGTGAAACGTCTATGCAATCCTGACCGACTAGAACATTGGGTGACACAGGAGTTTAGATGTTAGTGTTGAAAAGATGGTAAACCATTCACATAAGACAAAGAAAGCCCTTTTAGTGAAGTAAGAGAGTATTTCCTGTCCCACAGTTGCTCAAAGCATCTTTTTCTCCTCCAGGAGGCCTCTTCCCTTTGCTTAGACATATTCTTGATATTCTTCCTCAGTGAGGTTGACTGACTTCTTGGGTGAGCCGAGCTTCCGCCACAGATCTGGTTACTTCTTTCACTAACTCACTCTTTAGCCAGAGGGAACTCTGATGAAAGAGTTCTGTATTGGTTTCCTGCATGGTTTGTTGCTTATTATTATTTCAAGCCTGATTGTATCAGAATGGCAATGCCTGTGCAGATATTCTTGCTGTTTCGAAGGAACGTAGCAGATCCCCCTCTGGTCCCAGCAGAGGTACATTTGTTTTGAAATCTTTGAAGGGATCCTGGTTTCCATTCAGAGCTGCTCTCTGGGCTGCATGAGATCAGTAAACCACCTTCATTTTTTAGGTAAGCAGCACCTTTAAGCCCAAACTATTAGGTGGGTCTGGAGTGAAGGAAGGGAGTGAGCAAAGGTGTCAGATGTAAGACAGGAAAAAACAGCAGAGTTCAAGTGCATCTGGCCTCGTAAGTCCGTAAGAAGTTGGATATTCTTTTGAGGATGGGGAGGCCTTGAAGAGAGTGACACAAGTCAGGCAGGTGTTTTAGGAAGCTTCCTCTGTCCCACAATTAAGTGCCCAGAAGATATTTGTGTGATGCAAGGCAGTACTTCAAGGTCTTTTGCATGCTTTCAGGCATACACAGTGTGCAGAAGAGGCCAGCCTGAATGTGTGACCTGTCGTTCAGTGTTTGGGGCAGGTTAGCCCCCAGCAAGTGGCTTCTCTTCTGTCAGATGCCAGCTTTTCTCCCCAGTATTTCCACGAATTGCATGAACTCAACTTCAGCCACAGCCCTTCATGGTGGTTTAACCTCCATTCCCTAGTACATCAAAAGGAAAAGTAAAACTAACTCTCCTGTCCTCTGGAACAACCTAGAAACTATTGCATGTCTGGGACAAAGAAGCTGATAGACTTGCGGGGACAGTTCTTAGGAAACCACCAACTTGTGTGCTTTTTGTGTCAGAGACTCAGAGAGTCAGAAAACAACACTGAAAAGAGTATCTAGGAGGTAGGATTCAAACGCCCTGAGATATGGGCAGAGATAAGCTTCCTGCACTTCAGAGACTTCTGACTCTGAAGTGCTTTGATTGGCAGGAAAGCAGATGGGGAAGAAAAGGCAAAGTAACCAATTTCAAGTTTTTTGTGTGTAGTTTCAGTTCAGAGTTAGAACATTCACAGTGAAAGTATATCCTTTCAGACTGTAGAAGCTTAGGTGGGGCAAAGAGAAGGACAGACGTATATCTGAGTTGGGAATGAGTCTGAGAAGCTAAAACGGTAAAGATGCTTCCAGAAGCAGGGACACTTCTTGACTGGTTTTAATCCTCCTTAGTGAAATATTAGTGATTTACTTCAGCTCCGACCTGAGGGAGCTCTGGTGGAGAGGGCATAGGACAAACGCCCCCAGCTGCTGCCAAGATGCAAACTAGGGGATGAGCACAGCCAGGGAGATGGCCTTGACCAAAAGGGGGTGAGGCCAAGAGGCCATGGTAAACAGGAAGCCCTTAACCAAGACACACACCGGGAAAGAAGAGTCAGAGCGAGCAGAGCGCTCACATCTCAAGGTTAGTAACCTTCTAGAAAAAAGACTGGATGTGACCAAGTTCACACTTTTAAAATTATTAGTGGGCAGGGAGTTCGGGCTGTGGATACAGGAGGATGACCAGTAGGGAAAGCAGGAGGAGAGCTGTGGGGAAAAGCTTTAATTAATTCGCAGAATGGTTGATCTCTATGAACCTGTACGTTTACTGATGGGCATAGCGTAGTAAAAGGGTGTTGCATAAAGTCCTTTTTCTCAATCTGTTCCTGGGAAAGTCTGGTAGTTTGGGTCTTGAGAATAAGAAAATTTAGCTCTTTTACCAGTGTCGGGCTATCAGGCTTAAACTACCTTCCTTCAAGTAAGCCTGAGCAAGGATGAACTTCAATAATAAAGATTCACTCTCCAGGTATAAATAACCCTAAGCAAGGGCTGGTGAACTTTTTCTGCAAAGGGCCAGAAAGCTCATACTTTTGACTCTGCAGGCCACATGGTCTCTGCTGCAGCTACTCATAGTGGCATGGAAACAGCCATAGACACGTAGACAGACGGGCATGTCTGAGTTCCAGCCAAACTATTTCCAGCAATGGGACAGTGGGCTGGCTTGTTCTGGAGGATCCCCCTGAGGCTGAACTAAAGTCTTTGCTTTGAATGGAAGTACGTTTTTATGGCCCCTCAGCGGCAGTGGAACCTGTCCTGGGGGCAGGTCTGCGACTCGCCACAGGCCCTGGTTGGAAAGATTCTCTTAAGAAGATGCTGTGAGGCAGGGAATGGAAACCTGGACCACTTGCACCCCCTGGAAGCAGGAGCCTCTGAGCAGCCCAGACCTCCCAGCCACGGGCACCATCAGGTCTGCCTCTATAAACAAGGGAGGGGACTAAGGACCACACAGCTGTGACCCTTCCGGCCCAGCAGCTTGTTCTCAGGGCTTAGCCCAGGTTTTCTCTTTCACAGGCCTCGGGTCCTCAGCATGTGGACAGTTGTCCAAGCTGGGGAGGAAAGATGTGGGAGCAGGAATGGGCTCCCAGACACAGCAGGAGTCTCAGCGCGGGCTGGGAAATGCTGGCTTGGGGAACCGAGGGGAGACTAGGATCCTCCCAGTTTCAGAAAGGGCACCGGCATCCGGGAAAGCAGAACATCTCACAGAGGGCAGAGCAGTGTGGCTGAGGAGGTGGAGAAGGTCTGTAAGGACAGCCAGGAGAGGAAGCAGCAGGTCTGAAGAGGGACACCCAGCCCAGGCCACCTAGGGGCACCCAACCCAGATGAACGTGTGAGACGAAGTCACTTCTGAGGTTTGCTGAGACATATTAACAGTAGAGAAATCCAGGAGTATCTTGATTAATGCCATCCTTGAGGATGAAGCTCTTTTATACAGACAGCTCTATTAGAAAACAAACCTTGAGCCAAAATCCCTTCATAAATCATGCAAGAAATGGCTGCCTACACAACAAAAATAGCTCCGGGCCAGTCTCTGTTTGCCTTTGGTTAGACATTGATAAATAGGGCTCATCCTTAGCAAAGTTGTAACAGTTGAACTTTACCTTCAGTTCCGTGTCTTTCTGCACCTTTCGTTCACATCCGAGACCTCTAGGTCCTTTGAGTTTAGACACGTCAGAACGCAAGTGCCCTTCTGCTTTCTTCATCCTTGAGCTACGCTGACTTCGGTGCCTTGCAAATGAAGGGGTTACTACTAGTTATTATCAATGAGCACTTTTTTTCCAGTAATCCTCCCACATTCCTGAGTCCTTACTCCCAGTGCCGGGGCAGGCATTCACTGAGGGTCTTTCTGTCTTTCTGACGTGAAATATAATTTCCTTGACTCTGATTGGATCTACTCAGTCCACGCTTGGCTTCTCCACCTCCGGCCCCCAAATTAGTCATAGTTGTCAGTGGAATGGCTCAGATTTGTCATAATATCCCAGTGGTGTGGGAGACATGGATGCCCAAACCAAAACAGGTTTTTGTTAGGAGTGAGGAGAGGGAAATGGGTGATGCTCAGCTCTGTTTCTAAGAATTTAAATCAGATCACGTAATTCTGGTGCCTAAAAGCCTCCAACAGCTTCCCCTTGCTCTTAGCATTGTATCAGAAAATCTTCATCCTATCTGTCTACACAATCTAATCTCTTATCATTGTCTGTCCCCATCTCCTCTCAATGGCTCCAGCTATAATGATGTTTTAAAACAAGTTCCTCCTAGAACTGTTATTGTTTATGCCTTAGACACATGTCCCAGGAATCGTGCTTGGCGCTGGAGTGACAGATGTAAGCAAGATGTCAAGTTTGGGGGCTTCCCTGGTGGCGCAGTGGTTGGGAGTCCGCCTGCCGATGCAGGGGACACGGGTTCGTGCCCCGGTCTGGGAGGATCCCACATGCCGCGGAGCGGCTGGGCCCTTGAGCCATGGCCGCTGAGCCTGCGCGTCCGGAGCCTGTGCTCCGCAACGGGAGAGGCCACAACAGTGAGAGGCCCGCGTACCGCAAAAAAAAGAAAAAAAAAAAAAGTCAAGTTTGAACTCCCTTATGGATGTCATTCAAGACATTTTCAAACCAGACCCAATTTCATTTTTGTCCCTTCCCACCCACTAGACGGTAATCACATCATTTCCTGAAAATGCCCTGTGTTTTTGCACCTTTATCTCCTCTTCTTGTTTCTCTACTTGGAAAGTCTCATTCAGGTTGGAAGGCCCAGGATGTGGTACACTTTTTTTGTTGTTGTTTTTTACAAAACATTCCCCGAATCTGTTAGAATGAATTGTTCCTCTCTGGGATGTTGTAAAACTTGATCAAAGAAATGATCTAGTTTTATTATAATGAATTGCTCCTTTAATCTATCTGACCCAATACGTTATGCATGACTAGAGGGCAGAGACTGTGTCTTTCTCATGCTTGTGTCTCCAGGACATAAGCAGGGTACCTGGTAGAGCTCAGTAAAATTTTCATCAAATTGCTTCATTAAATTACTTACAAGACAGAGATGAGAGTTACTTCATCTGAC
Source organism: Mesoplodon mirus (assembly GCF_964341445.2). Classification (NCBI taxonomy): domain Eukaryota; kingdom Metazoa; phylum Chordata; class Mammalia; order Artiodactyla; family Ziphiidae; genus Mesoplodon; species Mesoplodon mirus. The sequence goes on along the minus strand of NC_138989.1, from coordinate 82,263,530 downwards.
TATATCACAGAGCTATTATAGGCACAGATAATATAGATGTGAAAGGTTTTGGAAAATAGAATGCTCTGTAACCATAAGGCAGCATTATATGTTATTATATGGACACATTATAATTTTGTCCTGATTATCATTACATTTTTTATTTCATATTTGATTTTATGTTTCCTGAGAAAGTTCCCACATTAGATACTGATGTTAAGGAGAAGACACCTGCTGGTGAACTTTTAGATGGAATCACATAGGCTCAGAGTCAGCATTAGGCAAAGTTGTCTTTAGTGGTGCCTGCTCCCCCTTTTCTCAGTTTTCACCCCCCTTTTATTTTGAACCTCTCATCAGGGGTCAAATGCATTCTTACATTGTTGCCTCTTGTTACAGAGGCAATAATATATTTTTATGCTGACATGTTATACGTTCCCAGCAAGTTCTTAGGAAACTGAACTGTTATTTTATTAGAGAGGGAAGGGAGTAATGACGTACCTACTAAGATTATATAAGACAGAACCATGGGGGAAATAAGGTTAAGGGTACACAGATCCTCTCTGTACTATTTCTGCAAATTCCTGTGACTGTACACTTATTTCAAAATAAAAAGTTTAAAAAAATCAATGATAATGGTGGATTTGCATATTCCCTGAGCCACGACACTTTGGAATCTGGAGGGCCATCAGCGGTCCCTTCATCACCCCCGAAGCAAATGCCTGAGGTCAGCGAAGAGGCTGAGGGGACAGGAAGGCCATGCCCCGTGGGCCATCCATGCGGTGGAGCAGCAGGCCTCTTCCTGTGCCCTGTAGACTCTGCCCCGATCTCACATTCTCAGTGCAGACTTCCCAGCCCTCCTATCCAGGGGGGAACACTACCACGCCATCCCGGTCCTGCTTTGTGTTTCTTCATGCACTTACCACCTAACTCTATTTTGTCCTTCTTTATTTTATTTTCTGCCTCCTCCCACTAGAATGTAAGTTCCATTACGGCAAGGATTTTTTTTTTTTTTAATTTATTGCTGTATCCTCATCACCTAGAGCAGAGTTGGGCCCAGAGCACGCACTCAGAGAATGTTTGTTCAAATGAATGAATCTTTGTAGAAAAAGAAAGCTTGAAAAGAAGCTATTTCCCCGAGAGAGAAGTAACTCAAATCTGCCCATCTTCGTACGAGAGCAAACCTGACTTTGAAGCTAAGACCTTTTTCCTGTGTTCATACTTCAGATAAAGAAGACACTGCTGATAGGATCTGAGAGGAAGGAAACAGTGCATCGTGCTGGGGCTCTCAATGTGACATTATAAATTGTCTTTCTGTGGACTGGCCTCCCAAACAGGTTCCAGAGATGGATTGCCTTACTTTCCTCTTGGCTATTCTTTATGTATACAAAGGTAAAGATAATGTCTTCATTTAAAGAATTTACTCCTTTTTTAGTCTTATAGTGTGACATGTTCAGAATTTATAATGCCCTTAGTTGGTTTAGATAATTTCTTACTTGTTCAGAAAAACTACAAGTTGTAAATACCAATTATCAGCAGTGGAAACCTTTTTAGACTAAGGTAGAAACTGTTAGCCTTTACCATGATCTCAATTTACTATCTTGATAGGTCTAGAGTAAGCTTCAGATGTCTGTTTGGTGTTTCAATCATCATGTCTAATTGAATTCACATGATCACATGATGGTGTGTCTTTCAGCTCAATGTGAAGAGAGATTTTGGGACACAACTGTTAAACTTGCTAAGAATATGGCCCTAGAATGTGTGTATCCATCAAAGGACACTTTAACCCAGATGGAGTGGTTCAAGATCAAGACACTGGAGAGAGAGTCCATAGCCATTTTCAACCCTACTTACCGTGTGATCATAAGAGAGCCGTACGCTGATAGGGTTTACTTTTCAAATTCAACCATGGCCTCTAACGATATGACCTTGTCCTTCCATAATGCCTCTGAGGTGGACGTTGGCTTCTATTCCTGCTTTCTTCATACTTTCCCACATGGAACCTGGGAAAAGGTGATACAGGTGGTTCCATCAGGTAAGTGAAATTTTTATTTACCTTTTTACCCATCTACAATATTTGTTTCTGTAAAGACCAAGTAGAAACTGTGAAATGTTTTATCATATTTTTGTGCCATTTTCCAATTCCATTTCTAGGTTCTATATTATTGTTTCAAAGATATAATACAATTCCATTTTTCTTAATGTGCTATCATTTCTGAGTAGAAGAAGCATCTCATGAATTCGAATGTCATGGGAGAAAGCACAGGCTTTATCTTGTCTTAATGAGAACTTGAACCTAGATGAAGCTGATGTTGGCAATGTTTGGGTTCAGGGGTCAGACACCTCCTGTGACGTAGTCCCATTTCCTTTTGCTTCCAACCCTGCTTGTTCAGAGTCCTTTCTGTAACACCAAATCTGGGTTTATTAGTGAGTCCTAGGCAGAGTTCAAGCACTGGCTCTGTTTTTAGCTTCATCCAAGTTTCACTAGAGAAGATGCTTCAGAAATTGCAAGCTGTCATTTCAGAAAGAATCGAATGATCTCTTGAAGTATTTCCGGCCATGTCTACCAGTGATTGTGGTTTGATGCTTAGTTAGTCCTACAAGTAATAGCCACATGGATTGGGTGTGGTATGTTGGAAAAACTTGGGTTTTATAGCCTTTACTTCCTTTATAACCTTATATTAGCTGCTCAGTCCCTCTGAATCTCAGGTTCCTGAACAGTAAATTGAGTTAATAATACCATCCTCTTTGTTGAATGGTTTAGGGATCATATATGTAAGGAATTTGGCCCATGGTAGTCGGGGAATGGTAGGTAATATTATTACTGTCACTGTTATTATTTCCTAGGCTTTTGATACAAAATGACTAGTGATGAAATTTTTAGTTGTCACAGATAGATAGTCTAGAGAAGGAAATAATTTGGGACTGTGTGTTTCTTGTCTGGTGTCTCTCAAATTATATCCCAAATAGACCTCCAGCAGAGTACATCATATACCACCTGATATAGTGCTTTCTTTTTAAGAAATCCGTATTATAAAAGAACAATTTAAAGTGCTATATAAGGAATATCTAATGGTCAGGAAGTAAGAAAAATTCCCATGTGTAAGTTTTCCCTTTCTGTTTAGGTGTAGCTAAGCTCAATAATAATTCTGTGTATATGGGTGAGGCTTACAGAGTGTCAATTAGCAAAATCTCTTTAGTTAAATACTTACTTATTACAGACTCCATTTTGCCACTCAAGATCTCATTTGCTGTTGTGTGCAGCCACCTGTTAAATGCTGTTTGCAAGTCTGCAGTGTAGAGTCCACTCTGATTAGCCATGCAAGTGACGGAGAGGATGGGAAGGGTCTTAGGGGTGAGCTGTTTGACACATGGCCTGAGCCACCATGGCCAGAAATAGATGCCCTTCCCCACCCTGCCTCGTGTGGTGAGCTTTTGTAGTTTGGGTCCCAAATCAGGTTATTCCGATTTCTGTAAAGAACAACCAATTGAAAACAGGTACACCTGAAACTAACACAACATTGTAAACCAACTATACTCCAATAAAATTAAAATATTAAAAAAACAAAAATGTCCATCAACAGAGGAATGGCTAAAGAAGATATTGTACATATATACATATATACACTAATATGTATAAGATAGATAACTAATAAGAACCTGCTGTATAGCACAAGGAACTCCACTGTACAGTAGAAACTAACAAAACATTTTAAAACAACTATACCCCAATAAAAAAAAAAAGAAGGAAAAAAGAAAACAGGTAGAACGGTGGTTACCAGGGTGGGGAGGTGGGGAACGGGGGAGCTAGATGTTGGTCAGAGTACAGAGTTGAAGTTATGCAGGAGGAACAAGTCTAGAGACCCAATGTACAGCATGAAGACATTAATGATAGTTAATATCATTGTCTTGAACACTGGAAATTTGCTAAGAGAGTAGATTTCAGGTGCTCTTATCACCAAAAAATGGTAACTATATGGGGAGAAGATGTGTAAATTAGCTTGACTATAGTAATCATTCCACATATCATTTTGTTGTATGTGCCCTAAACATATGCAATTTTTATTAAAAGCAAAACAAAACAAAAACAGGTAGCTTGACCTCTTGTGAAGGTTTAGGATAGAGGGTAGCACTAAATTATTGAGAACTAAATTATGGTTGCCACACCAAAGTAGGATTTTTAGCATCATGTATGAATGATTTTGGCAATATTTTCTTAATTTTATCCAGATTTATTTCTCCTGTTATTATTTTGAGGACAGGAAAAGGGAGATCTCTGCCTTATGGGGCTTTTTCAAAAACAGTGGTGAGATTTTCAGTCAGTCACCAAGAAAGGGGCGGCCAACTCTCCGTCTAGTTCAGGTTAGAATCTGATGGTATTCTTAAACACATTTTGCTGTTGTTTTTGATCATTTATATTTTTAAAGAATAGATTGCATTAACCAGCCAGCGAGAGTATTTCATCCACTTTTGAGATTTGGAGAGCTTCGTATTTTTTTAAAACTAAGAGGGCTTCCCTGGTGGTGCAGTGGTTGAGAGTCCGCCTGCCGATGCAGGGGACATGGGTTTGTGCCCCAGTCCGGGAAGATCCCACATTGCCGCGGAGCGGCTGGGCCTGTGAGCCATGGCCGTTGAGCCTGCACGTCCGGAGCCTGTGCTCCGCAACAGGAAAGGCCGCAACCGTGAGAGGCCCACATACCGCAAAAAAAAAAAAAAAAAAAAAAAAAAAAAAAAACTAAGAAAGATAGTGAATTTATTAAAATATAGTAGCTGTATTTACATTAAATATACTTAAATATACTTAACCTTAAATATACTAAATTAACCTTAGATATACTTAAATTCTTCCATGTGTGCTTTATTAACAACATATCAGGATCTACAAATCTTACATGCTTGTATAACATAAAGGGGGAGTTGATGATCTATTTAACAGTGAAAGATTGGACTTGGAATCCGGAAATCTTAATCTGTATAATAGATCGTTAAGATCGTCAAAGAGGTGAAGGAATTGAGCCACATGCTCTCTAAACATACTGATTTCTTCTGTTCACTGGAGCTGATGATGTGTGAGAAACTTGATCAGTACCTTACCTAGGTCTCTCGTTTAACGCCCCCTACACACTTGGTTGTGGACGTAACCTTGCTTTTCGAGTGAGGACACTGAAGGGAAGTAAGGTCTAGTAATCTGTTCAAGTTCTCAGACTTCGTTTGTGTCCATTGGATAGAGTTGCAATTACAGGATGGAAAGTGCCAGCTTGGGGGGCATAGGAGCAGGCGGGGGCCCTTGAATGCGGAGACATCCATCATTGCTTGTCCTTTTGGCCTCCCTCCCCCTTGAGTTTTCAGCCCAGAGTTGAAGAGCACATTGGATGTCTTATTCTGGATAAATGATATTGTTAATGCAAAATTATGTTAAAACATGTGTTACCTTCAGAACAGGCCTTTCTTAATCAGTAACTGATTTAGAGCATTTAGTGGCAAGAATGGCTGCATTTATTTCACTGCCTCATGGAAAAATACGCTGAGGCGACTTGAGAGGTGACATTTCAAAGGCAGCCCTTTCACGGCAGAGTTTGCGGTGGAAGTGGGCTTGTGGAGAAAATTACCGTAACCCATGTGTCTCTGGCTTTACTAGTCACTTAAGGCAAATGTGGTTATATTTATGGAAATGTCCCCCCAAATGTATGATGCACCCCCAAAACTCTGCTAGCTAACTCTGATTAGGTGCCTACTGTGTGTGAAGTAAATGCCTGTCCTCTCGTTTAATGCCTGTGAAACAGCAGGCGGGAGATTAGCGTGCTCACATTAGACAGCTGAGGAAACTGAAGTTCAGGGTCATTAACCAACTGAAGGCTGCTGAGCTGCTGAGCCGCAGCACCAGGATGAAACCAGCTGGCATTTCCAAAGAGCCAGAAATGAGAGGGAGCGGAGCTTGACACCAGCAGAGTGAACGTGAACAATTAAAAAAAAAAAGGAAGTAGAGTTGCTGTGCAATATTATATAAGTTACGGGTGTACAATGTGGCGAGTCACAATTTTTAAAGCTTATACTCCATTTATGGTCATTATTGAATATTGGCTATATTCCCCTGTGTTGTACAATATATCCTTGTAGCTTATTTAATACATAATAGTTTGTATCAGGAATTTTTTAGCATAGAGAGACTGGTGTGAGGGAAGAAGAGAAAAGGGTGTCTCCGGGGGTACTGATGGTGTGGAGAAGGGATGAGGAAGTCTGGTTCACGCAGAGGACAGAGACTGGATGGTCTGCCTGGAGCACAGAGCTCCAGGAGAAGTAGGTCTCACCCGGGCTCCGGGGCCCCTCACTGCCTGAGAGGCAGCCTTGAGGGTGAGGAAGAAACTGTGACAGTGGGACCCTCTCTCTGCTCTTACAGCAGAGGTGCTCTGGGGCCCCAGGTAAGGTTTTATACAGTAGATCCTATGTTTAAAAAAGAAGCCGAAGCCCATGGGGCAGGAGAGTGTCGGAGAAGAACTTGGAAAGATGGGACGGCCCAATGTTGCTGAGCCTAATGGGGTTGGAACTCGACCCTGCAGTGTAGACTGTGGGAAGTCTCTGAATGTTTTCAGATGGAGACACATAATGACCACTTTTTTTCACCACCTAGAAGATTACACTAGTTGCATCCTTATAGAAGGGGGAGAGTTGAAGGGGCAGGGTGAGCAACTATTATTTTATGGATTGGAACGCTTATCCACGGCTAGTAGGAGTGTAAGTTGGTGGATCTACTGTACTATTGGTATTGGTACTATTCAGAGTCCTCCAGAGAAACAGAACCAATAGGATGTGTCTGCGTATAGAAAGACATTGATCATGAGGAATTGGCTCATGTGGTCATGGAGACTGCAGTGTGGGCCATCAGGCTGGAGACCCAGGAAAACCAGTGATGGTGTAGATGCAGGCGGAAAGGAGGCCAGGGAGGCCAGTCTTTTCGTTGTATTCAGACCTTCAGGTGATTGGACGAGGCCCACCCACATTATGTAGGCCAGTCTGCTTACTCAAAATTCACCAATTTAAATGTTAATCTTATCCAAAACCACCCTCCAAATTCATACCTAAAATTAGCCATCACATCTATTTTGGAAAATGATATTGCATTAGCTAGTTAAAGAACCCCATTCCTAAGACCTAATCATTCTTTCTATTGTATAGTCTGGGGATTGCCCACATGTAGGAGAAATGCCTGAGGATGTTTAAGGCAGCAGATCACCGTGATAGCCAACAAATGAATGACTGATCGTGAGGTTCATCAACAGGGATGAATTTTGGGAACATTGTGTGAAAGAAAAAAGCAAGTTTCAAAAAAAACACACGGGGGCTGATTCCTTTCCTTTAAAGTTTAGAGACATGCAACTAAACAATATGCTACTTATAGATACAAACGTATGGTAAAACTCTAAGGAAAGCAGATCTCTGAAGCACAGTCAGGAAGGAGATAGAACCAGGAAGGAATACAAGGGTCTTCCAAGTTCACTATCAGGTGTTTTTCTTATACAGGTGTTTTATTTCCCATCTGTCTTAAAAATGTTTTATGAAACTTCTCTCAAATCTATTGAATTTCTAATAAAAACAGTGAAGAAGGATACAATTGCAATTGTGAGCAGTTCACAGGTAATTATCTAAGTTAAGGGTAAGATCTTCATTCTGATTTGGCCTGGAGGTCTGGAAGAGGGAAAACAAGGATTCCAAATTTTTATGATTCAGGGACTGAAAAATGATGGTTTCACTTAAAAAGATGGAAAATTAAGAGACCGGTTTGGCTTGGAAGAGAGTAAATAAGTTCAGTTTCAGATGCATTGAGTTATAAGGTAGCCTTTGACCAGCTCACGGCTGAAATTATGGAATGACAAACCATAATGAAGTTCAGGATTGAAAATACCAATTTTGGAGTCATCTGGATGATCACCCAGCACACGTGAAGAAGATGGTTAACTAAGAACGTACTTGTACATGGGACAGAAGCTGAGGCCGTGGCATTGAAGGATGCTCACATCGAAGTGGGGGGACCATTCGTGTTAAAGACTGGAGAGGGCATAGCGAGGGGAGGGAGTGAAGAAGCAGGGGAGACTCGAGATGCAGGACAGACGCGTAACTGGTGTAGGGGCCAGATGGGTTTCCTCTTAGCTCATGTGTACAGGAGAGGGTTAGATGGTCCCCTCCACACATTCTGGTGCTCTGTGTTACTGTATCACATAGATTTCTCACTCTGTGATCTTCCACACTCCAACCCCCGCATCTCAACTTTGACACGGGATGTTCCTCACTGTCTCCTTTTTAAGGTTTCATTCTTTCCTGGGTGGGATGGGGCTCCCTGTGTGTCATCCATGCTCGGTCTTAGATGGGTCTTATCTCTATTCCCATCAACATCAGTATTTGCTTTTCTCTTGCCAGTTACTTTTTTTTTTTTTTTTGCGGTACGCGGGCCTCTCTCACTGCTGTGGCCTCTCCCGTTGCGGAGCACAGGCTCCGGACGCGCAGGCTCAGCGGCCATGGCTCATGGGCCCAGCCGCTCTGCAGCATGTGGGATCTTCCCGGACCGGGGCACAAACCCGTGTCCCCTGCATCGGCAGGCAGACTCTCAACCACTGCTCCACCAGAGAAGCCCTACTTTTTTTTTTTTCTAATGTTGGGGTGATCTCAGGATTTAAATTTTATTTAAATCTGGAAATGGGGGAGTGGCCCAGATCTGGCTGTAGAAATGGGTGTGCTGATTTGTGGGATCGAATTCACTTATCCATTAATTCACTCATCAAGTCTTATTGAGAACCTACTATATTCAAGATAATGTCTGTGGTGGGGAAGCTAGAAAGACATGATCTTAGCTCTAAACAGCATGCAGAGCATTAGGGGAGATAAAAGTTGTATATCACAAATTATAACGTAAAACAAAGAGTAAGTGCTATTGTAGTTCAGAGGATAGAATTTACTTTCAACCAGGAAACTGAGGATAGATTCCCTGAAAGGGGGGAATTTGAAGTTTACCTTGAAGGAGGTAAGTCAGAATATTTGGACATGGAGTTGGGCGGAGTAGCATTCAGGAGAATTCCTTTAAATATTATCTAAAAAATAGATAACTTTGGCTCTGCTTTAACCTACTTTGCAAGCCAACACATAGGATTGATCAACAATGAATGCAGTTTATTCTGGTTTAAAATTCATGGCTTGGTTTATTTCAATGTGTTGACTTAATGCTTCAAAAGGCATAGGAATCCAGATGTGTTATGCAATTATATTTTGCAGCGTATCTTGAGAATATTTTCATGCTCTCATTTCAGCTTGTGTGTTATCTATCCCAAATTCAGAAGGAAAGAAGAAAACTGCATTACCTTATATATTAGTGAAAGGTGCAAAATGATGGAGGGGAAGCCTTTGTCTAAAAGCCTTCTTTGCCTGTCAGTGGAAATTCCAAACAGGGCTAAGAGGCCATGGAAAAAGAGTCTTTCTTACTCTCCTGTTACATGGGTCACCAATACATACCAGCATGTTTCGTCCCTGCTGGATTCTTTCAGCTTTGCCTGTCAGATGCTTCTCTTTTGCTTTGGGGTTGGGTTTGTTTGTTTGTTTCTTTGTTTTTAAGTGAGGTAGAAGAATAAGAAAAAAATTCTTTCATATCTACTGTTTAAAGAATTAATAAATAATTATTAATAGATAACAATAGGTAATATTAATAAATAATAAACTCTCTTAAGGTCCATTCTTACAAGCTCAGAAATAAATCATGAAAGTTTCCCCATCTGTATAACTGTGTTATATACATACATATATGAGAATAAAAAAGGGTTCTGTGAAATGTTACATTTCAGCAGTTTTTCATTTAAGGAAGAGAAAAGATATTAAGTAGTATCAATAAGAAATAGCCAACTGATGAAAACAAAAACATTTTCAAGGCTGAGAAGTCTCACTCCTTAATGAAATAAAATAGTACATAGAGAAGGCAAATGGTGAAGAGCATTTTAAGATTCGTGGAAGGCAAGGTTATGGTCACTGCACTTCTCAAGGGTGAAATTTATGGGAATCTGAAAGTGAACTAGTTACCAGAACCCAGGCCAAGGTTGTTTTTATTGACTTGCTTTCCGTTTGCTAAGCCAGGGAGGAGATGCTTGAGAGCACATATCACCATGAGATTCAGCGCTCAGGCTTTGGGGTAAAGCTCTGTAATCAAAAATCAAAAAGGGAGACATAAAAAACAACTCTGAAACAAGGCAATACTGGATTTATATACAAAATTAGATTCAACAACTGAATGGCAGGTAAAGTTTAACGTACAGGAACAAATACACATTTGGGTTTGGTGAGAATAGTTTTTTCTGTTTGTCCACCTGAGGGCACAGGCCTATGTCCACTGTGCTACCTCCATGCCCTGCGAGGCCGCCCAGGCTTTCCCACTTCTCAGCCGGGTCAACATCCAGAAGAGAACATTTCCCCTAGACTTGTTGGGAAATCCACTCAGGCAGTCCAGAGCAGGGGAGGCACCTGGCTGTGATCTTTGCCTGTGGTTGTTTTGTTTACTTCCACAAGCCCTATCCTTCCTTGAGCAGCTATTGTTATTTCCAAGATGACCATAGCGTAAGGGTGGCTTTGGCTCGAGGATGAACTACAGCTGAAGCAGGAGCACTGGCTCCCCTGTGGCCCTTGGAGATGGTCTTCGTGCAGCAGAGACACACAGTTCTTGGGTTTTCCTCCTTCAACCCTCAGTGATCGAGACAACTTGCACCTCTTCTATCACTTGTGACCACAACCCCCCTCTCCCCAGCACTCGGGTGGCTGCGAACTGCGGGCTCTGGAACACGCTTCCTCTGAAGAGTGGGTGCTGCTGGCGTGTGGTGTGAGTGCAGGGTGGGGATTGTGGCTTTGTGAGTAAGAGCCCCTCAGGGTAATCGGAACCTGCTGGGCCCACGCACACTGAGACCCTCCCCTGGACCGTCTCGGCTTCTAGATTCTTTCTAAAAAATTCCTCTCATCAAAGGTTGAGAACAGCCCCGATGGAGGTGTGTTCACCGCATCTTCTCTCAGAAACTTCTCGTAGGATTAGGGGGAGGCGTCAGGGACCTTCAAAGAGACCTTACGGGGATGTGCATCCCGACAGATCACAGTCCTGACGGAGGGTAAAATGATAAAAAATTTTGTAAGATAAAAATGCTGGATTTGAGAAATTTAAAAACGAAGAAGTGAAAGGAAAAATAAATAACTGAAGAAAGAAGGAAAAGGGTCAAGCTCTCAGGACCAGAAGCTTAGGGCTGTGCAGCCCGCTTTCTCTTTGAGCCGATGCTGTCCAGGGGCAGCTGCTTTAGCGTTTATAGAAAGAAGAGTTGTCTCTAAGCTCTGCTCTTGGTTGCTGGTTTTTGTTTTTGTTTGGTTTTTATAGGGAGTGGAGGTTGCAAACAGGATAGCTTTTCTGTTCCTTTGGGAACATTTCTGAAGACATTTAAGATTTTGAAACCATTAAGAATTTTAAGACTATCAAGCCCATCCTTCAGGGATCAATGAGAAATTATTCCCCTACACACCATCTCTTCTACTTACTCCACAATAGTTTTAATTAAATAACTCAGCTGATGGGGCTTCTGGCACTTCCCTTGAGAGATTACTCACAATCCAATAAATCTCAATGTGAGAAAAATTCCCCTGACTTAAGCTATTTAACCAACTTACATTAAAAAAAAAAAAAGTCTTCTGCATAATCTGTCCAGAGAGAAAGACCCATGTTCCGTAGAAGATTGATATAGAAAGCTTTCTAAGGATGAAGATGCGAGATGCAATATTCACATTTAATAGCACTGTAAATAGCTATACACGTCATACCTGCTGGGTTTAGTAGGGCCAATAAGGGTGATGTCTGGGCATGAATTCTGTGAGCACTTATGTGCATTTATTAATGCACATTTATGTGCATTTAACTAGCAGAATACTTAAGAAACTTAATATTCTCATTTCAGCAAATTACCTCTTAAGAACATATTTGTTCCATTTCTTGGCAGGCTATGTGAAATCCTATATGCTACCAACACTGACATTTCCAGAATAGCTTACTGAAGGTGTATGCATATGTTTAGGATAACTTCCTTCTTGACATATAAAGAACCCAAAACTTCAGCAAATTTTAGGTCATCCACCTAATTCATTCCACTAATGGAGAGAGTACATTTATTTCTCTTTACAAACTGGGTGCTACAATTGAGAGTGTGTATACCATTTTTCATTTGAGAAACAGCCAGGGAATTCAATACTTGTCTCTGAGGCAGAGCTCAGTAACATTAGTGCATGTCCCCAAATGAGACCATTTTGTGTCCCATTAGCTTGTGACACCACAATTCTCAAATTATGTCCCTGTTATCTTTTTTTTTTTTTTTAGTTTCTGCTTTATAACAAAGTGAATCAGTCATACATATACATCTCTTCCCCCATCCCTTCCCTCTTGCGTCTCCCTCCCTCCCACCCTCCATATCCCACCCCTCCAGGCGGTCACAAAGCACTGAGATGATCTCCCTGTGCTATGCGGCTGCTTCCCACTAGCTATCTACCTTACGTTTGGTAGTGTATATATATCCATGCCTCTCTCTCGCTTTGTCACAGCTTACCCTTCCCCCTCCCCATATCCTCAAGTCCATTCTCAAGTAGGTCTGTGTCTTTATTCCTGTTTTACCCCTAGGTTCTTCATGACATTTTTTTTCTTAAATTCCATATATATGTGTTAGCATACGGTATTTGTCTTTCTCTTTCTCAGTTACTTCACTCTGCATAACAGACTCTAGGTCTATCCACCTCATTACAAATAGCTCAGTTTCATTTCTTTTTATGGCTGAGTAATATTCCATTGTATATATTGAATATATATATTCCATTGTATATATATTTATTGTATATAAAGAAGATATACATCTTCTTTATCCATTCATCCGATGATGGACACTTAGGTTGTTTCCATCTCCGGGCTATTGTGAATAGAGTTGCAATGAACATTTTGGTACATGTCTCTTTTTGAATTATGGTTTTCTCAGGGTATATGCCTAGTAGTGGGATTGCTGGGTCATAAGGTAGTTCTATTTTTAGTTTTTTAAGGAACCTCCATACTGTTCTCCATAGTGGCTGTACCAATTCACATTCCCACCAGCAGTGCAAGAGGGTTCCCTTTTCTCCACACCCTCTCCAGCATTTATTGTTTCTAGATTTCTTGATGATGGCCATTCTGACTGGTGTGAGATGATATCTCATTGTAGTTTTGATTTGCATTTCTCTAATGATTAATGATGTTGAGCATTCTTTCATGTGTTTGTTGGCAGTCTGTATATCTTCTTTGGAGAAATGCCTATTTAAGTCTTCTGCCCATTTTTGGGTTGGGTTGTTTGCTTTTTTGCTATTGAGCTGCATGAGCTGCTTATAAATTTGGAGATTAATCCTTTGTCAGTTGCTTCATTTGCAAATATTTTCTCCCATTCTGAGGGTTGTCTTTTGGTCTTGTTTATGGTTTCCTTTGCTGTGCAGAAGCTTTGAAGTTTCATTAGGTCCCATTTGTTTATTTTTGTTTTTATTTCCATTTCTCTAGGAGGTGGGTCCAAAAGGATCTTGCTGTGATTTATGTCATAGAGTGTTCTGCCTATGTTTTCCTCTAAGAGTTTTCTAGGGTTTGGCCTTACATTTAGGTCTATAATCCATTTTGAGCTTATTTTTGTGTATGGTGTTAGGGAATGATCTAAACTCATACTTTTACATGTCCCTGTCCAGTTTTCCCAGCACCACTTATTGAAGAGGCTGTCCTTTCTCCACTGTACATTCCTGCCTCCTTTATCAACGATAAGTTGACCATATGTGCGTGGGTTTATCTCTGGGCTTTCTATCCTGTTCCATTGATCTATCTTTCTGTTTTTGTGCCAGTACCACACTGTCTTGATTGCTGTAGCTTTGTAGTATAGTCTGAAGTCAGGGAGCCTGATTCCTCCAGCTCCGTTTTTCGTTCTCAAGATTGCTTTGGCTATTCGGGGTCTTTTGTTTTTCTAAACAAATTTTGAAATTTTTTGTTCTAGTTCTGTGAAAAATGCCAGTGGTAGTTTGATAGGGATTGCATTGAATCTGTAGATTGCTTTCGGTAGTAGAGTCATTTTCACAATATTGATTCTTCCAATCCAGGAACATGGTATATCTCTCCATCTATTTGTATCATCTTTAATTTCTTTCATCAGTGTCTTATAATTTTCTGCATACAGGTCTTTTGTCTCCTTAGGTAGGTTTATTCCTAGATATTTTATTCTTTTTGTTGCAGTGGTAAATGGGAGTGTTTCCTTGATTTCACTTTCAGATTTTTCATCATTAGTGTACAGGAATGCCAGAGATTTCTGTACATTAATTTTGTATCCTGCTAGTTTACCAAATGCATTGATTAGCTCTAGTAGTTTTCTGGTAGCATTTTTAGGATTCTCTATGTATAGTATCATGTCATCTGCAAACAGTGACAGCTTTACTTCTTCTTTTCCAATTTGGATTCCTTTTATTTCCTTTTCTTCTCTGATTGCTGTGGCTAAAACTTGCACAACTATGTTGAATAAGAGTGATGAGAGTGGGCAGCCTTGTCTTGTTCCTGATCTTAGTGGAAATGGTTTCAGTTTTTCACCATTGAGGATGATGTTGGCTGTGGGTTTGTCATATATGGCCTTTATTATGTTGAGGAAAGTTCCCTCTATGCCTACTTTCTGCAGGGTTTTTATCATAAATGGGTGTTGAATTTTGTCAAAAGCTTTCTCTGCATCTATTGAGATGATCATATGGTTTTTTTTCTTCAGTTTGTTAATATGGTGTATCACATTGATTGATTTGCATATATTGCAGAATGCTTGCATTCCTGGAATAAACCCCACTTGATCATGGTATATGATCCTTTTAATGTGCTGTTGGATTCTGTTTGCTAGTATTTTGTTGAGGATTTTTGCATCTATGTTCATCAGTGATATTGGCCTGTAGTTTTCTTTCTTTGTGACATCCTTGTCTGGTTTTGGTATCAAGGTGATGGTGGCCTCGTAGAATGAGTTTGGGAGTGCTCCTCCCTCTGCTATATTTTGGAAGAGTTTGAGAAGGATAGGTGTTAGCTCTTCTCTAAATATTTGATAGAATTCGCCTGTGAAGCCATCTGGTCCTGGGCTTTTGTTTGTTGGAAGATTTTTAATCACAGTTTCAATTTTAGTGCTTGTGATTGGTCTATTCATATTTTCTATTTCTTCCTGATTCAGTCTTGGTAGCTTGTGCATTTCTAAGAATTTGTCCATTTCTTCCAGGTTGTCCATTTTATTGGCATAGAGTTGCTTATAGTAATCTCTCATGATCTTTTGTATTTCTGCAGTGTCAGTTGTTACTTCTCCTTTTTCATTTCTAATTCTATTGATTTGAGTCTTATCCCTTTTTTTCTTGATGAGTCTGGCTAATGGTTTATCAATTTTGTTTATCTTCTCAAAGAACCAGCTTTTAGTTTTATTGATCTTTGCTATCATTTCCTTCATTTCTTTTTCATTTATTTCTGATCTGATCTTTATGATTTCTTTCCTTCTGCTAACTTTGGGGTTGTTTTGTTCTTTTTTCTCTAATTGCTTTAGGTGCAGGGTCAGGTTGTTTACTCAAGATGTTTCCTGTTTCTTAAGGTGGGATTGTATTGCTATAAACTTCCCCTGTAGAACTGCTTTTGCTGCGTCCCATAGGTTTTGGATCGTCGTGTCTCCATTGTCATTTGTTTCTAGGTATTTTTTTATTTCCTCTTTGATTTCTTCAGTGATCACTTCGTTATTGAGTAGTGTATTGTTTAGCCTCCATGTGTTTGTATTTTTTACAGATCTTTTCCTGTAATTGATGTCTAGTCTCATAGCATTGTGGTTGGAAAAGATACTTGATACAATTTCAATTTTCTTAAATTTACCAAGGCTTGATTTGGGACCCAAGATATGATCTCTCCTGGAGAATGTTCCATGAGCACTTGAGAAAAATGTGTATTCTGTTGTTTTTGGATGGAATGTCCTATAACTATCAATTAAGTCCATCTTGTTTAATGTATCATTTAAAGCTTGTGTTTCCTTATTTATTTTCATTTTGGATGATCTGTCCATTGGTGAAAGTGGGGTGTTAAAGTCCCCTACTATGATTGTGTTACTGTCATTTTCTCCTTTTATGGCTGTTAGTATTTGCCTTATGTATTGAGGTGCTCCTATGTTGGGTGCGTAAATATTTACAATTGTTATATCTTCTTCTTGGATCGGTCCCTTTATCATTATGTAGTGTCCTTCTTTGTCTCTTCTAATAGTCTTTATTTTAAAGTCTATTTTCTCTGATATAAGAATTTCTACTCCAGCTTTCTTTTGATTTCCATTTGCATGGAATATCTTTTTCCATCCCCTTACTTTCAATCTGTATGTGTCTCTAGGTCTGAAGTGGGTCTCTTGTAGACAGCATATATATGGGTCTTGTTTTTGTATCTATTCAGCCACTCTGTGTCTTTTGGTGGGAGCATTTAGTCCATTTACATTTAAGGTAATTATTGATATGTATGTTCCTATTCCCATTTCCTTAATTGTTTTGGGTTCGTTATTGTAGGTCTTTTCCTTCTTTTGTGTTTCTTGCCTAGAGAAGTTCCTTTAGCATGTGTTGTAAAGCTGGTTTGGTGGTGCTGAACTCTCAGCTTTTGCTTGTCTGTAAAGGTTTTAATTTCTCCATCAAATCTGAATGAGATCCTTGCTGGGTAGAGTAGTCTTGGTTGCAGGTTTTTCTCCTTCATCACTTTAATTATGTCCTGCCACTCCCTTCTGGCTTGTAGAGTTTCTGCTGAGAGATCAGCTGTTAACCTGATGGGGATTCCCTTGTGTGTTATTTGTTGTTTTTCCCTTGCTGCTTTTAATATGATTTCTTTGTGTTTAATTTTTGACAGTTTGATTAATATGTGTCTTGGTGTATTTCTCCTTGGATTTATTCTGTATGGGACTCTCTGTGCCTCCTGGACTTGATTAACTATTTCCTTTCCCACATTAGGGAAGTTTTCAACTATAATCTCTTCAAATATTTTCTCAGTCCCTTTCTTTTTCTCTTCTTCTTCTGGAACCCCTATAATTCGATTGTTGGTGCGTTTAATGTTGTCCCAGAGGTCTCTGAGACTGTCCTCTGTTCTTTTCATTCTTTTTTCTTTATTTTGCTCTGCAGCAGTTATTTCCACTATTTTATCTTCCACCTCACTTATCCATTCTTCTGCCTCAGTTATTGTGCTATTGATCCCATCTAGAGTATTTTTCATTTCATTTATTGTGTTTTTAATTGATGCTTGATTCCTCTTTAGTTCTTCTAGGTCCTTGTTAACTGTTTCTTGCATTTTGTCTATTCTATTTCCAAGATTTCGGATCTTGGAAATAGAATCTTGGATCATCTTTACTATCATTATTCTGAATTCTTTTTCAGGTAGACTGCCTATTTCCTCTTCATTTGTTAGGTCTGGTGGGTTTTTATCTTGTTCCTTCTCCTGCTGTGTGTTTTTCTGTCTTCTCATTTTGCTTATCTTACTGTGTTTGGGGTCTCCTTTTTGCAGGCTGCAGGTTCGTAGTTCCCGTTGTTTTTGGTGTCTGTCCCCAGTGGCTAAGGTTGGTTCAGTGGGTTGTGTAGGCTTCCTGGTGGAGGGGACTAGTGCCTGTGTTCTGGTGGATGAGGCTGGATCTTGTGTTTCTGGTGGACAGGTCCACGTCTGGTGGTGTATTTTGGGGTGTCTGTGGACTTTTTATGATTTTAGGCAGCCTCTCTGCTAATGGGTTGCATTGTGTTCCTGCCTTGCTAGTTGTTTGGCATAGGGTGTCCAGCACTGTAGCTTGCTGGTCGTTTAGTGAAGCTGAGTGCTGGTGTTGAGATGGAGATCTCTGGAAGATTTTCGCCGTTTGATATTATGTGGAGCTGGGAGGTCTCTTGTGGACCAGTGTCCTGAAGTTGGCTCTCCCACCTCAGAGGCACAGCACTGACTCCTGGCTCCTCAGTTTGGGATGATTTGTTGTCTATTCATGTATTCCACAGATGCAGGATACATCAAGTTGATTGTGGAGCTTTAATCCGCTGCTTCTGAGGCTGCTGGGAGAGATTTCTCTTTGTCTTCTTTGTTCTCACAGCTCCCGGGTCTCAGCTTTGGATTTGGCCCCACCTCTCCGTGTAGGTCGCCGGAGGGCGTCTGTTCTTCGCTCAGACAGGACAGGGTTAAAGGAGCTGCCACTTAGGGGCCTCTGGCTCAATCAGGCAGGGAGGGAGGGAGGGGCACAGAGTGCGGGTGGAGCCTGCAGCAGCAGAGGCCGGCGTGACGTTGCACCAGCCCGAGGCGCGCCGTGCGCTCTCCCAGGGAAGCCGTCCCTGGTTCCCGGGACCCCGGCGGTGACGGGCTGCACAGGCTCCCCGGAAGGGGGGCGTGGACAGTGACCTGCGCTCGCACACAGGCCTCGCGGTGGCGGCAGCAGCCCCAGCATCCCACGCTCGTCTCTGGGGTCCACGCTTACAGACGTGGCTCGCGCCCGCCTCTGGAGCTCCTCCAAACAGCTCTCCTAATCCCCTGTCCTTGCGCACCAGTCCCTGTTATCTTTTAAGAAGCATAGTTGCTCATTTAAATAAGTCAGTAAATATAAATAAAGAATATTTATTGAACATAGGACTTGTTACTTCTTCCTCTTATTTTCCTTAAATCCTACAAATGGTTCCTAAAATAATGAACATTTAATAAGATGGAAACATTTCCAATTACTGGTATTGTGTTTCTTTGAGCTGACAGTGTTTGAATTTTTATTCTTAACACAGTCTGACTATTATGTTTTCAGTGAAAATAGCAGAACTGAACCAAAGTATTATACCTTATTGTTCAAATGACACTTTCAGATGTTCTAGTCTTTTATTGGATGAATGTTGATAACAGTAATTTAAAGAATTGTAAGCCCTTTCTAAGTACATTGAATAGACATTTACATGTCTATTTACAAACTACTCACAGTTTGCTGTGAGGAGAAGAAGAAATGAGTAAGAAGGTCACTGTTTTTGAGACGTTTATAATCTAAGAGGGGAGGTATGTACTATACATTATGTAAACAGGAGGACTGAGTAACCATGCTGTACAGTGGAACTCGATAAGTAGCATAGAACAATGTCTGGAGAGTTGAGAGTGGCAGAGGTTACTTCCGGTTTGGGGGACCTTGAAAGGTGCCTGCACCAGGCTGGAAATCTAGGTAGGATTCCAGAAAAAAAATGCATCATGGAAAAAATCCCATGAAAGGGCAATGCTCTTTGCATTTGGGGCAAATGAAAAATACATTTGGTCACAAGCTTCGAGGAAGGGCAGTGGTGGAAGGTCTAGTTTTGAACTCCCTTGGTGGTTAGTAAAGTTTTCAAACAGCGGAAGTCACATGGGTCATGTTTGCAGCCATTATTTGGAGCCATTACTCTAGCAGCTGCGTGTGGGATGATTTAGAGGTGGGGAAAAAGAAAGATGGGAGAGTAGGAAACAAGGGAGAGGGAGCCTGCAACCCTGTAATACAGCAGGGGCACTGCCTCCAGGGCATGGCCCACCAATGCAATCTTCACAAAGTCTCTGCTTACCTTGCTAAATCACAGCCAAATGAAGCTTCCCCCTCCTCAAGGGCTTCCTTCCCATCCACTCCTAGCTTTCAGTCAATAAATAGTTAATGAATGCTGGCTGTGTGCCAGGGGGCTGTGTGAGGTTGCGGGTACATAGACACATCCCAGTCTCTGATCTCAAGCTGAGGACTCATTTATAATGCCAGTCGATGTATGGGACAGGTGCTGGTTGCAATAGGATGGTGGTGGCGGCAGTGCGTGTGTGCGCGCGCCTATACGTGTGTGTTGGAAGAATGATTGTTTGGAGCGGGGGGAGTAATTACGGAAGCTTCAGAGAACAAAAAATGCTTGAGCTTACTCATAGAGGGAGATGCCAAACCTCCTGGGTTGAAGGATGATCATGCCATTAGCGGGATGGCATGCCTGCTAGAGGGAACTCATGCTAATGCTACAGAAGCAAAGTGAGTCTGATGTGCTTAGGAGCCAGCCTGCTGGGTAAAGCCTGAATGTAAATTAGTTTAAGTGGCTAGTGGTGCCAGGTGGCGAATCTGGAGGGTGGAGAGCAGAAAAGAACTTTGTTATGCTTTCTACAGGGGCTCCAGATTTTTGCTTGGGAGGGGTGGGTTCAGTTTTCGGAATACTCGACTTGGAATTGTGTTTGCGTAGCAAGGCCTTATTCTGACTTAGATCGCATTTTCTTTGCAGTGGGGTGGGAGCTAATGTTCCCTCTAGTTCCATTTTGTGTCACAACCGTACACCATTCTAAGGTGATTTTACTTTATTTTAGGCAATGGGAAGCCATTAAGAATTTGTATTAGGTGAATGTTTTGCAATTTAGAAAGAGCAGCCAGACAAGACTCTACAAGGGGATTAGAGGTGAGGGGCAAGTGAGCGAAGTCCAGAGGCTGTTATGGGCTGAGGTGTGTCCTTCCAAAATTCATATGTTGAAGTCCTAGCCCCCAGTACCTCAGAATGTGACTGTATTTGGAAATAGTCTTTAAAGATATAACTGAGTTAAGATGAGGTCATTAGAGTGGACCTTAATCCAATATGACTGGTGTCCTTATGAGAAGAGGACATAAGGACACAGACATACACAAAGGTAAGACCATGTGAAGACACCAGGAAGAGGTGGCCATCCAGAAGCCAAGGAGAGCGGCCTCAGAAGGAATCAACCCTGCTGGCACCCTGACTGCAGACTTTCTGCCTCCAGAATTGTGAGAACATAAATTTCTGTTGTTTAAGCCACCCAGTCTATGGTACTTTGCTATGCCAGCCCTAGCAAAGTAATACAAAGGCTGTAGTAGTGGGTCAGACAAGAGAGGCAAAAGAATTATACTGAGGCAGCACAGTGGAGATAAAGTAGAGAGGGGGTATATTCAAGATAGAGTCTCTTTCTAGTGTACTTTTCATTATTTTGATTTCTTCCCCTCCCACGGATTCAGAACTTATATAAAAAACCATTACAGCTGCCAGCACTTTGGCTCAGAAATTGCTGGAGCACTGCTCCCCCTGCCTTCCTGCTTTGTTGGGACTTTGATCACAGCCACTCCTGGTTCTCATTGTCTCTCTATCCTAATTTATTCTTTTCAATGCACACCCTCTCCTCTCCCCAGACTAGGTACACATAGTTGTTTTATCATCTATGTCTGACATTCTAATATCAAAAGGCTCATTTCTAATATCTGTTTTCCCCCTGCTGCTGACTCTTCCTCTTACTGCTTTATTTCCTTATGTTCTTGGCTATTTTTGACTGTATGCTGCACATCACCCTTCATAAAGCATTTCTGGTTGTTCTTTGAGGCCCAGAATAAATGGGTCTTCATTCACAGAGGCGTTGTCTTGGATTACTTTAAAAGGCTTTATGGAGCACCCCTGCTCTGGGAATTTACACTGTAAATTCACATGAGAACTGACTTGTGCTTACAGCTACTCAAGGATTTTCTTTCTTTCCATGGTCTCCTAGGGATGTGAATGAGGGCAGGTTTACTTCCATTTCATCCTTACCATGAAGGTGTACCCCCAGATGTCTCAACAGGAAGAGGGTCTTCTCCTCCATTACCTATCGTGGGGAGGCCCTGGGCCTTGACACCCGTGTCACTTGTGCTGTGTGAGGCTCAGAATCAGAGTTCAAGTTTGCTGAGATTGGCCAGGCGTGCTCAGGGCAAAAATGGCTTCCTTCCATGTTCTCACCTCCCTAGTTTGTCACTTTCTCTTAGATTTCTCCTGGTGACTCCTATGTTGTCTGAAATTTGATGCTTTTAAATTGCTTTTAAGATATTTTAAATTGTTTAACATACATATTTAGTTGTTTTTTTTAACATCTTTATTGGAGTATAATTGCTTTAAAAAGGTGTGTTAGTTTCTGCTGTACAACAAAGTGAATCAGCTATACATATACATATATCCCCATATCCCCTCCCTCTTGCATCTCCCTCCCACCCTCCCTATCTCACCCCTCTAGGTGGTCACAAAACACCGAGCTGATCTCCCTGTGCTACGTGGCTGCTTCCCACTAGCTAGCTATTTTATGTTTGGTAGTATATATGGCCATGCCACTCTCTCACTTCATCCCAGCATATTTAGTTTTTAATAGGAGGTTTAGTGCTAATAATGGAGCCTGGTATTTTACTAGAAATGCAAATATCTACATTTCTAAACAATAAATCCACCCCCGCACACAATCTGTTCTGCGCCCAGTCTCTCTCATTTGAGTCAATATCCCTGCTTCTCAAAACCATAGAAGTCATTCTTTATACCTTATTTTCTCTCATTCTCCCCATTTCAGTGGCTAGACTTTCAAAATAAATATCTCATCCATGTTATCTCAGCCTATATTGCAAAGCACTGTTGTTTCTTACCTCTATGTATTTTTTTTAAGTTTATTCATACTCTAGATGCTTTTACGTGAAAGTTTGATCTGAGTAACATAGTCCATCAACCACCCAGAAAGACAACATCTGTTGCCCCAGTTTTTGGACTCTGGACCTGGTAGGACTATGTTTCTAGTTGTCTGTGTTCTACGTGCCTATAAGGGGTACCTGATTTCCTTCATTGTTGATCATCCCCTGATAAGGCAGGCAGTCTGCTCAGCTTCCACATTTCTGGGAATGGGCTCCGACCGTGATTATACAGCAGGAGAGTTGAGAGAGAAGATTTCACTTTGTATTGGGTGTTGGGTGTGACGTAGAAGGAGGATTCAAGAGTGAGATCAGGTTTGTACCTGGGATCCCGGGCAGATGGTGCTGTCGTTTCCTGAACTGGGGGGTATGAGGTGAGAGGAAGGTCCAGGGTGGGGCTGAGTGGTTTAGTTCAAGACACCCACATGGAGCTCTCTTATAGGCAGGAGGATTTTCGAGTCTGAGCCCAAGAGAGAAATTGGGGTGGAGTGTAAACGTGCAGTCGTGAGTGTGCACGAGTGTGCACGCAGAGCTTGGGCTGGTGATCTTTTGCATCAATAACTATGGCTTATTGAATGTTTATTATGTGGCAGCCTCTGGGCAGGGTCTTAAAGGCTTTACATGGATTCTTTTATTTATTCCTCGCAATACCCATATGAAGTAGTCTTATTAATACAGAATTTTGAAAATGCATTCACACAGAAAGTGAAGGACAAACCATGAGAGTGGAGGGAGAAAAAGAACTTAGCACATAAGGGTGACTTGGTAAAACAGTGTTTAGTGGACATGAAAAAACCAAGATGAAAGAGCTGTTACTGGACCAGGAGAAGCCTCACTATCTAAACCAGCATTTGCAGGCCGGTTCTGGCCCCTAAGAACCACTCCATTTGACCAGCACATTTTCAGAAAATTGGAGACACTCATAAACATCTGGAAGGATGGTCGATATTGACGTGACTTTTCTGTTTGGCAGCCTTTTCTAGGCTGAGTAGCAGCTGCTTTTTCGTGAATGATACATTCGTAAGTTCTCCACAGTTCCCACTATCCCCTCTCATTCTACCTTCTGGCTTCTGTAATTTCTGTTATCTTCCTGGAACCTCTGGGAATCTGACATTTCAATCCTTATCTACTCAATTAAGCCTAAATCTTGAAAAGTGCTATTCAAGGCCTTCTAAGATTTGGTCCTTGTGTACATTCCTGCTCGTCCCTTTGTACACCCTTCTTTCAGCCAAAGTGGGTTAAGTTTTAATTCCCTAAGCATCCTCTGTATTTCTGAATTTCATGTCTTTGTGCCTTTTCTTTCCCTTAAATATTCTTTCACTCCATATACTACTCACCCTTCAGGGCACGGCTAAAGAAACGTTGGCCCATCCCTAAAATGGAAAACAGTGTCTCCTTCTCCGCTCCCCAGATGTTGTTTGTGACTACTTTTAGATTGACTATAGGCTGGGACTTACCTGGTGGTGCAGTGGTTAAGAATCCGCCTGCCATTTCACAGGACACGGGTTCGAGCCCTGGTCTGGGAAGATCCCACATGCCATGGAGCAACTAAGCCCATGCATCACAACTACTGAGGCTGTGCTCTAGAGCCCGTGAGCCACAACTACTGGGCCCCTGTGCCCCAATTACTGAAGCCCGCGCACCCTAGAGCCCATGCTCTGCAACAGGAGAAGCCACTGCAATGAGAAGCCCACACACCGCAACTGAAGGGTGGCCCCCGCTCGCCACAACTAGAGGAAGCCCGTGCGCAGCAACAAAGACCCAACACAGCCAAAAATAAAAATAAATAATTTTTTTAAAAAAGAAAAGAAACTTAAAAAAAATTGACTACATGTCATTTTCTTTGTATTCCACCTAGCGGGTACCATGCCAGTTTCTTCACTGCCTCCCCCATCAAAACCCTCAGAACCCTCCATTGAGGGCCATACCCCCTCCCCCTCCCCATGATCCCAACACACTTGGACACTGTGCTTTGCACTTAGGAGACATGACTCAATAAAACAGCAAAAAGGTGGGGGTGAAGGGAGGGGAGTGAATCTTCCATAGAAAATCGTCAGCATCAACCCCTGATCAGTACATAGGAAAGGTGTTTATTCCAAACACAATTAAGTGGAACAGAACAGCCTCTTCTGATACCTTCCAGGAAGTGTAAAGTACTTTCCTGGGTGGTAAACCGAGATTTATAGCACATTATATATAAAATATAGTTTGAAGTCTTTTTTGGTATAGTTTTTTCCCCTAAATAATTTAATTATTTATACCTAACTTCATTCTAAAAGATAAGTAGAGGAGTTTTTTTTATACCCTAAATATATTCTTTCCATTGGGCATTTATTAAAATGTACCTAACCACTTTTCTGCATATTTCACAGGTTGCTGAGATACCTTGGTAATCCACCCCACTGGTCTGTTATTTCACCACACAGAATGGTTTAGTGTCATTTGCAAGGTTTTGCTATGGATGTCTATTAGCACATTACTTGTGAATATATTGTGAGTTTAGTACCCCAAGTTCACAGAAGCATTGTTCATAACAGCCACAAAGATGGAAGCAATGCAGGTCTCCACTGAGGGATGAATGGGTAAACAAAATGTGGTAAAGACACAATAAATACTATTCAGCCTTAAAAAAGGAAGGAAATTCTTACACATGATATATGGATGAACCTTGAGGACATGATTCTAAGTGAAATAAGCCAGTCACAAAAGGACAAATACTGCACGATTCCTCTTATATGAGGTCCCTAGAGCAGTCAAATTCGTAGAAACAGAAAGTAAAATGTTGGTTGTCTTGGGGTGAGGCCCAAGACAATGTTGGGTTGAGGCCAGGGGATGGAGGGTGTTTAATGGGTATAGTATAGAGTTTCAATTTTGCAAGATGAAAAGTTTTGAGGATTGGTTGCACAATGATGTGGCTGTACTAAAACTACAGAACTGTACACTTAAAAATGGTGAAGGTGGGCTTCCTTGGTGGCGCAGTGGTTGGGAGTCCACCTGCCGATGCAGGGGACATGGGTTCGTGCCCAGGTCTGGGAAGATCCCACATGCCGCGGAGCGGCTGGGCCCGTGAGCCATGGCCGCTGAGCCTGTGCGTCCGGAGCCTGTGCTCCGCAACGGGAGAGGCCACAGCAGTGAGAGGCCCGCGTACGGAAAAAAAAAAAAATGGTGAAGGTGGTCAATTGTATGTTACATAAATTCTTCCACAATTAAATATAAATATAGAAAAAATATATATTAAATATATAATAGTGAGCTTAGTTACAGGATTAATTCATGGGAGATTTACACTGTTAACAAGTTTCTTTTCAGAGAAGTTCTTGCTATCTATTGTGTTGCTTTTTGTCTTCATGACACTGAGAACAAAAATGAATTTGTTGGCAGAGAACTGTGGGTTCAGGTTCTGCCCTTGTTCCTAGTAGTCTTGTGACATTTGGAAAGTTCCTTCATTTTTATCGAGCTTCAGTTTGCTCATCTATAGAATGGGAATAATAATATACACTTTATGGGCAGGCTTGAGGATTAATGAGATAATGTATTCAAGACCCTATGAGGTCATAGCAGGTGCTGGGTACATGGTGGCTGCATTGGATTCCCTTTCCACGCTCCCTAAAAAATTGGATCTTCTTGTTCTGTGTCAAGAGTATTTCCACAGACACCAAGTAAGCAGTTACTAGTTGCCAGGCAGTCCTTCAGGAACCTGAGATATTATGATGAGTGAGAAGATAGAGCTCCTGCCCTCATCCCTGTTACATACTAGTAGGGGAGAGAAATAGGTGGTACTATATCACAGTATGATAGGTGCTCTGATGGGGATAAATGCCAAAGGGGGCTATCAGAGCCCTTAGGGTGACCCTTGTCTTTCCTTATTGTGCAAGTTGTGGGCAGGGTGTCTGACAACAAAAGGAGGGCTAAGAGTTGGCCAAAGAAGGAGCCAAGTAGATGTATCCTCCACAGTAGGACCAGCATGTGCAGAGGTCCAGAGAACAAAGAGAGTGTGAGGTGCTTGAGGTGGGAGCCCATGAACCTGGAAGGTAAAATATGAGGTAGGGATGGGGACAGGTAAAAGGGAGAGACAAGCAGGGGCCATACACTAAGTGGTTCTATGTGCCGTGCCAGGGACGGGGAGGTGATTGAAGGGTTTGGCCAGAGGAGAGAGAGTAGACTGTGTCGTGGAGAGTAGTTTGCATGGGACCAAGACTGGAGGGAGCTTGGGCTGGAGGCTATTTCAGGAACACAGGCTGGAGGGGGTGGGACTGGACTAGAACAGGGCAATGGGGATGGAGAGCAGGAGACATGTTTGACAGATATTTAGAAGGTACAACTGACAGGATCCAGCCACTGATTGCGTGAGCGTGTAAGGGAAGAGAAATTCAGCATGTCACCGGGGCTCTGAACAGTGGGGAGAGTGGGATGGAGCCATCTTGGAAAGGGGAACGTGGCTTTGCAATATCTGAATAGAAAGTGGAGAAAGAAGTTCTGGAAATCTAAATAAGTGTATCCATTGGCTCTCCTTTTCCACATCACTGCCTACTTAGGAAATTCTAGGAGGTGAGTTGGGTGTTGTTTCTCTTTGCAGATACCATGATGCAGTGTCCTTTCTCGTTTATAGCTGGTTATGAACTAAGTGCTGTTCCAGCATATCCTCCCAGTTTTCTGGACAAGAGTGAGCCTCAGTGTAGTTAATTTTGTGACCTATCTAGAGCTCCCTTGTTGGATGGTGCCCACTGGAAAGATACTTGTTCTGAAGCATGGCCACCATTCGTAAATATCAGATGCACATTTTGTCAAACAAGCCTTCATCGAGCATCTGCAGAGAAACTTGAGTGGAGTTTCCCTATTCCTGGGGAGGTCATTTTTGTCCAGTTCCTGAGTTAGGTCAAGTGCTCATAATTTCTTTAGAGTAACATGTTACCTCTCTGTTCTAATGGGAAAATTTGGAAATTCCCTAATAGCTTCCATAAAGATGGAATCAGATCAGATAATTCCTTAAGTGTCCTTATTGTCATTCTCTTTTTGTTCTCTGAAAAACTTGTTGGGGGTGCTATTTTCAAATGCTGTCAAGTTTCTCTCACTCACTTTCTCTCTGATGTATTTAAAAACTTTTTGGCATTTATTTTGCAGTCTTTTGCAGGATGTTTTTCAAATACCCTTTTGGCCTCATTTGTGCCTCTGGGCTTCGGCACTCTCTCAGTTGAATGATCTTTTGTTTTTTGGTGAGACCTTCATCCTACTGTGGCACTTTCGCTTTGCCAGTCTAACCATGAGTGGTTTTGTTTTAAACACCCAGACCTTTAGATCTGCAGCACTTACTTTCCCTGGACTTTCAAAAAGGTGTTTTTCAGTAGGTTTGGGGTTTCTTCTGGGATTTTTACTCTTTCAACAATATCTTTTATTTTTTTAACCAGAAAACATGCATTTTATTATCCTTTCTACCTGTCATTATACAAAATTTCCAATTTTATTTTTTTACTTTGATTTCTAGTTAGAATTGCCTTTAGTCATTTTGATCATGACAGGTGCTTCAAAGCACATAACATGTATCTATTCCATTTCACAATGTGATATAAATTTCAATGTATCTTTATTTCCTGTGGACTCACGGAACAGTTACATGTAAAACCAAAATGCAGGGGGTCAATAGTGTTTTCAGAGGGGGAATTCAAGATAGAGCGTAGATAAATTTGAGTTCACCAGTTTAATTTTTCAGTCTGCTCCATTTTGCATAATATTTTCCTCAAAGTTTTATAATGTTGGCTAGAAGGTCTAAAGAACAACCCAAGCTAGTGCCCACTTTGTAAAACTTTTAAGTTTCTATAGCACTTGTCTATTTAGACAGTTTCTGTGTATGCTGTCCTTTTATACATGATGCTGTATCTATCTTCTAGAAACATTTTCTTTTGTCCAAAGGCACAATACTCCATTAATTTTTATTGATTAACCTATTTCCACCCTGAATCAGATGTTTCACTTATATCAAGCTTGTCACTTTCTTGAAAGTTTCCCATTAACCCATTTAATTTTTTTAGGCCTCCAGGATACATGGAGATAAAGTGATGGATTCCTATTGGTCAGTTCCCAGATAAGAAGGATAGAGATTTCACTAGGGAACAGCACATTTTAAGAAAGGCCAGAGCTGATGGGGCAAGGCAGGGATAAAGGAGAACATGTTGGCAGTTGCTGCTAAGAGACTTGAAAAATCAAGTGTTTGGTGGGGTTCGAATCAGTCAAAGCCGAGGTCCTCCTGTATCTACCAGCCCCTCATCCTCCAATCTTGTCTTCCTGCAACTTGACCCAGCCTCTCCGACATTATGCTGTATTTTGCCATTTTGTTACCATATTTCTGCTTCAAAACTACTCTCAATGCCTCTAACTTAAAACTGCTTGGAGGTGGAGGTGGAGCTGGGGGACGGGGCCGAGAGGGGCTCCCTTCCCAGGCTTTGGTTTTCAGCACTGCGTGTCCTCAGTTTGGCCTGGGTCTGAGTTTTCTGACTTTATGAGATTAGTGCAGAGAAGAGTGGGAGGTTCTGTTGAAGTCTAACATTTCTATGTTGGGTCTTGGGCTCTTCAACACCAATTGTTCCTTTGACCCTAGTCTATGTTTAGTGTAAAAACATGATAGACGCTCAGCAAACACGCAAGGCCTTTCATCTTGACAATGAAATGATTTCTCAATCAAATGATCCTTATTAGACCTCTATTAATATTTGAAAAAGACTATCCTTTTTAGTTAGAACAAATGTTAAATTTTGCAGTATATTTGCAGCATCTCCAATGTTGTTATTAAAAACCTTCTGAATGTTTACTTTTCCAGCTTCGTATACACCTTAGTGCTTCATTTAGTAAATGATAACTTGTTATTTTTCATGGGGAATTTCTTATGTTTGATGGACCTGGTAATGATGGGTAATAAAAACAGTAAGGGTTCTTAGTACTCTCTTAAGTGTAGTCATCCAAAGACGGAAATAGGATCTTGTTTTCAATTTACACACACACACACACACACACACACACACACACACACACACACCACCCAAACCAAACCAAAACCAAAAACCTGAAGGAAAGAAGTCTCTAGGGTAATAAGAATAAAGAACATCATGGAGACAAATTATTCCAAATGGCACTGGGTACAATTTAGAGTGTGCAGGACATCTAATGTTTGTGTCCTTCACTTTGATGTACAGTTATATTGCCTAATGAGCAGACGGGTCATGTGAGGTCATATTCAAAGATAAGGTAAAGCGAGGAAGACCTCATGAGTCTCCCCACCAGGCACACATTGACCTTGACGTTTTCACAGGGGCTCAGCCTGGAGGGCGGGGTCACTGGCGTATTAAGGAGATTGGGTGGGTCGGTGAAAAGGCTGGTGCCCTCTGGTCTCACTGGACCAGAGTGGCTGAGGCCACTCTTGCCCTGGAGGTGCTCACAGTCTAGTGCACAAGAAGGTGTGTTAATTTCTGATGGCAATGTCTAGACGGGAGAGATACCAAGGTGAAAACTACCTGTGCAGTGAAGGCGGAGAAGGCTTTACAGAAGATCACCTTGGAAGAGGTATTCAGGAGGATTCCAGCGGACAGAGCAGCCTGCACAAGGTCGCGGGGGAGTGGCTGAGAGCGTGGGCACGTGAGGCCTCGAGTGGCATGGTGAGCACGGAGATTACAGCCGCGGGTGGACTTTGGTGACGAGGCGATGAGGGCAGAAGAGGGACGACAGACTCTGCTGGCCCAGGGGGGCTGAAACTGTGGGTTCGTGTGGAGGAGATGGTCGCGATCAGACTGACAATCGGGAAAGACTGCGCTCTTGGGAGAAAGATGCATGTACGCCTCCATAGCCTCCGCGTGAAAAGCAAATGCATCTGAAGATGACGGTGACTGAAGATAGGAGGAGGGCACGTACAGCTGATTTACACTGTGCACGGGGGTTGACGTTTTTATTTAAAAGAGCTCCAGAATCAGTAGTTTGTATAGGTCAAAGGAGGAGCTACAGGACTCCCCTGGCGGTCCAGTGGTTAGGACTCAGTGCCTCCACTGCAGGGGGCACGGGTTCAATTCCTGGTGGGGGAACTAAAATCCCACAGGCCGCACAGCCTGGCCAAAAATAAAAAAAAAAGTAAGAGCTATGATGTGCTGTAAGATACACACCTACTATTCTGGTCCATAATGAGCCTTTGGTTCTTTCTGTTAAGAAATTGAATCACGTTTCAGATTCAAATACTGACTGTAGCTTCAGTAGCCACGACTTTGTTACCATACCTTTAAAATGAGAAGGATAATAATAGTACCTTTAAAATGTAGGGTGGCTTTGAGATTCAATGAAACACTCCCCAGAAAGTGTCACGTCTCAGGTCAAATTGTAAGTACTGAGTACATGGTAAATATTATTATCATTAATTAGCCAAAATTACCACATCAAAAAGAATGCACCAAAGTTGTTTTCTTTTGAAGAAGAGTTATGAGTAGTGCTGTGTAGAGTGAGAGATACAGAGAACATATGTGCATGAAAGTAAAAGAGAGAAGGGTCAAGATTTTTCAAATAATATAATAAAAAAAGAAAGGGATGCATTCGTAGGGCATGCATAAGGGCTGATATAGTACATGCTGCACGGGGCATTCTTTTATCTCCTATCTGAATTGACATTTGAAAGTAACGGGTGTGTTTTCTGTGGGAAATTCCTGTGTTTCAAAACACATGAAGTGAGGGTTCATAAATATGAAGGACAAAGAGACTAGGCCACCTTTAATCAGAACCAGTGGAGGGAGAGCAATAAGCTCATTTGCTGTATGTTTCCTGAGGTAAGGGAGACAGTTAAGGTCATATTCCATGTTTGCCAGTTTGGGGTTTGAGTCTATGAGGAAAGAGTGAGAACAGAGCAGCTGAAGGTGAGGGGATAGTTCCTGGGCCTCAGGGTAACTAGTTGGATCTTTTTTTTGAAAGAACTTCATTTTTAAAATCCTCACGCAGTGTCTGCTACTACTCTGCAAATTACACATCTTGTTACTAGTACTTACCTATCAGTCATGATAAAACAGTTCTTTGTTGTTAGACTTGATGGTCCTGCCTTGCATTGTTCAGCAAAATAAGATAAACATATGCTTTGCAGAATGCCATTTACTTCACACAGAGATAATATGCTTTGTTTCTTCACCATCTATTTATTCTTAAAATTTAACCTTCTTGCCTTCAGTTCTTTCAAAAAGTAGAGTCATGACTTTTCTTTTGCTACCAGACATTGGTTGAAGGGTTTTATCTACCTTCCAAATGACCCTTTCGATTATTGTGGTGAAAATGAAATGTTTTTTCCTATGTGATAAAATTTCCTGGTTCATGGCTTCTTTTGAAAGATTTTAGATATTCTACTTTAGTCATATAAAAGGTCAAGTTTTTTTTCTTCTGTGTTTGAAAAACTTTCCCCAGCAGCTTTTCTGGAATGTTTGAATTACTCAAGTTTCTCCAGTATTCTTTCTCACCTTGAGCATCATGGAAGCAGAGAGGCCACAGCCAGTGTTGGGTCATCCCTGAGAAATGAAGCAGCAGATTGGCTGAGATAATATCCAGTACTCATTTGGTGCAGTGGTCGCAGCCTCTCCCGTCAAAACATTTACTATGTAAAGTTTCAACCTTTCTGTGTGTTTGACATTTCTCTTCCCATTGCGCTTTTCTCTCGTTCCGGCTGCCAGATCTTCCTGGAGCTACATGATTCCCAAGTCCTCCTCCATCTTTCCATTTCTAGGCCCTGGACAGGCTCTCCACCACCTCCTGCCCCCTCTGATGGCTTCCTGTGTCCAGAGAACAGCGTCCAGCTCACTCTCCTGCAGTATCACTACTTTGCCCCAAACATTCCATCTACAAAATTCAGCGTAAGCACACATCCGACATTCCAGGCCATTTTCAAGGTTTGAATCCAGGGCCTCCCGGCAATTATCAAGCTCTTTTGCTCCTTTTCAGCGTGAATCCAAACTACTCTTTTTTTTTTTTTTTTCTTTCACTAAACCTTCCCCCTGTGATCTCAAAACATAGTGAGGAATGGATGAATTATTACACTGGAGCCTCAGCCTTGGATAATTTTCAGTGACTTTTTTTTTTGCCAACAAGCTGTATAAGGAATCAAAGATGTTTATACGCAAAACTCAGGGCTTACCTGATGTTCTGAATGATGATAGAGAGGTAAAAGCAACAATTTGGGGAAGTGTACTCAAGCTATCAAGACAAAATTGGGTGAGAAAACATGTAAGTCCTTCTGTTTTATTTTTAAAAGCCAACAGCTACAGCAGAAGCATATCTTAGAAGCAGCACTGTGAATAGAGAGATAAATATAGGTTAAACTATGGGCATAAGTTGAGGGAGGGTGGTCTAATCTAGCGGGAGGAGGAGGAGTGATACAGAAAAGCTTAACGGAAGGCTCCACACCTGACTCCCAAGGCGGAGGCACAGGCAGGGCAGGAGGGGAAGGAAGGATGGAGCTGAGGGAGGGACTGACCTCGTGTGGGGGGGTGGGGATGGGAGGACCCAGAGCGAGCTCAGGGACAGGTGGGCAGTGGACCAAAGTTGAAGGTTGGCAAAACCAGGCCCATAAAGACTTTGGGGATGCATTCAAGACTTTTAAACTGGGATCTACGGGGCCAGCTTTGTGTTTTACCAAGGTTGCTCTGACTCTATGATAAGGGATGGATGGATAGGAGTGGGCATGAATGGGGAGAGTTAGTATCAGGCTATTGCTGCAACCCAGGGCAGTGGGGACGATAAGAACATGCAAGACTGGGATGCAGGGAAGGGGCAGACTGAAGGCTGTTAGGGAGCATGAGTGACTGAACTTGCAGGTGAGTTAGATGAGAGGAGTAGGTGGGGGATATTAAGGCTGGCTTCTACTCAGGTAACATGGCATGTGGTGATGCATGTACTGAGACAGAGACCATCAGGAGGATACCATGTCACAAAGGTTCAGAAGTTACGTGCAGGAAGTAGGACTGCTCTTTTAACATCTCTTAAAGCAAAACTGAGACTATAATGAATGGTCATTAGGTACACATATTGAGTATAAAACTCTTCCCTGGTGTTCTCTTATACACAGATGGCATACACAAGGTTCATGCCCTTAGGAGGTTTATACTTCCGTTGATGAACCATTTATTCATTACGGAAGATGAAGCTAGAGCTCTAGTTCCCTGGGAATGACTCATTACGAAATATTATTTTGTGGTTTGACTTTTGTCTAAAAGTCAAGAAAATATACTTTTTGTCTTATGCAATGAATCAAACATATGATGACTGTTTCTGGTTGAGATGATAAATGCTTCAAGTCATAGCTTTCTGGAAAACATTTTATTTCATACAGATTAGTCTGACAACCTAATTTTTTACCTTCTATTTTTAATTTTTTCAGAAGATATATTTCATTTTCAGAGTTGAAATAATATTTGGGGAGAGGGCAAGTGGAGATGGTCAATGCCATACTAAATTATTCCCTAGGACTAGCATATTCTTAAATTCTATTATTTAAAATTGGTTTTGGTTTACTTATCATATATGATTTTATAAGTAACTATGCACTAAATTAATCTTTTCCTGAAATCTGCAGCGAGGTTTTTGGTTTTATTTGTGGTGTATCGCAAATAGGTCACAGATCATCGTCTTGGTGATTATTTCTAGTTGCTTAAGCCACCAGCAATTTACTTATATGCACCACTTAGATGCCTAATTTAAGCCCATGAGTAAATTATTTTTGCGGCTGAATACTACTGAATCTATTGACAGGCAAAAAAGATGCTTTATTCTCCTATCTGTTACTCTACATGGTATACCTGTGAAATGAAATAACATGACTGTGATAAACCTCACCTTGATTGCAACACATTAGGGTATATTAGTAATCACCACTACTGGCTCTGACACATCCTGTGATTAGACTCAGACCCCCCGATTTTACAGCTTTTTGTTTTGTTTTTAAAAGGCAAACCCGTAAATGTGATAAATGTAATTCCAAGATAATGGAGTTAGGAAGCCATCACTGAAGGCAATTTTAGAGGAAAATGGAAAGTGTAAAATGATGAC
Source organism: Mesoplodon mirus (assembly GCF_964341445.2). Lineage (NCBI taxonomy): Eukaryota > Metazoa > Chordata > Mammalia > Artiodactyla > Ziphiidae > Mesoplodon > Mesoplodon mirus. The sequence continues at coordinate 82,229,031 of NC_138989.1, read as the reverse complement.
TTTAAAATCTTTAAAATTACGGAAGTAGAAACTAAATTGCAGACTTTGGAGGGAAGTGTGTACTGTGTGGGGAAAATGGAAGTCACCCCTAACTTAGAGGAAGAGTTTACAGCAAGATAGAAAAGCCAGGGAGATGGCAAACATGGGGTTCAGATATAACCATTTCAATTAGTTTCTGCTTTTAAAAAGTGACACGTAGCAATAGGACATTCACGTTCATAAGAGGCATATTTATATGAGCTCTTTATGACCTTGTTTCAAACAATGTGTTTGACAACTAATGGTAATCTGAAAAAGAATTCTGTTTTTTTTTTCTAGTTCATCTTTGCTTCCAGTGTTTACAAGTTTAATGTGGCTTTTAGATGAATTCTAGTAAGTGGAGAGCCACAGCACAACAGAAGGCACCCAGGGTCTTTGGTTAGTGACATTAACAGTAGATTCACTTATTAGACTGAAAAATACATCACACAGGCTCTTTGGTCACTTACTAACATGGCTATATGTGTCTATATATTTCCACTTATTCTACTAATAAATTAAAGCAAGTAGCAGTGATTCTAAGCCCTATTAGAGCCAATCTTCTCTTTCATAATCAATACTTTATAAATCCCTTTAACTATTTTGAAGTCATATCACAGATAATAAAACCTACCTACACATACAATTTCAAAAGAATAAACCTAATGCTTTAAGTATAATTTCAAGGAGAAGTAACAAAAAATTAATTTATTATAAGTCTACATTTAAACATGTAAGTGTTCAGGCTTTATTATGTGAAAAGACAAAAAGTGGTCAAATGTGTCCACTCCATCTAGAATCACTGTGAACCATGACTACACATGCCGTTGAAGATGCAATTACCCTGAGTGGTATTGTCACCAATGATGCTGTTTTCAAAATGAACAGCTCCTGGTGACATTTTGATACTTCAAGGTGAAATCCTCCCCCATTTAAACTGACCAGGAATAGAATTCCTAAAAAAAGTCAGGATATGCTAAAAGAGTTCAGAAATATTTTGTGGGCTTTTTCTTGTACGAATTTACTTTTCAGATGAGTCAGGACCTCTTGCATTATTAATTGTAATTCCTTTGAAGGTTGTTAGGTTTTGCCTCAGAACTCAAAAAACATTGTATTAAATATACTAAGTCCTCAATTGATGGTTATTTGTGTGTTAGTTACTTTAGAGCGTGAACATTCCTATTTTATTGGGAGTAACAATGACAGCTGAACACAACTGAAATGGTTTTGGTTGTCATTCTCAATTAGAAGAAGGGCCAAAAGTCTGTTCTGTCTTGCCCTTCCTTCTTTTTCCAATTTCTTTGAGTAGAAATATTTTTCTAAAAGAGCAATGTATAGGACCTGGAAAAATATTGGACTCTACAGCTCTTCAACGAGAAAATTGGAGACTGAAAGAGCCATTGCAAGGAATTGCCAACCACATGTTCAAAGCAAAATTGGAAAAGAAATATTTTGCCCTGGGTCCATGGACACGGTGAATATATTGATATAGGATGTACCTTGTGAGTTTCATTTCTTGTAGTGGTAATGAACTTGAACTAAGCTCCACTGGTTCTTCCTCTCATTGCCAATGGCACTAATATGAGGTGGTCGGAAACAGTTCAGGAAGATCTCATCAGACTCCTCGGAAGGCTCAGCAATGCAGTTGCTCTCAAGACTTCTTAGCACGTGCTCACCTAACATACTAAGGGCCACAGAGCTGTTTGAAATGTGTTGTATGGAATGTTTTTGTGGAAAGGTAGGATTTCAGAGCCAGAAAAATTCTACTTCCTGATATATTTACAAACCCAACTCTTGGACAGTATTATAAATAATAGATGCTTTTGATCATTGCTCTGAAATAACACTAAGAAAATATGATCACCATAAGACAGCTTTCCAAATTTTGGAAATGTCTCTAATAACAGTGATGTATTTTCCCCAACTTACTTTGTTTTCGGAAGCTTCATTATGAACACTAGGGATTGTAGAGAAGGCCTGGGATACCAGTCTTTTCCTCACACACTTTGATAAGAAGCATCTTCTCTCCTTCCCTCTCCTTCCTACGGGAGGTCTATAACCCTCAGTTCACTTAGCCTGTCTGAGGTTTCTCCTGTGTCCCTGGGGCCGGTTCTTTGTTCAATGACAAGCATTTGACTAGGACACCTGAGCCATGGGAGAAGCATTCTCTATCCACAGTGCCTCCTTCTGCCTCTGAGACCTGAGCTGGCAAAGGGACCATAACCACAGAGCAAGACAGGTAGAGGTTTACCAGTTTAGCTCTAAGGTGATCTTTTTTTTTTGAATATTTACACTTTAATGCATAAGCATAGATTAATGAAATTCTGAATTTGCTTCTGGCAGTTTTCCATTTTAGAAAATAAAAAAAATTTTGTTTGTTTTCCAGTTGTGGCCAAGCTAGTCCTTCTTCCACTTTGAGAAATGAGAAACTTAAATGGCAAAATAATCTTATCTGTGATCTATGACAATATCAAATCCTTTACACATATTTATCTCAATTAAGGACTTGTTTTGTGGTCAAAACTCTGCCACTCTACTTTCTAAAACGTCCTTATGTTCCTTTTTCTTTCTGTGATATCCTTGATATTCTCCATCTCTCTCTCTCTCTCTCTCATTTCTCCACTGCTTTTGAAAAGGTCATGAGGTGGAGGCAGGGAAGATGACTCTATGGATCCAGGTAAGATATTAGTGGTGAAGCTGGGCCAATCTTAAAGGCACATCTTCAGAGACAGCATGTACCACCTGCTGTGTGAGGGGCCTTTGCCCATCAGATGTGATCTTTTCTACTGCTTCTCTTAAGAAGCAGAGTGTCACTGAAGCCTGGGAGTACCTTACTCTAGTTATAAGAAGCCAGTGAATGTGACTCTTTGTTGAGATTGGTTTCTGAGATGCTCTCCATCTCCTAGCTTCTTCTTGTGCTCTATGTGGTGACTTGGAAATATATTGCATTTATTACGAGTGATAAGTTCAAATCCTGCCTCTTTCCCTTACTTCTCTGGCCTTAGTTTCATCATCTATAAGATGATGCTAATAATAAGGTATGTATATACCTTATTGGATTACTGTAAACACTAAAATGAAATACTATATGAAAAGCATTTAGCATAGTGACAAGCAAATAAGAGGTACTCTAGAAAGTATGGCTATTATTATTATTATTAGCTCAGATCCAGAGATTACATTATTATCATCCTTCTTGACAGGCATCAGGAAACATAGCTGACAAGCTCAGCAAATCAGGGTGACAATTGTAGCTCCAGTGGGGAGGATTTTTTATCCCAAATTTTAAACAATTTTATACTCTAGGTATCTCAGTTTCAAATTTTATAGAGTTTTATTTACCCTTTCTCCAGACTAAGAAAGAAAGAGACATGTGGATAGAAACAAAGAAAAAGTATAGAATGGGCACCATTTTAAAAGTAGGCAGTTATGTCACATCATGGTAACACCTCTTATTTTTGGGGGTCTGCTGGGTTTGCACAATATCCTTCCCATAGCAGGGCTTGGCCATTTTATGTTGAAACAAAGAAGCTAAAAAAACACTTTGAATAAGTATAAGGAAATGAAGAATTTACTGCATTCAACTGAACAAAAACTTAAGAAGTTCACAGCTAAGAAATATGATTAAGAGATATCTTAATTAATATACTGGGCAAAAATTATTTGTTCAGTATATTCCTGAATAATTTCTATTTTATTTTGAGAAAGGAATAAAAGACACAGAATTTTTTAAATGTATGCCAAAGTAGTTACCTCTTTATCTTGATCTAGTGATTTGGAAATAAATGAAAAACCAGACTGAGCAGTATGAGGAGTAGGTGAGGAAGGCGTGAAGAGCAGATGCCCAGGAGGAGATGGATCTGAGGCTCATGGCTGCACTTCGAGTGGCAGCGGGTGATTTCCCAAACCTGGGTGGATGTCCTCATCTATGATATTGGAGACACAGTGACTTGAAGGAATACCTGTGATCATGACTGTTGGGCTGACAGCTTCGCCTCTCTACAAGCACTGATTTTAAGGCTGTCCTGGCACTGGGTTGGGAGAGACAGTTATTTAGGGGTTATTTCCAATTTGTTTTGGTCCCAGCTTCCAAAAAGGGCAGGCTCTAGCACATGGTGAGCTAATTGGCTTCTAATAACTCATTATTTTAGTTAGATAAATGTCAGTATTTGGGCAAAAGATACTGGAGCTCAGCTGATTTCACTAATCTGCTCTGTCCTGCGGAGCCCAAACCTATCTCACTGAAGCTCTCTCTCTGAATTTTGACATTTATTACTTACTTTAAAAAATAGGACTAGCCCATCCTTCTCAATGTGGTCATGTCTCAGAAGAAACAGAGAAATTTGTATTCTTAGTTAACAAAATGTTGGGCAGTTTTATTTTTTTAATTTTTATTTTTTATCGGGGTATAGTTGATTTACAATGTTGTGTTAGTTTCAGGTGTACAGCAAAGTGATTCAGTTATACATAAACAAATATCCATTCTTTTTCAGATTCTTTCCCCATTTAGGTTATTACAGAATACTGAGTAGAGTTCCCTGTGCTATACAATAGGTCCTTTTAATATAACGTTGCTTTGTGTATTCCAGCTTCCTGTGCTGACTCACTTCACCAACACCCAGTTTATTCCTGTCTGTGGGTCCACCCGTATCTCGTCATCATCCCTCTTTCTGAACCCCCTGAAGTGCAGCCCCAGTGCTCCCACTGTATTTACTCGGTTTTCCTTGTGTCACTCTAGATGATACTGGAAAAATATTCCTCTGCTCCACCATCAGTCTTGTCTCCCTTTCCTCTTCTAGATTCCCAAATCCCACACCTCTCTTTCTAATAAACTTTGATTTTGGAGTACTTTGGGGTTTACAGGAAAGTTGCAAAATAGTCCAGAGAGTTCCCATGTGCTCCTTACCCAGTTTCTCCTTGCTAACATCTTACATTACTGTGATATATTTGTTAAAAGAAAGAAAATGAAATTAGTCTATTACTGTTAACAACGCTCCAGATTTTACTGGGGTTTCCTCACTTTCACATCAAAGTCCTCCTCCTGTTCCAGGGTCCAATCCAGGGCACCATACTGCATTTAGCCATCACGTCTCCCCAGCCTACTCTGCTCTATGGCAATTTCTGTCTCTCCTTGGTTTTCATGACCTTGACAGTCTTGAGGAGTACTAGCCATGTATCCTGCAGAGTGTCCCCCATTTGGGCTTTGATGTTTTTCTCATAATTATCCTGGGATTTTTGGATTTTGGAAAGAATACACAGAGGTGAGGTGCCCTTCACATCAGATCATATCAGGGGTGTCTGATATCCACACACCACTGGGAATGTTACCCCCATCCCTTGGCTAAGGTGTGTTTGCCGGGTTTCTCCACAAAAAAGTTACTCTTCTTCCTTTCTATGTTCTAGTCTTTGGACATGAGTCACCAAGTTTAGCCCACCTTCAAAAGGGCTCCCCTTCCTTTGAAAATAAAAGTGAATCAGCTACACGTATACATATATCTCCACCCTCTTGCATCTCCCTTCCACCCTCCCTATCCCACCCATCTAGGTGGTCATAAAACACCGAGCTGATCTCCCCGTGCGATGCAGCTGTTTCCCACTAGCTATCTATTTTACATTTGGTAGTGTATATATGTCCATGCCACTCCCTCACTTTGTCCCAGATTCTCCTTCCCCGTGCCCATGTCCTCAAGTCCATTCTCTACGACTGCGTCTTTATTTCTGTTGTGCCTCTAGGTTCATCAGAACGATTTTTTTTTGATTCCATATATATGTGTTAGCATACGGTATTTGTTTTCCTCCTTCTGACCTACTTCACTATGTAAGACAGACTCTATGTCCATCCACCTCACTACAAATAACTCAATTTTGTTTCTTTTTATGGCTGAGTAATATTCCATTGTATATATGTGCCACATCTTCTTTACCCGTTCATCTGTCGATGGACACTTAGGTTGCTTCCATGTCCTGGCTATTGTAAATAGAACTGCAATGGACATTGTGGTACATGACTCTTTTTGAATTACAGTTTTCTCAGGGTATATTCCCAGTAGTGGGATTGCTGGGTCGTATTTAGTTTTTTAAGGAACTTCTATACTGTTCTCCATAGTGGCTGTATCAATTTACATTCCCACCAACAGTGCAAGAGGGTTCCCTTTTCTCCACACCCTCTCCAGCATTTATTGTTTGTAGATTTTTTGATGATGGCCATTCTGACTGCTGTGAGGTGATACCTCATTGTAGTTTTGATTTGCATTTCTCCAATGATTAGTGATGTTGAGCATTCTTTCATGTATTTGTTGGCAATCTGTATATCTTCTTTGGAGAAATGTCTATTTAGGTCTTCTGCCCATTTTTGGATTGGGTTGTTTTCTTTCTTTCTTTCTTTCTTTTTTTTTTTTTTTGTGGTACGCGGGCCTCTCACTGTTGTGACCTCTCCCATTGCAGAGCACAGGCTCTGGACGCGCAGGCTCAGCAGCCATGGCTCACGGGCCCAGCTGCTCCGTGGCATGTGGGATCTTCCCGGACCGGGGCATGAACCCGTGTCCCCTGCATCGGCAGGCGGACTCTCAACCACTGCGCCTCCAGGGAAGCCCATTGCCTCCCATTTGTAATCTGTCTCCCTGCTTACGTCTCCACTCACCCCTTCCCTGCACTCACAGGTGCTCCCTCTCTGCTGCCCTTTGCCCCCCCGGGAGCATCATGGCCTGTGCCAGGCTGGCTCCTACCTCTTCTCAGTGTCCTTTGCTACAGCCTGTCTGTTCCAGGCCACTCACCTGCGGGAACCTGCCTCCTTTCCTTCCACTCAGAAAGCAATCTAATGGACGATTTCACACCAGTGTGTTGGCGCCTGCCAAGAGCTGAGGTTGTTATGTGCATTTTAACAAGGACAAGTAAAGAAACATTTCTAATTATAGGGTTTAAGGCATCGTAAAATAAGATATTTAGAAAGAAGGGCTTCCTGGGAGCCTATTTTGCGTCTGTGCAGTCTAGTCCAGTTGCAGGGTGGAGAGGAAAACTCTGAGTATCACATGTAGACCCTTCCCAGAGATGAGGGCCAGGGCGGCTCCATAAACCCCTGCCCGGGGGTCGGGGGGGACTCCCTTCTGTGCTGTCAGCCAGCTGGGAGACTCACCTCTGATGGCTGCTCTGAGGATTAAATGTGTGAGCACATGTCATGCATTTAGTGCAGGCACATAATAAGGACTCATTCAAGGTTTATTATTTTGCTTTTAAAATATGTTAAAAATGTTTAAAGTATCTGAGACCAAATGCTTCAATGTAGTCTAGACAATTCACTAATGTGATATATTCTCTAGTAGGGGATGATTAGGGTTAGTGTTAATCTCTGATTTTTTTTCTGTGAAACCCTGCCATGCAGAAACTCTACATTAAATTTCCAAATCTGGGAGGTCAATTGCTAACATTTTAGCAGAAAACAAGCCAATGCTCTTGGGCAGTATTGTCATCTATTGGTTTTATAAGACCTTAGAACTAGACCATTTAAAATTCTTATATCCCGTGAGTCATTTCTTTTTGTAGTCGGGAGAAATTGCAGAGTTGCCCAAAAGTTAAACTTTTTCAACAAACCTTGTGCTACTGACTGGTATAAAAAGCATCATTTTCATTGTACCATGACAGAGAGATTGCAGTGTTGTTCTTTCAACAATTAAAACCCATGAGGGTTAATTGGGAGATTGGGATTGACATATACACACTATTATATATAAACTAGATAACTAAGAACCTACTGTATAGCTCAGGGAATTCTACTAAGTGTTCTGTAATGGCCTCTGTGGGAAAAGACTCTAAAAAAAAAAAAAGAGTGGACATATGTATATGTATAACTGATTCACTTTGCTATATACCTGAAACAACACATTGCAAGTCAAGTATACTCCCAATTAAAAAAAAAAGAAAAAAAACATGAGGAAAGTTTACAGTGTGAGAAGGCATGGGTGCTCTATTTCTGTTCTGCTTGAAGCTGCTCGACACCTCAGTTCTGTCTCCCTCAGTGCCTGTCACAGGCGGAGCTGCGGGGAGGCAAAGTCATACGCGGCAATTCGGCCTTCGAGTCTGTGCTCTTCCTTCCACCCGCAGCTTCCTCCCCACGCTGCCTGTGCCCTTTGAGCCCCACAAGGGCCACTGCTCTTCTTTCTGAACCTTGCTGCCTGCTTGTGATCAGGAATTTGTGTTTCTATTTCTTTTGCTTGCCTTTTTTCCCTTTAATGAATTGATTTAGTATTGAGGTATAATTGACATATAGCATTGTTAACTTCAGGTGTACAGCATAATGGTTTGATATTTGTATGCATTGCAAAATGGTCACCACTGTAAATCTAGTTCACATCCATCACCCTATGTATATAGATATAGAATATTAAATTTTCTTGTGCTGAGAAATTTTAAGATCTACTCTCTTAGCAATTGCTTGCTATTTTTGAGAGCTTCATCTCAGGTCACTTTAGAATACTTCCACAGTCCCATGCAGCCAACATTTTATTTTGCATTTGTAGAGAACACTTTATATTAACGAGTTTTTAGGAAAGTTCTCAACTGAGCACATACATAGTCTAGGCACAGCTGGGAGTATGCAAAGCTCCTGCTCTGATCACTTCTCATTAGCTGGTGTAAAAGCAGTGCTCCTGCAGAAAGCTTCAGGCAACTCTGGCTGTTTAAGTTTTAGCCTGTTTTAAACATCAGAAGTAGAAGGTATTGTCTCAGGCTTTACCCTGGGGAGAGATCTCACTGAGCAGGGGCTATTGACTTGGCCTTCCTCAGGAGAGCAGGTGGGATGACCAGGGATGGTGAGTGGAGTGGGCGGGAGCAGTGGAGTCCTGGGGGGGCGATGGCATTTTAAAAGACCAGCAAAGAAAGAGGGACCCCTAAAGGAGACCGGGGCAGGTCAGGAGGGACAGGGGACAAGCAGGAAGGTGCAGTGTCACAGAAGCCAAGGCATTGCCAGGAGGGCAAGGATCCAGTACCGAATGTCAAGCACGTTGGTGACGTCTGCAGTGCTGGATTTGGTGGAAAAGGTGCTCATTGCACTGAAGCTCACGTAAGAATTGATTAGGCACGTTCAGAGGAGCAAGAGGTTCCCTGCAGAATTATGAACGGATGGGGAAGAAGAGAGAGCCAGTGCCTGAAGTTGGTTTGCAGGCCTGGGAGAGATCCTATTCAGTGCTGAGGCGTTTTGAGTCTTCCGTACCCCCAGGGACTGCTTGCCAGGGTGTCATCAGACATATTTCTCTGCTCTTTGTACTTCTGCAGATTGGTCATTAGATTTTGAGGCTTGATCAGAGTCAGGTTTGATGATTTGGGCAAGGCTACTACTTCCAAGGTGGTGTTGTGGAGACATGAGTGCCTTTTTTTGTGAATTTGCTGGCATTGATGATTGTTGCCCGGAAACATTAATTCGTTTAGGCATTACAAATGTGATTCTAAATACATTTCTTAATATTATCAATGGATACACATTGCATATTGTCTGCCAAGTGAAACTGCAAATTAATTTTTTATTAGAAAAATAGTGATTGATGTTTTACTATATAGAGCCAATGACCAGTGAGGACTATGAAGGAGGAAGGGTGAGCAGCTGGGATGTGATGGTGGCTGGGGCAGTGGCGTGTTGCACAGGGTACCCAGGAATGTTTGTAGTAACCAGGGACTGAATGGTGCTTGGAGAAGGTGATGAAGCACTGAAATAATTTTCAAAAATGATCTATTATCTTGCCAGAAAAATCACATTCAAAGTACAGAGGATTTCATCATGTTATTCTACAACAAAATATCATGTGAAAACAACACACAGACAAACCTATTAGAATGGCCAAAATCCAGAACACTGACAACACCCAATGCTGCTGAGAAAGGGGAGTGACAGGAATCCTCATTCATTGCTGGTGGGAATGCAGAGTGGCGCAGCCACTTTGGAAGACGGTTTGTCAGTTCCTTACACAACTAAACAACCTCTTGCCATTCAATCCAACAATCATGCTTCTTGGCATTTGCCCAAAGGAATTGAAAACTTATATCCACATGAAAACCTGCACATGGTTGTTTATAGCAGCTTTATTCGTAAGTTCCCAAACTTGGAAGCAACTAAGATGTCCTTCAGTAGGTGAATGGTACTGTGGTACATCCAGATGATGAAATATTATTTAGTGCTAAAAAGAAACAAGCTATCAAACATGCAAACACAGGGGAATCTTAAATCTATATTACTAAGTGAAAGAAGACAATATGAAAAGGCTACGTACTGTATGATTCCAACTATATGACACTCTGGAAAAGGTAAAACTATGGAGGCAATAAAAAAATCAGTGGTTGCCAGGGATTGAGCGGAGGGGAGGATGATTAGGCAGGGCCCAGAGGATTTTAGGGTAGGGAAACTCCTCTGTATGACATTGTAGTGATGGATACATGTCATTGTACATCTGTCCAAACTCATAGAATGTACAACACCAAGGGTAAACCTTAAGGTAAATTATGAATTTTGTGTGGTTATGATGTGTTAGTTCACCCTTGGTAAAAAATGTATCATTTTGGCGTATGATGTTGATAACGGGAGAGGCTGTGTGTGTGTGCATGTGTGTGTGCATAAGGGCAGGGACGTATTAAGTAAATTTCTGTACCTTCCTCTTAGCTTTGTTGTAAAACCTGAAACTGTTCTAAAAAATAGTCTTTCAAACAAAACACAACACAGACTCTTCTATGTGTATGCTGCGAATTAATATATAACTAAATAGAAATATAAAATTAACTGGTTTTTATTATGTTTGTTTCTATTTTTACAATTAAATCCTAATCAAACTTTTCCCTCCCTATTAACGATGACATTTTGATCCCTATTTTAAGTAGATTCCCTTTCCAAATCCAAGCACCTCCAGATGCCAGGTCTTCTTGTGACGTGGGGTCTCTCTGGTTGTTGTTTTCGGGGTCATTTCATGTCACTTTACACGTGCCCAGCAGGGGGATCAGGTGGCCTGAGCATCAACAAACATGCAAGGCGAGGCAGGTTCTGCAGACCTCAGCTGGGTCTGGATTTTCCTCTGACACCAGTCAGCTATTCTGTTCATCAGGAGAGGTTAAGTGGGGTTACTCTGTGATTCTCAACCACCTGCCCCTGGGGCAGGGCCTGTGGCCTTCAGGTCCAGTCTTCATCTATTGACAGGTGGCTCGGGTCCTTACACAGACCCTGTGCTGTGAAAGCCTCCCTGTACCTGCTCCCCAAGGGACAGCTCCACCTGAGACGCCCGAGCAAGACCCACAGAGGAAAACCAAACCAAACAAAACGAAACAGGTGCGTTGGCCCTGAAGACAGACAGCAAAACTGTGGCAAGGGCAAGCCTGCCTCTTATTTTCCAGGGTCCAGCATGGCTCACAGAAAATTTTGTTTCTCCTTCTTGTTAAAATTTTGTTTATGTTCTTTCATTTTCCCAACACAGTGTCCCGTATCTGACTTAGCCTTTTATTTATATTGTCCCACAGTTTCCTTCTCTTTTCTCATACCTTCCTTTCCCTGTATGAATTTTAATTTCTCATTCATTTCCTTTAAGCTTTTATTTTCTTACTTTTTCCATTTCTTATGAGTGTTCTCCCTTTTCTTCTTTTTTTGCCCCCGTCTTGTCTCACCTTACTTAGAGATGAAATGTTTTCTGTGTGCTTGTTATGTGGGTGAAGTGTTAACTTTGGTAAATAGCTGTATGGTTTCAGGTTGTCAGCCGGAGGGCTGTGGTTTCTCTTTCCAACATTTTGTCACATGGAACCACTTGCTGAAGAAAGGAAGCTAGTTTTTGGTAGATATGAGACTCATAGACACAATATTGTAGTTTAACACAGATAGCACATCTTATCGTATTTTAAAATAAATTTCTTTTTTTCAAGGGTGGTTTCCCTTCTCTTCTCCTCTTCTCTCCTGTCCTCTCTTCTCTACTCGTTTTTTTTCTTTTTTTTGAAGTATAGTTTACAAGCAACATTATATTAGTTTCAGGTGTACGACATAGTGGTTCAACATTTATATTCATTATGAATTGATCACTATGATAAGTCTAGTTCATCTGTCACCATACAAAATTAATACAATATTATTATTATTATTTTTTTGACCACACCACATGGCTTGCAGGGATCTTAGTTCCCAACCAGGGATTAAACCTGGACCCACGGCAGTGAAAGTGCTGCGTCCTAACCCCTGGACCACCAGGGAATTCCCAGTACAGTATTATTAACTATAGTCCCCATGCTGTACATTACATCCCCGATATTTATTTTATAACTGGAAATTTGTATTTCTTAATCCCTTTCACCTATTTCACCTAACCTCCCATTCCCTTCCCCCCCCCGGTAACCGCCAGTTTGTTCTCTGTATCTATAAGTCTGCTTCTGTTTTGTTTGTTTGTTTCTTCATTTGTTTTATTTTTTTAGATTACTCACACAAATGAAATCATATGGTATTTATCTTTCTCTATCTGACTTATTTCACTTAGCATAATACCCTCTAGGTCCATCCATGATGTTTCAAAGAGCAAGATTTCATTATCTTTTAATGGCTGAGTAATAGTCCATTGTGTATATATATACCACATCTTCTTTATCCATTCATCTGTTGACGGACACTTAGGTTGCTTCCATATCTTGGCCATTGTAAATAATGCTGCAGTGAATATAGGGGTGCATGTATCTTTTCAAATTAGTGTTTTCATTTTCTTTAGATAAATATCCAAAAGTGAAATTGCTGGATCATATTGTAGTTACATTTTTAATTTTTTGAGGAACCTCCATACTGTTTTCCACAGTGGCTGCACCAATTTATTATGTTCCCACCAATAGTGCACCAGGGTTCCCTTCTTCTCCTTGTCCTCGCCAGAACTTGTTATGTCTTGTCTTTTTGATAATAGCCGTTCTGACAAGTGTGAAGTGGTATCTTATTGTGGTTTTGATTTGCATTTCCCTGATGATTAGTGATGTTGAGCATCTTTTCATGTGTCTGTTGGCCATCTGTGTATGTCTTCTTCAGAAAAATGTCTATTCAGGTCCTCTGCCCATTTTTTAATTGAGTTATTTGCTTTTGCGAAATTGAGTTGCGTGAGTTCTTTAAATATTTTGGATATCAACCCCTTATCAAGTATATCACTTGCAAATATCTTCTCCCACTCAGTGGTTGCCTTTTTGTTTTGTTGATGGCTCCCTTTGCTGTGCAAAAGCTTTTTAGTTTAATATGGTCCCATTGTTTATATTTGCTTTTGTTGCCCTTCTTTGCTTTTTTAATTGGAAGACAAGAAAGTGGCTCCCAGACAAGCCCTGAGCAAATCTGTGACCAGGTAGAGGCTGTGACAGAAGCTCTCACCTTCCTGCATTTCTTATCTGGAGTCTGTGTGCTTTGTGACACTGTTACTCTTCTTTTTACTTGAACAATAGGTCAGAATTCCTTGTTGGCAACTGTGAAGCTATCAAATTAAAAACGTGGTAATAACTACTAAATAGATAGACATGTTACCATTCTGGGCTATTGTAATTTTGAAAAATAATTCCTGAAGTTTATTCTCTAGATCAAGTTCTTAAACTGCTTGCTCTCAGGATCCCTTTAAACTCTTAAAATTTTTTTTATTGTGGTAAGACCATTTAATATGTGATCTAAATTCTTAACAGTTTTTTTTAGTATACAAGCAGTATTGTTACCTACATGCACTATGTTGTACAGCACGTCTTGAGAGCTTATGTATCTTGCATAACTGAAATTTAATACCCATTGATTAGCAACTCCTCATTTCTTCCTTCTCCCAGACCCTGGAAACCACTGTTCTATTCTTTGCTTCTATGACTTGACTATTTTAGATACTTCATATAAGTGAAATCATGCAGTATTTGTCCTTCCGTGATGGGCTTATTTCACTTAGCATAGAGTCCTCCAGGTTCATCCCTGTTGTCTCATATTGCACAGTTTTCTTCTCTTTAAGGCTGAATAATATCTCATTGTATGTATATTCCACATTTTCTTTATCCACTTATCCATCGATGGACATTTAGGTTGCTTCCATGTCTTGGCTGTTTGAATAGTGCTGCAATGAATATAGGAGTGCTGCTTCTGGATGAATACCCATAAGTGGTATTGCTGAATCACATGGTAGTCCTATTTTTAATTTTTTAAAGTAATCTCCATACTGTTTTCCATAGAGGCTGTACCATTTTACATTCCTACCAACAATATACAAAATTTCCAATTTCTCCACATCTTCACCAACAACTAATTTCTTTCTTCCTTCCTCTCCCTCCCCTCTCTCCTTCCATTCCTTCCTTCCTTCCTTTTATATTAGTCATCCTAACAGGTGTAAGGTGATATCTCATTGTGGTTTTGGTTTGCCTTTCCCCAGTGATTAGTGACATTGAGCATCTTTTCATGTATCTGTTGACCATTTATATGTCTTATTATGTAAATCAAGTATTTAGTCCATTTTTTAAATTGGGCAATTAGTTTATTTTGCTGTTGAGCTATAGGCATTCCTTATATATTTTGGAACTTAACCCTTATCAGATATAAGGTTTACAAATATTTCTCCTGCTCTTTAGGTGTTTTTTTCTCTCTGTTGATTTTTTCCTTTGCAGTTCAGAAGCCTTTTAGTTTGATGTAGTCCCACTGGCCTATTTTTGCTCTATTGCCTGTGCTTTTGGTGTCATATCCAGGAGATCATTGCCAAGGCCAATGACATAATATGTTTTCTTCAGGAGTTCTGGAGTATCAGATCCTACGTTTAAGTCTTTAATCCATTTTGAGTTGATTTTTATGTATGGTATAAGTGTTTGAGTCGCCAGCCCAGCATTACCACAGAACAGTACTGTGAAATTCAGCCTCTTGATATGATCACTACCAAGAAAAGCTCCAGGAGTTTCAGTTATGTTTCTTATTATATGGTTAACAGAGTAAAACTTGAAGGAACATGTGTAAACAGTCATATCCTCTTTTCTATTTATGTTCTAGCCTCTTTCAAAAGCCTTTTTCTTACATAAAATGTGGTATAAAGATATTTACAATTAGTGAAACTATGTAAAATAACATCACCAATCATTTTTTTAATTAATTTATTTATTTTTTAACATCTTTATTGGAGTATAATTGCTTTACAATGGTGTGTTACTTTCTGCTTTATAACAAAGTGAATCAGCTATACATATACATATATCCCCATATCTCCTCCCTCTTGCTTCTCCCTCCCACCCTCCCTATCCCACCCCTCTAGGTGGTCACAAAGCACCGAGCTGATCTCCCTGTGCTATGTGGCTACCTCCTACTAGCTATCTGTTTTACATTTGGTAGTATATATAAGTCCATGCCACTATCTCACTTCGTCCCAGCTAACCCTTCCCCCTCCCTGTGTCCTCAAGTCCATTCTCTGTGTCTGCATCTTTATTCCTGTCCTGCCCCTAGGTTCTTCAGAACGTTTTTTTTTTTTTTTGGTTTGTTTTTTTGTTTTTAGATTCCATATATATGTGTTAGCATATGGTATTTGTTTTTGTCTTTCTGACTTACTTCACTCTGTATGAAAGACTCTAGGTCCATCCACCTCACTACAAATAACTCAATTTCGTTTCTTTTTATGGCTGAGTAATATTCCATTGTATATATGTGCCACATCTTCCTTATCCATTGATCTGTCGATGGACACTTAGGTTGCTTCCATGCCCTGGCTATTGTAAATAGAGCTGCAATGTACATTATGGTACATGACTCTTTTTAAATTATGGTTTTCTCAGGGTATATGTCCGGGAGTGGTATTGCTGGGTTGTAGGGTAGTTCTATTTTTAGTTTGTTAAGGAACCTCCATACTGTTCTCCATAGTGGATGTATCAATTTACATTCCCACCAACAGTGAAAGAGGGTTCCCTTTTCTCCACACACTCCACACACATTTATTGTTTGTAGATTTTTTGATGATGGCCATTCTGACTGCTGTGAGGTGATACCTCATTGTAGTTTTGATTTGCATTTCTCTAATGATTAGTGATGTTCAGCATCCTTTCATGTGTTTGTTGGCAATCTGTATATCTTCTTTGGAGAAATGGCTATTTAGGTCTTCTGCTCATTTTTGGATAGGCTTCTCTTTTTTATTGATATTGAGCTGTATGAGCTGCTTGTAAATTTTGGAGATTAATCCTTTGTCAGTTGCTTCATTTGCAAATATTTTCTCCCATTCTGAAGGTTGTCTTTTCATCTTGTTTATGTTTTCCTTTGCTGTGCGAAAGCTTTTAAGTTTCATTAGGTCCCATTTGTTTATTTTTGTTTTTATTTCCATTTCTCTAGGAGGTGGGTCAAAAGGATCTTGCTGTGATTTATGTCATAGAGTGTTCTGCCTATGTTTTCCTCTAAGACTTTTCTAGTGTCTGGCCTTACATTTAGGTCTTTAATCCATTTTGAGTTTATTTTTGTCTATGGTGTTAGGGAGTATTCTAATTTCATTCTTTTTACACGTAGCTGTCCAGTTTTTCCAGCACCACTTATTGAAGGGGCTGTTTTTCTCCATTGTATATTCTTGCCTCCTTTATCAAAAATAAGTTGACCATACATGCTTGGTTTATCTCTGGGCTTTCTATCCTGTTCCATTGATCTATATTTCTGTTTTTGTGCCAGTACCATACTGTCTTGATTACTGTAGCTTTGTTGTATAGTGTGAAGTCCAAGAGCCTGATTCCTCCAGCTCCGTTTTTCTTTCTCCGGATTGCTTTGGCTATTCGGGGTCTTTTGTGTTTCCATACAAATTGTGAACTTTTTTCTTCCAGTTCTGTGAAAAAAAGCCATTGGTAGTTTGATAGGGATTGAATTGAATCTGTAGATTGCTTAGGGTAGTATAGTCATTTTCACAATGTTGATTCTTCCAATCCAAGAACCTGGTGTATCTCTCCATCTGTTTCTATCATCTTTACTTTCTTTCATCAGTGTCTTATAGTTTTCTGCATACAGGTCTTTTGTCTCCTTAGGTAGGTTTATTCCTAGGTATTTTATTCTTCTTGTTGCAGTGGTAGATGGGAGTGTTTCCTTGATTTATCTTTCAGATTTTTCATCATTAGTGTATAGGAATGCAAGAGACTTCTGTGCCTTAATTTTGTATCCTGCTACTTTGCCAAATTCATTGATTACTTCTAATAGTTTTCTGGTAGCATCTTTAGGATTCTCTATATATAGTATCATGTCATCTGTAAACAGCAACAGCTTAACTTCTTTTTTTTCCGATTTGGATTCCTTTTATTTCTTTTTCTTCTGTGATTTCTGTGGCTAGGACTTCCAAAGCTATGTTGAATAAGAGTGATGAGAGTGGACATCCTTGTCTTGTTCCTGAACTTAGAACAATGCTTTCAGTTTTTTACCATTGAGAATGATGTTTGCTGTGTGTTTTTCGTATATGGCCTTTATTATGTTGAAATAGGTTCCCTCTATGCCCACTTTCTAGAGAGTTTTTATCATAAATGGGTGTTGTATTTTGTCAAAAGCTTTTTCTGCATCTACTGAGATGATCGTATGGTTTTTATTCTTCAGTTTGTTAATATGGTGTATCACATTGATTGATTTGCATATATTGAAGAAACCTTGTATCTCCAGGATAAATCACACTTGATCATGGTGTATGATCCTTTTAATGTGTTGTTGGATTCTGTTTGCCACTATTTTGTTGAGGAATTTTGCACCTATATTCATCAGTGATATTGGTCTGTAATTTTCTTTTTTTGTAGTATCTTTGTCTGGTTTTGGTATCAGGGTGATGGGGGCCTCATAGAATGAGTTTGGGAGTTTTCCTTCCTCTGCAATTTTTTGGAAGAGTTTGAGAATGATGGGTGTTAACTCTTCTCTAAATGTTTGATAGAAGTCACCTGTGAAGCCATCTGGTCCTGGATTTTGTTTCTTGGACGATTTTTAATTACATTTTCAATTTCATTACTTGTGATTGGTGTGTTCGTATTTTCTCTTTCTTCCTGGTTTAGTCTTGGAGGGTTATACCTTTCTAAGAACTTGTCCATTTCTTCCAGGTTGTCCATTTTATTGCCATAGGCTTGCTTGTAGTACTTTCTTAAGATGTTTCACATTTCTGTGGTGTCTGTTGTAACTTCTCCTTTTTCATTTCTAATTTTATTGATTTGAGTCCTCTCCCTCTTTTTCTTGATGAGTCTGGCTAATGGTTTATCAACTTTTTTTATGTTCTCAGAGAACCAGCTTTTAGTTTTATTGATCTTTGCTGTTGTTTTCTTTGTTTCTATTTCATTTATTTCTGCTCTGATCTTTATGATTTCTTTCCTTCTGCTATCTTTGGGTTTTGTTTGTTCTTCTTTCTCTAGTTCCTTTAGATGTAACCTTAGATTGTTTATTTGAGATTTTTCTTTTTTCTTGAGGTAGGCTTGTATAGCCATAAACTTCCCTCTTAGAGCTGCTTTTGCTGCATCCCATAGGTTTTGGATCGTTGTGTTTTCATTGTCATTTGTCTCTAGGTGTTTTTTGACTTCGTCTTTGATTTCTTCAGTGATCTCTTGGTTATTTAGTATCGTATTGTTTGGCCTTCATGTGTTTGTGTTTTTTACGTTTTTTTCCCCTGTAATTGATTTCTAATCTCATAGCGTTGTGGTTAGAAAAGATGCTTGATATGATTTCAATTTTCTTAAATTTACTGAGGCTTGATTTGTGACCCAAGATGTGATCTATCCTATAAAATGTTCCATGTGCACTTGAGAAGAAAGTGTAATCTGCTGTTTTTGGATCAAATGTCCTATAAATATCAATGAAATCTATCTGATCTGTTGTGTCATTTAAAGCTTGTGTTTCCTTATTAATTTTCTGTTTGGATGATCTCTCCATAGGTATAAGTGAATTGTTAAAGTCCCCCACTATTTTTGTGTTACTGTCAATTTCCTCTTGTATAGCTGTTAGCAGCTGCCTTATGTATTGAGGTGCTCCTATGTTGGGTGCATGTATATTTATAATTGTTATATCTTCTTCTTGGATTGATCCCTTGATCACTATGTAGTGTGCTTCCTTGTCTCTTGTAACATTCTTTATTTTAAAGTCTGTTTTATCTGATATGAGTATTGCTAGTCCAGCTTTCTTTTTTTTTTTTTTTTTTTTTTTTTGCAGTACACAGGCCTCTCACTGTTGTGGCCTCTCCCGTTGCAGAGCACAGGCTCTGGACACACAGGCTCAGCGGCCATGGCTCACAGGCCTACCCACCCCATGGCATGTGGGATCTTCCCAGACTGGGGCATGAACCTGTGTCCCCTGCATTGGCAGGCGGGCTCTCAACCACTGCGCCATCAGGGAAGCCCTCCAGCTTTCTTTTGATTTCCATTTGTGTGGAATATCATCTTCCATCCCCTCACTTTCAGTCTGTATGTGTCCCTAGGTCTGAAGTAGGTCTCTTGTAGACAGCATATATATGGATCTTTTTTTATATCCATTCAGCCAGTCTATGTCTTTTGGTTGGAGCATTTAATCCATTTACATTTAAGGTAATTATCGATATGTATATTCCTATTACCATTTTCTTAGTGGTTTTGGGTTTGTTATTGTAGGTCTTTTCCTTCTCTTGTATTTCCTGCCTAGAGAAGTTCCTTTAATATTTGTTGTAAAGCTGGTTTGGTGATGCTGAATTCTCTTAGCTTTTGCTTGTCTGTAAAGGTTTTAATTTCTCTGTCATATCTGAATGAGATCCTTGCTGGGTAGAGTAATCTTGGTTGTAGGATTTTCCCCTTCATCACTTTAAATATGTCCTGCCACTCCCTTCTGGCCTATAGAGTTTCTGCTGAAAGATCAGCTGTTAACCTTATGGGGATTTCCTTGTATGTTATTTGTTGTTTTTCCCTTGCTGCTTTTAATAATTTTTCTTTATATTTAATTTTTGGCAGTTTGATTAATATGTGTCTTGCGTGTTTCTCCTTGCATTTACCCTGTATGGGACTCCCTGTGCTTCCTGGACTTGATTAACTATTTCCTTTCCCATATTAGGGAAGCTTTCAACTATAATCTCTTCAAATATTTTCTCAGTCCCTTTCTTTTTCTCTTCTTTTTCTGGGTCCCCTTTAAATCAAATGTTGGTGAGTTTAATATTGTCCCAGAGGTCTCTGAGACTGTCCTCAATTCTTTTCATTCTTTTTTCTTTATTCTGCTCTGCAGTAGTTATTTTCACTATTTTATCTTCCTGGTCACTTATCTGTTCTTCTCTGTCAGTTATTCTGCTATTGATCCCTTCTAGAGAGTTTTTAATTTCATTTATTGTGCTGTTCATCACTGTTTGTTTGCTCTTTGGTTCTTCTAGGTCCTTGTTAAACCTTTCTTGTATTTTCTCCATTCTATTTCCAAGATTTTGGATCATCTTTACTATCATTATTCAGAATTCTTTTTCAGGTAGACTGCCTATTTTCTCTTCATTTGTTTGGTGTGGTGGGTTTTTACCTTGCTCCTTCATCTGCTGTGTGTTTCTCAGTCTTCTCATTTTGCTTAAGTTACTGTGTTTGGGGTCTCCTTTTCGTAGGCTGGAGGTTCGTAGTTCCCGTTGTTTTTGGTGTCTGCCCCCAGTGGCTAAGGTTGGTTCAGTGGGTTGTGTAGGCTTCCTGGTGGAGGGGACTAGTGCCTATTTTCTGGTGGATGAGGCTGGATCTTGTCTTTCTGGTGGGCAGGACCATGTCTGGTGGTGTGTTTTGGAGTGTCTGTGACCTTGTTATGATATTAGGCAGCCTCTCTGATAATGGGTGGGATTGTGTTCCTGTCTTGCTGGTTGTTTGGTTAGGGTGTCCAGCACTGTAGGTTGCTGGTTGTTGAGTAGAGCTGGGTCTTATCATTGAGATGGAGATCTCTGGGAGAGCTTTCGCTGTTTGATGTTATGTGGAGCCAGGAGGTCTCTGGTGGACCAATGTCCTGAACTTGGCTCTCCCACCTCAGAGGCACAGGCCTGACACCTGGGCAGAGCACCAAGACCGTGTCAGCCACCAGTCTCAGAGAAAAGGGAGAAAAGAAAGAAAGAAAGAAAGAAAGAAAGGAAGGAAGGAAGGAAGGGAGAGAGAGAGAGAGAAAGAAAGGAAGGAAAGAAGGAAGGAAGGGAGAAAGGAAGGGAGGAAGGAAGAAAGAAAAAAATAAAATAAAATGAAGTTATTAAAATAAAAAATAATTATTAAAAAGTAATTAATAAAAGAAAGTAAAAAGAGAGCAACGAAACCAAAAAACAAATCTACCAATGATAACAAGCGCTAAAAACTATACTAAACAAACAAACAAACAAAAAATGGACAGACAGAATCCTAGGACAAATGGTAAAAACAAAGCTATACCAACAAAAGCACAAAGAAGCATACATATACACACTCACAAAAACAGAAGGAAAAAAATATATCTATATATTTAAAAAAAAGGAGGAAGAGAGCAACCAAATCAACAAACAAATCTACCAATTATAATAGGCTCTAAATACTAAGCTAAGATAAACATAAAACCAGAAACAAGTTAGATGCAGAAAGCAAACCCTAAGTCTACATTTGCTCTCAAAGTCCACCGCCTCAATTTTGGGATGATTTGTTATCTATTCAGGTGTTCCATAGATGCAGGGTACATCAAGTTGATTGTGGAGATTTAATCTGCTGCTCCTGAGGCTGCTGGGAGATATTTCCCTTTCTCTTCTTTGTTCACACATCTCCCGGGGTTCAGCTTTGGATTTGGCCCCGCCTCTGCGTGTAGGTCACCTGAGGGCATCTGTTCTTTGCTCAGACAGGACGGGGTTAAAATAGCAGCTGATTAGGGGGCTCTGGCACACTCAGGCCAGAGGGAGGGAGGGGCTCGCTCGTTGCGTGTTCTCCTGGGGAAGTTGTCCCTGGATCACGGGACCCTGGCGGCAGTAGGCTGCACAGGCTCCCGGGAGGGGAGATGTAGATAGTGACCTGGGCTGGCACAGAGGCCTCTTGGTGGTGGCAGCAGCAGCCTTAGCGTCTCATGCCCGTTTCTGGGGTCCGCACTGATAGCCGTGGCTTGCGCCCGTCACTGGAGCTCATTTAGGCAGTGCTCTGAATCCCGTCTCCTCGCGCACGCCAAAATAATGGTCTCCTACCTCTTAGGCAAGTCCAGACCTTTTCCCGGACTCCCTCCTGGCCAGCCGTGGCACACTAACCACTTCAGGCTGTGTTCACACCGCCAACCCCAGTCCTCTCCCTGCGCTCCGAACTCAGAAGCCCGAGCCTCAGCTCCCAGCCCCCGCCCACCCCGGCGGGTGAGCAGACAAGCCTCTCGGGGTGGTGAGTGCTGGTTGGCACGGATCCTCTGTGCGGGAATCTCTCCGCTTTGCCCTCCGCACCCCTGTGGCTGCGCTCTCCTCCGCTACTCCGAAGCTTTCCCCCTCTGCCACCCGCAGTCTCCGCCCGCGAAGGGGCTTCTAGTGTGTGGAAACCTTTCCTCCTTCACGGCTCCCTCCCACTGGTGCAGGTCCTGTCCCTATCCTTTTGTCTCTGTTTATTCTTTTTTCTTTTGCCCTACCCAGGTACTTTAGGAGTCTCTTGCCTTTTGGGGGGTCTGAGGTCTTCTGCCAGCGTCCAGTAGGTGTTCTGTAGGAGTTGTTCCACGTGCAGATGTATTTGTGATGTATTTGTGGGGAGGAAGGTGATCTCTACGTCTTACTCTTTCTCCATCTTGAAGGTCTCCTCTCCATCACCAATCAGCGCCCAGAACTTTCTGGGTGCTTCCGCCTTAGCATCCAAGAGTTCGAGGACCAAAGTATAATCATTTGCTTCTTCTTTTCAGACGGTTTTGAGACATCTGTGCCATCAAATAGCCAGACAGTCTCAGAACCTGGAAAAAATGTCACACTCACCTGCCAGCCTCAAATGAAATGGCTGTTAGAAGAAGTTACATGGGAAAAGATCCAGCCCCATCAGATTGACCTCTTAACTATCTGCAACTTGTCCCAAGCAAGAAGTTACACTTCAAAGTACCCAAGACAGATACTGAGCAACTGCACCCAGGGAATGAGGAGGGCCTTCATCACCATGCCCCACATTATGGCCTCTGACTCAGGACTCTACCGCTGTGGCTTCAAAGCCAGCACAGGAGAAACTGAAACCTTCGTGATGAGACTGATCGTAACCGATGGTGAGTAGGTGACAGTTGCCTTAATGTGTCAAAAATGGAAAAAGCCAGCCACTGTGGATTGGTTTCTTTTGTCTTTTTCATGACTTTATTATTCAAAATATCTTTAATGATTGAATTTGGTAAGTTGTCAGTTATCGCTGTTAGTGTTTATCTTGCTAATCCATCAATCACAGATTTAACAGATTTAATGTTTCCCATTTTTTTGATCTGCCACTTTCCTAAAATTAAAAAAAAAAGATTCAGTCAGTCTGAAAAATACATGGTATCAACAGCCTATTAGTTTCAGCTGTATAATTTCTTTTTTTTTCAGCTGTATAATTTTTAATTTTCCAATTACTTTAAAACTTTTTGATGGTGGTAACTAGGTTTTATAATCCTCGTGTATCCTCAGCAATAATAAGGTGTTAGATTGGTATTTGCTGAGTCAGTGATGAGTAAAGTGTAATAAATGTTTAATAATGTGGTTGCTACTTTGCCAGATCAGAGCTTTGGTTCCCTCAGTTATTTTCAGAGCTGGAAGCAGGAATAGACTGGCCTTGAAGCTTTGAAACTGACCTTCAGGGCCTCTCACCTGAGCTGGCTCCTTCCAAGGCCTGGTACTTATTTTGTATTAGTTATTTGTCTCCTGTGTCATGATGAAGCCCTAAATTGTGTAAGCTTCAGGCTCCACAAAACCTATGTGAGTGTAAGGAAAAGCGGTATTTCACCGACTGATGGGCAGATACAGAGAGGCCTGTGTAGACCCGCATTCCAGTTGAGTGGGAGGAAGTCTGTCTCAGACTGCCAGCTCTGCTTCCAGGCAAGTTTTCTCACTGCAGAGAAAATAATTTCTATTTACTGATGACAGAAATTTCATTTCACTTTATTCTCACCCTCTTCTTCCCTCCCTCTTCCTTCCTCCCATCCTCCCATGTATCTGCCCATCCATCCGTCTTTCTTTCTGCCTTTCTTCCATATGCTTCTAGCCAACTCATGTGCCTTGGCCTGTGTGTAGACTTTTAGAGCCAAGGCTTCCTAGGATGTGGCTGCCCGTTCATAGACTCTGCTTATAGTGCAGGCTGAGATTCCCTCCTGCATCAGGAAGGAAGAAGAGGAGGTTCTGTATGTAGAGCAGCCTCCACTGCTGCCACTGTAGCAGCTGTGTGTGCTAAGGAGGCCCTTTGCCAGAGGTCAGCAGCTTTTGTACACAGTCACCTTGCACAGCATCAAAGCTTTCTCTACTCCTCTTAATGACAGAGGGAGCTTAGAACTTGATGAAAAAGAGGGTTGATGGAATATTTGGGGGAGAAATATTGAGGTTCTTCATGTTGACTCCATTCCTTCAGAGATATTGAGAAAATATTTCTCACCTTAAAAAAAATACTCTTGCATTATAGAAGTGTTCTTAAAACCTGGACAGAAAAAAAGAAAGAATAAAGGTAGTCGCTAATCTTCTCTCAGAGACCAAGGCAAGAAAAAGTTCTATTCAGAAAATGTCATAAAGAACCATTTTCAAACACTTCTGAAATAAAATCTTGTCCATTATATGTTGAAAAACTTATTAAAAACACCTTAAATCATAGGGAAAATGGATTCTTGGAGGTATAATTATTTAACTCTTACTAATTAATAAAAATGTCTTTCAGTTACCCAAACATGGCTAAGTTCCTTGCACAAAGCTGTTTCTTTTCTTTGTACATAAGCTATAAACAGTGTTGAAAATGAAGGTGACAGTGTAATGGTCAGCATTGTTAGTGTTGAAGTGTTTTGAATTCTTGAAAAATGGCTTTTTGACATTCAACTGACAGGTTGAAAGAATATCAACTCGGCCCATTAGTAAAAAGTTATATTTGATAGAAGATGATACCTGTTTACTGTATGTTTTGGTTTAATTCCTTTTTGTTGTTGTTGTTTTTTTGTTTTGTTTTTTGTTTTGTTTTTTGCGGTACGCGGGCCTCTCACTGCTGTGGCCTCTCCCGTCGTGGAGCACAGGCTCCGGACGCGCAGGATCAGTGGCCACAGCTCACAGGCCCAGCCGCTCCGCGGCATGTGGGATCTTCCTGGACCGGGGCACGAACCCGCATCTCCTGCATCGGCAGGCAGACTCTCAACCACTGCGCCACCAGGGAAGCCCTAATTGCTTTTAAAAATAATTATAAGTAAAGATTGAAGATAAAAAATCAGATGGAAAGCAAAAATATGCACACACGCGCACACACACACACACACACACGTTCTTCCCCTGATTTTGCCTGCCTGTGTTCATCTTCAGACAAGTACCAGGTACTGAGAGGCCACTGAAAAGATGATACGATGTCAACCAATACATTGTATATCCAGGCCTTGACTTACTTTGAACAGAGGGAGAAAGTGGCAGAAGCATGAGTTGAACCCAAATTGACTTTCTTTGCTGAATGAAAAGAAATACTTGACTCCCCCTGTTTGCACTCAAGACCTGGGAAGTAGTGTAAAATGCTTCCAGACTGAGTTTTCTGAATTTGAAGCTTGTCTAGACCACAGGGGCCAGGAACAAGGGAAAAATGCATGCATACTGACAGTGACCAAAATTACTTTTGGCCCTTAATATCCTCTGGATTTTCATTAGTTATGAGAAAAGTATTTTAAGTTCTACCAAAATAATTTGTGAAGTCTTTTAATATTAATTTAATGATGTGCAAACTACAATTGTTTCAACTGAGCTTATTAATTATAAAAATAATGAGGATCAGAGAAATGAAATCAGACCCTCAGAAAGTTTCTGGAAAAGACTAGTTTTTAACTATATTAAGAAGTATAGTTACTCATGTCTTTCTCCAATCATCTTCCACCAACGAGGCCACTCCTCTGAACCATCAAGTTTCACATAAAGCTTTGATGATCAGAGCAGAACAAAGAGACAAAACAGAGTCCGGGGATGTACACAGTATGCATGGGGTGGGGCGGGGGAGTTGTGCGTGGGTGATTACACTCAAATGACTAGGTTGGTACAGAGGTTCTGAGTTATGGGTTAATATAGAAGGAGGTAGACTCAATTAAGTGATAACTTGGTGAAATACTAGATCTCATGTAAGAGCAATGAAAGCCACTATCAATTCTTGATCAAAGAGGGCACAAAGTAGTATTTAAGGAAGTGTAAGTCAAATCGTAGAAAAAGAGAAATTTGAGGCAGAGGAAATTAGCTAAGAGTCAGTTGCAATAATCAGTACATGAATGACTGAGCTCTCAAACTAGGCTACCACTGTCACATACTGGGTCTTTGGGACACAAAAAAGGAGCCCACTTCAGGTAGACAAATTACAAATGGCAGATAAATTAGAAAAAAGGTGCCCCTTCCTCCACACTGATGAAGACCCAAGCTGATGCACAGGCTTGGTGATGGGCCACAGGTCCCCTACCCACTTGGTGGGGCACACAGATGGCCTGGAGAAGGGGTAGGTGTCGTTGGTCAGATTGGAACGTCAGCTTGTGCTTGTCACCAGTGCCACGTTCCTACTTTCTCCTATTCCCAACCAATTTACTAATTTTCACTGCAGTTACCTCCTTTCCTTTAGGGTTTCAGTCTGATCTTACCATCTTCACGATCTTTTCACATTAGCTCAAACTGCTTCCCTGACATTGAACCATCAAGCATCTTGAATTTCTCAAACTTTTATAACTAGGAAACTGATACCCTTGAGTCATTTAATAACTGCGTCTATTTGCAATGGTCCCGACTCTTATATTAGAAATTACTTGAGATTAAGGATTATGACATCTCTGCTTAGAGCTGTCAATGTATCTTTCCAGAACGTGCTTAATAAGTGTTCTTGACCGATTCTGTGAATGTTGATATTTCTGTATGTTCTAGTAGGGACTGTGTCCATTTTATTTCCCAGTTTTCTAGCTGGATTATTTCTAGATTTTCTTCATCAACACAACATTTGAGGTTTAGTGATTGCTGATCAAAGAAACCTGAACTCTCAGAAGATCCACTGCAATGTTTGGGGAGAAAATTTTCATGAACTTTGTTCACATATATATCTTTCAAAAAGGTGATTTCCTTTTTTTAGTTCTCTTGTTTTGCATATTCTATATAAATGGTGTATAATGGCTAGTCAATAGACGTGGAGGATGGAAATTATAAATGGAGATTGAAGAAGTTTTCACTAGGAAGTCATGGGGCCACAGCCAAGGGAGTCTTCCCATATCTTTCTTCCGTGAGGTATGGGGTCGACCAAGGGGTAGCGTAGAGGAATAGATGCTATAGGTTCTAAATCTTGCCTGTGATGGCTTGGTGGAGATTACTGTCTCTGGACTCTGTGCTCCTGAGTGAGACCATGAGAATATTACAGAGGAGAAATAAACTTCATTTCTTTCTTTGGCCTTAGTTTCTGCTAAAATTCACTCATTTTTCTCCGAGGTGATTTGGATTCCTAAACAGTTTGAAGTTGTAGACAAAATGTATCTTTTTAGGGATTTATTAATCCAGTACCTTCTGTCCCACTCCTCTGAATTTATAATAGATGCAACTATTGTAGGCATGGCAGTTTTCTGAGCTGGTATGCGCTGGGCTGCCAGATACGTCCATTTCCGTGACCTGGTGTGATGAACCTCAGCCTTTTATCATCTCTTCCTACATAGAAAATAATGTCCATGACAGATAATTTATATGATAGAACCATAGGGCCAGAATCCCAGAGCACTGGTGTCATTGCCTGGAGGCTCAAATAGCCTCTACCAATACAGATCAAGTACAGTTTTTAGCCCAATTTAGTTATGTTATTAAAATTCTGGATGATAACTGGGTATCCAGATGAAACACACTGTTTCCAGCATCACAAGTGAGTTGATTACTCAATCAGGGCCTATTATGTCGTTGTAGCTTTACAGTTGCCTCTGCCCACATCAGTTCTTTTATGAGACATCTAATTAAAAAAAAAAAAAAGCAACCAGTCAGTCATTCAGTTTGTTTTGTGAGCCTACATGTTGATTTATTCATCTTTCCTAAGGCACACAATCCTGGAATGTTTGCCTGCAGTCATTGTTTATACGTACCATATTTGTGTAGATAAACAAGATATTGGATTGACAAGTTATTAACAGAGAGAAGGAAATGTTGAAAATCTAATGTTAAGTGGATTTGATGGTGCTCTTACATAAGGAACATTGATGAATGTGTATTGTTATCACTACTGTAAACAAAGTAAGTTGGTGGTATTAGAAAGCAGCTAATCCTAGGAACTGCTTTTCTTTAAGTGGATCCTTATCCTCAGCCTGAATTTCAAGTAATTTTCATGACACTTTCCTCTCCGTAGGAACTTAGAGTACAGGTAGGAATTCAAATTCAGAAAAATGTACTGATTTTCTTCCCACTTAAAATCCATGACCACACTTGTGTGAGAGACCTGCCTAATGACTCCCAAGGCAAAATAGCCATTTGGACTCCTTTGTCGTGTGTGTGCTTTTTTTATTTTAAAGCATCTGGGAATTGTTAACAGCTTGTAATTGTCTCTTAGAGCCTTATTAGAAACTGAACGTAGATGACTGTGTGAAGTTTTCCCCAAAGGCAAGTAGAAAATTACTTAAAATTTAAAAAAAAATTAGTTCTTCATATAAGATTAATGGCATTTCATTCTTAATAGCAATTCTAGTTTTAAGTATTGCAATTCAATTAGTCAGACAACCACTTCCAACTTCAACTGAGGTATTTCAAACATGTACTGGCCTGACCCTTGACAAATATTCAAAGGTGACCTAGTAGGTTTGCAGAGGGCTATGTTATTTAAAAGAACAAGAAATGAAGAATAAACACAGATCTGTCATTTGTAGAGATACATCTTTGAACCCCCATTTTTATCTTAAAGTTATTTACACTGAAACGATTCAGGGATTTTTAAGAGTTATTTATTTTACAGAGGAGTATGCTTGGATAATTTAATAAAAGAAATATTTTGTAACTCTCATTGGTCACTCTAAACTTCATTTCCAGAGTTAATTTGATGCATTTCACTTTGCCTAAAACTCAAAAATAACTATGATGTTCATAATCTTTTAAGTATAAGAGTAGTGTTTTATTTAATTAACCCACAGGAAGAGATTCTTCCTTTCACGGATGTAAGGTTGAACTGTTTAAAGCTCTCCACTGCACTGGTGGAGGAGTGAGAAATGGCTTTAGCTAAGGTGACTAGTGAGTGAAATGAAAAATCCTTATCAACACAGTGATGGACACGGGCAAGTAAAGAGTAAATATTGAGATGAGAAACTACGTTAACAAAGGATGGGATATTTTCTGTGGCTTCAAATCAAAGAAGCTGAAGGGCATGATGGATGTGCAAATGACCCCCAAACTGGGGCCACATAAGAGGTGAGTTTACAAATATAAAAAAATACAGGCTTGCAAAGTATAACCATTATTCTGATTTTTTCATGTTTTATATAGAGCACTGAGATAAATTCTTCACTCTTTTAATTTGTATGTGTATATACAGAAATGTTGTGAATTAAGATAACTGTGAATATTGTTAGGTGGAACAATCTGCCATATGGTAAACATTCAATAAATACATGTGCTTGTGTGGGCAACTTTACACTCACAAGAAACACACAAACCCCAAATACTTTAATCAAAACAGGTTGTTTTGCTTTTATGCTGGCTACTGTCTTCTCTTCCTGGTCTAATAAGTAAAGATATCAGCTTTGAAATCCAATCATGCAATTCCTTTTTTTTAATCACTGGCTATTTTAAAAATGGAGAGATCAGATGGATAATTAAACTCTAGAGCATAAAGCTGCAGATTTTGCAATTATTACCAGAGCACTTATTCCTTTAGTCAGGCATTAGCTTTCACATGTTTTGTAGAGCATTTAGTAAACAGTTTTTTAATTAAAATGTCTTAAGTTGGATAGAATATGTGGAGGTACATACTCAGCCCAAAGCTTTCTGTCTGTTTCATATTCTGAAAATATCTGGATGACATTTATACCACATTTATATATAGGCCTTTATAAATGCCATATAGTTTGAAGTCTAAAGTTTTCTAAGGACCCAAGGGAAAAGTTATAAATAGCAGTTATAAGAACTAAATGTCACAGGGCTTTGTCTTGGCCACTATATGACAAACTCACACATTATGCTTATGTTTGTGCCAGTCACTCTAAGAATCTACTGGCAATTACTCATTTAGTTGTCACTACAGCTCTATTATTATCTACATTTTATGGATGAGGAAAGTGAGGCATGGAGAGGTTAAGTGAGGCATGAAGCCTTATCCAAGACTTCACGGCTATTAGGGAGAGGGGCTGGGATTCAAAGCCATGCAGACGGGCTTCAGGGTTCTTTTTTCTTAACTGTGGCACTATCTTGCTTCTCCAAGTGGAAGGAAAAAATCATTACTGCCATCAAGAGCAGCATCACAAGGGAAGCTGGCTACTGTGGAGTTCCACAGCCTTGCGTCCATTCTTTTAGGAGGTTCGTAGGTGCAATGGGTTACCTACCGGACCAGCACATAGAGTATCTGTAGGCAAAGGAGCGGGAGTTTGATCGCCCGCTAGTTTCTTCCAGCTCCACCTGCTCAGGTCGCCCCAGGTGCTGTGTCTGTGGGTTCCCCGCTGACTCGTCCCCTTTCCTGGGGTTTGCAGGTATCCTGAAGTCACGTGAGGGAGGGTGTTCACACAGTCACATGAGGGACAAGCAAAACCAGGTAGTAGGTGTTAGGGTCTGGAGGGGAGTGCGGGTTGCTGATGAAGGCACGTCCACACCAGGAACAGGCTAGGGCAGCTTTAGGAGTAGCCTCCAGGCAAAGGCGAATTAAGGGCCTTGCTGGAGAGAACTGGTGAGAGCTCAGCTCTCACGTGACTCATTGGCTTTGCGAACACCTGCCCCCAAGGTCTTCACCAGACCCGCCCAGCAGAACCTCCCTGTGGGCAAGCTTGCTCCCTTGAGCGACCGCCCTGGAACCAGCTCAGAGTTCCCGAACACGGCCTCCTTCCGCCTTAAGTCCCTCCTCTTTCCTCTTGAATCCTGCTCTCTCTCCAGTTCTCGAGGTTGACTAATGACCATTGGACCCAGAGCTGCAGTTATTAGCCATCAGAGTAAGGACAGCAAGGACTTAGCCTTCACAATCTCCCACGAAAAAACAGAAGTCTATTTTCTATATTAAATATTCTGAAGAGTTATATTCTCTCACATGTATGGACCTTTATCTTGAACAGCTAAATAAATAAATAATTTAAATGGTATGTTATGCCTACTTATGTTTTATTGCATGGGTAAAATGTTCATCTTGATTTTAGTGGAGCATTTGAAAAATTTCCTATTATATCCTCATGGATAAGCATGATAGTGACACAGTAATGTAGAGTTACACTTGGTTAAACAACAGTAATAACAACAATGTTTTGGGGAATTAGAATTGGAAACAAAATCTCCTCCCTACCCAGAAAACTGCTCCACCAAGGAAGAAGGGAAAGAAAACAATTTTACTGTTGAATAAGCATGAAACTAGAATTGTGATACGCATCACAGGCAGTCCACTAAGAGACTGCAAAGACAGAAGGAAATCTTAACCTTTTGTAAAGCCTGGCAGATACAACCCATTATATGCATGTTCTCAAGGTAAACAGTAACTAGTCCTCAAGTAGGAGGACTTGATAGCCATCATTTGTCACACACAGCTCATCCTAAATTCACCTGGTATGATCATCTATGTTAGCTAATTGGCTTTATCCAAAGGAAAAATGAGCTTCTTACATCTTTACACCAGGAGGTAGTTTTGTACCTCGGAGCAAGGTGCCCTTGGAAGTTAGGCTTCTACCTTCCCACAGAATTGGAATATATGGGCTCTCCCTTCTTTGATGATTACATTCCAAAGATGTGGCTTTGATTTATTACAGCAAAAGGATACAAAGCAAAATCAGCAAAGGGAAAAGATGCGTGGGGCAAAGTCAGAAGGACTAATTCCCAGAAGGGAAGCAGGTGTTTAGCATAAACCACATTGTTTGTGTCAACAGTTTAGACTCAATAAACCACCCTAACAGTTAAGAAATGGTGAGAACACTCCCCAATTCCAAATTCCCACACACTAGCCAAGGGCCAACCTTGTAAGCAGGCCTTTCTAAGGCCAGCAGTCTTTGGGCTGCTACATTAATTCTTTTCTGCACACTAATTCACCACAGAAGTGAGCAGGAAGTGTGCAGGTCTTGACATTCTGACTTGTGATGCATAAATACAATCTCCTTTCATAAATAATATCTGTTTATGAAAATGGAGAAATATTTTAAGAAATATAACGTAAGACTAAGGAATACTTGGGTAGAAAGGTGAGACATCTAATATGATGGAGTCAGCCTTGAAAATTTTCTCAACAAATTACCAAATCAGAACGTTCACCATCCCTGTGCCGCATATGCTGACTTGGGTGCCCTTCCCGTCCTTCAGTCGCTGTAGAGCACTATGGCCCAGAGTACAGCCAGTGCACATATTGACACCAGAAAATGTAGCTACTGCAGTCAGCCTAGTCAGTAGTAGACTTTACAGCCTACCTTAGACTATGTGTTTCCCAACTGACGTAAAGTTTTGTTTTTTTTTTTTTGACGTAAAGTTTTAAAGTGTTTAAGTCACTTGGGAAACTATTTTCCATCAAGAGAGGCAAAACCATTGCAGCAAAACGTGTACATAAGATTAGAAACTCGCTTCCTCATTGGCTTGCTCTGTAATTACAGGACAATTATTTAGATTCTGTGCACCCTATGTTTCTCAGTTAAAATCTAATAATTTAGTTTTTTAATTTTATTGAAGTATAGTTGATTTACAATATTGTGTTAGTTTCTGCTGTACAGCAAAGTGATTCAGTTATACATGTATATATATACTTTTTTATATTCCTTTCCATTATGGTTTATTACAGAATACTGAATAGAGTTCCCTGTGCTATACAGTAGGACCTTGTTGTTTATCAATTCTGTACATAATAGCTTGCATCTGCTGACCCCAAACTCCCAACCCACCCCTCCCCCACCCCCCTCCCCCTTGGCAACCAGAAGTCTCCTCTATATCTGTGAATCTGTTTCTGTTTCATAGATAAGTTCATTTGTGTCATATTTTAGATTCCACATATACAATAATACTTTCATTTTGAGGAGGAATAGTTACTGTTCACTCAGAAGAAAAATTAGAGGTTGATGTCATGGCCCTTTAATTCTCTGAAAATAATTTATTCCCTAGGACCTTCTTGCTATAAAACAGGGAAAGATTTCTGAACTACAAAGAGTATAAAATCGGTCTGCACAAAGAAAGTTGACCTTTGAAAACTTGGAATCATATTACCATGCCTGTATTTCAGGCATACAGGAACGTTCAACAGACTTCAGACCACCATTTTTTCCAGTGGTCCTCCAAAGCTACAACCATTTTATACATGTTTATCAACACCACTTCTACCTTTCCGCAGGAAGGTGAATCTAGTTACAGGAACAAGCATCCTCTGTTATACATGACTAGTGCAACATGGAATGTCAACGTGAAAAGAATAGAAATTAGTTGTTTAAATCTAATTTTGAATGTGTGTGGACAAAACATAAGTTCACTCTTAATAGCTTACATTATGTGGTGCTTAAATATGTAAATATGTAAATAAAGCCCCCCTACATGTTTTATCTAGAGCCACCCCCATGGCCACCCTTGGATTGATTGCATCATCATTTTGCAGTTGCCAAAAAAGTGTCCAGAAGATCAAGTGATCTTACGCCGGGGTCTTCCAGGGAAAAGAATTAGAAGATAGGACTTAGAACCGAAGGCTTCCCTCCTCCATCTATTTTTTCAGCAAATCAGTGTCTAATGTGGGACGAAGATTGGATATTTGCATTGTACAGTGAGTCAAAAATTGGAATCAACCTGATAGTGCTGAGTCTGTCAACTAACACACATCTATCCTGTGGTAACATACACAGTGTGTATCCCATCTGTACATAGAGTGAAATCAAATATTTCTCTTCTTTTTAATGAGGTAAGACAGCAGGAATAACTTTTACTGGTATCTACCATGACCTGCCCAGGGCTGGGTAGAGGGTCAGGATCTCTTGAGTTTTTCTCAGCATGTTTTTTGGTCCAGATATTTAGGTTCTAAGTTGCTTGGTTTCCCCAGTCCCTAACCCCACCCCAGACTCTAATAAAAGATAAATAGTAAACATCAATGCCTGCTCTTACCCGCCTGGCTCTGAGGCAAGGACCTGGCAGCATTTATATCCCAAGCCTTTCTAAGGGTTTATAACTCAGCTGTAAATACTTGGCATTGGCAGAAACGTGGCCTGGAGGTTTGCAGTCCTCGAGTAAGTTACTCATTTATATATCTCACTGACGTGCTTTAAATTGTTTTAACTGTATTTACCTTTCTTTCCTTTTTTTAATAAATTTATTTATTTTATGTATTTATTTTTGGCTGCATTTGGTCTTCGTTGCTGCACGCAGGCTTTCTCTAGTTGCAGCAAGCGGGGGCTACTCTTCATTGCAGTGTGCGGGCTTCTCATTGCGGTGGCTTCTCTTGTTGTGGAGCACGGGCTCTAGGCGCACGGGCTCCAGTAGTTGTGGCACGTGGGCTTTGTAGTTGTGGCTTGCGGGCTCTAGAGCACAGGCTCAGTAGTTGTGCATGGGCTTTGTTGCTTCATGGCATGTGGGATCTTCCCAGACCAGGGCTCGAACCCGTGTCCCCTGCATTGGCAGGTGGATGCTTAACCACTGCGCCACCAGGGGAGTCCTATTTATCTTTCTTGATGGGAGGGAAAATAATGGCTTTATGGTTCACGATACTTTTGTCCTCTTATGAATCAACACTGCATTGGGATGAAGGTTGAAAAAAAAATCAGCAAAAAAGTGGCTGCCTAGAAGAGACAGTAATTCTTTCTTTAGGAGAGGGGCTTGAGGGCTGATGTTTCTCAAGCTAAGATCTGTTAGCAGAATTTAGGAAAAAGTGAACGTTGGGAACTGTTAACTCCCTAAAGCACCCACACCCATTTGCTTTTCCATTTTTTTTTTGGTTTTAGCCTCACAGGACCCAGCAAGTTGGGTGCTTACGCCAGCCTGATCCAAGTACTGCTGGTTCACAATAACGCAGCAGAGGGGTGGGAAGCTGAGAAGGAGGTAACAAGTAGGATTGGCTATAGGCTGGGATACTCTGGATTGTAAGTGAATCTCTACCAGACTTCCATGCTTTTTGTCGGTGCCCACCATTTCATCTCTAATGCCAGGTACACAGTCTGCCTTGAAACACTATGTGTTAAAAGATGAGCGAAGAAGATGGATCTGAGTCCAGCAGGTCACCCATTGCTAGAAGAGGTTAAAAAGAGGCAACATATTTCACATTAAGCAATGCATCTGAAGTTCAGATTTTGGCTTTATAAGTGAGCAGTGTGAAACAAATGAAGATACTATTCAGTGGTTTCTACTTAATTCATATAATTGAGAGCTTAGCAAAGAATGCCATCTTAATTCTTAAGGATTCTGAGTACACTTCTGCAAAGACACTCTCTATATCCTGCACTTTAAATATAACCACTAAAAATTGGCAGAGTATTCTGCTTTAAGCATGCAGGCCTTTAAATTTTTGTACTATTTTTTCTGATTATTAAAAGCAATACATCATTTAGTACATCTGAAAGATAGCAAGAAGCTTAAAGAAACCATTGCTTTTAATTCTATTCCCTGAAGATCATCACTTTAAAATTTTGGCATGTTGCTGCCTGGCAGGCATTTTCTCCTAAGTTCTATACTTGACTGAGATATCATAGCATGCGCAACTGTGAATTCTGGCTTTGAAATTTTACTTAACTTTCTATCTAGAGTCAGCAGTTTTCCATTTCATTGGGATTCTTTACACCCATGATCCTAATGTCTATAGCTGTGATTCTCTAGGAGGTGGCCTCAGACCAGCATCACACAGGAGCTGCAAATTCTGGGACCCACACAAACCTCCTGAGTCAGAAATTCTGAGGGGGGAGCTCAGCCATCTGTGGTTTAACGAGCCTCCCCCCACCCCCCTGCCCTGTGATTCTAATTACATTTGAGACCCTCAGCTGTGTAGTCTTACTTTAGAGTGCTGCTGGGAAATAAGGATTTTCTTTTTGCTGTTATAAATGTTCCACAAAACTCTTTGTTCACATTTCTGAGCATTTCTTTAGGAAAAAAGTAATTAATCAAATGTGCAAGAAGCTCGTGGAAGGGTCTGACGCACAGAGAGCGATTTCTTCCCAGAGGCAGGTTGCAGCAGATTTCTCTCCCCCAATGGAGCCTGAGGTAGTCCATCTTGCCACCTTCTTCCTTTCATGCAAACTTGCCTTTAAGCACTTTTGGTTAATAAGTTGTTTTTATCTTTCTTATTGTCTTAACATAGGTTTTTCTTGATAGCAAAGTGTGTTAAAGATACTAATTTTTTGCCTTTACATGTTGTTTGTGATTATTTTGACCTACAGATATTTTTCATTTTGACCCAGTCAGTCCCCTATGTATTTGGTTATCTGTATAAATTGGAAAGTCGTTTCTCATTACAGAGATTAAATAATACTCACTTATAGTTTCTTCTCATGTTTACATTTAAACATTTAGATCTCTGTAGTCCACCCAGATTGGCTTTTTTTTTTTTTTACTGTAATTAAGATCTAAATAGTATTTCAAAAAGCAGGTAAATAATTTTCCCAAAATACTGTCAATGAATTTTTTGATCATAACTTTCATTTTTTTTCCACCATGCCTATTTAATTTAACCTTAACATCTGCCGTATTCAAATTATGTCAGCATAGCAACTGCGGTCCTTTTATAGGCCTGTGTTATAATGCAAATACTTTCAGGTATTTTGTTTGCTTTTAATAATGTACCAAGAGCTTAAAATCATTAATTTCTTATTTGACGGGGAAAAAATATCCTTGTTCCTTTTGCAGTGGTGGTTCAGCGTATTTGTTGTTGTTTTTGTTCAATGTATTTTTGTTCTGAATAAATTTCGCTTTCCTTCTCCCCATCGTATTTAGACAAAACCCTATCTTAGACACTACATACAAGGTCTTTAAAAGTGTTCATATATTTTTTCTATCTTTATTCACCTTACAGGTTAACAAATTTAAAACATAAAAATAATGTTTATTTTTTGACTTAGTTTCTTTTTGCAGTAAAGCTTGCAAAAGAATGAGTGGAGTAGACTTTGAGCTCTTATCATGAAAAAAATCTCAGCTATAGTGGGTCAGGAAGGAAGAAATCATCTGAGTGAAGGATTGGGAAGAATGCTGTGAAAAGTATGGTTTACAGGTTGCTGTGGGATTCCAGATAGCCTGGGAGTCAGGGTACAAGTGTTCGAGCTTTTATTTCAAGAGAGAGGGAAGCTGTGCTGTTCTCTGCCATAGCTACCCCTTTTCTACAAATTTCCTGGAAAATTTGCTGCCTAAAGATATAGAGATGGCCATAAAGATGGCGCCTCGGTTTCAATTCAATCCTGTTTCCATCAACAACACATACTGACGAGTTTCTTCTCCTTTTAAGGAGCTCTGTGGGTGGCGGTGGGTGAGGTGTGCTGTGGGCAGGAGGACATTTGAAAGATGAAATGGTCTCTGACCTCATGGGGTCTGGCTCCAGAGGTGAGCAAATATTTGAATATTGCCTTATTAGCCTCTTATCACAACTCTGTGATGTAATTAGAAGTGTTGGCATCACTTGACAGTTGAAGGAAGGCTGGCAGAGAAGGTTAGGAATTTGCTGGAGGTCAAACAGCTAAACAGTGAAAGAACCAGGATGAGAATTTCAGATTCCCTGACCGTTGCTCTTTCCAGTTAATCGCTGAGTTGGAAAAGTAACATGCTTTTCCTGATTTTTTTTATCATTAACCATAATTGAGTAGACAATATTTCTTGAACAAAATTCCACTTATAAACATCAAAGTTACATACTGTTGTGTCTTGGATGTACTTAATGCAATGGAACTAAGAAGTAATCTTCATTTATATGCTATTTTGATGTGTTTTTTTTTCTACAAAAGATTTTGTGTATGTGATCAGGAGCTCATTAGAATGAAGTGATATCTGTCTTGAATGCTTTCTATTCTTGGTCTCATTAAGGTGTCAAACCCACCATTAGATCAAGGAACTAGTGAAAATCTGTGAGGATTCAGAAATATTTAGGAGACTGAAAGAAAAGTCTTTTTCCCCATCTCATCCTATTTTTTATTGGAATCTTTGTTTTACACTGTTACCCTATGATGATTAATATACCCTTTCCTAATTTTCCCACTTCCCTTTCTTTTCTGGCTTTAGCTGAATTCCTAATTCCTCCTATAATTTTGCTTCCTTCTAGGTAAAACCAATAACCAATCCATCCTCTTCATGGCTGCAGGGACAGCTTTGTTGTTGCTGTTGATTATCCTAATTACCACTGTCATCGCCATTCTTTATAAGAGGTGAGTATTGCAGCTCCTCCTGGATCTGGTTTTCCCTGAGTAATTCTGATGCTGGAGTTTCTCTATTAATAACCCAGTAGTTGGTTAAGCTGTCTTATGACTCAGGTACTGAGTCCATGTACTTTGAGCGCTGCTCTTGTACGTAGCGGAGAAGGAGTTCAAGTTGGAGGAGGAGGCTAGAGTGACTCATTTTGGAATTAGTAGGAGTGGGCAGTGCGCCCCTGCATTAACAAAGCCAGCCACCTGGAGCCTCTGCTCTGTCTGCTACCCCGTCTCTCCTCTCCTCCTGCAAAGGAAAACAGCTGTCAGGTGAGCGGGAGGTATGTGTGTGTGACAGAGAGAGAGATGGGTTCTGAGAGGAGATCAGGGTTGAACAGTAATAATGCCTTCATTTATTCATTCATTAAATATTTATTGTGACAGTGGTGACTGAGATATAGTGGCATGCATATTCTAATAAGCAAACAACGTGATTTTAAATGGTTATATATTCTCTGAAACAATCAGTGTAGGTGCCTTTATTACAAATTATTGAGAAGAAAGGAGTTGGGAGGGGCTGCCCTAGAGAGAGCAGGTGGCCATTTGGCCTCTTCTAAAGTTTCCTACTTTTTACTGCCTGTGGCACACTTGGCAATTTTCTAGGATGTTCCTGGTTAACTCTTCCCTTCTTAGCTGCCCCATGTTCATCAACTCACCAGTCTAGGTATTTGTTGCAGTCTTAGTTGTAGTCATATTGGGTTGGAATCATTCCTTATACTTGTGATCCAACTAAAGTATTAAATTCTTAAGGAAAGAAGGAACCAAACTTTTGATGTCTACATTTTGAATGTCCGACACATTGTAGGCACTTACTATATGTTTGTTGAGCGAAGGAATACAGCCATCTCCACTCTTCTCCCTCAGTAATATTACCACTGATGCATGTGTGCGCACACACACACACACACACAGTCCTGCGTGCTTATTGATAGGGTTTCCCATCGGTTTCTCCATCTCGTCGCCATATCCCAAAACTCCACCTCTTTGAAGGCTCTCCTCACTGCTCGCCTGACTTCCGTGGTACTCTCTTTCTTTTTAACCCATCTGTTATTTTCCTGGTTCCTCTTCTAAAAGCTAGACTTGGCCACGTCATCTCCCTGTTTAAGACCTGTTTATTGTCTTTCCACTGGCACCAGAATAATGCTAAGCTCATTAACCTTGTGGCACAGGTGCCCTTTGTTCTGACCCCAGCCCAATTAATCTGACCCCAATCTAATATTCATTCATATTTTCTACTTTACTTACTCCCCTGATATTGACAAATTGTATTGAAACTACAACTTTTATTCTGTGAACACGCCTGAATCTTCCCATTTGTTATGCCACCAAAATGCTGATTTCCCCCATATTTGGCCTTCAAATGATCTGGTCCTGCAGACCATTCAAGGTGTGGGATGCGTGTCCCCTCTGCGAGGGCTGTCCTGCTTCTCCCTCCCTACAAGTAGACATGATGTCACCATCCAGAATCATGTTGCCCTTCGTAACCACCACACCTCGCAGCCCGCTTTGTAGTTTAATCATTTCCATGCTTGTCTTCCCTTCTATTCATAATGGCAGGGGTTATGTTTTACTCATTTTTTAGTGTTTGATAGCATTTAGTGCTAATCTTTCCAAATAATGGATGGTCCATAAGCATTTGTCTAATTAAATTGAAACATGAAACCGTCGTCGTTCCTTTCTCTCCATCATGGGCTGCCCTCCAGTCTTTCCCTGGTCAGAAATTAGCAAATTGAGGTAAGGAACCCAGGATGTTAGTGACACTGAGGATGTCTCTACTGCTTCACCTTGGTTGATTAAAAAATGCACCGAGGGCAGATACGACAGGAGGAGCACATGGGAACTCAGGGAATATGGCTAGGAGAGAGTGAGTGACAGGACAGACCTCGAGAGGGTCACAGATACTGGACAGAAAGGATTTAGCTTCATGAAAATGCATCAATTTTACATGAATAGCTAAATTGAACTGTAGAATATCTTGTCCCACTTGGTTAAATGTGATAAAAAGAAGATCAGTGGACTTGAATGCATAACCATAGCCGAACACCACACAGCAAAAAGCACTTGTTCTTTCTACCTTGTCATTGGTATTGATTTGTGGTCATTACTTAGAATGGAAACGTCTTGAAAAATGACCCAAGGGACTAAACAATGACCTTCTGAACTCTGTCTTAGCAACTGTTTAAAATAATCCTGCTGCTTCAGCTTCAGATGTGCTGACCTGGAGAGAAGCCAAAATACATCACAGGGTGCCTGAAGGAAACTGAATTCTTCCTTCACGCCCAGCACTGGGGAGCCTGTGAGCACGAGGCATTTGGAGCACAGTTGGTTTCATTTCCAGTTAGAGACCAGAATAGTGACAATATTCAGTGAGCATGGCTAGGGGAAGGCATAGCACCAGTAAGCGTGACAGGAGCCGAGATACAGTCTAGAGATTGACAACTGAGTCTGTAGGAAGAAATTTAATATTTAGTGAGCAAATGTTAGGCACTTTCTTTTACCTTTGTTGTCAGCTTCGAGGTTCATAGCAAATAGGGTGTCTTGGTTTACCTGGGACTTTCCCGGTTTCAGCACTGATCATTCCTCATCCCAGGGAAACTCCTTAGAATCAAGCAAGCCAGAACAGGAATATGTTTATTGTCTTTATTCTACAGGCGAGAGCACTGACCTTTAGAGATGCAAATAACTAGTCAATTGCAGAGCACAAGTTAGACGCAGATCATCCAGCTCTAAACTTCATGTTCTCGTTGTATGATAAATAAGTGCTAGGGATGCAATCTACGACGTGGTAAATATAATTAACACGGCTCTACATTATGTATGTCTGTTGTTAAGAGAGCAAATTCTAAGGGTTCTCGTCACAAGGAAAATGTTTCTTCTATTTCTTTACTTTTGTGTCTATATGAGATGGTGGATGTTCACCAAACTTATTGTGGAAATTGTTTCATCATGTATGTAAGTCAGATTATTATGTTGTACACCTTAAACTTACACAGTGCTGTATTGTATCAATTGTATCTCAATAAAACTGGAGAAAAATATCATCTTCTCTTTTCCTCATCACATTGTATATGCTAAGCTTATGTTAAAAGTATATTTGTTGGGGTGGGATAGGGAGCGGGGGAGGGAGATGCAAGAGGGAGGAGATATGGGGATTATATGTATACATATAGCTGATTCACTTTGTTATAAAGCAGAAACTAACACACCATTATAAAGCAATTATACTCCAATAAAGATGTTAAAAAATAGATTTGTTTATATATATAACACACACACACACACACATATATATATATATATATTTGGACCTACTTGGGAAAGTTAACTCTATATGATTATATAACAAACCTTGTGAAGGATAATTTAACAAAGGATCAAAGGTCATAGATCTGTGTCTGTTTCCTCACTTGTGAAAAGAGGATAATAATAGTGTCTGTATCATAGATTTCTTATGAGGAATAAATAATTTATATAAAAGATCTTAGAAATATGACTTGCACATAGTAAATTTACACATAAAGTAAGTAAATAATTTGTTTAAATACCACTTAATAAGTAAATAAATAAATACACATAGTCTGTGATTCTGTTGACATGGTAGGAGGATTTCATAGCAACTAGAAGAGACCATCAGAGTCAACACTGATTATCTGAACAACCTTTCCTTGGAGAGAGACTATCTTGCCAGGTTTTCAAAATTCCTGTGAAGTAATTATAACCTCATCTTTTTTTTTTCTGCTTTATAACAAATTTAATCAATTATACATATACATATGTTCCCATATCCCCTCCCTTTTGCGTCTCCCTCCCACCCTCCCTATCCCACCCCTCCAGGTGGTCACAAAGCACTGAGATGATCTCCCTGTGCTATGCAGCTGCTTCCCACTAGCTATCTACCTTACGTTTGGTAGTGTATATATGTCCATGCCGCTCTTTCGCTTTGTCACAGCTTACCCTTCCCCCTCCCCATATCCTCAAGTCCATTCTCAAGTAGGTCTGTGTCTTTATTCCTCTCTTACCCCTATGTTCTTCATGACATTTTTTTCTTAAATTCCATATATATGTGTCAGCATACAGTATTTGTCTTTCTCTTTCTGACTTACTTCACTCTGTATGACAGACTGTAGGTCCATCCACCTCATTACAAATAGCTCAATTTCATTTCTTTTTATGGCTGAGTAATATTCCATTGTATATATGTGCCACATCTTCTTTATCCATTCATCCGATGATGGACACTTAGGTTGTTTCCATCTCTGGGCTATTGTAAATAGGGCTGCTATGAACATTTTGGTACATGACTCTTTTTGAATTATGGTTTTCTCAGGGTATATGCCCAGTAGTGGGATTGCTGGGTCATATGGTAGTTCTATTTGTAGTTTTTTAAGGAACCACCATACCGTTCTCCATAGTGGCTGTACCAATTCACATTCCCACCAGCAGTGCAAGAGGGTTCCCTTTTTTCCACACCCTCTCCAGCATTTATTGTTTCTAGATTTTTTGATGATGGCCATTCTGACTGGTGTGAGATGATATCTCATTGTAGTTTTGATTTGCATTTCTCTAATGAGTAAAGATGTATAACCTCATCTTTAAACAAAACTCTACACTTTTGTATCTGACCTGTCCCCTCTGTGGTTCAATAAGAATCTTTTCTGTAGGGGGATGAAAAGAAATAGTCACCATCTCCCCATGAGAACCATTTCCATACACTTGGATATAGTTATTTCATCTTTGCATTCAATTACATTACTCTCTTCTCTTGTATTTTCTTTTCAAAGATTCCTCCTGAAGTTAGGCTTTTATAAGTTTTGTTGAAACTGTGGAGAGTTTATGGAATAGTATGGTTTTGGATGGCCCATTTTCAGCTGCAGCAATGTGACTGTAGAAGCAGTGAGCCTGGTAGTCAGGAAGGAGGGCTCTGAATTCAAATCCCGATTCTACGGATAACCCACCATGGGATTTGGGGAAAATTACTCTTCCTCACAGTGCATCAGTTC
This sequence comes from Mesoplodon mirus, assembly GCF_964341445.2. Taxonomy (NCBI): domain Eukaryota; kingdom Metazoa; phylum Chordata; class Mammalia; order Artiodactyla; family Ziphiidae; genus Mesoplodon; species Mesoplodon mirus. Next base: position 82,185,489 of record NC_138989.1, on the reverse strand, counting down.
CCCAGTTCATTAAATAGAGAGTTTTTGATGAAATCTGAATAAAATAATCCATACAGGTGGTTTAGTAAAACAGCCGGAAGATTCCATAAAGCTTAGTTATATTGTCATTGTCATCCAAGAAGTTGCACTGTTGGCATTTAAAAGGAAGTTTTAATTGTGGGAAATCTCTAAGTCATTTATGTATCATTAATAGTCCACTCTGCACCATTCTTTAGTAAACTCACTGAGATTAATTACTAAGGAAATGGCTGCATATCCATTTAGTTGCCTTCACCATCTGTGAGCACATTGGAGAAGGTACGAAAAAGAAAAAATTTAGGACAACGGAATTTTGGGTGAGTATGTATAAAACCGCTGTGGACAGCTGCTTTAACATAACTACTAAGGGCATGTGGGCTGCGGGCACAGGTGAGGTATTATAGAGCGTCTGAAATAATGCTGGTGCTGGAGTGTCATTCTTATTACCTCTCTTGTACGTGTTTTTCCAGAAGGAGAAGGAGACAGAAAAGAGGCCTATTTAAAAAGTACTGGGACACACAGAATAGGGTAAGTTTTCTCAGAATTGTCATTCCCCGCCCCCCTCCACATTTTGTGCATCATAAATGTAAAGTCAGTCCATTTAGCAGTTAGCAATCTTCTTTTTTATTCTCCTTTCAATAACCTAACCAATGCAGTTGCCTGTTGTTCCAGTATCAGCTATTTGATGAAATGGTTATTTTCTGAACTAGTCTCCTATTATTAATACCTTTTGAAACTGTTTGTTTTACATTCACATAAATAAAGGAGCAATTACACTAGATAATAATAATCAACATTGCACATTACCAAAATCTGTATTAGTTTCCTAGGGCTGCAGCAACAAAATTACCACAAAGAGGGTGACTAGAAACAACAGAAATCTAGTCTCTCACAGTTCTGGAGGGTTGGAATCCAAAATCAAGGTCTCAGGATCAGTTCCCTCTTGGGACGAGACTCTGTTCTGTGCTTCTCTCCTGGCTTCTGGTGGTTGTTGGCATTCCTTGGCTTGTAGACACATCACTCCAGTCTCTTCCTCTGTCTTCACATGGCGTTCTTCCGTGTGTGTGTGTGTGTGTGTGTGTGTGTGTGTGTGTGTGTTTGTGTGTATCTCTTCTCCTTTTATAAGGGAACCAGTCATATTGGACTAAGAGCCCACCTTACTTCAGTATGACCTCATCTTAACTAATTACATCTGCAGCAACCCTATTTCCAAATAAGGTCACATTAATGAAGGTCTGAGAAGGACAAAAATTTAGCGGGGGATGATATCTGACCCAGTACAGGACATGATAATATTTTTATGTCGTGAGGTTACTGTGAGGATTAAATTAAATTAAACTGAAAGCATAGCAAGCACATAGAAAGATGCAATGCAGGATATTCATTATTGTTACGATGTTTGGATTAATTTATTAATTAATGGATGTTCAGATTATAAAGCTAAAGACCTTCTTATTGGGCTGCAAGAATCGAGTGAACTTGACATTGTCCTCCTTTTTTTTTTTTTTTTTTTTTGCGGTACGCGGGCCTCTCACTGCTGTGGCCTCTCCCGCTGTGGAACACAGGCTCCGGACACGCAGGCTCAGCGGCCATGGCTCACAGGCCCAGCCGCTCCGCGGCATGTGGGATCTTCCCGGACCGGGGCATGAACCTGTGTCCCCTGCATTGGCAGGCAGACTCTCAACCACTGTGCCACCAGGGAAGCCCTGTCCTCCTTATTCTACGTGCCCCTGCCCCCTAATGTTTAATTGACAGAGGAGAAATTTCCTTCTGGGTTTGAAGATAAGAGGGACACTTATTTTCGTGCTTATTGTCTCCACTATAGGTCAGATAGTCTCTTTAACACATACTATTGTGTTTACAAAATTTTACAACAAAACGTTTCCCTGACTGTTATCTAAAATTACATCCATATCTCTTCAATTTACTTATTTGCCATTGAATGCTACATGGCCAAAACCTCAAGTACTAAAAAGTTTCTGACAATCCAGTGTGTGTGCTTCAAACTTCTTAATAATCTATCAGGTTAACTTTCTTCTTTCTGTTAGGTAGTTACTTTTTTGCAAAACAAAAAAAAATTTTTTCCAAATATCTCATGGTTTGCTTTTGGGCACCAAGTGCGAAGCCTGGAGAAGTCTGGCCTTGTCTGACCTGCCATGCCTGCACTCAAGGAAACCGTGTTCTGTCACATACAATTTCCGGATCCCTTCTCTGTCCTTAGCTGTTGTCCATTCAAGCCAATCCAAAGCCACATTTATTGCTGTGAATTTCAGAGGAGGAAAGGTGCTTTGCAACTTCCTCACTAGGTATTCAACTCTTCCAGGCTTTTGCAGAATAATGATAATTTGGATGGTGATTAGAAAGTTAGACAGTAAGCTGGTCTGTGAAGTTAGACCCACTTGATTCTTTCAGGGTTTTTTTTTAGACAAACTACGTAGGAAACAATAGCACTTGAATTTTCCTTTTACTTTCTCCTGGCAAACACCGAAACCACACTAAATTTTCAGACTACTCACCAAAAGACCCCTCTCTCTCCCTCTCTTCTCCTCCCTTCAATTCTGCCCCACCCCCGCTCTCTCTCCCCCTCTGTCACTTATGCTTACATATTTTCTCTCACACACATACATACAGGTGGTCAAAGTGACCCAATTAAGGTAGAGAAGATTAATGATAGTATAACATCATCTTGAAAGTGAATCTCCATTTATTTTTGTAATTTTAAAAAAATTTATTTATTTTATTTTATTGTTTATATTTGGCTGTGTTGGTTCTTCGTTGCGGGCTTTCTCTAGTTGCAGCGAGCGGGGGCCATTCTTCGTTGTGGTGTGCGGGCTTCTCATTGTGGTGGCTTCTCTTGTTGCAGAGCACGGGCTCTAGGCATGCGGGCTTCAGTAGCTGTGGCATGCGGGCTCAGTAGTTGTGGCTCGCGGACTGTAGAGCGCAGGCTCAGTAGTTGTGGCACACGGGCTTAGTTGCTCCGCGGCATGTGGGATCTTCCCGGACCAGGGCTCAAACCTGTTTCCCCTCCATTGGCAGGTGGATTCTTAACCACTGTGCCACCAGGGGAGTCCCTGTAATTTTTAAATTGTGTTCAGTTGCTTATTTTTAAGCCAGCATACTGTGTACTTTAAAAGTATTTATTTTTCCATTCAACAGAAATTAATGATTATCCACTATGGGAAAATACTGTACTAGACTTTCCATATAAAAAATGCAAATAATGGTTCTCTTCGCAATAGCCTAACATCAGGAGAGGGAGTTTTACATTTAAACAGGTAATTTATATCACAATATATCAAGTGATAATCAAGGATAGGTCTCTGTTGTATCTCACTCACCACCCTGCCAGTCAAGAATGTAATTTCTCACAGAAGTTCCATACAGTAAAGAGAATGTTTTATGAAATTAACTGTAATAGAAATTTGACCTATTTCATGGTTGAACTAAGAAGAGATTTATGTTTTGAGTGTCTTTATTAAGTGCTGAAATGCAGTGAATTATTAACATCCTTTGTGTTTGTCTTTCTAGGCAACCAACAACTACAGAAGTCCTGTCCCTGCCAATCAACCTTCAGATGGTGCAGGAGAGGATATTTATGTCAACTACCCAACCTTTTCTCGTAGACCAAAGACTAGAGTCTAAGCTTTTCCCTTAATCTGAGCATATTAATGATGACTATTATGCACATGGATCTTTATACAATTTCTTCCCACTATTTAGTGTCTACCTTGGATACTAGTTGACCAAATTTATTTCATTTGACAGGAAAAATACTGCCTAACTAGAGAGCGTTCTTAACAGAAATGTTTTAGAAAACCTGACTCTAATTAGCTTACACATAAAAGGAAACTTATTGAATCATGTAATGGAACAATCAAGGGGGGATCAAGCTTCAGGCAAGGGTTATTTACCAGGGCTTAAATATTATGTCTAGAATTAAGTATGGATATAAGACAGTTTCTGCATGCCCTTTCACAGTGTTGGATCCACTTCCTTGGTGTTAGCCTAACTCTCATTCAGGCTTTTCCCTTGTGTTTCCAAGATGACTGCCAACAACTCTTGGCAATTCATAATCCTTGTTTCTGTCTGGTAAAGAGTTTGCTCTGATAGAGCAAACACATTTGGTTACTTGTCCATCATAAAACAGTCATTATGGCCAGAAAGGATGAAATGGCTTAAGTCAGTTAAGGGCTCACCTCTAGAGCTAAGTAGGAGTGGGACCAAAGCACACTACTGGGAAATTCAGAGTTTTATTAGAAGAAGTAAAGGGGAGCCTGGAAGCTGGGCTGGTTGCCAACAAATGAGGACTGTAATGACCTTCCAAGACATCTTCTGTTCGCCAGCTAAAAAGAGTAGAAGGGCAGGTCTAGGTTAGCTCTCTCTCTCTTCCCACTTCTCGAACCTACTCTGTCAGCTTGGTCCAGAAGAGTACTTGGCAGTAGAATGACTAAATGGTCAAGAGGAAGATAAATGTGACAGGGAAATCTCTTCGTGTTCTACTCTCAAATAAATTCATTTCTGATTTCATATAGAATTTCACTATCCCTTGTTTAGCCTTATGAGCAAGAGTAGTAGATGATCCAATAATAACTTAATTTTTTATATTGAATTTTTTATACTTTTGAGAATTATTTTTAATATAAATTTCTCTCAAAAGGGTCAGATACCTAGACATTATTAGTTTTAAAAAAATAATTATGTGAAATTTAAATATGAGAAAAAGAATGATAGTTGGAGGTGGTGGTATAGGGTGGTAGGGTAGAAAAGAGAGGGGGAAGAGCACTGGGAGGGTTAGGGAAGGAGGAAAAGGGACCAAAGAATAGGAGGGTACAAAGAAACTTCTGTTGCTTCAGAGTTTGGCCAAAGACACAGTTTGGCCTAATGTTATGACTGACACGGCAATTAGAGACCATGCCTGCCATTGTCCAAATTCTAGATGCAGGCAACAATAAAAAGTATTTGTGAAACTCAGTAATGGTCATGGTCACCTTGAAACCACAATGGTTTGGTAATGACTAAATATAATGATCATTCGTGTCTCTAATACTCATCTTTAAAAGATTCTTATTTCTAGGCAGTTCCCTGGTGGCCTAATGGTTAGGATTCTGGGCTTTTACTGCCATAGCACAGTTTCAACCCCTACTTGGTGAACTGAGAACCTGCAAGCTGTGTGGCACAGCCAAAAAAAAAAAAAAAGAAAGAAAGAAAGAAAAAAAAGATCCTCATTTCTAAAAGGTTCATCACAATAGCTGCATTTAGATTTCAAAGTTGGAGACTTTTCATGATAATCTTAAGCAATCCCAAACCAAATTCTCATATTGTCTAGACAGATGCTCAAGCTGTAATTGACAGTTTTAGCAGGCCAGTGGATGTTTTATGGTTTTATCTTTAAATACATGCATGCCACATAGTGCAATTACCTGTGAATTACAGAAATTGTGAATGCCCCTACCTATTTCAGAAGGGAAAAAGTAAAACCGACCACTCCCTGTTGTACTTACATACATGCAATGAGAGTTAGCTCTCATTTTTATTTTGTTTGCTGATAGATCTTCATATCTGGATTCAAGAAATGTTTCCACAAGTATAGTTGTAACAAAGTTGGAAGGCAGTTTTACAAGAAAACCATCTACTGTTTTGTTGACTATATCAGATCAATGAAAGTTTCCATGGCTGAATCTATCAATTTGCATGGTGAAGCAAACTTAACATCCTTTAAAAGATAAATGACTTCTTTTCCCTAAAAGTTAATAAAAATATTACTTTCTGGAAGATTCTGATAACCAAATCCTCTATGACTAATGTAGGTGAGAAGTAAAATATTTCTACCATTACAATATGGTTTCAGGGAAGATTTTTGTGGCAAACCCCTTATGTGTTGCAAAGCCTCCAGAACACTTGAAACTCATCTCTTTTTCCATGGGTGTTTTAACGTTCTATAAAAATCTCTCACTCAAAATACTTATGAGAACTATTTACTCTTTCCCTTCTTTTCTATAAATTATTCCTCTGCAGGGCTCAGAATATTTTCGGGGATTTGGAACCTTCCTAAGTCCTGCTGAAATTTCTCTGATCTCCTCTACTGATCCTGCTACACTGTCAGCTGTTATGCTGATGAAATTCCGTTCATTCATTTTCTTTCTTTGGATATTCTACTTAACAAATCACTTTCATTGTAGTCTCTTTAATATTATACCTAACTTGCTGGAGTTGTGAACTCTACCTATAGAGTAGAGTTTTTATATATATAAAAAACTATGCTTGATATATATATATATATATATATATATATATATATATATACACACACACACACACACACACATCCTATATATGGTATCTATAGTAGGTATATAGTATATATATAGTATGTGTGTATATATATATTTACATACAAACACACATGTATATATTTTTCCCCTGATCTGTTGTACCTACTATTCCAGTTGTTACTAAGGAAACAGATCAAAACAGATCCATGGAATGAAAGGTCAGACTTGAATTAAATTATGTTTTAAATCTTTTCTGCAAGGTGTTATTTAGGAAACAAGATGCTTCCTAAGATTCTTTTTTACATATATAATTTATACTGATACATAATACATTAAATAATAATCTGTGTTTCCTTTGAGTGCCCTTATTTTAGTATTTACATTAAAGTAACCAGTTACAAGGAATTGCTGTGTGATGACAAGGTAGGTAAGTTTGTTAAATGTCATTATAGAGTACACAGTTTTGTCAGGGAAAGAATACATCTTATTAACCTACAATGATTAGGGTATTGATTATATTATCATCAGAGAGACCTTGGAACATTATTTAAAAGCCTTTATGCATGCTGAGAAAATCGCATAGGAATTTCATTAGCTTGTAATCATGCTTATATGGGTGGGAGGCAGGTGGATGAGGTTAGCGTTTTCAGTTAGTAAATATTCACGTTTATAGAAAGTTTTAAGTAATTCAGTTTATTACTAAAATATTATACATATACATTTAAAATACTTTGACTATCAATTTACAAGATAAAGTAAAATAAAAATAATTTTAGTAGGTTTACTTTTATTGTAAACATCCAAGTTATGTTTGTTTGTATAGAACTATGTTAAAAAATAACTACAGCTACATTACAGTAATTTTCCAAATTGGTATAGTCCACATCGTAATTAGAAATCACTGTAATCAAAATGCTTCTCCTTGATTTTTAATAACGTTCTGTATTTTGTACTGCTGGTGTGAATTGTCAACAAGATTGAAGATACTGTAGAATACAGATGCTTATATAGTGAGAATGAAGGTGCTAAACAGTGAGTACAAAGTTTAGCTTCTTTCCACATTAGACATAAGAAAATATCTTTGAAAAATATAAAACAATATGAACATGTAATACCATTATTTTATTATCATCAGTAGTTAGGCCACTATTAGAATGTAGTGTCTAGAAAGTATTGACCTTCACTTGCAGGTTTTTGCATAAATTAATACACTTTTCCACTGGTCTGTTCATTGGATTATTCTAAGTCATGTCTCTAGGCTCTTATACATTTATGAAGTAAAAATAAGCTTTTTAAAAAACTTTTCTATTGCTAGTGATCCGATAGGTAGAACTATGGTTTCTAGAATTAACTGCAATGCTTTCTTAAAAATTTTTACAAGTCTTCAAGGTTGGATTACATATTATGTTTTTCGAGATTTAAAGCACTATGTTGTAAGGTGTTGTAAGAAAAGATCTAATTTGGGGGTATGGGTGATAAATGTCTGGAATAATCCCCATTTATTGCCTATTGTCCCCGTTTGAATGATAAGTAACATAGTGACCCTCTTTAGAACATTTTTTTTCCCAGTTTTATGTGTAATTTCAGACTTGGGTTTTGTAAGGCATACAAATGTTTACCTTGATATACGGTATTCTGTTGTTTGAATGAATAAAATGTAGAGCTCCACGATCCTTAGTTTCACTTGCTATCAAAGAATATTAGGGGAAAATTCCTACAGAATAATATTAACACGAAGAGTTAAATGCAGAAAAAAATCAAACCAGTGATACTTTGTAGCTTCTATCTCAGTGCAACATTCAGTTCATTTTATAAAGGCATGTAGTTCAGAGAGTCAAAGTGTGCTGTTCAAGGGTCTTTTTTTTTTTGCAAAAATATAGTTCCCTGTTCTTCACATTTTCCCACCATTGAGACAACAAATTTCACTTCTGATTATTTTTTCTACTTTTCTGAATAGTATACATATATTATTACTAGATTTTTAAAAATTTTAGACATTCTTTATTGATTTAGGTGTCTTATTCTCCACGAACTCACCACACATGTGTACCTTTCCCAAGTACCCATCCTTCCAAAATATTTATATTAAAATATTGATTATTTCAATATTTGGTGTTTATTTTTAATGATCTTGCCAATACTCTTTTTAGTTGAATCCCATGGTAAAAATGATTATGCATTCTCTCATACATAACTTTTTTTCCTACCTAGAGTTAATTATTGTCTCTCTTTGTAGTTTACTATTTTTGTATTTACCATAAATTTATCTCAGACTCTTCACCAATGGTCCAAGGGATCTTTCCAGATCCTCTGCCATGCAATAGATATTTAGGCAATCTCCTCCTCCTAAAAAATTACCCTAGAACGTTGACTTGGGCTGATAAACAGTGATTCTTTCTGCAAAGCTGTCATCCTGATGTCTCTCTTCATCCAGAAAAAAGTAGAGAGAGGACAGTACAACCTGGAGTCAATTCGAGAAAATTTCCCAGTATAAAAGGATATGAGGTGCCAGATTACAAGTATTTAAGCAGTACCCAGGAAACGGCACAATAAGAAGCCTGTTATATTTGGATTTGTGTCTGTAAAAGTTGAGGGTACTGGTTTTAAGCATTAGAAGCAGACGCTGACCGTGTTATAGATAAAACAGTTAATTTATTTGAGTGATATGGGTGGCTCATAGTAGTTCCAGGACACTGATGGAACAAATTTAGAAAACAGAGAAAAAGTGGCAACTCCAGTGGTCCACAAGCAGGAAACCACTTTGAGCTCTGAAAACTTTCTTCACTCTTCAAAACTTAACCTCAGCTGATTTTATATTTTTCTGCTAGTTCATTCTTAAGATTATCTCCTTCTTATTTAATTGCTTATTCATGACAACCTTTATTCCCGGTATTTAAAAATACTTATAGTGAATAAGACCATTATCCTTTAATCTGATGATTGGGTAAGACTGAAGTCTCCAATTTACTCTCAATGTTATTAAAATTTCTTGCTACAGCTTTTGATGTGGCTTCAGTTGCACTAATTTATCTCGCCTTTAAATTTTATCATTTCTAATGAAGATCATCAGAAGCAAATTTTGATTTTTTTTAGCTCACATGATAAACGTACAAAGAAATGTAATAGCTCAGTAGCTTCTAGAGACATACAAAACTCTTCTAGCCTTTCTGTAATCTTAGATGTCTGTTTGGTCATAATTTCAATGGCTAATGAATAGCTAACTATTATAAATTTGGGCTCCTGACAAAAATATTATTATATGTTTTTACTATGCACTATAATTCCTCAAAGAAATTTCTTACATTATCCCATTTAATTTTTAATACAACTCTAAGATATAGGCAAGTTAAATATGATTATCCAAATTGACAATTGAGGCAAAAAGATCCAGAGAAACTATGTGCCAGATTGTGTTTTGTCCATTGGGTTAACAAGGAACTGTAAGTCCTGGAATCTCCTTTTTTTTTATGTGGTTATGGGTTATAGTTGGTTAAAATGGAACTTGCATGAGATGTGGGGCACTGGGTATTGCTCTGTGTAGGTTATTTAGGACAATGTTGATGGACAGATGGAGAGGGTCTGGCACATTCAAGCTTGTCTTTACCCCCCTCTGTTGCATGTCCAGCTCTTCCTGACTGCTGACCCTGTAGACCAAAAATCACTCCAGATATTGCTACATGTTTGGCTGCAGAACCACAGAGGCAATAGGTATTCAGTGGTAGCAGCTTCACAGACACCTCTTAAAAGCTTCCCATTTATAGCAAGGTAACAGGATAAAAGGCCAATATATTATTTTTAAAGTCAATTGCTTTCCTACATACCAACAATGAACAATCAGAATTATATATTTAAAAATCAACATCATTTACCGCAGCACCAAAAATATACATATAAAGTACTTAGGTGTATTTTTAACTAAATATGTACAGGACCTGTATGCTTTGTATCCTATTGTTGTATTCGCTTGTTAGTTTCAGGGTTTTTTTTGGTGGATTCTTTGGAGTTCTCTGCATAGACAACTATGTCTTCTGCAAATAAAGATAGTTTCATTTATTGCTTCCCAATCTTTATGCATTTTATTTCTTTTCCTTGTCTTATTGTGGCAGCTTGGACTTCTAGCAAAATGTTGAATAGGAGTGATGAGATAGTCCATTCCTGCCTTCTCTCACCATTAAGTATGATGTTAGCTGTGGGTGTTCTGTAGATGTTCTTTATCAAGTTGAGAAAGTTTTTCTCTGAATTTGCTGAGAGTTTTTAAAAAATCATGAATGCACGTGGTATTTTGTCAAATGCCTTTTCTGCTTCAATTGATATGATTATATCACTTTTCTTTGTTAGCCTGTTGATGTGGTAGATTACATTTATGAATTTTGAATGCTGAACCAGTCTTGCATAACTGTAATAAATCCTAGCTGATAACAAAAATTATTTTTAGACATTGTTGGATTTGTTTTGCTAATATTTTGTTGATTTTTTTTCATCTAAGTTTATGGGAGATATTTATCTTTTTTTTGGCAATGTTTTATCTGGTTTGATATTAGGATAATTCTGACTTCATAGAATGAGTTAGACATGATTTCTCTTCTTCTGTTTTTTTGGAAGAGCTGTAGAGAATTAATTGGTATTATTTTTTCCATAAATGTTTGGTAGGATGGTACTTTCACTTTGGAAGGTTATTAATTTTTGATTCAGTTTCTTTAATAGGGCTATATAGTTCATCTATTTTTCCTTGTGTGAGGTTTGGTAGTTTATGCCTTTCAAGGAATTAGCCCATTTTATCTGTTATCAAGTTGTTAGCATAGAGTTGTTCCCAATATTCCCTTATTACCCTTTAACATCCAATTGTTTCTTCAGTTGGCTATCCGTAATGATGATCCTTCTTTATTTATGATAATGGTAATTTTTGTCTTCTCTCTTTTTTTCTTGACTACCCTCACTTGACCTTACTAATTTTTTTTTTCAAAGAATCAGATTTTGGTTTCATTGATTTTATTCTGTTATTTTCAATTTCATTGATTTCTGCTCTAATTTTTATTATTTTCTTTCTTCTGCTTGCTTTAGATTTATTTTGCCCTTCTTTTTCTAGTTACCTAAGGTGTAAGCTTTGGCTATTGATTTTAGATTTCTCTTCCTTTCCATTCTTGGCATTTAACGCTTTAAATATCACTGCATCCCACAAATTCTGGTAAGCTGTATTTTTATTTTTATCTAATTAAAATATTTTTGGATTTTTCTTGAAGCTTCTTTGACTCATGGGTTATTTTAAAATGCTTTTTAAACCTCTCTATATTTTTGGATTTCTCTACTATATTTCTCTTACAGAGTTCTAATTTAATTTTTTTGTAGTCTGAAAACATTATTTGTATGATTTCTATTCTTTTAAATTTATTAAGGTGTGCTTTGTGGCCCAGAATATAGTCTACCTCGGAGAATATTTCATGTGAGCTTGAGAAGAATGTGCATTCTGCTGCTGGATGTAATATCCTATAAATGTTCAGCAGATCAAACTGACTGATAGTGCTGTTCAGGTCACCCATGTTCTTTCTGATTTTCTCCCTGCTTAACCTATCACATGCTGATAGAGACGTGTTGCAGTCTCCAGCTACAGTTATGGAATTGTCTATGTCACCTTGCAGTTTTATCAGCTTTTGCCTCGTGGATTTTGATATTCTATTATTAGGAACATACACTTTTAGGATTGTCAGTGTTTCTTGGAGAATTGACCACTTTGTCACATGTAATGCCCTTTTTATCCCTGATAACATTCCTTGTCCTGAAGTCTGCTTTGTCTAAAATTAAACAGGTGCTCCAGCTTTCTTTTTAATTGTGGTAGCATGTCCTATATATCTCCAGCTATGGGCTTGGACCATGGCAGACATTGGATTGGCTCCCAGGAGTCCTCACTGTGGCCCAGAATGCTTGGAAGTGTACACACTCTTGGCCCACACATGTGCAGTACATACCCCCGCCCTGGCTTTGGTCAGTCCTGCCTCTGCATGTCCTTTGGCCCAGAGCCTGGTCCCTACAGCTGGCTGTGCCTTTGGGGTGAGACTTCAGCGCACTGTGATTCTGATTGAGGGTTGGGAAGCCTTGACAATGATTGGGGTTTGCTTGAAAGATGGCATGGACCAGACTGCATACTGAGAAGTCTGGAATAATGGCCTCTGGCAACTGGGGCGCCCAGGTGTTTCCCATACAAGGACTCTCCATCCTCTCCCCCACCCCTCCCCCCACCTCAGGAACTCCTGAGATCAGGAGACATGGGGCTCGTCCTGGGATGAATGCTCCTGGCAGAGTCTTGGGCATCTTCTGCTGTCCTCTTAGCTGCTCCTGACACTGAGCACATCCCAGCCTGTTCTCTGCCTGAGCCTCTACCTGGACCTGCACTTTACTCCCCACCCGTACACAGCCACAGTCACAAAGTGCATCCTGAGAGCTTCACATGTGCCCCCTTCCCTTCCTGGGAGACTTCACAAAGAAGAAAAAAGAAAAAAATGTACCAAGTACTCCTAGGTACTCCTCAGAGAGATTTGCCCTCTTGCAGCTCTTTTGTCTGCAGTCTGCTGTGATTATACTGGACCCCTACTGGTGTGATGGCAAGTGGCGGGGGAGGAGGGTGTTCTACTACTGTATGATTCATTCTCAGCCTATGACTTTGTTAAGTTCACAGATGGTTCCCTGGCGGAATTGCTTTCCCTCTTGCCCTCTACCCCAATCCCTAGCTGCAGAGTTTCCAGTCTACTTCCATGACAGCCTGGCCACTGTCAACTATGTTATGATGGTTATGATTTTTATTTTTCTTTCTTAGGTGAGACAGGAAGGCTGCAGGAGCTGCGACTAGGTGTGAGAACTGTGCTCTGACAGAGTCCCGTCCTGCGGAGTGTAGGTCTTTGTTACTGAGAAGGCGCTTGGCTTATTTCACAGTGGTGATGCTGCCCCTTCCCTGGCCAGATCCATGAGGGAATCTTTCTTGGATCCTCATGGTGAGACTCTGGTGGCTTTCGGGGTCCCTCTTAGACTATGGTTCCCATGAGTTTCTCACACTTAGTCCACAATTACGTTCAGCAATTCGTCCAGCTCACCATTTAGGTGTTCCTATTAGTTGATGGCCTCAGAGCTTCTGCTCCAGGTGAGGAGATATTGGTTGTGGTAGCTGTCTGGATGTGTCCGTCTGCAGATTTTGCAGTGGAGGTTTGCCTTGTGACCTCAGTTCTCTGATAGATCCAAGGAAAGTCACTGATTTTTAGTCTGTTCAGTTTTTTCTTGTTGTAGTCATGGCCACTGCCAAGCTCTTTCTATGTTGGCATTAAACCTGGAAGTCCTTCCCCACGTACTTTTAGTATATGTATTTTCTACTGTCTTGGTTTCTGGCCTGTTTCTTCATCCTGATTTTGTGATGCTTCACTAGGGTGGCCTGACACTGGATTCTGACCCATCTGACTCCCTCTATTCCATACTTATTTTTGTCCCACTTTCATGGGCCACAGATCCACGTGACAAAATATCTATTGTCTATGAAAATTGAGCACAAATAAAATGTAGAATACAATCTGAAGATTCGTATGAGATCATATGATCGTACTCAGTTTCCCTGACTGTTCAGATCAACATCAGGCCTTATAAAATTTTTAGTCCAAAAAGAAGCAAAAGGTAGTAAAGAGACATACCATCTCAAGCCACAAGAAGATAATAATGTGTCAAGTCTACACAGTCAACAAAAACTAAGTCAGGGGAACTGTCAGTAACACCCATCCATCCCAGAATACAGTCTGAGGCACCAGACTTCATGACTTTTTTTGGATGCTGCTAAAATGGAATAAATGCAAGTCAAAGGAAAGTGTTTCCCTGGTTACATGTATTCAGTATAAATTTATTTTAAGGATTAGTTGCACAGAAGGTAAATGAGAGTCAGAAGAATGCATGGGTAAGAGGAAACAAGGCACTAACAGCATGATCAGGGTGTATATATACATATGAATGTTAGGTTTCAATGGAAGAAAACACACAATGCAAAGCAAGATAAACAAAACAGAATGGCAACTTGAGAAAGGAGGTCCACATATCCTGAGGGCCCGTTACACAGTGCTAGTTAGTTATATGCTTTCATAAATGTGTGAAAGAGTCACTTTAACATGAACAATGGACCCAAGTCAGAGTGGCCCTATAGCTTCTTCACTCCATATGGCCATAAACCAAAACATTGCAAAGCTTTTCTAAATAGATCATTGAACAATTTCTTCTAAAACTCTAAACTCTTTCTCTTTACCTGTTAGTAGAAGCAGTGTTGAAGTTGAACATTTCTATTAAGTTAGACTAAGAAACAACCCATTACTGCCCAAGACCTGTTACCATCACTTCCAGATTAGGGAACAACATTAATAATAACCACCAGTTATTATTGTAAGAATCCCATGTCATTTAAGCTTCAAGAAAAGATGGTGTCTAGACAGGAACCAAAAAAGACAGAGATGATCTCTTTTACTTGAGTTCTCAGCAGTGACCTGAATTATTTGAGAGCTCATAATGTTCTGATACATTAAAAATAATGCCCCAAACTCTACAACACACAGTTAAGTATAGCATATAAATGTTATTGTTTAAAATGTCAAACATCATAATATAACATCTCTTTTGGGGAATAGTGCCTCTTGGATATGTATACATTTTAAATCTCTATTGAAGAGTTGGAAAGGACAAATGTCACACGAAGGATGGAATAATTACATTTTGTTCACATATGTAGTGAAATAGTTTGCACTATATGCAATGTTGATTTTACCTGAGATATCAAATATCACCACCAATCAGTCTAAGTTGTGCACAATATTAAAAGTAGCAGTGGACAATCTTTCCTACATAGTACCTAGTCATCCCACTTACAATTTCTAAATTTATGATGATTCATTTTAGTTACATTTCTTAGCGCTCTCAATGGTCCATGCAATTTAGAATTTAGAATGCCAGCCTCTCTCAGTATTGAGAAAGAAGGCCAGATGGTGGGGAAGGAGGGTGGGGTGCGGAGCTGAGCAGAACATTCACAGTATATCCTTTCCGGCATTTTTACTTTAGATTATTTTGCTGACAGTGAGGTGGCTGTAGTTAGAGTGAGTGAAATGGATTAGTTCTGCTAATGGCCTTAATATTTATTGTTTTGGACATGAAGCTCTATCTATTTAGGTCTCTGAAATAGAATTACATTTGTTAAAACACTATAAATTTCAGAAACAGCAGGCTACCTAAAACATATTCTTTAATGGATATTGGAACAAGAAAGGAATTTATTAAGTCAAGCGACATTGGCTGAACAGCGCTAGACTGGATATACCTACTTCATGACTTGAAATGCATACTTGTCCTTAAATGGTGAGTTCCTTAAAGGAGAATCCAAGTCTTACTCACTTTTGAATTCCCAGCTCTTAGAAGGTTCAATTAATGTTTTTTAAATTGAATTTTGAAATAGTATTTTTTTTCTTTTGGCTACCTTATAATCAAAGTTTGCAAATATTCAGAAGAGTATAAGACATGTAGAACAGATTTCTGTAATTCATACATACATAGACAGTGATGGCGAGTGTGTATTCGTCTTATGTACACGTTTGTGTCGAGAGGAATAGGGAATTTTAGAAAAACTAGTTTAACAAAATTTATACAATAGAAATAGCAAGAGGTAATTTTGGAGTTATGTTAGACTATGCTGCCTAATAATTTCCTGTGATTAAAAAAAGCGAGGCCTAGCTATTCAGAGAGAGAGAGAGAAAAAGCGAGGGATTGAGAAAGAAGAAGGGAGGAGGAAGGGAAGGGGTGGGAAGGGGGGGAGGAGGAAGAGAGAAATGCAGAGACAGCTTTGAGAAAGGGATTTAGGAAGCTGATGAGGCTGGTCTCTCTTCCCTCCCTTACTCCTTTATTTTTGCCATCTCAGGTCTTCTGTGGAAAGCCACATAGCCTTTTGCCATCAGAGTGCCCTCCTGGCACTGCTGTGTATCAAAAGTAATTAAAAGGAGGCAAGAACAAGAGCCAAGAGATACCGGTGCCCTGTACTCATGTTTTGTCAATATCAAGCATTCAGTAAGTATTCAGCCACTGACTAGTCTTTGAGATCATATAAATCAGCAGCATATGGATATCAAAATTAGGTATATTTGCCTAATATTTTTCTTGAATAACTTGGAAATAAAGATAGCAGTTTTGCCATTTTGGGGAGTTATTTGATTTTGCTTTTCTTTGTATATTACAAAAATAGCATAGTAATTGCTATTGGGCCATGCCCTCTGACATGCATTTATTAAATATCTTCTCTTATGTCAGCTCTAAACTTACACAAACCTTGCACTTTTCATAAAGACCCTTTCCCCGATAAATATAATCCCTGTGATTTTAATAGTGACAGGAAGGGAAAGAAAAATCCATCAAGTTCACATCACCAATTTGTTATGAAATTAGCACAAAAAAGTCATATCCAGAATAAGGTGTATTTCATTCAGCAGTTAGAAAGAATGAGTGTTTGCATCATCATTGCCACTCCCTAAGTATTTTCCAACCTTCTACCTTCTGCACAGAATTGAAAGCACTCATACATTTTTCATTGCTTTCTTCAAATTCTTGACCTTGTCCAGACCTGGTTGGAGCAGGACATTTTAGCACTAGGACTGACCTCTTGACCCTCACCCATTTTGATTTCTCTGATATTATGGAAGCCTCACCCTTTCTTTAAAGACATGACTCTCTAAAAGGAACAATACTCCCAACTAATTTGATAAAGTAATAAGATATATCCAGCTAATATTTAAAGATTAAGTTTCAGGAACAGATTCTGTGGTCTAAATCCAAGTGACAAAGGTTCTATATCATGGGATGGAAAATAATAAAGAAGCCACTGGTGTCTAGTAGAGTCATGACCACACACATTTCACTTTGGATATTAAACCTTTGTCTACCAAATGTTCATTTTTAATAATTTTCTTTTTTTTATTAAAGGGTGAGCATAGTTCTGGAGGAAGAACTTTTTTCTAGTTGTGTGACACTGAGAAGGCCACTTAAAAACTTTGGGTATGACTTCACTAGAAAATGTGTTGACCACCAATATCATTTTCAATATTAATATTCTATGATTCCACCAAACCAGAGTCAACCTAATAAAAATTATATTCTATTATAACATAGGGTGAGGAAAACACTGGAAATATATAATAAATTCTCAGTAACCTTACATTTAATAAAGGGCCTTCTTTTACTTTATTTTAAAAATAGCAAGCCAATAAGTAAAGGAATAATTGACATTTTAAAGGTTAGCAGAATATGATTGCCAGAATTCTGTTTAATTACATAGTTACAGTTCATCATTCAATAACAAAAATTAAGGAAATCATATAATATTACAGTGCCAACAATATTAAACAATTCTTGAGTAAAAACCATCAAGTTAGATATTCAAAATCTCAGTCATGCAAAGTTGTGGTGTAAAGTATATTTTTGAACTGCTTTACCTTTTTTTAAGTGATGGGGGAAACTTAATCTTGCACAGTATAAATTTTCCTCTTGGTAACAATATCATTTGTAAATTTCTTAGAATAATGAGTAAGACATTAATAAGTTTTATCTATTAAGGATTGAGATATAGAAACTATGAATTCAGAAAAAGGTAATTCTTGAACTATGCATTTCATGTATTTTACCAAGGGGAAAAATCACACAGACAGATTTTAAAATAATTTAATTTCCTAATTTTATTATTGCCACATTATAATAATATTTTCTGTTCTACCAGAAATTCACATTTAGTTTCCAGGGACAGCTATTTCTTTGCATCCCCTTCCCAAAGGTGGCCCAACAAGTATTTAAGTCCAGACATCCCCAAACTATTATTTATCTGGGATAGATTGTGATTAAAAATAAAGAATGTCAACTCACATATTTTCCAATAGAAGCAAATTTGCAATGGGTATTTTATTACTTAACAGGGGCCTAGCATCCAAAGTTATTTTTATCAAAGTACTCATAAACAATAAATTTAATCAATGACAAATGACATTTGTTTACAATGTACAGTATAACACTTCACAAATTATATATAAATTAATTTAAAAGAATTTATGGAAAGTAGACATACAGCACATAATTTTAATATATTTTGAAGATTCATAGGGATAAAGATTTTACAAGATGGGATAATTCTGTGTGGACCTAGGAAAAAGAGTATTACAGTAGAATATATAGTGTAGGTAAATAGTCAAAAGTGTGTGTGTGTTCATGTGTATGTGTGTGTGTTAGGGCTTGTGTGGAGAGAGTAACTGGGGCCCCTGCAGACCCTGGGAGGTCTCCTGTCATCTGCAGTAAAGATGATTCTGGCTTTCATGTTCATTTATTGTCAAGGGGTAGACTGATTTGTTGCTGTGATTTATACAGTGCTTGCTATAACTAAAATTAGAGTGTCTTATACTGGGAAAGAATCTTCTACTTCATGTCATCACAAAAATTTGGAGCTCCATCTCCCCCAACTCCACCCACTTATATATATATTTTCTTTTTGATAATAAAAAGCATTGTTCTTTGAATTATGCAATATATATGTAAATCTCAATTTTATTAATCAAATTATTTCATATTGACCTTTATCATATTAATTTCTGATTCATACTTAATATCAAGATACTTCTGTCATTTTCTTCTTCATTTTTCATGCCTTTCAGCCTCAGTCAAAGAGTTAATGATATTGAAACACCATAAAAACCCTCTCATAATGTTTTCTTTGAGAGAAATCATGTGGTGACTTAAAATTTTTTTTTTTAAACCATCATCTCAATTTTCTTTTTCTCCTTAATTTGGGTTTTAAATTTCTGATTCCTGAAAATAAGCAACTCTTATGAGGCTGTGGATCACTTGAGTGTTAAGATAACAATCAAATTCCAACATGAACACAACTACAGGGACAGTGTGGAGAGCTTGCTCCATTTGACCCATGATTCTGTGTCTACAAAAAGGATTGATTTTATGTTCTCTTTAAGTCTAAAATTGTCCTAAAATCAGGGAGCAGTCTGAGGAAGTTAACTGCATCAACTACTAAACTTACCAAAATAACTATTAGAAAATTTTAATCCACTCATTCTTCTTAAAACCAGAATCTGGAATATGGACTAGGGTAGCAGACATAGAAGATGAGGTAAAATAAAAACTTATTAAGCTGAATTTGTAGAAGGAAGTTGGTATAATTCAATTAAAAATGTATTTTTCCTCTCCTTTAAATCTTAACAAGATGTTAAAATCTTCAACTGGGAAAAAAGTACTAAAATCACAAGTAAAATGTGGTTTTCATATTATTTAGTAATTTTAACTTATTTATCTAAAGTTAATTTAAATAATTGTCTACTGAAGTGTGTCAGAAAAAACTTGATGTGTAAGCTATTTTAATGTAAAAAATGCCATTCCCCAAATTTCAATTGAAAATGAAAGCTTTTTGAGTTCACATGAAAAAAAATGTAGCTTGGATATTATTATCTAAGTTGTGACAAATGCCATAAATAATTAAACGAAAGTGCTACAGAATGATAAAGATCCTCAAAATAATAATCACAATTATAATATGATGAACTAGCAGGAATACAAAACATAGACATCTACTTAATTTTTTTATAGTTGTTCAACTATCGCTTCAGGATAAATAAATTTGAATTTCCAACAAAGAACTCGAAGACAGTGTAGGAGGAATAAAACTTATCCTAATCATTCATGACCTACAACCAGTCTAATGAATTGCCTCATCCAGCCTTTCTATTGATGTAGTGGTGATGAATCCAGGAAGCGTGAGGAACATCTAAAAAATTGGAAGAAACCCTTAAGTGTACAAGGGCCTATTTATTTAGAGGCCACGTGGTATTTCTCGGCTCCCACCATGCCTAACTGGGAGATGACATGGAGTCAAGGAAACATTCCTGGATTAGAAGCCTGGAGTGAGGCAAAACTATTCCTGACCATTTCTTTGCCTTTGAATAAATTACAATAACCACGGGTTTTGGTTTTCTCCTGAGCAGAACATAAAGCCGAAATTTTCTTCTACGTGATTGCTTTCCAAGCTAGCTAGCATTCCATCTATTTAGAAAATGTGTCCAACATCTCATGATACTTCCCCGAGAGTCTATGAACTATCCCATGCCTCACCTAGTTGTAATAATTGTAGAAATGATACAACAAAAATTCACATTCTCGAGTAAAAAAGGAAGCATTTGTGGTCATGTCAGAGAAGAAAAGTGGGTGAATCTTTCGAGTACATTGATAGAGAATTCACATGTGAGGCTGTTGACCTCTTATTTAGTCCCCAGCCAGTGTCACAGCTAATACATCTTCGTGCTGAAACTCAGATGAGGTTGACCATACGAAACTGATGCTCATGTCACTGAAGAGACATTTAACCATGGGTGTTTTGTGATGATACATTCTTTTGTGTGCAATAATTTTCACTAAACTGAAGGAAGCATACTTGATATGTGTTGTCTTTCTGTGGTAACTTCAAAACCTGATACAACCGATGTCTTCTTTCAATTGCATACTTAGTACGAGGTGAAACTAGTAAAGAAGGCCACGTCTGTGACATAGAACTGAGGTCAGAATATGAAGACAGCAGAGTCCCAGTGTGACACTGGACACTTCATTGGAGTTTTTGTAATTTTACCTAAACTGTTGCCCTCCTGACTAGTCCCCCTCCTCTTGTTCTACCCCCTCCATGGGAAATTGCACTCCATAAATTTCATAGGCTAGAAGTTCATTTGTGTGGTGTATCACCTACTATAATTATTAACACAGGTCTAGTGGCAAAGTTCTATCTATTTTGAGAAGGCCAAGCTTCCGGGATTATAAAGTATAGTTAATGATTGATAAAGCAGTTTGAAATTACGAGGTATTGACAGACATGATAGATTTGGAGAAAATGTATAATTTTCACTTTGAGCAGTTTTTAGTATAATGTTTGCTATAAAACACAAAGTGTTAAAGGCCTAAGCTCGGCCCCACTGAGTGTATACTGCCCATTTATTGTGCTGTATGTATTGTAAAAATCAAATCTGGACTACAATGTTTTTACAAGAATATCATTTTCTTAGCTTGTTTTCACTGTAGCATTAATGGTCCATTTTAGTAAGTGGCTCACATAATCAAGGGAGTAGTGTAATCATGCTTTTTTACAGAGTTTTCTGAGATATTGGCCAAAGAATGAGGGGCAGACGTCAATTTTTATGATGTTTTTAATATCTACTATAAAGATACCACATGCAATAAATTGGATTTATAGAAACTACTAACAGTGTAAAGTTATTTATCAGTCCACTGCTTCTATACTGGACAGAAAGAATAAGTGGTTAACCATTTTATAAGTGATAAATTATTTTCAAACATAATTGCCCAATGAAGACAGAGGAAAATTGTACAAGATACCAGGACTAGTACTATAGTTACTACTTGTTGGAAAAGGTGAGGTTTACTTTTAATAAATACATTTCACTTTATTTCACATGCTCTATCAAACCACATCTTCCTTAATATATAAGTAAATATATATATTTCTTATTTCATTAAGTTCAAATTGTGGCAGTGGCTAAAACCTATTGATTCATAAATATTTATTGCATAAACAAATTAGTTCTGAGTGCCTATTATTTGTTTGATGACTAAGAGAAAGAAGTGTTTTCTTTTCCCTCCCACCAGAATAGTAAACCATTGGGTCAAAGTTATTTTGTACTTTTCTACATAAATATAATGTCACGTGTACAACAATTAATATTATCAGAACAAAAAATTGGGGACATAAAAAATAAATCCCTTCAGGTAATCTTTCCATGAAATGTGTATGTCTTCCAGGCTTTCTCTGCTCTCAGAAGATCCTTTATGACTTGTGTTGGGGTCCTTGACCACTGCTTTCTTCCAACCCGATATGGAAGCTGTGACCATCTTCGTCCACCGGTCTAAATCTGGACGGAAAGCTGACTGAGTCAGTTTCAGAAGGAGCCGAAAGATGTCTTTGGTTCATAGCAGTCACTCCCTCACAATGAAAAATCACATGTATATTAAAAAAGAACACAATTTCTGAAGGGAGAAAAATGCTTGCAAAGCATAGAGGCATCTTCAGTCAAAAACCTACAAGCTTGAGTGAGTTGGATACATGCCTATAACTCTACTTATGCCACTGGTGCTGGTTTTATGACCTTCCAGCAGACTGGTTCAGTAAGTTTTCATCTTTGGTTTTTGCAGAATATTTATCTGCTTGTCAGTGATTACAGTGTGCATTGCCTTATGCCAAGTATATTAGGTTAATATAAATTCTCCTATCTGTTCATTTAGCAATTTTGACTTAGCTGCAATTTTAAGTATAGTTATAGGAGTATGCTAGAATAAATTTCCAAAAATTTATCATGAAATCTTTTACAGCATTATTCTCATTGTGATGAGATTGGGTTAAGGACATGGGAAGGAAATTTCTGACTCTTTTTTTATGACATTATTTTGAACTGGCCCAAGGTTATGCCTGATCTTTGGGACCCCCTCAGTTACACTCACTGGTAATGGTCACAAGCAAACAGTGTTCTGGAAACTACTTCATGCAGGAATCGTGTCTCCCATCCAACGTACACAAGAGCAGACTCGTCTAATTAGCAGAATCCCCCCGGACCCGCTGTCTGTGCTTCTGGCACATTAATAAAGCTGAGACATATACCAGGACCCCTGAGGATCTGTCCCCCTAAGTTCCATGTAGAAACGTGTGGTCTGTAAGCAACAACTCGACCGAGTGAGCCGCGAGAGGCTTGCTTTGAGCGCGGCACCACTGGGAGCTGTGCTCAGCTGGTCTCAGCTGGGAGTTGCTCTGGTGTGTTTCACTAGCGGCATTTCAAAAGCAAATGCCATGTGCTAAAGTAATTCAGAGGTGTTCAACCCTGAAAGCTGGGATTTCAGGGAAGGCTGTATCATCGTCAGGAACCAGTCATCCGCTCTTCTGCTGTGTCATCAAAATTCACAGTGCAGAGCATTTGAGTAATTTTCTTTTTATCCCTGAAAGCTTAGGATAATTATTTTTCACAGCCACATTAACTCTTATGATTAGCATCTTGAGGGCATTTTCAGACTTATCTGAGAGATGTGCAAAATCTAGGCAGTTGCTGTAAGTGCACATTTATCACGGAGGGACTGAATACCGCTTTTACCACTAGTAACTCTCCACAATGAATTGTGACTCTGCATTTCAAGCTATGGACATGGATGAAAAAAAAAGTCTTATCACAGATCAGCAAAAAAGGTACCCTTTCAACAGACTAACTTTGAAAGCTTAAAAAAAATTTGATATTGAAAACAAAATCAGGTTTTCATCTTACATGACCTGGGCTCACTGTTCTTTAAATCCACCTTTGGAGTATTTATGAGCTGACCATCTTAGGCACGTGGCATCAGATAATTCGGGCAGAATGATTTTTATTTTTACTTGAGTAAACTCCAAAACTAAGGGCAAAAATATCTATGTTGACCCAAATTAGCCAAACTTCCCCAGTTCACATGGAAATCACCACGTCCCTTTAAATCTACTAGGTTTGTCATTAGTCTCAGGAATGAAAAAAACTTTTTTTTTTTGATCCATTTTCTCTTATAATCCCAGCCAACCCATATCCAGTAAAAGGAACGTAAAGCCCAGCCAATTCTGGTTACACAGTAAATTACAAGCCCCTGATGGCTCTCTGAGAACAGCATCTGTGACACATAAAATGATACCTACAGTCCTGTCCCTATTGTTGGTCTCCTGACTGCAAAATGTCTGATTTCATTTAAAGTGTATTTTTATCTCTTTCTTAAACAGATTGTCATTTACAGTCCTTCTTTTTCTCGAGGTTAAATGAAAGCCAGTCGAGGATCACACCCAATCTTCCCCACGTAGCTCAGAGGGGGCCAAAGGGAGAAACATCGTCACCAACAAGGGATTACTGAACAGAAAGACAGTGCAGTGACGTGACGTGCAGGACAGCCAGACTGGTTCCTTTGCTTCCAAAGTGGTCCCCCTTTTCACATCGTCACCTATGTTTGTCACAGGAGCAGACATGACTACATAAATACTTTGCTAATAAGAAGCCTTTTTTTTTCTTACAGCACTATTTTAAAAATAGCTCTTCAACATAACAATCTTAATCTTAATGCACCAAATAACGGTTTTCGACAATTTAAGTGAGCATATGCTGCCACTCTCAGCACACGTTGATATATACTTGTTAGATATAGATGGATACAGCAATATCCATATCTCTATTTGTCTACAGACACACACACACAACACACACACACACAGAGCACACACACGGAATAGAGCTACAAGGCCCTGCTTAAGAGTGTGTTCTAAATTTCGTGGGCGTGTTCCCTTGTCACTGGGCTTATTTATATGGAAAGTTGTGATGCCATTTGTAGAGTTTACTGGATTCGTCCCTGTCGAAACCCTCCAAGCCACAGAGCTTGTGGTGGGTCACCTTTCTGTCTAAGGACAGACCTCTCCTCAGGTGGGAGGACTGAGCCAGGAGGACAGGGGCAATGCCTTCACCCAGGTACAGTCCAGCGTGGGCGACTTCTCACCCTGCCCAGGCTTCTGCTACTGTCAGACTCAAAGGACTTTATTTAAATGACTGTTCAGACGATTTGGATTCTATTTTTGTAAAACATAGACTCCCCCGCAAGAAACTCAATAAATAAAGGACTTAGCCACGGAATCAAGGAAGCGGAACTCCAGTTTTTAACCTTCCACTGGGAGCGGGGATAGACCCGACCCATTTCAATGTTCCCTGCAATTGGTCCTCCGCGAGGCAGAGGGCGCGATGGCCCCCAGGCAGGTCCGGACAGACTGTCTCTCTGGTCTCAGCATCTCTCTGGGTGTCATTGGATAAAGCTGGAGCTGTAGCTGAAGCCGTAGCTGCTTGACCGGGACAAAGGCGGCTGTGTCTCTTCGCTCTGCTCCGAGGCGTAGCTGGGAAACGTCTGTGCTCGTGACATCTTCGAGGACCCGAACCCGTGACCTGGAGAGAGAAAAAGGAAGGAGAGCTGTACCAAGAAACTGACTCCGAAAAGCGCGAGGTGAGTAGGTAAAAATGGAGAAACGGCGCCTGGTTCCTTGGTGAGTTACAAATGTTGTATGCAGGGCTCAATAGTTTCCTTAGTGTGTCTTCTCAGAAATTCTGGATGCCAGAGAGCTAGGGATCTCAGACGTGTACTCTCCTTCAACCTCTGGAACAAAAGCAAGAAAAGCTTTTCCAAAAAAAAAAAGCTGTTTTTGCCGGAGAGCCTGTAAGCGCTTTCTTTTCTTTGATACTCACTTTTCAGCGTACAGAAGCAAATGACATACTTCTTAAAACCTTTTGAGCAGGCAGACTACACTTTATCCTAACCCGTCACCATCAATTATCAGGAGAAAGCTTTCACAGTGATTGCGTTCCAGGCCCTGGCTTCTCCTGGCGGGTTTGTGAGTAACCGAGCCCACTTCATGATGGTTAACCCAAACGATAAACCTTCACGGTTACTAAAATGGCCTCAGAGTTAAGTCTTAGAGGAAATTTATTTCTATGATTTTATAGTTCAGATGCACCCCTGCAACGAGAAATTTGTTTAATGCAAAATCCAGAAAGGATTACTGGAAAACTAGCAGAATGCTAACAACGTAGGGAGACAGGATGCGTTCTAGGGCCTCAGGTGAACTTCCCAGGGCTCTCTCCCCATCCTCCTCAATCAGTCAGTAATTGTTCTTCACACGTGAGAATGGTGATTATCTGATGGATGAGCTCAGTGGGGAGAGAAGGAAACATAGATACAGTGTGCACTGCCCTCTCGGAGCTATTTGACTCAAAGCAAGAGATGTATTGAGTTTGGTTTATATTTTTTCTCGTCTCTATGGTGAGGAATCCAGGGAAGATGATCTGTTAACACAGAAACATCAAACATCTCATCAGGCTCCTCAGGTGGGGCTGGCGTTCGCAAGGTCACGCACTAAAAGCCAGTTTCATCCTCAGGTGTGTTTGGTGACTCAGAATCGATCCGTGTCGAGTCTGAAGCTTGGGATCCAGGGAGGAAATGCAAACGCATTGGGCAATAAAAAGGTAATTAAAGTGGTAGAAGCTCTTAATGTTAAAAAGTCGTGAGAGCAAAATCTTGCTTTCGAGATAGAAAGCATTTTAGTTTCATTGTTGGCCTGGTTCTCTCATTAAGGCTCAGCAGCAGGTCAGGGAGGAGAGGCCTGGGCATTTCCTACCGAGGCCGTCCTGTCTGCTCCTGTGCTTCTTCTGCCACCCAGCCTCCTGCTTCTGAGTTTCCAGACCTTTCTGCTCCCTTCCCTGCCTCTCCCAGGGTCCTGAAACCCCATTTCCTTTCTGTGCTCCTTCAGGCCTGAGGCGGGCAGGGCTGCCTTGCCGTCTCTCACATCTCCTTACTGGTTCAGTAATTGGACCGACAGCTGACTCAAGGGTCCAATTAAATTCCATCATCAAATTCTCATAAAATCTCAGCCAAGTGTGTCTTCCCTTTGCTGTAGGACCCTGAGGAGGCAATGAGGAAGATGAAGCTGGGGGTAGGCAGGAGGGTTCGGCCGTTAGAGGCGAGATCAGCTTGGGGACTTAGGAGTCAGAGCTCTGGGCACACGTGCTGCCCCTGTGGCTAACTCGTTGTAACTGATCTTGAGAGAGTTACTTGGTCTCTGGGTTTCGCAGTTTCCTTATCTGCACATTCTGGATGACAATAATGGTATAATATGGTGCTTTTGAGTATTAAATCAATGTGTATCAATTAAATTCATACATGTTAAATGCATCCACACAGCAAGAGACAGATGCCGTGAGGGACTCTATCCAGCACGGCCATCCATAGGGGGCAGTCCGTGAAGGCTTCCCTGAGGAGGTGGCCTTTTGACATGATGCTTATACGACAAGGTTGTGATACACTAGTCCAATATGGGGAACATCACTTAAAATTTTAACAGTTTGCCTCCTTATCTCACCATTGACTTGCTGGATGATAGTTCAGTTCCCGTAAGAGGAGAGACTGGCGTTCATGAGCACGAACCAGTTGGAAATCCTAATATTAAGACCATGTTCCTGGCCTTGGTTTTATCCTGTTATTTTTAAAAATGTAAGGAATATCTGAAAGAGAGCAGTGCGAGAGCACACCTTTAATTCCCATTACTTGTGGTCAAAGGCTAAGGTTTAAGTCGTGAATATAGAAGAGTCTTTGCCTATGTACACAGAATCTAGAATCTTGGGGGTAAAACTTCAATCGTGCAACTAAAATTTGCCAAGCATCTACTAAAACAGATCAGGACTCTACAGGGAAGACAACGTAATGGAAGCCATGGTTCCTGAGTTTCCAGAGTTCACAAGCTGCTTTGGGAATGATCATCAGACAAGGATAGATAACAGTAAACATCAAATGAAGGGTCCGCTCAGCCAGTGCTGTACGGGATCGGAGCAGGACGCCAGCGGAGCTTAGAAGGGCTGGTTACGGAACTGTGCACTTCAGTTCAACAATCACCAGAGACCTCCGCTCCACGGAGTGTGTAGACACCACCCCCACGGACTCTGACATTGCTGAGTCCAAAGTCCAGCTCTGCCATCCCTCTCTGAGCCTCAGTTTTTTGCATGGAAAGAACATACTTTCCTAAGGTATTTTGAGGGTTAAACAAAACAACATACAGGAAGACACCTGGGATGATAGGTACCTAATGAATGTTAGTTTTGATCCCTTCTTTCTATGCTGAATGTGTCCACGCTCTTGTCCGTTTTCTTGTTCAATGTCTATACTTTGTCTACCCTTGCAGTATGCTGTTCTCACTGTGACAGGTTTGGAATATTATTTTCCTTCAAGGTCATCTTGAAGATTTCTTCTTCTCCTCTACAAACAATTTCTAGTCTAATGGGAGATTAAATGATGTTTTTTCTTACCTCAACCATTTCTTTATGGACCGTTCACAAATGATGCTGTTTCTGCTTATCACAAAAATAACATACCTCAATCAGAGCTGAACATATGAAGGCTTAATAAGTGCTGTTTGATTTTGGCAACAATGAGTATGAGAACAAAAGAGAGAAGTAATTAATCATTTTCTCAACATTTATTTGAATTGTGCCCTTAGGCACTGTTGATGAAAACAAAACAAAACAAAACAACTTTGTGGCTTAAATGAAAAACTTGCTGGACTAGATCTGGTCACTCCACTCAACAGAGACCCTATTTAAATCCTTCCTAAACTTTCCCCTCCGGACCATCCACTGAAAGACAGACTCTGGGCATCTGGGGGATGCTGCAATTTAAAAGTGACAAATTTGTTCATAGCTATCAGTCTATCTTAAAAGTCCTTTTGAATTTTCATTTCTACTCCATTGTATATTCATGTTTGTTTTAATAGAAAATAATATTTTCTACCCATATATTCAGGTAACATTGACAATCTGGGAGAGAAACATATCATATTTACCTGGTGGTTTGAAGTATACTCTGAAATGACACTCCATACCATCCCCTACCCCCTTCCCTCCATGGCAAGTATATGAGCCCCAGATGGAGAAACATGGGTCCACTCCAAAAGGAAGGACATATATTGGATACAGAGGCATTTAAGACATTTGTTTATTCTAACAAAATTACATGACTTCTGGAAACTGAAGAGTACCACGTGACAAGAGAGGTGAAGTGACTCTAGCCATAGAAGGAAAACTTCCTACCGCATCATGAAAGATTCAAACCAGGAATAAACTAGATGGAACACAATGCAGTAGAAAATAACTACCAAATCGGAATGCAGGAGCAGAGATTCACGTATCACCTAGGAGAAAAAGGGAAGAATGGCCGGCTCTTGTAAATATCTTCTCTTTCCTGAGGGATTAAGTAGTACTTTGCTGCCTGGTACAGAGTTACCACTGCTCATTCTCTTTCTGCTAGCTTCTAGTTTTCCATACTTACTAATACCGATTCTATTCTTTACATAAAATATAAAGGAAATTGTTTTGGAAGGAAGTCAGAAGATTCCCAAAGCATAAAACTTGTGGTTATTAATTGGTAAGAGGCGATGCCCCAGTAATGCTACGTGCTGACGTGAATTTGTGTGTTTTATTAGTCTGTTAGAATCTGGGGGAGAGGAAAGAGTGTTGTCCCTTTAAATAATAAAACAAACAAAACAAAGCAGGAAAAAACCCCAAATAAAACAGTTGCCTCCTGAGGAAGGGAGCAGCCTGGAATCAAGGCATCAGCAGCAATCAGGACTAGGTGGACACAGGGGAGATGCTGATTTCTGTGGCTAGAAACCCCTTGTTAGGAGAGGGCACACGGCAGATCAGGCCCGGATGCTGGAGGAGGGAATGGAAGAATAAGTTGGGGTGCAAAGCAGAGGGCTTAAGGGCTCTCACTGCAGTGAATCTGGGGCCAGCAGGTTTCTATGGGATGTTTAAAACTTGTATGTTTACCTTGCAGCCAGGTAAAAGGTGAAACCAGACAGGAGGTAGAAGCAACAAGGGCCATCTCCAGTCTCTTAGTAAAAACCTACCATGTATTTATTAGTCATGCTTAGAAATGCTCAGGACCTTTAGTCGGTGGCTCTTCTATAAGCTGTATTTGAATTTTCCTCAGTTCTAATTACAGTTCAAAGTGGACTATGTTTTGGTCGATCTTTGTGCTCTCCTAGGGGGGTGCTCCAGAAATGCCTGTGGGGATTCCAGGGTCCCAGGAGCTCCATGACCCTTGAATAGATTTGCTGGGGGGAATTGAGGCTCGGTTCAGTGCATCTGAGCCACCGGGGAATGAAGATCATGGGTTTCAATGCAGACAGAAAGTGATTTGGAAACGAAAAGCCATGATGGAATAACTACTGTTCATTGAGCACATATTTCTATGCTAACTATGTTTGAAATATTATTTTTAAAAATCCTCATATCAATTCTGTAAGACTGGGTAGCTTAAACAACAGATATGTATTTTCTCATAGTCCCAGAGGCCAGTCTGAGATCACGGTGCTGGCAGGGTTGGTTCCTGGTGAGAACTCTCTCCTGGGCTGGCAGGGGGTCCTCACTGGTGCTTTTCTCTGTGTGCACTTTCCTGGGGTCTCTTCCTCTTATAAGGACACTAATCCTGTTAGACCTGGGTCCAACCCATATGATATTATTTAACCTTAATTGCCTCCTTAAAGGCCCTATTTCCAATACAGTCATATTTGGAGTTAGGGCTCCAGCCTATGAACTTTGGGGGACACAGTTCAGTCCATAGTCCATTCATTTTATGATAAATAAAATTAATCAGGAGACATTAATCTGAGAAAATGTAGGTGACACCTTTTCTTTTGTTAGGGATTATTATTTTCTTGACCTTTTCTCTGGGAGGTATTTGTACTTGCTAGTGAAATTATGTAATTTGGTTTAAGATTACATAAAATGATTAAATATGACATGTAATTTTTCATCCTTCAAATTGTCAAAAAAAGAAAAATTTTAATGGTTGTTTTATGCCATTGTTTCTGATATAAACTGTCAATTTGCATTGCACTAGTTTACATTCCCACTTGGAGGGTATAAGAGTACTTTTTATCTTAACATTAGATGATCTGGATATTAATTAGATTAAAAATTTTGCCAGGTTGAAGGATGAAAAATTACATCATATTGTTTAATTTCCTTTTGCTACATAAAGTATTTAAATTTTATAGTCAAGTGTTGGTGGTTTCTGATTTTGTGTCTTGAAATAAGTCTTTCTTCATCACAAGATTATTAAAATATTTTCTTATAAGTTCTTTTTATATTTTCATAAATTTCTTTTGCTATCTTCAGCTTTTTAATTTATTGGGAATCTCTCTTGGTTCATGCCCTAAGTTAAGGATCCTGTATTGTGTGATGGTTAATTGTGCTGTCTCTGAAGGAAGACGACTTGTGTTTGAGTTCCCACTCTATCCCTTTACTGTTCTGTCCTTCGAGTTCCTCAAGTGTAAAATGGCAATTATAATAGTTTCTACCAATAGGATCATGTGTTAAAAGAGTTATTTCATAATAGCACAGTCTAATGGTGTATTACATTAGTGTTTATATAATACAATATTAACACTAAGAGCAGGGGTACTATATCGTGGTATATGCACACGAGCGTGCGAGCACTACACACACACAGCCCACTAGTTCATTTAATCTTCACAACCTGCTACTGTAGTAGAAACAAAGCGTTTGCAATAGTGCCTGGCATTGATCCTTTGTTATGAGGTTCATAATGATGTGTCATGGTGTTAGTATTTTTCCAAATACTTTATGAGATTTTTTTTCAATCAAGGAACCAAGGTGTCTCATTTCTGGGAAATACTTCTGGATTATTATTATAATTTTTGTTAATTATTTCCCTTCCACCATTTTTCTCTGCTCTCTTTCTCCCACTTCTGTTCTCTTTCTCTAACCATCTATTAGTTATATATTCCACTGCTGTTCTGATCTTACAATTTTCCAATCTTTTTTATTTTCACTCTCTTTTTTGCTGCTTTATTTTGTGGGAGATTTGAGGTTTGCTTAACCTTCTCTTCCAAGTTTACTAAATTATAAAAAAGATTTTACTGCTCTAATTTTAATTTGCAAAAGCTTTCTTTTCCCTTTTACTTTCCCTCTCTTGTTCTCCTTTCTTTAATATACATTCATACATTTATGTTATTAATAATGGCACTTTTGGGCTTCCCTGGTGGCGCAGTGGTTGAGAGTCCGCCTGCCGATGCAGGGGACATGGGTTTGTGCCCCGGTCCGGGAAGATCCCACATGCCGCAGAGCGGCTGGGCCCGTGAGCCATGGCCGCTGAGCCTGTGCGTCCGGAGCCTGTGCTCTGCAACGGGAGAGGCCACAACAGTGAGAGGCCCACATACAGCCAAAAAAAAAAAAAAAAAAAGCTATAAAAAAATAATGGCACTTTTACCCCTAAAACTATGGACCTTTTTTGCTTGTTTCATAAGTGGACATCTAAATATCCTTTACTCATATCTTTAAAAATTAGAAATTTTTGAATGGGAAAATGCATATTATTTAATTCTATGTAATACCCAGCCTCCAGTTATAAAGGGACTGGTGGGTTAGCAACCGCATTCTAATACTGAAAAATATCCAACACAATATAGTTTATAATAGTTTAATTTGTTTTAAAGATGGTTTAATTTGATTCATACAGAATTACATTTTTAATACCCATTTCATAAATTCTCTGGACTAAAAATAGTTTTCTATCTATCATTCTGGTTGATGTAGCATTCATTTTTCCCTGTTGCTTGCATTTCATTTCTCATGTATTTTAATTACCCATTGGTATATTAATTTTCTACAGCTGTGATATTAATTTTCTATAACTGTGATCTCTTCACAAGACTTAGCTGAACTCTTCACTGTTAGCAGAATGCATTTGAATAGTTGTGGAAGGTATAAGCAATCTGTGGCAGCTACTAAAATGGTAAATATTAACATGGGATAATCTAAGTTGAAACTGAGTAGAGAATACATGAAATAAAAATACATCAGTGTTGCTCAACAAGAGGAATGGGAAAATATAAAAATTCAGTTTTTTGAGGAATGGGAAAATATAAAATAAAAATTCAGTTTTTTATTTAGTTTTTGAGCTATAAATTTTTCATTGCTATTTTCAAGGGTTTAGGTATACATTTTTGAATATAATGTTAATAAAAATAAGTTATATATTGATACATCTTTGTTTCCATTTATGAATATATTATTTATAGAAAGTTTTAGCAATCAAGGAACTATTCAGGATCATGAAGTAGGGTGTGCCCAGTTCAGGTTGAGATCTCCAGAACTATAATCTGAGGTATTTTAACAAGTTTACTGAAAAGTCACATTAATCTCCTGCAAATCAATAACAAGAGTACTTTCCAGCTGATCGTCCTCAAGATGATATCTTAGGGAGAAAATGGAAATTTTTATTTGATATAATTCTTTTCTAAAGATTTTAAATGAATGCATAGAAACACTTTTCCAAGAGCATGGGACTTCCCTACATAATGTATAGTTAGAGATTTGAGTTACGACAGAAATGTTATAGAAAAAATATTGAATGTCACATAAGTTCACATAGGAGGAATTTTGCAAAAAAGACTAAATATGAGGAAGATTAACAAAATTATTGAAAATTTACTGTCAGGTTTTCATAGAATGTAGCACAGTTTTATTCTGCGGTAGATACCAGGTTAAGCTTGCATTTAGTCTGAGGACCTCTGAAATGAGTTTGAGGATAAGTGTCCAAAAATCTGCTTAGCACTCGACACATCTGATTTCATCTCATTCTCTCTAGAACTTTACCTAGAGTTTTTCCTTCTAGTAATGACTAGGTTGATTTTTTCAGAGATCTGGGAAACATTCTGATAATCACAAACAAAATTTTGTCTTCTTAGATTTGTAAATATTTTGTTTGTCAGTATAAGACCACAGTGCCCAAATGGTCATGGCTTTCAGACTCTGTATCTCACCATTAGGAATTAGGCCCTCATGATGCTAATAATGAAAGCTAAAATTCCAGATGGTGAGTTGCAGCAGATGAGATATGGATGTGGGGAGGGGACACAGCCCGGAGAGTCTGTTATATCTTATGAAGCCAATTGGATACTTTTTAAATGGATGATAGAAAACTTTTGAATGATTTAAAGATGAGTGATTGGATCGGATTTGCGGTTCAAAAGCTCGCTCATTCAATGAGACGACAGAGGAGCTGTAATCAATCTTTTCCCACCGTCACACATCTGATAGATTAAATTTAGCCCCAGATAGAACAATTTCTCACGGAAGGCAGTGCCAATATAAAAAGAAGCCTCTGGTTTTATGTGCATTTCCTAGGGTTTACTTATAATTCTTCCTGATTTTCTCCAACTCATCAGCATTCTTCCAGGTCCAGTGGGAGCGTTGGAAACTGCTGGTACCGACCTAGAGAAGAATGAGGCCAGATGGATGGGGGTGCTGAGGAGTTGAGGACATTGGTTGTCATTGAGAGAGACCTACAGACATTTCTTACTATAGTTAAATTCAGTATTCTGCGTTCTCATTATACAATCAATAAACTGCAGTCATTTCAGAACCTGGAAATCTGAAGCCTAGATAGTTTCTGGTTAGTAGCACTTCCTGGAAAGTCAATATTGCAGTGTCTGTATTGATATTGAAAATATCCAGATAAATAGAGTAGGAGATCTGAGATTCATGAAAATGGAGTCAAGGAGTACAGGACAAAGGACGTGTTCTGTGGACATTTCTTCTGTTTTATGAGAAACTGCTGCAAAAAATCCAAATTACTTTTCTAGGCAGGTTGAGAAATCCTTATTAGGCATTTTTTCACCATTGTACCCAGAGACAGCAGGGAAAATCATTTTAACCCCTGATTAGCTTTTAATTTTTATTTAGTTATCTTTATTTTATTTTTACTCTGTGAGAGATTGAAATATATTTTCATCAGTTATTGTTTAATATTAAGTACTAATGTCAAAAGGCTAGAAAATGTTTGTAGAATTATTGCCATTTTACAATGTCACGTTACCTGTAATGATTTCACTGAAAACAGGCCAGGACAGGGAAGGGTTGAGAGCACAGGCTCTAAGGCTGGTCCTAGCCTCACCGGGTGACCTCGGGTGCGATACAATCATACATCAAGTATCCGAGTGCTTGACTCATGATATTACTGGTCACTAATCCTGAGCACTAACAGTGTACCAGGAAGTGTCAGATGCTTCACTTACGTTGATTTACTTAATCCACCTGGCAGCCCTATAGGATCAGTCCTCTTATACGCTCTCTCCTGGGTGCACAGACACCAGTGCTGGAATCCAGGCTGCTGGCTTGAAACTCTTCACTCACCCCAGAAGGTTAAGGCTACCCCACAGTTAGCACAACAGAGAAAAGGGCACGATTTGGCAAACAAAAACATATTTTAGAGGCAAGGGAGCAAGCAGGCCTCATAACTTTTTTTTCTTTTAATTCCCTCAGTTATATTGATTTTCAGAAGAGCACAGGATAATCTGAATTACTTTATTTCATGTTACTTGACTGTGAGAATATGGATATTCACTGTTTTTTCCAAGAGTCTTTCTTTCTTTATATGTTTTACTTTGATTTTATAATTGTGAAAGTCAGAAATGTTAGTTTCTATCGTTTATTTTTTTAAATATTTAACAATCACTTAATAGAATAAAATGCTAAATCTTAGAAAGTTATGATCAATAATCCATCTGGATTGTTCTTGGATTATGTCCATGACAGTGAGTTGGCCAGTGTTACTAAATTCACTCAATTTCACTACTGCTGTAGAGCGTAATATTTTTATGGAAACCATTTATGTTTACATAATTAATAACATTGACTTAAATTGGTAAATCATATAAAAATTAAAATTTCCTAATTAACTAAGTCAAAGACAGAAAAGCTTTATGTTTCCTTGAGTCTTTATGCCTCTACATAAGTCTCTAATTCTATCAAATTTTAAAACTTTCTAGTACTGGGAAATTTGGCCAGCTCTTTAAGGAAACATATTAGTTTCTATTCTTTCCTACACTATATATAAAAATAAATTACAAAGACCTTGAAAAGCAAGTGAAAAAATAAGCATTAAAAATCACTAGAAATAAATCTAGGAAAGTAGTTTGAATTGGGAGATTTTTCTAAGTATGAAAGCAGCTGAAGTTAAAATAAAGGGTCATTTGTCATTTTTTGACACCAAGTCGAAAAGAATCAAATTCTGAGTTTTAACTCCTCTAAAGCTGGACAATATTCAGTCCTGTGGAGCCTCGATTTTAATGTGACCCTGTCAGGAAAGTGTTTATTAGCTACCATTTACATGTTAGAGAACATTTCAGCCTGGACTGATTCAGTGAGGGGTCATGACAGTGGTGGTGAGTGGGCTTGAAGTGGTCAGAAAACTAGTTTTGTTAAAAATTTTAAAGGAAATTATATTTTTACTTAAGACAAGTCTGCCCAATGTGAGTACATTTTCTGTGTGCTTTGGTTGGATATATCATATATATACGTATGAATACACACATACATATATACACACACATACATATGTATATACACACATACGTATACATATATTTCAGGCTGGTAGTACTATCATCTAATGATTGCAACTTGTGATCTTCAGTCATATGTCATACTTAAAACATTTTTTTTTGGTAGACAAGTCATTCCAAACATAAATCCAATGAAATGATAATGAAAGAATCTCTCAGGGCTTCCCTGGTGGCGCAGTGGTTGAGAGTCCACCTGCTGATGCAGGGGACATGGGTTCGTGCCCCAGTCCGGGAAGATCCCACATGCCATGGAGCGGCTGGGCCCGTGAGCCATGACCGCTGAGCCTGCGCATCTAGAGCCTGTGCTCTGCAACGGGAGAGGCCACAACAGTGAGAGGCCCGCGTACCGCAAAAAAAGAAAAAAAAAAAATCTCTCAGTGAAGATGAGTGTAACAACTAAGACAAAGAACAGGCATCTCTCAGGAGCTAGAAATATGGAATTCTAGAGAAAGGACCAGGAGGGTGCTGAGAAAGGAGAGCATTTTTGCTTGACCTGAGAATTTGATACCAGTATTATATGAATTCGGCCATAGCATGTAGGCCCTCCTGTTCCTTTCAATCAGGAGATTAGAAATGTAATTCTCACAAAGAAAACTGCAGAAGTTTAGCTGCGTAAGAAATGTATTCCTCTCAGTTGTGAAAGAAGTGCCTGGTAGACCAGAGATGGGACCTTGAGAACTGCTGATTCTGCCAGACTCGCAGACTTTACTAGCCTTAAGCCTTGAGCAGAGTTATAGTACAGATAATTTAAATGGTTTCAGCAGGTTTAGAAACAAGACTGAGATGGCAAAATACTACACCTTTTAGAAACTTTGAAGCGAAATTGTATGGGGAACACAGGAAAGTTAAAGAATATAATTCAGGGTGTGATGGACTTGAGTTATAGAGTCCTGACTGTAGCTGAAACCTGAGGTTCCTCTTTATCTGTGAAATGAGAACAACCCTAGGGACTCCACCTGAGCAGTGGAGATGAAGTGGGACAGTGGAACTAAACCAGTGCTGGGAGGAGATCCCAGTATGTTCTAGTGATGCCTTGGTTTTGCTTCCCTTTTATTTGAAATGGGTTTCTGGATATTGTTGGCTTTACTAAATAACTAGGCTCTGATAAATGGAAGAGAGAATTGATTTCTAAAAATGGAGGAGGGAAAGGTGAGTTGTTTTGGGGTTCCCGTTTGGGAAAGCCCAGCAGCTGGAGATCTGATCGCTGCAATGTTCTCTATCACCTACAGACAAAGAATGAGAGGCTTTTATAATGGGGGAAACCCTTGTGCCTCTTCAAGTTGGCATTCATCAATTAAACAGGAGAGCATGGCCAGAAAACAAAAACTTGTCCATTACTGACAGGTGGTATTCCAACACTGAACCCATCATTCTTCCCTGCCTGATTTCCTGTCCTCCTGTACTTACTATTTCAGTGAATGGCACCCATCAGCCCAGCCCAGGTCAGAGAACTGGGAGCCATCCTGGTCTCCGTGCTTTGCTGTCATCTCCCCTCCTGCCATCAGCCACTAAGTCCTGCAGGTTCTACCTCTTCAGAACCTCTTGAATCCACGTATTTTCTTCATGCTCCCTACCTGTGCCCTAAACTTCTCATCAGGCTTATGGCCATAGCCAGCCAGCTGACCAGTGGTGTCCACCCCGCTGCACACCTGTTCAGGGTAAATGCAAACTCTCCCGCATCGTACTTAAGTACTTAAGGTTCTCAATGGTGGTGACAAGGGTATGATTTGGGGGTTCTTTACTCGACCCTCATGTACAAAATCCATCAGTTCCACTCCTTTCCAGTAAAAAGCCATGTAAAAACATTGCTTTGCTTACAAATACGGTTTCAAGACAAATCCTCCAGGGCTTCCTTTTAACCACATTGTTACCCTTAAACACCTTCCTATATATATGTGTATGAATATATTGGAACTGCCCCTAAGGACTCTGATTTGAACTGTGCTCACTTCTCCAGCTTCAGCTTTTTCCAGCCTCCACCTCCACGTCTGCTTTCACGGCCTCTTTCTAAAGGACACACAGTTCCCAGCTAAAGAGGCTCCCTGACCCGTGGCATGGGCTTCTTTCTCTGCTTGGAATGTCCACCCTCACATTCCTTTGTGCTCAGCTCTTTCAGGCTAATTCCTATTTTTCTTGAAGAATCCATCTTGGAAGCCTGGTACCATATCACCCAGCCTGAGTCTGCTGCGCTTTTTTTCCATTTTTATTTATTTTTGGCGGCGTTGGGTGTTTGTTGCTGCGCGCGGGCTTTCTCTAGTTGTGGCGGGGGGGGGGCTACTCTTCGTTGCGGTGCGTGGACTTATTGCGGTGGCTTCTCTTGTTGAGGAGCACGGGCTCTAGGGACTTCAGTAGTTGTGGCTCGCGGGCTCTAGAGCCCAGGCTCAGTAGCTGTGGCGCACGGGCTTAGTTGCTCCGTGGCACGTGGGATCTTCCTGGACCAGGGCTTGAACCCCTGTTGCCGGCATTGTCAGGTGGATTCTTAACCACTGTGCCACCAGGGAAGCCCCTGCTACACTTTCTTAGCACCTCTTGCTCATCTCTTAACGCTTCACCTTGGTGTCTCTTCTGTGAGCTCTTACCCTGAACTTGAGGAAAGGAAGCTTATTTACCTTTGTCTTTGGAACCTTGTAAAATGCCAGTCTCACAGCAGGCACTCAATAAATATTAATGAATAAAACTATGAAAAATGCATGCAGCAGCTCACTCTGTGCAGATAGAAGATAGAAGGACTGATATCTCATCGATTGCCTCGCACGTCTTTGATGGTCAGTAATTATTTTGTTGAATCAAAATAATTTAATGATGTCACCTGGTCCTGGCTAATGGGGAAATGACAATCCTTTTTAAAATTAGAATTTTAGTAATAATGTAAGGCTAAATGTGATTGTCAAATGTATGCTATAGGTACAAATAGGAGAATAAGGAAATGATTATTTTTAGCTTCATTATAATACACTGACCCCAACAAATGTACAAATTTAAAACGTTTTAAAAGATCTGAACACATGCGAGTTTAGTGAAAAAATGAGGAAGTGAAAGTTTGTTGGTAGACGATCCTCCATGATCCTCTTGCATCTCTGCATGTTTTGTGGCAAAGGCACGGATGGCCTTCTTCTGAAAACTGGAGCAAGTGTCTCCCTCTGGAGAAAAGGGAAGATTTGCTTATGTCCCACGAAGTAAGGATAATGTCTCCGTCTGGGACAAAGTTCAGGCTGGATAATCGCCCACTATAAAATACTGGGGTTCCCTGTGCTTGTGGTTCCTCTCCTGTAACACAGCCTACTTCATACTTCATACTTCATATGTGGGTGTCACCTGACCCTCTCTTCATCTCCCTGTAAGAAATGGGACTCAGGAAACCAACGTAAATGCTGATTCTCTGGCCAGTGCTATTGCTGTGAGTAATAAAGGGTCCTTAGTCTCTGATCCACGGGTCTCTTGTTTTCTGCCAGCATCCACAAAACTGCGGCAGGCTTACTGGCTAGCTGGCATGTGGGGTGAAATCTTAAGACTGTCCACAGTTCTTGACAATGTTAATAAATACTGATATTTAATGATTCTCATGATAATGGCAGTGACTTCCAGTTTTTGTTGGATTTTTACAATGACTTATTATTTAGTAAGACTCTGCTAAGTTTCAGTGAAATTCTTCATCATCTGAAATACACATCATATCTTAATGAAATAATTTCATGATAGTGACCAATAGGACAGTTTCATAGAGAGAGCTGAGTAACTCCATGATATGTGAGAAAGAAAGAATGAATACGGATATTCTGGAATTCTTACTAGAAAACAGAAAATTAGGTAAGCAGTTCTTTTACCACTCAAATTCATAGGATGGATATACTTATTAATCAAAATTAATTTCCAGTAAAGACAGTCCAGTCACCTGAGAATTATCCAAATTATTTCTTATAAGGCATATAGATTTTTGTTGCTGCTATTGTTTTGATGGGGAGAGTCTCTTCTTCAGATGATTTTTTTTTAACAATAGCATGCTGTCAACATAAAAATAAAATGGAGAAAAAAAATCAGAGAGTTCATTTAATTGTCACAGGGAAGAAAGAAACATTTATTTTAGGACAAACACAACACAGAGAAGATGAATGATTCCTGCGGTTTTAGAATGAAGCTTTCATTCTGTTAGAGCCTTTGTTAAAAACAGTGAAGCATGTTTTAATTCTGAATATGGAAGACTGTGCTTGAAGATTTGCTGCCACTTAAAATTGCTCTAGAGACGATTGTTGTACCGCAATAGGGTACTTTAAAGATAGAAAATAAAGAGATTATAGGGTAAATAGCTTACAAGCTGTGATGGTTAACATTCAGGGGATGATTAACTGGTGAATATATCTCTTATCAGAGTTCTTTTGTTAAGATAGTTTCTTTTTGTCTCCTGTGAGACAGTTAAACTGAACTGAGAAGATGCAGTCTTAGTGTATTTTAGAATATCCTATTACTGCTGTTAGAACGTGGGACGGAAAGCAGAGAAACGTGGCTGACACAGGAAGTATGGTGGGGGGGGTTGATAAGCCAGTTGACAATCGGACACGCGCTGTCTTATTGATAACTTTCAATTACCGACTTGCCTCAGTATTCTCAAGCATTTTAACCACTACGTGTAATTTTCACAGGATGGTTGACACGTGAGTCTATTGGAAAAAAAAATGTGTATAGAAAATGAATGGCCAATGATTATTATTCTGATATTTACAAACTTCTGAATGGTTTGCCTTTTTACTTTAATAACAGTAGGTTCTGGCAGTGTTTACATATTGCAGCTGTATTTTTAAATAAGTGGAAAGAGATAGGATATAAAAACAGTAAATCGGAGGTTTAACATCCCTCCTAATCTTCACTGTCTGTGCTAACCTGTGCCCGGTGGAGCTAATCCATGCACAGAGGCAGCTCCCTTATTGCTTGGTGTGTGCTGAAGTGTGTACTGTTGGGAAAAATTCATCAGTGACTTGCATCATTACACATGTATTCTGCCTTTTGCTTGCTACTGACAATCACAACTTTAGATAGATTCATTAAGTCTGCATCTATCTATCTATCTATATAAATAATATATGTATATATGCTATATTTTAAAAATATTATATGTGTTTTCCTTTGTGGCAGAAACTACAAAGCACAATAATTTTTGTCCATTCAGGTACTTGAGACTTGGGAGCTTAGTGTGGGGATGCGTGTGGGACACAGCTGGTGGTTAAGATCGTTGTCTGAAATCGCGTTCAGTCTCTGGATATATGGGATGCACTGGAATGAGAACTGGTCTTGGACAAGCTGCAGAGCTCCTGGGGAAGGGATAGCTCACACGGTCTCACAGCCAGGATCACAGGGTGGTCGGGAGCTGCTCGCTGCTTTGCGGGGCAGCAGGTGGACTGTAGACAGTGTGGAAACCTGCATCAGTGGGGTAGTTCTGTCTAGACGTTTTTCTTCACTTCATGCATACTCTTCACTCATTGAGAAAAATACATGCTGAAGTAGACGGCTATTCTCCTAAGACTAAGATAATGATACAGATTAGATTGAGTGACACTGGCTAAAATTAAGAAACACGGAACTCAACAAAAGTAGCAGAGATGCAAGAGTTCATTCCTGGTGAGATGGTACTGCCCGATGCCCCTGTGTACTTGTAAGAATATTTTTTTTTGCTTTTAGAATAACAGGCAGACATTCTCTGATACCAAGTGCTAAAACTAAGACTGTTACATGTGTGCAAAAATTTTCTTTTTAGTATTTTTTACATGCATTGTTTCATGAAGCCCTCGCAGTAGAGAACTACACTCAGATTTCCCTGGGGGTAACGCCGTGGTGCCCGACAGCCCTCTATAGGGTGGAGGGGACGCCTGCAGGCTGGGGGGTCTTTCCTGTGTGAACCTGGCTGGGCCACAGACCCGGTTTTAATCAAACACTAACTGAGATGCTGCTCTGAGGTGTTTCGTAGATGTGGTTAGAGTCCAGAAGTAGGGAGATGATCCCAGAGAATCTGGGTGGAGCTGATTCCATTAGGTGAAAGAACAGCACTGAGGATTTCCTGGTGAAGGAGCAATGCTGCCTGTGGATGGCAGCTTCACGTCCTGTCCCGGAGTCCCCGCCTGTGATCTTGAACTTGCCCAGTGAGCCCCCAGAAGTACGTAAGCCGATGCCTTGCATTGTCTCCATGTGTCTCTTCAACTGCCTCTGCTTCTCTGCCTGCACCCTGATGGATGGATGCATGCACCGGGGTGTCTGCTGTAACTAAGTTCTGGTCTCGGAGCACATCCCTCCTGCTTGAGATGCCCTGGGGTACAGGAAACTCTGTTGGAAGTGGCTCCACAAACTACAGCGGGTCTGGGAAAGCTGTAGCTGCAAAAATGGCCAGTTCACAGGCTGGAAATGCTCCATAATGTGATGGCATTTCAGGATTCAGGAGGCTCCAAGGTCCTCATAGTTCATTGGTTCTCATTTTGAAGGGGGGTCTTCAGTAGGTATTTGTGGGGGAGGGCTGTATATGGTATGGTGTTTGGTTTTGGATCCCAAGGACTCTTTCTGAGTTCTCAGTTGTCTAAAAAACTCCAAACCTCAGAATTCTGATTTTGGCGGCCTTTCTTAGCTTAAATATGCTCTTGCTTCGGTCTGGATCTAGAACTCATAATTGAGGTGAGGGTACCCACTGAGTTTCCCTGAGATGCTGACATTGGTGTGGACCAGAGGCGGGATTCTCATGGTGCATCTAGCCTGTGATGGTTGGGATCCTGGACTGAACCCAACGGTTGCAGGACTGCTGTGGACTGAACTGTGTCCCCCCCAGATGCACTTGTTGAAGCTGTAATCCTC
The DNA here is from genome assembly GCF_964341445.2 of Mesoplodon mirus. Taxonomy (NCBI): domain Eukaryota; kingdom Metazoa; phylum Chordata; class Mammalia; order Artiodactyla; family Ziphiidae; genus Mesoplodon; species Mesoplodon mirus. The sequence goes on along the minus strand of NC_138989.1, from coordinate 82,142,319 downwards.
AATGTGACTGACTTGGAGATAAGGCTTTTAGGATATAATTAAGTTAAATGAGGTCATAAGGGTGACCTAATCAGTGAGCATTGGTGACTTTATAAGAAGAAGAAGAAGAGAGAGATCTCTCTCTTTCCACACTCACTGAGGAAAGGTATGTGAGCTCACAGCAAGAGGGCAGCCATTTGCAGGCCAGGAAGAAAGCTCTCTCCAATATCTGACCATGCTGATGCCCTGACCTTGGACTTCCAGCCTCCAGAAGTGTGAGAAAATAAATCTCTCTTGTTTAAGCCACTCGGTCTACGGTGTTTGGTTATGACAGCATCAGTAGATTCTGGAGTGATTGATTTTAGGGCCAAAGGTCCTTAAGGACCATTTTTATTATTGTCTTATTTCTTTTCTTTTCTTTTTTAAACTTATTTATTTATTTTTGCTGCATTGTGTCTTTGTTGCTGCACGCCGGCTTTCTGTGAGCTGGGGCTACTCTTCGTTGTGGTACGCGCCTGGGCTTCTCATTGCAGTAACTTCTCTTGTTGCGGAGCACGGGCTCTAGGTGCGGGGGCTTCAGTAGTTGTGGCTCGCGGGCCCTAGAGCGCAGGCTCGGTAGTTGTGGCGCACGGGCTTAGTTGCTCCGCGGCATGTGGGATCTTCCTGGACCAGGGATCGAACCCGTGACCCCTGCTTTGGCAGGCAGATTCCTATCCACTGCGCCACCAGGGAAGCCCCTCTTATTTCTTAATTAAGAAGAAAAATGAAGCTTTTTCACTTAATAAAGATGGAACACATCTGAAATGATCAGCAGTAGTGATCACCGATGATCAGTTCAAGACAAACATTCACTGAATGGAATTGTATAAGGCATTTCATGAAAGAATAAGAAAGAAATAGATGAGTTGGGCTCATATTCAAAGAAGGAAAACCTACTAGGCAGCACCGGTTGAAGTGTAGCACTTTTAAAAGTTTAGTTTGCACATCCTTTGGTGTTTGTCGAAGCTGTGAGTCTACTGACTACCTCATGGGCAACAGGGACGCGTGAGAAGTCTGCTCTCCTCCGTAAATACGGTGCCCGATGCACAATGTTTTCCCTTTGGGGTTTTCTTCAGGAGTGTACTGGTGGACGCAGCTGTAACTTTTGCTGCGATGCGACCCTGCAGCTCTTGCTCAGGGCCTCTGCTGTGGCCCTGGCCTTCTCTGCCCCTCCCCGGTCCTCCTGGCATAGCGTTCAAAGGTCAGGAACGGTTCCTAAACCAGCAGCTACAAAGCTGACCTCCTCCAATGTGGACAAGTTCTCAGACCGAGTACAGGATTTGCATGTCGACTGATCTGGATTTAAATCCTGTTTGCCCTTAATTGGAAGTCACTTAAAGGCCCCAGGTTTTGCATTTTTCAAGCGGGGGGGGGTGGTGGTGGTGGTGGTGGTGGTGGTGGTGGTGGTGATAATATCTACCTCATGTTTCAGGCTAAGTAGAAAGTATTTTAAACAGGGTAACACATGTGAAGTTCTTTGCACAGCACTTACTCCTGTAAATGTTCCATACATATTAGCTGTTTATGTTTATGACCATGGAAAAAGATACCCCAGAACAACAAATCTCCAACCTTTCTGGTCACAAAACATCATCCATTCACTGCAAATCTGCTTTAAGGCTGCGAAGTTAATTCATTAATTTGCTCATGGGGAATGGGTCTAATTATAATATGTGTGGCCACAATTTTATTATGCACAGTTCCTGTTTTTTGGAAGAGGAACACATTGCACTGGAGATGGAAAATGGTCAGTGCTGTTGGCAGAGAGACATATAGGAGCAGCTGTGGTCATTCGATGTCCTGCACATCAGATTGGAAAGGGGCCTGGCAATGCCATAGGCCTTTCACTTCTGGAATTTGATTCTTCAACAGCACAAATTCGGAGCAGTGGGATTGCGGTGGGTCTTCTGATAGATTCAGGAGCTTGTTTTATGTTTTAAAAAATATCACTAGATGGAGGATACAAATAAAGCTGTTTGATCTGTTTTTAAAAGTGATATTAATATCAAGATATTTGGCTGTGCTCCTTAAGTCATAGTGTTTTATTTTCGGATACCAAAATCATTTGCATAGAAATTAGCATTTTTCATAAATCCTAGAGGACATAAAATGTAGGATAGAAAGTACAGTTGTATAAGTTTACAACTGTGGAGATTATTTTTCATGCAAATGTATTTAATCAATGAAACTGACAATGAAACCAAAAAAGAATTTTAACCAAATCTTGAAAAGTCTCAAGTTACATTACCTATCTATCTATCCATCTATCTATCCAAATAGAAAGATAAGATTGAACCCTATACTAGTTGTTTTTAGGTCACAAACTGTAAAATATCAGAAATTTCATGGAGTTCAACCTAAAATACATACATACAGAATTTTAAAATGTGATGATTACAAAGTTTTATGTCGTCTGTCAACTTCATTTGCTCTTACTTAAATGACTTATTCCTGTAACTGTATTCTTACGTTTTAATTAGAAAGAGCTGCAGCACTCATCATATGAACTCTGTGATGCTTCAGACCTTATTCCTAGCCCCAGTTAATGGCTTTGATGCTAATTTTAGCACACAACTCCATGATATAGTATTGTTTTTTTATTAAAATTTTTTTCTTTGATGTGTTCAATCACAGAAGATGCATGTTTGTTGTAGTGAGTGAGACCAGACAATATGAAGATGAACAAAAGTAAAGTTCATCTTCCCATCTTCCTTCAACCCCGGGCTAAGGCGTGGCTTTCTCTCTGTGTCGTTTCCCCCTGGGGGCCTGAGATCTCACCTCCCTCCCTCCTGGTGCTTTTATTTCCTGCCCCCTAAGCTAGGCTTCCCCAGGTGCCCCGAGGCCTGTGATTTGCAGGGAGCACATCTCCGTTCTGGTCGCAGCGCCGGGCACAGGGAGGCCAGCTCACGTCCACTTGCATTCTTAACGGGGCTCAGACTTTCAGACTTGCCTGCGATGGTTGCAGAATTATTAGAGAAGAGAAACTAAAACCCAGCCCCGCCTCCACTTCACCTCCCCCTGTCCGGCCACTCGTCCTGCTGGCCACGTCCTCACAAAGGGATTTTGCTTTGTTTACCACGGCGCCACTTTTTGTCCCCTCCCATCCCCCCCCCCCCCCCAGGGCCAGTGTAGCCTTAAAAATACACGCTTGTGGTTGTTGAACTGCAGCTCAGGAGCACCTCACCCAGCCTACCTCTTCCATTTCTCTTTCGGGTTGCTGCTACTGGTTTCTGATCGCCGGCCCCGTATTTTTATCGTCGTCCTTTACGGGTTTTCTCAAGGTCACCCAGCTCTAGGCCACGGTCTGTCCCGTCCTTTCTCCTGGGGGTCCCTCCTGTCACTCCCCCAGCTCTGTGTGGCGGTGCCTCCCTTCCGGGTTATACCCTCTTGGCCGCGGGCCGCATGCTTGCTCAAAGTAGTAACATGTTTATATGTTGCTTTCAGGCTTCAGATAGTTTCACGTGTAATTACTTATTTTAATTCTGAAAACGGCACTAAGAGGGCAGGTATTATTCCCACTTGGTACTCGGAGAAACAACCTGGGGGCTGGTGTGACACTGCTAGGAGCGGTCAGGTGCGTGTGAAGTCTACGACCCAGATTGCCGAGTTCCTGGTTGTGTGTTTGCTTCCTCACACTGCACCCTGGGTGTCCTCTGGGCTCTGCTTCGTGGCTTCTGGAACATCAGCTGTCTAATGACAAAACTCTAAGTCCCCCTTCCCCCATTTAACTCCCCAAATGAAGTCCAACTCTGCCACTAAAAAAAAGGCAATCATCGGTATGAACGGTGTAGGATATTCTTAGGGAAGTCAGGAGACCTGAGGTTCCTTCTGACTTTGCTGTGTTGTCACTCATAAAATGGAACAAAATGGGGCAGAGTTGCTTGGCATTTAAGCGTTCATCAGAATCACCCACAGGGTTTCCTAAACACGGACTCCTGGTCTCCACCCCTAGAATTTCTGATTTTCAGTAGGTCTGGAATTTGCATTTCTAACAAGTTCCCTGATAATGCTGATCCTGCTGACTTGGGGACCACACTTTAAGAATTGCTGGCCCACATAATTTCTAAATTCCCTTAAATTTCAACCAGCTGTGATTGGGGGTGACAGTGGTCACTGTCAGTAAGCTGCTGATAAAACCATGTAGCTTGGCACTTTTTTGAAGATGAGAAGCTAAGATGGAGGATGCTCATACATACCCACCAGCTTCTCCTGACCAGGTCTGCCTAAAGCTTGATGTGAATCCAATATTGGTTCCCTTTTCCATTTGAACCTATGATGAACTTGAATGGATAGTGTTTATGTTTTAGAAATTTGTAGAGACATCAAAACCAATCTGCATGCCATCGGATTTCTGAATGACCTTGTCACTTAGCATAATAATGTTATATAATAACCTGCCTAGTGGTATGAATCTTCAATTACCCAGCCCGCCTTGTAAAATACTCATCCTTAAGGTTGATGATAATGGGACTACAGTGATTGATGAATGGGATTTTATACTGTGATTCTGGTTCTCACCAAAAAGGAATGTATTTGGGCTCTATAGCTAGTTTCTAGTCAGGGCAGCAGCTGCACAATTTATGTTTCTTATCATTCTGCTAGGTTCATGGGTTCTGAGGGAAATAATCCTATTTTCCTGCTTAATAAATATAGGGTAAACTCATTAATTACACTGAGACTAATCTGGCATTTAGTGCAGACACTAAAATGCACTGCATTGAGTATCTGACCTTTTACAATATTAACAGTTGGAACGGGCTAAAATTTAACATACAGCACAAATAGAATTAGCAGTATGCTCCTGAAAATTTTTATATTTCGTTCAGCTGCCTTCCAATAAGAATTTATAGGCAGCAAGACCATCTAAGACAAAAATAAAACTAATTTTCTAAACTGTGTGGATACCATTAAATATATAATTTATTATACTAATTATAATAGAACAAGTAATTTTTTTTTTTTTAGTTTTTAAAAATTTTTTTTAAAATTTATTTTTGGTTGTGTGCAGGCTTTCTCTAGTTGTGGTGAGCGGGGGCTACTCTTCGTTGCGGTGCGCGGGCTTCTCATTGCAGTGGCTTCTCGTTGCGGAGCACGGGCTCTCACACGCGGGCTTCGGTAGTTGTGGCTCATGGGCTTAGTTAGTTGTTCCACGGCATGTGGGATGTTCCAAGACCAGGGATCGAATCTGTGTCCCCTGCATTGGCAGGTGGATACTTAACCACTGCATCACCAGGGAAGCCCCAAGTAATTCTCTTTGATTAGGGCTTTACTAGGTTAGAGAACTAAAAAAAAGCCCAGATAAGAGAGACATTTAAGTGGATATAATGCAAATTTCAATCTAAAATTTTGAAATACATCCAAGAAATCTTGAAGGAAAAGTAAACAGTAAAGTACACAACCTTTTTTTTAGTACACACACATACAAAACATAAACTCAGTTTCAAAAACCAAATAAGTGAAATTATAATATCTCTTCCCTTAATAATAAAATGAAAAACTTATTTGAAAGGATAGATACAATTAATGACTTTTCTTCAGAGTTTATTCATATGTTTGTACCCTAAAATGTTTCAGTTAAGCCTGTGAACCTTTGGTCAAAGCTTCAGGAAAATGTGTATTGCTTGTTAATTGACAGTTCTCAAACATTATTACATATGTGCTTTATGTTAGATCAGAATTTGTTTGGGAGAAGATCTATTTGGGAATACTGTGGCCTATTTGTGTTTCTTCTTTTTTCCTCCCCGTGTGTATGAGAGGTATCTTAACAGTGTTATGGTTTCCTGGAATATTGAAAGGAGATTATTAAACTGTAGAAACAAGTTCAGTCAAAATTATGGCACTGCCTATTTTGCATGTGGCTATGTGTATTTAAAAAGGGCTATGTCTATTTTATTTTGCATGGGTTATTTCATCAGTAGTCTTATTTCTTGGATCATTACTTCTCATCACTCATTTCTTCCATGAAATCTTTTCAATGGCCTTCATACTCCCACCTTCATCCTCCCCAAAAGGACATAACAGGTGAAATAAACCCACCATCTAAGTGCTCGTGAACTTTCCTCCTCTGAGGTGAAAATACTTTCTTCGGTGATGAGTTTAATGTCTCACCAGCATATATGCCTCCCTTAGATTATAAACCGCAAGTGCAGGAGCTGTGTCTCTTTATGTGCTGTCCAAGTTCTGACTTCTTGATGGCACTTAATCATAAGAATCATTAAATGAGTGAGAAATTGCTCTACCAAACGCCTCCATTTTGGCAGTAAAAGGATATGAAATAGAGCTTGTTTTTTTTTTTTTTTTTTTTTTTTGCGGTAAGCGGGCCTCTCACTGTTGTGGCCTCTCCCATTGCGGAGCGCAGGCTCAGCGGCCATGGCTCACGGGCCCAGTCGCTCCGCGGCACGTGGGATCTTCCCGGACCGGGGCACGAACCTGTGTCCCCTGCATCGGCAGGCGGACTCTCAACCACTGCACCAGCGGGGAAGCCCTAGAGCTTGTTTTGAAGTGCTTCCCTGAAGTGCTTCCAGGATGTAAGGACTCACCTTCCTTTCTGAGCAGAAATGTATTTTGACCCCCCCCCCCCGTTGCTAAACTTCTCCATTCTTTATTTTTATCCAACTTTGCAGTTACTCCCTTTGGTAGAGACCCTGCACCAAAGTCAGAGTTAGAGAAGATTTATGACGCTCATAACACCAATCCCAGTTGGCAGTCTGTTAATATGTGAGATGGCAGAGCAATTTGTGGGTATGAAAAGTCTTGGCTTAAGATTTTCTGAGGAAGCTTAAGAGGTACTTTGGGTTCCAGCTCTAAGATAAATAAGTTGTGGGGATGTAATGTACAGCATGGTGACTATAGTCAACAATACTGGATTGTATATTGGCGAGTTGCTGAGAGAGTAGATGTTAAAGGTTCTCATCACAAGAAAAATAATTTGGTGTTTAATAGCAAAATAAAAAACCAAACCAAAAAACACAAATAGGAAACAGTCTAACTGTTTGACAGTGGGAGTTGGTTGTATCTATTAAACTATAGACCTACTGCTTAGAATATCGTGTAGCTATTCTAAATGATGATGTACAAGGATATTAATGATGTGGGAGAATGCCCATGACATATTGTTAAGGAAAAGACTGATGAAAAAGTATTAAAGATAAGATGCACTGAGTAAAAAAATCAAACTAAACAAAACTAAACAAAAAGGCTGCACATATCTTTATACCTACATACCAACATGATAGTCTCTGGGAGATGCTTTTAAACATTTTATTCTCATTTCTCACTTTATTCTTAGTTCTTTTTTCTTTCCCCAAATTTTCTTCAATTCCCATACATTATTTTAATCAGAAGTATATGCACTTAAAGATAGATTTAAAATAGTAACTTGCTTGAATAAATATTCTTGCAGTTTCTAATTATATTGTCCTAAAATATGCCAGATTCTGTTTATTGCCTTGACAACTGCCCATTTGCCCTTTTGTCCTTGTGATAAGAAGCCAGGGTAGAAATCTTTTGATCTCAGGGAAGTTAGGGTTTTCCCTCAGGCAAGGAGATAAATAATGACTAGTAAGCTCATCACAGCAATTCCTTCCCCTTTGCCAGTTACTTACTTTCCCAGCGTTTCCCAGTGCAGACAGAGTTACCCATAATGTCAAAATTCTGGCCCATGAAATAGAAGACATCTGTGTGGAAATTTGGAAAGATTTCCTTCACTGATTAAAAATTAATAAGCCTAAAAGTGGAGAAACTTTGTCTCTTCCTTCTGATTTGTGTTTTGAAAGTAAATGTGATTCCTGGAGCTCTAGCAGTCATCTTGTGCACAAGAGTTACAAGCATGAAGATGGAAAGGAAGCTTGCTAAGCACAATAGAACAGAAGCATAGAAAGACCCTGGATCCCCAGTGATATCACTGAGCAGCTAAATCAACAAGAGGAGCCAAATGAGGCTTTTTTATATGATAAAGAAATGAATTATTGGTGTAAACCACTGTCAGTTGGTTTTTAACTTACTTGCAGCAAAAAACATTCCTAATTATTAAATGAGGTCCACTAGCAAAATTAGATGGTGGGATCATAACTATCTCTTTTTAAAAATACTATTAAAGCCCCCTTACAAATCGTTTGAAAAAAAGAGAATATTGTAAACAATGTAATTTAACAATATTTGTTATAGTGCAGTTTGGAGTAGGTTCTCTTTCCTTTTTTTTTAAAATTAATTTTTATTGCAGTATAGTTGCTTTACAATGTTGTGTTAGGTTCTGCTGTGCAGCAAAGTTAATCAGTTATACATATACGTATATCCACTCTTTCTTAGATTTCCTTCCCATGTAGGTCACCACAGAGCAAGGAGTAGGTTCTCTTTCCTAATAGTGGTCACCAAGATGTGGTTTCCCTTGAGATCAAGCAAACTTGGGGCTAACCTCTTTTTGCAAGGGGACGGAGGACAGGAGATGGATTCCTGCTGTTCTCTGGTCCCTGTGCCAGGAGACGCTGACTCGCCCAGCTGTAGCACAGTAAGCCTTAGGGGTGACACTGGCCCTACGTGTGCTGCCTGCGTGAGGCTCAGCTGCTGGGCCCCCCCTCAGGCTTGAACTTTCAACTTGAAAATAATACAAATGTCGGTTTCGAAAAAGTAAAAAGAGAAAACTTGAGTGGCCTTTCTTAAACTATGAAAAAAAATATTTGTCTTTGACAGTTTCTTGGCAATTCAATTCCCAACTATGTGGTACTTGAACAAGAGTCCAGTATTCTCTAGCATAGAGGTGACCCCAAATGTGCAGTATTCTCTATGGATTAGCCCAAAATGTGATGAAAAGTATAATAGCCAGAGAGTCAGAGATGTGGTAATAGTTCTGGGAACTTCAGTATCTAGTTGGATGGCTGTTTTGGTTTCCTACTGCTGCTGTAACAAATGGCCACAAACTCAACGGCTTAGAACAACACAGATTACCCTGTTGCAGTCCTGGAGGCAGGAGTCTGAAATGAACGTCCCTGGGCAGAAAGGTCAGCAGGGTCACACTCCCTCCGGACTGTTTCCTTGCTTCTTCCTGCTCCTGGAGGCCGTCCCCATTTTTGGCTCATGATCCCACTGGCACATCACCTTTGTCCTCTTCTGCAGCCACATCCCCTCCTGCCTCCCTCTTATAGACACACTTGTGATTACTTTTAGGGCCCCTCTGGGTAATGCATCTGTCTCACCACTCAAGATCCTTAACTGAATCACCCCTGTGAAGTCCCTTTGTCATGTAAGGTTCTGGGGATGCGGAAGTGATGGGCGTCCTTGGGGGACCATTATCCAGCTCACCACAAGAGCCTTAGACAGTTAAGTAAAAACCATACTGATACTAGTTGAACCCAAATTGTGTTCCACACACTATTTATTCTAAGGCCTGGAAAACAGGAGAAAAAAAGTGAATATTTAAGAGGAAAAAACATTAACTCACTTAATATTTGTATCCCTATGTGATAAGTACTAAAATTATTCTCATTTGACAGATGAAGATAATAAAGTACAGAGAATTTAGTTTACCTGAGATCATAATGCTTGTAAGGGGAAGAGTCCTAAACAAGAACCCCTATTCTTCCTCTGCATGCTACCTGCCACCTTGACGTCTTAGGACTGGAGTTTCATGGGTTGTTGAGAGGGTATAATAGAACTAGATACTCTCTGTATTTCAAGTTCTAATGGATTCTTTCCAACCCAAGGATGTAAATATATTTTGCCCAATGAGAAAAATTCCAAAGGTATGTTAGTTGTAGCAACAAAATCATTAAAATAAATGTTTCAGAGTCATTTATTATGTTGTTTGGAAAGAGTGTAGTGTAGGGAAAAAGTCATATTTCTTAAAATACAAACATCAAGATATTAGTAATGACATTTCTAAGCTGGCCAGAATGACTGAACTATTCAGAGGTTGAGTCTGAGAGGCCAGATTATATAACAGGTCACTGTAAAAAAGATACCCCATGTCTTTCAGAGGCCATTTTCATAAATGAATTTTAAAAATCTAGCATTCTGAAACTATTATGATGCCAAAATAGAAAAAAGTCTGGAGTAAAGAAGATATTCATGTGAACTTTTTTTTACAAAATTATGAATTCTGACAAAATAAAGTAACAAAGCTTTTTGTGTTAAGCTAGATCTACTGGACTTGTATACAGGCAGAGTGCATGGGATGAATCATGTTCAATAATGGCACTTAATATCTTTCCCAGAACCATAATGGGTAATTTCTGAAGCATAAGTGATTTCTGAAAAGAGGAACTAAACAGAGGCAAAATAAATGTTGACATAATGTAACTTCTTTGTTATAAGCAATTTGAAAATATAACGGGGAAGAGTAGAATGTAATTGTAATATAGAATATATTTTAAAACCCCATTTAATGAGAAGCCATTTGGTAGGTAGTGTACCTAAAGAAAAATATTAACATAATTTGAAATTAGGGAAATTCATGGATTAGTGGCTTTAGATTTCATTTACTGTTTCAATGCAATAGAAAAAGGAAGCCAAATTGAATGGTTCCAAATGTTGTGGTTTTTTTTTTAATGTAGTTTCTTATTTTTTTTCTTTAAACCCACATTTGTTTATTTATTTATTTTTGGCTGTGTTGGGTCTTCGTTTCTTTGCGAGGGCTTTTCTCCAGTTGCAGCGAGCAGGGGCCACTCTTCATAGCGGTGCACGGGCCTCTCACCATCACGGCCTCTCTTGTTGCGGAGCACAGGCTCCAGACGCGCAGGCTCAGTAGTTGTGGCTTACGGGCCTAGTTGCTCCGCGGCATGTGGGATCTTCCCAGACCAGGGCTCGAACCCGTGTCCCCTGCATTGGCAGGCAGATTCTCAACCACTGCGCCACCAGGGAAGCCCCAAATGTTGTGTTTTTATAGCACATACAGAGATTAAAAAAAACCCTAAAAATTGTAAAAATAACTCCATAAAGATAAGCTGAACTGTAAATGTTTCTTTCCTGCTGATTTCAATTTGTTGCCTTAAAATTGTATATGCTGGGAACTAACTCCCACCCCTTGAAAGACAGCCATCATAATTACTTCTATTTGCTTTTATATTAAAGTCAAATGGCTTGGAGAATGAAGCTGTGCGGCTAAGTTTAGAGGGTTTCTCAGCTGATGATATCTGAGAGCGAACCAGTCAAGTGTGAGAAAACTGTAATAGAGGCTTGGTCATCAGGGCATCATGGAAATGATGGATTCTCAGGGTAGAATCACATCTGATATTTATTATGCTGTGTCTTCCACAAATGACTGAAGCAGCCTGATTACTCAAGATGTGGATTCTACGTGATAAAAACATCACATTTCAATCTCATGGCCAAAACTTGTTGTTAAAGTAGTTTCATTTTAGGGCTTCCCTGGTGGCGCAGTGGTTGAGAGTCCGCCTGCCGATGCAGGGGACACGGGTTCGTGCCCTGGTCCGGGAAGATCCCACATGCCGCGGAGCGGCTGGGCCCGTGAGCCATGGCTGCTGAGCCTGCGCATCCGGAGCCTGTGCTCCGCAGTGGGAGAGGCCACAACAGTGAGAGGCCCGCGTAACACACACACACACAAAAAAAGTTTCATTTTAGAGCTAACTAACTTATTGAGGGCACTTCATGATCTTGGATGCCCGTCAAGCAAATATCGGAGACATTCAAGCAATGCTAAGGACGTATAGGTATCTTTCTTTTTATGGAAAAACACTTCATACCTTTTTCGATCTTTTTTAGAATGAACAATTTCAGTCATTTCAGAATGGTAAGTGCTCTTCAAAGCCCATTTGTTGCCTTTTGGGCCATAGGCAAGCCAGAGTTAATGACTTAATTTTTTTACGAAATGAGTTTAGGTGTTCTCAGATTTAAAAATACTTAATTTTTCTCAGCTAGTTTGCAGAATATTGCTGCTGACAAAAAAACTTCTAAAAAAATAGTTTCTAATTTTGTGGTATCTTAATGGATTTTGGATGAACAAGATAAAAGTGTTTAAAATTCAAATGAAGAAATGTTTCCTTTTAGCTCACAACTCCAATTTCTCGCTTGCAGGTCAATATATTAGTTATAATAGTAATAATTAGTAGTAATAGTAGAAAAATCACAGCATTAATTGTAAGTTTACTATGTACTAGGATTTATGGTTTCTTTAAACACATTAAATTCTGTTTACAAGCCAGTGACTTGCTAAAAAGATTTTTAGTTCTATTTTACACATTAGGAAACAGACAATATGGTAGTTAAGTTTTCTGCCCATGATTGCATAGCTAGTACTCCAGCAAGGTTGGTTTGGCCTCAGAACCGATGCCCTCATCCCCTCTAGAAGCTAAAAAACATGAAGTGAAAATGGTTGTCTCTATAACCTAAAAACTTAGAAGCAACAGTAAGTGGAATATTTCTTTCTAAATTTTATAATATTAATAATAATATTAATAATGAATAACATGATACTATTGTTTTAGTTTATTTAAGAGATTCCAAAAGTATACAAAACAGAAAACAAAAAAATTCTGTTCTCCTAAAATCTGGTAAGATCAACTTCTGGCATTTTAGATAACTTGAATTTTCACAAAGATTTGAAGACATATTCTAATGTGCAAGTGTTATATAATTAATACAGTTAATTTTTAAATTATGATTTTACTCTTTTGAATAGTTTTAGCTTCACAGCAAAACTGAAGGGAAGGTGCAGAGATTTCCCATAAACCCGCTGCCCCTACACATGCACATCCTCTCCCCCATTATCAACATCATCCACCAAAATGTTACATCTGTTACAACAGATTAACCTACATTGATACATCGTAATCACTCAAAGCCCATAGTTTACTTTAGGGTTCATTCATGGTGTTGTACATTCTATGGGTTTGGACAAATGTATAAAGATATATATCCATCATTATGGTATCATACAGAGTATTTTCACTGTCCTAAAGATCCTCCGTGCTCTGCCTGTTCATCTTCCCCTTGACCAACCTCTGGCAACCACTGATCTTTTTACTGTCTCTCTAGTTTTGCCTTTTTCAGAATGTCATATAGTTGGAATCATAAGTACATAATATTTTCAGACTGGCTTCTTTCTCTTGGTAATATGCATTTGAGGTTCTTCCATCTGTTTTTATGGCTTGATAACTCATTTATTTTTAGCCTGGAATAATACTGTGTGGATATACCACAGTTTATTTATGCATTCACTAGGTTGCTTCCACGTTTTGGCAATTATGAATAGAGCTGCTATTAATAGCTGTGTGCAGGTTTTTGTGTGGATGTAAATTTCCAGTTCTTTTGGGTAAATATCAAGAAGCGTGAATGCTGGACTGTATGGTAAGAGTATGCTTAGTATTTTAAGAAACCGCCAAACTGTCTTCCAAAGTGGCTGTATCATTTTGCATTCCCCAGCAATGAATGAGGGTTCCTGTTGCTCCACGTTCTCACCAGCATTTGCTGTTGTCAGTGTTCTGGATTTTGGCCGTTCCAGTGAGTGGAATCCTGTTGTTTTACTTTGCATGACATATAACATGGATCATCTTTTCACATGCTTACTTTCCATCTGTATATCTTCCTTGGTGGGGTGTCTGCTAAGACTATTGGCTCAGTTTTAATCAGGCTGTTTCCTTTTGTTGAGTTTGAGTTCCTTTTATATTTTAAATGAGAGTCCTTTTTGGATTATCTTGTGCAAATATATTCTCCCAGTCTGTAGCTCGACTTCTCATTCTCTTGCCATTGTCTTTCATAGAGCAGAAGTTTTTCATTTTAATGAAGTCCAGCTTATCAATTATTTCTCTCATGGACCATGGCTTTGGTGTTGTATCGAAAAAGTCATCGCCAGACCCATAGGTTTTCTCCTATGCTATCTTCTAGGAGTTTTATAAGTGTTATGTTTTGCATTTAGGTCTGTGATCCATTTTGAGTTCACTTTCATGAAGGGTGTAGAGTCTGTGTCTAGTTAAACTTTTTTTTGTATGTGTGTGCATATGGATGTCCAGTTGTTCCAGCACCATTTGCTGAAAAGACTATCCTTGCTCCATTGTGTTGCCTTTGCTCCTTTGTCAAAGATCTATTTCTGGGCTCTCTATTTTGTTCCATTTACCTATTTGCCTATTTTGCCAGTACCAAACGGTGTTGATTACTGTGGCTTTATAGTAAGTCTTGTAAGTCTTGAAGTTGGAGAATGTCATCCTTCAATCTCGTTCTTTTCCTTCAATATTGTGTTATCTATTCTGAGTCTTTGCCTCTTCGCATAAACTTTGGGATCAGTTTGTCATTTCTATGAAACAAATCACTGGCATTCTGAATGGGAAAGCATAGAATCTCTACATCAGTTTGGGAAGAACTAGAATCTTTACAATTTGAGTCTTCCTATCTGTGAACATGGACTATTTTTCCATTTATTTACTTCTTCTTTGATTTTCTTTATTAGATGTTAATGTAAATGGTACTGTGGCTTTAATTTCAGATTCCACTGTTTCATTGCTGGTATATGGGAATTCAATTGACTTTTCTGTATTAACTTGTATCTTGCAGCTTTGCTAATTACTTACTCATTTCAGGAGTTTTTTGGTCAGTTCTCCCAAATTTTCTGCATTGATGATCATGTCATCAGAGAACAAAGACAGTTTTATTTTTTCCTTCCCAATCTATGTACTTTTAATTTCCTTTTCTTACTGCATTATCTACTATACTACTTCAGTATAATACTGAAAAGAAGTGTAAAGGGCAACATCCTTGTCTTGCACCTGATCTTACTGGGGAAGCTTCTAGTTTCTCACTCTTAAGTAAGTGTGATGTTAGCTGTAGGTTTTTTGTAGATGTTCTTATTAAACTGAGCAAGGTCCCCTCTAGTCCCAGTTTACTGAAAGTTTTTATAATAATTGGGTGTTGGATTTTGTCAAAAGCTTTTTCTGTGTCTACTGATATACTCATTTGATTTTCCTTTTTTAGACTGTTGATGTGATGGATTGCATTAATTGAGTTTCAGTTGTTGAACCAGACCTGTAGGGTTGAGTTGCCCACAGGCTGGATTCACTGTTGCACATTTATGGTGGTCAATATATTCTGCTCCTCTCTTTGTTTGCTGAAAATTAGGTGTATACAGAGACTTGATCAGATTTCAGGTTTGAAAATGATTTTTGACTAAGATGCCAAATCAACTCAATGGGGGAAATGAAGTTTGTTTTTGAACAGATTGTGCTGCAACAACTTTAGTATCTATATAGATTTTCAAAATCCTCTATTCCTACTTCACTCCATGTAGAAAAGTCAATTTGAGGTGAATCAAATACCTAAATGTAAAAGTGAGGCCCATAGAGCTTTTAGAAGAAAACATAGAAGCCTATCATTGTGTTCTTGAGGTAAGCAACTTTTTCTTAGGGAGGACTTAGTAAAGCACAAACCTTTGAAGAAAACAGTGTGAAATCAGAGTTTTCCAAAATTAAAAATTTCTTCTCCACAAAGGACTCCATTAAGAAAGTATAGAGGCAACCCATAGAAAGGGAAAGAATTTGCAATACTTATATTTAACAACTTATACCAAGAAAATATAGAGAACACCTACAAAACAAAAATAAGACCTAAAATCCAGTTTTGAAAAGAGCAAAAGCCTTGAACAGACACTTTAGAAAATCAGATAGACAGTGGCCAATGGGCACATGGAAAGATGTTCAACTTTATTACTCATGTCAATGCAAATAAAAAAACAAGATAGAACAACACACCTGCTAGTACCACTAAAGTTAAAATCTTGAAATACCAAATACTGACTAGGATGGGAAACAACTGGAACTACACTCCCATCTGAATGGCTGAAATAGAAGAGACTGACATCAAATGTTGAAGAAGCAACTGGAACTCTCACAAGTGGTTGGTGGGAATGTAAAATAACAACGTTTGGGAGTTTCCTACAAAGTTAAACACACATCCAACTTATTACCTAGTGATTCCCCCCCAATTAATTAACCAAGAGAAATGGAAATATGTGTCCAAAAAAGACTTGTATGAGATTGTTTTTCACAGTCTCGCTCATGATAATGAAAACTGGGAACAATCCACAAGATGGTCAGTAAGAGAGAGGATTAACAAATTGTGGTATATTCATACAATGGAATAATATTCAATGTTACTGGACAATAATGGGACAGTATTCAGTGAAAAGAAACAAAGCACTAAACCACACAACAATACAAATAAATGTCAAAAGTTTGTTGAGAGAAGGAAGCCAGACACAAAATAATATACAATGTCTCATTGCATCTTTAGAAGTCTAAGAACAAGTTAAATAGATTCGATGGTGATCGAGTTCAGGAAGGAGTTGTTTGGCGGTGGAGAATTTGACTGGAAAGAGTCACAAGCGAACTTTATGAGCTGATAGAAATGTTCTATATCTTGTTTAGGTGGTGGTTACATGAGTAATTTCAAACCTCAAAGGTGTGAAATTAACGGTCTATAAATATTTATCTTATTGTAGGTAAATTATAACTCGACAACAAGTTAATATGGGAAAACAAAAATAAATAAGTCAATCAAGTTGGCTTATTATATGAATCTGTATAAAACTCCAGGGTATAAGCTGTGATGAAAATCTGAGTCAAGAATCATATTTAAAGAGGAAAATTGCATGGAGGCAGCAACCTTATTTTTCTGGTTTACTAATGCCTGCTTTAACAAACATTTGATGAAAGAATGAACAAAAAGAAGAAATGAATATAAGACAGTGATAGTCACTGTGAGGAAGTAAAAAGATACTGCCCCTAACTACTAGAGAACATACCATTTGTAATACAAACTATGAAATAGTGTCATATAAGAAAAGAAAGAAATGTGATGGCAGTTCAAAAAAGGAAGAACTTATACCCAGTTGGGGGAACCAGTGGTACAAAAGGCCTTAGTAGAAGAAGTAGAAGATAACTTATTTATGGAAATATTTATTAACAATTACTTGTATCATTTATTTTTTATATTCTTTTAAAAATTAGTATATTAAAAAATTTGAGCTATTTTACCCCTAGACTAACAAAATAGAAGATTCTTGCCCTTTTTTTTGTTTACATTCTTCCTTAATATATACAGGTATTTTTTAAAGGTTAATGTCATTTCAAGATATTAGTATCCCAAGGGTGACATTCTGACATTTTTATAGTTTTCCTGAATGAAATTTAAAAAGTTACTTTAGAGAGGCAACTTAGTAAATGAGACATGGCTTATATAGCATGTGGTAAATAGTTTTCAGGTAAGTGGAACAAAAATGTGAAAAAAATGAAAGTAAAGCAAGCAATGATACATATTTTCCTAATTGTTTTATTTTTTTCACATTTAATATGCCATTGGTGGGTAACATTATCTGACTACAGTGATGGTGGCATTTTATTCCCATAAAAAGGATACAACTCTTTTTTTAGAGAATCTTAGAAGAATTATACCACAGCAATGCCACAAAGAATTTTAAAATCATGTCTTCTTCCTTTCAATTGGTGAGAAGACCCTGTCCCTTGGGGTAGGTTTTGTGCAGGTGTAAATCATTGGTTTCTAATTCATTTCTGGTAAATATAAGCAAGTCTATCAGGAGGTAACATAAAAATTGAAAATAAATTAATCTCTATAAAATTACTGAATCAACAGGTGCAATTTCCAGAAAGAGTAATCACCATAGCCCAGCTGAGTTGTCATGAGACGAGCTGTTTTCAAGAATCTTACTAAAAAATATTCACACGACCCAGGGTGCTTTTAATCTGAACTCTACCTTCTGCTCAAGACACCACCCTCCATGCAACATCAAATAGCTTCAATAGTCTAGGCTGCCCCAAACTAGGCTATGAGGATGACAAGCCATTGCTACCTGGAGTCTGGTAGCTGGCTTGACAGTTTTGGGTTCTGACTAGGACTTCCTGCTCTGGAATAGTGCTGAGTCCCTGTTTTGACATGTACCTTTCCTAAGCGCATTCATGATAGGGAATTTCAACAAGTTGTCAGTGACTTTAATTTTTCTATAAACTTTATTTTGGGAGCAAGACTGGTCTGTTTTGAAATTGACTTGTGCCATGTATTTTGCTTAGCAAATTCTACTTTTAAGGATATGTGCGTTCATATTTCAGACCCTCCCAGGCTGAGAAAGTTCCGTCAAAGATGGTGGTCTTACGTTCTAAGAAGGCTGGTGTACAGGTGAAAGCTGACACAAGTTAGACTTACATAGAGTAAAATAAATTAATTAGAAGTGAGGGGAAGGGTGAATATCATCAGAGACAAATTCACAGTGACATTTTTTTCATTATGTGGATTGGTAGAATTTGGATTAGAGAAACTGGGAATGTGGGTCCCAAACATTCCTGAAAAGCAAGCCATGCTCATTTATGTGTTTCCAGACCCTTCTCTGGATTTCTTCTCCTGCTTCCAATTATCCTGTTACGAGGCTCACCTTGAAGTGACAGGGATTCATCTCTGTCGAATCCACTAGTTGGGACTCTGGCCACAGCCAGCTTTCCCTACACTGTCCACCACCCAGACGATTGCTGTGACATTTCCTTTCTCTTCTCCCTCAAAGAAATACTCAGGCAGAAAGTTCATTCTTCTAGAAGGTGCCCCAGGCCCTCAGTTCCGGGATGACTGCAGTTCACAGTTCGGTGACTAGCTCTTTCCCTATGTGGTCCAGGATGGCCTCCCACAGTCTGGTTACTCAGGAAAAATAAGCCTGGGCAGATACATGGAGCCGTTTCTCTCTTCCTTCCCACTTGTTAGGAGGTAGTTAAAAGCAGATGAAACTTCTCATTAAAGACCTTTACTTTGAGTGCAGCAAGACTTTGTATTTACCCTACCTGCCAAATGGGTAAAATTCCCAAACCGTGGTGTCATTAAGTGAATCAGTTTGTATAATAAGGAACTTCGTTATACAGAAGACCTGGCAGTCTGCCTAGTGCACCGTCAGTGCTCAGTAAACATCTGTTAAATGAACATAAGCATTAGAGTACTGGACCCCTGTCCTCCCGTTGCTCAGGGGCAATGTTGTTCCGAGCTTTTTTATCTTTATTTCTGCTTTCTCTGGTGATCAGGTCGTGCTGTTTTTCAGTGGATTGCTATTAAATTTTGCAAATGTTTGTACCCGCTGTTTCATAGTTAAGAATAAATTCTTAGCTCCTTGGAACTATCCCCATATCCTTCAT
The DNA here is from genome assembly GCF_964341445.2 of Mesoplodon mirus. Taxonomy (NCBI): domain Eukaryota; kingdom Metazoa; phylum Chordata; class Mammalia; order Artiodactyla; family Ziphiidae; genus Mesoplodon; species Mesoplodon mirus. The sequence continues at coordinate 82,123,177 of NC_138989.1, read as the reverse complement.
CACACGTTTAAAGAGACTGAAGGATTTCTACAGCCATTGTTAAGCATATTCTAAGTGAGGTAGATTGGAGGGCTGAGCATGCTACGCTTAAATGACCTTGGCTACATCTGGTCCGTATTTCACAAGAGAACTCTACAGTTCGGAGAGGGTGATCAACTTGTCCAAGGTTGTACGAGAAGCTATGACAGAACTGGGATGAAAACCCAGGTGTGTCGACCTCAGTAGGATCTGATGACAGTAGTCAGAGAGTATTACGTTACTCCAGTTACTTCACACACCTGTGCTGAAATCCTAGAGCTCACATCTCAGTCTGTAAAATATGACGTGTTGTCACTACTTCTACTGCCAGTAATCTTAAGCCACGGTAGTACTTCATTTGAAGAAATGGTATCACTGGTTTTTAAAGCTGAAAAATCAAAATGATGAGGAAAAAAGCATATTTTGGTGGATCTGAAAATAGACATTCACTTTCCAGAGAATAACTTTCTCCTCTGCCTAACGATGCGTACCTCTGCTAGGGAGATCATGCTTACTCCAGAACACCACAAAAAACAGATACTTTTGCAGAAACCAAGCTAAAACGTATTGGATATTTGATAAAGCTATATGCTATTGAATAGTACTGGCCACGTTTGGTGAGCTAGAAACGAAGACGGAACCAAACTGATATGAAGAGTGGTCAGGAGCCAAGTGAGCACAAGACAACCATCTCTTACTTGTTTAAACAACATACTAATTTTCAAGGGAGACCATTCTAGTTTTTCTATAATTTGCATCATTTTAAAATTATTTCCCAGAAGGACTATTTACCAGATGATCAAGGACAACAAAACCTAAATGAGCATGTAATGTGTTGTAATTACAGAGCTCAAAGAATTGAGTGTTTTTTATTCTTGATGGGTCAGATTCCCTCGCATACCAGGATCTGGTTCACAGAGGCGATGCAGCACACCGCACGACTGCACATACGCTAAATATAGACAACCAAGATCTAGATATCTTCCATATATTGTTAAAGGAATTTAAAACATTCTTATGTAGAATGTGCTTCAGCTAGATAGCACAATCAATTATAAACATGTTCTAGATTTTATAATGTAATTCTCAAAAACAACTTTAAAAAAAAATAATTTATTAAAAAAAAAAAGATTGGCATGCATGTCAACTCCTCTACCACTGTGCCCCCTGCCCCAGGGCAGGAGGCTTCTCTGTATCCACTGTGCCTGGCCCAGGTGGAAAGTAGGACGCCAGTAAATGTTTTTTAAATGAACAAATCCAGGTAGGGCGTCCACCAGCATTGGAAATTCCAAAAGACAAAATTAAAGGCACCAAAGACAAACGGACAGATGTGAACAATGTGAGCACCTGTGTCTACCATTGGCTCCCCGCCCCTCTGCTTCAGACACCTTGTTATCTAAAGGCTAATGTTCAGTGATCTAGGCCATGGCTGTCGGCTTGGTTCTGCGTGTGGAATGAAATACGAGGGGAGAGAGAAAACGGAGGCCCAGATAGGAGGGCCGCGGAAGGTTTGGGGACTGAAATGGAAGTCCCAGCCATCAAGGTTGCAAGTTTACACAAGAGAGAGCCTGGCTGCCTAGACACCTGAGAAACAGCAACTGTTTTTAAATGGCAGAGGTGCTCAGTGCTTCTTCAGCCGCACTAGGAGACATCCTCTTTTTTGAGAGCATCCCTGATATGGGTAACAGAGGGCTTGGGGTGTAACCCGTGCTCTGCTCAACTCTGAGGACGTGGGGCTTGTCATTCCGCTGCAGCAACAAAGGGAAATTAGTGGTGCATTTCAGTAATAGGCAGATTATTATGTCACAGGGGATGTGCAGTGTCTTTGCGTCTTAGAAACAGTATCTTCAGACTCACATTGCAGCCTCCGCTGATGTGCTCACAGCTGTGTAGGGACCTCAGTGGCAGAATACCTGCTGGATATTCAAATTAAGAAGAAAAAGTGTTTAAAAATTTATTTTGAACTTGAGATTCAGCTAGTGCCAGCTGAAATCTTAGTGGTTAGCCATAGCTACATTTGGAAAAAACTAGGTGTAATGTATTTAACCTGGTTGGATATAACTAGTAAATTGATACATATTTCAGCAAAAGAAATATTGCAAAGTACGTTTGTATAAATGTTTTTAAAAATGTTTTTTGCAACTCTGACAATCTGTGTGTGTTCAGTTGCACACCCCACCTCTACCACAGTGCAAAACAGGCACAGTTACACTTTCAGTTATAAAAGAGTAAGTTTTGGGGATCTGATGTACAGCATGGTGATTATAGCTAACAATACTGTATTATGTACTTGAAAGTAGCTAAGAGAGTAGATCTTAAATGTTCTTACCGCAAAAAAGAAAGGGTACTTCTATACGAATTGTAAAATTTTTTGTTCTAATTCTGTGAAGAATACCATTGGTAGTTTGATGGGGAATGCACTGAATCTGTAGATTGCTTTGGGTAGTATAGTCATTTTCATAATACTGATTCTTCCAATCCAAGAACATGGTATATCTCTCCATCTGTTTATGTCATCTTTGATATCTTTCATCAGTGTTTTATAGTTTTCTGCATACAGGTCTTTTGTCTCCTTAAATAAGAGGTATGTTTATTCCTAGGTATTTTATTCTTTCTGTTGCAATGGTAAATGGAATTGTTTCCTTAATTTCTCTTTCTGATTTTCATTGTTAGTGTATAGGAATGCCAGAGATTTCTGTGCATTAATTTTGTATCCTGCAACCTTAACAAATTCATTGATTAGTTCTACTAGTTTTCTGGTGGCATCTTTAGGATTCTCTATGTATAGTATCATGTCATCTGCAAACAGTGACAGTTTTAATTCTTCTTTTCCAATTTGTATTCCTTCTTTTTTCTTCTGTGGTTGCCATGATTAGGACTTCTAAAACTGTGTTGAATAAGAGTGGCGAGAGTGGACATGCTTGTGTTGTTCCTGATGTTAGTGGAAATGCTTTCAGTTTTTCACCATTGAGTATGATGTTTTCTTTGGCTTTGTCATATATGGCCTTTATTATGTTGAGGTAGGTTCCCTCTATGCCCATTTTCTGGAGAGTTTTTATCGTAAATGGGTGTTGAATTTTGTCAAAAGCTTTTTCTGCATCTATTGAGATGATCATATGGTTTTTATTCTTCAATTTGTTAATATGGTGTATCACATTGATTGATTTGTGTATGGAAACACAAAAGACCCCAAATAGCCAAAGCAATCTTAAGAAAAATGGAGCTCGAGGAATCAGGCTCCCTGATTTCAGATCATACTACAAAGCTACAGTAATCAAGACAGTATATGGCACTGGCACAAAAACAGAAATATGGATCAATGGAACAGGATAGAAAGCCCAGAGATAAACCCACGCACCTATGGTCACCTAATTTACGACAAAGGAGTCAAGAACATATGATGGAGAAGAGACAGCCTCTTCAATAAGTGGTGCTGGGAATACTGGACAGCTACATGTAAAAGAATGAAATTAGAACACTCCCTAACACCATATACAAAAATAAACTCAAAATGGATTAAAGACCTAAATGTAAGGCCAGACACTATAAAACTCTTAGAGGAAAACATAGGCAGAACACTCTATGACATAAATCACAGCAAGATCCTTTTTGACCCCCTCCTAGAGAAATGGAAATAAAAACAAAAATAAACAAGTGGGACCTAATGAAACTTAAAAGCTTTTGTACAGCAAAGGAAACTATAAACAAGATGGAAAAGACAACCCTCAGAATGGGAGAAAATATTTTCAAATGAAACAACGGACAAAGGATTAATCTCCAAAATATACAAACAGCTCATAGAGCTCAATATCAAAAAAACAGTTCAATTAAAAAATGGGCAGAAGTCTTAAATAGACATTTCACTAAAGAAGAAGACATACAGATGGCCAAGAAGCACATGAAAAGCTGCTCAACATCACTAATTATTAGAGAAATGCAAATCAAAACTAAAATGAGGTTTCACCTCACACTGGTCAGAATGGCCAGGGTATGGTGAAAGAGGAACCCTCCTGCACTGTTGGTGGGAATGTAAATTGGTACAACTACCATGGAGAACAGTATGGAGGTTCCTTAAAAAATTAAAAATAGAACTGCCACATGACCCAGCAATCCCACTACTGGGCATATACCCTGAGAAAACCATAATTCAAAAAGAGTCATGTGCCACAATGTTCACTACAGCTCTATTTACAATAGCCAGAGGGCTTCCCTGGTGGCGCAGTGGTTGAGAGTCCGCCTGCCGATGCAGGGGACGCCGGTTCGTGCCCCGGTCTGGGAAGATCTCACATGCTGCGGAGCGGCTGGGCCCGTGAGCCATGGCCGCTGAGCCTGCGCGCCCGGAGCCTGTGCTCCGCAACGGGAGAGGCCCACAAACCGCAAAAAAAAAAAAAAAATAGCCAGGACATGGAAGCAACCTATGTATCTATCGACAGATGAATGGATAAAGAAGATGTGGCATGTATATACAATGGAATATTACTCAGCCATAAAAAGAAATGAAATTGAGTTATTTGTAGTCTATGGACCTAGAGTTTTTCATAGTGAAGTCAGAAAGAGAAAAACACCATATGCTAACACATATATATGGAATCTAAAAAAAAAAAAGGTACTGATGAACCTAGTGACAGGGCAAGAATAAAGACGTAGATATAGAGAATGGACTTGAGGACACGGGATGGGGTAGGGGGAAGCTGGGGCAAAGTGAGAGTAGCATTGACATATATACACTACCAAATGTAAAATAGCTAGTGGGAAGCAGCAGCATAGCACAGGGATATCACCTTGGTGCTTTGTGATGAGCTAGAGACGTGGGATAGGGAGGGTAAGAGGGGAGGCTCAAGAGGGAGGGGATATGGGGACATGTGTATGCATATGGCTGATTCACTTTGTTGTACAACAGAAACTAACACAGTATCGTGAAGCAATTATATTCCAATAAAGATCTGTTTTCTTTTTTAAAAAAAGGGTAATTATGTAAGGAGATGAGGGTGTTAGCCAATGCTATGGTGATAATCATTTCTCAATATAATGTGTATCAAATCAATACACACACCTTAAACTTTCACAATGTTATATCTTCATTATGTGTCTCATATAAAAAAACTTAAAAACTAAAATAAAATGAAAGCAGGTGTACAGTTAAAACTGATGGTTTCTTATCTTCAGTCATTACAAGATAAGAGATAATAAATTAGTTTCTTAAAACTTTTAGTTACATCACACACATACACATGCACACATACACACATCTGACCAAATATAATGGTCACACATCCACTGTTTAGAGTGTGTTTTGTGAAAACTTAGGGAGTCATACCAATGTAATGCAAGCATTTTTAGAATGGAAAAATTAAAATGGAACAAAAGAAAACTAAAAGATAGGTCCTATAAGATTACATGGTTTACTTGTAAAACCAGATTTTATATATATATATAATAAGTATAATATATATATAATGTATTATTTGACAAACATTTAATAATTTACATAAATCCTATTGATAACTACTATATAATTACTTGAGTGAAAGAAGGGATTCAGAATCAGGAGGTGAAAGTTGTACTGCCTTAATTTTTCACAACTGTCACATTCACTTGGACTTTTATGACCGAGTTTGTAAACAAAATATATGGGTTTGGGTTTTATTTGGCAGATTTTTTAAAAATAGCAAAACATTATTTACCTTTAAGAACTACATCAAATGTTGCTACTTCCTGTTTTAAGGAGATGTTTATCGGGCATGCCAACCTGGTTAAAGTGAGGTGAAGTGAGGGACTCTATTGTATTATAATGAGTCACATTATTTCTAGACTTCAGTTATCCGTAGGAAAACATTTCCATTATTTCATGAGATAGCCTTGCCAGACGTGAAAACACAGGAAAGCAAAAGCAATTTTTTACACTCCTAATTTACAAGTTGGGACATATTACTGAAGTCAATGAGACTGCCATTTCCGATCAAGCAGTCCACCTTCATCACCTGGCAGCGACTCTGTTACCGACATGGGTACATTTAGGAGGCATTATGATCACAACTTACACATTCTGACTGCACATGACATGGAATTTTACGCCAACCCCTTTTGCCAGTGTTCCAGATGATCAGTTAGGACCCCTTGGACAGCTTTATTCACTGTTTCAGTGCCAAGTTTAAATGGATCATATGGTCAACATTACTTTAATGTTGGCATTTCTACCTGTGCCTTAATTTGTTATTTGCAGAACATTGGAAGCGTCCATTCTCCTCTGTTCCTCTACACTATGTAGATGGAACTGAGGCCTCTAATCTCTTCTCATTACAAGGAGCCCATTTATGCTTGTAAGTTGTGTCCACCCTCCACAGGAAATCAGTCATTCCTCTGTGTTTCTGAACTATGCAGTTGTTTGGGTGAGTGAGAGGAGGGCCTGGGAGATTCCTAGATTCCTGCTGATGCTGGCACACACGCTGGTAGTGTGCGGTTCTGCTCCCTGGGTGGTGGGTTGTTTAAATTGCTTTGTGGAGAGAATTCCACGGCACTCGTTTCAGTTCAGGAGAGACGCAGATTACCTTCAGTTACTCCAAAACTCGTTAGCACTTTGGAGTGGAGAAAATAGAAATACAAGACAAAGTATTGATGTTTTGAGATTTGAGGGGTCCAGACAAGGGTCCTCTCCCGTTTAACCCATGTCCCTTTAGTGGGTCCAGGAGGGCTGTGCCATTGGAGGATTTCAAAATATCCTAGAGGTGGCTGGTGACTTGGCAGTTTCTTCAGAAACACTCTTTTGGATGCTAAACATCTGTTAATGCAATAAGTAAACGAGAACCAGGGTATGGATACCCTCAGAAGCAAGTTTAGCTCTGAGGCTGAATGTATTTAATCTAAAATGCACATGGATTGAAAAGGGAGAAGAATAGAGATTATAATGTTTAAAGGTAAGACTTCAGAGATATTTTGCTCTTTTACTGGGCTGATTTGGGTTTTCCCGAAGAGCCTGTAGGCACCCAGATTCCCTCACCTCTGCTCACGTGGACGCCTTCTGCAGAAGAGTTTGAGAACAGGGCCTGAAGGATACTGGAACCACTTTTCAGATGGAGGTCAGTGAGTAGCATAGCCCAGATTCCCACTACCAGCAATGATGGAGGAATGGGCGAAATTTACTTCTTGATTATAAACAACTATAGAAAGTAGATACACTATATAAAACAATTGATTTTGGACAACAGGCAGCACAAGACTGTGACCCCAGGCAGGAGTAAAACCTGCGAGGCCCCCTGTGGATCTTCGTCTCTGCACATCGATTCCAGTCTCTCTCACCTCCAGAGGTGGACCGGGGCAAGAACATGAATGGAGGCCCACAGCCCACCTCTCTAAATATTTAAAGGTTACGAATAAAGCTAATATGTTGTCAAAGGAAAGATGCTGTACCCCCCTATTTTAATATACATCATTACGACAAAAGAAAAGTATATTGATCTTGCTGCTGGTTGCAAAGGTATTTTCAGTTTGAGAAAATCAGCAAGTCGTACGTTAGGATCTATGTAGTTTTCTAATTAGGTTGATTCATATGAAATTGCTTTTGGGCTACAAAAATGGTGATCACGCAAATAAAAGTTTAAAGTATTTAAAAAAAATGGTGATCACATGGTTCAACTTTGTATATATATGGTTTTTATATGAATAAATGTCTTCAAAGTATCAAAGTTTACTGATTTTAATGATTGAAATCATCCCAAGTATCTTTTAACACAGTGTAATGAAATTAGGTATTAATAAGGTAATGAAAATAGGAAAATTTACAAACATGAAGACACTAATGTACTCTTAAGGAGAGTGGGAATGAATAACAAGCTTGTTTTTTAAAATTGTTTATGACCTATTGTGATGTGTTTATTAAACCATTTCTATTTTAAAAAACATAACTTGATCTTTCATCCTGGTACAGCTAGCTTCTAAGATACTTTCTTCAGGGAGATGGATGAAGTTTTAGAAAATCTTAGAACACATAAAATCTCCAGATAGCTCTAGATTTAAAAAAATTCTCTAGCCATTGACAGGAAAAGAGGAGCTCACTTTTTCAAAATGTCTATTCTTTCTGTAGTCTCTATGTGCATTTATTCTCTCTGTAATACCGTCTTTTTTCCCATAGTAATTAAGATGCTTTATTAACTCTGGACCATAATAAAACTGCTTTATTATTCTTTCTGACCTCTTATCCATCCTAAGCGACTTCCATATCACAAATGTGAATAATAGACTGCCCAATTCTGGAAAGAACTCTTTTTATCTAATGAAATCTCTCTCTCTGGTTAGAAAATATGTAATTTTAATTATTTACAACAAAGTTTTCTTTCAAAGGTAAATACCATGTCAAGGCAGTCATTTAGATGAAAAGGTCATTTTTATTTTGATAAGTTTGCTTTTGACAGAGGCAATGTCACCATTCTAGAAATTTATGTTCCAAACTATTTTATTTGTATAAATTGACAGGATGATTTCAATCACATTTATCTGTAAAGTTCAATTGAAGTAACCATTATTATTAATATATAATCCCATGTATTACCACGTTAAGTGCACCTTTTTCTTTTCTTTGTTTTGAATGTTTTAATCAAACAAGGAACATTATTACAATAGTAAATTTAAGAACTATATAGGAAACTATCCTAGTGCACTTTTAAGCCTAGTTTCTCCATCTGTAATGGAGTCATTTATTTGTAGAATACAAAAATATCTATTCAGTTACAGTGGAAATGGAGTATTTTTCATAAATTTTACCTATATTGTAGTTTTGCTTTCTCTGAGTAATCATATGTTTAGGTGATAAGTAAATCATAACATCAATAACATTTATTTCTTATCACACAAAACATATCTCTGATTAACAGTGATGGTAAAACTAGAGCTAGTTTATTTCAAGCCAGGGATAATTTTGCCAGTAAAAGTATCCTGTGAACAGAGGGTGAGTGATGGCTTACATAACCAAGGGTATATTTTCAAGAAATCTAGGCAGTGTCACAGGAGAAAATGTCAGCAGTCAAGCTTACCCACTAAGACTGTACTCCTCCTTTGGAAAACACATCTTATTTTTATAGCACTAAAGAAAACATTCTCCCATTTAATAGTGCAAATTATTTAAGTTAAGGAAAATCTTCTGACATCCTCAGAACATTCTGAAGAGGACAAGCAAATGATCAGTTGGAATTCAGAAACTATTCTCAAAGTATCTTCTCTTGTTAGCTCAAAGTATTTGCAGGTATAGCAAAGACACAGTGCACACCATAATATTTCCAACAGACGGCCATCTGTCACATGAACAGAGAAATCCATGAAAACCTCACTAGGCTAAATTAATTCAAAAAGAGTCATGTACCACAATGTTTACTGCAGCACTATTTACAATAGCCAGGACATGGAAGCAACCTAAGTGTCCATCAACAGATGAATGGATAAAGAAGATGTGGCACATACATACAATGGAATATTACTCAGCCATAAAAAGGAACAAAATTGAGTTATTTGTAGTGAGATGGATGGAGCTAGAATCTGTCAGACAGAGTGAATTAAGTCAGAAAGAGAAAACGGGGAGGGGGAAGGGGAAACTGGGATGAAGTGAGAGAGTGGCATGGACATATATACAGTACCAAATGTAAAATAGATAGCTAGTAGGAAGCAGCCACATAGCACAGGGAGATCAGCTCGGTGCTTTGTGACCACCTAGAGGGGTGGGATAGGGAGGGTGGGAGGGAGACACAATAGGGAGGGAATATGGGGATACATGTATACGTATAGCTGATTGACTATGTTATACAGCAGAAACCAACACAACAATGTAAAGCAATTATACTCCAATAAAAATGTTAAAAAAAAATCCCATAGTTACCACATGTGGCTCTACAGTAGACAGACCAATGAATATCCACATCTTTGTGGCTACTGAAAAACAAATTGACCCAAAACACAGATCTTTTCTCATCCTTTTATGCTTTCAGAAACATAAAACACGATTGCTTGGTTTTCAGTGGAAATCTTGGCTCTATTTTATAATTTTCCCTGACCATGGATTCAATCTTATAATAAACTCTGATACATAGCAGGAGATATTGTTTAATGTTCTGTGCTGTATGTAAACAGATTGTGTCTGCCAAAATTTTTTATTCTATATTACTGACATATAACCTTCATTCCTAATTATAATTTTAGAAATATATGTTATCTATTTAAATACAATTATAATATATATCAATATTAATATATATTTCAGAAATTATATGTTATATATATTTTTTATTTAAATGTAAAGGTGGACATTTTCATGTCCTATTATTTATACAATTATACAATCATTTGTACAATTCAGATTAAAATAAGCTTTTTTTCCCCCAGTAAACAGGATGCTGTCACCAGATTCAGATTATTTTTTACAAAAATGTGAAAATATGAAAAATATGTCAAATGTAGATTCCCAAGATAGAAAAGGTTAAGTTCAGGTTTTAAGGACATTGCAGGAGTTACCAGCCCACTATCATCTTTTACCAAGAAGAAAACCAGGGAAAAGCCTCCTAAATATGAAGTCAAGTGAACTGCGGTACAATGGCAGGTTAAACACACACCCACACACAGAGGGAGAGAGGGAAAGAGAGAGAGAGATGGGGAGAGGGAAATAGTAGGACAGTGAGAGGGGGAGAGGGAGGGAGAGACAGAGAGGGGGGAGTGAAGCCGAGCAGGACCCTGTGGGGCTCCTGGGCACAGAAGCCTTTCCGTGCCCCCCATTTCTTGTTTGCAGGGAACAGCCTCCAGCCTCTATGACCTTCCCCGAGTTCCGAAGGGCATATTTGAACAGTTGCTAATCGGGGAAGGGAGGGGATGCAGAGACAAGGGAGGAGCCGCCAAGACACAATAGTTCAGCCCTGGGGCAGGGTCCTGGTTCCCCCTCGGGATACACATAACAGTATCTTCAAGCCCTGTACAGGACTAAAACCCCCAACAGATGGATGATGTCAGCATTCTCCATTCCAGACTAAAGGAACCAGAGAAGCCCTTCCATAAGACCACCTGAGTCCAGATTAAAGGAACCACAGAAACTCATCAGGTTACCTGAGACCAGATTAAAGGACTGAAGGCCCTGCACACACCCTAATCTTATCAGCAACCCCACCCTTGAACGGATTGCTGTCAAACTCCTCACCAAATCCCCCTGGTTGGGACACACAGATTTTCAGGGGCACAAGCCTGCTGTGTCCCCCTTTGCCTGGCAAAGCAATAAAACTATTCTTTTCTACTTCACCCAAAACTCTGTCTCTGAGATTCGATTCGGCATCTGTGCACAGAGGCTGAGTTTTTAGCATCAAGAGGGAGGGAGAGGGATGTGGGGGAGGTAGAGAGGGAGGAGGAGAGGGCAAAGGGGGAAACAGGGAAAGGGAGGGGGAGGGAGAGGTTGGGGAAGAGGGGGGAGGGGGACAGGAGAGGGAGAGGGGGCCACTGCCAAATCACCTTTCACTTCTAAGAGCTGAGAATACAGATGACCCTTGAACTACACAATGTTGAACAAGTGTGTGTGTCCACTTAGGAGTTTTCAATAGAATTACCAGGGTTAGTTGAATCCTTGGGTGCAGAACTGCAGATACAGAAGACTGACTATAAGTTATACGTGGATTTTCAACTGTATAGAGGGGTGGTGCCCCCAACCCCTGTGTTGTTCAAGGGTCAACTGTATTTTTCATTTTTATCTTACAAATTAGAGCCAAAATAACTTGGGCTGCATCTTCTCTCCATGGCAAAACTTCTATCATCATAAGGCAACCCAATTACAAGAATTTAATAAATAGAAGCACAACAACATGGGAATTTCTTGCCAGAAACATACTGCTTTTTGTATAGATAAGATCAGCCCTGAAGACCTTTGTAAGGCACTCTGCCGGGTAGGTACCAGGGAAAGCGAAGGTATTTTCTACTTTGACAACCTAGTGAGCAGGTAGGGGTCTACTTGGAGAAAGAGACAATTAATTCACTTTTATCTGGACCTCAAAGTACACATAACAAAGTTACTAGTACAGACAGACGTGGAAAGGACACTGGATGGAAGTGATAGTACTGGGTTGGCCAAAACGTTTGCTCAGGTTTTTCCATCTGATATGGCAAAACCCGAATGAACTTTTTGGCCAACCCAATATTAAAAAATAGAGTAAAAATGGGAAAGTACATTCCCATTTGGGACAGGTACATCCCTGGCATAAGATTTACTGAGGGAGAAAATGCTGGAAGGATAGGAAAGGGCAGAATATGAAACACCGATGTAAGGCCAACTGGCCCGAGGCAGGGGAACGCAATCAGATTCACAGGTTGCATCAGACCGAAACTCTCCGGACCACCCAGTTCCAGGAACTGACCTGGGGACCTTTCACCCGGCCCAGCAGCCTTCCCGCCTTTCGAGGGGTGGGACTAGCGGTCCCAAGACTGATGTAACCGGCACCAGATATCGCCACGATACCCGAAGAGACCACCAGATAAGGAATTCCCTGCGCCCTCCCAGATTCACCACACCCCTTTCCCTTTTTTCCTTATAAAATCCTGCCCAACCCTCGCCCAGGCGCGACTTCTCTGGCCCCTTTCTCTTGGACCAGTGAACCTCGCCCGGGAGCGCCCCCTAATAAAGCTCACTTGAAGCTTTTCTCTGTTTCGCGCTGCCGTTTGTTAAGATCCGACCTTACATTTGGTGCCAAAACCCGGGAGGGGTACCAAGCCCCGCGGGTTACCGCGCGGGCCGCTCCTCCCCTCCCCCAGGAGACAACTAGGGAACCTCCACTCATCCACCCGATCCGGCAGAAAACGGGGTAAGTCCCCCTCCCTTGTTCCCTCCGAACCCCAGAGTCCCTACCCACTGGACTCCCTGTCCCTAATCGCGGCCGCGTCAGGGACTCCTCCGTCCTCTCTCCGGGCCTCGGGCAACTGTGGAGACGTCCCAATCGCCTGACCGCCCTCCGACCTGCCGTGAATTGGAGACTGAGACAAGGGACGCCTCTCTCCCTCTCCATTCACTCAGGGACAGACTGGGGGTCATGGGAAGCTCACAATCGAAAGCAGATTCTAAGACGCCCCTGGGGTGTCTCCTAGCCAATTTTACAGCCCTCGGTTTCTCCCAAGATCTCCGTCGCCGACGGCTTATTTTCTATTCCACTGTGGCCTGGCCACAGTATCCTCTAGACAATCAATCCAAATGGCCTCCTGAAGGGACTTTCGATTTTAACATCCTCCGTGATCTAGATAATGACTGCCGCAGGACGGGCAAATGGTCCGAGGCCCCCTAGGTTCAGGCCTTCTGGTATTTACGCTCCTGCCCCTCCCTCTGCGTCGATTGTTCCACTTCCCAGATCCTTCTTGCCCCTAATTTCCTTTGACGATGACGCCTCTCCACTAGCCGACCCACCCGAATCTCTCACCTCTCCCCTCTCCAGAGCTCCTCTCTAGCCTCCACCCAACCCTGAAGCGGTCCCTCGTCCTCCCGAACCCGCTCCGGCCCATCCAACCGCTCCCCCGCCTCCCTCAACGGTTTCTCCTCCCTCGCCCCTTGCTTTGCCAATTCGTGCACAGACACGCTCTCACGACTCCCAAGATCCAAATCTCCTCTGCCCTCTGAGGGAGATGGTAGGAGCGGAAGGAGTAGTTAGAGTTCATGTTCCCTTTTCCCTCCAAGATCTCTCTCAAATAGAAAAGCGATTAGGCTCCTTTTCGGCCGACTCTTCCCGCTACATCAAAGAATTTCTCTACCTCTCTCAAGCTTACGATCTAACCTGGCACGATATCTCTGTGATCCTATCTTCTACTCTGACCCCTGACGAGAGGGAAAGAATTCAAACTGCTGCCCGAAACCATGCAGATCAGGTTCACCTTACCGACAACTCCATGCCTGTAGGAGCGACTGCCGTACCTGGCACTGATCCAGTCTGGACTTATCAGGATGGCCAAGATGGCCGTCGTAAACGCGACCTCATGATCCAATGCCTCCTGGCTGGCATGCAGGCTGCCGCTCATAAGGTAGTCAATTTGAAAAACTAAAAGAGAGCACTTCCGGGTAAGATGGCGGAAGAGTAAGACGCGGAGATCACCTTCCTCCCCACGGATACACCAGAAATACAGCTACACGTGGAACAACTCCTACAGAACACCTACTGAACGCTGGCAGAAGACCCCAGACCTCCCAAAAGGCAAGAAACCCCCCACATACCTGGGTAGGGCAAAGCGGAGAGATCCCCACACAGAGGATCAGTGCCGAGCGGCACTCACCAGCCCGAGAGGCTTGTCTGCTCGCCCGCCGGGGCGTGCAGCGCTGGAAGCTGAGGCTCGGGCTTCGGTCAGAGCGCAGGGAGAGGACTGGGGCTGGCGGCGAGAACTCAGCCCGAAGGGGGCTAATGTGCCACAGCTAGCCGGGAGGGAGTCCGGGAAAACTCTGGAGCTGCCGAAGAGGCAAGAGACTTTTTCTTCCCTCTTGGTTTCCTGGTGCGCGAGGAGAGGGGATTAAGAGCGCTGCTTAAAGGGGCTTCACGGACGGGCGCGAGTCGCGACTGAAAGCGCGGAGCCCAGTGACGGGCGTGGGACGCTGGGGCTGCTGCTGCCGCCGCCAAGAAGCCTGTGTGCGAGCGCAGGTCACTGCCCACACCGCCCTTCCGGGAGCCTGTGCAGCCCGCCACTGCCGGGGTCCCGGGATCCAGGGGCGGCTTCCCTGGGAGAACGCACGGCGCGCCTCGGGCTGGTGCAACGTCACGCCGACCTTTGCCGCTACAGGCTCGCCCCGCACTCCGTGCCCCTCCCTCCCGCCCGGCCTGAGTGAGCCAGAGTCCCCGAAGAGGCTGCTCCTTTAACCCTGTCCTGCCTGAGCGAAGAACAGACGCCCTCCGGCGACCTACACGCAGAGGCGGGGCCAAATCCAAAGCTGAGACCCAGGAGCTGTGAGAACAAAGAAGAGAAAGGGAAACCTCTCCCAGCAGCCTCAGAAGCAGCGGATTAAAGCTCCACAATCAACTTGATGTACCCTGCATCTGTGGAATACATGAATAGACAACACATCATCCCAAATTGAGGAGCCCGGAGTCAGTGCTGTGCCTCTGAGGTGGGAGAGCCAACTTCAGGACACTGGTCCACAAGAGACCTCCCAGCTCCACATAATATCAAACGGCAAAAATCTTCCAGAGATCTCCATCTCAACACCAGCACCCAGCTTCACTCAACGACCAGCAAGCTACAGTGCTGGACACCCTATGCCAAACAACTAGCAAGACAGGAACACAACGCCACCCATTAGCAGAGAGGTGGCCTAAACTCATAAAAAGTCTGCAGACACGCCAAAACACACCACCAGACGTGGACCTGCCCAGCAGAAAGACAAGATCCAGCCTCATCCACCAGAACACAGGCACTAGTCCCCTCCACCAGGAAGCCTACACAACCCACTAAACCAACCTTAGCCACTGGGGACAGACACCAAAAACAACGGGAACTACGAACCTGCAGCCTGCAAAAAGGAGACCCCAAACACAGTAACATAAGCAAAATGAGAAGACAGAAAAACACACAGCAGGAGAAGGAGCAAGATAAAAACCCACCAGATCTAACAAATGAAGAGGTAATAATAGGCAGTCTACCTGAAAAAGAATTCAGAATAATGATGGTAAAGATGATCCAAGATTCTATTTCCCAGACCCAAAATCTTGGAAATAGAATAGACAAAATGCAAGAAACAGTTAACAAGGACCTAGAAGAACTAAAGATGAATCAAGCATCGATTAAAAACACAATACATGAAATAAAAAATACTCTAGATGGGATCAATAGCAGAATAACTGAGGCAGAAGAACGGATAAGTGAGGTGGAAGATAAAATAGTGGAAATAACTGCTGCAGAGCAAAATAAAGAAAAAAGAATGAAAAGAACAGAGGTCTCAGAGACCTCTGGGACAACATTAAACGCACCAACATTCGAATTATAGGGGTTCCAGAAGAAGAAGAGAAAAAGAAAGGGACTGAGAAAATATTTGAAGAGATTATAGTTGAAAACTTCCCTAATATGGGAAAGGAAATAGTTAATCAAGTCCAGGAGGCACAGAGAGTCCCATACAGAATAAATCCAAGGAGAAATACACCAAGACACATATTAAGCAAACTGTCAAAAATTAAACACAAAGAAATCATATTAAAAGCAGCAAGGCAAAAACAACAAATAACACACAAGGGAATCCCCATCAGGATAACAGCTGATCTCTCAGCAGAAACTCTACAAGCCAGAAGGGAGTGGCAGGACATACTTAAAGTGATGAAGGAGAAAAACCTGCAACCAAGATTACTCTACCCAGCAAGGATCTCATTCAGATTTGATGGAGAAATTAAAACGTTTACAGACAAGCAAAAGCTGAGAGAGTTCAGCACCACCAAACCAGCTTTACAACAAATGCTAAAGGAACTTCTCTAGGCAAGAAACACAACAGAAGTAAAAGACCTACAATAACGAACCCAAACAATTAAGAAAATGGGAACAGGAACATACATATCAATAATTACCTTAAATGTAAATGGACTAAATGCTCCCACCAAAAGACACAGAGTGGCTGAATGGATACAAAAACAAGACCCATATATATGCTGTCTACAAGAGACCCACTTCAGACCTAGAGAAACATACAGACTGAAAGTAAGGGGATGGAAAAAGATATTCCATGCAAATGGAAACCAAAAGAAGGCTGGAGTAGCAATTCTCATATCAGACAAAATAGACTTTAAAATAAAGACTACTAGAAGAGACAAAGAAGGACACTACATAATGATCAAGGGATCGATCCAAGAAGAAGATATAACAATTGTAAATATTTAGGCACCCAACATAGGAGCACCTCAATACATAAGGCAAATACTAACAGCCATAAAAGGAGAAATCGACAGTAACACACTCATAGTAGGGGACTTTAACACCCCACTTTCACCAATGGACAGATCATCCAAAATGAAAATAAATAAGGAAACACAAGCTTTAAATGATACATTAAACAAGATGGACTTAATTGATATTTATAGGACATTCCATCCAAAAACAACAGAATACACATTTTTCTCAAGTGCTCATGGAACATTCTCCAGGATAGATCATATCTTGGGTCACAAATCAAGCCTTGATAAATTTAAGAAAATTGAAATTGTATCAAGCATCTTTTCCGACCACAATGCTATGAGACTAGATATCAATTAAAGGAAAAGATCTGTAAAAAATACAAACACATGGAGGCTAAACAATACACTACTTAATAACGAAGTGATCACTGAAGAAATCAAAGAGGAAATTAAAAAATACCTAGAAACAAATGACAATGGAGACACGACGACCCAAAACCTATGGGATGCAGCAAAAGCAGTTCTAAGAGGGAAGTTTATAGCAATACAATCCCACCTTAAGAAACAGGAAACATCTCGAATAAACAACCTAACCTTGCACCTAAAGCAATTAGAGAAAGAAGAACAAAAACATCCCAAAGTTAGCAGAAGGAAAGAAATCATAAAGATCAGATCAGAAATAAATGAAAAAGAAATGAAGGAAACGATAGCAAAGATCAATAAAACTAAAAGCTGGTTCTTTGAGAAGATAAACAAAATTGACAAACCATTAGCCAGACTCATCAAGAAAAGAAGGGAGAAGACTCAAATCAATAGAATTAGAAATGAAAAAGGAGAAGTAACAACTGACACTGCAGAAATACAAAAGATCATGAGAGATTACTACAAGCAACTCTATGCCAATAAAATGGACAACCTGGAAGAAATGGACAAATTCTTAGAAATGCACAACCTGCCAAGACTGAATCAGGAAGAAATAGAAAATATGAACAGACCAATCACAAGCACTGAAATTGAAACTGTGATTAAAAATCTTCCAACAAACAAAAGCCCAGGACCAGATGGCTTCACAGGCGAATTCTATCAAGCATTTAGAGAAGAGCTAACACCTATCCTTCTGAAACTCTTCCAAAATATAGCAGAGGGAGGAACACTCCCAAACTCATTCTACGAGGCCACCATCACCTTAATACCAAAACCAGACAAGGATGTCACAAAGAAAGAAAACTACAGGCCAATATCACTGATGAACATAGATGCAAAAATCCTCAACAAAATACTAGCAAACAGAATCCAACAGTACATTAAAAGGATCATACACCATGATCAAGTGGGGTTTATTCCAGGAATGCAAGGATTCTTCAATATACGCAAATCAATCAACGTGATACACCATATTAACAAATTGAAGGAGAAAAACCATATGATCATCTCAATCGATGCAGAGAAAGCTTTCGACAAAATTCAACACCCATTTATGATAAAAACCCTGCAGAAAGTAGGCATAGAGGGAACTTTCCTCAACATAATAAAGGCCATATATGACAAACCCACAGCCAGCATCGTCCTCAATGGTGAAAAACTGAAACCATTTCCACTAAGATCAGGAACAAGACAAGGTTGCCCACTCTCACCACTCTTATTCAACCTAGTTTTGGAAGTTTTAGCCACAGCAATCAGAGAAGAAAAGGAAATAAAAGGAATCCAAATTGGAAAAGAAGAAGTAAAGCTGTCACTGTTTGCAGATGACATGATACTATACATAGAGAATCCTAAAGATGCTACCAGAAAACTACTAGAGTTAATCAAGGAATTTGGTAAAGTTGCAGGATACAAAATTAATGCACAGAAATCTCTGGCATTCCTATATACTAATGATGAAAAATCTGAAAGTGAAATCAAGGAAACACTCCCATTTACCATTGCAACAAAAAGAATAAAATATCTAGGAATAAACCTACCTAAGGAGACAAAAGACCTGTATGCAGAAAATTATAAGACACTGATGAAAGAAATTAAAGATGATACAAATAGATGGAGAGATATACCATGTTCTTGGATTGGAAGAATCAACATTGTGAAAATGACTCTACTACCCAAAGCAATCTACAGATTCAATGCAATCCCTATCAAACTACCACTGGCATTTTTCACAGAACTAGAACAAAAAATTTCACAATTTGTATGGAAACACAAAAGACCCCGAATAGCCAAAGCAATCTTGAGAACGAAAAATGGAGCTGGAGGAATCAGGCTCCCTGACTTCAGACTATACTACAAAGCTACCGTAATCAAGACAGTATGGTACTGGCACAAAAACAGAAAGATAGATCAATGGAACAGGATAGAAAGCCCAGAGTTAAACCCACGGACATATGGTCAGCTTATCTTTGATAAAGGAGGCAGGAATGTACAGTGGAGACAGGACAGTCTCTTCAATAAGTGGTGCTGGGAAAACTGGATAGGGACATGTAAAAGTATGAGATTAGATCACTCCCTAACACCATACACAAAAATAAGCTCAAAATGGATTAAAGACCTAAATGTAAGGCCAGACACTATCAAACTCTTAGAGGAAAACATAGGCAGAACACTCTATGACATAAATCACAGCAAGATCCTTTTTGACCCACCTCCTAGAGAAATGGAAATAAAGACAAAAATAAACACATGGGACCTAATGAAACTTAAAAGCTTTTGCACAGCAAAGGAAACCATGAACAAGACCAAAAGAGAACCCTCAGAATGGGAGAAAATATTTGCAAATGAAGCAACTGACAAAGGATTAATCTCCAAAATTTATAAGCAGCTCATGCAGTTCAATAACAAAAACACAAACAACCCAATCCAAAAATGGGTAGAAGACCTAAATAGACATTTCTCCACAGAAGATATACAGACTGCCCACAAACACATGAAAGGATGCTCAACATCTTTACTCATTAGAGAAATGCAAATCAAAACTACAATGAGATATCATCTCACACCAGTCAGAATGGCCATCATCAAAAAATCTAGAAACAATAAATGCTGGAGAGGGTGTGGAAAAAAGGGAACACTCTTGCACTGCTGGTGGGAATGTGAATTGGTACAGCCACTATGGAGAACGGTATGGAGGTTCCTTAAAAAACTACAAATAGAACTACCATATGACCCAGCAATCCCACTACTGGGCATATACCCTGAGAAAACCATAATTCAAAAAGAGACATGTACCAAAATGTTCATAGCAGCCCTATTTACAATAGCCCGGAGATGGAAACAACCTAAGTGTCCATCATCGGATGAATGGATAAAGAAGATGTGGCACATATATACAATGGAATATTACTCAGCCATAAAAAGAAATGAAATTGAGCTATTTGTAATGAGGTGGATAGACCTAGAGTCTGTCATACAGAGTGAAGTAAGTCAGAAAGAGAAAGACAAATACTGTATGCTAACACATATATATGGAATTTAAGAAAAAAAAATGTCATGAAGAACATAGGGGTAAGAGAGGAATAAAGACACAGACCTACTAGAGAATGGACTTGAGGATATGGGGAGGGGGAAGGGTAAGCTGTGACAAAGTGAAAGAGTGGCATGGACATATATACACTACCAAACGTAAGGTAGATAGCTAGTGGGAAGCAGCCGCATAGCTCAGGGAGATCAGCTCGGTGCTTTGTGACCGCCTGGAGGGGTGGGATAGGGAGGGTGGGTGGGAGACGCAAAAGGGAGGGTATATGGAAACATATGTATATGTATAACTGATTAAATTTGTTACAAGGCAAAAACAAACAAACAAACAAACAAAAAAAGATCTAATTAGAGGAGAAAAGCCTCGGGCTGAGGAGGTATGAGAATGCAACCTATAATAATAATGTGCTGGAGATACAAAAAAAAAAAAAAAAAAAAAAACGTAGCAAATACTCAAAACTCATCACTTCCTAGTTATTTTACCACATTTTACTACTGTCTATGCTCTTGAGGTTATTTATCAATATATCAATTCCATCTGGGTGGTAGAAATATTATACAATGGTATGGTATGATACATCTTTTCCCAACTCTGAGTTAGTGACACCACATTGATCCATTGAAACTGCCCATGGTGGCAGTATATACAGCTGAGAATCAGCAAATTCTACAGACCAGGGTTTTGTCTTGGCAAGTCAGTTGACCACCGCATACCAGCACACCACTGGGTGGTCGGCTGACCTAAGCAGACATTGTTGGTTTTGCACTTGTTTAAAAGGATATTTTCCCCTGCCTACTTTTGCCATGATATGATATTAGGAAGTTGCCTATAGCTGTCATTATTCTTGCAAGGAAAAGTTTTCTTCTTCACTAATATACTGATAAGTCAAACAAACTTTAGAAAAAGTCATCAGAATTAACTTCAGAATGTGGTCCTTGCCATTCTTAGCTACCTCATGGTCTGGCAAGGAGTAGAGTGAGAAAAGCATAGCCAACATGAGGCAACCTTGGAAACCCGGGGCAAATATTTTCTGAGGATTCTTTCATTAATCTGATTTCTTGGCTGACTGTGGTGTGTGGAAGGAGTAGGAGCTTGAAAGGCAGGAGATGAGTGTTCCAAGCCCTGTTCAGCTGCTGCTCCCTCTGTGGCCTTATTCCTGTCACTTTCACTCTTCTGGGGCCTCAGGTGTACTCCTCCAGAAAATGAGGGCATTGTGGTGGATAATGTATGAGATCTTATTTAGCTCTCAGATTTCCTGATATTCAGGTCATACGGGGGAAATAAAAAGGAGCATCTCTGAAAGACTCTCCATTTCCTCTCCTCCAATCTCCTTATGAATCTTTGGTGACAAGGTCCATTTTAGAGCCATGTGACCAGCTGAGTCACGTCTTTCAAAGGAGGGAATTTAATGTAATGAGAAAGATTTTTCATAGGAAGATTGTCACCCGTGCCTCACTGCTTCTGATTTTGTTACAGGTTATGTGAAGAGCAAACTTCAGCCCTTCACGTCCCAGGATGATTTTAAAAGAGTACAAAAGCTGCACGGAGGGAGATGACCAGAAAAACAGCTTTGTCCACTTTTAGAGGTTGTGGGTCTCTGGAAATACATGCCAGCAGGAGGAAGGAGGGGCAGAGATACGCAATTGGGGTCCTGGATCCTGCTGGTTAAGCAGCTCCTTCGGAACTGGTCAGTGCCGCTCTCCCCAGCTAGTCACTGGCCTCTTCCACTGCCCCACCTCCCTGCTCTGAGGCCAGCAGCCACCTCTGCCTCTACTTGGCTGGGCTGGGCTCCCACCACTGCTGAGCATAGTAGGGGACACTCATCGCCCTGAGTCAGACAAGCAGGAGGGGATGACCTATTAGACCACAGATTCCTTACCACATTCTCACTGGAGTCTGACTCAAGCCCGCAAAAGCAGGACCATCAGATTTTGTGGCCAAGATCCTCTCATCTCCTTGGTTCCCAAACCCTCTGGGTGTCCATCCACCCATCCTATGAGCGCTTCTCATGGTGGGAAACCCCAGAGCCCTGGGAGGATTTCTGGAGAAAGAAGCAGTTTAGGGCAAATGAATTATGCTTTTAAGAACAAGCTGGCACCACACCCTCAGATGAAAATTGTTTCATACTTTGCGAACAATTCCTGACATCTCTGGGCTTTGACCGCTTGTAATTTTGTCTCCAACTAGACTGTAAGTCACTGAGGCCTCTTTGGTTCATACTTCTTCCAGTACCAGTCACAAAGGAGCACTGGTGGGTATTTATGATTTGATAAATGTTTCCCTATGGGGCTCTGCTGCTCCAACTTGTGACGCCACAGGGATGGACATCACCTGTCTGGCAATATGACGGCTCAGTCCCCCACCACTGATGAAATCTGCTCTTCTGTGAACTCACTTGACACAATGAAATGCTTCAGTGGCCAAGATAACTCTTTCTCTATATTTACTTTCATTCTATATTTCTATCTTTCTTTTCTTTTAACATATGATTTTTTTTCAACCTTTTGAACAGTTTTGCACAAAACCCATCTAGTTCTCAAAGGCTTCATTACCTAACCTATTGGCTTTGACATGTGGATCAATTTTGAGGGTCTCTCCTAATCTAAGACTGTTTTTTTCCTCTAAATCATTCTTGAATTTGTTTTAATAGTTCTTTTTAAACTGATTCATCAACTCAGATTTAAAAATTGTTATCAGTTAATCTTAGCAGTATTAATAGTCCCTTACCATGGATTTTAAGAGCCAATGCATTGCATTCGTAGA
Organism: Mesoplodon mirus; assembly: GCF_964341445.2. Taxonomy (NCBI): domain Eukaryota; kingdom Metazoa; phylum Chordata; class Mammalia; order Artiodactyla; family Ziphiidae; genus Mesoplodon; species Mesoplodon mirus. The sequence continues at coordinate 82,100,080 of NC_138989.1, read as the reverse complement.
AGTGGAATGAAGAGAAATGAAAACACAAAAACTTGCATATAAATGTTCATGGCAGCACTATTCATGATAGCCAAAGGGTGGAAAACTCCCAGGTGTCTATCAACTGACACACAGATAACTAAAATGGGCTCTATCCATACAATGGAACATTATTCAGCCGTAAAAAGGAATGAGTTACTTATCCATGTTACAGCATGGGTGAACCTTGGAAATACTATACAGGCAAAGAAGCCAGACTCAAAGGACACCTATTCCATTTATATGAAGTCCAGATTAAACAAAGTCATAGAGACAGAAAGTAGATTAGTGGTTGCCTAGGGGTTGGAGAGATGGGTTGAAGAGAATGAGGACTTATTCTTAAGGGGTGTGGGATTTCTTTTGGGGGTGATGGAAAGGTTCTAAAATTGACCATGATGATGGTTGCCCAAATGGGACAAAATGAATGGTATGTGAACTATATCTCAACAAATCTATTACAATAAAAATTAAAGAAGAGCCAGTCAAAAAAAAAAAAAAAAAAAAAAAAAACTAAAAGAGATAACCCAAGAACCTAACGAAAATCCAGCTATCTTTCTCAATCGCCTTACAGAGGCCTTAACTCTCTACACCCGGCTGGATCCCGACACCCTGGCAGGGGCAGAGGTCCTAGCCACCCATTTTATCACCCAATCAGCCCCGGACATCCGAAAGCAATTAAAACGGGCAGAAGACGGCCCTCAAACCCCTATTCGAGATCTGGTAAAGATGGCCTTTAAAGTCTACAATGGCCGTGAGGATTTGGCAGAATCCAGCCGACAGGGTCGGATGCACCAGAAGGTGGCTCTCCAAACCCAAGCTCTTGTAGCCACCCTAAAGCCGGCCATCTCCCATGGATCACAGCATCCACGGGGTCCGCAAAAGGCAACCCCGCCGGGGGCCTGCTTCAAATGCGGAAAAGAAGGCTGCTGGGCTCGCCCATGTCCCAATCCCCGACCTCCTTCTAAGCCCTGTCGCCGCTGCCGGCTAACGGGCCACTGGAAGAGCGACTGCCCTACGACTGGCCCTCCCTCAGCGTCTCCACGCGGGGGGCGGGCCGACCCCACGGCATTACCACTCGAACTGCTGGGATTGGCTGACGACTGACGGCGCCCGGACTTGAAAACCCCCATCACCCTCGCCGAGCCCAGGGTAATGCTACAGGTAGCGGGTAAGTCCATCTCATTTCTGGTGGACACGGGGGCTGCCTATTCGGTCCTGCCTACTTATTCCGGGCCAGTTTCTCCTTCCCAGATCTCGGTCACGGGTATTGACGGCAAACCATCCTTCCCGCTCCAGACCGGTCCACTCCCATGTCACATCGAAGGCCTCCCTTTTACTCGTTCCTTCTTAGTCATACCATCCTGCCCAGTTCCCTTGCTGGGCCGAGATGTCCTTTTCCACTTAGGGGCCTCCCTCCAGCTGGTTAGACTTGACCCTAAGGTCCCCTCCTCCCAACTCCTGCTTCCTCTTCTCGGCCTGTCTCTAGAACCCTCTCCCTCCTATCCCCCTCTTCCAAGCACACCGAACCCAATCAATCCCCAAGTCTGGGATACTTCTAAGCCCATAATAGCAACACACCATTCCCCCGTCCTCATCTGCCTACAGGACCCCTCCAAATTTCCACCAATGCCCCAGTTTCCCATCTCTTAGACTCACCTTATGGGTCTACAACCTATTATCACCAGACTCCTAAACCAGGGACTCCTTATCCCCACTGACTCTCCCTGCAAACACCCCCATCCTGCCTGTCCACAAGGCCTCTGGGGATTATCGCCTGGTCCAGGACCTCCGACTAATCAATGAGGCCATAACTCCTCTCCACCCAGTAGTACCAAACCCATACACCTTGCTCTCCCATATCCCCCCATTCACAACTCGCTTTACGGTTCTGGATCTCAAAGATGCCTTTTTCACTGTCCCCCTACATCCCGACTCCTATTTCCTCTTCGTCTTTACCTGGGCGGATGCGGATACTCATACTTCCAGTCAGCTCACCTGGACAGTTCTTCCCCAGCGCTTCCGCGACAGTCCTCACCTCTTCGGTCAGGCGCTGGCACGGGACCTCACTTCCTGCTCCCTTACCCCCAGCACACTCCTTCAATATGGAGATGACCTCCTCCTTTGTAGCCCATCTCTCAGCCTCTCAAGACAACATACTGCAGATCTCCTCAATCACCTTGGCTCTCGCAGTTATCGGGCCTCCCCAGTCAAGGCTCAGTTATCTGTATCTTCTGTAACCTACCTGGGGCTCCGCCTTACCCCCACCACAAAAGGTCTAACAGCCGATCGCACTCGGATTATCCATGAACGCCAGCCTCCGGAAACAGAGGAACAAATTCTCTCCTTTTGGGACCTTATAGGATTTTTCCGACACTGGATCCCTAACTTTGCTCTCTTCGCTAAAACCTTATATCTAGCCGCTAAAGAAACCCCTCAAGGACCCCTCACCTCTCCTTCCGTCGTTCGACAGGCCTTTCTCACCCTCTGTAACACTCTGATATCTTCTCCTCCCCTTTCTCTGCCCAACCCAAACCTACCTTTTCACCTTTTTGCAGATGAACGGGCCGGAAGAGCCACTGGTCTCCTTGCCCAGCCTGTAGGGCCTTCCTACCGCCCCGTGGCTTACCTCTCCAAACAGCTAGACCCAACCATTCGGGGATGGCAACCATGCCTTCGGGCCTTAGCAGCAGCAGCCGAACTGACCAAACACTCAAACTGACTCTGGCCCACCCACTAACTGTGTTTTCCTCCCACCGGCTGGTCGACCTCCTAGGCCACAAGTCTCTCTCTCCCTCCTGGGCCCCTCCCGCATCCAGGAGTTCCACCTACTATTCCCCATATTCCTTGATTCAAGAAATCTACGGCAGCCACCCAAATCTAGCTGATACTGGGTTTCTTTGCAACTCATCCCTCACGGTAAACACATCAATGGAAGCACCACCAGGCATGTTTTTGTGGTGCAATGGTTCCCGCACAAAAGAGATCAATTCTTCCTCCCCCTTCCCATGTATCCCCGTTACTCTTATCCCACAACTCACACTGTATAGCCAAGCCGAATTTTCCTCACTAATCACGCCACCCTTTACCCGACAGAAAAGAGCTATCTTTCTTCCTCTGGTCGCAGGCATCTCTCTCACCTCCTCCCTGGTCGCTGCAGGCCTCGGGGGGTGGGGGGGAGCTCTAACACATAGTGTTTCAACATCCCGTGACTTAGAACATAAACTCCAGCTAGCCATTGAAGCCTCCGCCGCCTCCATCTCCTCTCTCCAGTGCCAAATCACCTCCATAGCCCGAGTCGCTCTCCAGAATCAACCAGCCCTGGATCTCCTGACGGCTGACAACGGAGGTCCCTGCCTCTTCCCGCAGGAGGAATGCTGCTATTACACCAATGAAACAGGACTCGGCGAAGACAACGTAAACGCCCTCCATCGCTTCGATTGGTGGCGATCCACCCTCTATACCTGGCTAACACCAACCTTAGGCCCCTTAATTCTCATCTGTACCTTGCTCATGTTTGCCCCCTGTTTTCTTAGGTTCCTTTGCAGGCGCATGGAGGAAGTCTCTCGGGTGGCCACAAACCAAATGGTCCTCGGTCCTTACACCTTGCTTCCTACAGAACCCCCCACTGGTCTCCCCTAAGCCTCGGACCTCTGGTCGCCCGACTCCCCTTTCGACGCCCCCATTCAGCATGAAGTAGCCAGAGATCAGAACGCTGACCCATTACACCAAAGATGTCGGGATGTAAGGCCAACTGGCCCGAGGCAGGGGAATGCAATCAGATTCACAGGTTGCATCAGACCGAAACTCTCCGGACCACCCAGTTCCAGAAACTGACCTGGAGACATTCCGGACCACTCAGTTCCAGGAACTGACCTGGGGACCTCCCACCCGGCCCAGCCTTCCCGCCTTTCAAGGGGAGGGACTAGCGGTCCCAACCAAGACTGATGTAACCAGCTCCAGATATTGCCACGATACCCTAAGAGACCACCAGATAAGGAATTCCCTGCGCCCTCCCAGATTCACCACACCCCTTTCCCTTTTTTCCTTATAAAATCCTGTCCAACCCTCGCCCAGGCGCGACTTCTCTGGCCCCTTTCTCTTGGACCAGTGAACCTCGCCCGGGAGCGCCCCCTAATAAAGCTCACTTGAAGCTTTCCTCTGTTTCGCGGTGCCATCTGTTAAGATCCGACCTTACAACCATTAGTGTTGTTAAAGGAAAGTCTAAGATTACAGTGCCGCACGGGTGGGGTGCTACTCCAGGACACTTTGTGTGAGGTCCCCTGCCCAGCAAACAATTGATGTCCCTGTCACTGTCTCCGGGCTCTGTCTTTGGTCTCAAGGCTGGGCAACTATAAGGCTTGCAGATCTTCAGCCCAACACAAGCACGGGGTATTTCTAAGCCAACCTCTTTTTTGAGCACATACAGAATTCTAAAATAAATACTCCAGGGCCATAGACAATGACTATTCCTCAAATATACAACAGAGAGGCAACTTCTCAAATTCATTTGGAAGAATGGGATTTTCTGATGGATGAAAGGATAAGAAGTATAATTTCTCTCACAGAGTTGTGATGTCAGTGAGAACATTCTGTTCTAAAGTCACATACCTTTTATCTTTGAATATATATGTAAAAGACATATTATGTCATTTAAGGTTTGGCATTGAATTTCTTTTTTGTATTATGGATATTTAGACATATTAATAAAATGGAGGTTCTAAATTCCCTACCAAACCAATGCAATATAGCAATGCCAATCAAAAATTTCTAGGAACATGCCCAAACTATACTACTCTTCCTGTGTTAAATACAGACGTTAAAACATAAGTACATGGTTTAAATTCTTAACATAAATTTCTCTCATGTAACCATGCTCCTAAGTTTTAAAATACTGGCTGTGTGAAGTTTGAAGTAGCAAATATTGAGTTAGCATCTGTTATTTATAGGGCAGTGGGGTAAGTGCCAGAACTTCACTGAAGGCCACATCTGGCTTAAATCTACATTAACTCTGCAGTATAATTTTAATGATGCTAATTCCTGATGTTTCTCTTCTTATTCTCCAATCATTATCAAGTCTCCAGATGTGATGCTCTCTGGCAGACAAAAAAGTAAAGGGGAAAGTGTACGAAATACAATTTTTAAACCTAGAACTAGGGATTGGGTACATTTAGTTGAAGAGCCAGAGGTAGAGATGAGGTTAAAAAAACAGAAGTCAGGAAGAAAAATATAAGTGAATTTTCTCCTCTCAAGGTTCTTCTATGTAGTTTATCGTTTGTGAAGTGTAGCTGAATAGGCACATTTCAAGGGAAGTGATATACGGTGAGACACCAGTGAGCCAAATGGTCCTGTGTGTGTACGTGTGTGTGTGTACATGTGTGTATGTATGTATGTATGCGTGTATGTATGTGTGTGTACGTGTGTGTGCAGATGCACATAAATACATGACAACGACAGCTGACCTTCTGTCATGGTTGTATTAACCTTTCCTTGAGTTAATATTATGTACCATGTTTATTCCCTACTGAATCAAATGGAATATATTTTTTCTGTAAAAGTTTGATCCATATAGAACTACATGTTACCTATTATATTTAGAAAATTGCATGGGGAAGCTTGATGGAGAAAAATCAAATATAGAGACCAAGTTTCAGGTTTAATTAACTGTTAAGCTACACTTCACAAACTATAAACTACATAGAAGAACCTTGAGAGGGAAAAAAGTTCACTTATATTAATATTTTTCTTCCTGTCTTCAGTTTTCTGAAATTGAAATTTCAATTTCAGGTTTGAATTAAAGAGAGTGAAGCGATTTGCTTGAATAAGGCCATTGTTAGATTACACTAATCCAATATAATATCTGGAAACTCTGGGCCTTTTAGTAACTACTTTTATGCGTCTAATAGACAACGATTAAATGGCTGACTGTTAACATTTCACACTGAGTTACCTTCAGATTTTTCATTGTGCTATGTCAGGAGAACTTAATTAACAGTCTGCATCTTGTCTTTCATCTCTGGTCCAGCCATCATAAAATCAGTTTAGTAGTAATGGGCTCAAGCAAAGCTGGTCTACCTGAAGAGAGAGGTTGGGGCCTGGTGAAGGAAGTTCTCAGGTTACTCAGGAGTCAGGGTGATGAATCAGCAAGAATTGACCTTGGGTGGGAGGGTGGGCTGTGGACACCTCTTCTACACTGACCTGAATAAAGTCCTTCAGGAATCTTGCAACTCCATGGCCTGAAAAAGTGTCCCATTTCCCTTGGGCTACATGGACTGAGTGATGTAAGGCTTGGGAGAAGGGGTTCATCTCTTTAGGGGGCAATGTCTTGTTTATACTCACAGATGGAAAGAAAAAAACGACTGAAGACTTAAGCCTGACATTTTGCCTGACATTCTTTTTTTCTTGCATTAAAAACATAGGGTTTGGGGTTTCCCGGGTGGTGCAGCGGGGTTAAGAATCCGCCTGCCAATGAAGGGGACACGGGTTTGAGCCCTGGACAGGGAGGACCACACGTCATGGAGCAACTAAGCCCATGAGCCCCAACTACTGAGCCCTCACGCCACAACAACCAAGGCCCGTGTGCCTGGGGCCTGTGCTCCACCACAAGAGAAGCCACCGCAATAAGCCTGCACACAGCAACGAAGAGTAGCCCCCGCTCGCTACAAATAGAGAAAGCCCCAAGGGCAGCAACGAAGATCCAGTGCAGCCAAAAATAAAATACAATAAATAAATTTTAAAAAAATTCTAAAAAGAATGAAATAATACTATGACTCAATTAAAAAAAGAAAACAACTTAGGGTTAGGTTTAGAGTTAGATTTAGTTTTTCTCGAACCTTAGAAGCTAGAAAACCGTTTCTATATATATATATATATATATATATATATATATATATATATATATATATATATATTAACATCTTTATTGGAGTATAATTGATTTAAAATGGAGTGTTAGTTTCTGCTTTATAACAAAGTGAATCAGCTATACATATACATATATGCCCATATCGCCTCCCTTTTGCGTCTCCCTCCCACACTCCCTATCCAACCCCTCTAGGTGGTCACAAAGTACTGAGCTGATCTCCCTGTGCTATGAGGTTGCTACCCACCAGCTATCTATTTTACATTTGGTAGTATATATATGTCCATGCCACTCTCTCACTTTGTCCCAGCTTCCCCTTCACCCTCCCTGTGTCCTCAAGTCTATTCTCTAAGTCTGCGTCTTTATTACTGTCCTGCTCTTAAGTTCTCCATATCCATTTTTTAATAGATTCCATATATATGTGTTAACATACAGTATGTTTTTCTCTTACTGACTTACTTCACTCTGTATGACAGATTCTAGGTCCATCCACCTCACTACAAATACCACAATTTCATTTCTTTATATGGCTGAGTAATATTCCACTGTATATATGTGCCACATCTTCTTTATGCATTCATCTGTCAATGGACACTTGGGTTGCTTCCATGTCCTGACTGTTGTAAACAGAGCTGCAATGAACATTGTGGCACATGACTCTTATTGAATTATGGTTTTCTCAGGGTATATGCCCAGTAGTGGGATTGCTGGGTCATATGGTAGTTCTATTTGTAGTTTTTTAAGGAACCTCCACACTGTTCTCCATAGTGGCTGTATCAATGTACACAATGAACCCACAGTGCAAGAGGGTCCCATTTCTCCACACCCTCTCCAGCATTTGTTGTTTGTAGATTTTTTAATGATGGCCGTTCTGACTGGGGTGAGTTGACACCGCACTGCAGTTTTGATTTGCATTTCTCTAATGATTAGAGATGTTGAGCATCCTTTCATATGTTTGTTGGCAATCTGTATATCTTCTTTGGAGAAATGTCTGTTTAAGTCTTCTGCCCATTTTGGATTGGGTTGTTTGTTTTTTTGATATTGAGCTGCATGAGCTGCTTATAAATTTTGGAGATTAATCCTTTGTCAGTTGCTTCATTGGCAAATATATTCTCCCATTCTGAAGGTTGTCTTTTCGTCTTCTTTATGGTTTCCTTTGCTGTGCAAAAGCTTTTAAGTTTCATTAGGTCCCATGTGTTTATTTTTGTTTTTATTTCCATTTCTCTAGGAGGTGGGTCAAAAGGGATCTTGCTGTGATTTATGTCATAGAGTGTTCTGCCTATGTTTTCCTCTAAGAGTTTTCTAGTGTCTGGCCTTACATTTAGGTTTTTAATCCATTTTGAGTTTATTTCTGTGTATGGTATTAAGGAGTGTTCTAATTTCATTCTTTTACATGTAGCTGTCCAGTTTCCCCAGCACCACTTATTGAAGAGGCTGTCTTTCTCCACTGTATATTATTGCCTCCTTTATCAAAAATAAGGTGACCATATGTATGTGGGTTTATCTCTGGGCTTTCTATCATGTTCTATTGATCTATATTTCTGTTTTTGTGCCAGCATGATACCGTCTTGATTACTGTAGCTTTGTTGTATAGTCTGAAGTCAGCGAGCCTGATTCCTCCAGCTCCATAGACAACCATTTCTTAAAGCGAGATTTTTATAAAGTTCTTAGAACAAAATTCTTCATGCAGAGTGGAAATTCTATAGTAATATTTTAAAGTTATCAACTATAATAAATTGTAGTAGGATATACAAGGGAATCCCCATAATGGTAAGAGCTGATCTTTCAGCTGAAACTATGCAAGCCAGAAGGGAGTGACAGGACATATTTAAAATGGTGAAAGGGAAAAACCTACAACCAAGATTACTCTACCCAGCAGGTATCTCATTCAGATTTGACAGAGAAATTAAAAACTTTACAGACAAGCAAAAGCTAAGAGAATTCAGCAACACCAAACCAGCTTTACAACAAATGCTAAAGGAACTTCCCTAGACAGGAAACACAAGAGAAGGAAAAGACCTACAATAACAAGCCCAAAACAATTAAGAAAATGGTAATAGGAACATACATATTGATAACTACCTTATATGTAAATGGATTAAATGCTCTAACCAAAAGACACAGACTGACTGAATGGATACAAAAATGACACCCGTATATATGTTGTCTACAAGAGACCCACTTCAGACCTAGGGACACATACAGACTGAAAGTGAGGGGATGGAAAAAGATATTCCATGCAAATGGAAATCAAAAGAAAGCTGGAGTAGCAATTCTCATATCAGACAAAATACACTTTAAACAAAGACTATTACAAGAGACAAAGAAGGACACTACATAATGATCACAGGACCAATCCAAGAAGAAAATATAACAATTATAAATATTTCTGCAACCAACATAGGAGCACCTCAATACATAAGGCAAATACTAACAGCCATAAAATGGGAAATCGACAGTAACAAAATCATACTCGGGGACTTTAACACCCCAATTTCACCAATGGACAGATCATACAAAATGAAAATAAATAAGGAAACACAAGCTTAAAATGATACATTAAACAAGATGCACTTAATTGATATTTATAGGGCATTCCATCCAAAAACAACAGAATACACTTTCTTCTCAAGTGATCATGGAACATTCTCCAGGATAGATCATATCTTGGGTCACAAATGAAGCCTTGGTGAATTTAAGAAAATTGAAACCGTATCAAGTATTTTTTCCAAAGAGAATGCTATGAGACTAGATATCAATTACAGGAAAAAATCTGTAAAAAATATAAACACATGGAGGCTAAACAATACACTACTTAATAACCAAGACATCACTGAAGAAATCAAAGAGGAAATCAAAAAATACCTAGAAAAAAATGACAATGAAAACATGACAACCCAAAACCTATGGGATGCAGCAAAAGCAGTTAGAAGAGTTATAGCAAAACAATCCTACCTTAAGAAACAACAAACATCTCAAATAAACAACCTAACCTTACACCTAAAGCAATTAGAGGAAGAAGAACAAAAAAACCCCAAAGTGAGCAGAAGGAAAGATATCATAAAGATCAGATCAGAAATAAAGGAAAAAGAAATGAAGGAAACAATAGCAAAGATCAATAAAACTAAAAGCTGGTTCTCTGAGAACATAAACAAAATTAATAAACCATTAGCCAGACTCATCAAGAAAAAAAGGGAGAAGACTCAAGTCAATAGAATTAAAAATGAAAAAGGAGAAGTAACAACTGACACTGCAGAAATACAAAGGATCATGAGAGATTACTACAAGCAACTCTATGCCAATAAAATGGACAACCTGGAAGAATTGGACAAATTCGTAGAAAAGCACAAACTTCCAAGACCGAACCAGGAAGAAATCGAAAATATAAACAGACCAATCACAAGCACTGAAATTGAAACTGTGATTAAAAATCCTCCAACAAACAAAAGGCCAGGACCAGATGGCTTCACAGGCAAATTCTATCAAGCATTTAGAGAAGAGCTAACACCTATGCTTCTCAAACTCTTCCAAAATATAGCAGAGGGAGGAACACTCCCACACTCATTCTACGAGGCTATCATCACCCTGATACCAAAACCAGACAAGGATGTCCCAAAAAAGGAAACTACCGGCCAGTATCACTGATGAACATAGATGCAAAAACCCTCAACAAAATACTAGCAAACAGAATCCAACAGCACATTAAAAGGATCATACACCATGATTAAGTGGGGTTTATCCCAGGAATGCAAGGATTCTTCAATATATGCAAATCAATTAATGTGATACACCATATTAACAAATTGAAGAATAAACACCTTATGATCATCTTAATAGATGCAGAATAAGCTTTTGACAAAATTCAACACCCATTTATGATAAAAACCCTCGAGAAAATAGGCATAGAGGGAACTTACCTCAACATAATATAGGCCATATATGACAAACCCACAGCCAACATCATCCTCATTTGTGAAAACCTGAAACCATTTCCACTAAGATCAGGAACAAGACAAGTTTGCCCACTCTCACCACTCTTATTCAACATTGTTTTGGAAGTTTTAACCACAGCAGTCAGAGAAAAAAAAGAAATACAAATGGGAAAAGAAGAAGTAAAGCTGTCACTGTTTGCAGATGACATGATATTATACATAGAGAATCCTAAAGATGCTACCAGAAAACTTCTAGAGCTAATCAATGAATTTGGTACAGTTGCAGGATAGAAAGTTAATGCACAGAAATCTCTTGCATTCCTATACACTAATGAAGAAAAAGCTGAAAGTGAAATTAAAGAAACACTCCCATTTACCATTGCAACAAAAAGAATAAAATACCTAGGGATAAACCTACCTAAGGAGAGAAAAGAACTGTATGCATAAAACTATAAGACACTGATGAAAGAAATTAAAGATGATACAACTAGATGGGAGAGATATACCATGTTCTTGGATTGGAAGAATGAACACTGAAAATGATTATATTACCCAAAGCAATCTAGAGATTCAATGCAATCCCTATCAAACTACCACTGGCATTTTTCAGAGAAATAGAACAAAAAATTTCACAATTTGTATGGAAACAAAAAAGTCCCCGAATAGCCAAAGCAATCTTGAGAAAGAAAAATGGAGCTCGAGGAATTAGGCTCCCTGACTTCAGACTATACTACAAAGCTACAGTAATCAAGAAAAAAAAAAAAAGACACTATGGTACTGGCACAAAAACAGAAATATAGATCAATGGAACAGGCTAGAAAGCCCAGAGATAAACCCACGCACATATGGTCACCTTACTTTGAAAAAGGAGGCAAGAATATACAATGGCGAAAAGACAGCCTCTTCAACTCTTCAGTAAGTGGTGCTGGGAAAACTGGACAGCTACATGTAAAAGAATGAAATTAGAACACTCGCTACCACCATACACAAAAATAAAGCCAAAGTGGATTAAAGACCTAAATGTAAGGCCAGACACTAGAAAACTCTTATAGGAAAACATAGGCAGAACACTCTATTACATAAATCACAGCAAATGCCTTTTTTACCCATCTCCTAGAGAAATGGAAATAAAAACAAAAATAAACACATGGGACCTAATGAAACTTAAAATCTTTTGCACCGCAAAGGAAACCATAAACAAGACGAAAAGAAAACCCTCAGAATGGGAGAAAATATTTGCAAATGAAGCAACTGACAGAGGATTTATCTCCAAAATTTACAATTAGCTCATGCAGCTCAATATCAAAGAAGCAAACAACCCAATCCAAAAATGGGCAGAAGACCTAAACAGACATTTCTCCAAAGAAGATATATGGATTGCCAACAAACACATGAAAGGATGCTCAACATCACTAATCATTAGAGAAATGCAAATCAAAACTACAATGAGGGGGAAGGGTAAGCTGTGACAAAGTGAAAGAGCGGCATGGACATATATACACTACCAAACGTAAGGTAGATAGCTAGTGGGAAGCAGCCGCATAGCACAGGGAGATCAGCTCGGTGCCTTGTGACCGCCTGGAGGGGTGGGATAGGGAGGGTGGGAGGGAGACGCAAAAGGGAGGGGATATGGAAACATATGTATATGTATAACTCATTAAATTTGTTATAAGGCAAAAAATTAAAAAAAAAAAAAAAAAACTACAATGAGGTATCATCTCACACCAGTCAGAATGGCCATCATCAAAAAATCTACAAACAATAAATGCTGGAGAGGGTGTGAATAAAAGGGAACCCTCTTGCACTGTTGGTGGGAATGTAAATTGATACATCCACTATGGAGAATAGTATGGAGGTTCCTTAGAAAAGTAAAAATAGAACTACCATATGACCCAGCAATCCCACTACTGGCCATATACCCTGAGAAAACCATAATTCAAAAAGAGTCATGGGCTTCCCTGGTGGCGCACTGGTTGAGAGTCCACCTGCCGATGCAGGGGACATGGGTTCGTGACCCGGTCTGGGAAGATCCCACATGCCGCAGAGCAGCTGGGCCCGTGAGCTATGGCCGCTGAGCCTGCGCATCCGGAGCCTGTGCTCTGCAATGGGAGAGGCCACAACAGTGAGAGGCCTGCATACCACACACACACAAAAAAAACAACAGAGTCATGTACCACAATGTTCACTGCAGCTCTATTTATAATAGCCAGGACATGGAAGCAACCTAAGTGTCCATCGACAGATGAATGGATAAAGAAGATGTGGCACATATATACAATGGAATATTATTCAGCCATAAAAAGAAACAAAATTGAGTTATTTGTAGTGAGGTGGATGGACCTACAGTCTGCCATACATAGTGAAGTAAGTCAGAAAGAGAAAATGAAATACCATATGCTAACACATATATATGGAATCTAAAAAAAAAAAAAATGTTCGTGAAGAACCTAGGGGCAGGATGGGAATAAAGACACAGACCTACTAGAGAATGGACTTGAGGATGGCAAGGGGGAAGGGTAAGCTGGGGCAAAGTGAGAGATTGGCATGGACATATATACATTACCAAATGTAAAATAGATAGCTAGTGGGAAGCAGCCACATAGCACCGGGAGATCAGCTCGGTGCTTGTCACCACTTAGAGGGCTGGGATAGGGAGCGTGGGAGGGAGGGAGATGCAAGAGGGAAGAGATGTAGGGTTATATGTATATGTATAGTTGATTCACTGTATTATAAAGCAGAAACTAACACACCATTGTAAAGCAATTATATTCAAATAAAGATGTTAAAAAAATTTTAGTAGGATAGCATGCTTCCCTTTGTCTAGAAAAGAAACTTCTTACTGCAAATTTAATATTGACAATGGTTAGTAATTATGGAATCTTTATACCTTATGTGGACGATCTCATTTAATCACTGTGACAGGTACCATTATCCTTGTTTTAGAGATCAAGAATATGAGGCTTAGAAAGATTAAGTAAACAGCCCAAAGTCACACAACTTAGCAGTGGTAAAGTTAATATTCAAACTCAGGTTTACTTAACTCTGAAACTCCAGATTTTAACCTCTGCAGATAGAGCCTCTTCACAATGACTGAGGCACCCAAATTTAGCAGAGCCATGGGGATAAAAAATCATTCAAAATTGCTACCTCAGATCATCCAAAGAGAAAATTAATAAGGAAACACAAGCTTTGAATGACACAACAGACCAGATAGATTTAATTGATATTTATGGGACATTCCATCCAAAAACAGCAGATTACACTTTCTTCTCAATTGTGCATGGAACATTCTCCAGGATGGATCACATCTTGCATCACAAATCAAGCCTCAGTGAATTTAGGAAAATTGAAATCATATCAAGCATCTTTTCTGACCACAACACTATGAGACTGGAAATCAATTACAGGGGAAAAAACGTAAAAAACACAGATAGATGGAGGGTAAACAATACATTACTAAATAACCAAGAGATCACTGAAGAAATCAAAGAGGAAATCAAAAAATACCTAGAGACAAATGACAATGAAAACACGACAATCCAAAACCTATCGGATGCAGCAAAAGCAGTTCTAAGAGGGCAGTTTATAGCAATACAATCCTACCTCAAGAAACAACAAACATCTCAAATAAACAATCTAACCTTACATCTAAAAGGAGTGGAGAAAGAAGAACAAACAAAACCAAAAGTTAGCAGAAGGAAAGAAATCATAAAGATCAGAGCAGAAATAAGTGAAATAGAAACAAAGAAAACAAGAGCAAAGATCAATGGAATTAAAAGCTGGTTCTTTGAAAAGATAAAATTGATAAACCATTAGCCAGACTCATTAAGAAAAAGAGGGAGAGGACTCAAATCAGTAAAATTGGAAATGAAAAAGGAGAAGTTACAACAGACACCGCCAAAATAAAAGGCATCCTAAGAGACTACTACAAGCAAGTCTATGCCAATAAAATGGACAACCTGGAAGAAATGGACAAATTCTTAGAAAGGTATAACCTTCCAAGACTGAACCAGGAAGAAATAGAAAATGTGAACAGACCAATCACAAGTAACGAAACTGAAACTGTGATTAAAAATCTTCCAACAAACAAAAGTCCAGGACCAGATGGTTTCACAGGTGAATTGTATCAAACATTTAGAGAAGAGCTAACACCCATCCTTCTCAAACTCTTCCAAAAATTGCAAAGGAAGGAACACTCCGAAACTCATTCTATGAGGCCACCATCACCCTGATACCAAAACCAGACAAAGATATTACAAAAAAAGAAAATTACACACCAATATCACTGATGAATATAGTTGCAAAAATCCTCAACAAAATACGAGCAAACAGAATCCAACAGCACATTAAAAGGATCATACACCATGATCAAGTGGGATTTATTCCAGGAATGCAAGGATTCTTCAATATATGCAAATCAATCAATGTGATACACCATATTAACAAATTGAAGAAGAAAAACCATATGATCATCTCAATAGATGCAGAAAAAGCTTTTGACAAAATTCAACACCCATTTATGATAAAACCTCTCCAGAAAGTGGGCATACAGGGACACCTACCTCAAAATAATAAAGGCCACATACAAGAAACCCACAGCAAATATCATTCTCAATGGTGAAAAACTGAAAGCATTTCCTCTAAGATCAGGAACAAGACAAGGATGTCCACTCTCACCACTATTATTCAACACAGTTTTGGATGTCCTAGCCATGGCAATCAGAGAAGAGAAATAATAAAAGGAATACAAATAGGAAAAGAAGAAACAAAACTGTCACTGTTTGCAGATGACCTGATACTATACATAGAGAATCCTAAAGATGTCACCAGAAAACTACTAGAGCTAATCAATGAATTTGGTAAAGTTGCAGGATACAAAGTTAATGCACAGAAATCTCTTGTATTCCTATATACTAACAATGAAAAATCTGAAAGAGAAATTAAGGAAACACTCCCATTTACCACTGCAACAAAGAGAATAAAATACCTAGGAATAAACCTATGTGAGGAGACAAAAGACATGTATGCAGAACACTATATGACACTGATGAAAGAAAGTAAAAATGATACAAACAGATGGAGAGATATACCATGTTCTTGTATTGGAAGAATCAACATTGTGAAAATGACTATACTACCCAAGGCAATCTACAGATTCAATGCAATCCCTATCAAAACTGCTAACAGCATTTTTCACAGAGGTAGAACAAAAAATTTCACAATTTGTATGGAAACATAAAAGACCCCGAGTAGCCAAAGCAATGTTGAGAAAGAAAAACAGAGCTGGAGGAATCAGGCTCCCTGACGTCAGACTATACTACAAAGCTACAGTAATCAAGACAATATGGTACTGGCACATAAAAAGAAATATAGATCAATGGAACAGGATAGAAAGCCCCGAGATAAACCCACACACCTATGGTCAACTGATCTATGACAAAGGAGGCAAGGATAAACAGTGGAGAAAAGACATTCTCTTCAATAAGTGGTGCTGGCAGAACTGGACAGCTACATGTAAAAGAATGAAATTAGAACACTCCCTAACACCATATACAAAAATAAACTCAAAAGGGATTAGAGACCTAGATGTAAGTCTAGACACTATAAAACTCTTAGAGGAAAACATAGGAAGAACACTCTTTGACATAAATCACAGCAAGATCTTTTTTGATCCACCTCCTAGAGTAATGGAAATAAAAACAAAAATTAACAAATGGGACCTAACGAAACTTAAAAGCTTTTGCAAAGCAAAAGAAACTACTAAGAAGACGAGAAGACAACCCTCAGAATGGGAGAAAATATTTGCAAATGAATCAACAGACAAAGGATTAATCTTCAAAATAGATAAACAGCTCATGCAGCTCAGTATTAAAAAATCAAGCATCCCAATCCAGAAATGGGCAGAAGACCTAAATAGACATTTCTCCAAAGAAGATTTACAGATGGCCAAAAAGCACATGAAAAGCTGTTCAACATCACTAATTATTAGAGAAATGCAAATCAAAACTACAATGAGGTATCACCTCACACCAGTTAGAATGGGCTTCATCAGAAAATCTACAAACAACAAATGCTGGAGAGGGTGTGGAGAAAAGGGAAACCTCTTGCACTGTTGCTGGGAATGTAAATTGACACAGCCACCGTGGAGAACAGTATGGAGGTTCCTTAAAAATCTAAAAGTAGAATGACTATATGACCCAGAAGTCCCACTCCTGCGCATATACTCAGAGAAAACCATAATTCAAAAAGACACATGCACCCCAATGTTCATTGCAGCACTATTTACAATAGCCGGGTCATGAAGGCAACCTAAATACCCATCGACAGACGTTGGATAAAGAAGATGTGGTACATATATACAATGGAATATTACTCAGCCATAAAAAGGAACGAAATTGAGTCATTTGCAGAGACGTTGATGAATCTAGAGACTGTCATATAGAGTGAAGTAAGTCAGAAAGAGAAAAACAGATATCGTATATTAACGCATATATGTGGAACCTAGAAAAATGGTACAGATGAACTGGTTTGCAGGGCAGAAGTTGAGACTCAGACGTAGAGAACAAACGTATGGACACCAAGGGGGGAAAGCGGCAGGGGGTGGTGGTGGCGGTGTGATGAATTGGGAGATTGGGATTGACATGTATACACTGATGTGAATAAAATGGATGACTAATAACCTGCTGTGTAAAAAAATAAAATTTAAAAATTAAAAAAAAAAGGAAAAAGAAAATGTAGATTCACCATAAAAAAAAGTTGCTACCTCAGAACCTAGTAGAAGAAACAGGTTTATAAACAAATAGATTGATATATTAAAGCTATACCTAAATGTCTGGGAGCTTGTAAGAGGGAGTGCTGGATGATAACTGTGGGGTATAAGGGACATTTCACAGTGAGAATATTTGGAGCATTTTTTTGTTGTCTATCTTGGGGAAGCAACTGTTTCATTCCTCTCTGAAAACTGATATCCAGGGAGGCACTTTCTGCTCTGACTTACCCTTCGTAAGGTAAGGATATGCAGTACATGTTCACAGAGAAGGTCTGATCGACACAAAGTGTTGATTCTAAAAACCGGCTCATATTTTAAGGTTTGTTGCCAAATCGCCAGAAGGCAGGGTCGGGCCTTATGGAGAACGTGGGATGTATTGGCTGCTGTGGACCCACAGTGACTGATTCACCTGACAACACGTAGATCAAATCCTGGGAAGATGGGAGCGTGAACACGTGCAAGCTCCTTTTTACCCCCGGTGCAAATTTCTCTCTGTGTGTGTGTTACTTGCTACAGGAGGCTTTTATTAACTTTGCAATTTGGAAAACATCATATCATGAAAATTTAAACAGAAGATCTCAATGGAAGCAATTTAAAAACCATGTGAACTTGAAATTAAACAGGCCGTAAAGAAGGACAAAGGGTCAGAGCTGAGCAGAGAGTAAATCCTCTGATTTCCCTCCCTCGTCTCCGCCAGAACTCCATTTACCGTTTTCCAAAGGTTATCTCTAATCCTAATTGCCTGTTTGCATCCTGTCTTTCTGAGAAATTAGAGCAGCAGATGCCCTTTCGGTGAACATAACATGCCTTCTGTGTAATCAGGTTGGCTGCTGTGCTGACACAGGGGGTCTGGAGCTAATTACTGATGTACCACGGGTGGAGGGAGCAGACAGTTCAGAGCTGGCGTTTGAATATTAATCAGCTTAATGAAAGCAGAACTCCAAAAGTTGTCACCTTTACAAACGGCATCCCCAATTGTCCTTAATTCCAAGAGCGAAGATGTTCAGGCTGTTCAAAAACGAGTCCCAGCCTATCTATGTAGATTTGTGTAAAAAATAGTAATTAAATGTATCAGGGAAAGCTTAAGGATAACACACAGTCTCATAAGGCGGCACATGGGGATCATTTCCAGCTCACATTCTCGATGCCCCCTTCTCATCATTGTAGCTTGTGGAAGAGCAAATCCCGGATGGAAGCATCAGGTGGAGAGGCAGAAACCCAGCATCTCACAGTATCTCCTGTGCTACCAAAGGAAAGACCAGCAGCAGGAAGCGTCTGTGTTCAGTAACAACGATCCTAAAGCAAGGAACAGACGCGCCAACAAAGGCCTGAGCCTGTGCACCGAGAAGGGCTGCTGGGACCGTGGAGTGGACGTGGTTCCTTTCGCGACACTGGTTGAGAGCTGTCCTCAGAGAGAAGAGTGGTCGCGACACCATCCCCTACTTGTATCCTTTATAACACATTTTCTAATACATTTTTTAGTTCATTGAAGACTCACAAGTGCCTCCCGTGAGCGAGCTTTGGTACCACCCATGGTCTTTACTAGTTTGATGTGTCGTCTTTAATAAATGCTCTTGTCACCTTCACAAATCCCACTTTAAAGACCCTGCTCTATAGTCCATCATCTAAATAAGTAGAATGGCAATTAAAAGTCAAGGTGAGAGCCTTAAGTAAGAACAACTCTGACCTCCTTACTGTAAGCAGCTCCTTTGCCCCTTTTCTGTTTCTTCATCCCTGTTTTCCTTAGACCTTAGTTGTAAAGATGAGATCATCAGGCAACATTTAACATAGTTCCTGGTTTCTGCTTTTCTAAATATACACAACACTTTACCTAACCTGTTAGTTCCTTTCCTGGATGAGAACAAATAAGAATGAAGAATTAAGTAGTTAAAGAATGACTGACTCTCTACCCCTAGCTTCTTCCCCTTAGAAAATTTGCAGGCGGACCCTGCGGGGGCACGTAAACCCCGTGGGCAAGACACGTCCCAAGGAAGATGGGGAGGAGTCAGCAGGCCTGCACACAGCGGAAAAATGATGAAGAATCTGACCTCCTGCCTTAATGATTAACTGAGATGGTTTCCCCTTTTTCCCTTTAAAAGCTGTCATGGCTGAGCAGAATCTTGGGAACTGGTCTCTGGACATGAGTCCACCATCTCCCCAGATTGCCGGCTTTTCTGAATAAAGTCCATCCTTTTCTACCAAATCTTGCCTCTTGATTTATTGGCTGTTGAGTGGTCTTTTTCTTTCTTTTCTTTCTTTCTTCCTTCTTTTCTTTTTCTCTTTCTTTCTCTTCTTTCCTTCTTTCCCCTTCCTCCCGCCCTTCCTCTCTCTCTCCCCCCTTCTTTCTTTCTGTCTTCTGCTTTTTTTGAGCGTTCCTCATCCTCCCAACACATTTTCTGATGAAGGCCTTAGAACTAAAATCACAGTTCTATCACTAGTAAAACAAATGATGTGTTTTGAGCATTCACTTTTGAGTCAAGAGTTCAAGATCATGTTTCCTTCCCTTTAACGGTTTATGTTTCCCTGAGTCTAGAGATAATATCTCTAGAATGTGTTGTGACACAAATGTTTTTCACAAATGCAGAAGTTAGAGAAACATAAATAAAAAATTACGTTCTGATACAAATCAATCATTCCGATTACCTGGTAAAAATCGAGAAAAGGAAAAGTCTTTTTTAACGACTTCTCCAGGAAGAGGTGACATAACCCATCACAGCCATTTAGGGATAGAGATTTTAAACAGCAGCTGCCTCGTACTTAGCTAGTGTATACTTATTAAAGAGGAATCATTCTGTTTTTCAAATTTTTTGACTCCAGAGAGCTAGAGCACACCGGGGAAACCATAACAGCTCATACTTTCAGAGCGCTGTTCTGGGAGTACCATGGAGAAATCTGATATTGCACCTTTCTTCCAAACATTAGAGCAAACAACACAGGATGTCAGTATTGATATGTCAATCTTCTACAGTGTATATTGCCTCTATGGTTATAGACTGGATGACAGAGTGAATACAGTAAAACCAAGTAAAGTGCAGTTTTGAGGGTGACCGGCAATTGAACTTATAGGAAGTCTTTATATGTAATGGATTTGTTTTCACACCCGGAATTTTTTTCTGTTCCAGTACATGTGCTGCTTATTAATGAATTCCAATCTATTAAACTTTAAGCATATAAAACTTCCCCCCCCTTTACCTTCTGAATGAAAGCCTGTTGAATTTAATTCATATTGATCTCAGCTTCACAGTTAGAATGTTAACAGTATGGTGAAAATATTCTAACGACGGATTTTTATTCCTCAATGCTACCTGCAGTTTACTTGATGATATATCACCCACCAACGCCAAGGTTTTCCTTTGACTCTGGAAGATCAATGATGATAGTTGCTTGACTATGTTCTCCTCTTTGTAAAGAAGAGGTGATGCCACTTCAAGGAGCACAACTGAGGGAGTGAGATGCAAAATAACCACACTTTTAAATGCAGTTTAGTGAAAAAAATGCACCTGTGCATGAAGGGGTGATGAGGTTGTTTCTATTTTGATTTTTCTTGATTCAGTAGTTTTATTCCGCCCTAATTCCATGAGGGCAGAGCCTGAGGAGGTTACACCCCAGTAAAAACCATGGTCAAAGGCTGTGCCCCTCCACCTCTCTCAGCACAACAAAAGGAGAACAAAATAAATCATTGTCAAAGTGTCACTAACAAATTTGTATCTATATTGACCTATATATTATCTACCTACCTACAATCTATTTATCTATCTTTGTCTCTCTATATGATATAACCATAATA
Source organism: Mesoplodon mirus (assembly GCF_964341445.2). Lineage (NCBI taxonomy): Eukaryota > Metazoa > Chordata > Mammalia > Artiodactyla > Ziphiidae > Mesoplodon > Mesoplodon mirus. Next base: position 82,078,715 of record NC_138989.1, on the reverse strand, counting down.
TGAGGGGTATATAAAATGGCAAAATGTGTTTCTCTAAGAAGTATGCAACACAAAAATAAATTCACAGTATAGTGAAATGTACTCTACATTGAGTATTTTCTATACTTATCTGACTTACAGTAATTACCTTAATCAATGCATATTTTTTTGTTACATAAAAACAACAACTAACGACCAAAGAAGAATGCGACATTGAGATTGAAGGGGTTCGGAATGAGCCTCCCCAAAATGTGCCACTTTGGCGTGTGGGTTATTTTGAGCTGAAGACAATCAAGGTCCAAAAGACTAAGGAAGAGCTTTTAACCTCTCACTTAATTGCCTGAAAGAATTTAGACAGGGGGCCTGGCTCAGACACAGAGATAACTTTATCTGAATGACCGATCAGTGTGGCAGGGCAAACAGTTAATTACCAAACATCTGCTCTTCTTATCGTCCTGTGACTCACCTTCCTTCCCATGGAAGTCCCAGGTCCCTGTCCCTTCCCTTAGCTCAGGATGCCATATAAGCCTCAGTTGCCAGACTTGCCTTTGGCTCTCATGGGACTCCCGTATATGTAACAAATTTTTTTTCCTCCTGTTAATCTAATGTCAATTTAATTATTAGACCAGCCAAAGAAGCTGGAAGGTTAGAAGGTAAATTTTACCTTGCCAACAAGATGATATAAATAAACAGTTCATCGTAATCAATAAGGCATTTGAAACCCTTAACTAGAAATTAATATTTGTGACATAAATCATAGAGAATTCTAATTAGTTATTGATTCTATTTTATTGTGTGAATCAATACTGTCCTCCAACAAGTCTCTGGCAATGTTTTCAGAAATTTAATGCATTCTGGTATTTTTTGTTGGGTGCTTATGACATTATTTCTAAAGTTATCAGTCTAAATCTTAATGCTACCTTCGAAGAAAAGTTTTCTGTATGTTACCATGAAAACCACAGTCTTTTATTTGCTGGGATTACAAACTGACACCTTGTCAGAACCCAAAGTTTTCAGTACAGTGGTTCCAACATATTTCCAATTTATTTGTATTAACATCTCGCTTTCTTTTTGTTTAGAAATTTAACTGTTTTATTCTCTTATTCAAATATTCCACAGTTTTAGTTTTCTTCTATTGAATATCAATATTTACATATATATGTTTATGTTTAAATAAAAACAACCTTGCGTTAAAGGCATATTTTCTAATTTTTCTAATCCCTGGAACAAGCAAGATTAGCTTCATAAGATCATGACTGGGGTGATTTTAGTGTGTGGTTACTGGCATTTGTGGACAGAAAAAACAGAATGGAAGCACGTCTCCTCTGACAAATGAAACTGTCGAAGCAGTTCCCCTCCTTTTCTCAATCCTCTAATCCTTGTGCCATTAAAGATTTTCTCATACAAATAAGTAATACAAAAAGATAAGGACCTATTAAATACAGGTAGTCAAGTTGGTGATAAGAGGGTTCATTTAAAATATAAAATGCAATTATCTTCTGTAAGTGACGAACATGGTTCTGACTGCTTGTCCTTGCAGAATGTATCTTTCATCATTCATTCCCACTCATCAAATCCCATTATTCTAGGTTTGAAACTCTGGCAAGCAAATACTGCTTTAAAAATACACTATTTCAGTTTGCTTGTTACAGAAATTTTTTTTTTGTCAAAACATTTAGTGTTGTTAATATGAGCAAAAGTTAATGTATGAAAAGAAAAATATTCTGAAAGGTTATGATGGCCATTCCTTCACCAGATATTTATTGGGTACCTAGTATGTTCAAGCCTATTATGCTCGAACAAGGTTTGATGAGTGTTTTCAGCTGTGTCTTTTTAGCCTTATTTTTCTTAGTTCCTGCTTCCTCCTGTCTTGGTCAGCTGTTAGTTTCTTGCAGCTGAATATTTTATCTGAAGGTTAAGTTTATGAATTTAGGACAAAAGGGAAAAAATAGGAGGAGAACCACGGAAACTGAGTTCTGCTGCTGTTGGTCAAATACCTGCTCCCTGTTCCTCCGATTCATCTGCTAAGCAGTCAGTCAACGCTTCATCATTAGGAAAAATACAGAAGCAACAATACTTACACTTGTCTCCTTCTGCTCTGCACCCGCCCGTATGGTTTCTATGTCAAGGCTTTGGCTAAACCTTAAAACTGTGAGTAGGTTCATGCAGCATTTCATCACAGAGCTGGAAGTCAGCCTCCTGAACTGATATTCAATCCTATTACGGCAACAAGATGCTAAGCAAGAAATCCTTTGTAAAACACAGCATGAAACAGACCCTGGTATTAGCTACTTTTAGCTTCTGATAATATGTTTTGCATAATGTTTTAGTCAAATTCCTGGGCCAAAGCGGGTCCTCAGCCCTTGGTGATCTTTGGGATAATTTTTACCATGAGTCTATGAAATGATACCTTTAGCAAAGCCACGGTAAATCTCAGAGCTCCCGCTGTGGCCAGTGACAGCTGGTAAATGGAAATGGAGGAAAAGCAAGTAATGCAAATACAAAGCAATTAGCATGGCTCGTGGCCCACCTGTAGGAAGCTGAAGGAGGCGCTTTACGGTTACTTGCCTTGCAAACTGTAGATTTCTCCAACGCTGTTCTGCCGAGTGATGTGATGCCAGTATGCACTGCGCGGGAGAGAGATTGATTTGGATAACGTCACTGGTTCAGTCAAGCTTGTCTGAAGCTAAAAGAAAAAGATAATGTGTGTTAGGCTTTGTTTAAAATATTAAACTGAAATGTGTTCTTTTAAAAGTTCAGCGTTAAACGTGGGTGACATATGATAGACTCTGTTACAGATTGCTGCATTACCTGCTGTTTCAAGACACCATTTTGGTTTTTTTGGAGGGGGGTGCATGGTGCACCGTGTGGCTTTCAGGATCTTAGTTCTCCGACCAGGGATTGAACCTGGGGCCACTGAAATGAAAGCACTGAATACTAACCACTGGACTGCCAGGGAACTCCCAAGATATCATTTTAAAAAAAAGGAAAATCATGACTTAAAAAATATGAAATGAACACTTGTAAACAATTAATCTCACTCATTAATTAAGGGAACAAAAAGATGGTAGACTGATTCCAAGGAGAATTCAAAGGGCTTATAGCTGGCCGGGAACGCTGGTAAATAGCCACAGCAGTAATCAATTACATTCCATCAGACAAGTTTATTTGCATTTCTAGAAGCAAGAATTACCTGCATTATTGATACTATCGGCTTTCTACAATTTATTGAATTGTAAAATAACTCAAAAAACGGAGGTGTAAGCCCTTTCCGAAACAGATACCCCCAAATGGTGCCAAGCACAAGATACCATTTCTTTTTCACCCATTTCATTGTCTGTTGGGCTGCACCTCACAAGCCTACAAGCCCTGTGTTTGCCCAGCTTCAAGACCGAAGAAAGAGCCCGGAGCTGGCAACAGAGACATCAGTGGTTTAATGGATGGGGGAGCTTACATGTCTGAAGCAAGGTCCTGGAGTGACACTGTACCGTGTACTGGCGCAAGGCAGACAGGATACGGCAGGCAGGATGCGGCAGGACATGGCGGCAGTCTTTGCTGGCGGAGGGGGATTGCCAGTTATATGGGGATTGCCAATTATATGGGGATTGACGTCAGGTGGACTCATTAGTTACCAGGGAAACCAGCGGAGGGCATGCACCTCCCGGCCCCTTTGATAAGAACAATCACCAGCTGGGACCTGGGGCAAGTACGCAGGAAGGTCAGTCGTATGCATAGGGTGTAGGTGAAGCAGGCCCTGGTTGGGCAGCGGATGGACAGAGAGCAGGAGAGCAGCCATCCTGAGTGGCCTGAACATACAGCGTCTTACAGTTTTTCCTGACACCTGCTCCCACCCTCACCCAATGGCTTTTTCCTTGCTCCTGCAATAGGAGTTTGTACATATTAGAAAAAGTGTTTTCCCTGAGAAGTTCTGTGATAAAACTGTGGTATATTTTCTTATTTGAAAGATAAACTGTAAGGTTAGCTACAGAGATCCACACAATATCCCATCAGGTGATGCTCAGACACATGATTAGTTCAAACAGAATAATACTTTACATTGCATTTTCAAGAAAGACATTCATTTTTACTGATTCACACTGTTTTTAAAAAATATCCAGAAATGGTTTTGTTTGGCCTTTGTGCACATTTCTCTGATGTAATCTGAGCAAACGTGCACTTTCTGACAGTGGGCAATCCTCTAATTAATAACATCTCACATTTCCCCTTTATTTAATACCTGACTCTTGGCAAAACTGGGAGCTGTAAGGGTCACTTTGGTCAAACCTAGCCTTCGAATCCCATTTGTTCCCTGGGGTGGACGCTGCCCCAAGGCGCTCTCCCAACTGCCAACAGTTCTCATATGTCTGTATCCAGTGGCACTACCCTTCGAAGAAGGCGCTGTCCGGAGTGCCTGGTATGATATAACAGGCCCTTTAAAGCCATTTAAAACTAGGAGGCTTTTAACTTTTTTTTTTTTTAAAGCAACACCCATTTATTAGAAGTCCAGTCATGGTGAGGCTGAGCTCTCCACTCGGGGTATCACAAGGTTAAAATCAAGGTGTCGGCTGGGCTGTATTCCTTTCTGGAGCTCAGGGGCCTCTTTCAAGCTCACATCGTTGTTGGAAGAATTCAGCTCCTTGTGGCTGTAGAACAGAGACACCCCTATTCTTGCTGGCTATTGGCGGAGGCCACTCCCAGCAACTGGAAGGCACCCATAGATCCTTGCCATCAGGCCCCCTCCACATGCCCTCTCATGCTTCACATCTCTCATTTCTCTGTCTCCAACCTTTAGACTCAGATTTAAGGGGTTCATGTGATTAGATCAGGCCTACCCAGATAATCTATTTTAAAGTCAACTAATTTGGGACCTTAATTACACTTGCAAAATCCCTTTACAGCAGCACCTAAATTAGAGTTTGATTGAATAATTGGGCCCAGGCATCTTTGGAGCTGTTTTATTGATAGATTTCTTCCTTTCACAGGGGGATATAGGCTGGAGGGATATGGTGAGAAGATACAGTCTGGTGGAGAAAGACGCAAGCTAGGGCACATTCAGGTGGGAGGGGATGCAAGCTGGGAGGGATACAGGCGGAGGCTTTTAAATTTTAACAGAAGGTCAAACCATTGGGCTTGAACGTATTTATTGGATTTCACTTTTTTAGTAGTGAGGCATTTCCAGAACTGCTATGTCTTGCCACAAAAGTGTCCAGCTTGGTGTATTTAAAAGTCTGGCCCTGTTGGGCTTCCCTGGTGGCGCAGTGGTTGAGAGTCCGCCTGACGATGCAGGGGACACGGGTTCATGCCTCGGTCCGGGAAGATCCCACATGCCGCGGAGCGGCTGGGCCCGTGAGCCATGGCCGCTGAGCCTGCGCGTCCAGAGCCTGTGCTCCGCCACGGGAGAGGCCACAACAGGGAGAGGCCCGCGTACCGCAAAAAAAAAAAAAAAAAAAAAAATCCTAACTCCAGAACCTCCGATAGAAAACAGCTCTCTTGACTTCTGAGTCCACTGCTCTTTAGACTCCAATGCTGATCTCTCCTGGGAAGATGAGCTTCCTCCCCACATACGACAACATGTGACAACACAGCCTTGCACTTTGACAGAACCTGTGCCGCCAAGAAGCAGCAGGAAGGGCCTGACAACCGATATAATTTTTGTGAACATACAGGCTACCAGCACCTCTTCTCGCTTTTACCACAAACGTTATCCAGGTTATGCTACTGCCTTTTGCAATTTCCCTTTGCTGTTTTGGGACTCTGCTGGCCCTTGTGATAAACCTTAATGCTAATTTGTGTTCACCTACATAAAATTCATACGTATTAAAAAAATCGTTAAAAAAAATCAATTCTGGGGAATTCCCTGGTGGTCCAGTGGTTAGGACTCTGCACTTTCACTGCTGAGGGCCCCGGTTCGATCCCTGGTCAGGGAACTAAGATCCCACAAGCTGCGCGGTGCGGCCAAAAAAAAGAAAAAAAGTATTGAAAAAAATAATAAAAAAATCAATTTTCCTTTTGCTCTGTCTCTCCCTAATTATTGCCTAGAATTTAAAAAATCATTTGAGCACTCGAGACACAAATCTATGTAATTGGGAGAGGAAAAATTCAGCATTTATAGATTAGCATTTATGAGTCATTCTCTATGGGCCTGGCTCTGTGCAAACTGGTTTCATAGGTTATCCCATTTAATATCCACATAAATTGTCAACACATATGCCATCTGAACTTTACAGACAAGGAAAACGAGGCTCAGAGGTGTCATGTGATTTGTTCACGCTGCCATCGCCAGTGGGTAATGTTTCTGAGGCTCGGAGCCCATGACTCACTGTAAAATAAATGATTGGAACCCTCTTATTCAAAGAGCAGGTTAGGTGAGAATTACACCAACTGGGTCTATTCCACTGGATCAAGGCCGGAATGCGAGTGCCTCTTTGCTATGTTCAAAACAGAACACCACAATTTGTGTGGCAAAATCACGGAGTTAACTCCATGGGCTTTGCTGTCAGCGACCTGTTCTCAAATATCAACCCCACAGCTGCCTAGCCTTCTGACTTCAGGAAAGGTACTTAAACTTTTTTTTTTAAGATTCAATTTTTCCTTATCTCTAAAGTTAATATAATGTGCCTTAAGTGTTGTTATAAATATTTTATAAGATGATGCTTTTAGAGTGAAAAGCACAATGCTCGTCATGCCTGAAGTGCTCAGTAAAGACAGCTGCACCTTTACTGCTTCCACTGCACAGAGAGGTGGCTTAGACCAGTGGCGTCCAAGTCTCCACGTGGTCAAGATGTGGAGAGTTGTCCAAAATGAGCTATCAAAGGAATGACGAAGGAGGCAGAGGCATCTACTTGGATCTAAGTCTAAAAGCTTAATAGAAGTAAAAAACCTCTAGTAATGTGAGTCAGGAATAGGTGGTCAGTATGGGCAGGTGGGAGGAGTGGAAGACAGAGGGGAGACAGGTGAGCAGAGTGTGCGTGTGTTTGCACATACGTGTACTATCAGCTGGGAAGAGACAGACAGCTTTTCTGTATGAAGAGAGTTAAAGAATGCCTCATACGGGTGGATGCATCAACATGGGCCCTGGTTTGTCTGAGACAAGAGAAAATGGGCCGGGAAACATACTGTAGGTAAGAAGCACTGCAAAAATACAGGTGGTTGGGAAATATGTTAATGTGACATGTATGTCAGTGTAAGAAAAAACAGTGCTGCTTAATAAGGAAATGCTCAACACCAGTGCACTCCTGGTCGAGAACATTTAGTTTTACTTGTTCTTGGAAAACAGCTCATGAAACTTGAAAACTGTATGGAAACAGAAGCCCAGGAGAGCGTTAGCCAGCCAAGCTTGGATTGGCACTGTTTGGATTTGTTCAAACAGTCCTCTGAAGTTGGAAGGTTTATGGACAAGTGGCTTCTCACAGACTTGACTTAATTTTCAATAGGGGACACCTTACACTTAATCTTCCATTTTATTCAAGATAAATGGAAAAAAAAAAGAAGATATCTTGCTGAGTTTGTATCAGACTAACAAATAAAATGTAGTTCATATAGTCATGTAGTGGAAGTTGCTAGGTGACATTTAAAATTGGACTGTGTAGAATATTATTTTCATTAACTTGAAACAGAACGGATGTCATTATTATATATGTTAAACCATGTATTGACCAAAATACTTTCATAGAGTGTGAAAAAAGCTGGATTTTGGAATAACATCAGAAATTATTACAAACATCTACATAAATACTTTGAGTATTAAGTACAGGTATATTCTTACCTGTACTCAGTAATGATTTTAAGAATATATATTCTCTATCAATCATTCATCTGTCTATCATCTGTAAGCAGATACATTTACAGAGACACCCATTGAATATAAGGAACATGAAGAATACATATTAAAGCATTAAATTTCATAAATAAAATTTTTGCTGTCATTTGATTTTGAAATATATAAATATCTAGAGGCTATAATAAGGTTATGTAATTAATTTCCAATGTCTGCATATAATAAAATCTGGGATGAACTTTAGTGGTGGTTATACAATTTTACCCATTTAAAATGAAAGGTTTTTCTTTTGCCATTTTATGAATTAGCTAATAATTATTGACCTTTTACTAAAGACCAGGTGGCATTCTAACACTCTGAAGTAGATATTATTGATCCTTCTTCCTCTTTTAAGAAGAGGTAGCTAAGGCACAGAGGAGGTAAGCGACTCGCAGGAGGTCACACAGCTCTGCTCGTCTTTCCCTAGAGTCTACCTGGTTACCCACCATGCCATGCTGCTTCCATGTAATGTGTATGCATTCACTGAATACATCCCAGAATGTGAACTATGTTCACATTCTTTGAAAGCATCCTTAATTATCTTCCCATGCAATGCTTACATCAATTTCTTAGATTTTAGTTTGACCACTATTGGCCTAAGTGTCTCCCTATTTTACAGCACTATGCCAAAGAAGAGTCAGTCTGATTCTTTGGGTTGTATGTGTGTATGTCATATATGTTTTTATGCTGAGTCATCTTGATTGACTTTTGACATCTGTTTTGGTTTTTTTTTAAGGAAATTATTCTTGTAATTGCCAAGAGAAGATTGTATGACCCTCAATAAATAAGATTACCACAGTTTAAAAATAAATTTTTTTGTAATTTCCTTACTATTGTTCCATTCTAGCAGTACAAACAAAAGAAACAAAATTGTATTTTTTAAACATAGAAGTTGAAATTTTTAGTGTTAGGCACTCGTTTTCCTTATACATTATCAATTCTAATCAAGTTGATTAAATATTATACATAAATATTATATATTGATATAATGCTTTTTTTGAAGTGACATCTAGAGTATCCACAAAAAATTTTAAGGGAAAAAACATATATAAATAAAATATTTACTATTACACTGTCTCAGCACCATGTATTAGAAAAATTACACATTGCCTTCTTGTCATTTCCATCTCATTTGTGTATTCATTGCAGACAGAAATGTATATTTTCTTTGTTTTTGTGTGTTTGTTTAGAGACGAAATTTCCTTTAGTGTTCTGAAACATTAGGAACACAGGCCCACTTTAGTTATCAACTATAATAATTTGTTCTAATTGAGTGAGCTTGTGTTAGTTTAATCAGTGTCTGTCAGTCAGTAAAAGAAAATTTCACAAAAATGCTAATGGCATTTCCCAGCAGGGAACTGGTCATTGTCAGTAATAATAAAGGCTCTTGTTTTTTGGTTAATAATTGATAATATTGAGCAATAGAATCAAGAATAGAACTTTGAAGAATGAATTCATTAACAGATATTCCTATGTATTGGATATAACATACCACTTGCAATCACAAATCACACATTTAAACTTCTCCTAGAATTTTATAAACTTCTATGAATATACCTAGAAGAGAGACTGCAAAAAGTGTTAATGCTTTCCTGTGTGTGGCTCACGAGATTATTATGTTTCCAAATTCTTCACCTTTTCAGTATGGGAAAACTAGTTTTTTTGTTTGTTTGTTTGTTTTTTCCCCATAGCTGATAGAGATTCCTGTAAAATGTGGGTATGAAGAATGCTGTCACTCAAAAGGAAGCCAAACTACCTAGGATACATCCCATTCTGGAAGCTTTCTTATTCCTTCAAAATTTATAAATGAACATATAGTGCTCATGGCTTTGTTAGATATACTTGAAAGGAATTGAAAGATATAATTTAGCTACAGTTGGGAATAACAGTTTAGTGTCTTCAGAATACTTACAACAAGTATTACGGTATTTTATATACTCTAAGATGCCATCATTAGAAAGCCAATGTGATTTTATGTAGCACTACAAAAGAACAGTGCTGCTAATTAAACTGTAACTCCCATCTGACTAGAGAGATGTTAAACTGTGAAAAAGATGTGCATCTTGGAATTGATGCAATGGAACAGCATTTCCTCGTTCATGCAACTATTTAGACAAAAAATAATTTCATAGGCTGGTAGCAGTCAATACTCGGGTAAGATTTATGATCAAGTATAAATCCAGAAGGGCAAATACACGAATTTCGAGTCGCAGTCTAAGCTAGTTGTACGTAAAGCCAGCTTCGTTCTCTCTCCCCCTCTCCTCTCTTCTCCACTCTGCCCTCCCCAGAGACAGGGCGGCATTAGACCCACCTCCATGCCTACAGGGCAGTAGGTAGAGTCAAACAATGCTGCTTCCTCACCAGAAATTTCTTTTCATCTTACATTATAAAAGGAAATAAGATCATTTGTTTTTAAATGATTACTGTTCAAAAGGTTTATGTTTGGGAACAGTACACATTTTTTAGTTTGTTAAATGTGCGAGGTTACTTTTGTTTCTTATATTTCTAGTAACAAGGGCAAGTAAAATGACAAATCTTAGAGAAAGAAAACAATTTGTTTTCTAGGGAAGAAGTTCTATGTGAGATTCTGCTACTTGTTTTTCTCCAACCACTAGAGCTTAGGAAAACCAAAGAACTCACAGCTTTGGACAGCAGTGCCTTCAACAAGTCTTGCAGTGTTGTTTTTTAGGCATTAGAAGTGGGTTTGCTATCTTGCAGGTGTTTCAATACCACTGATGCTATTTGTCCTTAAATTGTGTACAGAGCTTTTCTGGTGACCAGGAGGCAAGAATTACTGGAAACAGGAGCATTCCAGACACTATGCTTTTAAAGGACACACTGTAATTCTTGTTATGGGAGACTGTTCTCTTTTAAATCACTTAGAATATTACAAAGTTACTAACGACCCCCTCCCCCACTTCCTTTACTTATTTTTGATAAGATATCAGGAGAAATCTGTGTTTTAAACATTACATTTATGTCATCTCAGCTGCTTCTTTCCTGTGGACATTTCATAATACTTGTAAAGCTTAAAAACATAAAAAGCAAATTAAAAAAGTTTCTTTTGTATTATTTGTGTTTGTTTTTGTGTGTGTTTGTGTTGTGTGTGTATATGTGTAGAGATCCATGGAAATCCAAAATTAAATTATTTCAGGTCTTGTTGAAGATGAAGTCAGCCTACGCTCACCCCCAGGGGGCTAAGCCATGCCGGCACATTTGCAATGTGCTTTCTGATGAATGGCTGTTCACCAAGACAATGAAAACTTTCCTCCATAATGTTGCACATGCAAGGCAGAGCACCTATAAATGCTTTCGGCAATAGAATTCGGAGAACTTGGAGGGTTCTGAGAACATGAGCTCTATGAAATGGAAACAAATTCTAGAGGTGCCATTTGTTTAACTATCTAGCTTTAACAATTTCCTCAAATATTTGAATCTTAGTAATCTCAGACAGAGTTCCAGTTTAAAATTTATTATCGTGACTTAATTCTCCCATGTACCCCCTTACAAAATCCTCTTTTAAAATAAGGCTAGTTTTGAGTTAGTAAGTAAAGAAAATATAGGACTACGTAAGATCACTCTCTGTTTTACTCTCATGATCATTTTCCCTTTCTTATCTGGACTTAAGAGTGAGAAGCTGAAGCTTTACATCTGAATGGAAAAAGGAAGAGTGTCTTCTTGTACTGAAGAAATCACTCTCCATGGAGCTTTGACTGAGGACCTTCCAATAAGTTGATTATCCAAGAAATCAATCAGGCTCTGTCATGACAACATAAACAAGACCAACTGGTGTTTTTAGTATAGTTGAATCAAAATTTTGTAATGGCATTTCTTAACCATCTGATTTAATTAGTTACATTAATAAAGCATGGAAAACTTGAGATTTCAAGGAGTAAAAGGGAAAAGATAAGCTTACTCAAAATTACAAAATTTTGATCCCACAAAAGTCTGGGCCACTTGAGAGAAGGAAAGTTTTTGTCCTTTTCTTGTTTTCCCTACCACCCCGCAGCGCTTTGAGCACCGAGTAATAAATGTATTATTTACAAACCTGTGAATGGAGTTAATAAATGGCCAACTTCTCCTTTAAAACTTCTTAATGGAGGCAGTTAATATTCATTCATTCTTTCATTATCTTTCTCAGTGAAGGAAATGTAAGTACACACCTCTAACAGCCTCACCGATTTAGTGATTCTTTTTATCCATTCTCCACAGTGCAAATGAACTGTTTTATGCACAATGCTTTCCTAGATATCAGATTCTTCAAACAAGAATAGAAACATTGCCTAACTCAGATTCTAGAGATATATCAAAATATGTTTATTCCTGTGTTCCCTAGGAAGGATGGTGATAAATGGGGCAAAACAAAGTTTTACATGCATAGGATGTTAAAACATATATTTAATTCTTTCTCTTATAGTTAAGAAAAGGTTGTTGAGACATTATTTCTCATTCAAGTTTATCTATAAAGCCAGTAACACTCTGAAATCATCTCTTTTTTAAAGGATGAAAGTAAATACTTCAGTTGCCTGAACAACAATGTTTGGGGAATTCATTGCTTGTATAGCTTCTTGGTAATCTTGTAAAATATTTTTTATAACATTAAAAATGTATAAACATTTTCTATCTGATCAATATTTATCTTCCATGGCTTGGTTTTAAAACTGGAAAGCCAATGAGCAGTGTTATCTTCTTATTTTGAAGTGAATACATAATAAACAAAATGCAACATTTTTATATCTTAGGTAGGTTTTCCGGCACTTTTCCAACTCTCAAATTACACTATTGCCTAGTTTATGGCATAAACCTTTGTTTTCTTTTGTATAAATCAATTAAGAGTTAGATAGAGGGTATTTAAATTCTATTCCATACTTGTTGGAATTTCTTTTTTAAAAAGAGATGTGTGCATGTAGAGAAGGTCTCTTAAAAGAAAAAGAAAAGGTATCTGGGAGACCTGGAAATCTTTGCTTACAGCCCTAGAATTTGGGGAATTGGGGCAGTTCTCAAGTTGCGGTAGCATGCCCTTGGAAAAGCATCATTAGTTCAACTTATTCTACAGAATGGACTACCTATGGAGTAATTTAATTAGTATCAATATTATCCTTCAGAGAAAAGCATAGCTTTGCAATCACTGTTGAAATTAAACCAAAGACTCCATTTATATGTATGCACCAAGTTGATGGAGTCTCTGATTTTGTGATTTTCAGAAACATTTGGTTTCTTTGTTAAGCCATACTGAGCCTGCTATTTAAACACCTGCCCCCTTTCCCTGCCATCTCCGAGCACCCAGATCCACGGTGTACCCAAATTCTGGCTTTCCACTGCCTGAGATCTTAGTAGGTGGACCTACCATCTCTAACTCCTTCACAGCAATTGCTTCACTCCACTCCCCTGGACTTGCTTCTCAGTGGCACAGGATAAGATAAACATACAACCGCATCAAAAGCAAATATAAATTCAATTTTGTTTTGCAAATGTTTTGGCACAAGATTGTTAGACATACTTGTAAAGGACTGGAAGACATTACGTAGCTATAGTTGGGAATAAAAATTTAGTGTCTTCACAAACATTGCAAGTCTTATAATTATTCAACATCACCATCATAATAATGAACCTTTCATAGTACTTTCTGAGTGCCAGGTCTGTTCTTAGCACTTTATATATGTTAATGCACAGATACCTCATTACAGCCAAATAAGTAGAACTCTTGTATCCCCATTTTACAGATACAGGAAAATGAGACATTTAGAAGTTAAATAACTTGCTCAAGATTATACAGACAGTAAGTGGTAGAACGGGGATGGGAACCCAGTACACTGAGCGCTCTCCTTACGGCAGACAATTACAGTTGCATGAAAGAGCTCTTGAAATTTCCTTTATGAAATACAATTTAAATGGCTCACTTATGAGCATTTTGCCCGTTCAGAACAACTAGAAGTAAAGAACTACAGCGGTTGACTAATAGCAAGTGACATCACAGTTGTTCATTCTGGCTGAAAATTAACATCAGCAGATTGTAAATATGGGCTGATAATGAATGTTCAACATTCTGAAATAATTTGAAGTTTGGTAGTTACATTTTTTTCACCCGATTCAAGCCACTAGAAAAATGTCATATTAATTAGATAATTATTACAATAATTTAAATTTAACCCAAATCTTTCTAGAAGCCTAAAACATACCAACCTCCTATTGATGCTTCATCAATTAATCCCATAGTCTCATGTTAATAATCTTATTAATGTTCAAGTTACTCTTTCAGCCCCACTGAAGGCCAAATGTAAGCCTGATTTGCACTTGCTGCCCTTAAGTATTAGGAAGGCTTTTTTAAACCAGACCCTAGATAGAGAAAAATGTGTATGTAGTATTGACAAAATCTGAAATGTATTAAAAATAATGTAAAATAATTTGCTAGACTATTTTGTCTTCTTACATTTAAAATATAATTTTATACTTCAAAATATTATGCATTTGAGAATTTTAAAAGTCAAAACTAAAATAATACTAGATATAAAGTCCCATAGTCTTAAAATGGAATAGAATTATGAAAGTTTTTCTGGGTAGAGATCCACCTATTTCCCAAAGCTCCACTTGTCCTCTTATAGATGGAATCTAATGCATCCCTATAAATTCTGAAGAAAGAGAATATTGACCAATTAAAATTATAGCCGATAATAATTCTATTGTTTGCTTTTCAAAGAAGTTAGTAGTAAAGATTATAATTTTTTTAGCCACTTGTAAAATTTGCTATTTCAGATTCTTTATTAAATTATTTCTTAGCTTGACTCTGAAACTTTAGCATAGTTCCACGACAGGATAACAGATAGCTGGTAAACAGTATAAGCTCCTTTTGCAAACATTTTAGTATCGGCTCTGAAACACGGACAGAAAGACCTGGAAGTTTCAGAGAATCTAGGATAAATACAAAGACAAAAAGAAAAGTGTAATCCTTTCTGGTAGAAACCTATTTTCCTCATTATTTTGGGTCCACATTCGCATCTCTGATTGTCCAACTACATGTGGAGAGATGCAGAGAGCACTGCTTCTTGTTTCACTCTCTGTGCACTCCACCCCTCTCTGGGTAACTGTGGTAACAGGTCATAGGTACATACACGAAGTGCATGGCTAGCAGCCACAAATAGCTTCTTTTGTCATATGCTGAAGAGGATATTAGAAAGATGAGGTTCAGTAACTGGGACAAGCTCTCAGGGCCAGGATGGGGTTGGACGCTGGGGCGCTGTCATGAAAGGACCCACATACATGCGATGTGCATCAGACCTCAGTGACATTCATTTCCAAGCTGTTAGGTTACCAAGGAAGGAGCCTTACCCGGGCCTTCTGCTCCATTTCTAGCATTAATCTTTCATGTTGCTCAGCTATGGCCAGTGTCGCAGAATGGACCTTCTGATAGATCATTTCTCCTTCCCTTGTTTGAAAAGTGAATAGTCCTTCTCCTGTGTCACACATTCTGTGAGGATAGAGACAGGGAAAGAGATGGGTCTTCATGTGTTCAAGTGCGTAACAGTTCTCCATGTAAAAGATGCCCTCACCCTGTCAACCCCTCCACTTTGATTTTCACAGGAGTGAAGCAGATTCATCCTTGACCAAACCAACCAACGAACCAACCAACCAACGCATCTTTAAAAGGTGCATGAGAATGAAACTAAGGGTGAAAATCCATGCACATTTGGATTTTTAAAGATGAAGTGGGGACAACAGCGTGAAGGAACAGACAAAAGTGCTGTCAGTTATTACAGTGCATGTCTTACCAATATTTAAAGAATAAAAGCAAATAGTTGTTTTCTTTAACAGCCTTCACTGATACCATAGCACTGTCTCCTATGACTTGATAGCTCTTGAAATGTTAAGAACTTAAGAAAAAATCTGCAAATTTATACTCATGTAGTAGGAACCAAGGAGAATATTTTTTTGGTTTAAGGATTTGTATACATAGTTTGAAGCTTTTACTTAAACTGAGGAATCCTTACGTAAATCTCAGTATAGCCTAAGAAATAACATGGCAGAGAGGAGACTCCGTTTGGATGTGAGAATATTTGTCTGAACTTGGCCCTGCCACTTACCAGCAGTGTGACCTTAAGCAAGCTGACTAACTTGCCTGTACCTCCTTCGCACATCTCTAACAGGAAAAATAACAATACCCATCTCATCAGATACTTACGACAGTGAAGAGACTTGATACAATATTTATAGTGTTACTTAGCAGATATTAAGTGCTCAAAAATGCTAGTTATCATTATTTTCATCATAGAGAAACTATGGCACTAATCTCAATATCCACCATAAAGAAATGGTTGGCTTTAATATAATATTTTTATCTGATGGACTATTATACAACTGTTACTATGTCATTTCTGAGAGCATATAATAACATTAAAACATTTTTTTGGCTATTTTGCCACAGGGCTTGCAGGATCTCAGTTCCCTGACCAGAGACTGAACGTGGACCACGGCAGTGAAAGCCTGGAATTCTCACCACTAGGCCACCAGGGAACTCCCTAAATTTCCTATAATGTAAATTCAAGAGGAAAAGAAAATCAGAATACAAATTCCTTTTCAATTATTTAACTATAATTACCTTTTAAAACATAGTTTTTTTATTGGACTAAAGCCACTGACAATTTCTCAGGCAACAGGATTATGGTTAAGTTTTATTAATAACGACATTCTAAAATAAAACATATTTTGAGTTAATATTTTAAACCAGCTTTTAAAAATAACTGGAGGCCTTCAGAAAGACCCACTGAATATCAATATGATGTTCCCAATCAGAAACTGGACCTTAACTGGACTGCTGTGTTGTTGTTTTCAGGCTATAATGCCAAAAGATTTGCACAAAATGCTCATGAGGCCAACCTCTGTCTTCCAGCACCAAAAAGATTTTAGAGTCTACCTTATGATTCTCCAAGTTTTAGTAGAAAAGAAGTGTCTCAAGAGGTTTCAGAAATTATAGAGGCTGTGACTGCCATCCCTCAGGGCTCCATAGAGCCAGCACTTAGCTTCTGTGAAAGAGATCTTAATAAAATTCACAAAGCGTGAAATGGAAAGTCTGAGGGAAAAACGAAGAGTTTTCACAAAGTGAAACAAATGAGCTTTGTTGATTCAGAGGGGGAAAGAACTCCAACAGCGGAAGCAGGCAAACCCTTGATGAGTGGTGAGCCCATCTTGTTTGAGGTTGAGTTTTGTTCATTGTTATCGGAAAAACACTGCTTATTAAGCCTTCAGAAATGAGATAACGGAGACACAAATTGTTATTCCATACTCAGCCACTGAGTTGCAAAGGTCTAACACTTAGCACTTCCTGGGACTTAACTCTCCCCAGTGAAGGAGGCTGAAAGCTTACAGTAGGGTTTTATTTCCAGCCTCTGAAATAAAAACTACTGCAAACTTCATCCATCGATCAAGAAACCACGAATTAGAACATGCTAGCATAAAAAGCAAATAACTTTTAGGTAGAAGGGGCTCTTTTTAAAACATAGGTACCTAAAGCCAAGCTGAAATCAAACTTCTTCAGTATAATTGGCTCAGATTTATGACTTTTGTCAGCAGTGTTGGAAGAAACAGTTCAGGTTTTTCCCAGTTATTGTTTAAAACGTGTTCTCTCGGGAGTGGTAAGGAACAGATATCAAGATCTTTTTCTTATACGTCTAAACAGTTTTGTGGTAGCAAGCCAGTATTAGAGAGGACAATTAAGAGGAGGGATGAGGGGCTTCCCTGGTGGCGCAGTGGTTGAGAGTCTGCCTGCTGATGCAGGGGACACAGGTTCATGCCCCGGTCTGGGGAGATCCCACATGCCGCGGAGCGGCTGGGCCCATGAGCCATGGCCGCTGGGCCTGCACGTCTGGAGCCTGTGCTCCGCAACGGGAGAGGCCACAACAGTGAGAGGCCCGCATACCGCACAAAAAAAAAAAAAAAAAAAAAAAAAGGGGAGGGATGAAATCATTCTGACAGCTATTGCCTCGCTCCTCCATCCGGTCCCCAGACCAGCAGCACCTGCATCGCTGGGTGCTGTCCAGAGTGCTGAAGCAGAACCTGCATTTGACAATAGGATTTGTACGCACGTTGTGGTTTGAGAAGTACTGGGCTATAGAACCCTTCCCACAGGTCACCATTTCATTCAAGGGAGTGGGAGATGATGCTTGGGACTCATAGGAGGACAAATTAGAAGCCATTTTTGTGCAGCTTAAGACTTTGACATAACAAACTGAAGGTTAGAACGGAAGAAATGTGACGAAAAGGACAAGAAAACCTCTGGAAGAATCCTTTCCTTAATGTGGAAAGAGCTAAGATAGAGGTGCTGGTTACATGTGAATATCCTAAGTCCTCACCACTAACATGCACATTCCTCAACTGCACTGACTTGAAGAATAAGTGAAAATATGCACAATGTATGTTTGTCCTGACTCCAAACTAGAATTTTATTGAAATGTATAGACAATTACAAATGATATCTCTCTTTATACTTAACAAGGTATTTGCACAAAATTAATACTTCTTCTTACCTAAAATAAAATGTTAAAGAGTAGAATCTCTAAGGTCCCTTTCAGCTTTAAGGAATAATCTGGGGCTTCATAAAAATTCTAAGAAGTAGGACTGACACACTTATTTCCAGGTCTTTTTTTTCTTTTCTGACTTTGTGATATAAGGGACATTATAATAGCATAGACTATAATAGTACAGTCAAAAGACTAAGGGTACAAATTTCAACAATCATGTTATGGCCTGTCATATTCATTTATCACATACTTATCTAGTACTATAAGCCAGGCACTGTCTTGAGCCTGGGGATGAAAAGGAGGGAACAATATACATGGCTCATTGCCTCTGAGGCTTTTTAAATGGTGGGGAAGATAAGCATTGTTCAGAAAATGACTCACTCACTGTGGTAAATGCTAGAAGGGAGAAGTACAGGGCCAAGAGGAAGGCCACGGAACGTTATTTCACCTATTTACTCCTCATGTACAAAATGGGGGTGACAAGACTTCGTCACAAGATTGTTTTTATTTTTCTTTTAATCAAATGAAGTAATGTATGTGACAGTGGGCAGGAAAGGATTAATTCAGCAGGCCTGGGTTGCTCAAACTCTGCACATCCCAAAGAAAAGTCTGTTTTGGAGATGGTCCCTTGGAGGGTTTCTAGAATTCAACCTTGGAGTCTTTGCTATATTCAGTCTGATAAGAGTGTCTCTTGTGCCTGAGGCCTTGAGCCATGCTGAATTGATCTGACCAGGTAAGTTTATCCTAATAGGTGGTTCACCATGAATGCCTGTTTTGCTCTGGTGGTGGCTAAGGTCTGAGTGGCTGAGGTTGTTCCTGGACCCTGAGGACACTGCATGCCCATCTAGCTGACCCTCAACCAAAACCTCAGACACCAAGGCTCGGGGAGCGGGGGCTTCCTTGGTTCACAACACCTCACGCTCACTGTCATGTATCATTGCTGTCCCCGTGTGACTGCACGGGAGGGGGATGTGGAGGCTCGTGCCTGGTCCCTCCTTGTCTGCATCCTTGTGTCTTTTCCCTTTGCTGATTGTAACATGTACCTTTCACTCTAGTAAACCAGAACTGTGTGCATAATAGTTTTTTTCTGAACCTTGCAAGTCTTTCTAGGGAATCATTGAGCCTGAGGATAGTCCTGGCGTCTCCTCCACCCAAGACAGCCAGCAGATGGTAGGTTGTTAATATATTTTGATGTAATAAGAATATTAAAAATCCTAGTCTTTTCCTTAAATGGCTCTTTTTCAAATTCCATTCCTCTAGGGATTTAAGAGGGCATGCTCTCTTTCTTTATCCCACCTCACCATTCCCTTCCAGAATCCCTTAAAATAACAGTACTGCCAGTCTCATCTCTACTATGTTCTAACAAGTAAGAAATAACTAGAGTTCCCTGTGAATGTCTGTATTCAGAGGAAACTAAACTCCAGTGAGGCACTCCATTATGTATGGGTCTCAAAGTTCCCTTCAAGGGAGAAATAATCCTAAAAGATGGTGCCACGGAGGCAATTTCACTTGAGAAGAAGCCCCTACCATGTAATCGCTAGACCACTGCCCACCTTTTCTTGTCCTTACATCTCAAACTTAGCTCTTTATGAAGGAGTGGCATCAGAATTCCAGCCTTTCTTCCAAATGGCAAGCAAAAGAAATTTACCAAGTGAGAAGTTAAGGAAACAGTTTAAGAAGTGAAAATGGATACTTTAAAATAATTCTCTGGGGGTCTTTAGACATAATTTCGCTACAGATGAATTTGTAAACCTCTGGCAATTTTGTCCATCTTCGCAGCGTCTAAGTTCACTCCTGCAGTGAGTTTTGCAGTTTTGTATGTATATTTTGTGACCAAATATTTATCCTCCATGCACTTAGAAACTTTAAACTCTCAGCAATGGTGTAAAGCAGGAGCACTTTCCTGAAAGCCCAGTGGTGTTTCTATTCATTATTTAAAACTTAATGTTTAATTATAGAAAGTAATGAAATTCTTAAAAGCACAGCTCTCCTGCAGAGCACTTAAACCCAATGAACAATTCTTCCCTGATGACAGTTTAATCTTTATTGTCACTTAACGACGCTAGCATTTTACTTTTTTTTTTTTAGCAGCTTTGAAAAGGCTGAAGTTTCTGTCTAAAGCTCTAGTGAGTCAGACATTGATCCGTAGTAAAAAAATTACAAGCAAAATGGACAAACAGATGAAAGCAACAGCAAAGAAAGTCCAGAAACAGACCCAGTTCATACAGGGGTTCAATATATGGTGAAAGTGTTGTCTCAAATCTGTGATGGAAAGCTGGACTAGTCAATTAACTGTGTTTGGACAATAGCCATCTGGTAAAATATTTGGATCCATGTTTCTACCTCCACTGATATAAATTCCAGAGAAAGCAAAAACAAAACCAAAAAAGTACCAGAAGAAAGTAGGAAAGAATTCCTATATAAACTCAGAAAATGTAGGGGGTTTCAAGCTATGATCCAAGGCAAAAAGTGACAAAAGATTGATAAATCTACCTGTGAACAATTAAAAAAATAAGTAAGAAATCATAAGATAGCAAATGGCAAATTCAAAACTAGGAAAAATATTTGAAGCTCACAACACTGATAACTTCTGATACCTGTAAGTTAGGTATAATATCAGTATTTTTTTCATTGGGTTGTTTGATCATTAAATGGATTAATATATGTAAATTTTAAGTGTTTGTAACTTATTAATATGAAATAGTACTTCTATTATTATTACTACTACTACTACCCAAATAGTTAGATATCTAAAACATATTGCTAAACTAGTAAAAAACAAGGAGAATATAAAGTATATAGTGTGCTAACAGTTTTGTACAAAAGTATGTGGGGAAGAATTTATATACATCTTGGCTTATATGTACATTAAAGCCTGGAGGAATGCACAAGAAACTAGTAACCATGTTATTTGCTGGGGGGGGAAGTGAATGTGACAGGTGGTCTATGAGTATGGGAGGGACACTTTTTGCTGATTCTTCTTTATGTAAACCATCAAATTAAATAAAGGAATGCTATGGATTTATTAATTGAATTTAATTCACTAAAGTTAAACCACATTAAAATTTAAAGTAAAGGTCTGAGGACCCTCGCAGGGTTTTTGTGAAGATGTAGTGTTTATGATGTGCCCAGCTCAGTCTCTGTTCCTTAGCAAATAACAGGCTGCCCTCGGTATTCATGGGGGACTGGCTCCAGGGCTGGATAGCAGAATCCGAGGATGCTCAAGCCCCTCGTATAAAGTGATGTAGTACACTTGGCCCTCAGTGTCAGCGGTTCTGCATCTGCAGGTCAATGCTCAGTTGGTTAAATCTGTGGATGTGGAACGCACGGATACTGAGTGCCGACTGTACACTTTTACTGTTAAACTTACACAATACTGTACTGATGACTTAAGGGCCTCCCTTCCAGTTTAAACACACACACACACACACACACACACACACACATTATATATACATTTAATCTCTTTCCAGTGTAGCACAGGCACCTGATCTGATTTTCAAGGGACCAGGATTATGGAGAGTTCTGGTTTGCAAAGCGTTGAAACAATACCCACAGCAACGAGGAGAATGATAACAGCTAGCTTTCGGGGAGCACCTACTAGTGCCAGGCGTGGTGAGAACTGCCGTGTGTGCATTACCTCCCTGAGCTTCACAACACCCAACAAAGCTCTCACTGCTTCCATTTTACAGAAAACACCACGCTAAGGAGGCTAACAGATTTGCCCAAAGTCATTAAAATTGATGTGGTCGAGCTGTGATCTGAACATGTGATTTTGGAGCATAAGCTCATCATCACTAAGCCCAGTTGCATTCATTCAAGACAAGAAGCAGAAAAGCACACATAATTCTTTCATTATGAACATTTTTGCAATAGGGAAACAGAGCAAGGACAGGGCTCGGGATAAAATATTTTGAAAGCTCTCTCCTTCTTTGCTGCTGTTCCTTTTCTGTCAAATCAGGTTCCCAAGACACATACCTCAATGGCATATGTGCACCCTTAAAATACACATGAAGGTAAATCAATCAAAACTGTTGAATTGGACTCAGACATGCCCTGGACTCCTAACTTTGAGTCAAGTCCTTTATAAGGAGGAAGATTTAGCAGAACATCTGCCATCCTCTCTGCCTCCTGACTGGACTACTGTATGTTCTTAAACATTTAATGCATATGGTGCCTGTTCTTGCTTATCTCACTGTTGGTACCTTAGGGCTACCATGCTGTCCCTCAAACAAGTTGAGAGACTCGATCCTACAAGGAGATCTTGATTTTAGTCCAGGCTCTGCTGCAAATTAGCTTGAAATGCCATTTTGATCCTTTATAAAATTGAGTTTCAATGAAAGAATTGATATAAATGATCTCTAATGTACAAATTTCTTCCAAAATTCTACAATTCCTCCACCTGTGTACTCAGTGATGAGTACAAATTATAATCACATTAATTAAAATATCTCCATCTTTACACATATTTTCCAAATTTTCGTATTATTCTATTCTATTTACTTTTTCTTACTGCCAAATGTTCTCTTTTGGTTTTTCACCTCAATGAAAAAGCCAGTTGAGTCTCCCTGAAGCAGTCTGAAGTTCTGGTTTTACTAAATCCTTGAGAAAATATACATATAAGATGTTCTTCTCCTTACCTTCCTTCCTGCCTCAAAAATTGAGAATTGAAAAATCCACCAGGTGAAGATGTAAATAAACCATAGGACTTCAGTTGCTATTTAATTACCTCAAAGCATGATCATAAATTATTAACATTCTCATTCTCATTATACTCTTACATTGTGTTTATGAAGGTTTAGTGGGGAAAAAAGCATTTTAAAAGGTTTACAGCTAATTTTATATGCATCCGGTGGCTTTATTGTAAAAATATTACATATTCCTTGAGGATTAGGAGTTTTAACATCTGTAACCCCCAAGTGTCAACCACAAAAAGCACCCAATGCACTCCAAAAATGTTTGTTGACCGAAATGACTTGAAAATTATCATTATGATGGCTTCCTGACAGGTAATGAAATTGTAGTTCTGGGTAGCAAAAAAAAAAATTAAGAAAAATAAAATAAAATATCAAAGAAAGAAATTTTCTTTGAAGAATGACCCCATAGTGTTAACACATTCTTCTGAAAGGAGTAGACCAAACAATCCAAAGGAAAACAGAGCTGATACGTTCTTATGTTCCCAGATGATATACACTTGGTCTGTCTTAATATTGTTTGAGGGAGGCTGTGTGTATATCATATGAAACAACCCAAACCTATTTTTGTAGGAAGAGCTAAAGACAAAACAAGTTAAGCAAAAGTTTAAATTCTGTCATTTAGAAATTATATTCCCTTTTTAAAGTGAATTTGCCAAGTTATGATTGGAAGATTTTTTAGCTTATCATGCAAGTTACTAATATTTAGACACTGAATTGCAAAAGAAGAGTTTTCCTTCTCTTACCATTTTGAGGGGAGCCTAAAAATGAGATAATTATATTCCCTTAGAGCAAAAGAGCATGTAATCAGGGTTTAAAATTACATTTCACTCTCTTTTTGCTCTAAACACAGTTAGTTAAGGTAATTTTAAAATTATTTGAAAGATACTTTTGTTGTCTCAAGTGACTACAGAGGAAAGTGTTTAAATTATAGCCAAACTAGAAAAAAAATTAAGACTATACTTGATTTTATGTTGGTTATATTGCCTTTTCTTCTTCGGTTATATTTATTCATTCATTGATTTTTTTGGACATCAGCCAATAATGCATCAGGCCCTGTATTAGCTTCTAGACTGTATTTAAAAAATAATTAAATAATAAACATTAACTCATGAATTGCATTTGCTCTCATTACCTGTCTATCTATCTACCCATCTTTCTATGTGTTTACTTTTTCAGTTAAAAACTCAGTAAGTGAGTAGATGGCTATATGAAATACATAACATAATTACACATTTTGAAGAATTGAACTGGTTATCCTTATTGTGTTAAAATTTTCTCTAGAGGTTTTAGGTTGACAGATCACTGATAGAGTATAACTTTTACTCTTTTACCGCCATTATCAAAACAAACCACCCGGTAAAATGGTACAAAACATATCATTCTAAGGTAGAATATTACATTCTTTGTAATACCAATCAGGGAGAATACTGATTGGTATTACAAAGGATGTGGGCATTATGTGTCTACTACAGCTTTTTCACTTGTTTAGAAACAGAAATTAAAATGAATGCCATGGTAAAAAATGAATATACTTAAGTTTAAAAAGTTAAAGAATTTCAAATGCAATTACTTAGTTTTTTTTTTATAATTTCAAACATCATTATTCCAGGTTAGTAAATTTTAAACCTTAATTTTTAAACTTCACTTAAATTTTAAATTGTTTTCTTTAAAAGTATCTGAATTGAACATATAGTGAACAGACAATTTGAATCACCTTCAAAGTAGAACCCACCTGCCAATGCAGGGGACACATGTTCGAGCCCTGGTCTGGGAAGATCCCACATGCCACAGAGCAACTAAGCCCATGTGCCACAACTACTGAGCCTGCACTCTAGAGCCCACGAGACACAGCTACTGAGACTGCGTGCCAAAACTACTGAAGCCCACGTGCCTAGAGCACATGCTCTGCAACAAGAGAAGCCACCACAATGAGAAGCTCGCGCAACACAATGAAGAGTAGCCCCCGCTTGCTGAAACTAGAGAAAGACTGCGTGCAGCACCAAAGACCCAACGCAGCCAAAAAAAAAAAAAAAAAAAAAGAATGAAATGAAAAAAAATCACATTAATTCAAAAATCTAGAGACGAAGGAGATACAAGTCATCATTCCTTAAAGGAGATGACTCCTGGGAATACATTCCTTTTAATGTTTGAACAGGTTTTCAATCTCCACCTCTGATCCATCTTCACTTACAGTCTATGTCAAAGTCTCTAGATTCCTACACACATCAAGTCATGGAATGATACAAATGACAAAAAGAAACACTGATATTGAAAGATGTAAAAAGATGTGAAATGGAAGTTGTATAAATGAAAAAACTTATTAGTAATCCTTTTCTTATCCATTTTTGAATGTCAGTATTCCTGTTTTTAAAGTAAGAATGTTTGGCTAAATGATTGTTAAGATCCCTTTCAAATACAGAAGCAGTTCATAACTAAGCTTACAGATCCATTTAAGTGGTTAGTTAGCTTTAAACTTCATCTATTTATGCTTGTATTTCAAAAGGCAGCCAGTGTCTTTAAAACATGATGTACTGTGTTTTGTTACCTTAGTCTTGCCTTGGGTACTTTTCCTTTTCCTTCTTAACAACTTCCAGGTAAGGGAAAAGAGAATGGAGTTAATCAAAGTCATCTTGCTGTCCAGGAGTTCATGAGACAGGGATGTGCAGAAGATCAGCATGAACATATAGTTCATATCAAGGTTCATTTACACCCATCTCAGATCCATTCGGTCTATCATTTATCGAGCTCTAATGTCACATGGTTGCTCTTGGAAATTCTCACTCAAACTCTCTGGCTTACATCCTGATATCACCTCTACAGTCAACAGCCCACTCTTTAAGGCAAGTATGATGGATAATTTTTTTGTGTCGACTTGACCAGGCCATAGGTGCCTAGACATTTGGCTAAACATTATTATGGATGTGTGTGTGAGGGTGTTTCTGGATGAGATTAACATTTGACTCGGTGGACTGAATAAAGCAGATTGCTTTCCCCAATGTGAGTGCACCTCATCCAATCCATTGGAGGCCTGAATAGCCCAAAAGGTGGGATGAGGGAGAATTTGCTGTCTGCCAAACTATTTTTGAGCTGGGACATCAGTCTTCTCCTGCACTTGGACTGGAGTTTATGCCACCAGCTCTCCTAGGTCTCCAGCTGGCAACTGAAGTCTCCATTGTGAGGCTTCTCCTTCCCCATAATCCTGTGAGGCAATTCCTTATAATAACCCCCCTCTATCTATCTATCTATCTATCTATCTATCCATCTATCTATTTAAAAGTTCTGTTGCTCTGTGCCTCCAAAGAACCCTGAATAATGCAGGAGGCATATCTTGGCTTCTGGTCTCACCAGTCCTCCTGGAACCAGTGGAGATCTGCTATCCTGACTCTGGGAGTGACAGAGTAGTGAGCAGGATCCATACAGATGTTCTTGGTGTCACAAAAATCATGTGGTGGTTTAAAGATCAAAGAATGAAGAAAACAGATTTTGAAAGAGGAATTTCTATTTGCATTTTTGCTTCATTATGGACATTGTTCTCTTTCTACTGAGATCCACAAAGACTCTGCATTCTGAGTCAGCTTACAGTGAGAAGGTAAGAAAAATACTGCCCACCAGACCCAAGGTACCATTTTGTCTTCTCCAAACGCAGCCCTAGACACGGCCAGACTTGGAGAGCAAGTGCAGGAGAAGATTACTAGTCTAACTGATAACTTTTTTTCCCCTTCTCTACTGAAAAAGCACTGTGGAGACTTTCTCTGTAATCTGCCTTGGGGAGTATTATTACAGCAAAAGAAATATGAAGCAAATACTTTGGTTCTGAAACTCAGAGTAAGATTTGAGCCCCTAGCTAGCAGGTTTTTATGAATGTTCAGAGTTAAGTGTAGATGACTAAATCAGAGTTTTGCTATAACTCAAGGCTAGAGAGAAATTGGGATGTGACTTACAAGATGACCCTGTTCCTTGGGGACCTGAGTGACGGTGGGAAAGAGAAGAGAAAAAGAGGTAGAGAAAGCAGTGGGTGAAGCTTGCATGTCCTGATGTCTCTTCCCTGAGTGGAAATTCTGGAGAAGGCAGGGATGTTAATAAATCGGTGTCTAGATAAGTGAGCCAAAGGCTACACTTTTGACTTCCCACAGCCTAAGCCTGGATGCAGGACATCCAAAATGTCCTGTGGAGGGGACTGGAGTTGAGAGGCTGTGAGTGCTCTGAGATTAAAGAGGATGTCTTTGATCAGGTTCCAGTGGAAAGTGCCAGCATATTTCCCTGAAAGGTGAAATGGGTACAGTTATACTTCAGCAAATGTCAGTGTGGGGCAGACCAGACCAGGTGGTGTTTGGAACTGAGCTTCCTTTACTGCATGAGGCCACGTAAGACTGTTGAATGTCCAAACACCAAACTACACGCAACTGTGAAGAAGGAGGAGGAAGCCAGTGTATCACCAAGAAGAGTCATCTGAAAATGACGATTCCAAATGGCAAGTTAAAGTTACCTCCTTCTCACTGGGAGGGGATTCATGAGGAATATTAGATAGGACATAAAGAATCTGCATTTTCTTTGCTCCAGTTGTGTTATATTCTTGAGCTGGTGATAGCTGTAAATGTTTGCAGTCACAAGTCGTAACACCCTCACTCCCCTGTCTGTGAAAATTAATTGGCAAGGCTTTTCATTTGCTGTAATCTCACATTTATACAGTCAGGCCAGATGTATTGTCTCTCCATGAATTTGTGGGGAAAGTACTTTTTCTGAGTTTCTTCCCACACTTCTTTGCAATTCCTCCACCACACTGTCCCTGGCCTCCACAATCACTTGAGAGGATGGAGTGAACTGGATGTATTTTATTTTGATTGGTATTAGTATTAAAGAAGCTCTTGTCATTGTCAGAAAACCACAGAAAGAGTCAAAACCAAAAATATATTCTTAGATGTTGAGCATTGAGATGTGCTAGAACAAGCTCCAAAGACCCAGATTTCACTTCAGAAAAGAGTCCAACTAAAGAAGGGTCAGTAGGGCAGGCACATCCGAGCACTACAATCCTTTCTGCTGTGACCATTCACATCGAGATTGGGAGAGTATGAATTAGTAAACTAGAAGTAGTCTCTCCAGCAACATTAATGCTTGGTAAGAAACTGGAGAAACAGTACGGGGCGAGAGAGAGCAGCAGCCGCAAATAGACAAAAAGTTAAAGAAGAAAACAGATGCTTGGGAAAGGTCAGCAGGTCAAATGGTGATAAAAATCCACAGGAGTGAGTGGAGATAGCAATTATTCAAGCAAGAGTTTCTGTCAGTGAACACGCTGGCTATATCCTGAGGACACAAAAGGTTCCAGGTGCCAGAAAGGAGGGAGTAAAGATCAGAAGAAGCTGAGGAAATAGCTTTAAAATCTAAGTATTATTTTCAGAGTTCCATCATCAGAGGATACTCGGGACGTATCTCTCCTTGCCCCTTCTGCCCACAGCCCTGGCTGAGGGCACTGACTGCATTTCCCTGATGAGTTAAGCTGCAGGTGGGTGAGACAATCAAATTCTCCCTGTTCAGTGACTTAAGTTACGAAACTCGGGGGTAATAACATCAGGGTTAGAGGCTCAGTTGTGAAAGGAGGCTCGGGAAAAGGCGAGCACATCTTGGCGGAGGTGTGGAGCCTCTTTCTGAGTGTTTAGCTCGGCTCCATTTGGTCTGATTCCAGGTATACTTTGTTCCACGTGTTTGGATTCCATAAGATTTGGATAATGGGGGAGTGGCTCCATATTTTAAACAAACACTCTAGGTGATACGTGTGCACATATAAGTTCGCAACTAGGGCTTTTAGAGCACGTCAGTATGGCTTCCTGCTCCACTGAATGTAGGCGAGAACTAAAGGGCCGCACAGAACCTTCTCACAGGACCAAATTCTCATTAGCTTCTTTATTCATTCAACAAACATTTATCTGTCAGTCACTGTATGCAAGGGACTTGGCCTGGCTCGGTAAGTGGCTGTGTAGAGCTGGGTGGTAATTTGGAGAAGGTAATCTGTGAATAATATTCTGACACTTTTTCTGAGTAATTTATATTCTATCTGTCACCTCCAGTTCACCATATCTCCATGCCTGGACCCAAATAAGTTTCTTTCATGTTTCCAGAAATATCTTCAATCATTAATTAAACATCTTCAAGAAAGCTGAGGGCCTGGTGGTAGGAATGAATTACTTATTTGCATAACTGAGAAGTATTTATAGTAATAGAGTTATGGTTTTCTGAAGAGGGCAATTTCAAGTCTTTAGCAATGAAAACCATTGCAACATTGGTTTAACTAGCCAGAGGGCTGCCTGAAGATAATGGTTTCCTGGTGGGTCAGGAGGAGGAAAGGAACAGACACAAAAAATCCTAAGTAAACGATGATGCCATCTTAATATTCCTCATGATTCTGGCAAGAGCTGGTTAAGGTGCCTCATGCAGCTGACTGAACAACTGGACCCCTTCTAGGCTCTTCAGATTCTCCCCCAGAGGAGTGGCCCGGCAGAGACGGGAGAAGACAGAGGAGTTGGCTGCCAGCATCCTCTTTAGCTGCCATCCCCGCTCAAGATGAAATACTGTGGAAATGTAAAGGAGGTGGGAGTTTACTGGAATCTTTTCCAGTGTTCTCAGCCCAGCACCAACTGTTGTAAAGAATGGAATGAAAATGCCACAAGGCAAAGTAGTTGAGAGAAATTTATTCTTCTACCCTTGAGCTCTAATGGGAATTCAAATGGTATACATTTTATTTTACTTTTCTTAATGGTCAAAGCCCTTGGCTGGTTACTGTAAATACCTATCATGGATCAAGCTCCATGTGCTCATTTGAAATGCTGTCTTCGCAATGAACAAAAATCATTTGCTGCTAAGTAATATCTATACAATTCCATTTTTCTTATCACATATAAGGATGTCACAGAATCTCAATTATATAACATTCTGTGTTGCTTTGTTGTCTCCCATTCTAAATGCTTGAGCCATAGAGTTATCTTATGTTTATATAATTCATACTATTTTTTTTCCATCTAGGGATTGATGACTGGCTCCAATTCCCAAGGATTGCTTGTCTTGCTATTTTCATTAGGATTTTCCACAGATTAAAGGTGAGAAGGAATTAGCAAGGTACCAAACAAGGGAGGATTGAAAGGCAAATCTCCTCTGTTTCTTTTCAATTTGTGTTTATGTCAAAGGAAGCAGTCAAGGTTTTGGGATCAGGGTTAAGAGCCCGAGCAGCCCTGGGTTGCATGGACAGCGGTGGATGGAAGCCACAGGGATAAGATGATGCCCTGGGCAGGCACCCAGAATCCTGGGGAAGCACTGAGGATCCAAACAGCTCTGGCTCAGCTTGGAGGCCTTGGAAAAGTCACCTGACCGCTAAGTCTTCAGCTGCTTGTCTATAAAACCATTTGTCTTACATACCTTATAGGATTGCTACGAGGATCAAAATGTGAAAGCATCATGAAAACTGTCAAGTACTACGAAATGAAGGATATTATTAGTGTGATTATGGGAGCTGGTTTGACCAGGGCACTCCTGCATCTGGAGAGCTCCAACTTCCTCCTTAGCGACGCCTTCTGGCTGCTTTTGAACATCACCAACCTCTGCTGCATCCCCCGATGATGCTGCTGCATTTTCTATGTTTGGAGATGGCATTTCCTGTTCTTAAACTGTGACCTGTAAGGCCTCTGGCAGGCCCAGTCGCGCCCTGGTGTGTACTCTGTCCAACTAGCAATTGCCCCTGTCGGAGAATTTGCCTGTGAAAAACGGCTTCCTCTGGTAAAGTGGCAGCTTTCCACGGGGGAAATCGGCCTTCTGCTTTCACCAGCACAGACAATGTTGGAGAAGGGAAGGAAAAACACTTTGTTATTTCATCAGCTCATGTAAAGGTCATTTTTCAACCTGTTTCTCCTGCAGTGGAAAGTGTTGATTATATAGCTCTAGTAATGTTGCCTTTTTGGAAATTCATTTTTGTTCTCAAGGGCTGTGCTGTCTTCCCTCTACACCGAGTTTCATTATATTTAGTGCAGTGTGTAAATGATGTAGTTAGAATTGCAGGCAAAATAACCCATTACTATACCTATTGTCAGCTTCCTGCATATTTAATAGAAATGCAGTATGTAAAAATATGTATAGGTCATCAGGACTGGCATGATGGAAAGGCTTAGTTTCTATTGTAGATTTGGGTGACTATGTATTTTTCTCTGGGGTTCTATTTAAAATATGGCAATTTACCTTGGCATGAAGAGTAAGAAAACAATTTCTTTTAGTGAGAATAATTTCTTTAGGGTTTCTATGTTATTGTGGGGTTCATTTTGAACCAGTTTTACAGGTAAATAGACCAATGATATATATTTCCTCAGGATACTATGTTGTCATTTTAGATTTCAGTGCTAAATATTTGTTATTAATATTTTTATTAACATAAATGTGATTGAATTTAAATTTTGAAATATCAAGTATTTTGCTCTTCATGCAAACACATGGCAAAGGAAATAATAATTTACCATTTAAATCTTCTAGTTGAAAAAAAAGCGTTCTGGATTCAGGCTCTATAGTGACAGATGTCTTCTCCAGATGTGCTAAAAAGGACTTATGTGACCTTGAATGTATTGACTGTTCTCTACCTGTACTCTGATACCCATTCTCTATCTTTTTCAAACGTGTCTGTCTGGCATTGTGCCCTGGGAAGCTGACTTCTACAGGCTCAGGCTTACTTGCCTCCTGGTTTGGCCAGAGGAAGGTGTTGACAGAAGACAGTAGAGCTGGAAGGAGAACAGAGGTGTTTTTCCACCCTGTCCTTCCTGTCTCAACACTGTAGTTTTGACAGTGTTCCTTCTTCCAAGGATCTAAGCTCTTTCTGGGCTCTGGCTTCCTTGCTCCTTCAGACCTGGGGTAGGGACAAGCTTCTCTGTTACTAGTCTCGGGGTGCTCCACCACCCCGTGTTTGCTCCCTAATCATACCCTCACCTTTTAAAATGATTCCTACACTGGATTCTTCTCAAACCCTTTGAGTAGGTCATTTCTTTATTGCTGGGTCTAAACTTAATTTATAACAAGTTTCTTCATCTCTCTGAGTCTGTTCTCTCATATATAAAGGAAGGAAAAGAATACTTATCCAGTACATCTCAGAAGACTGTTATGATGAGCAGGAATAAGGATGGAAATAATAATAGTGATAATAATAATACCTGGCCTGCATTATGTATCTACTGCAAAGCTCACCCTCTACCCATGATACTATTTCCTGTGGAATGGAAAAACGGCCACAAACTACTTCCCATCCTGTGTATGTGCCCTTGCCATGTGCCATTAATACTCTTCGCGTCAAAGGTGGCATTTTCATACATCCTCTGATTCTCTGCCAGCCTGTGGCTTGCCTTGGCCACTGGTAAAATGAGATGCCATCAGCAGCTGACAAAGGGCTTGTGCTTCCTTGCTTGCTGCTTTGGAACCTTGCCATTGTGTGAACAAGACCAGGAAGCCTGCTGGATAACAAGAGACACATGTCCCCATCATGCTCATCTGGTCACTGACCCCTAGACTTATTAGGTCATCCAGTCTCCGGCCAAGCTGCTACCTGACTGCAGGAGAATGTGCAAGCCCAGCCACGATCAGTGGGCCTGGACCAATTGAGCAGATCGATGACCTACAGACTCATGGACATAAATGGCTGTTGTTTACCATTAGATTTAGGTGAGTTGTTACAAAGCAACGGCAGCTGATAGAACCATTCTTTGCAAATAAGAAAAATATGGCAGTTATTTAAAAATATTATGTTATATAAATGAGTGATTTGTATCATACATTATTATAATCAATATGTTATGATGGCAGAAAAAAAGGTGCTCCAAGAAGGTTTTGGGATGCTGTGCTTTTTGGAGTCTCTACAGCAGCAGACCAGAGCACAATGCAGGCGCACTGGAAGTTAAGCAGAGGGAAACTGTTTATTATTTGAGTTTCCAAAGGCATGCTGGCCATGAGTGTCAACAGATGATGTTGCATATTAGTTAGAATTAGAAATTAAAAAAATTATATGATAAAAACCAAAAAAGAGAGAATTAGATGGCAGAAAAGAAGTAAGTTTTGTGGACTAGAGTCTTAGGAGAGAGAGAGAGCACAGGATTCAAACACACCAGAGCCTTGGCTTAGAAGACGTCTCATGGTGGGTCAAAGAGTGTATCTGGATGGAAGCTAATGCCATAAGATCTTGTGTTTGGGACAGGAGGGTTAGCCTCAGCTCAAACAGAATATGACAACAGAGGTTATCCAGATACTCTTCTATCCTGAGGCATGACTGCCTGGAGAGGACACCCTCAACTGTGTGCAGCCCTTAAGGATCCTTCAGAAAACTGCAGTAATGACTATGCAGAGAAGTTCAAGAATTGCATTTTAAAAAAATGGATGCTTGGTACATTCAAAATATCATGCTTGTCCAGTCTGTGCCAAGTCAGAGAAGGACCAAGGAGAAGGGCATTCTGGGGAGAAGACATGGTACTTGTCTCTAAAGCTGGGTCACCAGTGTTCTCCGAGCTTTAGATCAAAAGCTGAGACGTGAGGCTGACATTGGTGCTGATGCCTCTACATCAAGGAGGAGTTGCTAGGCTTTTTGAGGGTACTCATTTGAAGATAAGAATAATAACTTACTTGGATCACACCCTCTCATAAATATGGACTGAAAGTTCAAAGGTGTAAGTGTGACTATGTCCCTAAAGAACATATTAAGAGTAGCACAGCTTTCAACAGGGACCCAGAGTGACACAGACCCAAACCTATGATTTCATTGTATTATGTGGAATTAAATTAAGATCTCCACTGAAAAGAGGTATAAAACAACACCATCTCTTTTTTGAGGGAGATTTTCATTTCCCCCGAGTTACCATAATATTCCAAATCCATAGGTACCCTTGAACTGACCATTTTTTTTCAAAAAATTCTCTCATAGTTTAAGCCTCTTTGTTTAAAGACAGATCAAACATGTTTTCCAACATATCCATAGCTCACACTATAGAGAATAAACTTTCAATGATCCTTTGACTTCATTCTATTTAAAAAGACAACACTGTTTACATTATATATATATATTTGTTTTTTTTTTGTGATACGCGGGCCTCTCACTGTTGTGGCCTCTCCCGTTGCAGAGCACAGGCTCCGGACACACAGGCTCAGTGGCCATGGATCACGGGCCCAGCTGCTCCGCAGCATGTGGGATCTTCCCGGACCGGGGCACGAACCCGTGTCCCCTGCATCGGCAGGCAGACTCTCAACCACTGCGCCACCAGGAAAGCCCCCACCTGATTATTTTTTACTGTGCAATAGACTTTTTAGTGAAATTGTCTGAGGCTTAAAATGCATATTATTTTCCTCTGGAGATAATTTGTGTTTGTCTTCTCCAAGATCCTGCCTTTGTAAATTCTGCACTTTGAATTAGAATTGCTGACAGACTGACTCTGTAGATGAAGGACATCTTAATGAATTACAGCATCAAAACTTGTAATGAAAGCTGTAACAGAAGGAGTCTGCTGTACCAGGAGAGTGCTGGAAGGCTTGGGCCACGATGACCATTGAAGGAGTTACCTGTAGAGAGGTGTGGGGAAGGGAAAATACATGCTGCATGGAAACTGCCTGTTTTCCTCAGCTTTCAGACAGCTGCTGTGTGCTCTCACTCCAGGGGTACTTACTCTTTCTCTCTCTTCATATAGATATCTATTTATCTATCTATATATCTATCTATCGAGAGATCATTCAAAAGTATAATTATAGAACTATAACTTCTTGCAAAGCCAGTAGCTATTATGATGCTTAATAATTAAATCAGGTTATAACGTATATATAAATACCATCAATACAAGTCTTGTGTTTGCTAAATCATGGTTCCACACTTAAACTTTAAAGCATGGTTTGTTCATATTAATGTTAATGTAAACCCCTGATCAACCACACGGAGCGTAGGACTTTAGGTGTTGATTACATTTTGCTTTCAACAATTTAATTATATTCTTTGCTCTTCTAAGACTACACAATTATTAATGTCCAACCATTATTTTGTACTCCCAGCGTCTTAGCTCTTTAGATTTTGAACAGACTCCAGTTTTCCTTTTTGTCAGAGTCTAGTATATTCGTGTATCCCTTTGGATGGTTATCCAGGTTCTCTTTTTGAGGGCTGACCTAGGTCAATGCTATCTTTGGTCCCAGTAAAAATTAGAGGCAAATACAGTATTAGTGCACTGGAGATGAAGTAGGTGTTCATAATGAATACTAGTGGGCTTATGTGAGTGGTAGAATTTCTGGCTAGTATAAAACAACAGGCAAGTTCTCCTCGAGGAGAAGTAAGCTATTAATACAATGGAAAGTGATTACTCACTCCATGACAGATGTCTTCTCTGGATGTGCTAAACTATGCATAAACTATGCTTTCTTTTTAAAACTAAATAGTGGGGGCTTCCCTGGTGGCGCAGTGGTTGAGAGTCCGCCTGCCGATGCAGGGGACACGGGTTCGTGCCCCGGTCCGGGAAGACCCCACATGCCACAGAGCGGCTGGGCCCGTGAGCCATGGCTGCTGGGCCTGCGCGTCCGGAGCCTGTGCTCCGTAACGGGAGAGGCCACAACAGTGAGAGGCCCACGTACCGCAAAAACGACAACAACAACAAAAACTAGATAGTGGCCTTATCATAATAGTAGAGAAACAATTTCTGTAACAATTTTACTACCTTTTTACTTCCAAACCCTGTTTGGAAGTCATAGTTCCTTTCTTGATAAAATGTCGTCTATTGTTACTCCCAACTCAGAGTTCCTGCTTTCTGAATAGTGGATTAAACGACTCAGCACTTCCTCTCGCTGCATGGAAATTGCCTGTTTCCCTCAGCTTTCAGACAGTGGCTGCGTGCTCTTACTTGCCTTCCATCCAGCCCAGATCACTTCAAATGCACCAAGATGCAAATCTCCTCCTCAGTGACTCCAAGACTCAACGTGGACCCCTCGGGTTCCTCTGCCCTTATTCTCACCCTCTGGACTGACATGGAATTCTGCAACTTCCTATTGATTGTAAAGACCACCGAAAGAGTTATATTTCTTTTTTTTTTAACAAATTAATTTTACTTATTTATTTATTTTGGCCGTGTTGGGTCTTCGTTGCTGCACACAGGCTTTCTCTAGTTGTGGCGAGCGGGGGCTACTCTTTGTTGCAGTGCACGGGCTTCTCATTGCGGTGGCTTCTCTTGTTGCTGAGCACGGGCTCTAGGCACGCGGGCTTTAGTCGTTGTGGCACGGGGGCTCAGTAGTTGTGGCTCATGGGCTCTAGAGGACAGGCTAGGAACATGGGCTTAGTTGCTCTGTGGCATGTGGGATCTTCCTGAACCAGGGCTCGAACCCGTGTCCCCTGCATTGGCAGGCAGATTCCTAACCACTGTGCCACAAGGGAAGCCCAAGAGTTACATTTCTTAAAGGAATACACTGTAAAAGTATATCATTGTATTCACCATGTCTTTATTTTCTTTGTTCTGATGCTTTGACATTTAGGACCTTGCTGACCCTAGAGAGACAGCCCCTCCCAGGGTTGGCCGATTCCTAGAGATGGTAAACTCACCTGCCCTAATCAGCCCAGGGTCAGTACCGACACCCAGGACAACTCCTCCACCCCAGAGCCCCCTGAAATGATTCAAACTCACCAATCCTAAGCCTGCTCATGCTGCCTCACCAGGTTCACAATAAAGGCCCTTGACTGCATTTCCCTTTCTCTCTCTGCTTCCTGGTACTTCCCCTGTGGCCCCCCTGCCATGGCGGGCCCCCTCCTCTTTTCTTTTTTTTTTTCTTTAGTAAACTTTTTATTGAAGTACAATACACTGTCCCACTATTGCATTGGTAACAGGTTTGACTGGCAATCAAACTCATAAGACACAGTAGCATTTGATCCAGCACTTAGTTTGCTTAGCTTTTTAGAAGGATTCAGGACAGGAAAGAGCATGCACAGCCTTTCAGTGTCAGTGGAAGCCAGCAATTCTCCATGTGCATCGATGCTTGGGTCTCTCCTTTCTCACATAGAGACTTGTATATAGTTGCTGGTGATGAGGCCATGGGGTGTGGGGTTCATCTTTTTGTTTTTTTAATTTTATTTATCTTTTTATACAGCAGGTTCTTATTAGTCATCCATTTTATACACATCAGTGTATACATGTCAATACCAATCTCCCAATTCATCACCCCCCACACACCCCACCACTTTCCTTGCTTGGTGTCCATACATTTGTTCTCTACATCTGTGTCTCTATTTCTGCCCTGCAAACCAGTTCATCTGTACCATTTTTCTAGGTTCCACATATATGCGTTAACATACGATATTAGTTTTTCTCTTTCTGACTTACTTCACTCTGTATGACAGTCTCTAGATCCATCCACAACTCTACAAATGACCCAATTTCGTTCCTTTTTATGGCTGAGTAATATTCCATTGTATATATGTACCACATCTTCTTTATCCATTCATCTGTCAATGGGCATTTAGGTTGCTTCCATGACCTGGTTATTGTAAATAGTGCTGCAATGAACATTGGGGTTCATGTGTCTTTTTGAGTTATGATTTTCTCTGGGTATACGCCCAGTAGTGGGATTGCTGGGTCGTATGGTAGTTCTATTTTTAGTTTTTTAAGGAACCTCCATACTGTTCTCCATAGTGGCTGTATCAATTTACATTCCCACCAACACTGCAAGAGAGTTCCCTTTTCTCCACACCCTCTCCAGCATGTGTTGTTTGTAGATTTTCTGATGATGCCCATTCTACCTGGTGTGAGGTGATACCTCATTGTAGTTTTGATTTGCATTTCTCTAATAATTAGTGATGTTGAGAGCTTTTCATGTGCTTCTTGGCCATCTGTATGTCTTCTTTGGAGAAATGTCTATTTAGGTCTTCTGCCCATTACTTAATTGGGTTGTTTTTTTAATATTGAGCTGCATGAGCTGTATATATATTTTGGAGATTAATCCTTTGTCTGTTGATTCATTGGCAAATATTTTCTCCCATCCTGAGGGTTGTCTTTTCGTCTTGTTTGTAGTTTCCTTTGTTTTGCAAAAGCTTTTAGGTTTCACTAGGTCCCATTTATTTTTGTTTTTATTTCCATTACTCTAGGAGGTGGATCAAAAAATATCTTGCTGTGATTTATGTCAAAGAGTGTTCTTCCTATGTTTTCCTCTACGAGTTTTATAGTGTCTGGTCTTATATTTAGGTCTCTGATCCATTTTGAACTTATTTTTGTGTATGGTGTTAGGGAGTGTCCTAATTTCATTCTTTTCCATGTAGCTGTCCAGTTTTCCCAGCACCACTTATTGAAGAGACTGCCTTTTCTCCATTGTATATCCTTGCCTCCTTTGTCATAGATGGGGCCCCTCCTCTTGAGAACCTTCGGTGACCAATTATCTTTTCAATGGCATTCATTTCCTTATATGTAGGCCTCACCACACTTAAATAATAATAAAACCTACTGAAACAATTACCCAGGTACTCTAATTTTTTGTTTATGAGCACTTATTAGGTGCAATATGAAATATATTTCCCATTTTTTCTATAATTTTCATAAAATATTTTTTAATTTTTTAAAGCTTATGTTTTATTCACAGGGAAGTATGTTTTTAAATGTGGCTTAATACATACTTTTACATATTATTGTTTGCATTACAAAAGCTTTTTGTCATGAGATATTATATTGCATAGGGATTCAAATTTAGTAATATGTCTACATTTGGATTCAAGAAATTCATGGAATGAGTCAATCTCTCTGCCTGTGGTGCAGAAAGTGTGAGAGAATTTTCCTTAAAAGCAGAGATCACTCGTTTATGTGAAGCAAGAAACTACAATATGTTTAAACTTCTCAACTGGTGAATGGATAAAAGAGTTGTAGTATATTCACACCATAATAAAAAGGAATGGACCCCCGTATATGAAGCACCATGGAAGAATCTAAAAAGGCATTATGCTACATGAAGGTAGCCAGACATACATTTAAATGACATTCTGGAAAAAAGCAAAACTATAAGGATAGGAATCGGGGGCTGGGGGTGCGGTGGGTGGTTGTGCTTGCTTGGTGCCCGTTTGGAAATTAGAAATAATGCACAAATGATTCTTAGCAAAAATAGCAGAATTTAAAACACCATTCTAGGGCAGGAGTTACAAGTAACCAGAGGAGGGTATTTTTGCCAGTTCTGTAGAGCCTGTCGTCTAAAGAAACTTTGAGCAACTGTAGGCACAGTCTGAGATTTTCTTTAAATGGCAATAAGGGTCCTATAGGAGAAGCACAGTGTGGGTGTAGCACACAATCAGTGAAACCTGTACAAATAAAGACAGAAAACAAAAGAAAACTCTAATAGGTTAAGGTTTTCACCATTTCTGTAGGGAAGAGGTAATAGAAACACTCATATTAGAACTTCATTTGTAGTTTGTCATTTATAATTGTAACAAGTCAGCGGTCTATTAAAGTGCCCCATGTTTCTCATCATATGGTGCCATTCTCAGCTGAAAGTTTCCAGTTAACTCCTCAAGGTGGAGCTTTGTAGAGTAATATGGACCAAGTGAGCTTCAAATAACGAATCCCCTCAATAATCAGGTAAGTAGGAAAGAGACACAGTTTCATCTATCAGAGTTCTTTCTGTGTTCACTCTGACCTCCCCAGGAAGAGAGAAACTAGTTTTTAGCCTGCTAAGCAAGGTGTGAGGAATATAAATGAATCCATTTGAATAGAGCTGGGATTTGGCTGCTGAAATGACGTTGCTAAAGAATTCCTTTTGATTAGACTCTATATTCACAAATAAATTAGTTAATTCCAGCAGAATTACTAATGGTTTGTTTTCTTGCTCTCTGCTGAGTGAACCAGTTACTGCAAATTGTCTTAACTGTGGTACAATGAATGCAAACGTAGTAGCCTCAAAAATCACGGTGCACAAGTAGAATGGGTTCAGAATGGTAATAGGAAAGCAAATAGACAGTCAGTGGGGACTTTCAATGCCTACATGACCAATCCAAACCCTGATTTGACTTGTTTCAAATACAATCCCTTTACAGATGCAATGGAGCATGAGTCGTTCAAATGTAACATCAGAGAGAGAGTCTTTTATTTCAAAGACTGTGAGATTGGAAGAATTCATTCATCTGCAAAGCCAAATGTCAAATGTTGTGCTTCTCATTCCTCACCAGCCCTGTGGTTAACAATGCACCTGACTGACAGTTCTGCCACTCAGAACAGGGTGTGAGGGGTGGGAGACTGACACCTTCAGCTTGGAAAGTTGTGAGGCCACGGGCTACCTTGTTCTGTAGCATGCGTGTGCAACACTCTGGGATCTGATTTCTAATTTCTCTTTTAAAATAGAAAACTCTAGTGTCCTTTAAGTTCAGATATTGTCTTAAAAATTTAAAAGACATAATACATCTAATTAATAATAACTGGGCTCCTGTATACTGCCTGTCAAACACTGTGATAGTTTCTTTATAAGTAGCACTTTTTTCCCATTTAATTCTAAAAACAACCCCATGGCTTCGGCAAAATTAATCTCCAGTTTTCAGATGAGGATCTGACATTCAAAGGAGTTGATGCACAAGAGAAGTTTAATCCAGAATCGATTGCCTGAGATTTCATATTCTAGTCTAAACCACTTCATTACATGACCTTAATGTGAGAAATTTATAGCATCATGGTGCCAAACTTGGTCATATAAAAACTTGGTCACGCATATTATTCATACAAATCCTTCTTCCCTTGGAGTAATTCTGTGAGCCAACGAAAGCATAACTCAACTTACCTAAGTTCTTTATATGTTGACAAATACTCTCATCATGTTTTGGAGAATGTCGCTGGATACACAAAATATTTATCATATAAAAATATCCCTAAATATTTAATAAAATGAATTGCCCTACAAAATCTCCTTCTCAGTTCTTTGTGTCCAACTAAGATGGTACCCTGGTATTAACGTCTATTTGAAATGTCTTTTTTATTTATTATTTTTTCTTTAACTAAAAATATTTACTAAAATATTTACATTTGCTAAAAACATTTACATTTAAGGATTACTCATTTATAAGAAATATTAATGGATCATAATGTCTTTCTGAATGTATTTGACTTATTCCCTGTCAACCAACTGTGAGCATATTGGGGAAGAGCCAATCCAAAGGGTCAGACTGTCAAGAGATTTTACTGAATGTCAAATTTTACCCCAATCAAGAGGTACAGACAAGGCAGGAAAAGGACTGGGCCATCAAGAGCAGCTCCTCAGGACCTTCCTTCTGCTGCTGACGTGCACTGTCTGCCTCAGATTACGTGAGTTCTCTAAGTGATGTGTGCGACAGTCACACCCAGCAGGGAGTCAGGAAATACATATCTTTTTTTTTTTTTTTTTTGCGGTGCGCGGGCCTCTCACTGTTGTGGCCTCTCCCGTTGCAGAGCACAGGCTCCGGACGCGCAGGCTCAGCGGCCATGGCTCACGGGCCCAGCCGCTCCACGGCATGTGGGATCTTCCCGGACCGGGGAACGAACCCGTGCCCCCTGCATCGGCAGGCGGACTCTCAACCACTGAGCCACCAGAGAAGCCCATATATCTTTATTTTATATCGCAAATATTTAGTTTAGGTGGCATTCTCTAGGGAGTGCTGCCTTATAAGTCCACCACAGGACTGTTTACCACAGGCAGTCTTAAACCAGGAGCATCCTGCTAAGAGCATTCTGTAGATAGGGAATCTGTTCCCAGCAATATCCTTAATCTGTTTACCAGGAGGTCACTCAGCATGTTTACAAGACTGTCCTGGACCACTTGCTTTCCTTCTGTCCCCTGGACATTCCTTTAGTGTCACTCAGGAGAAAAATGGATCACAGATGAGGAGCTTTAACTCCTTTCTCCACAGTGGAATACACTGTTGAACTTATAATTTTTTAGAATCACTTTGCTTGGAGGACTGATGAAGTTTAGGGCCCAGATGGGCAATTTAATTCCTATGTGATCCAAGCAGCAATGATTCTTGGTGAGGAACCAGGACACCAGTGCAGGCCACCATCTTGGGAGTGAGAGTTAATTCCATTTGGAAAGGAGGCGGGTATGGAAAAGGTAGATATGTTTACACAAATCCAGCATCCTTACTGGTGAAATAAGGCAACAGACACAAGAGTGATCAGGTGTAGATCCAGGTTTTTGTGGGGCCCAAAGCTTATAGAATTTTGGAAGTCATTTTACTGTAATAAGAAGAGTAGAAAAATACTGTACATCTACAAAGTGATGAAAATCATTCATCACATATGCAGATAGGTTGCAAGGGTCCCTGTTATTACAGAGGGATCCTGAAGACATAGATCACAGGCATCTCAGTAAATCTGCCTGTAGGGAGAATATATTTATGCCAAAAGAATTGCATTCAATAATTAAGAAGCTCTGGAAAACACATAAAATAAGTAGAAGAAATATGCCATAAAAGATTTTTAGTTAGAGGTAAAGCAGAAATAAAAATTTACAAAAAAATGTAGAGGGGGAGAAGAAACTATAAACATCTGTACAGGGTCTACTGCAGGCTACTAGTTATTAAACGTCTTATCATATATCTGCAGGCCATTCTACCCCCGACAGCATTAGCTTTCTAATGTCATTGTGTTATAATGATGAGAGAAATAAACATTTTCTGACTTCTTAGCTGCCTGTACACTTCTAAATCTTTTCTTCCTTGACTCACCAAAACATATTTATGAATTTTAGATCTTATTAAATTATAGTCATAGCAAGCTCTCTTTGTCATGCTTTCCCTGAACCAGGTTAATCATTCTAGGGATAGATTGTGAGCTGGGTATACTGTATATCCCTTCAAAGAGTAGGGACTCAGTGACCATTTATGGATGAGTAACTGACACATTTTAGTCTCGATAACCTGGCATGCAAAGTATTTCTAAATTTCTCAATTACAGTTTTAATTTCAAGGCAAATTTGGTGTGTTTTGAAAACACTATTCTTTAACATGTTTTCAATTTGTATAATTGAATCAGGAAAAAAAAAGTGCTATACTTAGCACTTCATTTATTGTGAATTTCTGGAGAAGTGAGCTTCCTATGAACATTTATGGCAAGGTAATTGGCATGCTCAAAGATTTTGGTGGAATATGTATATATATTCTATATTTATAAAGTATCCACAAAGGATTAAAAGTCAAGAAAGCTTTGTTCCCCAGTATTTCTGACATGAACTGATATTCTATCTTCTTTTCTACTTGACTCAGCACAACCTTTACAAAATAGGATGAAATTAATTGATATTTGGCAATATTGATGAGCGATTAAAACACGTCAGGTAATGAATGGGAAAGTAAACATGTGAAGCCTTAAGGAGTGCTTGGACAAACGTCAAATGAAAATGGATTATTCAGAATTTCAAGGAGCAAATATATTTTCATATTAAAAACAGTGTAACAATAGTATATTTTCCATATCCAATAATTGTAATTCAAACAGTGTTTTTCAAAAGAAATGACTCAGAGGATACACAAGCTCATTGGTTAGTTTTTAACCAATATGAAAAATAAAATTCTCATGATAGTGGAATCTTCTAATGTTTAAAAAGGTAACAGATATTCAAATCAAATCATTCTTTTATCTGTGATTTAAAGATCACTATTTACATATAGTTGTTAAAAATAATTTAGTTCACAGATCATTTACTAAAATTTATGTCCAAATGTAATGAATTCTCTATGTGTTAATTTCCTGCTAATTCTACTTGTAAATTAAAAATATCTATTTGGAAATAGACTTGAAGGAAATCAGATCATAAACTCAGGGACTCCATTCATTTATTTTTTTTGCTCCTCTTAAATGATACCAGTTTGAGTTGTCTTATTGAGATATTGTAATTTATAATAAGAAATACATATTTAGTCTTAGTTCCTGGCACAGAGCTCCTAAAAACCTAGATGACCTTGGGTATGATGAGGGCATTTTAAATACAATACCAGAGTCATGACACATGAAATAAATAATTGATAAGCTGGACTTCATTAAAATTAAAGCCTTCTGCTCTGAAAAAGACAATGTCAAGAGAATGAGGAGACGAGCCACGGACTGGGAGATCATATTTGCAAAAGCTACATCTGATAAAGGACAGTTACCTAAAATATAAAAGAACTCTTAAAACTCAACAATATGAAAACAAA
This sequence comes from Mesoplodon mirus, assembly GCF_964341445.2. Classification (NCBI taxonomy): domain Eukaryota; kingdom Metazoa; phylum Chordata; class Mammalia; order Artiodactyla; family Ziphiidae; genus Mesoplodon; species Mesoplodon mirus. Next base: position 82,034,564 of record NC_138989.1, on the reverse strand, counting down.
CAACCCAGTTAAGATGGCAAATAGGCATATGGAAAGATGCTCCACATCACATATCACCAGGGAAATGCAAATCAAAACAACAATGAGATACCACTACACATCTGTTGGAATGGTCAAAATTTGGAACACTGACAACACCAAACACTGGAGAAGATGTGGAGCAACAGGAACTCCCATTCATTGTTGGCAGGAATGCTGAATGGTACAGCCATTTTGGAAGATAGTTTGGTGATTTCTTACAAAACTAAGCATACTCTTAGCACACAAGCCAGCAATCACATCCTTGATATTTACCCAAAGGATGTGAAGACTTATATCCACAAAACAACCTGCATATGAATGCTTATAGCAGCTTTATTCATAATTGCCAAAACCTGGAATCTAACAAGATGTCCTTTAGTAGGTGAATGGATAAATAAACTTGGTACATCCAGACAATGGAATATTATTTAGCACTAGAAAAAAATGAACCACCAAGCCATGAGAAAACACAGAAGAACCTTAAATTGCACACTACTAAGTGAAATAAGCCACTCTGAAAAGACTACATACTGGTATATTTCCAACTATATGACATTCTGGAAAAGGCAAAACTACAGAGATGGTAAGAAGATCAATGTTGTAATTAGAGATTAAGGGTGGGGAGGGATGAATAGGCTGAACACAGAGCATTTTTAGGGCAGTGAAACATCTCTGGATGACACCACAATGACGGATGCATGTATATTTGTCCAAACCCATAGAATGTACAATACTAACAGTGAACCATAATGTAAACTCTGGATTTTGGGTGATTATAGTGTGCCAGTGTAGATTCATTAATTTTAACAAATGCACCCCTCTGGTGGGGCAGTTGATAATGGGGTAGTCTGTGCATGTGTGTGTTCAGGTGATATATATGAAATCTCTGTACCTTTGCTGTAGGTTTGCTGTGAGCCTAAAATTGCTGTAAAAATATCTTTAATAAAGCGGTAATATTTTAAATTTTATGTTTATGTATACTGTACCATGATATAAACAAACTGAAAAAAAAAAGAAAGTGAATTTTTTTTCTGAAACTTTTTTATTCTTCTTAAAGTTAGTAGACTTAAATTTCAATTTAGGGCCTTGTGGCTTCATATATAAATTGACGTTACACATTCTTCTGCTTCAGGGATTTTTAGGAGGTCTATTTCACAAGAAAGTTTAAGTAGTTTTAGGAGGGAAGCTTGGAGAAAGTTTGACATTGTGGAGGGACTGGATCAGGATTTGTCAGGTAGAAAGGAGACAAGGAAAGCAGAACAGATGCCAAAGTAGATAATATTTATTAAAAAGAAGGAAGAGAAAGGAGCAAAAGGGGAGGAGTGAAGAGGAGTGGGCAAGGGGGGGAAGAGGGACGTCTGGAGAGTAGAGGAAGGGGGAGGGGGAAGGAGGAAGGGGGAGGGGGAAGGAGGAAGGGGGAGGGAGAAGGAGGAAGGGGGAGGGAGAAGGGGAGGGGGAAGGAGGAAGGGGGAGGGAGAAGGAGGAAGGGGGAGGGGGAAGGAGGAAGGGGAGTTGGAAGGAGGAAGGGGGAGAGGGAAGGAGGAAGGGGGAGGGGAGAGACGCATAAGAAATCTCTCGCACCATGGGACGTGTACTTAGGGAAGGATGACACAGGAACACGTTTCATTTCTGCCAAAATCGCCCTCACTTTAGGAAACAGGAATATGTTTTGACTGTATCTGGAGACTAATACACTTGTTGTTTAAGTCACAGACACCTTAGACACAAAAGAAATGAAAAATAATAGTATTCCCTCATCTTTAACTTTTCTCCTGATTTATGATGCTGCTTCATTCTCAGATTTTGTTACAATAGGATCCTTCATTCCTATTAAGTGAAGAAAATACCTGACAGTTGGAAATCATTTCTGAGGTTTTGTTCTCACGGCTCCGCCTCATAAAGTAGCATAATTGTTGGTATTATCCATGCTGTCTCATTAGAGTAGACATAGCCTAAGAGATTTATTTATTTTTTCCTGCTTAACCTGAGTGATTAAGAGAATCTTAGAACTGGTGCTGGGCTTCGGGGTCTTGCACAAGACACTGCCCAGTTCCTCTAGGGCTGGCAGTCTCCCTCACTCGTGTGGCCTGTCACTCATTTCACAGACTTCTATGGCAGACACCAGGCAGGCTGCTAGAAAAACATCTCCTCTTAAAGGACTCTTAGGGCAGCGTGGGGTCTGATGAGGTGTGTAGGGCTTTGCAATCAGTGTGTTCAGGGTTACAGTGTAGAGGTTCTGTATACGTCACTATAGGAGCATCTAAGTTAAGGAAGGTTGAACGGTTGTGTGTGTGTGTGTGTGTGTGTGTGTGTGTGTGTGTGTGTGTGACGTGAGGGGTGGGGTAGGGGGAGGACTATTCCAGGTAGACAAGACGGCTTGGACAGACGTAAGTAAGAAGGATCCTAGCGGTGAGCATAAAATGACGGGAACCCAGGATGTGAGCTGGAGGGAGGGGGACACTTCAGAAATGCTCAGGTATTTGGGGAGCCTGGGGACATTATACATAGGAGCACAGCAGAGGCAGGCTGCAGCCGCCTCGAAGAAGCCTCACAATCCCCACGTACGGCCACTCCGAGTGCAGAAGAGGAACACCGGCAGACACGGGTGTCTGAAGTGGGCAAGTACAGGGACCTGAGCGCTGCCCGGCTCGCCTGTGGGTGCAGAGAGGCCCTGAGCCCCACTGAAGATCCAAAGGGCAGAAGTCTGCGGGAGTTTGGAAGTCGCGCTGGGTGACGAGCCAGGAGCAGAGGAAAATGGATGCGGCCCCAGGTTCAGCTGGCGGCTACGAGAACTCTACTTTGGTGTTAACTGGCCATCTTACTCTACTTCTGTGGTGGGTTTACTCACCCAGACAATCATATTATACCTTCTCTTGCATCAAATATTGAATACCTTTTTCCTCTAGCCTCACAGTCAGTTACCTTGCTTCGTATTTCACCAAGAAAAGAGAAACTATCAGAAGACAACTTCCACAGGCCTCTATCGTGAGCCCCAAATGCCTGCCTCCATCTATATCATCCTCCATTATACCTTCCTGTTTAAAATACATACATACATATATATATACATACTTACTGTAGCTGCTCACTTGTTCACTAGATCCCATTTCCTCTCGTCAACTCAAGGACATTGATTAGTGATGTTTCCCTCCTTCTTCTGCTGTATCATTTTTTTCCTCTGTATAGTATGACTCCTGTCTGCATGCAAATGTTTTTTAATATAGCTCAACTTCAAAAAAAAGTTTAACCGCACATTCTTTTCCAGCTACTTCTCTATTTCTGTTCTCTACACAATAAAATTTCTTGAGTCATCGTCCAGCTGATTCTGATTTCTCTCCTCTCACTCTCTTGAACTCACTCCAGTTTTTTGCCCCCATGACTCCACTGAAACAGCTCTTTTCCAGGCCATTGGTGGCCTCTGATTTGCAAAATCAGCATGTTGCTTCTCAAGCTTCATCTTACTCATCTTCTCTGTAGTATTAACATGGTTAATATCTACTTCTTGAAGCATTTTTGCCCAGGAGTAAGTAATGGATGTTTGTATCTTCTCTTCCCATAAGTGAGGCATTCAGGTATATAACTTAAAAGCAATCTACTTGCTGATGACTCTTCCCTGATATCCAGATACATATATGCAGCCACCTTCTGAAATTCCACTTGGTTGTCCACGAGATATCTCAAACTTACCATGTCAGAAAACAAACTGGATTTTCAACCCAACCTTTCACCCTTTCAGTATTCTACATTACAGTAAATGGCATCTATATTTTTCTGGTTGCTTGGTCCAATTCTTAAAGTCAGTGGTTAATCCATATGTTTTTTTTTTCACATTCCACATCTATTCAGACTCTAAATTTGATAGTTTATCCTCTTCTCCCCTGCTAAACTTTGGTCCATTATCACTTGTCTGGATATTGTAACAGGATGCTAGCTGTTCTCCTTGCTTTCATCATTACTTCCCTACAGTCTGATCTCCATACAACATCTGGAATAAATCTCTTTTATAATATAACGGAGGCTGCATCATGCTGATCTAAGTATCCCAATGGCTTCTGAATCCAATCAAAGTAAAACCTAAAGTCCTCAATAAGCCTCAAAGGATGCTACTTAGTTGGGCCCAAAGCATTTGTCTGGTGTCATCTCCTAAACCTTCCACACTCACTCTGCCCTGGCCACGCTTTCTACTCTTTAAATATAAAGCACAATACTGTCCCTGGCTGGGTCTTTGGGCTTGATACTCCCTCTTCCAAGAGTGTTATTTCTCAAATAACCACCTACAAAGCTCCTTCTTCACTTCCTTTAGGTATCTACTGGAATATCACCTTAAATAAGATACCTTGTTTGACCAACTCTATCAAATAGCATCCATCCCCATCATGCCTATACCTTTACTATGTTATGTTTTTTTCTCCATAACACTCATCAACACCTGATATATTATTTATGTTCATCTTAATGTGCTTATTTTGTTATTGTCCTGCCTCAACAACCATAAGCATCATGAAGGCAGAGACCTTTGTTCTCTGAGTCAGTGAAGCACCTAAACAATGCCTGGCATATAATATGAACACAATAACTACCATATTTTGTCAAATATAAAACACCAAGGGGCTTCCCTGGTGGCGCAGTGGTTGAGAGTCCGCCTGCCGATGCAGGGGACGCGGGTTCGTGCCCCGATCCCGGAGGATCCCGCGTGCCGCGGAGCGGCTGGGCCCGCGAGCCGTGGCCGCGGAGCCTGGGTGTCCGGAGCCTGTGCTCCGCAACGGGAGAGGCCGCGGCAGTGAGAGGCCCGCGTACAGCAAAAAAAAAAAAAAAAAAAAAAAAAAAAAAAAAAAAACACCAAGGATTGTAAGACTCACCCAGTTTATGTATCACAGGTATGTTCTTATACAAAGTTTTTTTTAGTCTCTTAAAAATGTATGTATTATAAGACTCAGGCTCACTTGTCATAGATTATTATATGTTACTTTTATATATGCATAAAAGGAAAATATAAGTAAAATAAGTTAACAAAGGAATTTCTAAAACGTTTGCACATACAGAGTCCAACTCTTCTGAATCAATCCAGAATTACCAATGTCCTTTGTTTTTCTTTTTTCACAAAATATTATTTCATTTGACATTATGGGTGTTAGTGGTACACAGTTCTTTATTAAAGAGTATGCTGGTTTTGATTTTAAAATTTTCTTCTAAACCACTGACACCCACTCTACAAGTTTTATGCTGGCTGGTGAATACTTTATCTACAAGAAGGTGTTCACGATAAGTTTTGCTTTTCTCAAATGGTCCTAAAATGTTTCTTGAGTGAAACACTGAAGAGTTGACATTAAACTGAAATATAATTAAACTCAAGAAGTGAAGCACTAACATTACATGTAGCTTCTATTAAAGGATGAAAACGTTGGCATCAATGACCAAGGCTGTGTGCCTGCAGGTAATGGCAACTACATTGCTAGCACCACCTGGCGGCCACCATCAAATGATGCCATTCAATGTAAATGCCATAATAGTAACAACATAGATCTCAATTCCAGACATGTGAAAATATGTGCATCTTTTGAATGAATCAATCAGTCATTAATAAACAAATGGTTCAACTGTTCTAAAAAAGCCAGGCTGGATTAGTCTCCTGTGAGATGTAAGTCTCATTGGTGGAGGTGGAGACCTGCCACATCCAAGGAGGAGATCAAACCAGAACTTCCATCTCTTTCCATTGATTCTCATCCTCTGGATTCCAGCAATTGTTCCTTGACTTAATGACTATTACTAAAGTTTAGGAACTTTCTGAAGGAGAAGTAAAAAACCTAAAAGGAAGGCCAAAACTCTCATTAGAATCCCTATAGACCAATTAATGAAAAGCAATTCACATTAAAGTATGTATGGGTTCAATTAAAATGTACTGAACCTTAAAGTTAATGGAGCAAAAATTAAGATCAGAGCCTCCATTTCTTGATAGGAATGGTTTCCTAAGTCATTTAATTAATGCTTTATCCTAGGGGAAAAAATTAGTCCCAGTGTTGTAGTAGCAAGAGATTTACCAAATTAGGCACACACACAAAAGACACTAAGTTCCTCAAAGGCTTTGTCTTAGTACTAATTCTCTGGAATTAAAGGAAAAGTTTATACAGACATAGGACTTTTTAACATCACATATATCCGTGATGCAAATTTTTCAAGGAAGAGGCCTTTCTTATTCCCTATACTACGTAATTAAAACTCAACGGAACATGATAATTTAAATCTTTTTGTGACATTGAAAATCCCATTAATTATGAGATACTTTCAATCATTTGTCAAATACCATGATGTTTTAGAGAAAGAGAGATGACTAAATAATCCCTGTCCTTCATGGGCTCATAGGGTGCTTGGAGAGGCAGATGGACCAATGGTTATAATATAAAGTAGGAATGTAATAAAAGAGATTTGGTGAGTAGGTACTGAAATCACAAAAAGGTTATGGATTAGGAAAATTAGTTCACTTATGCTATGTAATTAAAAAAAATAATAAAGGTAACTTCAAACCTCAATGGCTTAACACAACAAATGTTTATTTCTCACTCAAGCTATGTCTGATACGTGTCTGGGCAAATCACCAGGGCAAACTGGATTCAGAAACCCAGGCCCCTGTAATCTTGTGGCTAAGACATTTCAGCAATAGACCACTTCAGTTGCACAGTCGGTGAAAGGGTTGGAAAATTCTTCAACAGGCATGTTCTAGACTAAATTGTACACGCCCCCTCCCCAGTTTATATATTGAAGCCTTGAACCCCAATACGACCATATTTGCAGAAAGGGCCTTTCTGAGGTAATTAAGGTTAAATGAGGCATAAGAACGGGGCTCTGATCCAATAGGATTGGTGTCCTCATAACAAGAGACACAGGAAACTTGCTTCCTCTCACTCCCTTTCCACCATGAGGGCACAGTGAGAATGTGGCTGTCTGCAAGCCAAGAAGAGAGCCCTCACAAGGAACCACTCAGCCAGCACCTCGATCTTGGACTTCTCAGCCTCCAGAACTGCGAGAAATAAATTTATGTTGTTTAAGTCTCCCATTCTATGGTATTTTGTTATGACAGCCCAAGTTGACTAACACAAGACATTCAAATACTCTGGCACAGAGGCAATGCACATTAGCCCCTTGCCCAGAACTGTCTCACGTAGCCCACCTAATTGCAAGGGGAAAGGTAAATACAGGGGAGTAGGTGGACTGCTTGGTAAGCACGACTGTCTCTGCCACAATCATCACTTCTGGTCGGCAAAGATCCCTTTCCTCTCTTCTTCCTACACACTCAACCCTTCCCTAAAGGAGACAAACCGAAAAGCAATTCATCCAGCCCTCGATTCCAGCTCCAGGTCCAGAATCTGCAGGTGATATGCAACAGTATCTACATCAGTTCCCAATGTGACTTCTCTTGATTCCAAAAGAATGATCTAAAAGGAATTTTTCTGCTTTTTCCCACCTAATGAACAGTGGTTCAAGAGGGTCAGGAAGCCCAGCACTGCAAACACTCCCCTTTAAGCAGAGGGAATAGGAGACACGCAGAAGGCGGGACTGGCCCTGGTCATTCTGAAATGCTGCTCACCAGGTGACTAAGGGTTAACAGTGATCCTTGACCCTCATTATGTCCCCACCATTTTGGATTTTTTTTTTAAGACGTACTTCTCAGATTTGCTATAATATTTTGTTTCCTCTTCCCCAAACCTCTCTCTTTTGGTTTAAAGGTGCTACCTTGACTTTGTCAAGTTCTGTAGGAGCACCACTCAATCAATCCTTTACCGTCGGTCATCTTTTATAATTAAAAGATTATCCTAGGCACCATACTCTTAAGCTGCCTTTTACCTCGAACGCCTTTATCAAGAGGTTTTAGCAAAAAATGTGGAGACTATACTTATTCTGTTCTTTTTCTTGAGGCTGTTTTAACTTATTTTTGTCACTTAAAAGACTTTCTTAATTTTATTTTTATTATTATTTTTTTTTCTGTACGCGGGCCTCTCACCGTTGTGGCCTCTCCCGTTGCGGAGCACAGGCTCCGGACGTGCAGGCCCAGCGGCCATGGCTCACAGGCCCAGCCGCTCCGTGGCATGTGGGATCTTCCCAGACCGGGGCACGAACCTGTGCCCCCTGCATCGGTAGGTGGACTCTCAACCACTGCGCCACCAGGGAAGCCCAAGACTTTCTTCATTTTATCTCCTTCCTCTTTGGTGACTCAACATACTTATCTTTTCCAGTTTTGCAGGGTTTTGATTTTTTTCAAATCCCTTTCATTTTTGCTTGCAAGTTCTCAAGTTTTCCCTGAGATCCTTTCTTTGTAGTCTCTTGTGAGCCAACAAACATTTTGTTTTCTAACTTCTTCCCCTAGATGTTGTTGGGAAATACAATTAAAAACAAAATCTTCTTCCAATCTAGAAATCCTCTCCACAAAAGTAATAGAGAAAGAAAATACTCTTGATATCTTATTCATATTAAACCAGAATGTGACGCACATCACCGGCAATCTGCTAGGAGACTGCAAAGAAAAAGACATCTTGCCCTTTTCATAGTCACAAGCAGATGTAACCCACTAAGTACATGTTCTCAAGGTAAACAATAACTGGTCTCAGGTAAGAGGATGTGACAGCAGCGTTTGCCACAGCGCTCACCCTAGGTTCACCTGGTAACTGGAGTGACTACCTAAACTAGCTACTTGGTTTTATCTAGAGGAAAAACAAACTTCTCACACCTTTATGACAGGAGGCAGTTTTGCAATCTGGAGCCAAGCACCACTGACGTTAGGCTCCTACTCTCCCACAGAAACTGGGGGTTAGGGGCACTCTCTCCTTTCATGTTTAAGAAGTGGTTCCTGAGTTCCCGAGAGAGAGAAGGGCACTCCTGGTTCTTAAAGCTGACAAAAGACCTATTTCATTTTCCGAAGGATTTATATGCATTTCAAATAGAGGAAAGTACTTACAATTTTACATTTTCTAAAGTAAGTAAGTTCAAAGAAAAAGGGAGGGGAGAGCAATCTTTCCGCCCACTTTCAACAGAGAATGAAGTCTCTTAATTTTAATTTGTATTTGGTCTTACAATCCAGAAGCTCATTACACATGCAGTTGGCCTGGCAAGTTATCACACGTTTCACCCAGAGGCAAGAGCTTTGCCCAGCATCTCATCAACTGCATGACATCTCTTCTCCAGCTTCCACATCCCTCTCCTTTATCCCTGGCACAACCATGATTTCAGTGCCACAGATCTTAGGGCTATTTATTTATTTATTACTGCAGCCGGCGCTCTTCCTGCTATCAATTTCTATCAGGATCAAATAGACATCCTTAAATAACAAACAAAGTGTCAGTGGTTTAATGCAGCAGGAATTTCTCACTCATACTAGTCCACTTTGGTTCTGGGCATCTATCCTGGGCAAGCAGGACAAACATTGGCATAGGAAATAAGTGCATTAGCTTAAACACAGATCACTTGTGTTCATAACCCTTACTTGGGAGCTAGCCAGGTGGCGCCCCAGACTGCCCTGGGTGTTGGGAAATGTAGGGGAGCATGAGATACTTGGAGAGCAGTACTGTTTGGGCAAAAGGCCATTGAATCCAATTTTAGGGACTTAGGAGTTTTCCTGAAGGAGACGATCTGCAACTGGAATCATAAAAGATGAGTTGGAATGATATGAGCTAAAGTGGGAGGACAGTGGGAGGTGGCAGGGTGTTCAGGATGGATGGACAGCACGGGCAAAGCTTAGATGATCTTCATTACGTGTTACTTGATGCTGGAGTTTAGAGCAGTAAGCAGGACATAAGCAGAGAGTTTGTTGAAAAGGCAAAAAAAGCTCAGAACCAGGAGTGTTTTATAGGCCATGCCGAAAAAACTTCGTCTTTATGTTATAGGCAGTAGGGAGGTGCTTTTAATGCATGAAAGTAAACATAGATTTAAATTTTAGATATATCTATCTAGTGAAGTTGTGGGCTATCTTTAACCAGGTTAATAATTTCAAATAAACAGAGTAGCAGATGTCTTGGTCCATTTTGGGCTGCTTTAACAAAATACCACAGACTGGGTAGCTTATAAACAACAAAAAATTATTTCTCACAGTTCTGGAGGCTGGGATGTCTAAGATCATGGAGCTGGCAGATGTGGTGTCTGGTGAGAGGTTACTTAATCATAGACACTCTCTTTTCACCTGTTCTCACATGGTGGAAGGGGCAAGGAAGCTCTGTCCAGCCACTTTTTTGACTATTTTTTTAAAAATTCAGGTACAGTTGATATACACTAAGTTTCAGGTGTACAACAACACAATGATTCACAATTTTTAAAGGTTATATTCCATTCATAGTTGCTATAAAATACTGTCTATATTCCCTGTGTTGTACTATATATCCTCATGGCTTATTTATTTTATACACAGTAGTTTGTAACTTTTAATCTCCTACCCCTATCTTGCCCCTCCCCTTGCCCCCTCCCCGCCAGTAGTCACTAGTTTGTTCTCTATATCTGTGAGTCTGTTTCTTTTTTGTTATATTCACTAGTTTGTTTTATTTTTTAGGTTCCACATATAAGTGATATCATACAGTATTTGTCTTTCTCTGTCTGACATATTTCACTTAGCATAATACCCTCCAAGTCCATCCATGTTGTTGCAAGTGGAAAAATTTCATTCTTTTTTGTGGTTGAGTAATATTCCACTGTATATATATACCACATCTTCTTTATCCAATTATCTGTTGATGGGCACCTAGGTTGCTTCCATATGTCGGCAATTGTAAATAATGCTGCTACGAACATTAAGGTGCATATATCTTTTCAAATGAATGTTTTTGGTTTTTTTTTTTGAATACCCAGGAGTGGAATAGCTGGGTCATATGGTAGTTCTATTTTTAGGTTTTTGAGGAACTTCCACACTGTTTTCCATAGCGGTTGCACCAATTTACATTCCCACTGAGTATAAGGGTCCCTTTTCTTCACATCCTTGCCAGCATTTGTTATTTATGGTCTTTTTGATGATAGTCATTATGACAGGTGTGAAGTGGTATCTCATTGTGTCTTCAATTTGCATTTCTCTAATGATTATTGATGTTGATCATCTTTTCATGTGCCTGTTGGCCATCTGTATGTCTTCTTTGGAAAAATGTTGATTCAGGTCTTCTGCCCATTTTTTAAAAATCGTGTTGTTTGTTTTTTGATGTTGAGTTGTATGAGTTGCTTATTATTTTGGATATTAACCCCTTATCAGTCATATCATTCACAAATATTTTCTTCCATTCAGTAGGTTGTCCTTTTGTTTTGTTGATGGTTTCCTCTGCTGTGCAAATGCTTTTAAGTTTACCTGTAATTAGGTTCCATTTGTTTATTTTTGCTTTTATTTCCCTGGCTTTAGGACACTGATCCAAAAAAATATATTGCTACAATTTATGCCAAACTGTGCTCCACCTATGTTTTCTTCTAGGAGTTTTATGGATTCTGGGCTTACATTTAGGTCTTTAATCCATTTTGAGTTTATTTTTGTATATGACATTAGAGAACATTCTAATATCATTCTTTTACATGTAGCTGTTCAGTTTTCCCAGCACCACTAAGAGTGTCTTTTCTCAATTGTATATTTTTGCCTCCTTTGTCATAGATTAAATGACCATAGGTGTGTTGCTTTATATCTGGGCTGTCTATTCTGTTCCAATAATCTATGTAACTATTTTTGTGCCAGTACCATACTGTTTTGATTACTGTAGCTATGTAGTATAATCTGAAGTCAGGGAGCATGATTCCTCCAGTTCTATTCTTCTTTCTCAAGATTGTGTTGGCTATTTTGGGTTTTGTATTTCCATACAAATTTTAAAATTATTTGTCCTATTTCTCTGAAAAATGCCCTTGGTGTTTTGATAAGGATTCCATTGAATCTGTAGATTGCCTTGGGTAGTATGGTCATTTTAACAATATTAATTCTTCCAATCCATGAACACGGTATATGTTTCCATCTGTGTTGTCTTCAATTTCTTTCATCAGTGTCTCATAGTTTTCCAAGTTTACCCCCTTATGCAGATTTACTCATAGATATTTTATTATTTTTGATGTGACTGTATGTTGGGCCACTTTCATAAGCTGTGTGCCTGTAATAGCAAGAGCTTTGAAAGCTATCAGATGTAACACATTTACAAAAGATGATTAAATTCATCAAACACCTATTTCACATGCCCTACACTGTATACGGCAATACTGGTAATCAAAAAGGATCCTTTGCTTTGAGGAAATCAACATTCTTCTATGAAAAAAGCTAAAACACCAGGACATGATTTTATAGTATCAGCCCAGAGTGTAATTAAAAAATAGAGACTGTATTTTAACAAATGTGCTGAATATAGATATACAAAGGGACTCTTTCTGGGGAAGTGGTCACCTACAGAGGAGATGCACATATCACTGTTAATTGCAGTTTCTTAGACTGGCTTATGAAAGCTTTAAGAGGAATTTTCAAAGTGAGTTAATGTTGCCACTCCAGACCAGTCTTATGACTTCGGGTTCATTTATTTTAATGCTGGTGATAAGCACGGGCATAAGCCTCAGGACACTGCGAGGCTAGAAATCCACCAGTGAGCACAAGCAATGAGTGCTGAAATGATTATTTTTAATTAAATAGCCATAACCTAAAATAATTCCCATACAAATGAAAATATTTTAGTCCTTAATTAGTCAAAGGAGTAAACCTACCACTCACTCAAGACACTGAATTCATCAGTATCTTTACCTGTTACAGGCAAACAGCATATTATATACACGTGGTCATGCTAGTAATTTGTGAGTGCATTTCAGCTAGGGCTGTATTTCACTAAACTTAAAAAATTCAGAATTATCTTTTTTTTAGCAACTGTAGAAGAGTACAGACAAATAATACTTTACATGTTGTGAAGGAAATTGAAATTGTGTCAACATCAGCTGTTTCAAAACATTTTTCTTTCATATTTTTAGTTTTTTATTTGCTTAGACTTTCACCATTTTATTATAGCTTACTGACCATCTGACTTTTAAAAAACTATAAATTTATTAAATAATTTCAATTTTCATAAATAAAAGATAGAAGAGATTTTAAAAAGGGGGAAAAACTAGTATTTTTTGAGCACTGAATACATTCCAAACCTTGCCTAATTCTCAGACATCACAAAAGGATACAAAGTAATATTTCAGTCCTTGTGGTCACAAATAAAGGGTATAAGACACAAGAATGAAAACCAATTTGACGAAATACATAGAAGAACAAGTATTTTAACCCAAATCTAATAGTGCTGCAAAAACACATGTTCTTCCATCTTCATACAGCTTTGCTGATGTGTCTCATGTTTCATGGCACAGTCAAAGGAAATATCTGTGTGCTGCATGTCCGTTGTTTCCAGCCACAGTTACAGTTGGTCCTTCAAATCCATCCTCGAGGATGCAGAACCCAGTGGATACAAAGAGCCAACTGTACTACACCATTTTATATGAGGAACTTGAGCATCCTTGGATTTTGTTATGTACAGGGGGTCCTGGAACCAAGCCCCCACAAATACCGATGGACAACTGTACTAATAGATGATAGAAATTTATCATACCATTACAAGGTATTAGATTATAGGGAACAATAGGTGTGTAAAATTTAGAACAAAAATATATTCCAACACTTCCACGTACAAGATTTATTTTTTCCAGCTTTACTGAGGTATAAGAACAATAGAACTTGTATACATTTAAGTTATTCAACATAACTTTTTTTTATTAAGACCATTTTCTAGTGTAGTTTTTAGTTTCACAGCAAAATTAAAGGGAAAGTACAGAGGTTTGACAACTACCTTCCCCCACACATGAATAGCCTCCTCCATTATCAACATCTCCCACCAGAGTGGTACATTTGTTGTACTTAATAAACCTACACTGACATCGTAATCACCCAAAGTCCAGAGTTTACATTATGGTTCACTCTTGGTGTTGTACATCCTATGCGTTTGGACAAATGTATAAAGATGTGTATCCATCATTATGGTATCATCCAGAGTATTTTCACTGGCCTAAAAATTTTCTGTGCTCTATTTATCCTCTACCATCCCCGAACCCCTTGGCAACTACTGATCTTTTTTACTGTCTTCAGTTTTGCTTTTTCAGAATGTCATATAGTTAGAATCATAAGGTGTGTAGCTTTTTCAGATTAGCTTCTTTCACTTAGCAGTATGCAATTTAAGGTTCCTCCACATCTTTTCATGACTTGATAGTTCATTTTTTTTTAGGGCTGACTAGTATTCTATTATTTGTATGCAACACAGTTTATTCATTCACCTTCTGAAGGACATCTTGGTTGATCCCAAGCTCTGGCAATTATGAGTAAACCTGCTATAACCATTCATGTGTAGGTTTTTGTGTGGACATAAGTTTTCAACTTCTTTGGGTAAATATCAAGGAGGCTGACTGCTATATTGTATGGTAGGAATATGTTTAGTTTCATAAGAAACCACCAAATTGTCCTCCAAAGTGGCTACACCATTTTGCATTCCTATGAGCAAGGAATGAAAAGTCCTTTTATTCCACATTCTCTCCAGCATTTGCTGTTGTCAGTGTTCCAGATTTTGGCCATTCTAGCAGGTGTATAGTGGTATCTAATTGTTATTTTAATTTACATTCCCCTGATGATATATGGTGTACTTATTTGCCATCTGTATATCTTCTTTGACGAGTTATTTGTCAAAGTCTTTGGCTCATTTTTTAATTGGGTTTTTGCTTTCTTACTGTTGAGTTTTAAGAGTCTTTGTAATTTTGGATAAAGTCCTTTATCATATGTATCTTTTTCAAATATGATCTCCCAGCCTGTGGCTTGTCTTCTCATTGAGAAGTCTTTTGCAGAGCAGAAGTTTTTAATTTTAATGAAGTCCAGCTTATCAGTTAATTCCTTAATGGATCATGACTTTGGTGTTGTATCTAAAATGTCATCACTATATGCAGGGTCATGTAGGTTTTCTCCTCTGTTATATTCTAGGATTTTTATGGTCTTACATTTTACATTTAGGTCTGTGATCCATTCTGAGTTAATTTTTGTCAAGGGTGTAAGGTCTGTGTCTAGAATTATTTTTAGCATGTGAATGTCCAGTTTTTCCAGCACTATTTGTTGAAGAAGCTAGCTTTTCTCCATTGTATTACCTTTGCTCCTTTGTCATAGATCAGTTGACTTTACTTATCAGGGCCTATTTCTGGGCTCTCTATTCTGATCCAGTGGCCTATTTGTGTGTTCTTCACTAATACTACACTGTCTTCATGACAGTAGATTTATAGTTATGTCTTGAAGTCTGGTAGTATTGGTCTTTTCACTCAGTTCTTTTCCTTCAATATTGTGTGGTCTATCTTAACCGCTTTTAAGATTAGTGATATTAAATCCATTTATAATATTGTGAAACCATCATCACTGTCCATCCCCATAACTCTTTTCATCTTGTAAAATTGAAACTCTATACTCATTCAACAATAATTGTCCATCCCCTCTCCTCCTAGCTCCTGGCAATCACCATTCTACTTTCTGTCTCTATGATTTTGACCACTTTAAGTACCTCAGGTAAGTCGAATCATACTGTACTTTACTCTTTGTGGCTGGCTTATTTCACTTCGCATAGTGTCCTCAAGTTTCATCGATGTTACAGCATGTGTCAGAGTTTCCTTCCTTTTTATGGCTGCGTAATAATCTTCATTGTATGTATATATCACATTTAAAAAATCCATTTATCCATTGATGGACACTTGAGTTGCTTTCATGTTTTAGCTCTTGTGAATAACGCTTCTATGAACATTAGTGTACAAATATCTTTTTGAGACCCTACTTTCAATTCTTTTGGGTGTACACCCATAAGTGGAATTGTTGGATCATATATGGTAACCCTATTTTTAATTTTTTGAGGAACTGCCATACTGTTTTCCACAGGGGCTCTACAGTTTTACATAACCACCAACAGTGCACAATGGTTCCAACTCCCCCACACCCTTACCAACACTTATTATTATTATTTTGATAGTAGTCCTCCTAATGGGTGTGAGTGGCCTCTCATCACAGTTTTGATTTGCATTTCCCTAAAAATTAGTGACACTGAGCATCGTTTCATACACTATTGACTATTTGTATATCTTCTCTGGAGAAATGTCTACTTAAGTCCTTTGCTTATTTTTAAATTAGATTTTTTTTGTTGTTATTGATTTTTAGAAGTTCTCTCTATACTCTGGACATTAACCCCTTATCAAATATATGACTTGTAAATATTTTCTCCCATTTCATGAGTTGCCTCTTTACTCTGCTGATATTGTCTTTTGATGCACAAATTCTTTAAATTTTCAATAAGTCCAATTTGTCTACTTTTTCTTTTGCTGCCTTTGGTGTCATATCCAAGAAATCATTGCCAAGTCCAAAGTCGTAAAGTTTTGATCTATGTTTTCTTCTAGGAGTCTTATAGTTTTAGGTGTTACATTTAGGTCTTTGATTCACTTTGAGTTAATTTTTGTGAAATATGGTGGTAAGTAAGGGAGCAACTTCATTCCTTTGCACGTGGATATACAATTTTTTCAGCACTATTTGTTGAAGACTGTCCTTTCACCATTGAAAGGTCCTGGCAGGCTTGCCAAAAGTCATTTGGCTATATATGTGAACTCTTTCCTTTTTTAAAATTTATTTTTAAATCTAAAAATTTCCACATAGTAACATTCATTCTTTGTGCCAAACAGTTCTCTGGGTTTTGACAAATGTACAGAATTACATATCCACCACCTCAATCAGGATAAAGAACAGTTCCACCATCTCCCAAATTTCCCTTATGTTTTTGCTTTGTTAGTCAATTCATTTCTACACCCTACCCTCTGGCAATCACTGGTCTCTTTTCTAAACTTATAGCTTTTTTTCCCCATATACATGGCATCACAGAATATGTTGTTTGTTGGATCTGGTTTCTTTCACTTAGAACAACGAATCTGTGATATATTTGTCATGTGTGTATCAGTCATTTGCTCCTTTATGTTGCTAAGTAGCACCCTATGGATTTATCACCGTTTGTTTATTCATTCAGTGAAGGGTATTTCGTTTGTTCAGTTCTTGGGAATGATGAATAAAGTGGCTAGCAACATTCATGTATAGGTTTTGGTATGAACCTATATATATTTTTACTTTTCATGAGGAAATACCAAGAAGCAGGATTGCTGGATCATATCTTAAGTGTATGTTGAGGTTTATTTAAAAATGTCAAAGTGCCTTTCCAAATCACTGTACCATTTTGCATTCCCACCAACATTATAGGAGAGTTTCATCTGCTGTGCATCCTTGTCAGCATTTGATATTGTCAGATTTTCCTTTTTAATTATATCCATTAGAATAGATATATAATTGTATCTCATTGTGGTTTTAATTTGCATTTCCCTAATGAATAATTAGGTTTGGAATCTTTTACTGTGATAATTGATCAATCATATGTCTTCTTTGGTGAAGTTTCTGCTTGAATCTTTTCCCTATTTTTAAAATTGGGTTGTAGTTTTTCTTATTTTTGAGTTGGAAGTTCTTTGTATGTTTTGGATACAAGTGCACTGTCAAATATGTGACTTCCAAATATTTTCTCTAGATCAGTGTCTTGCCTTTCATTCCCTTAAAAGTGTTTTTGCAGAGGCAAGTTCTTAATTTTGCTACAGTCAAATTATCTTTTTTGGGGGGAGTAATCATGCTTTGGTATCACATTTAAAAACTCTCTGCCTTACCTTTTATTTTAACTAACTGGTCATACATTAGAGAAGGAAGGATTTCTCTCTGTATTACTGATCAAAAAAGGTTTAAGGACAGAATAAGCCTCACTATGACATCACAAAATCCTTGATTATAGCACATAGAGCATTTGCTTCCATTAACCATCTTCCTATGGGAACCGTATTGTCTTATATTTCCAATTGTTAAAAATCTGTAACCAGATTTTCCCCAGGCTTCTCAATAGGGATAATATTATCAAAGTTAGTAAGACATATATTTTAAGCACTGATTGTGTTATATTAAGCATTGTGCTGAATAGGGAGGTTATGTTTTGAACAATCATTTTATAAAAAAGGATTCAGGGCTCACTTGAATTTTGTTATGCAGGCATTTGAGCTCATCCTTAGTTTTGCTTACAATATTTATGAGGTTATGTGAAGTGAAAAAGCCATATCAGCAGTTAAAAAAGTGGTTTTGTCTTTCACAGGATAAAACTGCACATAATCATGAATCCTATGACTTCCTCTGCAGGTTTGGATATCTTTTTTGATTGTTTGATTAAATAATCTTGCATGACAAATTGGTTGTTTTCATTCTTAAAATACAAACTTAAAATCTTTACGGTAAAAGAGCAATTCCTGGGACTTCCCTGGTGGTGCAGTGGTTAAGAATGCACCTGCCAATGCAGGGGACATGAGTTTGATCCCTGGTCCAGGAAGATCCCACATGCCGTGGAGCAACTAAACCTGTGCGCCACAACTACTGAGCCTGCGCTCTGGAGCCCGCGAGCCACAACTACGGAGCCTGCGAGACACAACTACTGAAGCCTGCGCACCTAGAGCCCCTGCTCCGCAACAGGAAAAGCCACCGCAATGAGAAGCCCACGCACCACAACGAATAGCAGCCCCCGCTCACCACAACTAGAGAAAGTCCGCTCACAGCAACGAAGACCCAACGCAGCCATAAATAATCAAACAAACAAACAAACAAACAAATAAATAAATAAATTTATTTAAAAAAAAGAGCAATTCCTCTGAGCAGGCAGGGGACTATGACTTCATCTCCCCAGGCTGCGCCCCTTTGAGGACAGCTCCCAGTGAATGCTTCCTGGTCCTCGCTTGCTCTCTGTCCTCACATGTATGGGGTATGAATGTGAGGATGTATGAGGTATGCTCCTCCAGAAAGAATGACCTTGCTCCACTTTTACTGTCTATTCTTATCTTTTATTGGTACAGTAGAATTTAAAGTGAATTTTGCAAAAAGCCTGTCAGTAGAAAAAAGACTATTTTGACATCCAATTTTATTACATTCCAGTACATGCAGTGGTATAAATAAATGGCTAGAAACTGCTTCCAAATGATGTGCCTTGTACAAAGAGCTAGTAAAATAAAACGCAGAAAATGTCATTCTTCAGCTCAAGGTTCACTAGGATGACAGGTCGGGCCTTACCTGTCAATTTTTCCTTTAAATTGTCACTTGTCATCACCCATACCATTCCCCTCCCAGCTTCTCCCAGTCCTGACCTAGGGAACACAGCGTCCTGCTTTCATTTTTCTGGATCACACATGGACAAAACCTTCTGCCCTTGGCTACCTTTAATAAGAGTGAGATCTTCTGGAATTTACAAACTAGACACACAGAATAATGGTCAGTAGCCCAATTATTAAAGGGCAAAGGACACCCAAAATTCAAAGAAGGAAAAACATAGAAATGAACACAAGGACACACCTCCAAACATAAAGAAACAAAGGAGAAAAGAAAAAAAATAACAAGATATCTAAGTCCTCTATCAAAATAGAAACATCTTAAATCATCATTTTAATGCTGTGGTTATGGGGTCAAGAAGATCACTCTCTTTTGCACCCTTAGAGGGTGTGTGAATTGATATTACTTCCCTTGAAAGCAATTTGCTATATTGTGAAGAACCTTGAAAATGTTCACAGCTTTTGACCCAGTAATTCTTCTTGAAAAAGGCTCTGCTAAGAAAATGATCAGATATTTGCACATCTTTTCACAGATGGTCCGTCAGTGTGGCTTTATTTATACTAGTTCATTCTGGAAACACCCTAATATTAAATTAATGATAGTACAGCCATATGTTCAGATACCATATGACCACAAAAATCTTGATTTTAAAGGACTCAGAGATTACTTCTCAATATAATGTTAAGTGAAAATATGCTGATTTTAAAATATATTGGAAAGAAGTAAACCAAAATATTAAAAGCCATTTTCTCAAGATGGAGAAATTATGAGTGATTTTAAGTTTTTCTTTCCAGTTACTCCCTCAAAAGTTTGGGTTAACTTTTTAATCAGATGATATAAAGTATTAAAAAATGGAGACTTACAAGAAAAATGTAAAAAGTGCAAAGCCTGCTCAGGTTATGAAAACATACTTCTGACTTTACTGTGCCTACCTAGGAATAAAGGCCTGGCTGTATCTCACAGCTTCAAGACCCCCTCTCCCGAAAATGCCTGGGGCTCTCTCCCCTTCCTTGGCCCCATTCCTTCCAGAGGAAGTGTTTTGTTGTAAAAGTAACAAATGCTCATTGTCAAACCTCAAACAGTGGGAAAGTATATAAAATAAGAATAGTAAATCCCCTCCAACTTTCTTTCCCCACTTTTTCTTTTCACATTAAAAACACTGGGGGATAATTTGCATATAACAATGCACACCAATATTTATAAACAGTTCCATGGCTCTTGACAAAAGTCAGGATACAGGGCATTTTCACCACCCCCAAAGTTCCTTTGTGTTTCCTAGAGTCCATTCTCTCCCTATCCCCAATTCTAGGCAACCATTCATTTGCTTTCTGTCACTGTAAATTAGTTTGGTCTGTTGTAGAATTTCCTACCAATGGAATTACACATAATGCTTACAACAATGTTTTTGAGATTCATCCAAGTTGTGTGTCATGGGTAGGTAATATTCTGTTGTATAACTATTATAATTTATCTATCTAGTCACATAGTGACTTCACTGTAATTACCTTATAAGGCCACAGATTCCTTTCTAGAATGTGATAAATCATGTCCCCAAGTGTGAATACATTAAACATCTCTTATATAGAATCCCTAGCCCTAAGTCTTGTCTTGGATGTGTGACAACAATATCACAAAGGGGTCAGAGCATAATGACGTTGATTCAGTTGGTTGAAGCTCACGTCTAAACCCATACCTGTGAATAATGATTGTGAAGCAAGCATTCATTTTAGACATATGGATTCCAACCATATGCTGTGATCAAGAAACCAATGTATTTGTCTTGACATACTACATTTAAAATCTGAATTACACATTTCATAAACTATGGATTTGCCAACATTTTTTTCAGTCATTCTGAATTAATAATACTTAATTAATGTTATTAACATAAACATCCGGGTAAATTAATATTGCATTAACTTATCTCAAACCTAAAAGGTAGTATTTAAGCAATTTTATATAAAACTCCTTTCAAAATATTTTCCTTTAAAAAAAACCCACAATTATAATGCTGGCAAGGACATGTTGAATTTTATGGAGATCCTATTGCACCAAAAATATAGGAGGATGAACCCCAAATATAATATTGTAATAATTTCACAAAGATCTTGTAGGATAAAGATAATTATGAAACTGGTTTGATGCCAGAGTAAGAGACGGGAATTATTTGAATGGGGTACTTAACCTGCCATAGAATTAACACAATTTTAGTCAGATTATCAGTAAGAATGTGAAGAAATTATTGATATATATTTGGTGATCTCTACCCTTCATGGAAATGAAACGGCCACCCTGGGCACTGCGGGACAGAACCTTTGCTCCAGGAGGGCCGCGACCTCCTGCCTGTGGCTTCTGTGCTCAAAGCTTACCTTCCTGACTCAAACGTGAACCATGTTGAGTCCCGCCCATATCTCCTCAGTGAGCTGAGAGGCCACATCACCAGCTTGACCTTGGCATTGTGGATATCCCAGAGATAGATATTCTCGTGAGTGATCTGCATTGTACATTCACCATAAATGTCCAGATTTGGTGTAGGCATAAGATACACATTGAATCGTTCTGCAAAGAAACAAGGGATGGAGAAAATGAAGCCAAAAGAGGTGTAACTTTTTATGGCAGCACTGTATGAATTTGTATACCTACCTACAGCCTTCAGAAGGTGTTACTGTGTCCCTTGGTAACATAGATATATACTGTGAAACACTACCTTTTTCTATTGTATGGGAAAAGGAGTTAGAGTATTCTTTTTTTTTTTTTGCTGTACGCAGGCCTCTCACTGTTGTGGCCTCTCCCACTGCGGAGCACAGGCTCCGGACACGCAGGCTCAGCGGCTATGGCTCACGGGCCCAGCCACTCCGCGGCATGTGGGATCCTCCTGGACCAGGGCACGAACCCGTGTCCCCTGCATCGGCAGGCGGACTCCCAACCACTGCACCACCAGGAAAACCCAGAGTATTCTTAATCATTAATCCATTCACTCATTCTTCAAGTTTTTGTTGCATGCATTCTCTATGGTGGGGATTAAATGGTTAAATTGTACAGTGGGACCGTAAGGGCAAAAAACTAATTGGAGTCTGCCCAAATGGCATAACTGTCCACTTCTTCACATAATCTTAACTGGATGTCATAGAAATAATTTCTGCGAGGAATGTCTTCTGTAACTTACACAAAAACTTACTCAATTTTACCTTTGAGGCATGAAGTATTTAATGCCCACTCAGACTGACTCTCAAAGCACAGAATATTCATGGTCAAATTCAGCTTATAATAATTGCAGACATTCATTATGGCCTTCAGCAGAACTTCAGACATTGTTTTGATATGCAAAATAAAAGCACATAACTGTTTCATTCCTGGATATTTTGAAATTGAAAATCTGATTATTCGTCAATGATTCCAAACCTTGCTTTATAACTTTTCATGTATCTCAAAGGATTTACCACAAAATCCTGCAGCCCTTGATCTCCATTTAAATGCATTAGATGACTTTATTTTGAAAAATAAGGTTAGTTGGTAAGTTCCAGGAAGTAAAGAACTTGGTATGACCTACAAAGTGTCCTATAAAGTATCCTTAGTTCCTAGCACTGTATTCTTGGTTTATAGTAAATGATCAATAAATATTAGTTAATTGTATGAAGGAAATAAATATATCCCACGATGAATATGGGCTGCAAGAATTGAGAAATTCCAAAAAAGTAATGAGTCGTGATAACAAAAAGTTTAAGAATTACTGGCAGATACATCTTTGTGAGTTTGAATTTAATTGTGAATAGTGCTTTAAAGGCAGTGCTGTTGCATGAATTATTTTGAGAGGCATAACTGTGCAGCTGCAGTCTGTAAAGGATTGAGATGTTTAGAAATGTGCTATCATCCATCATGATGCTACAATCTTAAACACTGTATGTTTGCTGGTACTGAGCTGGAATTGTCCGTATAATAGAATCTTTTCAGTGGCAGGTACTTTGTAAAGCAAGGATTTTCTGATGCAAAATCAGTTATATTTAACTTAAGCACGGCAGCTTGAAACTTAATAACCATATGGACAATATTTATGTTCAAGTGCCTAGATATTCTGGGACCAAAAATAATCTAATGATTCAATATTCTACTTAGGTTGTTGACCCATGAAAGTAATATGTATATAGTTTCACAATTATTTCCCAAAGAAAAGGCAAAGTGAGATAAATTCTATAGCTGAAAAATGAAGAACATTGTCCCATTAATTATGTGCAATAAAAGGCTGTATCTATATCTACATAGACACATACATGTTCCATAAACCTTAAAATTCTTGTGTGCAAGTATCTACGTGCAGCATTAAATACATCCTTCACTTTCCCAGCACAGTTCCCTCTCCAATGGAATTACAAGTAAATCAAAAGGGTATGATCTAATATGAGAATATAAATGAAACTTGGACCCAACAGAGTGACTCAGGGCTACAGTTAATGCCTGAACAGCAATATTCTTTTCTTTGCTCAAGACACTTTTGATGAAGTTCAGCTTCTACAGTTGGAACTAACCATGTCAGTGGCATATGTTGTGCATAGGGAAAATATTGTCATTATAAAAGCGAAAAGTGAAACAGTCCTCTAAATTCTTTCCTTTCCATCAATCCCGGAGTCTGAAGAGAGCATCGGAAGACTCACTGCCAAAATGCCAAGAAATAACAACACTTTAAAAAAAATACTGAAATAATAAACATCATTAAACAATCTTACTGTTGCTTAAGACTGCACTGACCCTTGATATTCACACCCATTGTTTGTAACTGAAAAAACGGAGCATACAAGAAAATGATCCTGACATAGAGTGTCCTTCAAATGGATGTTCCATGAAAGGTTGCACATAACCTAGAGAGTATTTCAGAGGACCCAGAAGAACCATAATGTTTTCAGAGAAATGTCTGCGTGCTCTAAAGTTAGCAGATAAAACCTAACAGTAATAAACACAGAAAAAGTACAGTCATCACAACAGCCATTGGAGAAAGCTGGAAAATAATTAATACATGAATTTATTATGAGTCACATGACATAGGGCTCTACACACCAAAGTCTTTGAGGCTCATTTACGAACAAATTCAGAGTGATGGGATAACTCCCCTAAGGAGTCCTTCCAGGGCCACCTCTAGACAGCACAAAGCAGGTGAACCATACCTGGATCCCTTCTCTCTGGCCTGCCTTCTACTTTCCCACATTTTTTTTTTTTAACCTGGCAACTCAAGTAACCCCTTCTTGTTATGGTTTAGAATGCTCCTACCTTGTTTTTGATGCTATTTCTTCTATCTTAAGAAAGGAATTACCTTAAACAATTTTATTTTCAATTTTTAAATATTCAAAATTTATCTTCCTCTAATGGCTAATTTCCAAGGATTTGAGATTCAATGAAAACGTAGGCTAATTAATCCAGCAGAAAACCAGGCACATAAAGATAAGGGCAGCACATCAAGTCATCTAGCAAATTATACTTCTTTGAATTCCATTTTAACGGAAGGAAGGTTTCTGCGTTTGCTATGAAGAAATTATTTTATGCCCTTAGTAACACAAAACACATTGTTTTACTAAAACTTGTTATGTTTTCCATTGGATCATTTCAATATGAAATAGTTAAAACTGGTTCCATTAAAATGACTTTTAAAAATATTTACCTCTGTGAAATAATTCTATCAGGCAGGTTTTTTAAACCAATCTCTGATCATGTCACCTTTTTATTTAAGAAACTGCATTTGGGTTTTACTGCCTAGCGTACTGGTTTTCAGGTTTCAGTGTGCATCAAAATTACCTGGAGGGCTTGCTTCAATACAGATGGCTGGCTTGCCTCCACCGTTATTGTTTCTGATACAGTAGGTCTACGCCAGGGCTGGATAATTTACATTTCTACTTGTTCCTAGGAGATGTTAATGCTGCTGCTCTGGGGACCACACTTTGATAAGTGTCGATTTGTGAAACTCATTTAAAAATATTGCCAAGGAAGCAGCCGCATAGCACAGTGAGATCAGATCTGAGCTTTGTGACTGCCTGGAGGGGTGGGATAGGGAGGGTGGGAGGGAGGGAGACGCAAGAGGGAAGGGATATGGGAACAGATGTATATGTATAACTGATTCACTTTGTTATAAAGCAGAAACTAACACACCACTGTGAAGCAATTATACTCCAATAAAGTTGTAAAAAAAAAAAAATATTGCCAAGGAAGTAGCAGCATCCGAGAAACCATGAGGAATGCTTTTGAAAAGTGATGCTATGTTCCAGTGGAGCAAATCAGCACATTTTATTCAAAATTGTTTCCTAATCTCTGCTCAAATAAATTAATCCTATCTCAACTGACTCATGACTGACTTGTTAAGAAAGAGTTCTTATGCCAATTGGGATAAAGAAGGGAGAGAGGCATAGAAAGAAAGGGGGTATATGAAAGATAGTTTACAATTCAGCAAGATATGTATATTCCAAGTATGTCCTTTTGAGATCATCAACAATAACAATAAAAACACCATAAAGAAGCACTAAACAGCAGAGTTCCAAATAGCCAAAAGAATTAGAAAAGAAACTAGCTGTCTAAATAATGATAACAATATCCTGAAACATGAATAAAATATAAAGTCCTGTGAAGACTGGTGAATGTGTGAAGAAATAAATTTTTGAAAGGTTATGTAAAAAATATTAGTTTTAAATGTGTTCACACATATAAACTATACAATTCTAGAGTGAAAAATCCCAAACACATTGCCCATAAAACTGTATTTTGGTAAAACTTAGGTTTGTATAATGGCTGATAGATATATGAGAAAACATAATTTTATTTTAAATGGTCAAAACAATAACAAGGTGAAATATTTATAAGATGAATTGCTCTGTCCAACAAAGATGCTTACTGTTGTTGAATCTGCAGTTGCACTTACCAGGGCAGTTTTACTCTAGGGCTGGATTAAGAGGTCCAAAGGAAGAGACCATGCCCCAAATGGCCTTGACACAGGGTTAAGGTCACAACCACAAGAACAGTCTCGAGGGGGCTACAAAACAAGGTTTGGTCAAATTGAATTGGACAAGATCTGGCGAGAAAGGGTAGCTACACTCAGGAGAAATGGTCCTGGAAAAGGGATAGTGAGACCCCAGGTGATATGTGGGAGACCCTGAGAAGGACGGAGACCTTCCCTTCTCAGCCAGTGAGGTTTTACATAGATCTTGTTTAGGGCAGGAACTAACCCAATATAATATTAGCTGGAGCCTGGCAAGTGGAGGTAAGTGGAGCTTGCAGCTGCAGCAGGAAGCAGAGGATAACTGATGAGGTTTCTGACATGAAGCAAAATACCCTCCAGTGACTAGAAATAAATGAACAGAGAACAAAAGGATGATGAACCCTTCAACCAGTTTCTTGGTAATTTCCATCTTGTAACAGAAGAGATGGAACACTGGTTTTAAAGGAGAACCATGCTGAAAAACAGACATATCAGCTCAGCGAAGTTTCCTTGATAATAAATTGAAATATTAAAAAAAACAGACTTCTGGAATTTATGTATTGAATAATTTTGTGAATCTACCTCTTAGTAAACACTCAGTATCTGTGATTGCATGAATATAAAATACATCTTGTGTATATTAGCTGATTAATTAAAATAAATTTGGGAAATGTCTATTGGATGCCAGTCCATTCTTTTTTCACAGAAGGTCCTGTAAGTTTTAGCTGTTAAGCTGATTGCTGAGCAGTCTATCCCCCTCTGTCTATCCTACTTCTCCTGATACTTCAGAAGTTGTGGGTCTGAAGGTTGGGTCAAAAGAAAGGATGGAACATGGAACTAAGTATTACACCTAAATATCTGAAAAATAAGAGCTTCATAAATATTAAAACCATCAGGTTTTCCATGGGGAGAGGTTAAACTTTATAATAACTTCAGCTAAGTGGGTGAGTGTAAAGTCATACTTTTACCTTCTCTTCCTAAAATCCAAGTATGGCTCAAAAGGAGAAGCCCCACAATAAGAAAAGTGTTCTTTAGCAATTTGGTGACATCCCTAATTTTCTGAGTTTCAATTCCAGGGTCTTCCATATAGTAGAGACTTAAATATTTGTTAAAGTTCATTAATTAAAATATTTAGATATTATTAAATTAAATAACTTAAAGTTAATATTTATATACATATATCTGGTTATGTAATGATTAAAAATAGCTCTAAATGAAAGATTGGACGATGTATAATTTTGAATTTCACTTAGTTGTTTCTATCAACCAGTGTTTCCATAAAGTAAAACTCACTCTACATACAACTTACTGGTCAAAATAATTTTAAAGATTTAACAAATTATTTTATAGCAAGATAATTCAATATTTTTCTCAAAATTTCATGTGATCAGAATATTGATAGTTACGGAAGACATCTTTTCAGTTAAATTTATTACTGCAGCTAATTCATTAAAAGACCCAAACTTATTTGTCCCATCAAATGTGGAAATGAGCGTTGTCCAGTTGATGACCTTTATCTCCTTATTTAGCCACCATCAACAGCTGTGGCCGCATCCTGTATCCTGCTCGCAGATTCATCATGGTGAGAAGAATAACCACTACACCTCTAAACTCAGGTTGTCCCCTATACTCTCGTGCACACTGCTCTGGAACCAGCCTGGTCAGGACTAGATGATTCTACAGCTCTGGCAGCCTGGGTGAGAGATCAACCTCCCCATCTGGTGAACAATCCAAATTCTATGAGTGGTTCTCTTGCCTTTCCCCCTTCATTGTGCTTGGAGGGGGACAGACCCCCTCCTTTCTGCTCTTCTCCTATGAGAGAATCCTCCTCAATTAATCTTCCAGCCTGCTCTTTAGAATTTCATGGTGCTTTTCACCCATTATCCACCAATCTGGGGCTGCAGTACATTTCTGAGACAGCAAGAAAGTCCCGCTCTAGGCTCTATATTTAACAATTGTTACATACCAATTCCACACATGAAATTTTAATATTAATACTAAATTAATAAACAGTCTACTAAATGTTATTTAGTCAAAGGACCAGAGTTATTGGTCTAATATTAACCACTAATTAGTAAGTCCACAAGAATCTGGTGTTTGAAAAACTAAATGCATGCTTGGGAGTGTTGGAATTTATTAATGAGTATTCATCTCAATTTTGAATTTAGGTTCACCCCATTGTTTGATACAATATGCTTTGTTTTTAATGGTCATATGAAGTGCCACAAAATTCAACAGAACCAGATACTACTCAGAAAATAATGCGATATTTCAAGATCATTCTGAACTTTACATTCTTGTCTCCAAATGGCTGTAATATTGGGATATTGCAGTGGTCAGCCTTCAATTTCAGCAGCCTTAGAAATGGAGCCACACTGAGAAAGCAGATATTTGCACATTTAGACACATCCTGAGATCTGTATAATGCAATTAAGCCAGCAATGAAACAAAACATGATTTATGCGTGTCAAAATTTGTGGAACTCTTCAGAAATTGTGACTCCATTTCCACCAGAGTACTGAAATTTGTCAAAATTTATTTTATTATAACGTGACAATAGCAATAAATGCAGTTGCCAGGTGCCATTTGCTCAATGGACACTGTGAATTGGAATCCTTGCAATTCTTATATCAAATGGCAGCACTTTAAAAAAAAACCCAGTAATATCTTTTAATCCCCCAGGAACTAATTTATTTTTTTACAAAAAAATTACTGTTGACAGCATTTTATCTGCATTTCCAAGTAAATCATGTTCATTGTAGTAAATACAGAAAATCATTAAAAATTCAACTGCTATTATACTGTATAGAGATAATCTGTTAAAGTAATGTGTATCTTAATATACAAACATATTCACATATATTGTACTTATTATCATACAGAATATAAAGTACTGAACCCTTTATATTGCCTTTACTATAGTATAAAATTTTCAGGTGCTATTAAGGATTCCTTGGGGATATAATTTCTACTGTATAGCTATGCCATATTTCATTTAATAATTATCTATTTGATGAATATTGAAGTTAAGTCAACTTATCTGATATAAATTAGGCTATAAGAAAATAACCAACTTTCAGCTTAATTTGCTAAAAATTCACTCATTTTGTATTGAGTCATAGGGTTTACTTTATTCTTATATATACATTTTGGATCATTTTAATACCCTTGATTAAATTACATTGGGTACTAAGATCTGAATTATTGGATTAAATGCCATAAACTCTTTTAAGAACCACACACTGCCAAATTGCTTTCCAGAAATTCCTTACCAATCCATATTCCAATTAAAAAAACATATTTTAAATATTCATTTTACATAAATGTCCTCTGCCAGATTTTTAAACTAGGTTTACTATTTCTCTGTTGATTTTAAGAATTCTATATACTACAAATTTTTCCTACCATGTTTATGACAAAGACTTCATCTCAGGTTTCCTTAATTTTGTTTATGGTATTTATGGCCATAAAATGGAAAATAGTTTTAATTTTTCTAATAAGTCCTTTGTTACTGAAAGGTTAAATATTATATTACCCGCTCATAGCAGTTTTAGCATTTTATTTTTTACAGTAACTGGTATATTGAAGCACAATGAAATGTTCATATCTTATTTATGTTTATTCAGTTTTGACAAATGCACAAGACACAACTTTTCTGTCACCTCAGAAAGTTCCCTTATGCTATTTTCCAGCTGCCCATGGCCCCCAGAAGCAACTACTGATCTGATTTCTAACACTGTAGGTTATTTTTGCCTATTTTAGTAGCCTCCTGTGAGCCAGAAGCTCAGCACGGCACTAATTTATTTCCAGTTTGTGGCATTCCATTTTTATTTTTTTTTTATTTCCCTTTAACTTTTTTTGATGGTGTTTTTTGAGGAGCATAGGTTTGAATTTTGATGAAGCCCGAATTATTTCTTTTTACAGTTTTTTTTTCAGTGTTTTATATAAGAAATCTTAGCCTACCCTAAATTTGCATCCACCTTAAATTGATGTTTGAGTATGGTGTGAGGTAGGGGTTAAGGTTCATTGTTTCCTATATAGATATCCAGTCAGTCTAAAACTATTTATTAAATAAATATTCCTTTTCTCATCAAAATGACCAATAAGCTTATGAAAAAGGGCTTTGGTGCCCTTGTCAAAAATTACTGATCCATATATGTGGATCATTTTCTTTCTGTTCTGTTCCACTGACCTATTTGTCTATCCTGTCCTGATTACTGTCACTTATAATAAGTCCAGAAATTAGAAAGGGTACACATTCCAACTTGGTTCTTCCTTTTTGAGATAACTCGGCTAGTGTTGGTCCTTTGCCTTCCAAATACACTTTAAAATTAACTTGTCAAGTTCTAGAAAAAATGCCTGGCTTTCAGGATTTTTATTGGAATTGTGTTGAATCAATAGGTTACTGTAAGGAGAACTGACATCTTAACAGTATTGACTATTCCAATCATGAATGGCTTATCACTACATTTATTTAGATGTCTTTTCATTTCTCTCAGCAGTATTTAGTTTTCACGGTAGAGGTCTTTGCTGATTTTATCTCTGAGTATGTGATTTTTAAAAATGGTATTATAAATGATACTATCATATTTGTAATTGTTCACTGATAATATATATGTGATATATATGTGTGTAAATGTTATATTTATATAGATAAGTTATATCTATATAATATTTATACACACATATATACATATAAATACATACATATTAACTTTTTATCCTGCAACATCACTGAATTCAGGTAGTTGTAGTTGTTTTCTCACAGATTCCTTAGCGTTTTCAAGGTACACTATCTTAACCTCTTATTTTCTTACTAATTTTCATAATTTTAGTTTCTTTTCTTGTCATATCACACAAATTAGGACCTTAAGTAGAGTAAGTAGAATATTGAATAGAAGTGGTGAGAGAGGATATCTTTTCCCTTTTCTCACAAGGAAAGCATTCAATATTTTACCTTCAAGAATTCTATTTTCTGAAGGTTTTACATTGATGTCCATCAGTTTCCAAAAGTCCCTTCTATTCCTAGGTTTTTGAGAGTTGTTTTCATAAATGCATATTGCATTTTATCAAATGCTTTTTATGGATCAATTGTAATGATCATTTGATCTTCTCCCTTGACCTATTAATGTAGTGACACATAATGGTTGATTTCTGGGATTTTTTTTGCATTTCTGGCATACATACCAATATTGATCAGAGTGTATTATCTTGTTAAGTACTACTTTAATATTCCATTTTCTAATTTTTAAAAGGATTTTGTACTTATATGCATGAAAGATATCTGTCTGGAATTTTATTTTCTTGCATTGACTTTTTCTGGTTTCAGTATCTGGCTTATAGTGGCTTCATAAAATGAATTGTGAAATCATCCCTCCTCTTCTGTTTTCCAAAAAACTTTGCATAGGATTGATATTATTTCTTCTTTAAATAGAATTCAAGAGTGCAACTGTATGGGACTGGAGTTCGTGTATGGGAAGTTGTATAATTTTAATTTAATTTTTTTTTTAATTTTTTAAAAAATTTAAATTTCTTGAATGGACATAGGGCTCTTTAGGTTTTCTATTTTTTGTTAAGTTACTCTGGGTAATTTGAATCTCTGTTAAGTAATACAAAATTTTATTTTATTTACAAAGCCTATAATCAGAGATAATATTTTGATTTTTTCTTTTATGGCAGATGGAAATTAAAAAACATTTCCCCCGACGCTATTCCCTCCAATTTTAACATTTATTATATCATAATCTGAGCTCTGGGACTGTTATTACTACAGTTAGGATTTTAAACTGTGCTCAAAGAAAAATGTAGAGCTTTGCAAAATATATATTTAAAGTGAAAGGCTAAAATTTGATGCTCTAAACATCCACCTCAAAAGATTTGAAAAAGAACCTGTAATTAAATCCAAAACTGTGGAGCAACTGAGTGATTAGTCATAGTGAATGAGAGCAGAAATTAATACATTTTAAAACATACTGAAAAAAAGGTTTAATAAATAGGTAAATCTCTGATGATGCTGACTACGGGAAAAAAAGCCAAAAATAACCTATATGAAGTAAAAAAGGAGCTATCACTACAGTGTAGACAGGTATTAAGAAGATACTACAAGGATGTTGTGATTAAATTTATGTCAGTAATTTTGAAACTTTGTAAGAAATGCAAGAAACTTTGCAAGAAAACTTTGCAAGAGATTCCTAAAATCACTGGTAGATGTTTTGAAGCTGATTATAATCAACAGTTTATTACCCTGAGTTTTCAAACTTTAGTGCATGTTAGGTTCCTGGGGTTATTAAAATAGAGATATCTGGTCCCACATCCCAGAGATGTTTGTTTTAGAGTGTGGCTGGGGGCCCAGAATTTTCTTGTTTAACACACACTTGATGTGAATGTGACAGAGACATGCACGATATTCCAGAGAAATATGGACTTTCTTGTTAGGCACTGTTCTACTTGCTTTGCATGCTATATTTTATTTAATCCTTACAACAATCCTATGAGATGTGTACTATCAGTATCATCCCAAAGAGCAGGAATCTGAGATTCAGAGCATTTCAGTCTCTTGACCATGGCCCCAGAGCTTATGAGAAGTGGGACAGAACTTGATGATGTACTAAGTTTGTTTGGCAACATATGTTCGTCAGGTTACAGGTTTGACTTTCAAGCTTGACACCATAGTTTTACTGTAGCAGGAACAAAATGGATCACCAAAAGTTGGGTATATCAAAAATGAAATCTCGGCCCCTGAATGCTTATACTGGTGGGAGGGAGAGGAAATGGAGTTCCCCGGACTGAGCCAGAAAGTTGCAAAACTCATTCAAAAAATCAGAGTTTGGGGTCCAAAAAACTCGATACTTACTGAAATATCCAGGGGGAGAAATATAAGGTTTTATTCTGCCGGTGAAAAGGATGGAGAGTCTAATACAGTAGAAACACAGGATTAGACAATTGGAGTGAAAGAAGAAATGCAGAAGCCAAGTACAAGAATGGTAGGAAACATTCCTACCTACTCAAAGGGAACTCACAATATCCAGGAGGTCCATGAAGAGAAGCCCTAGAGAAGCTAATTTGTACTACCCGAATCTAAACAAGCTTTGGTATGAAAGTATAATGGACCACATGAATGCTCTGAATTAACAGAGCACAGAAGAGTGAGACAAATTTGAGGTCAGCGTTCTTAACTGTTTTTGAGCCACAAACCACATTAGCAGTCTGGTGACGCCATGGACTCTTCTCAGAATTATGCTTTTAAATGTATAAAATAAAATTCATAGCATTACAAAAGAAAAAAAAAGAAATCTCATTAGTGTATACTGAGGTTTTCTTTTCTTTCCTCTTTTTGTGTGTGTATATTTGTGTTTGTTTTCTGTCAAATGAGGACTCATTTAACCCAGTTTCTGGTCAAAGTTCAATCTTTGAGCTTCCTCCTCGTTTCATCCAGGCTGATTTGAAAACCCTCAGAACTGATATAGTCCCAGGTGTCAGCAGAGGAAACATGGTCCTCTTATCTGGTTCGTATGTACCCATCTCCCTATGGAGTTACTTCACTTGCTTTCCTGTGACACAGCAAGTCCTGCTTTCAGAGAGTATCTGGGGTCCAGTGGGGGCCAAAAGGAAGCCTGGGCACCCCATCCATGCCATATCAGTTTTGAGACAGTTGAGGTGTAGCTTTATCTTGTTACACCTTGCTAGGTTCTGCTGACATCTCTCCACCACATCTCTGCATCTCTTCCTATGCTTGTCATCAAACTCCATGCAGAGAATCAAATTCTTGTCTTTGTTCTTGTAGTAGCCTCCAATTTACATGAGGAGATAGAAGCATGTGTCTGTGCCCACTCAAACTCCCAGGGAAAGGGTAAGGGCAAGGCATTACCTTATTTTCAAAGTCCCTCTTTTTGCCTGTAGTTGGGAGATACCAGTAATTCTGGACTCAGCATTCTCCCCAGAAGCTTCTCCTTTCACATAATTACAAATGTTTCTGAAATTTGCATTTTTGTTATCATTGTGTTTGTATAGGGCATGTTTCCAGGGCAAAGGAAAGAGGACAGGTCCTTTGGTGCTTCAAGATATTTCTCCCAGTATGCATCTCACTTTGTAACGATATGGCCAGAGTTAGACAATGGATCACTTAGATTTGGTGGTGTAGGGAGGGAAGCACTACAAAACACCCTTGCTTTCCTTGAATCATCTCTTTCAAAGAGAGGTAGAAATATATTTGGCATTGGCCTTGATTCCATTGTAGTGCATACTGAGGACCAAATGGGAAAAGTGGTGTTTTGACCTAGTTTATTGATTATATGCAATGTCGACAGCAATCAAAGGATGGAATTAGCAATACAAGATAAGGTGAGAAGGCACATATTTAGGGCCCACTCAGGACTTTGTGTTACATCCATGAGTATCATCTTATTCTTGCCAGGATGGCTGCTCCCATCACCATCATCTTTCAGCTTTCCCTGTAGATAAGCACCTCCACTGGTTATACTGGCGTTTTCCAACCTGTTTCATGGAACAGATATGAATATCCACAAGCTATGAACAGGGGTTATGCATAGAAAAAGACAGATAGGTAAAATGAGTATGGGAAATGCCACATTATACAGAGTTAAAAAAGATCTTTATTCTAGTACTTCTCAACAGCTGTATTCTGCCCATGCATATGGTGACCATCATATAGGGTTGGTATTAATTTCCTAGGGCTGCTGTTACAAAGTACCAAAAAACTGGGTGGCTCAAGGCAACAGAAATGTATTATCTCATAGTTCTGGAGGCTAGGAGTCTGAAATCAAGGCGTTGGCCGGGCTAGGTTCTCTCTGCAGGCTTTAGAGGGAGAATCCTCCCTCGTCTCTTCTAACTCCTGGGGTTGGCCGGCAATCCTTGGCCTTCCTTGGCTGGTAGATGCACCACGCAAGTTACATGGCCGTCTCCTCTCCGTGCCTCTTCACATCATCCACCTCTGTGTCCAAATTTCCCCTCTTTATAAGGACGTATCGCATGTCATATCGGATTAGGGTTCTTTCTAATGACTTTGTTTACACTTGGTTCTCTGTAAAGATCCTATTCCCAATAAGGTCACATCCTGAGGGTTAGGACTTTGACATCTCTTATTTTGGAGGGGAACACAATCTAACTCACAATAGTGTTATATAATATTACATTCACTCTGCTGATTCCCTCACTGCAGAAGGCATATAGTAGTAGTAGGAGCAGTATGTCCTGGAACTCACTTTGGGAAATACAGGAGTGTGTGGATGGCATTTGGAAGCTCAAACATAGCTATGTGAAATTTCTTCTCCCCATGCAAAAGTTGGTTTTGCTGAGTGTTATCCCAGGGACAAAAAAAAAAAAAAAAAAAAAAATAACCTGGAACACTCTTTCATGACTAGTCATAAAGTATGTGTATATGTATGAATATGGCTTACCCCAAATCATTTTTGAAAAACTGGGGAAAAGACCCTTCAAATAGAGAAAGTTTTACTGTTACGGATGTTATTGTTTTGTCATTAACTGGCCATTTTCCAAACGAATAAAGGCCTGATAATACTGGCTTTAATTACTGATGGACATTAAGAATTTCAGACTTCCTGCCTGATTGAGAAGGCTTATTTAGAGGAATAAAAAATAAGTTTTTTTTTTAAAGGTAGTCTGCTCTGATTAGAACTGATCATACCTATACCATAGCACTTCTAATTTTATTTTAGCATGTAGATTGTATCATTTATCTCAATTCTTCACTTCCTCTCCACATTAGATCAGACTTTCTAACTCATGTCATGGCCTCACAGGTGGGGTTTACTTTTGTACCCCTTGACTTTGGGCTTGGCCATAGGATTTGCTTTGGTCAATGAATGTCAGTGGACATGACAAATGCAGAGACTTAAATTATGTTGCAAGTTTGGGCTTGATCTCTTGCCCTAATGTTTTTGTTTTGGGAACATGCCTTAGGTAGCCATTAGCATCAGGAGGAAGAGATATACACGGAAGAGATGTAGACATCATGTGCAGCTTGGAGCCAATCTCAGCATTACTCAGCCTAAATCCAATGAACCCTAGCCAACCCACCTATGCATGAATGATAAAGACACACTTCCAGATCTGTGCTATTGAGATTCTGTGTGACCAAGAACACAGCATTATTTTAAAAAACATTGATCAATACACCTTGTTTGTAGGTTTGTCTCCCTCACTGTTCTGTGAGCTTTTTAAAAGTAATGGCCCTATTTTATATAATTCTACATTTCCTCGGCTTAGTTCTTGCATAGCATAGCCTCAAAAATGTTTGATGGGTGAAGAATGAATGAGTGAGTGACATAAAAGGGACTCTGAGTGGAATGTAGGGAGCATGGTTACTATGGCAACCTAAGTAAATAATTTAGAAACAACACTGGAATACTGCTTTGCTTCTGCAGAAAGGTTATACACACATTCTTAGGCTAAAAGTAGGAATTCATGCCAATTCTAGACCATTCATAAGCAGGGACTTTTGGTTCTGAAAAAAACTAAACCCTCAAATCTGACTCTGCATTAACCAGACGGCAAAGTCTGAGGTTATTTTTCCATTTTGTTTTGGATAATGACCTCTTGTATCAATAGCAAAATGGACATATCCTTGAGTCTACTTCCAACTGTAACAGCAGGAACTTCACACAAGTGACTCGCTTCTTGGTTGTGATGCTTACTTCTGCTATTAATGATTAACATGAAACATTTGTTTTCTAGAATTGGTATTATGTATTGTGACTCCTTTCTAAATAACTATGATTTTAACACCTTACATTAATATTTTCTAAGGTCAGCATAGGCTATCTTAAATACAACTGAAAGATGTGAAGATTCTGCAAGTTGTAAGAATTTAAAGTTCAAAATGTCTACTTAGTCTGCACTCTTTTTTGTGGCAGTGTTATCTGAAGTCTAAGAATAAGTTTGTGTGTGTGTGTGTGTACTTGTGTTCCCTTATTTTCACCTATACTATGTGGGATTCTGAATCAATAGGAAAGCAGCTGACAGCACTAGATGAAAAGTGATTATAGCAAAGAATTTAATCAATAACCACTTTTATCTTAGCAACATACATTACACATTTAAAAATTAATTGCACAAATGTTTACTCTTTGCTAGTCTCAGAGTAAATAAGGCCAAGCTGTTTGAAGAGTCAGAAAAACACTAGAGGAGAAGTAGCAATTTTGAATGTCAGAAAAAAAATGCTGTGGTCAGGACTGAGCAGTGAGTCTTCCCTTGATGACGGGATACCACAAGATCACCACAAGCCACCATAATGTAATTTATTACATCAATTCTCCACACATGCATGTGTATCTCATCTCTTAGGAGAAATTTCAAACTAAATCCCAGCATATCACTGGTAAAACATTAAAATAATGTTTCTGATGAATAAGAAATTATAGAATTTAACACTAAAATGCCTTAAGGAAAAAACCTAAATCTGTGATGACAAATCTTTCATAAAGGATTGATTCCAATCTGAACATATTAATGACTTAAAACATGTATTAGGAAGTTAAAGAATTTGTTTATATTAAGAGGTGTTATGATTAAAAACTATGGAAGGACAGCTTTAAAAGTTCCTTAACAGCTGAGGTTGATCAGTTTACTTTCCCTAAGACTGGTCTGAAACATTTCTGAGGTCCTTTCCACTTTCAAAGTTCTATAACTCCCAGTGCACTTTAAAAGAAAGGAAGGATGGAGACGCACACTCACCATTCTGTTCCCGCTGCACTCCTGCCGCCAAGAGATCAGGCTCCCCGAGGCTGATGTCATTCAGCCTGGTCCCCAGACACTCCATGCAGAGATGCTTGCACCACTCCTCGGCCTCCAGCTCTGAAAATGAGCACATGCCATGGAAGTCAGGCAAGGCTACAGAGGAATGATGGAGAAAGAATGTTTCCTGAACCAGTTTCCCAGGTAAGTGGTGAGCATTAAAAAATCTACCTTAAGAAAACTAAAAAGCTATATTTAAGCAGTGAAATAAAACAATCTCCACAATTGTTTCCCTTGACATTATAACATTGTATTTTAAAGTTATTTTAAGTTATTCCAATGCACTTTATCTTATTTATAAATAATAGACTGAGATTTGTTTACTATCCAGTATATTTTAGATTGATTTAATTTGAGGAAAGAATTTACTTGGAAAAATTAAATACAAAATAAAAATATATAAGTGAATAGCTGAAAAATGTCGAACTAGATTAAACACATGACTGCACTCCTGAATGTAACTTGGATTTGTGCGGACTGAAGGTCTGATCCCCGTCATTCTGAACTGCAGTGGATCATAGATCAGCAAAAGAATGTGATCGATTTCCTTTTACAAATCTCAAAAGTAGACCATCCTCACTTAAAAAAATTTAGGGAGAGGATATTAAAAATAACTTTCCCCTTTAGAAAACTCCAATTATCTAAGATATTGATTAGATCACTCTCTTTATTCCCATTACTCTTTATTCCCATTACTTCCCGACTTCTCTATATTTGCGGTTTTTCTTTGCTTGAAACCTTTGAATACCTTACACCTACATAAAATCTTGTAGTATCGAATGCTTTCACAATCATGGATGAATTTGATCCTAATATAAGCCCTCTGTGCATGAGATGACTAAGGATTAGTGTCATAACTGGGTCTCATATCCTATCATGGGTCAGCACCAAGACAGAATTGGAACCCAAGCCTTCTAACTATTTTTATATGCAGAGATCCGAAAGGTTAGACATTTTGGGCCAAGCCCCCAAATCACTGCACAGAAATTGGATAAGAGCTTTCCACTGACACTCATCCAGAGAAATTTCTGACTTTTTCACATAGCGTAAGTCTGTACTAGAGCAGTTTAATATAGATTTCCTTCAAACCTCTTGCCCCCCTCCGTGGATGACATTGCAGCCTTTGCCCTGGCATTTTGAACTCCCCATAAAAACGTTATCTGTGACACGTTTTCTTGACTCCAAGGATATGAGTATCAACGGCTCTGCTCCACAGCCAGCGTCATCAAACCTGGGGAATGCTTTCTCGCCGTGCTCTGTCACAGCGCCTTAGCATCAAAAATGGGTTTGATCAATGGGATGTCAAGCCGTATTTGTCACTTTTTCTTAGTTTTATCAAGACCATAGAATGTTGTTAGAAAATAAAGAAAAAGAACACGCAGTCTCCCACGGAGTTCTATTCTGACGAAAATAACGCTTCCGATGTTCAAATCACAAAAGTGATTTTTCCTTGCAAAAGCTATGGTTTGCATCCTTCAGGGATTGTCCTCTGTGGTGTCAGACACAGCATGTGCCCAAGGAGGAAGCAGATTCTCATGTGGGCCAGGCCTGGCTCCTTGTCTGGCTGGTGGGCTTTTCCTCATTAACCCAGAAAACAATCCCTTCTGATCCCAGGGCCTCTAATACAATAAAAAGGCATTGCTGAGGCTCACAGCTTTCTAAAAAAAAAACAAAAACGTTTTATCTTCTGGTGAGGGAATGCCAGCCTTCACAGAAAAATTTTACACAAGCAACAACAGCATATATTGAAAATAATTTTCAGTAAATATATGAATTTTGACTTCTAAGATTTATGAAAGTTTTGAAAGCTTTTCTAACAACAGATCAAAAGCTTAAGCCAATTTCCATGCCATGTCTCTAGAAATCCTTGATATTTTTGCTAAGGGAGACAATATGGCTATATTTTTTCTTTTTACCTTTTGATGTTTTGACTATTTCTCAGAACTCCATGACCTTCAATCATCAGTGAAATCACATGCAATTAACATCTCATCTGCATGACTCTACCTGCGAGTATTTCCAGGACCCCATAGATGGAAAGAAGAATATCTGCTCCGCTACGTGTGGTACAATTAAAAGTGTGAAATATGACAATGCACCTGTGTCACAACGTTCCCTTTAAATACTAAGTCACTGCATGCCCAGAGGTTAAAGAAATATGTCCCTCACTCCTTCTAGTACATCTTTTGTCCTAGGATTGAATGAGATAAAGAAAACAACCACACTGTAAAGGGCTTCTAGGAAGCTCGAGCTGACTATTTTGAGTAGAACTCAACTTGGCGTTTCTGTAAGGACCAGAGCCAGCGGGCTGCCTCCACAGCAATAAGAGGGGCTCCTGGGCTTCCACCAGCAGGTAAAGATGGCTTTTGCAGCCAATCTTGAGAATTGCAACGCTCCTGCTTTTTTTTTTTTTTTTGCGGTACGCGGGCCTCTCACTGTTGTGTCCTCTCCCGTGGCGGAGCACAGGCTCCGGACGCGCAGGCTCAGCGGCCATGGCTCACGGGCCCAGCCGCTCTGCGGCATGTGGGATCCTCTTGGACCGGGTCACAAACCCACGTCCCCTGCATCGGCAGGCGGACTCTCAACCACTGCGCCAACAGGGAAGCCCCGCTTCTGCATTTTAATAGTACAGCAGCATGTATGAAGAGAAATAGCAAGAGTAATACAATTAGACTAGATATAGTCACATTAAAGACTGAATTATAAACTATTTCAGAAAGAAACAGAGAAGGAGAGGGAGAGAGAGAGAGGGAGAAAGAGAAAGAGAGAGAGACATCCCTGCAATTCGGCTCAGAAGAATCAGATCAGATCAGAATCATCAAGGGTTCATTTCTTTATTAACAAACATTTTCTCACTATAAGCCAGGCACTGTGCTAAGAGGATATGGAAGAACACAGTTTCTGTTCTCAGTAATCTTAGAGTCAGGTGGGTGGGCAGGAGAGTCTGGTGTGTGGTTCTCTGGA
Organism: Mesoplodon mirus; assembly: GCF_964341445.2. Lineage (NCBI taxonomy): Eukaryota > Metazoa > Chordata > Mammalia > Artiodactyla > Ziphiidae > Mesoplodon > Mesoplodon mirus. The sequence goes on along the minus strand of NC_138989.1, from coordinate 81,993,669 downwards.
GGGCTGTGGCTTAGCCGGTAGGAGCTGGGGCACCAGGACAAAGGCTGAGCAGCTCAGAGGGAACCTGATCAGGGACCTGCAGGGCGAGCAGGAAGGAGAGGGAGTGTGTGTGTGTGTGTGTATGGGTGTGTGTCTGTGTATCAGCTTGTGAGTGTGTATCAGTGTATGTGAGCTTGGGACAGTGTGCATATGAGTATGTTAGAGCGCATCAGTGTGTGACAGTATTTGTGAGTGTGTGTTTGTGAGTACACGGGTCTGTGTATGAGTATGTGAGTGTGTGAGGCATTTGTGTGAGAGTATGACGGGGCGTTACGTGTCTCTGTGTGAATGTGCTGGAGGACCCAGGCCGCACTGAGGAGGGTGGTCGGGGCTGAGATGGAGAGGCACATCCAGGACAGTGACAGTGACACCCTGTGACCAGCGAGGGACGGCCCTGAGTTCAAGGAGTAAAGTCTGAGAAGCAGTCAGCACTCTGTCCGTCCTCTTCCCGGTTTTGTAGTATTTAGTTCAGGTAGATCAGCCCCAAACCTTCACCTCAAAAGTACTAACCTTTGTAGTCTGCATACTTGATCTAACAGTTTTGCTGCAGACAAGCTGGATTTGTTTATTATACAAGGCTTTGTTGCTTAAAATCTGTTTTTGACAGTCACCTTACAAATAATTATAGCTGTGCTTTTCCTTTGCTCTTTTCTTAGGCAAACTCCATGTATTGAAGTCCTTTAATATCTTTTATTGCATGTTAATTTACTTTGTCCCATCATTATTTAACTAGTGTTTTTCTCTGAATTACCTTACATCTTTCACCTTTCCATTTTCTGTGTTCACAGAACTGAGGAGATTAAATACGAATGCAATAATCTAATAAACCCACTGTATTTTAAAATATTTATTTTCCCATAATTTCAGTGCCTTTTGTCTTTTATCTTTCAAGCGTCTACCTTGGTCTACACATAATGTGTAAATAATTCAATTTCTTTATGGAGGAAAAAAGGCATAAAATGTTCTGCAACGTTTTCTACGTTTTTCTCTTTATGGTGGAAGTGCTTTCTCACTTAGATGTCTTTTTTGGATAGCTTGCAGCTATGCTCAAATTCCTAATTCAGGTCAACAACTTTTCTCTAGAACAGAAACCCAAATAATGTTTTCATTATGTATAGGATTAGTTAAATGAACAAATTTGGTAACTTCCAAAAGAAAAAAACCCTGAAAGATGTTTGGGAATAACAAGACAAATAGAGAAGAGAGACTAAACTAAATAATGAGACTGTAGGGAAAATGATGATCAGGGACCCTGCTAAGTAGAGATACAGTCAAAGATGGACGGCTGCTCCCGAGTTTCTTTCCATCACTTCTTTGCAGAATTCTAGGGAGAATTTGCAGAATTATGGCTAAATTCCTCTGAATAAGAAGAGATCTTTACATAGCAGACTCTTAAGAATGCCTATTGAATAAATGATTAAATTTAAGCTTTATTACTTTCACTAAATTTAGGCCTTAGGATAACGACTTGAAAGTTAAATGATCCAAAAGGAGCTATATTTGAAAACAGTGAAAAAGGGTCATCACATCTACAGAAAATAGGCTATCAGCTAAAATCATATAGCAGAATTAAAAATGGCACTGAATCAGTTTCATGGTAATTTGCTGTAAGATACAGTCAAGACTAGTTTTGTGTGGAAATAATACATTTTTGTATTTAGTCCTCACTGGATTTGGCTTTTATTAATAATCTTAGCAAAATGTAGGTAAGATAATACCATTTTGTCATCAGCAAAACCAGGAATTCTTAAGTGTATGTAATTCTTATTTGCTGGGCAGATTTGCTATAATTTGGTGACAAATGTTGTTTTTATATTTACTGAAGTCTTAAGTACTTCAGTATTTGCTGGGAAGTGAAGAAAAATATCTCCCGATGTAGACTATTGCTACAAAGATCTCTTATTGTCATTTGAAATTTATAGAGCTATTAAAATATACTATATTTTGATGACATTTTTTTCATTCTTGAAAATTGGCACCTACTTCTTATTTAACTGGCCTTGTTGATATGTTATGGACTTTTCTTTTTCTCTTACTTTTTCTGGCGTAGGAAGACAAGAGACCAGTTAAACTCTAACTGCATGCTTCAGCAAAGACGGGAAGAGTGTTTAGCTCACAGGAAAGAGCCCTGTCTGTTGAAGTCAGATGGGTAGGGTTGATCAGTTCTGAGATGTGGAACATTTAGTTTTCTTTTCTAAGTAAGAGGCACGTTTATTTCCTGTTCCTGAGGTGCCTTAATTTGCTCCTTTCCACATTCCCTCACACCTAATAATCCTTTAAAACTTGTTTCAAATACGCCCTTCTTTGTTTACTTCCTTCAGGCCCAAGTTTGGATTTGACATCTTTCCTCTACATTTCCATTTCACTCTGTCTATACTTCGATCATAGTCCCTATATCCCTGAGTTATTTGTCTGCCTTTCCCAACTATATTCTGATACTAGAGTCAGGGAGACATTGATTTAGTCAGTCTAGAGCCAGTGCAGCACCTGGATATGGAAACTAATAAATAAATGTGGAACAAGTAAGTAGATGTGATTTGCATTGATTCCTGGAAATTAATACACATTCTAGAACCAAATGAAAATAATTTGGGAAGTAGTCACTTGCTGGATGTTTTGAAGTCTTTATTCATCCCCATTTTAAGTGGAGATTGTAGCTTCTACTCTTCACAGCTGGCTCGTCTAGATAAAACAGATCTTTGATTAGGAAGGGGAAGAGAGAAATTTCAAATATGATTCTCTATCAAACTTCAGTAATTCTAAAATATCTCACATTCGAAAGGTTTCTTATTTTAATAAGCTGTCTTTTTCTTTTAGCCTCATTAGTGGTATTTATGCCAAAATGGAAGACTTGTATATATTCCTTTTGATCCTATATATGATAAACACTTGACAAGATTTTTATTTTCTATAGCGATATGGAAATGGAATCTTAGAAAAGGTCAACTTTGAGCCAAGGAAATGAGTTACCTAAGTTTATTTGATCTTTTATGCACATAATCATAACTTATTTTCCTTAATTTAACAGATTGATACATCACATTTTTGGATTCAATATAGCATGTCTTATTCTGCCATTCTCTCCTTTTGTGAATTAGAGGAGTGAGGCGAGGCTTTCAGATGTGGCCAAAGAGAAAATCGCTCCTGTCTGTCTTCCAAAGTAACAAGTGACAAACAGCAAAATATGACAGAACCATCGAATGTGCTGCTTTTTAGCCTGACAAGAATTTGCTGCAAAAATGCTTCAATATGGAGGTTAGTCAATGACACAGAGCTTAAAGCAAATCAGAGAAAATAAGAAAGAACACAAATGAACACTTGCAAATAGCCTGAGAATGATGGGAAAATGATGTCAAAACATTACAAGAAAGCAAGGTAGAAAGGGGTCCTTTGCACTAACGCTGAAGGTCAGCTCCAGAGTGAGTGCATTTGTGATAGAAAACCAGCCCTAGGAGGAACACTTTCCAATCTGTGGAATTCTTAATAGACACCAACTGGAAACTTGATGTGCGTGCCTAAGCTTCTCATAGGAACTTTTGTGAAGCAGGGAACTTTTTGAAAAGAGGCACCATCAAGAGCTCTTAATCATGTTCTCGTAAGGCCTAAAAGCAATTCCTTTCTATGCAGCAATCGTGAGGTACTTGGGAGTAGAAAGGAAAACACGAAAGAGGAGAGCTCTGTGTTGGAATATGGAAGTGTTGCCGGTGCCGTGGTTAGAAATTGAAGACTGTGCCCGAAACCACACAGAGCTCTGAAATTGTTTCTCTATACAGGGACAAATTTATTACAAAAACCTTTGACAATTGCTCAGAGTATGGAATTGAATTTGGCCAACAACCCCAATGAGCCTGGGAGTGTATTATCCTCAAAGCTTCCAGAAAGGAACACAGCCTTGCCGACACTTTAGTTTTTGCCTGGTTAGACTAGTGTTGGACTTCTGTCCTTTAGAATTGTAAGATGATAAATTTGTGTTGGTTTAAGCTGCTGTGTGTAGGGCACTTTTTTATGTCAGAAACAGAACACCAAAACAAACACAAAGGCCAATTAGTCTCTTCCTCTCTACCAAGAAAACCTCCAAGCAAGCAAATTAATTTATTATTATTTTTTTTCCATCTCTTCTTTTTTTTTTCTTTTTATTAGTTTCTGCTTTATAACAAAGTGAATCAGTCATACATATACATCTGTTCCCACATCCCTTCCCTCAAGCAAATTAATTTAATGGGTTGTGATCCATGAAAAATTAGGAAGGTATACAGATATAGATGGAACATGATGTGATTAAATCTGCTTGAAGCTTAAGAAGTAAAATAATTAGGAAAGACTTCCTGGTTAACACTGGGGTCAGGGAGTCTCAAAACAGAGAATGCAGGAACTGCCAAGAGCTAGCCAAAAAAAACCAGCAGGGGGTTGAGGAGGGATGCTGGCAACGACGACTGAGGAGAGTTGGAGCAATCACCAGAAAGATGAGATGCAGCTTGAATCTTAAGATACTAAGAAAGGACTGGGTAGAAGAGGACATGATCTACAGGGAAGGGATGTAAAAGGATGCATGATCTAAAGGACCGGATGTCATATAAAAGGCAAATGCGATTTAAAGGGACACACTGGGTTTTGAGGGGCAAGAGTGATTTTTGTGGAGTCTTCCAGTTACACAGCCTTTAAGTGAGAAAAAAAGGCAAAAAAGAAGAAGAACCCTTCAGCAACAGGGTGGGGGAGGGGAAAAGAAGAAAAAGTAGAAAATTTAGGATCCTGTAAGACAAAGGGATGCCACATTTCAGAGAATTCACTCTCTTCCCCATCACCAAAGCAAACAAACCCTTGCCATGCTACCCGGACCTTGTTAAAAGGACAGAAAAGGGCAGAATTAAACTAGGACTCTTAAAAACACCCCAATGTCAAAAGAATCAACAAAGGAAATAAAAGTCCATGGAGAACTATGGCAGAAATTCAAGACGTGAAAATTCACACAAATTCAAATCAGTTTAGGAAAACTGCCTCTCACCTCACCCCATTCTCCCAAAATGATAACATGAAGCAGAAGAACACTGTAAGTGTGCACTCCAAAAATAGATGAACACATTCAAACAAGCATTTGTGGATATAAAAATTCTGTTTGAATTAGGAATTCAAAAACTAAGAATGGAAATGAACAACAACAACAAAAATAGGTGAAATGAAAAGTGGAATGAATCTAGAAAAGAAATGAAAGAAAAAGAGAAAATTAACTCTGAAATGACAAATTATAAGATGCTTAAGAAAAAACAGTCTCAAATGAAAACTTACTAAGAGGCATTGACCAAAGTGAGAAAATAAAACTGTCATGAAAAAAGAAGTAAAAAGGAGAGAAGTAGTGGCGATGGGTACCAGGCAAAAGAATAATGGTGGCTTGAATCGATGGACCAGTAGAGTGGGCATAGTGGTGATAAGAACCGTTAAATTTAGAATATATTCATGAAAACCTATGATATTTGCAAGTTTGCAATATTTGCAATATTTGTAGCATGAGGGAAAGAGAGAGATTAAAGATGAACACAGAGGGACTTCCCTGGTGGCGCAGTGGTTAAGAATCCTCCTGCCAATGCAGGGGACACGGGTTCGAGCCCTGGTCCGGGAAGATCCCACATGCCGCGGAGCAACTATGCCCGTGCACCACAACTACTGAGTCTGCGTTCTAGAGCCCACGAGCTACAACTGCTGAGCCCATATGCCACAACTACTGAAGCCCTCATGCCTAGAGCCCGTGCTCCACACGAGAGAAGCCACCACAATAAGAAGCCTGCGCACCGCAACAAAGAGTAGCCCTCCCGGCTCGCCTTGTTTTACCAACCTCTCCTCCTTTCTTCTACCCAACAGCCCCTGACAACCACCATTCTATTCTGTTTCCATGAGTTCAACTTTTTAAAAAATGTCCATATATAAGTGATACCATGCAGTATTTGTCTTTCTCTGTCTGGATTATTTCATTTACCATGATGCCCTCAAGGTCCATCCATGTTTTTACAAAGGGCAGGATTTTCTTCTTTTTAAAGGCTGAATAATATTCCATTTTGTATGTACCACATTTTCTTTATCCATTCATCTGCTGATGGACACTTATTTTTCTTTTTTTTTTTTTCTTTTTTTTTAATTTTTTTTTAATTTTATTTTATTTTTTTGCTTTATAACAAATATAATCAGTTATACATATACATATGTTTCCATATCCCCTCCCTTTTGCGTCTCCCTCCCACCCTCCCTATCCCACCCCTCCAGGCGGTCACAAAGCACCGAGCTGATCTCCCTGTGCTATGCGGCTGCTTCCCACTAGCTATCTACCTCACGTTTGGTAGTGTATATATGTCCATGCCGCTCTTTCACTTTGTCACAGCTTACCCTTCCCCCTCCCCATATCCTCAAGTCCATTCTCTAGTAGGTCTGTGTCTTTATTCCTGTCTTACCCCTATGTTCTTCATGACATTTTTTTTCTTAAATTCCATATATATGTGTTAGCATACAGTATTTGTCTTTCTCTTTCTGACTTACTTCACTCTGTATGACAGACTCTAGGTCTATCCACCTCATTACAAATAGCTCAATTTCATTTCTTTTTATGGCTGAGTAATATTCCATTGTATATGTGTGCCACATCTTCTTTATCCATTCATCCGATGATGGACACTTAGGTTGTTTCCATCTCCGGGCTATTGTAAATAGGGCTGCTATGAACATTTTGGTACATGTCTCTTTTTGAATTATGGTTTTCTCAGGGTATATGCCCAGTAGTGGGATTGCTGGGTCATATGGTAGGTCTATTTGTAGTTTTTTAAGGAACCTCCATACCGTTCTCCATAGCGGCTGTACCAATTCACATTCCCACCAGCAGTGCAAGAGTGTTCCCTTTTTTCCACACCCTCTCCAGCATTTATTGTTTCTAGATTTTTTGATGATGGCCATTCTGACTGGTGTGAGATGATATCTCATTGTAGTTTTGATTTGCATTTCTCTAATGAGTAAAGATGTTGAGCATCCTTTCATGTGTTTGTTGGCAGTCTGTATATCTTCTGTGGAGAAATGTCTATTTAGGTCTCCTGCCCATTTTTGGATTGGGTTGTTTGTTTTTTTGTTATTGAGCTGCATGAGCTGCTTATAAATTTTGGAGATTAATCCTTTGTCAGTTGCTTCATTTGCAAATATTTTCTCCCATTCTGAGGGTTGTCTTTTGGTCTTGTTTATGGTTTCCTTTGCTGTGCAAAAGCTTTGAAGTTTCATTAGGTCCCATGTGTTTATTTTTGTCTTTATTTCCATTTCTCTAGGAGGTGGGTCAAAAAGGATCTTGCTGTGATTTATGTCATAGAGTGTTCTGCCTATGTTTTCCTCTAAGAGTTTGATAGTGTCTGGCCTTACATTTAGGTCTTTAATCCACTTTGAGCTTATTTTTGTGTATGGTGTTAGGGAATGATCTAATCTCATACTTTTACATGTCCCTATCCAGTTTTCCCAGCACCACTTATTGAAGAGACTGTCCTTTCTCCACTGTACATTCCTGCCTCCTTTATCAAAGATAAGCTGACCATATGTCCGTGGGTTTAACTCTGGGCTTTCTATCCTGTTCCATTGATCTATCTTTCTGTTTTTGTGCCAGTACCATACTGTCTTGATTACTGTAGCTTTGTAGTATAGTCTGAAGTCAGGGAGCCTGATTCCTCCAGCTCCATTTTTCGTTCTCAAGATTGCTTTGGCTATTCGGGGTCTTTTGTGTTTCCATACAAATTGTGAAATTTTTTGTTCTAGTTCTGTGAAAAATGCCAGTGGTAGTTTGATAGGGATTGCATTGAACCTGTAGATTGCTTTGGGTAGTAGAGTCATTTTCACAATGTTGATTCTTCCAATCCAAGAACATGGTATATCTCTCCATCTATTTGTATCATCTTTAATTTCTTTCATCAGTGTCTTATAATTTTCTGCATACAGGTCTTTTGTCTCCTTAGGTAGGTTTATTCCTAGATATTTTATTCTTTTTGTTGCAATGGTAAATGGGAGTGTTTCCTTGATTTCACTTTCAGATTTTTCATCATCAGTATATAGGAATGCCAGAGATTTCTGTGCATTAATTTTGTATCCTGCAACTTGACCAAATTCATTGATTAACTCTAGTAGTTTTCTGGTAGCATCTTTAGGATTCTCTATGTATAGTATCATGTCATCTGCAAACAGTGACAGCTTTACTTCTTCTTTTCCAATTTGGATTCCTTTTATTTCCTTTTCTTCTCTGATTGCTGTGGCTAAAACTTTCCAAAACTAGGTTGAATAAGAGTGGTGAAAGTGGGCAACCTTGTCTAGTTCCTGATCTTAGTGGAAATGGTTTCAGTTTTTCACCATTGAGGATGATGCTGGCTGTGGGTTTGTCATATATGGCCTTTATTATGTTGAGGAAAGTTCCCTCTATCCCTACTTTCTGCAGGGTTTTTATCATAAATGGGTGTTGAATTTTGTCGAAAGCTTTCTCTGCATCTATTGAGATGATCATATGGTTTTTCTCCTTCAGTTTGTTAATATGGTGTATCACGTTGATTGATTTGCGTATATTGAAGAATCCTTGCATTCCTGGAATAAACCCCACTTGATCATGGTGTATGATCCTTTTAATGTGCTGTTGGATTCTGTTTGCTAGTATTTTGTTGAGGATTTTTGCATCTATGTTCATCAGTGATATTGGCCTGTAGTTTTCTTTCTTTGTGACATCCTTGCCTGGTTTTGGTATCAAGGTGATGGTGGCCTCGTAGAATGAGTTTGGGAGTGTTCCTCCCTCTGCTATATTTTGGAAGAGTTTCAGAAGGATAGGTGTTAGCTCTTCTCTAAATGCTTGATAGAATTCGCCTGTGAAGCCATCTGGTCCTGGGCTTTTGTTTGTTGGAAGATTTTTTATCACAGTTTCAATTTCAGTGCTTGTGATTGGTCTGTTCATATTTTCTATTTCTTCCTGATTCAGTCTTGGCAGGTTGTGCATTTCTAAGAATTTGTCCATTTCTTCCAGGTTGTCCATTTTATTGGCATAGAGTTGCTTATAGTAATCTCTCATGATCTTTTGTATTTCTGTAGTGTCAGTTGTTACTTCTCTTTTTTCATTTCTAATTCTATTGATTTGAGTCTTCTCCCTTCTTTTCTTGATGAGTCTGGCTAATGGTTTATCAATTTTGTTTATCTTCTCAAAGAACCAGCTTTTAGTTTTATTGATCTTTGCTATCGTTTCCTTCATTTCTTTTTCATTTATTTCTGATCTGATTTTTATGATTTCTTTCCTTCTGCTAACTTTGGGATGTTTTTGTTCTTCTTTCTCTAATTGCTTTAGGTGCAAGGTTAGGTTGTTTATTCGAGATGTTTCCTGTTTCTTAAGGTGGGATTGTATTGCTATAAACTTCCCTCTTAGAACTGCTTTTGCTGCATCCCATAGGTTTTGGGTCGTCGTGTCTCCATTGTCATTTGTTTCTAGGTATTTTTTAATTTCCTCTTTGATTTCTTCAGTGATCACTTCGTTATTAAGTAGTGTATTGTTTAGCCTCCATGTGTTTGTATTTTTTACAGCTCTTTTCCTGTAATTGATATCTAGTCTCATAGCATTGTGGTCGGAAAAGATACTTGATACAATTTCAATTTTCTTAAATTTACCAAGGCTTGATTTGTGACCCAAGATATGATCTATCCTGGAGAATGTTCCATGAGCACTTGAGAAAAATGTGTATTCTGTTGTTTTTGGATGGAATGTCCTATAAATATCAATTAAGTCCATCTTGTTTAATGTATCATTTAAAGCTTGTGTTTCCTTATTTATTTTCATTTTGGATGATCTGTCCATTGGTGAAAGTGGGGTGTTAAAGTCCCCTACTATGAGTGTGTTACTGTCGATTTCTCCTTTTATGGCTGTTAGTATTTGCCTTATGTATTGAGGTGCTCCTATGTTGGGTGCATAAATATTTACAATTGTTATATCTTCTTCTTGGATCGATCCCTTGATCATTATGTAGTGTCCTTCTTTGTCTCTTCTAGTAGTCCTTATTTTAAAGTCTATTTTGTCTGATATGAGAATTGCTACTCCAGCTTTCTTTTGGTTTCCATTTGCATGGAATATCTTTTTCCATCCCCTTAGTTTCAGTCTGTATGTGTCTCTAGGTCTGAAGTGGGTCTCTTGTAGACAGCATATAGATGGGTCTTGTTTTTGTATCCATTCAGCCACTCTGTGTCTTTTGGTGGGAGCATTTAGTCCATTTACATTTAAGGTAATTATCGATATGTATGTTCCTATTCCCATTTTCTTAATTGTTTTGGGTTCATTATTGTAGGTCTTTTACTTCTGTTGTATTTCTTGCCTAGAGAAGTTCCTTTAGCATTTGTTGTAAAGCTGGTTTGGTGGTGCTGAACTCTCTCAGCTTTTGCTTGTCTGTAAACGTTTTAATTTCTCCATCAAATCTGAATGAGATCCTTGCTGGGTAGAGTAATCTTGGTTGCAGGTTTTTCTCCTTCATCACTTTAAGTATGTCCTGCCACTCCCTTCTGGCTTGTAGAGTTTCTGCTGAGAGATCAGCTGTTATCCTGATGGGGATTCCCTTGTGTGTTATTTGTTGTTTTTCCCTTGCTGCTTTTAATATGATTTCTTTGTGTTTAATTTTTGACAGTTTGATTAATATGTGTCTTGGCGTATTTCTCCTTGGATTTATTCTGTATGGGACTCTCTGTGCCTCCTGGACTTGATTAACTATTTCCTTTCCCATATTAGGGAAGTTTTCAACTATAATCTCTTCAAATATTTTCTCAGTCCCTTTCTTTTTCTCTTCTTCTTCTGGAACCCCTATAATTCGAATGTTGGTGCGTTTAATGTTGTCCCAGAGGTCTCTGAGACTGTCCTCTGTTCTTTTCATTCTTTTTTCTTTATTTTGCTCTGCAGCAGTTATTTCCACTATTTTATCTTCCACCTCACTTATCCGTTCTTCTGCCTCAGTTATTCTGCTATTGATCCCATCTAGAGTATTTTTTATTTCATGTATTGTGTTTTTAATCGATGCTTGATTCATCTTTAGTTCTTCTAGGTCCTTGTTAACTGTTTCTTGCATTTTGTCTATTCTATTTCCAAGATTTTGGATCTGGGAAATAGAATCTTGGATCATCTTTACCATCATTATTCTGAATTCTTTTTCAGGTAGACTGCCTATTACCTCTTCATTTGTTAGGTCTGGTGGGTTTTTATCTTGCTCCTTCTCCTGCTGTGTGTTTTTCTGTCTTCTCATTTTGCTTATGTTACTGTGTTTGGGGTCTCCTTTTTGCAGGCTGCAGGTTCGTAGTTCCTGTTGTTTTTGGTGTCTGTCCCCAGTGGCTAAGGTTGGTTTAGTGGGTTGTGTAGGCTTCCTGGTGGAGGGGACTAGTGCCTGTGTTCTGGTGGATGAGGCTGGATCTTGTCTTTCTGGTGGGCAGGTCCACGTCTGGTGGTGTGTTTTGGGGTGTCTGTGGACTTTTTATGATTTTAGGCCACCTCTCTGCTAATGGGTGGCGTTGTGTTCCTGTCTTGCTAGTTGTTTGGCTCAGGGTGTCCAGCACTGTAGCCTGCTGGTCGTTGAGTGAAGCTGGGTGCTGGTGTTGAGATGGAGATCTCTGGAAGATTTTCGCCGTTTGATATTATGTGGAGCTGGGAGGTCTCTTGTGGACCAGTGTCCTGAAGTTGGCTCTCCCACCTCAGAGGCACAGCACTGACTCCGGGCTCCTCAATTTGGGATGATGTGTTGTCTATTCATGTATTCCGCAGATGCAGGGTACATCAAGTTGATTGTGGAGCTTTAATCCGCTGCTTCTGAGGCTGCTGGGAGAGGTTTCCCTTTCTCTTCTTTGTTCTCACAGCTCCTGGGTCTCAGCTTTGGATTTGGCCCCGCCTCTGCGTGTAGGTCGCCGGAGGGCGTCTGTTCTTCGCTCAGATAGGACAGGGTTAAAGGAGCAGCCTCTTCGGGGACTCTGGCTCACTCAGGCCGGGAGGGAGGGAGGGGCAGGGAGTGCGGGGCGAGCCTGCAGCGGCAGAGGTCGGCGTGACGTTGCACCAGCCCGAGGCGCGCCGTGCGTTCTCCCAGGGAAGCCGCCCCTGGATCCCGGGACCCCGGCAGTGGCGGGCTGCACAGGCTCCCGGAAGGGCGGTGTGGGCAGTGACCTGCGCTCGCACACAGGCTTCTTGGCGGCGGCAGCAGCAGCCCCAGCGTCCCACGCCCGTCACTGGGCTCCGCGCTTTCAGTCGCGACTCGCGCCCGTCCGTGGAGCCCCTTTAAGCAGCGCTCTTAATCCCCTCTCCTCGCGCACCAGGAAACCAAGAGGGAAGAAAAAGTCTCTTGCCTCTTCGGCAGCTCCAGAGTTTTCCCGGACTCCCTCCCGGCTAGCTGTGGCACATTAGCCCCCTTCAGGCTGAGTTCTCGCCACCAGCCCCAGTCCTCTCCCTGCGCTCTGACCGAAGCCCGAGCCTCAGCTTCCAGCGCTGCGTGCCCCGGCGGGCGAGCAGACAAGCCTCTCGGGCTGGTGAGTGCCGCTCGGCACCGATCCTCTGTGTGCGGATCTCTCCGCTTTGCCCTACCCAGGTATGTGGGGAGTTTCTTGCCTTTTGGGAGGTCTGGGGTCTTCTGCCAGCGTTCAGTAGGTGTTCTGTAGGAGTTGTTCCACGTGTAGCTGTATTTCTGGTGTCCACTTATTTTTCTATATGTTGGCTTTTGAGAATAATGCTGTAATGAACATGGGAGTAAAGATATCTCTTTGAGATAATGATTTCTTTTTCTTTAGATATATAACCAGAAGTAGGAATACTGGATCATATGATAGTTCTATTTTAATTTCTTGAGTAACTGTGTAGTCTGTACACCAATTTACATTCCACCAACAGTGTACAAGGGTTCTCTTTTCTCCACATCCTGGCCAGCATTTGTTATCTCTTGCCTATTGCATACACGGTCAATTAATTTTCTAAAAAGGCACCAAAAATACACAAAGAAAAAAGAAAAATCTCTTTCATAAATGGTGTTGGGAAAACTGGATATGCACATGCAAAAGAATGAAACTCCACCCCTATCTTACACTATACATAAAAATCAACTCAAAATAGATTAATCACTTGAATGTAAGACCTGAAATCATAAAACTCTTAGAAGAAAACAGAGAGTAAGCTCCTTGATTTTTACGATTCGATACCAAAAGCACAGGCAACAAAACAAAAATAAACAAGTGGGATTACATTAAACTAAAAAAGCTTCTTCACAGCAAAGGAAACCATCAACTAAATGAAAAGGCAACATATGGAATGGGAGAAAATATTTGCAAGCCACATATCTGATAAGGGGTTAAAATACACAATGTACAAGGAACTCATAAAACTTAACAGTAAAAAAACCAAATGGCCCAATTAAAAAATGGGCAAAGGACCTGAACAGGTATTTTTCCATGGAAGACATACAAATGGCCAACAGGTACATGAAAAGGTACTCAACAACATTAATCATCAAGGAAATGCAAATCAAAACTACAATGATATCACATGACCAACTGCTTTAAATACCAGCAAAGCTCAAATAAAATGAGGTCCAAATTTGACTACAAGATTCACCAATGTGGAGGGCATTCGTTTCCTTAGTAAGGAGAGTTTTTGATTAACTGATAGAAATAAAAGGCTGATTGAACAGGTACAAGGAAAACTAGGAGAGAAGAGACAGAAATTGGAGTCAGAATATAGGTAAATACAGACAACTCTTTTCTGAAGGTTTTGTTTGTCTTTTGTAAAAGACAGAAGCGAGGTGGCACAAGCGATGTGGAGGGAAAAGTGAGATAAGAATTTTAGAGGGTATCTATCAGGATTTGTGCAGGGGTGTGAGAAGGAACTACAGTGCCATATACAGGCCTCCATGGTGATTCTGGACACGAGAGGTGACCAAGAAGAATGAGCTTCTCGTGGTAACTGACGTGACAGAGATAAAGGGCATTTGAAATTGGTCCTGATGGCCCCATGCAGACAGTATGGCAATACATACAGTGAGTGCCGAGCGGAGAAAGGGATGGGAGGTCTTTCTGGCAGCACAGTTCCTGGGGCTTCCTGGTGGCTCCTGCTGATGAAGTTGGAGCTTTCAGATTGCCAGACATATTCCAAGGCAGTGAGAAATTTCCTCTTCACTGCAGACAAGGCCTCCCTGGGTTCTTGTCCTGCTGAGTGCACAGAATGTCACCTCAGCCCCACTGACAGTGGACTGCACAGGAATCTCTTCCCCTTGACTTTAGTGGAAAGAGATCCTGGGTCATCAGAAGGCAGTTGTTTCTTAATCTCACAAATCTTGGGGTTGCCTTTGACTTCTGTCATTTAACTCATTCCATACTTTCCATCTCATATCATCCAATGCAATCAATAAATATTGAGCCCCATTACGTGCAAAGCACCATTTAATATCCTGGGGATAAAGTCTCTGCTTTCTTGGTTCATTCTAATGGAAACAGGCAATGAAGCAGCAGAAAGAACTAATTAAGGTAGTGACAGAGTCAGGCATTTGTGGTGGCTCTTTTAGACAGTGTGGTCAAGGAAGTCTTATTTATGGAGGCAACAGTGTCAAATGTAACATTAAAATATTTCTCACAAATCGCTTCTCCCCATTCCCACTGCTACCATTCTTTGTTTCCTTCTCTCTGCTGGACTGAGACAAAAGCTACTTCATGGACCTTCCTATAACAATCACCCCTACATCTAATCCACCTGAAACACTTTCATGCACAAAACAGATGCTGTCATTCTATTTCCCATTTTAAACCTCTTTATGTTTAATATTTATTTTATTATCATCTCTTGCCTGGACTACAGAAAATAGCATCCTAACCTGTTTCTTTGTCTCCAGTTGCTCCCTCTATATCAGTCTTGAGTGCTATTCACCCAATTTTTTGGTTCTTCTCCTCAGGGCTTGTAGCATGTTGGCATTTCCTTGCACTAGTAACATCTGGTTTAGTCACTGGTTTGACCAATGAATTATGAGCAGAAATTCCTTGTGACACTTCTGTGTGAAAGCTGTAATAGCTGGGTGTATAATTCTTTACACTCCCTTCCCATTGATGCAGTGAGGTGAAAGGAAACAATGAAACTGTGCTTGCGTCAGTCTGGATTCCTGATGTCCATGATGAACGGAGCCATTCTACAGACTCACAGGGTAAGCAAGGAAAAAAACGTTTGCTGGGTCAAGGGACTGAGATTTTAGGATTGTATGTTATGGTTACATGTCTCATGTTTCCTAATTAAAAAAAAATAGAAGGAACAGAAAGAGAAGTGGGTGATTCTATCACAAAAACTTAAAATGTGTCATTGTCTTGGTGGTCAGTCAGCAAGGTATAAGGAAACTGTAACTGTAACCAGATGCACGCTGATGCATATTAGGAGGTGGTGAAATATTTGGTTAAAATGTCACCTGCAGTAACTTGGTGAAGGAGTTAGAAAATAACATGAAGTAGGGAAAGGAACTGAAAAACAGAATATTAGCAGCAAGTGTTAGTTGCTATAGGTTGCATTTGACAAGGTATAAGGAAAATAATTGGTCAGTTTGCACATAAAAGGATTTAAAGGAAGCAGAGTATATGCAAATAATTAGAGCCTTTCAAGGCTGAAAAAGACAGCTGCTTCTCAACTCCAAGTCAACTCCAATAAGAATAAAAATGATAAGGCTTTGAGCTATATAATCCTTTCTTGAAACCTCTGAATGGCTGAAAGTTCCTTGGAGTAAAGGTCCAGCCAAGGGTGTGATGGCCAGTGTATCTCTTCATTAGGAGAAAGAGCTCAGGAGGAAGGTACCAAGGGGGTGGTTCTCCCATCAAACGTGACCTCTCAAAGTCTGAAGAAGACCTTGCAGGAGGCCTAGAATTCAAGAGAAGTGTTTCTAGAAAAGAAATGTGGGCATAACTATTGGCACACGGAACTAAGTAAAAATCAAATAGATTAAAAATGGCTACATATTCAGAAACAGAAATCTGCTCTAGAAAAAGTTAATGGCTTTTGGAGCCTGTATACCACCCTTGAGCTTCTAGGGCAGAAAGCTGTTGAGAAAGTGTCTCAGTTCCTAAAGAAGGTATACACGCCCATGTTCACTTCAGATGTCAAGTCAAGGCAGAGAAAAGAAAATCAGGAAAGTCCCAGAGACTGGAATCACAGGTTTCATATAACAAAGGACAGGTGACCCTCTTCTAGGGAACAAAACTGGTACATAGTCAAGTACCAGACCCCATGCCACACAGCAGGGGGCCTCTGCACAGCATTTATTCTGTCTCCGCCACGGTGAGGAGGAGCATAGGTTTCTACCATGAAAAGCCACATCTGGACTTCCTCCAGCAACAACCGTGCATCCGACTGGATGAGACACTGAGACTGTGTCTTTTAGAAAGGGGTGAATGTATTTTTTGTTTAGGAAGAAAACTGAACAGATGTTTGGTGACCAGAAGTGTGGATGGTATATTCCCTTTACTTGGTAAACTGGATCTGAAGCTTCTTCTTTCAGGTTCATAGTTAGATGGCATTTTCTCCCCTTGGAGTTAGGTGCCTGGCACACCGAATATTTGTTGAGTGAATGAGAAAGTAATACAGTAGCACGTTCCCTTTAAGTACACACAGTTTGAGTCACTCTAAGAGCACACAGGGGGAGCCCTGCCTGCAGTTAGGAGATGGGACGAATGTCATGAATATCTTTTTCTTTTTTTTATCTCTAACAAGAATACACTAATGGTTTTGACCATAACGCCTGCTAGAATTCTTCTTTCATTCTAATCATACATTCAGAAATGAAGAAAGCATGGGGACCACGAGGAGTATAAAAATGATAATTATCCTGATGATTTACAAGATGATTATTAACATTTTTACATTCTTTTCACATGATCATAACTGTACACCTGACAAAGATGGCTTTTCAAAAACTAGTATCAAACTGAGAATATATAATAAATACTATGTTCAAATTCATTTTCCATTCACTGGGAATAAAGATAATATATTATCCTCAGAGAAGTACTCAGATGAGTCTGAAAAATTATTTCCTAGCAATTTGAAAACAAAATACAGAAATAATGAAAAAAACCCAACTGATTATTTTAAGTTCAAAAAACTACAAGAATTTAAAATATCAGATCCTGAAATTAATTGTATGCACTTTTGATGCATTAGTATACTTTAAATTTTAATCTTTATTTTTATATCACCTTTGTGCCCAATCCAAACATTACATAATAATTTATTTAAAAATGTATTTGTTGACCAATCATCCTTTAAATTAATGGCTTGTGAAATGAGATAAATTGGAAATGTGTTTTCATATATTTCAGAAATATTTTATTCAAGTAAACTTTATAATACCAGTAAACAAGATTTGTCCTCTTGGGTTTGGATCCAGCTAAAGCTACCACCTGAAAACAGCTAAATATCCTCACATTGGGAAAACATTCTAAAGAGAGCCACCATACTCATTCACCCAGGACCTAAAGCTAGAAGCGTGAGACCAGGTGGCTGCCTTCACTTGCAATTCCTTCCCATACATATGCTAGAGCAAACAACCACAACCACAGAAATTAAAAGCAATGATCTGAGTTCCTAGGAAAGTACCATGGAAATTCCCCTCTCTAATTCTGTAAGAGAGGCACGAAACACCCTATCTCAAGCCACGGGATGGCGTGTTCTTGTGCATCTCAGTGTGTATGTGTGTGTGGGGGAGAGTGAGTGGTGAGAGAGCTTCTCCTACACACTGGGGGTATCAGGCTACTGGTTTCACTCCAAGGCAGGGAATCTGCTTATTGAACTTGCTGTTCTGCATATTTGTCAATTTGATGAGGGAGAGGGGAAGGACTGGAAAGAGACCAAGAGGTGGCATTGGTGGCCGGCCGGCATTCACAAACATGAGACAGCAAAAATAAAATTTCAGTGTGTCCCAAGTGGACCCTGCTGAAGTCCAAGAGGGCTGCATGCTGGCTGAGGGCTGGATAGGGGATCCCAGCACCAGAAGTTCTTGCACAGACCCTGGTGGAGGCCGCTGGACAGGGGTCAGCAGAGACGCGCGTGGGTCGATGGTTGGAGCACGTGTATGCAGAGTCAGGTCTGTGCAGGGAGGCGGCCGTCTTCCCAAAGAGCTCCCGAGTCCCACCCAAAGAGAGCCTTTGGCTCGGAGACCATGCAAGTCCATGGAGGCCGGCACCCATGCTAGCCGACCAAACAGGTGTCGGGGTCTCTTCCTCTTCCTCAGATTTTCAACCTGACTATAAAAAGTCTCATTGTGAATCAACTGATGCACCCTTATACAAAATTTGGTTTGATTAAAGTCAATCAATGTGAAACTATATACAAATATTTTCTATTTTCTATCTGTTCAAAGGAAATATCCATCTCCCAACAAAGACCTGAAGACAGAAGACCCAAATAGACAAGAAGGACAGAGCTTCAGACTTGGAGAATATAGTTAGGGGAGAAGAAAAACATTTTCAAGGAAAGACTCTCTTTACAAGAAATGAAGGTAAAGAAAGCAGTAAGTTACATCAGGAGCAAGCATTCTAAAAGTATCTAAGATAAATGTATATCCTGGTTAAAATGTGAGTGTCTCAAGACAGAAGTGTGGGAGAAAGAGGAGAGGAGAAAAGGAAGAAAACAAAGATTCACCCCTGGAATTCTGCATCAAAACGCTGTGGGGAGATTAAATTCTGGGTTTATTTAGAAGAACTAAGTTGAAAACAGGCTAGCTGTCTCTCTTCTGATTACTATTTGTTTCTGTGCTAAGCCCAGAAGTCAGCTTCTCAGAGCGGTCACAAGGTAGGTATAATTCAGATTTCCGATTCGGACAAACAAGTAAGAAGACGTCTGTAATGTGCATTTACAGTTTGGGGAGATCGGTGACAGTCTATGTCATGTATTTTATGTACTCTTTCTAGTTTTCCTTTACATTGTATCTGTGTCTGTATTCCGTTTTAAAAATTAATCCAGTAAATTAAAGTCATAACTTAATAAACAACTATTTTAGGTAGGAAACCAAAATTAACTAGACAATCATTAATCATGTTGCATTTTGATATTCTTTGATAAGAATAAGCTGAATTTTAGAACCATTATCCCAACAACTGCACAGAAAGGAACCTTGATTGATTATTACAGAGTGTAATGGAAAGGGCTCCACTTTGTTTTTTACCTTTTGACCCCCTCCCCTAATGTGGACCTCTAGCACCACGAATCTGTTCTCTCTATAAGCTTGTTTTTTTTGTTTTGTTTTGTTTTCTGTTTTTGTTTTTTTAGATTTTACATATAAGAGATCATAAGGTATTTGTCTTTTTCTGTTTGACTTATTTCACTTAGCACAATGCCCTTGAAGTCCATTCATGCTGTTATAAATGGCAAGATTTCATTATATTTTATGGCTGAATAATATTCATATATATATATATGTATATATACATACACACAAAACAATTCTTTATCCAGTCAACCATCAACGGACACTTAGGTTGTTTTTATGTCTTGGCTATTGTAAATAACGTTACAATAAACATGGGGGCATGTATATCTCTTTGAGTTAAGAGTTTTCATTTTCTTCAAATAAATACCCAGAACTGGAAATGCTAGATCTTATGATGGTTCTATTTTTAATTTTTTTGAGGAATATCCACATTGTTCTCCATAGTAGCTACACCAAGTGACATTCCCACCAACAGTGCACAAGGGCTTCCTTTTCTCCACACCCTCACCAACACTTGTTATTTCTTGTCTTTTTGACCATAGTTGTTCTGACAAGTGTGAGGTGGTATCTTATTGTGGTTTTGATTTGCATTTCCCTGATGATTAGTGATCTCAAGTATCTTCTCATGTGTCTGTTGGCCATCTGCATGTCTTCTTTGGAAAAATGTCTATTCAGACTTCTGCCCATTAAAAAAAATAAATCTATTTATTTATTTATCTATTTATTTATCTATTTATTCATCTATCTATTTATTTATTTATGGCTGCATTGGGTCTTCGCTGCTGAGCACAAGCTTCCTCTAGTCACGGCGAGCAGGGGCCACTCTTCATTGTGGTGTGCGGGGTCTAGATGCTCAGGCTTCAGTAGTTGTGGTGCACGGGCTTAGTTGCTCTGCAGCATGTGGGATCTTCCTGGACCAGGGCTCGAACCCATGTCCCCTGCACTGGCAGGCGGGTTCTTAACCACTGTGCCACGAAGGAAGTCTCTCTGCACATTTTTTAATTGGACTGTTTTTGTGCTGATTTGTATGAGCTCCTTATGTATAACCATTATCAGACATATCATTTGCAAATATTTTCTCCCATTCCATAGGTTGCCTTTTTTGTTGTTTATGGTTTTCTTTGCTGTGCAGAAGCTTTTTAGTTTGATGTGGTCCCACTTATTTATTTTTGCTTTTGTTGCTTTTGCTTTAGGTGTCAGATTTAAAAAATCATCGCCAAGACCTATGTCAAGAAGCATACTGCCTAAAATTTTCTTCTTGGAGTTTTATGGTTTCAGGTCTTATGTTCAAATCTTTAATCCATTTTGAGTTAATTTTTGTGTATGGTGTGAGTTAGTGGTCCAGTTTAATTCTTTTGCATGTAACTGTCCAGGCTTCCCAACACCATTTATTGAAGAGACTATTCCTTCCTCATTATAGAGGGGTCCTTCATAAAATTTTAGTTCTGATGAATGTATCACTTGAGAAAGAAACATGAAATTATTTTAGTGATTACATTAGAACCAATCTCCCCGCAAATGTCACTATCCTGCATTAGCACGCCCCATCCTAAAACAGACGATGAGAGAAAGTGGCCAGCCTCTTTGAGATTTGTATATTGGAGTCAACATTTACAAGTTGGTGGAAATTTTACATTCATTAATTTTTAATCAAATAAACAGAGACACGTGCATCCTACTACTCTCCATATAAAAAGTAACACATTTAGCAACTGATTCAAGTCTATGTCCCCAAATATGAACAACTGATGCACCTTGCAGGCTGTCATGTACAGTGTCTGTGTCAGAAGCACAGAAATCATGTAGAAAAGATTTAAAAGTGGCCTTCAGGAAGGAAGTTGGGGCCCTGTCAGCCTGCGACATGCGCATCTGTTTCTGACATGCAGTACAGCCTCTTCCAAATGGGCCTGGGGATGCACAGAAAGTGAAACATGCCACAGCGGAGGTTCCTCCTCTCCCTGCACAGCTGGGACACACCCTGATCCTTTGCGTCAACAGACTTAGTTCTACCATTCACTGCTTAGAGTGCAACACAGGATTTCTGACTGTTCATCCAACGATGTTTAAAACCTAGCACTTATTCAATGTCCAGAAAGATAGTGTCCTAGCAAATAATCACAGGTCCACCCAGATTAAGGTCTTTTTTAGCCATTCCCAAGACACGCCAAGGCACAACATGGCTGTAAAATGCTAGGCAGTGCATGTTACTGCTGTCCTGATCCTCTCACTCCAGTCACCACATTTAACAACCTGCTTGCTCCTGTCCGCAGTATCCTTGACTTTATCTCAGGCTGCTTAATTGACAAAATTCTGCTGGTAAAGGTAAGCAGTGTGCAATTTCTCAGGGAATTGATTCCTAAATAAAAACACAAAGAAATATATCATGCAGAAACACATTATATTACATGATTATCTTCTTTTGCAACATGACAGCATGTAGCCTTCTTTCTCACGTGTTCCTGGTCACTTCATCTCTTTCTTATGGACACTATTTTTTATGTTTTGCTGTGCCTCCTTTGTAAATAATCACCTTATGTAATAGGAAAGACCAGATGTTGCTAGTTTCTTCTGAACAAGTCATAGAGGGGAGAAAGCACAGGTGGACACAGGAGGTTAGGAGTTGGAGCGGTGGGAGACCCCTTTATGGCTGGGATTCAGGGGCAGCAGAACCAGACACAGCGATTAAATGTTTAGAGAGTACTAACATTCGAAATTGCAGGGTGTGAAGGAAGTTTTCAAACTGTGTATATTGGCTTTTAATATGTTTTCAAATGTTCAGAGTAGGAAAAAATATCTCCTTAAGGGAACCAGACAGAACCATGTTGTAACTCTTAAGGGCTGGCCTTTGCCAGCTGAAGTCTGTTAAGTAATAGTGTTTTATTAGTATATGCAGGCTTACTGTTACAGCTCCGATAAGAGTCGATCAGGAATATTCAGAAATGAGTTATTGGAATCCCAGTTGCCAATTCAATTTTTTCCCTTATTGGAAAAAGAAAGTTATATATGCGAACAATAAGCATGTTGAGGTTATTAGCTTGTGCTCTATTCTGGAATAATGAAAAAAGACACTAGAAAAAACGATGTTTCCATTTGTGAAAGAAATGGAGGAATACAGAGGAGATACTGGGAGATCAAAGTAGTGGAGTCAAGAAAGCAGAATAACCCCTTTACTCTGTTTTTTATTTTTTACTTTTTTTTACTCGTATTAGTCATCCATTTTATACACATCAGTGTATACATGTCAATCCCAATCTCCCAATTCATCACACCACCCCCACCACCCCCTGCTGCTTTCCCCCGTTGGTGTCCATATGTTTGTTCTCTACATCTGTGTCTCAATTTCTGCCCTGCAAACCAATTCATCTGTAGCATTTTTCTAGGTTCCACATATATGTGTTAATATATGATATCTGTTTTTCTCTTTCTGACTTACTTCACTCTCTATGACAGTCTCTAGATCCATCTAGGTCTCTACAAATGACCCAATTTCGTGCCCTTTTATGGCTGAGTAATATTCCATTGTATATATGTACCACATCTTCTTTACCCATTCATCTGTCAATGGGCATTTAGGTTGCTTCCATGATGTGGCTATTGGAAATAGTGCTGCAATGAACATTGGGGTGCATGTGTCTTTTTGAATTATGGTTTCCTCTGGGTATATGCCCAGTAGTGGAATTGCTGGATCATATGGTAATTCTATTTTTAGTTTTTTAAGGAACCTCCATACTGTTCTCCATAGTGGCTGTATCAATTTACATTCCCACCAACAGTGCAAGAGGGTTCCGTTTTCTCCACACCCTCTCCAGCACTTGTTTGTAGATTTTCTGATGATGCCCATTCTAACAGGTGTGAGGTGATACCTCACTGTAGTTTAGATTTGCATTTCTCTAATAATTAGTGATGTCGAGCACTTTTTCATGTGGTTCTTGACCATCTGTATGTCTTCCTTAGAGAAATGGCTACTTAGGTCTTCTGCCCATTTTTGGATTGGGTTGTTTTTTTAATATTGAGCTGCATGAGCTGTTTATATATTTTGGAGATTAATCCTTTGTCCGTTGATTCATTTGCAGATATTTTCTCCCATTCTGAGGGTTGACTTTCCATCTTGTTTATGGTTTCCTTTGCTTTGCAAAAGCTTTGAAGTTTCATTAGGTCCCATTTGTTTATTTTTGTTTTTATTTCCATAACTCTAGGAGATGGATCAAAAACATATCTTGCTGTGATTTATGTCAAAGAGTGTTCTGCCTATGTTTTCCTCTAAGAGTTTTATAGTGTCCGGTCTTACATTTAGGTCTCTAATCCATTTTGAGTTTATTTTTGTGTATGGTGTTAGGGAGTGTTCTAATTTCATTCTTTTCCATGTAGCTGTCCAGTTTTCCGAGCACCACTTATTGAAGAGACTGTCTTTTCTCCATTGTATATCCTTGCCTCCTTTGTCATAGATTAGTTGACCACAGGTGCGTGGGTTTATCTCTGGGCTTTCTATCTTGTTCCATTGATCTATAGTTCTGTTTTTGTGCCAGTACCATATTGTCTTGATTACTGTAGCTTTGTAGTATAGTCTGAAGTCAGGGAGTCTGATTCCTCCAGCTCCACTTTTTTCCCTCAAGACTGCTTTGGCTAATCGGGGTCTTTTGTGTCTTTTAAGGTAATTATCGATATGTATGTTCCTATTACCATTTTCTTAACTGCTTTGGGTTTGTTTTTGTAGGTCCTCTTCTTCTCTTGTGTTTCCCACTTAGGGCTCTAAGTTCCTTTAGAATTTGTTGTAAAGCTGGTTTGGTGGTGCTGAATTCTCTTAGCTTTTGCTTGTCTGTAAAGCTTTTGATTTCTCCATTGAATCTGAATGAGATCCTTGCCTGGTAGAGTAATCTTGGTTGTACGTTCTTCCCTTTCATCACTTTAAGTATGTCATGCCACTCCCTTCTGGCTTGTAGAGTTTCTGCTGAGAAATCAGCTGTTAACCTTATGGGAGTTCCTTTGTATGTTATTTGTCATTTTTCCCTTGCTGCATTCAATAATTTTTCTTTGTCTTTAATTTTTGCCAGTTTGATTACTATGTGTCT
Source organism: Mesoplodon mirus (assembly GCF_964341445.2). Classification (NCBI taxonomy): domain Eukaryota; kingdom Metazoa; phylum Chordata; class Mammalia; order Artiodactyla; family Ziphiidae; genus Mesoplodon; species Mesoplodon mirus. Next base: position 81,969,344 of record NC_138989.1, on the reverse strand, counting down.
CAGCATGTTTCTCCTTGGGTTTATCCTGTATGGGACTCTCTGTGCTTCCTGGACTTGGGTGGCTATTTCCTTTCCCATGTTAGGGAAGTTTTCGACTACAATCTCTTCAAATATTTTCTCAGGTCCTTTCTCTCTCTCTTCTCCTTCTGGGACCCCTATAATGTGAATGTTGTTGCAGTTAATGTTGTCCCAGAGGTCTCTTAGGCTGTCTTCATTTCTTTTCATTATGTTTTCTTTATTCTGTTCTGCAGCAGTGAATTCCACCATTCTGTCTTCTAGGTCACTTATCCATTCTTCTGCCTCAGTTATTCTGCTCTTGATTCCTTCTAGTGTAGTTTTCATTTCAGTTATTGTATTGTTCATCTCTGGTTGTTTGTTTGTTAATTCTTCTAGGTCTTTGTTAAACATTTCTTTCATCTTCTTGATCTTTGCCTCCATTGTTTTTCCGAGGTCCTGGATCATCTTTACTCTCATTATTCTGAATTCTTTTTCTGGAAGGTTGCCTATCTCCACTTCATTTAGTTGTTTTTCTGGGGCTTTATCTTGTTCCTTTATCTGCTATATAGCCCTCTGCCTTTTCATCTTGTCTATCTTTCTGTGAATGTGTTTTTTGTTCCACAGGGTGCAGGGCTGTAGTTCTTCTTGAACCCCTTTATTCTGATCAGGAAATTTGATAAATAAAAGGCAATTCTTGACTGCAGTGTGTTTTCCATAGTCTGAAATGAATGCGCTTATACTGTAATAATAATGTAATAGTAACAATAGTTGTTATCATTCTAAACTTTAAAACAATGTTTGTTATTTTTCATATATTTACTGTGTGCCAGATATTATGCTAAGAAATTTACATTACAGTATTAAGTCACATACACATCCCATTAATGCTATGAGAGAGTCACTGTTAGTATCCCAGCTTTACTGATGACATAACTGAGACCCAAGCATGTAAAGAAACTGCCCGCCCACATATCCAGCATGTGAAGTCTAGGGGTCACACCCAGCATCCAGCCCCAGAGTCTATTCTCTTTTGCATAATAGAAGAGTACAGTAAATTTTTATTTTATGTCGGATAGAATTCCAACCCAATTCCAGAATTATGAACTGCAGGTGAAAGTCTTCCATCATGTTGGTGGATTTATCATTTCCCTCATGGTTTGGGTCAAATTTCTTCCTGTCATGTTATCAGCATACAGCCTTTATTTTGAGACTATTCTATTAGGTGTATAAGAGCAGAGGACTATTACACTTGATTGCTAATAAATAATTTAACTTAGAATTCTCATTCCATTACACCAGCTTCCTTTGGTTTGTGTTGTTGCATTTTATTTTCCTGTATCAACCACCTTTTGCTTAGATTATGCTGTGGTAAGAAACAGCCCTGCCATCTCATGGAATTTCTGTAACAAAAATGCTTCTTTCTTCTCCTGACCTTGCTGGATGCAGGTCAGCTTCAGCTTTGCTCCAGGTTTTCTCCTTCTGGAACCAGGCTGGCAGCCTTTATCCCAGGCTCAAGATAAAGGAGATAAAAGCAAAGACAGAGCCGTGCAATGCTCTTAAAGCTCAGATGTGGCGTGTGTCACTGCTCCCTTATTTCGCTGATGAAAGCAAGTTAATGAAAAAGAAGACTCAATACTATAACAGAGAGAGGTAATGATGGAGAACAATCATCTACATGGGATTTATCTTTTCTCATTCCTTTTCTTTCTCTCACTCCGGGTCTTAACTTTTGTGTGTGTTTATCTTGTAAGAAGCATATAACTAAATTTTAAAAAAACAATTAGAGATCTCTTTAAAAAACAGAAGATATTTACATTCATTTGGATTTTTATCTACCATTTCAAGTTTTCCACTTGTGACTCCACCCCCGACCCCCCCCCCCACCTTTCCTTGTACTCGTCTCTACCGGAGGTTCTCAGACTTTGCTATGCCTTCGAGTCACCTGGAGAGCTTGTTCAGTGGGTTCTTGGACCCCCACACACAGAGGACCTGATTCAGCAGGTCTGGGGTGGGGCCGGAGAATTTGCATTTCTAACAATTTCTCAGATATGCTGGTGCTGTTGGTCTGGAGACCACAGTGTTCTATAGCATTAGCTGCATTTTCTTTCTTTTCCACCTTCCCCGTGTAGAAGAAAATACAATGATCTTAAAACACTTCAATAATTTCCTCTCATTTTTGTACCATATTATTTTCCAACATTTTATTTGTAGCTTATTTTAAGTCTCTTATCTCTAAAGTCCTAAAATAGTTATTATTTTTAGCATTTTATATCAATTTTACTTCAAATTTAGCAATTGTTCACTTATATTTTTAGTCAACATTTATTGAACTTGTACTATGTGTCAGTGCTTTGCAAGTATTGACTTGTTTACCTCCCATAAGAAACATGATATAATTGCTACTATTATTTTCATTTTCATTTTATATGTGGAAACTGAGGCACAGAGAGGTAAGTGATTTTCTCTTAGTTACACAGCACAGCTGATTCTGGCACCCACATCCTTAATCACCCTCATCACTGCACTTTGAATCCTTCTTTCTTTCTGCTTTTAGTTTCCTTTTTGCTAAAGAACATATTTTTAGTACTTCTTTCTGTGAAGGCTTAGGTTAATACATTTCCTTAGTTTTCATATTTCTGAAATGTCTACCTTCACTCTTGAAGCTATCTTGACAGTTATTTTTCTCCAGCATTTTGAAAATATTTTTCTAGTGTCTTCTGCCTCTTGTTGCTAATATTGAGTCATCCATTCATCTTCTAAAAGTAGTTTGATTTTTTTGGGGGGAGTGGCTCTTAAGATTTTTTGCTTTATATTTAATTTTGCACATTCACCATACTGTGTCTACTTGTTGCTTTGATGTAACTCTTGAAGACACATATCTTTCTTCAGTTCTGAGATTTTTTTCAGCTATTATCATTTTGAGTTTTGGCTCTCTCCTATTCACTCCTGTTTCTTACCTTGGAAATCCTGTCAGATATATGTTGGACATACGCTGGATATTCTCATTCTTTCTTATCTTAGTATCATAAATTAATATTATCTCTTCATATTTTGTGCTGCCTTCTTGATTTCTTCAGATTCATCTTCTAATTAACTAGTAATCTCTTCAGACAGTCTAGTTTATTCAGTCCTTTCCATTTCAATGACTTAAAAAAATCTAGAAGTTCTACTGGTTTATTTTGCCTGTGTTCTGTTTTCATATTATTATGCCCTTCTAATGTGATGTCTATTTCTTTCTTATCATGTTTATTTTATTTTTTATTGAAGTATAATTGATTTACAATGTTGTGTTAGTTTCATGTCTACAACAAAATGATTGTTTTATATATGTGTGTGTATATATATATGGATATATAGACACGTATATATATGTTTTTCAGATTTTTTCCCTTATAGTTTATTAAAAGATATTGAGTATAGTTCCTGTGCTATACAGTAGGTCCTTGTTGGTTATCTATTTTATATATAGTAGTGTGTATATATTAATCCCAAACTCCTAATTTATCCCTCCCCCCTTTATTTATTTTAAATGCAAGTATTTAACATTCTTTTTAAACTTTTCCTATTATTTCTGGTTCTTGGAGTGCTAATTTGCCTTTTTGTATCAGCTGACTTTCTCTTGTAACTTTTTCATGTGGTTTGTACTGTTTTATTGTAAGTTCATCTTCAGAAAGGTTTTCTCTCCTCTGGAAATATCATAAGCCTTCTATTGTTAAAGTCTCTGAACAAAACTGTTTCAACTTTGCCTCCTTCAAAACCCTACTGCGGTGAGCAATTCTGTATAAATTCTGAGCTTAATCTCAGTTTGGGATTCTTTCCTTATGCAAATAACTTATATTAATACATTATATTCATATGTGGAGTGAGCCTTTATTTGGGTGACTCTTCTCCAACCTCACCTCTGAGACAGATGTCAGCCCTCACTGCCTTCTCAATCCTTTGTTAACCAACAAAGGAATCTCTCTCCTACTTCACAGAGAAAATAGAAGTCATCATTACAGAATGCTTCCCATTACAAAATGTACAAACATCTGCATTCATCTTTTCTACTAAGCCTCCTGCTATAACAGAGGAGCCAAAAACAGCAGTAGTAAAAAAATAATGAAGGGGTTGGAAGATGAAACAGAATGTCAATATTTTATAGACAGTAAAACAAACAGACCAGGAGGTAAAATTAGAGGCTGCAAAAATAATTACTCTCTAGCAAGGCAGTCCAATACACTATTAGTAGAACTTCTAAAATCAGTGGAATGAGAAAAATAATAGAAGAAATTATCAAACAAATAATATTAAAAAAAAACTTCCAATAATGAAGGGCAGGAATCAAGCACCCTTTTAGAATACCAAAAATAAAGTGATAATTCAGAGATCTTTCAGTGAGAGAAAAAGACTATGCCACATACAGGGATCACCTATCAAAAATGGCCTTGGGTGTCGCAGCTGCAGCATTGGAAGCAAGAATGCAATATAAAAATGTCTTCAGAATTATAAGATAAATTATTATCAATCTCGAAGTCTATGCCTAAATGAATTATGGATTAATATTAAAGGAAAACCAACAGCTTTTCCTAATATATATCCTCAATCAAGTTCCCAAACAGTCATGCATCTTTTGTGAACTTTTGCATTCTGGCGCTCTCTGTCACTGGTCTATTTGTTTACTCCTTTACACCCAAAACAAGTTTTAATAACCATGACCTCTTAATACATTTTAATATCTAATGGGACAAGTCTCTTCTTCCCCCTCATTTTTTTTCAAAATTTTGTTTATTCTTGAATGTTTTCTTTTTTAATTTTGGTAAGAACACTTAACATGAGAGCTGCCCTCTTAATTTTTTAAGTGTACAACACGGTATTGTGAACTGCAGGCACATTGCTGTACAGATGATCTCCACAAGTTATTATCTTATATAATCAAAAGTTTATGTCCATTGAACAGCAAGGAGCTCTTCCCTTCATTGGATATGGTCAATTTTGATCCAGTTTTACCAAAATATCACTGAAAATTTGAGAAGCCAAGACACTTAAACTTGTGAAAGGCTTTTCTGTTTTCTATTATTCCATGTTAGATACATATCAAGCAATATCCAGGCATTTTCTGCACTGTTCCTTCCTATTTAGGGCTGGCATGGCTCACCCGGGATTGGGAGAGATGACTGGGTTATTGTCCACTCTCTGTAGCAGATCCTCTATTAACAGCATCTGGAGCCCTTGCTCAGGGCAGGAGGTATCCTGATCCTCTTGTCACTTCTCCTAGCTCAGAGACTGAAACTCTCATTTATTAGTATATTATGGTCCACGACCCACCCAGAAGAAGTAGTCCTTATATTTTCTTTACAGATACAAAAAATCAACCACTGCTGTTTTTTTTTTTTTAAACAAGAATGGAACATCATATGGAATTTTCAGAAATTCTTGTCCGACATGTACCTATCACATTGACCTACCTTACCCAAGAACAAGAGACAGTGGGCATAGAGTGTTAGTCCTACGTTCCTTTTCTCAGAAAGGAAATCCATTACATGGTGGTTTTGGAGCATCTAAGCTTCATGTAGGGGACTTTAAAGGGGTGTCTCTTGACAGATCTATGTTAGAATTAGTGGTCATTTTTTAAAAATTGTAATTATTACAGTTCCATTGCACGAATAGATGAATATAGGAAGATTAGATATAATTTATATTCTATAAAGATTTACATATTTTTTATTTAGGTCTTGCATATTTCTCAGATTGTTTACTATTATGGGGATTTCTGTCATTGGAAATAAAGTCATTTGTTTCCATTACCTTTTATAAATATGTATTGCTTCTTTGTAAGTCCTTAATTTCTGTATCTTGATCTTTTGTCAAGCCACTTTACTAAACTCATTAATTCAAATCCATTTTCAATTGATATTATTTTGCATTTTCTAGTTATACAATCAGAATTTGCTGTGACTCAACTATTAAAAGAAACAGTTATGCAAAAAAATTCCTCACAGCAATATAAATTAATTGCCAAGCTCTGAGCGTATCTATTGAGGCTGATAACTTAAGTTTCTTCATCCTAAGAGAAGTGGGCAAACCCTGGCAGTGAAAGGGATGTAACCACAGGATGTACCCTAAACTAAGACCCCTTTTCTCATTAGTACCATGGACTTGTGCAAATTCAGGCCATTCAATGAAGTGCATCAGTTTTCAGATCTCTGCCCAGGAGACTTGGTTTATTTGGTCACAAATTCTTTCCCTGAGAGCTTTGTTGTGACTATTTTAAAAATGAATATAAAGTTAATATTTTTCTTTTCTATAATTAGATAAGCATTTGAAATATTATGAGTGACAGGTGTTGAAAAAAATACTAGCCTTCCTCACATGCCTGAGGTTTGCATGTATTCCTACAGAGAGAAATAGTCACAGACCCTTAAATGGGAACTCCTGTGGATAATGAGAGAAGTTAGGGAAACTTCGGTACCAGGAAATGATTAGGACTCAAGAATATGCCATCTGGGCTTCCCTGGTGGCGCAGTGGTTGAGAGTCCGCCTGCCGATGCAGGGGACACGGGTTCGTGCCCCAGTCTGGGGAAATCCCACATGCCGCGGAGTGACTGGGCCCGTGAGCCATGGCCGCTGAGCCTGCGCGTCCGGAGCCTGTGCTCCGCAATGGGAGAGGCCACAACAGTGAGAGGCCCGCGTACCGCAAAAAAAAAAAAAAAAAAAAAAGAATATGCCATCTGGATGCTATGCGCTGATAATGTCATATCCAGTGGGATTGTATGCTTAGTAGTACAAACCTTGTCTCTCTCTTTCCTTTCTTTTTTTTTTTTTGGTAAGATTCTGCTCATGTTCTGTCTCAATTTATACATTTTTTAAAAATATTGTACATCTGAAATTGGCCAGGGATTTGACCTTCTGCATAGAAACCAAGAAATAAAAAAGAATTTACTACTGTTCCCAATTGCATGAACAGTTATTTTAATGCTGATGGGAATAGGGGGCTGTTCTGATTATTTTCTACAAGCCCTGTCTAGGCACAAGCAGAATGTGTATTGGCATTTAGCCAAAGAAAACTTGCATGCTCAAGACTGCTGAATCCCAGGCACTGAGGTGCCACCTACCAGTTAATATGGGACATTCAGTGCACACATTCCCACACCCTCACATCTTCTAATTCTCAGTCCTTATGCTAAAGATATGAGAGCATCACAGCAGTGTGAGATGCTCCCTTTGTCTCTTCCCTTCAATCTACAACCAGTAAAACATCCATAACTCTGTAACAAGGGTGCCTCTGTTCAACACACCAGGATTCTGGAAAATTGCACACATCTGTGCATGTGAAGGTAGGTGGACTGGAACTCACAGAGAAGACAGAACCACGGGAACAATGAGCGTGGTGCCTACAATCCGGACCTGGCGATGGAGGCTGAGTCCACAGCCCCAGAGAACTGGGCAGCAGCAAGCGAGGAAGCGCACCTGACACCAGCCTTCTGGCTGCAGTGGCACCACACCCACAGGGAACTGAACAGCAGTGGCAGTGGAGCGTATGACCCCATCCGTCCAGCTGCAAAGGCCGTAGCAACTCTGCCCCCCTCCCCCATAGTGGCGGCTCCTAGGAACCCGACAACCCTGTCACAGCAGAGACACCTGTGACCTGGCTATCCCATCCCCACTCTCTTTCTTCTCTGCAGCAGCAGAGCTTGTGACCCAGGAGACCCCAAATGTAGTGGAGGTGCCTGGTATCCCTGTGCCTCAGGTGGCAACACCAGGGACACCTGCAGCAGCAAGGCACCAGCTACCCAAAGGCACAAGCAGTGACAAGAGTCTCAAATATAACCAGAGGCATCCCAGGTGAGGCACCAAAAACTTGTGTGTAGCGCCACCTACTGGAAAAGAAAGGCCCCTAATCACTAACCTGTTGAACCATTATAATCATGTTAAAACAAACAAACAAACAAAAAACCTTTACCTAAAGAAGAAAGGTGTTTGCTACTTCAAATGCACCAGCAAGAGGAACAACTCATCTAGCACCATTTAGAACCGTGGTAACATGGCATCATGAAAAGAAAATGGCAGTTCTCTAGAAACCAAACTTAATGTCACAGAATATGATGATCTAACTGATACATAATTCAAAACACCAGTCATGAAGAAAGAAACGATGAGCTACAAGAAAATTCACAAAGACAGTTCAATGAGCTCAGGAATAAAATGAATGAACACAAGAAATACTTCACCAAAGAGACTGAAACACTAAAAAAGAACCAAAGAGGACTTCCCTGGTGGCACAGTGGTTGAGAATCCACCTGCCAATGCAGAGACACGGGTTCAAGCCCTGTTCTGGGAAGATCCCACATGCTGCGGAGCAAATAAGCCCGTGCACCACAACTACTGAGCCTGCACTCTAGAGCCCGTGAGCCACAACTACTGAGTCCACATGCCACAACTACTGAAGCCCATGCGCCTAGAGCCTGTGCTCTGAAACATGAGAAGCCACCACAATGAGAAGCCCATGCACCGCAACAGAGTAGCCCCTGCTCTCCCCAACTAGAGAAAGCCCACGCACAGCAATGAAGACCCAATGTAGCCAAAAATAAATACATAAATAAATAAATTTATTAAAAAAATAATAAAAAAGAACTAAAGAAATTCTGGAGCTAAAGAACTCAACGAGATGAAGAATGCATTACAAAACACTGGGAGAGACCTTCAAGATGGCGGAGGAGTAAGACATGGAGATTACCCTCCTCTCCACAAATACATCAAAAATACATCTACACGTGGAACAACTCCTACAGAACAGCTAACTGAATGCTGGCAGAAGACCTCAGACTTCCCAAAAGATATATATATATTTTTTTCTTTTTTCTCTTTTTTGTGAGTGTGTATGTATATGCTTCTTTGTGTGATTTTGTCTGCATAGCTTTGCTTTTACCATTTGTCCTATGGTTCTGTCTGTCCGTTTTTTTTTATTACTTTTTAAATTCTTTTCCTTTTAATATATATTTTTATTTTAATAACATTATTTTATTTTATTCTTCTGTCTTTCTTTTTTTCTCCCTTTTCTTCTGAGTCGTGTGGCTGACAGGGTCTTCATGCTCTGGCCGGGTGTCAGGCCTGTGCCTCTGAGGTGGGAGAATTGAGTTCAGGACATTAGTCCACAAGAGACCTCCTGGCTACACATAATATCACATGGCAAAAGCTCTCCCAGAGATCTCCATCTCAACACTAAGACCCAGCTCCACTCAATGACCAACAAGATACAGTGCTGGACACCCCATGCCAAACAACTAGCAAGACAGGAACACAACCCCACCCATTAACAGAGAGGCTGTCGAAAATCTTAATAAGATCACAGACAACCAAAAACACACCATCAGAGGTGGTCCCGCCCTGTTGAAAGGCAAGATCCAGCCTTATCCACCAGAACACAGGCACCAGTCCCCTCCACCAGGAAGCCTACACAACCCACTGAACCAATCTTAGCCACTGGAGGAAGACACCAAACAACGGAAACTACAAACCTGCAGCCAGTGAAAAGGAGACCCCAAACACATAAGTTGAACAAGACGCATCTATATGCTGCCTGCAAGAGACCTACTTCAGACCTAGGGACACATACAGAGAGAAACTGAGGGGATGGGAAAAGATATTCCATGCAAATGGGAATCAAAAGAAAGCTGGAGTAGCAATTCACGTATCAGAGAAAATAGACTTTAAAATAAAGACTACTACAAGAGACAAAGAAGGACACTACATAATGATCAAGGGATCAATCCAAGAAGAAAATATAACAATTGTAAATATTTATGCACCCAACATAGGAGCATCTCAATCATTAAGGCAAATGCTAACAGCCATAAAAGGGGAAATCGACAGTAACACAATCATAGGGAGGACTTTAACACTCCACTTTCACCAATGGACAGATCATACAAAATGAAAATATATAAGGAAACACAAGCTTTAAATGATACATTAAACAAGATGGGCTTAATTGATATTTATAGGACATTCCATCCAAAAAGAACAGAATACACTTTCTTCTCAAGTGCTCCTGGAACATTCTACAGGATAGATCTTATCTTGGGTCACAAGTCAAGCCTTGGTAAATGTCAGAAAATTGATTTCATATCAAGTACCTTTTCCAACCACAATGCTATGAGACTAGATATCAATTACAGGAAAAAATCTGTAAAAAATACAAACACATGAAGGCTAAACAATACACTACTTAATAACCAAGAAACCACTGAAGAAATCAAAGAGGAAAGCAAAACATACCTAGAAACAAATGACAATGAAAACACAATGGCCCAAAATATATGGGATGCAGCAAAAGCAGTTGTAAGAGGGAAACTTATAGCAATACAAGCCTACCTCAAGAAACAAGAAACATCTCAAATAAACAACCTAACCTTACACCTAAAGCAATTAGAGAAAGAAGAACCAAAAAACTCCAAAGTTAGCAGAAGGAAAGAAATCATAATGATCAGATCAGAAATAAATGAAAAAGAAATGAAGGAAACAATAGCAAAGAACAATAAAACTAAAAGCTGTTTCTTTGAGAACATAAACAAAACTGATAAACCATTAGCCAGACTCATCAAGAAAAAAAGGGAGAAGATTCATATCAAGAGAATTAGAAATGAAAAAGAAGAAATAACAACTGACACTGCAGAAATAAAAAGGATCATGAGAGATTACTACAAGCAACACTATGCCAATAAAATGGACAATCTGGAAGAAATGGACAAATTCTTAGAAAAGCAGTACCTTCCGAGACTGCACCAGGAAGAAATACAAAATATAAACAGACCAATCACAAGCACTGAAATTGAGACTGTGATGAAAAATCTTCCAAAAAGCAAAAGCCCAGGACCAGACGGCTTCACAGGTGAATTCTATCAAACATTTAAAGAAGAGGTAATACCTATCCTTCTCAAACTCTTCCAAAATACAGCAGAGGGAGGAACTCTCCCAAATGCATTCTATGAGGCCACCATCACCCTGATACCAAAATCAGACAAAGATGTCACAAAAAAAGAAAACTACATACCAATATCACTGATGAACATAGATGTAAAATCCTCATCAAAATACTAGCAAACAGAATCCAACAGCACATTAAAAGGATCATACACCACGATCAAGTGGGATTTATTCCAGGAATGCAAGGATTCTTCAACATACGTAAATCAATCAATCTGATACACCATATTAACAAACTAAAGGAAAAAAAAACATATGATCACCTCAATAGATGCAGAAAAAGCTTTTGACAAAATTCAAAAAAAAAAACTGAAAAACTGAAAGCATTTCCTCTAAGATCAGGAACAAGACAAGGATGCCTATTCTCACCACTATTATTCAACATAGTTTTGGAAGTTTTAGCCACAGTAATCAGAAAAGAAAAAGAAATAAAAGAATCCAAATTGGAAAAGAAGTAGTAAAGCTGTCACTGTTTACAGATGACATGATACTATACATAGAGAATCCTAAAGATGCTACCAGAAAACTACTAGAGCTAATCAATGAATTTGGTAAAGTAGCAGGATACAAAATTAACACACAGAAATCTCTTGCATTCCTATACACTAATGATGAAAAATCTGAAAGAGAAATTAAGGAAACACTCCCATTTTGATTGCAACAAAAAGAAAAAAATACCTAGGAATAAACCTACCAAACGGGACAAAAGACCTGTATGCAGAAAACTATAAGACACTGATGAAGGAAATTAAAGATGATACAAATAGATGGAGAGATATACCATGTCCTTGGACTGGAAGAATCAACATTGTGAAAATGACTATACTACCCAAAGCAATGTACAGATTCCGTGCAATCCCTATCAAACTACGAATGGCATTTTTCACAGTAGTAGAACAAAAATTTTCACAATTTGTAAGGAAACACAAAAGACCCCCAATAGGCAAAGCAATCTTGAGTAAGAAAAACGGAGCTGGAGGAATAAGGTTCCTGGACTTCAGACTATACTAAAAGCTACAGTAATCAAGAAAATAGGGTACTGGCCCCAAAACAGAAATATAGATCAATGGAATAGGATAGAAAGCCCAGAGATAAACCCACGTACATATGGTCACCCTTTCTTTGATAAAAGATGAAAGAATACACAATGGAGAAAAGACAGCCTCTTCAATAAGTGGTGCTGGGAAAACTGGACAGCTACATGTAAAAGAATTAAATTAGAACACTGCCTAACACCATACACAAAAATAAACTCAAAATGGATTAAAGACCTAAATGTAAGGCCAGACACTAGAAAACTCTTAGAGGAAAACATAGGCAGAACACTCTTTGACATAAATCAGAGCAAGATCCTTTTTGACCCACCTACTGGAGAAATGGAAATAAAAACAAAAATACACAAATGGGACCTATGAAACTTCAAAGCTTTTGCCCAGCAAAGGATACCATAAACAAGATGGAAAGACAACCCTCTGAATGGGAGAATATATTTGCAAACGAAGCAACTGACAAAGGATTAATCTCCAACATATACAAGCAGCTCATGCAGCTCAATATCAAAAAAACAAACAACCAAATCCAAAAATGGGCAGAAGACTTAAATAGACACTTCTCCAATGAAGATATACAGATTGTCAACTAACATTTGAAAGGATGCTCAACATCACTAATCATTAGAGAAATGCAAATCAAAACTGTAATGAGGTTCACCTCACACCGGTCAGAATGGCCATCATCAAAAAATCTACAAACAATAAATACTGGAGAGGGTGTGGAGAAAAAGGAACCCTCTTGCACTGTTGGTGGGAATGTAAATTGATACAGCCACTATGGAGAACAGTAAGGAGGTTTTTTAAAAAAACAAAAATAGGGCTTCCCTGGTGGCGCAGTGGTTGAGAGTCCGCCTGCCGATGCAGGGGATGTGGGTTCATGCACCGGTCCGAGAAGATCCCACATGCCGCGGAGCGGCTAGGCCCATGAGCCATGGCCAATGAGCCTGCGTGTCCGGAGCCTGTGCTCCGCAATGGGAGAGGCCACAACAGTGAGAGGCCTGCACAGCCCCCCCCCAAAAAAACAAAAACTAAAAATAGAACTATCATACGGCCCAGAAATCCCAGTACTGGGCATATACCCTGAGAAAACCATAATTCAAAAAAAGTCATGTACCACAGTGTTCACTGCAGCTCTATTTACAATAGCCAGGATGTGGAAGCAACTGAAGTGTCCATCGACTGCTGAATGGATAAAGAAGATGTGGCACATATATAATGGAATATTACTCAGCCATAAAAAGAAACGAAATTGAGTTATTTGTAGTGAGGTGGATGGACCTAGAGTCTGTCATACAGAGTGAAGTGAGTCAGAAAGAGAAAACCAAATACTGTATGCTAACACATATATATGGAATCTAAAAAAAAAAAAAAAAAAAGGTTCTGATGAACCTAGGGGCACAACAGGAATAAAGACGCAGACATAGAGAATGGACTGGAGGACACGGGGAGGGGGAAGGGTAAGCTGGGGTAAAGTGAGAGAGTGGCATGGACATAAATACACTACCAAATGTAAAATAGATAGCTAGTGGGAAGCAGCCACATAGCAGAAGGACATCAGCTTGGTGCTTTGTGACCACCTAGAGGGGTGGGATAGGGAGGGTGGGAGGGAGATGCAAGAGGGAGGAGATATGGGGATATATGTATATGTATAGCTGATTCACTTTGTTATACAGAAGAAAGTAACAACATTGTGAAGCAATTATACTCCAATAAAGATGTTAAAAATACAAAAAAGAAAAAGAAAGAAAGAATAAAACACAGCATTCTTAAAGAGATGTTTGATTTCTAAGTGGTTGTTTCTTTTTATGTTCTTGGAAGAAGACAATATTTTTTTATGTCTTCTTAGCCACTAATGAAATAAACTCTCTCTGTCACTTTCTTTAGTAAAGTTTAAGAGTCCTGATTCTACAAATGCGGAAGCCCGTCTACAATCCAACTGCCCCTCCTATCCCGCTGCTCAGTCTCTTCCTTTCTTTATTCCCAAAGTTTGTTGTTATTGCTTCTGTCACCCAGCTAATAAGTGGTGAAGCTTCTGCTCCGAGCAGGGGGGGTTTTCAGTTGCTTTTGGCCATTGAAAAATGAACTATCACAGTGCTCTAGAAAACATTCTGCCAGTTTGGAAACAGAGACTCCAAATGGCTGGGCGACTTGTCCAATTGCATTGAGTGGAATATAGCACAGTCCACATCTTTCTGATTCCACAGTGCTCTTCTTATACAACTGTGCCTCTATGAGATGAAAATGAGACAAAAATTGCTTACCAGGAAAACACAAACTGATAAGGAAGCTTAAAGGCAGTGAGATTCTCTTTGGAATAGCATTTGAGAACCCATTTCAAAGAATAGGTAGAGAATTCACAAGGGAAAGAATGGGAGAATCAGAGTGGGCATGTCTGTGAACAGTGATTTCTCAGGCAGGTGGTAATAAGAGAGTAGTACTGGGTAAGGCCAGAGAGTGAGTCTAGCTTGGCAGGCAAAGGGCTTGAGGGCCTTTTATTAGGCAGCAATATGGAAACATCAAAGGTTTTTGGTTATTTTTTTTATTAGAACAATGCTATACGTTAATCTGGCATTTTCATTTTTAACGAATTGAGCAGAGATGCTGGGGTCAGGAGAACTAGGTGAAATGAACAGTAAGAGCAGAAACACTTGCTCAGCGCACTCATGGTCACCTGGGAACCAGCAACTGACCCTCATCATCAGTTAACAGGGCCATGATTTAGCTACAAAAATCAGAAGAGGACAAGGGACTTTGGAGGAGATGATTCTACTCTAGTTTAGGGACAGGAAAGAAACAGGAATCTAATGGTTAGAGATACTCAGATATTTCCTGATTAATAATGATGATACGTCTCATGTGCTCTGTTGATATTCACCTTTTTTCTTTCTTTTCTCTCTTTCTGTCTCTCCTTCCCCTCTCCACCCCCACCCCCCTTCTTCCTTCTTTCTCATATTCATTCAGTCACTTATATGCATTAGATGCTGTGCTTTGGTTAGTCCCTAACTGGTTGGGAATAAAGCAGTAAATAAGGCATCTCATTAGGATCCTGTAATGTCTTACGTGAGAGCAGAATAAGAGACAATGGAGACAATGGAATTTGTAGTTCACCCTAAAGGCCAGGTGATTCTTATAACTGGGCAGGTGTATGACAGAGTGCAATATAGCAGCAGCTGGCCCACTATAGCTTGGGCACCAAATTGAGCCTGCTCCATGTTTTTGTAAATAAAGTTTTATTGGAACAAAGTCACACCCACTTGTATTGTCAATTGCTGCTTTCACACAACAATAGCAAAGTTGAATAGTTTCAACAGAGACTGTATGACCCACAAAGCCTAAAATATTTATTATCTGGCTCTTTATAAAAATAGTTTGCCAGCCCCTACTCTAGAGAAACATCAAAGGCAATATGAAGGTTATTGATTAGGGAATCAGGAGCTCTGAGTTTATAGTTTACAGTCCCCATTCTACGAAAAACAGTGGGCCTCGGGTAGGACCTTCAATCTTTTAGAAACCAAAGCATGTGATTTGTGGGTAAACCGTAGATCTTTCCTTAGGAGATGATGGAGAGAAGTCATTTTTTCCTGAGAACTTTAAAGTTCACCAACTAAAATATCCTGATCCTTTGATATTTTGCTGAAAGTATTACTAAACCACCGAAATAAATATGTAACTCACTTCATCAAAGGCTCTGAAAGGTGGCTATATAACCCTTTGCTGAATAAAAAAGGAGAAATCATTATCATTTATCAAGTGATTGGTAGAATACTTCTTTCAAAACTTGCGGACATGGGAAGAAATTAAAGTAAAATGTTTTTTTGGGATAAAATGTTTGAGAACCACTAAATTAGATATTCTCCAATGTCCCTTTGAATTCTAAAATTCTGTGAACACAAATGTACCGCATGGATACTTCAAAGTTATTATGATCACTTCTCTTTCTTTTTTTTTTCTCCCTGAATGTTGATAGGGCCAAGAAGCATTTGGAGAGCGGTGGGGGGGATGAGTGCTTAAAACAAAGATAAAATGGAGTTATGTAGGCATGTAAGTTTGGAAATTGCTGAACTGAATAAGGATAAAAGTGTCATTTTATTGCTTTTTTACTCTCTTTTTAAAGCCTTTAATATGTAAATGTGCCTGATGAATTTTCAAAAGGGGAGACGTATTATATTGTGTTTCCCAGACTCACAGAACCATGAAGACTCATTTTTCTGAACATCTCTTGTGACCTCTTTTCTACAGAAAACACCGCTTTAAATAATGATGATCAGTGGGCTGTTCCGTAGATTTACGACAGAATAAAGCTGAACGGCAAGACTCATTTGGCTGTAAGATCAGGAGGATACATGGGGGGCAGGTGGGGGTGCTTTCTCCTGAAGGCTCCAGGTAATGACTCTGGTGCCAGGCAGTGAGTGCGTCACAGCAGTGAGGAGTGGGGCTCTGCCATTCAGGGCTAAAAAAGAAACAGTGCTTTAAGGTACACACAGACACCCAATCATCCTAGAAGCGTACTGTCTCCTAAACTGAAGTCACTTCACCTGCTACACCCTCACTTCCCAGGCTGCATTTTTGCCTTTCCAACCTTTTTTGGCTTTTAAAATGATTTTGAACTTCTCTGAACTGGACTTTGTTTGCATAAGCGTATGTGCTCTGCAGAACTGGCACACAAAATATGACTTATAAGCATAGTATCCCTGGCAGCCCTGATCACAGGTTCAGGAAAACACTGACAGTTACAAAGAGAGATAAAGTGACTTAGATGTAGCAAAAGGTAACAAGGAAGTGTCTTAGCTTGTGTTACCCCGGGGAAGCAGAGCCTGAGACAAGCAACTGAGGTCACTGAGAAGATTTTTGTTCCTCTTGTCCTTCAGAGAGTGTGTGAGTGGAGTTGTCATGTGGCACATCCCCCCTTGGCTAGCACAGTCAGATCCGGCTAGCTAATCTGTGAAGCATGCCTGAATTGTTTCCATCTTCTTTTGTTGGTTGCAGAGAATCCTACACGAGGCCACAGCGAAGGGGTGAAAGAAAGATGCCAAGGCAGGAAAGAGACAGGATGTGGGGCTCTATGCTACCTGTTCCTGTGATATCTTGTGTCTTCTGTGCCTGTTAGGACTTGATCCTGAATATTTCCATTGTACAGTGCATCGCTGCTATGTCCACCTGACCTTGAGATTTGGAAGGTTTGCTAATGTCCAGCTCACAAAGGGTGGCTCCTATCACATCGGCACTCAGTGCCCCGTGGTCCAATAATTATTCCCTACCAAGGCCCAGACCACACAAGGGGTGATTTTTAAATGGAGAGCAGTGCTCCATAGAGAGATGAACTCTCTGAGATCCCTGGGTCTCTGCACACAGGCTTCCTGGGGGGCTTGCCAGGGACTCCCATCACACTCTCACACATCACAGGCACCAGCAGCGCCACAGGGCTACTGGGTCGCACGGTTCCAGGGACAGGAATGCCTTCAACACAGCCAGGATACGCTGAAGAGTCCTCACTTGCTCACAAGGCCACTGACAACTGGCCATCTTCCAAGTAAATCAAGAAATGGCTTGGAAAAACATTCTAAACTATGATATATGTTGTTTCCAAATTTAAAGAAGCCCTCCCCCAATGCTGACCCTCTTTCTTAGCAGTTGGAGATGATGCTGAGTGTAGCATGGTGTCCTCCGTCTGGGTGGGGAGTCAAGACATGTGGTCACTAGCAATTCTCGTGCTCCCCTTTCACCTGAGCCTGCTCCCAGCTTCCGACCAGTGCAAGTCTGAGTCACTGAGATGCTACTGCAGGCCAAGAGAAATCACTCTGCTTACAATCAAAATCCGATCCTCCTTCAGGGGAGCAATCCAACTCCCAAAACCTATCTGAGGGTGTGCTGTCTAAAGCCATTCCTGGTTCCTTGGCAGCACGGGTCGTGTGGAAAAGCAAGGCTCAAAGCAAAGCCATATGTGGTCCTACTTCACTAGAAAGTACAGTCACTGAGGGAGCAGTGAGGGGCGAGGGAGAGAAGGGAAAGCCAATCTAAAGACGTGCTACCAAGCTGGCCACCTCTGCGTGCAAATGGGTTCTCAATCTGGCAGCGCTGTGTTGTGAAATGCCACCAAAACCTGTCTCCAGCCCATCCACCTGGGGAGAAAAAGAACAATGCATGTGTTCACATTTAATCCCCAGACTCCACCTCCCACTGGGGAAGGGTTTACACCAGAGCTTTGAACTTCCCATACACCTTCTAGTTGCCCAAGGGTTAGTGCCAATCAGGATCCCATGGTATTTGAAGCCTTGGGGTCAACAGGACAGCCATGGAGACAAGTGAGAAGCACACAGCGTGTGCATTGTAAGTTTGCACCCGGTGGGTGTCAGCTGGAGCCCACCTGGCGCTGGTAGCCACAAGAGTAACTACAGAGGTGCCTGAGCCAGGTGTGCCTGAGTCATCAGAGGCAGGAAGAAGCCAGTGAACATGGAGAAAATAAAGAGGGGATAATCGAAGGATGAAATTAAACACATAGGTTGAGGGGATTTTTTTTAAAAAGGAAGAAATATTAAGAAAGAAAAAATTACAAAATATTGAAAAGTAATGTACATAAGATAAAAGATGTTTAATTTTATCAGTAATGTATTGGGCAAAGTAATTTGCTAAGAATTGGATAGTTAGAGCATTAAGAGTATTTCAGCTTTGGAACACCTGATGTGGGCGACTTATTAGGAAATCATTACAAAATGAATCAACAGTAAGGATCTGGCTGAAGTTAGAGACACTTTAGTGTGATTCTTTGACTCTTCTCAGCATCATGCCCTCAGCAGAGAATAGATAAAGCTGTTGTTCTGGGAAAGTTAGATTTTATTGCTGATACAGCATGCAGAGCAGATAGAATGCCAATGGGATGAAGGAGCTGAGAGAGCTTTCATCTTGAACCATGGTGGTCAGATATGACCAAGAAAACCAAAGCAATGTTGATAAAAAGAATGTCGGAAGGCTTAGACTACCTGATTTCAAGACTAACCATAAATAAAACTCTACGTAATTAAGTCAGAGTGGTTTTGGCATAAATACAGACATATAAGATCAAAGAGGCAGGATAGAGAATCATTCCATAAAGAGACCCACACATGGATGACTGAAGGATTATTTTTTAAAGCACTAATGTATTTCAGAGAGTAGGATAGTATATCTAAAACATGATATTGGAACAACTGCATATCTATATAGAAAAATGAACCTCGACTTCTTTCTCACTCCATACACAAAAGTTTACTTGAATGGTTGGTGGACCTACAAGCAAAAGCCCTGTGTCCACACCTCCAACTACTCTTCCCCTCACTCACTCCTCTCCAGCCACACTGGCCACCTTGGTGCCTATGCAGGTGTGGTTTCCTCTGCCTAGAATCTCTAGCTCTTCCCATAGCTTATTCCCTTGCTTAATTCAGGTCTCTGCTCAATTGTCACCATTTCAGCGAGACCTTTCCAGAATACCTCACTGAAAATTGTCTCTGTATCCTCAGCCACTTCCCAATCTCTTACCTTGCCTTGTTTTTGTTCATTACACTTATTATTATCTGAAATTACACGTTCACTTGTTTCCTTGTTTGTTGTCTGTCTCCCCATCTAGAATGTTCTCTCTTGGTCTGAATTTTATCTGCCTTGATCACTTGTCTAACCCCAAGCAAAGAGTAGGCAGCCTATAATTATTTATTGAATTAATAAATACCAAAAAATTTTAATATTTTCTCCCCCTTGTTACATTATATTTAATTTATAGAAAATGAATACAGCTGTCCTTCAGTATCTATGGGAGATTGGTTGCAGCGCTTCTCACAGATACCAAAATCTGAGGATGCTCAAGTCCCTGGTATAAAATGGTGAAGTCTTAGCACATAACATACACACATCCTCCTGTGTACTTTAAATAATCTCTAGACTGCTTATGATACCTAATACAATGTAAATGCTATGTAAACAGTAATAAATACAATTTGAACACTATGTAAATAGTTGCTGGTGCATAGAATTCAAGTTGTGATTTTTCAGAACTTTCTGAAAATTGTTTTTTTTTAAAAATATTTACCATCCTCGATGGTGGAAATATGGATGCAGAAACTGTGGATATAGAGGGCTGACTGTACCTATCAGAGATCACCTTGTCTAATTCACATATAGAAGAGGAAATTAAACTGGAAAACTTATGACACACTAAAGTTACAACTTAGATTGTGAAATAACTGGGACTAAAATTCTTTGACGTCTGTGGCAGGGGTAGGGGGTATAATTTAAAATGGTATACAAAAGTACACTAAAATTTAGAGTGTCCAAGAGTTGTCAAAAGAGAAAATTTCACTTTATGATCACCATGATATATAGGTGAAAGAGGCATTATTATTTCCTCATTTAGAGACAAGCCTAAATGTCTAACTGGCTCACCCAAGGCCGCACTACTATTTTGTGCAGGACGTAGTACTGAACTCAAGTCATCTAACTCCATTTTCAGATATTTTATGCTTGGACTTATTTTTCAAGAGGAGAAGATATGGTACCATACTGTACTTTTTTTGGCTGGGAGACAACTTTCTGATATTCCTCTAGTTATGATAGATCCAAGTCACTGCTAAATTAAGTCTATTTTTTCTGTCTTCTCATGCAAGTCTTTCAATATTACTTTCTCTTATTTATTCTTTTTTCTCCTAAAGCTTAAAACTGGTGAGCCAATGATGACCATTTAAAAATTTTCCCATATTCAATATTCAGTACAGAAATTTTTGTTGTTTTGAGTTAAAATATTTGTTAAATGGTCTCACAATCATCCTTCCAATATAAACTACTCATTGTGACATGTCTCCACTTCTGCCAGATTTCAAGAGTGATAAATGTTATTGAGTTGTATGAGCTGTTTATATATTTTGGAAGTTAATCCCCTGTCGGTCGCATAGTTTGTAAATATTTTCTCCCAGTCTGTAGGTTGTCTTTTCATTTTGTTTATAGTTTCCTTAGCTGTGCAAAAGCTTGTAGGTTTGATTAGGTCCTACTTGTTTATTTTTGCTTTTATTTCTATTGCCTTGGGAGACTGACTTAAGAAAACATTGCTAGGATTTATGTCAGAGAATGTAAAACAATAGTTCTTAACAAATCGATGAAAGACACAGAAACACAAACTAGAAGAAAATGTCAGGGGATTCATGGATTCTCTAACATCCATACATGAATTGTATATGGAGAATCTCTGACCTAAAGCTATAAACTTAGTAACTGCTGGTGGATGAAGGATAAACATGGCTGAAATTAATGTAAATCACAATGCTTCCAGAACATTCAAACTGGGCACTTGGTAGTGGCCATAGAGGATGGCATCTGACCAAAAACAGTTTCTATGCTTAATTATGTCTTATACATAGAGTCAAAAAAAAATACTAGGGGAAAGAAAACATTAGATTACCATTGCTTCTTAAAGTAGCTGGATTCGAATACATGTTTCATTTTGCTCCAAATGATGTGTCTTTGTATATTTATTATATGAAACTCTGTACATATTTGTAGTTATAAATTTATCAATAAATGCTGTTTTTAAAGAAAACAGTAAAAAGTGGCTCACCAAAACTGTTTATTTCTAAATATTTCTGTGTATTTCTAAATATATTTCTAAACATATCTCGGGAGACCTTACTTTTGAATATCCTGCTTCCAGATAAGAGGATGATTCTTTCTACTGGCAAAATCATTTTAGTTTTCAGAAGCCACAAGGTGACTTTAATATTTAAAATTTATATCTATGAGAAGATGTGTCTCCAGGTTCTATCCTATATACTGCATTCTGACACAATGGTCTTTCAGTAAGACAACAGACTACCATAGTCCTGAAATTTAGAAGATTATTTTCATAATATTTTAGAGAAGTTGAATGCAGGACTTTTGGAAATTTTAAAATAATCTTTTTTTTTTTTTTTTTTTTTTGCGGTACGTGGGCCTCTCACTGTTGTGGCCTCCCCCGTTGTGGAGCACAGGCTCCGTATACGCAGGCTCAGTGGCCACGGCTCACGGGCCCAGCCACTCCACGGCATGTGGGATCTTCCCAGACCAGGGCACGAACCCGTGTCCCCTGCATCGGCAGGCGGACTCTCAACCACTGCGCCACCAGGGAAGCCCTAAAATAATCATTTTTATTACTCAAGTGGAAATTCAGAACATAAGGAGAGAGAGGTATGTATTAAAAGACTAGAAAATGCACGAAAGTTTTCCTGAGCTCCACATACCAAGACACCTAAATTTGATTACATTATACACTGCATTCAAAAGTTCTACTATCTATTAGCTAAGACAATATGTACTCCTAAGACAAACCAATTCTGTTTTTCAGTGATAAACTGTATATACTTTTTATACTTTACTGCAAGGTCATCAAGGGAAATGCAAATGCATTTTATTAAATTACCAAATAATGGTAAAGATGTCTTAACTTTCAATGATAAAAATTTAGGGTTGTGGACAGTGGCATTTATTCAATAGTCATGCAGTCAAGAAGACGAGTTAATATTTGAATATTGAAGACACAGAATGAATCAAAGTTTAGTCATGCAACCAACAGGATAATTTTCAAATTGAGTAAATATTAGTGAGGTGTGATAAAAAGGATTAGAGGTAAAAATAAACAGGCTTATATATACAAGAGTATTTTCAGGAAGGAGGCGTGTGAACTCAAGAAGGTAATGCTTTGATTTTTGGACAATATGTCTATTCAGATGTGCACATTTACTCTAGCAGTTGTTTCAAGTCAGATGATTGCATCTAATATTGTGGGGACGTGCATCTAGATAATCCTAGATAGTCTAGCTACACTGACAGGTGGCCACACTGGCCAGTGTGTTGGATCCTAGATAGTCTAGCTACACTGACAGGTGGCCACACTGGCCAGTGTGTTGGTTGGGTGAGTCCTTCACTCGGTGAAGACTGAGTCTGGGGGTGGGAGGAGGAGTGGATGAGGCACGAGGTGGCTGGAGCGGGTAGTCCGTGTGTGAGATGCTGGAGTGCACAACAACCCAAGTGGCCAAACTGAGGCTGAGCAGTGACAGAAGATGACCAGAGCTGGGGGTTCAATTTGGTTGCAGTAAATTATCACGCTTTTCACTGAAGGTCTCCAGTCCCACATTATCTGTCAATGTCTCAAATTCAACTTACAAATTACTGTCAGAACTTCGTTGGTCAGCAATTCTTTGGGGTATCCAGAAGCCTCAGAAGACACTGGCTTTATGCATTATATCTTCTCCAAACTCCTAGTCATCATATTTTTTCATCCAAAGGGACAATTAGCAAACATGCTTTCCCAGATCGTCTCTGGTGTATATTTCCTTGGTTGGTGCTTGATCAAGGAGGAATGCTGTGAAATGCATCTTTAAATGCAAAGACAAGAGCTGCTTTTTCAAAGCAGATTTAGCTAGAGGTAACTTATTAGAACAGGAATAATTTCCTGGCAGAGAAATGCATGCTAATTCAACGATGAACACAACCTCCTGGATGTTGATTATTTAACAATTTGAGCTGACGCCTTCAGATTGTAAAGCTCAGTTTCTTGCATTTCTAAACACTGAAAGTTTCTTGGGGGCGTCTACCTTTTATAGCTTTAAGAAACTACCTTAAGAAAAGGCCCATAAATTTAAATTTTTCTGAATAACACAAAAAAGTGTTCAGCAATACCCAAAACATTTTACAGAAGCCCTTTATGGGAATTTGACAAAGAGCTGTAACGTACAATGCAATACATGCAGTCAGAGTATAATTTGACCATTCAATAGAGAAGAAAGAAATCCAAAATAATGCCTGGAGCTTTGAAAAGAGAAATGGATATAATGATTAATGCTTTGTGAGACTTGGGGGACATTTCCTCAGGAAGAACAATATATCTCCTCCCCATTATTATGATTTCATTTTTTTATGGCACTTTACATGGTAACAGCGAGACTCTTAGTCTAAATTCAGCCCTTTGGCTATATTCTGACAGGCTATTTGTGCTCTGATTTCATGAATAATAAATGACTGAATGTGAAGAAATATATAGCTTTCCTCACTCATGCAAAAAGTTTTAAAATAAAATACATTTTAACATAAATGCTGCTAAACATTTT
Organism: Mesoplodon mirus; assembly: GCF_964341445.2. Lineage (NCBI taxonomy): Eukaryota > Metazoa > Chordata > Mammalia > Artiodactyla > Ziphiidae > Mesoplodon > Mesoplodon mirus. Next base: position 81,945,232 of record NC_138989.1, on the reverse strand, counting down.
TTAAAAATGCAAAGGAATAAAATTTGACAGGGTGGGCCATTCTTTTTTTCCCCCTCTCATTCAAAAGATGCATGGCATAATAAAAAGAGCAACAGAGTCAAGAAACCCAGAATCCATTTTCTACTTGGTTTTGGAAACATCTCCATTTAAACGATCAGGGTTTGGTTAGATCTTTCAGGTCTTTCTTGAATCCTTGCCGTTTGCATGTTGAGATAGGCCAGGTGGATATGTGTGCGGGGTAAACTTGCCTTACCTAACAGGTTTTCACTAGGAACTAAGAAATCATTAAAAATTACTAGCAAATGCAGAGTCAACTGTATATTACAGTTTCTCCTGGAATTGTGCTGAAGAGCTGAAGGTACTGAAGACCCAGTGCTGAAGGAAGGTTTGATAAGGATGCAGAGTCCTCAGGACCAGCACATCACCCCAGGATCAGTCCTCCAAGATGGAAATGACAGACTCCAATCATTAACGCTACAGGAACAGGATTCAACAACCTCCTTTTAAATGTCTCACTTTCTCTTCTTACTGTCGTGTTGACATGATTTACCTAGTTCCACAGGAATTCTCGATTTAAGTCTCTAGGTGATGGGAACAGTGTTGTCTCCATTGAGCCATCCAAATAGAAACTCACAGAGGACAATGAGTCTATTGCAGTTGGCAGTTATAACAGAAAAATATTAACTAGCTCCTCAATGCCAAGTTCTCATAATGGTTTTTATCCCACTTGTAAATAAATTAACAGTAAAATAAACATATTGCAAATTTCTCTTTCAAAAAGAATGACAGATGCTGGAAGGGAGAAAGACAAAGGAAAAGGGCCTGTCAGAATGCCACTCTTTTAATTGGGTACAGAATGTGGGATATGAAATATGTCAGGAGCAAGTCTAATACATGACCATCTAGGATGATAGAAAAAAATAAGCAACAATTATTTTTGGTATCTTATTCTAAAGCTCAGCAAGCCTCCAGCTGAGCTCTTGTACACTGAGCAAATTACAGAAATACTGCCACTTGCTGTGTCTCTAAAGACTACAGCACTCATCTGTATTGCTCCAGGGGAACCAGGCTATAAAGACCCTGGAATGAAGCTACTGGATAGATCTGGAGCTGCCTGAACACTCTCAGAACAGCTGCCAGGTTAATTTGGCAGGAACCATAATTCTCAAACTGGCAGACTCTTGACATTCCCTCTGATTGGCTAGGAGGCCTTAAAATATTGCAGCCTTTGTGAATAAATCAGCAGTTTTTTTCCTACTATAGGATCATCCCTCCAGCCAGGGGCTAGGTGCCTCCTGGTACCATGAATAAGCACTTAACCTTGATGTCTATGGCTTGCACATGGCTTCACCACCAGCCCCAGTTGACCTCAGTCTTCAGTGAACTCTTTCTTTTTTCCTTTTTAGTGTTCTTTTATTTATTTAAGCATATTTATTGGAGTATAATTGCTTTACAATGGTGTGTTAGTTTCTGCTTTATAACAAAGTGAATCAGCTACACATAAATATATATCCCCATATCTCCTCCCTCTTGCGTCTCCCTCCCACCCTCCCTATCTCACCGCTCTAGGTGGTCACAAAGCACCAAGCTGATCTCCCTGTGCTATGTGGCTGCTTCCCACTAGCTAGCTGTTTTACATTTGGTAGTAGCCCACTGAAGTCCTGCTCTGATGCATCCAAGAACCTCTTCTACATGAAGGTGTGAACTAGTCTCAAACTTAGGTCAATGTCTAAGACATTCTCAAACCAATAAATGTAATAATTCTTTCTATATGTCTCCACAGAACTTCAGTTCAGAGATATAGTCAGAAGTTAAAAAAAAAAGGAAGTCCATAGTCAAAAATACATTTAGAAAAATTTCATTTCATATCTGTTTCTCAGAGGGGCACAACTTACCATAATGTATTAAATGCTCTGTGTTCTATAGCAAGCAAAATTGTTCAAGTCTGTTTAATCCAGAATTCCTCAAACTTTTGATCACTCAACTAACCTCTCCTCATTAAATTATTAACCTTGCAAAAAATCAATGGTCTACGATTTGGGAAAAACACTACTCTCATGTAAAATTAATTTCTTCAAGTATTATTTACAAAAGAATGAAAGTTAAATATTGATTCCATAGGAGCACTTCTAGGAAACAACTTTTTTTTTTTGTACATTATGTATAAAGTTCATTGAAAGGGGCAAAATGTGTATCTTGAATTTTTCTATTTTATGCAGTCTTAGGAAGTGACAGCTCTATATTTTACATACAAATGTAAGTTGTGGGTGATTAATTATACTGAAGAAAGAGTGTTCTCCCAAGGATAAACTCCATCAAGTTGCAAGGATCCCTATTTTGCTAAGTCTCCTTCATCCTCATACTTGATTGACTTGACACCCAGGATATTTGTGCTTGAAGACCATTGAAGAGTATAGGAATCTTAATTATTCACAAAATATCACACAGGTATCTCACTGGGCAGTAGAAAACACTCTCTACTACACCATATATATTGCTCCAACTTCTGGTTTAAATGTGTCTGCTGACATTTTTCAGTGTCTGTGTCTGCTCCTTATGGCTGTCATGGAGGCTGGATCCATCTGTAGTTGTCGACTTGCTGTCAGCTGAGCTTTCCTCCTTGTCTTCCAACACCACTCAGCTCTCCCCTATTTCAGTTGCCCTCACCCCTTCTTCACTGTCTCCCTTTTTCCTCCCATGTCCTGCTTTTTCTCAACTGTTGAAATGTGAATCAGACCATGACATGGTTGGTCTACACCCTCCAATGCCTACCCGTCTCACCAACTACAGTCTTTACCACATCTACAAGGTAATCAAGAGTCTTAATGTTCCCCTCAGCTGGACTCTAGGCCTCTGACCTCTCACTCACCACTGCCCTGATTACAGAATCCAGATGGCCTAACCACAGAGGTCCCTCTCTCCCTTTTCTTAGAGCATTTACTTTGCCGTTTCTTAGGAGTAGGTCCTTTTAAGAGCCCTGTTGCCAGTTTTGCCTCCCAGGAATGTCCTGGCAGCCATCCCTCTGAAATGGAACCATCAAGGAAGACAGCACCCCATCTCCCGGTGTCTGTGGGAGGCAAGGAGCCTCACTTCCCTGGATGCCTTGCTCCAAGTTGTACAGCTCCCTCCCAGATATGAGCAAGTTTACTTTTCCTATGGGTAAGGCCAGTTCTTCCTACTTCTTGCTGATTTTCTTTATAGCACTCACCACCAACTTATTAAACATTTTACTTATTTATTGTGCTTATTTTTTAGTCTCTTCCAACTAGATTATCAGCTCTTTGCAGACATGAATTTTTCCCTGCTTGTTCACAGCTGTATCCTTAATGTCTAGAATCAAGCCTTTACATGGTTGACATTTAATACATATTTTTTGGAATTAATGAATAAAGAAAGGAAGAAATGCAGAAAGGTATATATCTATTCTTTTCTCTGGCAGTCATCAATAAAAGTCAATGTGGATGGATTGAGTGAGGATTTAAAGTGATAAGGGGAGAAGGTAAAGGGCACAGGTTACATTAACTTGTCTTTTTAATCAGGGGTGAACAGTGGAATTAGGTGTTATCTGAAGTCAAGTGTGTTAGAGGCATCTTTGATATGAATCCTAACATAGGGTTGATGTTCACTCTGTCTAGGAATATAGGTAGGAGGTCACATTTTCCTACTATACATCTCAGAATTCACTTAGTTCTATCCCTGAAAACACTAAACCTTTTTGTGACTCTGTTTTCATAGAGATAATATTTACGAATTAAAATTTTGAAAGTAAAATTAAACAGGCTTCAAAATAACTGAGCTGAGTCTGTGAACATTTTCTCATAGAGTTCCAATATTTGATGGGGCCTGGCCCAAAGAAAGCATATAAAAATTGTAATAGTGCTGCTACTGCTGACATGGAAAAGAGCTTAATGATTTGCATATTTTCTGAAGCTAATTAAGATACCTGCTTGAAAAAAAATACTTCTTAAGCTTTGACTACTTTGTCCTATCTTCAGGATTTGAACTTACACATATAAGCATGTCCATCTGACCTTAAACCTATGAAACAAGGATAATTATTTATTATCAATAACAGACATAATGAGTCTGGTGTAGGTTGGCTAGGTATAGATGGGCCCTCGTTATGTGTATTACCTACTGTAAAATTTATTCTTAAAAGCAGAGTCTCAACCAAGGCAATTGAAGGTGAGTCGCCCTTCTGACAAACACAACCTGAGAAATGGATCAAGCCATAGAATTTATTTCCCTGACAAATTATAAAACAAACTTACTCTCTGGTCATAAAACCTGCTCTTCTTAGGATTCTGACTCATGAAAATGTAATAAAACCACTCTAACTTGTTACCTTAAAGTGAATTCTAATTTGGTCTTGACACCAATAGTTTACTGCATTCTTAGGTCACCTACTCACACTGCTTTATAGCCTTTTAAATGGCATTTGGAGCATTTACCTATGTGATAAGGACATGGAAAATGCTAGAAAAAATGGAAGAAAACTAATTTTCAGATCTTCTCTAGAGTTGCCTTGTCGAGTTGTTCTAGAATGCATTTCAGCCTTCAGTATATTTTAATGACTTTGAGAGCAGTACTTAAAAAATAAAAATTTATAGGTGATATCCAGTAGAGTGGGATGTAGAGAAGCTTTAAAACAGCACTGAACCCCACAAAAGTTTGGAAAAGCAGATAGGAGAAAAAAGGACCATACTAATAAGATTAGGTATAACCTCTGTACCATAAAGTAAAAGAATGCACAAAAACACTATTTTATATGTGCAAGTTGGGAAGAGACCAGCCTCTAGTATGTATGCTAAAGTGATTAAAAAGCCAGGATTCATTATAAATTGAAGAGTGAATAAAAATGGCATGAAAGAAAATATACTTAGGAATCAGTTAATTAATTTAAAAATATGCCTCTAAAAATAATCAGAAAGTAATTCTCTCATGAAATTTATCCCTGGCTAAACTTTTATTTGGTTAATTGCATATGGTTTAGGGATCTAATGGGATGACCAAAGATTAAAGGGAGAGACTTCATATTGCCCTGGTTTCCTATCTGGTTTTAGATTACCAACCGATAGAACTTGAAATAGAACCCTGCTGCTGGCATTTGTTATAAAAGTGGCTACAAAAGCTTGCTATGTTTTAAACATATGTTAGGCCATTGTCTTTCTCAACTCATAGGCGATAGAAGTAAAAGTTATAATGATTTGCTAAATCTTCTGGCACCATGAGAGGACGAGGATGATTGGTGACACTGATGATGAAATAGCTTTAAACTAACCTCTTTAAGGATAGATTCAGAAAAGGGGTAGAGAATTTCAGGGGCCAACAAATAAAACAAATTCATTTCTAAACTGTTTTTAGATTTATTAAACATTATAAGTCCTCAAATAATGAAATGGCACTGGTCCCTTAGGCTGCATCAAAAATTGATAGAAGAAAAAAAATTGATAGAAGAGGTAACTATCTGAGCCAAAAAGTGATGGTTAGTTACCATTCACAATGAGCTTACTCTATGCTAGGTGCTTTATATGTGTGATGTCTATTTGTTAATAGCACTATATTCCTTTTTGCAGATGAAAACACCAAATTTAAAATACATGTAATGCAGCGACTAGGTGTGGCATTTCCAAATTCACATCCTGGCTCTAGCACTTTCGAATTATGGGCATCATCACAGCTTCTCTGTGCCTTTATTTCATCACCTCTGAAATGGAAACAACTACCTACTACGAGTTTTGTGAGAATTATTATGAGATTAAAATGAAGTCATAGTGTAGAACACAGTGCTGGAAACACATTAGTATTTGATAAACATTAGTAACCGTCATTAGAGGGACGTAATATTTTGCCTAGAGGCACAGAGCAAATAATTGGCTGAACGGGATTCATCTGTTTCCACTGCTTTACTTTCTTAGAAGATGGAGAACTTTTCTTGGAAATATGATTAGGCACATTATGAGCCAATATTAACTGGGCAAGGCAGATGTTCAATAAATAATTTAGACCTAAGTTGAATTTTACTCTCCTAGTTATGCTTTAAGTAGATTTTATCTCCTTTTCCAGGCACTGGAAAACTTCCCCAATATAATACATGGAGTGTTTACAATAATTATCATAGTATATAAACAAAGTGTTGTGGAAATAGGGAGATGGCAATTCCAATGCAAATGGGTTTATTTCACTTTCATAATGATTCAGGAGCGGTAGTGATGAACATGAGTAATTATTTTTTTCTCTTCCCAGTTGGGTACAAACCTATAAATTCTTATCTTCCTGAAATTCCCAAGTGAGAACTGGTCTCAAGGTCACTGATTTTTTTTTTTTTTTTTTTTTAGTTTTTACACTTGTATCCCTTAAACAATAATAACAGTTGTTGTACCTACCAGTTGTTCGAATCTCTGAATCTCAATTTTCTTTGTGTCATTTTGCAATTTCCATTCAATGCCTGCAAGCTCTTTACCTAAAGAGGCCATGGTGCCCTGCATTAAATCTAACTTGCTGCTTACACCTGCCTCACTATTTATAAACAAATTCAATATGATGTAGTGAACCACAGCTATGTTGTTAGAAGTAGTACACTTAAAGAGAAAAACACAGCTTGAAGCAAATGGCAACAGGGTACTTAAACCCAAAATCCTATTGCTTATTTCATAGCATTTTTAGTGACACACGAAAGAAAAATGCTGTTGGCTGCAGACATTAAAAGGCAGCTTTGTGATATATTCTGCCCAACAAATTATAGTTATCAAAACAAATAAATCCTGCAGATGTCAATGTGATGTGCTTCCATAATACAAAGCTTGAATTCACAGGAGACAAAGGTTATCTATCACACTGTGGCCTGAAATATAATTCACAACTCTCCATTTTTTCTCCTTATAGAGCTGGAGAACGTCATAAAAATAAGGCAATGGGTTTATAAGCTTAAAAGAAGGTGTGTTCCTGGAAAACACAATAAACAGAAAGGGTTTGTTTAAAAAATTCAATGGGATTTCCTATGAGACATTTCTTAGCATGGTACCTGGCTCAGTGGATGTTACATGTTTCCGGCATCTAAATCTGTTGAAAAGTGGAAAATTCAAAAGGGAAACTAACACAATATCTGTTACTGTACTTAAGAGTATTTGCAAATCATGAAATTAAAATATTTCCTTGTAAAAATCAAATCCTCCCAAGAAAGCAACACAAGAAGTATAATAGAATGAACTTTTAATTATATTATTTTAAACATATTTTAAGGTCATGTTCTCTCTTTCAAAACACATGATCGGTAACAACGTACATTTTGTGTGAAACTACTAGGTGTAAAGCATCATCTTTTATTATTAAGGAATAAATATTTCCCATAGGAAATTTTCCAAATAACCAAACTTCACATCTTTCATTAAAACTATCTTCACACATTCCAACCTCAGACCAGCATCTCTTGTTTTTTCAGTTTACTCCATTGAGTATCTCAATTCCAGCACTCCTTGAACTCCATCAAGACCACTAACCCACTGCTGATCCTACCTTATTTTCAAACTCAATCACCCCTTGATGTCCCCACTCTCACTCTTATCCAGCTTAAACTCTACTGTCAACCATTATAATCACCCCCAGGCCCCCAAAGTCAACTTCCTTGACTCTTCCCCTTGCTTCTTACTATTCACTTACCAAAACAAGACAAAAAAAATATACAGTACGAAGCCCTCTGAATAGTTTAGAAAGAGAAGGACACACAAGTACATAGTCTTAGTAATGAGAGGAGAACTATACAAATGAAAGGAAATTAGAATCAGAAGTTACATAGTAATGAGAGCTAACACTGACAAGCACTTACTAAGCCCCAGTCACCCTAAGTGATTAACAATTTTAGTACCTTCTGTAATTGTCCTTTTAAAGGTGACAAGGCCAAGGTTTATGGAAAGGAAGTCACCTTTTCCCAAACACACCACTAGAAAGTAGGGAGAGAGCATCTGAACCCAGGCAGTCGATGACGGAGGCTGTGGTCTTGCCTGGTCAGATACAAAGAAATCTGAAAACCAGGATAAAGTGGACAGTGCTCCAGGAAAATAAAATTACCAGAATGCATGCAGATGGATGCAGAAAGCCTGCCTGGCTGTGAAGTCTATAAACAAAGCAATATGGTTTCAGAAGCATATATAAACCACTGGATAGTTTAAAAAAAGGAACATCTGGACATTCTTTTTATGAACACTGGCAATATCCTATGTCAAACCCTGTCTAGGAAAGTACAAGAAATTCACAGACCTGTCTCAACTGTGAATATAGTTGTAAAAATCCTGTGTTACAATTGAACTTGAGTCTATCAAGAATAATGCTTCAATATGCCCGATTGGGATTGACTCTTGAAACATTTGTCAAATGCTTAATACGAGCCAGGCATTGTTCTTTTGACTTTAAATCTTTACTACAAACCCATGAGGTGAAATTGCTATTGGTCCCTTTTACAGAGGAGGAATCAGGGTGCAGGGAGGATCTGAACTCAGGCAGTGTGGCTCTAGAGTATGATCCAGGCCATGACTTTGCAGGAAATATATTGACATAGCTTATCCTATTAATTGTTTGAGGAAAAAGAAACTTGTAATTATATTGCCGAATTTGAGTGAATTGACATATTTTAAGAATATGACTTATTTATCAGAAATACAGCATAGTATAACACTGTAATGATATAAAATGAACTAGGGCCATATTTACCAAAGAAGTTCACAAACATGACAATGAGGAAAATAGCAACTTTCCAAAGAATAGAGTATGATTATATATTTATTCAAATTTCAAAAATATGTAAAATAAGCCACGATTCTAGAAATAAATATAAATTATAATAAAACTATAATTCACAAATGTTTAATAAATTATGCAATTATAATAACATTTTAGGGATTATATAATTATAACAAAAGCACATATCACATATTTATACAGTATTTGATTTATTTATTTCTGAAGGTGGTTGATGGGGTCACAGGTGTTTGTAATACTATTATTTATATTATTATCTATGTATGATATTTTAATAATCCATAATAAAATAAAATCAAAACATAAAAATTAAACAACTTTTAGAGTATAAAGTTATAAAAAGAACATCACTGCTATTCCTTTACCAAAGCAAAGTCATTGATATGAATTTTCAGTACTTTATGCTTTATGACAGATATTTGTGTGTATGTGTGCATGTGTATATATATGTATGCTTGTGTATGTGTTTACACACATGTTCAAAATACTGTACCTTATAGTACATTTTATGAACTGCATTTTTCACTTAATAAATGATCTGCATCTTTTCAAATTAATAAATACAAATTTACATCATTGGTTTTAATTGGTGCAAATTATTTTATTTTTTAAACCAATGACAAACTAGTGGACAATTACTTCATTAATATTTCTGTTTTATAAAAAGTACTGAAGTGATCTTCCTTGTATGTTTTCTAACTTTTATCCACGGTGCTTGTTTGCTTATGATTTGGTCATCTTTGCTAGCAAATCCCTATATTAGAGGTTGCCCATGGGAATCCTGAGAGGTATGTGTTGCTGAAGGAGAATTACCAATTCTGAGTCATTTTAGACAAATTCCTGGGCTTGTGATGTCCAGGATCATAAAGGTGGTATAATGGCACAAAAATGCCAGCAAGGTCAGATATGGGATTGAATTTTTCAGAAAAGTCTAGCCTAGGAGAGGAAGTCTCCTAGACATTTTTCTTTGCTGGCATTTGAATTTTTTTTTCTTAATCACTTTTTACTGGAAGCTTTGACTTCTGTTTCCCCAACTGGCAGGAGCCCAGGCACTGTCTGTTGCCCTGCAGGCACAGCTGTGAAGATGAATGCATGTCCTGTGTTCATTACACAGATGAACCAAGGCTCCCGGGTCCAATTCACTCCTCTGAAAAGCTTTCTCCTCATGTCTTCCTTTTGGTGGCACTTCTTTTCTTTCTTGTAAACTGAACTATGCACTTAAATGTTTGTTATATTTTACTTAGTACTTACTTCTAAGTATTTTCAGTACATAAAGCAGCCTTATTTTTGGAAACAGAAAGCCTGTATCCCTTTGATAATCAGAAAGAAAATGTAAAAAAAAAAACCCAAAAACTTTAATTTGCTCCATTTGTGTTCAAAACAACATCCAAACTCTGGAGCCCCTCTCAGCTATTTCCACTCTTCTTTCTCTGCTCCCAAAACGACTTTGAAAACATGAAGGAACTTCTTCAGTTCTTGTTTGCATTTCTACACGGAATTCTTTTTTCTCTCCACCCACATGTTGAAAGCCATTCAAAGTCCTCCATAAATGACATATTTTGAAAAAACCTGATCTGGAAGAGCTCTGTATTAGTTCTAGGACTGTCATAATTAATTTTCAAAGACTGGGTGGTTTAAAACAACAGAAGTTTACTCTGTCACAGTTCTCTAGGCTGGAAGACCAAAATCAAGGTGTCAACAGAGCTGGTTTCATCTGGAGGCTCTGAGGAAGGACCTGTTCCGTGCTTCTCTCCTGGCATCTGATGGTTGTTGGCAATACTTGGCATCCCTTCACTGTAGCTGCGTCTTTCCAATCTCTGCCTTCATCTTCACATAGCTTTCTTATCTCTCCATGTTTCCTCTATGCCTCTGTATCCAAATCTGCCTCTCCTTTCTCTTATAAACACACCAGTCATTGGATTTATGGGTGACCCTAATCGACTATGACCACATCTTGATTTGACTGTATCTGCAAACCCCGTTTCCAAATAAAGCAACAAGGGTTGGGACTTGAACATATATTTTGAGGGGACACAATGCAACCCACTATGAACTCTTTTTTATCATATCACTCTGTTTTGCTACTAGAACATTTTGTATAAAGGCTTCTTTCTAACCTGTTTATATTCAATCTTCTACAAATATATGGATACATAAGGGACAAGCTGGCAAAAAATAAATTCAGTCTTGAAGTCTATTTCACTGTTGAATATTAATTGCTTAAAAGATTTTCTAGAAAGCTTAAATTAGAAAGTCTTACATATTTTTAAGCTAGTTTACTGAGATGAGTTGCCTCTTTAAGAAACATACTCAATTTTTAGTCTTCATTCAACATTTCAAATTAAAGGTTTTTTTTCTGAATAAAAATATTCAAACCACTTTTCTGCTTCAAAGATTTCAAAAGTCTGGCACCCAATTATAGATGGCTTGATATCTTAGAAAAGAACAGTTCTGTATAACATATGGTACAATTTTAGAGTGACACATCAAGGGTAATATTCTTTATGTAAATCCTGAAAATAAAGCAAAAGTACATTTTCTTAATGTGCAGGAATAAGGAATAACAACAATGCTTCCCCATCTGACCATTTGCCAGCTGACACTCTATGGTAATTGTTCATAAAGCTTGAAACGTATTTTGTGCAGTCTTGCCCAGAGAGCAGTTAGTTCTAACTTTCTGCAGCTTGATTGACTTTTGGGGAAATCTACTTGGTTGGCTCCAAGAAAGAGCACAAAAGTTAGCTTCATTGTGTGAAACGATGGGCAGAAAACCATGCAGAGCCAGCCTGACAGGAAGGGTGGCTTACCGGACATGAGGATGGAGTGACGGGATGATACAGGGTGCTGACACAGCAGATGGCCAATTAGCTATAGCTCATTTTACTGAGCACAAAGTTCAAAGGCAGGGATCTAAAGCAGGACCAAGGTGAAAGTGAAAAAGCAAGCCACTAGAACTGGAACTTAAACAGAAGACTCCAGGGATATGTAGTAGATTTTATTCTCCAGTCAACAATTTCTAGAGTTTATCAGTCTTTAGTGAGTGTTTAAACCAGGATATATCAGTTTTATACATGTTAAACTTAATGGTATATGCTTAATTTAATTGTTAAACAGCTTATGTATTTTCCTCTCATAGTGAACTAATTCGTCTTTCTTTCCAATGTCCCAAATCAAAGAACTTCTTTCAGGTGATGGTGCATTAGCCCCATTCATCCTAAATGGCATCAACTCACCTCGGCCACAATTTTGGTGCCTAGGTAGGGACTGCTCTGGACTGAACCTACCAGACAACTCCACTTACCTCCAGTACACATCAGCACCTGGACACTGTAATGTCATAAAATTTTGCTCAAATCAGTTCTGTCTCTGATTTATTGTCATACCAACCTTATATAACCATGCCCAAATTTTACCAAACTAATTTAGTCTTGCTATGAGAGGGTGCAAATGCAGGCTGGGTATTTTTATTCAATGTGAGTCTGAGAGGAGCATTAAAAATTCAAAGTCTCATTACACTGTCACTGCTACACAGCATTTCACTTTCTCTAAAGAAATAACTTCAAAATCCCAACACATTTCAGATCACATAAGGCCACTAGCTTCTGTTTTTTAATGATTTCTTCCAAATCTCATAGCAGGATAGCTAAGAACCAGATGGTTATAAACTGGCAATTCTATCCCACAGTGACTGAGTCAGCTAGAAATATAAGTTGTTACAACCTCATTCAAGTTGTCTTTTGTATTGAGCAATCAATAAACAGAAAAGTCTCCCGCTATCCCGAAAGTAAATGGACTGCTCATAAAAGTGCTGGGCTGACATCACTTGAAACTGAAGGAGTATGTTTATCCACAGACCATGTAGCTGAGCAGCTGCAGTGAATTTTTTTCTAATGTCACACCCTAATTTGACTTCTTAAATGTAATAAAATTGATTTCCTCCTTCATATGGGATATATACCAGCTGTTATTTTGAGTTATACAAACTATATTTTAACAATTTAAAGTCACATTTGATTATGAACTGAACAATCATTAGAATTTGTTAGTTGTTTCACTAGCTTACTTTTATCGAATTAACTTTAATACTACAAACTTGAAAAGTTCTATAATCTGCACGGCATACTTGGAGTATAGAACTTTTATGAGTGGACTTTCCTTCATTCTTAAGCAGAAGTTCAGCCCTTCCAAAAGTAAATAATCCACATGGTTCAAAGGATTTCTTAATCAGCAAAGAGGATTTTGTTTAATCAAATAAAAATCACTTTTGGTGAAATTACACGTATTTTAATATGAAATTAATGAATAGTAATGGTACTTTACAGTAAGTTCTATTCACCTAAGTCCAAGAACAGGTTCCTAGTCCAGCATGTCTTAACGATTTGACACAGATGCTTAAACAGTTCATTTTTAATGTTTAAAGGTTCTAGGCCATGGGTGGGAGCCAGCACACGTTTTGCAATTGCATATATAATAAAAATGCTAATCAAAAAGGCTTAAATGTATGCCTATTACCTTTTAATCTAAATTCAGAATGATTTTTTATTGCATCCTTTTTGGACGTATTTGTGGTAGGAAAATATTATAGGAAACCTGAGAAGCAGAAAAACATAGAAAATCTTCTGGAAAAAAATACTTTCATAAAACAATCACGAATAAAATTTAAGATAAAAATATATCTTACTAATATAAACAATTACCAGGAAAAGAGATTATATTAAAAAAAATATTCTCTTAAAAATGAAGATATAGTAATCCTCCAAAGAATGGGAGGGAGGAGGAAATTGAGGGAGTCTCATCTTAGCTCAGTTCCAGGCAGAGGAAACACAACATGCAAAGGAATGAAACAGTAAATGGCATGGCATATTTGAGAAACTATATTAAAAAAAAAGATTAGGAAGCAAGATGGCGGAGTAGAAGGACGTGCTCTCACTCCCTCTTGCAAGAACACCAGAATCACAACTAGTTGCTGGACAACCATCAACAGGAAGACACTGGAACTCACCAAAAAAGATACCCCACATCCGAAGACAAAGGAGAAACCACAATGAGACAGTAGGAGGGGCACAATCACAGTAAACTCAAATCCCATAACTGCTGGGTGGGTGACTCACACACTGGAGAACACTTATACCACAGAAGTCCACCCACTGGAGTGAAGGTTCTGAGCCCCACATCAGGCTTCCCAACCTGGGGGTCTGGCAACAGGAGGAGGAATTCCTAGAGAATCAGACTGTGAAGCCTAGTGGGAATTGATTGCAGGACTTCGACCGGACTGGGGGAAACAGAGACTCCACTCTTGGAGGGCACACACAAATTAGTGTGCGCATTGGGACCCGGGGAAGGAGCAGTGACCACAGGGGAGACTGAACAAGACCTACCTGCTAGTGTTGGAGGATCTCCTGCAGAGGCAGGGGGTGGCTGTGGCTCACCGTGGGGACAAGGACACTGGCAGCAGAAGTTCTGAGAAGTACTCCTTGGCATGAGCCCTCCCAGAGTCTGTCATTAGCCCCACCAAAGAGCCCAGGTAGGCTCCAGTATTGGGTTGCCTCAGGCCAAACAACCAACAGGGAGGGAACCCAGCCCCACCCATCAACAGTCAAGTGGATTAAAGTTTTACTGAGCTCTGCCCACCAGAGCAACTGTCAGCTCTACCCACCACCAGTCCCTCCCATCAAGCCTCTTAGATAGCCTCATACACCAGAGGGCAGAGAGCAGAAGCAAGAAGAACTACAGTCCTGTGGCCAGTGGAACAAAAACCACATTCACAGAAAGATAGACAAGATGAAAAGGCAGAGGGCTATGTACCAGATGAAGGAACAAGATAAAACCACAGAAAAACAACTGAATGAAGTAGAGATAGGCAACCTTCCAGAAAAAGAATTCAGAATAATGAGAGTGAAGATGATCCAGGATATCGGAAAAACAATGGAGGCAAAGATCGAGAAGATGCAATAAATGTTGAACAAGGACCTAGAAGAATTAAAGAACAACAAACAGAGATGAACAATACAATAAATGAAATGAAAACTACACTAGAAGGAATCAAGAGCAGAATAACTGAAGCAGAAGAACGGATAAGTGACCTGGAAGACAGAATGGTGGAATTCACTGCTGCAGAACAGACTAAAGAAAAAAAGAATGAAAAGAAACGAAGACAGACACCCTAAGAGACCTCTGGGACAACATTAAAGCAAAAACATTCACATTATAGGGATCCCAGAAGGAGAAGAGAGAAAGGACCAGATAAAATATTTGAAGAGATTATAGTCAAAAATTTCCCTAACATAGGAAAGGAAATAGCCACCCAAGTCCAGGAAGTGCAGCGAGTTCCATACAGGATAAACCCAAGGAGAAACACGCCAAGACCCACAGTAATCCAACAGACAAAAATTAAGGACAAAGAAAAATTATTGAAAGCAGCAAGGGAAAAACTAAAAATAACATACAAGGGAACTCCCATAAGGTTAACAGCTGATTTCTCAGCAGAAGCTCTACAAGCCAGAAGGGAGTGCCACAATATATTTGAAGTGATGAAAGGGAAGAACCTAAAACCAAGATTACTCTACCCAGCAAGGATCTCATTCAGATTTGATGGAGAAATCAAAAGCGTTACAGAAAAGCAAAGGCTAAGAGAATTCAGCACCACCAAACCAGCTCTACAACAAATGCTAAAGGAACTTCTCTAAGAGGGAAACACAAGAAAGAAAAGGATCTACAAAAACAAACCCAAAACACTTAAGAAAATGGTCACAGGAACATACATATTGATAATTACCTTAAACGTGAATGGATTAAATGCTCCAACCAAAAGACACGGGCTCCCTGAATGGATACAAAAACAAGACCCATATATATGCTGTCTACAAGAGACCCACTTCAGACCTAGGGACACATACAGACTGAAAGTGAGGGGATGGAAAAAGATATTCCATACAAATGGAAATCAAAAGAAAGTTGGCATAGCTATGCTCATATCAGATAAAATAGACTTTAAAATAAAGAATGTTACAAGAGACAAGGAAGGACACTACATAATGATCAAGGGATCAATCCAAGAAGAAGATATAACAATTATAAATATATATGCACCCAACATAGGAGCACATCAATACATAAGGCAACTGCTAACAGCTATAAAAGAGGAAATCAACAGTAACACAGTAATAGTGAGGGACTTTAACACCTCAATTACACCAATGGACAGATCATCCAAACAGAAATTTAATCAGGAAACACAAGCTTTAAATGACACAACAGACCACATAGATTTAATTGATACTTATAGGACATTCGATCCAAAAACAGCAGATTACACTTTCTTCTCAAGTGTGCATTCAGAGCATTCTCCAGGATAGATTACATCTTGGGTCACAAATCAAGCCTCAGTAAATTTAGGAAAATTGAAATCAAATCAAGCATCTTTTCTGACCACAATGCTATGAGATTAGAAATCAATTACAGGGAAAAAATGTAAAAACCACAAACACATGGAGGCTAAAAAATACGTTACTAAATAACCAAGAGATCACTGAAGAAATCAAAGAGGAAATCAAAAAATACCTAGGGACAAATGACAATGAAAACACGATGATCCAAAACCTATCGGATGCAGCAAAAGCAGTTCTAAGAAGGAAGTTTATAGCTATACAATCCTACCTCAAGAAACAAGAAAAAATCTCAAGTAAACAATCTAACCTTACACTTAAAGGAACTAGAGAAAGAAGAACAAACAAAACCCGAAGGTAGCAGAAGGAAAGAAATCATAAAGATGAGATCAGAAATAAATGAAATAGAAACAAAGAAAACAATAGCAAAGATCAATAAAACTAAAAGCTGGTTATCTGAGAAGATAAAATTGAAAAACCATTAGCGAGGCTCATCAAGAAAATGAGGGAGAGGACTCAAATCAATAAAATTAGAAATGAAAAAGGAGAAGTTACAACAGACAACACAGAAATACAAAGCATCCTGAGAGACTACTACAAGCAACTCTATGCCAATAAAATGGACAACCTGGAAGAAATGGACAAATTCTTAGAAAGGTATAACCTTCCAAGACTTAACCAGGAAGAAACAGAAAATAGGAACAGACAAATCACAAGTAATGAAATCGAAACTGTGATTAAAAATCTTCCAACAAACAAAAGTCCAGGACCAGATGGCTTCACAGGTGAATTCTATCAAACATTTAGAGAAGAGCTAACACCCATCCTTCTCAAACTCTTCCAAAAAATTGCAGAGGAAGGAACACTCCCTAACTCATTCTATGAGGCCA
Organism: Mesoplodon mirus; assembly: GCF_964341445.2. NCBI lineage: Eukaryota > Metazoa > Chordata > Mammalia > Artiodactyla > Ziphiidae > Mesoplodon > Mesoplodon mirus. Next base: position 81,928,203 of record NC_138989.1, on the reverse strand, counting down.
CCATCACCCTGATACCAAAACCAGACAAAGATACTACAAAAAAAGAAAATTACAGACCAATATCCCTGAAGAATATAGATGCAAAAATCCTCAACAAAATACTAGCAAACAGAATCAAACAACACATTATAAGGATCACAAAACAGGATCAAGTGGGATTTATCCCAGGGATGCAGGGATTCTTCAATACATGCAAATCAATCAATGTGATAAACCATATTAACAAATTGAAGAATAAAAACCATATGATCATCTCAATAGTGCAGAAAAAGCTTTTGAGAAAAGTCAACACCCATTTATGATAAAAACTCTCTAGAAAGTGGGCACAGAGGGAACCTACCTCAACATAATAAAGGCCATATATGACAAACCCACAGTGAACATCATTCTCAATGGTGAAGAATTGAAAGCATTTCCTCTAAGATCAGGAATGAGACAAGGTTGTCCACTCTCACCACTATTTTCAACATACTTATGTAAGTCCTAGCCATGGCAGTCAGAAGAGAAAAAGAAGTAAAAGGAATACAAATTGGAAAAGAAGAAGTAAAACTGTCACTGTTTGCAGATTACATGATACTATACATAGAGAATCCTAAAAATGCCACCAGAAAACTACTAGAGCTAATCAATGAATTTGGTAAAGTTGCAGGATACAAAATTAATGCACAGAAATCTCTTGTATTCCTATATACTAATGATGAAAAATCTGAAAGAGAAATTATGGAAACACTACCATTTACCATTGCAACAAAAAGAATAAAATACCTAGGAATAAACCTACCTAGGAAAACAAAAGACCTGTATGCAGAAAACTGTAAGACACTGATGAAAGAAATTAAAGATGATGCCAACAGATGGAGAGATATACCATATTCTTGGATTGGAAGAATCAATATTGTGAAAATGACTATATTACCCAAAGCAATCTACAGATTCAATGCAATTCCTATCAAATTAGCAATGGCATTTTTTACAGAACTATAACAAATCACCTCAAAATTTGTATAGAGACACAAAAGACCCCGAATAGCCAAAGCAGTCTTGAGGGAAAAAAACAGCTGGAGGAATCAGACTCCCTGACTTTAGACTATATTACAAAGCTACAGTAATCAAGACAATATGGTACTGGTACAAAAACAGAAACATAGATCAATGGAACAAGATAGAAAGCCCAGAGATAAACCCATGCACCTATGGTCAACTAATCTATGACAAAGGAGGCAAGGATATACAATGGAGAAAAGACAGTCTCTTCAAGAAGTGGTGCTGGGAAAACTGGGCAGCTACATGTAAAAGAATGAAATTAGAACACTCCCTAACACCATACACAAAAATAAACTCAAAGTGGATTAGAGACCTAAATGTAAGACTGGACACTATAAAACTCTTAGAGGAAAACATAGGAAGATCACTCTTTGACATAAATCACAGCGAGATCTTTTTTGATCCACCTCCTAGAGTAATGGAAATAAAAACAAAAATAAACATGTGGGACCTAATGAAACTTAAAAGCTTTTGCACAGCAAAGGAAACCATAAACAAGATGAAAAGCCAACCCTCAGAATGGGAGAAAATAGTTTCTCCCATAGCAAATGAATCAACGTACAAAGGATTAATCTCCAAAATATATAAACAGCTCACGCAGCTCAATATTAAAAAAACAAACAACCCAATGCAAAAATAGGCAGAAGACCTAAATAGACATTTCTCCAAAGAAGACATACAGATGGCCAAGAAGCACATGAAAAGCTGCTCAATACCACTAATTGTTAGAGAAATGCAAATCAAAACTGCAGTGAGGTACCACCTCACCAGTTAGACCAGTTAGAATGGGCATCATCAGAAAATCTACAAACAACAAATGCTGGAGAGAGTGTGGAGAAAATGGAACCCTCTTGCACTGTTGGTGGGAATGTAAATTGATACAGCCACTATGGAGAACAGTATGGAGGTTCCTTAAAAAACTAAAAATAGAATTACCATATGATCCAGCAATCCCACTACTGGGCATATACCCAGAGAAAACCATAATTCAAAAAGACACCTGCACCCCAATGTTCATTGCAGCACTGTTTACAATAGCCAGGTCATGGAAGCAACCTAAATGCCCATCGACAGATGAATGGATAAAGAAGATTTGGCACATATATATAATGGAATATTACTCAGCCATAAAAAGGAACGAAATTAGGTCATTTGTTGAGACATGGATGGATCTAGAGACTGTCATACAGAGTGAAAGCAAGTCAGAAAGAGAAAAACAAATATCATATATTAATGCATGTATGTGGAACCTAGAAAAATGGTACTGATGAACCAGTTTGCAGGACAGAAGTTGAGACACAGATGTAGAGAACAAACGTATGGGCACCAAGGGGGGAAAACCGTGGTGGAGTGGGGGTGGTGGTGTGCTGAATTGGGCAATTGGGATTGACATGTATACACTGATGTGTATAAAATTGATGACTAATAAGAACCTGCAGTATAAAAAAACAAACAAACAAGCAAACAACAACTAATACTAAACTTTCTTTGGGTATTTCTATGGAAATATGTTAATATAAATGTTTCAGACATTACATGAATTTTCTAAAAAAAAAAAAACAAAGATATAGGATTTGGGAAATACAATGTGAATAAACTGAAACGTGATTAACTGATATCCAGGGATTTCAGGTACAAAGTAACACTTATGCAAAACTTTTGAACAATTTAATAAGTTTATGGATATATCGGGATTTGGGTTTTGCCCAAATAGTTTTCGTTTTTAATGTGGGGCAATTTATTCATGAATATTCCATTACAAATTTCAAATGGGAAAAAATATAGAAATACTTTCATTATATTACAGAATAAATTCAATGTTTCAAATAATTATTTAGGAAATGAACCAGGTTGTTCAGAATTTAAATATTACTTGCCCTGAATTATTTGGAGACAACTTTTCAGATTTCATATACTGACAAAGACAGACATAGCTGAGCTCTTCCTTTCCTTTTCTCTTTTCCTTAATGAAGGTAACAGAATCTATTACCCAACCTCTGGGTTTCCAACATCTAAGCCATCAGTTCCTTTATTCACTAGGTATTGAACATACTCCAAAAAATAAAAATTAAAAAAAAAAAGCAATGAACATGGGCTCCCTTTTCAAGGAATGGCAGAATGCAGAAATGTTCATTTGTATTCAAGAATGTTTTATTCATAGTTGTTACAGCAGACCTGGTGGGCCATGGTGATTTGCACACACACACACAGCACACTGATCACCACCCCCCACTCCCCATCACAGCACAGAGCAATCTGTTATTTGGCAATTTAAATAATTTTTCCTATGGGGCAGTCAAATTAGTTTCCCAAACTTGTTTTGAAAAACAATGATCTCTTTGAAAAAGGAAGATGATAAACATACCATTATAACAAAACTTAAGTATAAACTACTCATTCATTAATTCAACAAATTTTTATTAGCACTGTGGTGCTGGTAATTCCAGGAGGAGAAACACACCAGGGTTATGTCTTCATTGAGCTTAAAATCCTACACAGCAGAGAGGTTTTGAACAAGGTATATGAAGTCCAAGTTCCAGTGCTATGGCGGAATAGAGCAGAGATACTAAGATGAGGGGCAGGAAGCATGAGATCCTACACTGAGGATGGAAGGAAATGGAGAAATAGTTGGTTGAAGTGTGCGGGGGGCATAGTAGGCTGGGGGAGCTCATACGAAGTCTACACATTAGGAAGGAGCAAAACACACATGTATGTATGCGTGCACACATATCTTTGTACTCATGAATCATACACAAGGTACACAGGTACACATTTAGGATTATTTTTATTGTTTGTTGTTATTGCTGTCAGTTTCTTTTTAGCATGTTAGACTATACCACTTTTTATTTCTGCAATTCTTTCTCTAATCTGTCTTTTAACTTAAAAATACATCATAGTTGACCTTCAGATAACTGATATAGAGCTAGTATTTTACTGGAAGTTTTACTGAGATAATTGTAGATTCACTTGTAATAATAAGAAATACTACAGAGAGATCCTGTGTATATTTTGACCACTTTCTTCTCTCTGACCCCAATGTTAATATTTTGCAAAATTATAGTACAACATCAAAACCAGGAAACTGACATTGGAAGTCCACAGATTTTATTCAGGTTTCCTCAGTTTTACTTGTACTTATTTGTGTGTGTGTGTGTGTGTGTTAAATTCTACACAATTTATCACCTTGTGGATTTGTGTGTGCACCACCACAATCAAGATAACTGCTCAGGTCCAATACAAGTTCGTGTTACCCTTTTATGACCATACACTCCCTGTCTCCACACCCCCAAACCCCTACCCTAACCTCTGGCAACTAAACTGTCCTCCATTTGTAAAATGTGTCATTTCACAGATGTTGTATAAATAAAATCACAAAGTATATAATCTTTTGGGATAAGCTTTTTTTTCACTGGGCCTAATTCACTTGAGATTCACCCAGGCTGCTGCATATATCAAACATTTGTTCCTTTTTACTGCTGAGGAGTATGAATATACCACAGTTTGTTGAAGGACCTCTGGGCTCTTTCTAGTTTTTGACTATTATGAATAAAGCTATTATGAACATTTTTGTACAGGTGTATATGTGTGTGTGAACATAAGTTTTCTTTTTTTTCCCCTGAGATAAATGTCCAAGAGTGCAATTGCTGGATTGTGTAATAATTACATATTTAATTTTATAAGAAGCTGCCGCACACTTTCCACAGTGGCTAGACCACTTTACATTCCCACCAGCAACGTATGAGTGATCCAGTGTCCCTGCAACCTCTCAAGCATTTACTGGTATCACTATTATTTTTTTAAATTTCAGCCATCCAGATAGGTGCACAGTGATACCTTATTATGGTTTAATTTGCATTTCCCTGATGATTAACTTTTTAAAAACTTGGATACATTCATGGGAACATTCACATATGCATAATTTCATATAAATGGGATATTTTATATATACTGGGTATTTTCTTCTGTTCATTTTATTTTCTTTTCCTTTTTGCTTGCCTTTTTTTTTTCTTTTACCCATCTTCCTTTCTATCTACCTTGTTATCATCTCCTCCTCGGCCCAGGTAATGCTTGTTAAAACACACACTCTTTCAATTTTTCTTTTACAAAATGGGATTATTCACTACATACTTCTCTGCTGGTTGTTTTGCTTGAAGAACTACACTTCTTAAAAATGTCTTCAAGTTAATTGGGTTAATTAGAATTCTTCCTATTGATTGCACAATATTTCATGATAAGGATATACCATAATTTATTCAATGATTTTCCTGATAGGGATTCACTTGTTTCCAATTTTGTTGTCATTACACATAATGTATAATACACAGGATATGTTCCCAAAGAGGTTCACTGAGTCAAAGGTATGTATGTTTATAGTGGCAGTTGTCAGTTTTCTTGAAAAAAATAATTGAAACAATTCACATTCTCAATAGCCATTATGAGAGTATATTTTAATCTTCATTTTCATTAGAAGTAAATGTGAGAGCTCCTTCTAATCGTGGATTTAATCTTGTTATTTTAGTTTTCACATTTGACTGCTTTTCAGTTTGAGTCTGTTTTCCATGTAATTTTGTCATTTTATTAAAAGATATAGACTATTCCATCTTAATATCTTAATATCTATCCGAAAAACATAATTTGCAAGAAAAAATACTCAAATTCCTTGTTTTTAAGTACTTCCTTTTTTCCCACTGGCATGCCACGAAGTTAACACAATTTTTAAAAAATGTGCCATGGCTTCTTAAACACTTTTACTACCATCTAAAAGCAGACTGTTACATCTACACATAAAAAAATGGTTTAAAAAATAAATAATACTTTCAAATTAACCATAATTTAAACTAGTTGAAAACTCTTTGCAAGAAATGCAAAAAAAAGCATTCTTCATTTTTACACTTAGATCTTGCCTCAGTCTCACTGTCAGGATATTCTTCCATTGAAATTTAAGGCCATTTTCTTTTAAATAAGAGCCTTTCATTTCTCAAAAATTTTACATGAACCATGAAACTACCACCACTGTCAAAAAAGAAAGCAAAGCTTCCAATTTCAGACCTCTGGGTTACAACTGTGAGTCTAAATTTCAGAATTATGTAGAAACATAATTCAATATCATTCTTATCCGAAATAAGATGCTCTGGTATTGCCTATGTACCCACAACACAACTCAGTACAAATAAAAATTGTAAAACAACAGTGAAAATTGAAACATACCAACAATAGAGAAAATGTTCTTTTATCTGTTTTGGAAAACCAATTTTCTGGTTGTTGATAGTTTTTTTTTTTTCCTTTCTTTTTTTTAAAACATCTTTATTGGAGTAAAATTGCTTTACAATGGTGTGTTAGTTTCTGCTGTATAACACAGTGAATCAGCTATATGTATACAAATATCGCCATATCCCCTCCCTCTTGCGTCTGCCTCCCACCCTCCCTATCCCACCCCACTAGGTGGTCACAAAGCACGGAGCTGATCTCCCTGTGCTATGCGGGTGCTTCCCACCAACTATTTTACATATGGTAGTGTATGTATGTCAATGTCACTCTCTGACTTCGTCTCGGCTTACACTTCCCCTTCCCCATGTCCTCAAGGTCATTCACCACAACTGCATTTTTATTCCTGTCTTGTCCATAGGTTCTTCAGAACCATTATGTTTTTTTAGATTCCATATATATGTATTAGCATATGGTATTTTTCTCTTTCTGACTTACTTCACTCTGTATAACAGACTATAAGTTCATCCACCTCACTACAAAAAACTCAGTTTCATTTCTTTTTATGGCTGAGTAATATTCCATTGTATGTATGTGCCACATCTTCTTTATCCATCTGTCGATGGACACTTACGTTGCTTCAATGTCCTGGCTATTGTAAATAGTGCTGTAAAGAACATTGTGATACATGACTCCTTTTGAATTATGGTTTTCTCAGGGTATATGCTCAGTAGTGGGATTGCTGGGTTGTATGGTAGTTCTATTTTTAGTTTTTAAGGAACCTTCTTACTGTTCTCCATAGTGGCTGCATCAATTTACTTTCCGACCAACAGTGCAAGAGGGTTCCATTTTCTCCACACCGTCTCCAGCATTTATTATCTGTAGATTTTTTGATGATGGCCATTCCTACTGGTGTGAGGTGCTACCTAATTGTAGGTTTGATTTGCATTTCTCTAATGATTAGTGATGTTGAGCAAATCTTCATGTGTTGGTTGCCAATCTGTATATCTACTTTGGAGAAATGTCTATTTAGATCTTCTTCCCATTTTTGGATTGGGTTATTTGTTTTTCTGATATTGAGCTGCATGAGCTGCTTGTATATTTTGGAGATTAATCCTTGTCAGTGGCTTCATTTACAAATATTTTCTCCCACTATGAAGGTTGTCTTTTCATCTTGTTTATGGTTTCCTTCCCTGTGCAAAAGCTTTTAAGATATATTAGGCCCCATTTGTTTATTTTTGTTTTTATTTCCATTTCTCTAGGACATGGATCAAAAAGGATCTTGCTGTGATTTATGTAATAGACGGTTCTTCCTATGTTTTCCTCTAAGAGTTTTATAGTGTCTGGCCTTACATTAAGGTCTTTCATCCATTTTGAGTTTATTTTTGGGTACGGTGTTAGGAAGTGTTCTAATTTCATTCTTTTACATATAGCTGTCCAGTTTTCTCAGCACCACTTATTGAAGAGGCTGTCTTTTCTCCCTTGTATATTCTTGCCTCCCTTATCAAAAATAAGGTGACCATAGGTGCGTGGATTTATCTCTGGGCTTTCTATCCTGTTCCATTGATCTATAGTACTGTTTTTGTGCCAGTATCATACTATCTTGATTACTGTAGCTTTGTAGCATAGTCTGAAGTCTTGGAGCCTGATTCCTCCAGCTCCATTTTTCTTTCTCAAGATTGCTTTGGCTATTCGGAGTCTTTTCTGTTTCCATACAAATTGTGACATTTTTAGTTCTCATTCTGTGAAAAATGCCATTGGTAATTTGATAGGGATTGCACTGAATGTGTAGATTGCTTTGTGTAGTATAGTCATTTTCACAATGTTGATTCTTCAAATCTAAGAACATGGTATATCTCTCCATCTGTTTGTATCATCTTTAATTTCCTTCATCAGTGTCTTATAGTTTTCTGCATACAGGTCTTTTGTTCCATTTGGTAGGTTTATTCCTAGGTATTTTATTCTTTTTGTTGCAATGGTGAATGGGAGTGTTTCCTTAATTTGTTTTTCATATTTTTCATCATTAGTGTATAGGAATGCAAGCAATTTCTATTCATTAATTTTGTATCCTGCTACTTTACCAAATTCATTGATTAGCTCTAGTAGTTTTCTGGTAGCATCTTTAGGATTCTCTATGTATAGTATCAGGTCATCTGCAAACAGTGACAGTTTTACTTCTTTACCAATTTGGATTCCTTTTATTTTTCTTCTTGAATTGCTGTGGCTAAAACTTCCAAAACTATGTTGAATAATAGCGGTGAGAGTGGGAAACCTTGTCTTGTTCCTGATATTAGTCGAAATGGTTTCAGTTTTTCACCAATGAAAACGATGCTGGCTGTGGGTTTGTCATATATGGTCCTTATTATGTTGAGATAAGTTCCCTCTATGCCTACTTTCTGGAGGGTTTTTATCATAAATCGGTGTTGAATTTTGTCAAAAGCTTTGACTGCATCTATTGAGATTATCAGATGTTTTTTATCCTTCAATTTGTTAATATGGTGTATCACATTGATTGATTTGCAGATATTGAAGGATCCTGGCATTCCTGGGACAAACCCCACTTGATCATGGTGTATGATCCTTTTAATGTGCTCTTGGATTCTGTTTGCTAATATTTTGTTCAGATTTTTGCATCTATGTTCATCAGTGATATTGGCCTGTAGTTTTTTTTTGTGTGTGTGCGACATATTTGTGTGGTTTCACTATCAGGGTGATAGTGGCCTCACAGAAACAGTTTGGGAGTGTTCCTCCCTCTACTATATTTTGGAAGACTTTGATAGGGTAGGTGTGAGCTCTTCTCTAAATGTTTGATAGAATTCTCCTAGGAAGCCATCTGTTCCTGGGCTTCTGGTTGTTGGAAGATTTTTAATCACAGCTTCAATTTCAGTGCTTGTGATTGGTCTGTTTATATTTTCTATTTCTTTCTGCTTCAGTCTTGGAAGGTTGTGCTTTTCTAAGAATTTGTCCATTTCTTCCAGGTTGTCCATTTTATTGGCATAGAGTTGCTTGTAGTAATCTCTCATGATCCTTTGTATTTCTGGAGTGTCAGTTGTTACTTCTCCTTTTTCATTTCTTTTTTTTTTTTTTTTTTTTTTTTTTTTTTTTTGCTGTACGCGGGCCTCTCACTGCTGTGGCCTCTCCCGTTGCGGAGCACAGGCTCCGGACACACAGGCTCCGCGGCCATGGCTCACGGGCCCAGCCGCTCCGCGGCATGTGGGATCTTCCGGGATCGGGGCACGAACCCGTGTCCCCTGCATCGGCAGGCGGACTCTCAACCACTGCGCCACCAGGGAAGCCCTCCTTTTTCATTTCTAATTCTGTTGATTTGAGTCTTCTTCATTTTCTTCTTGATGAGTCTGGCTAATGGTTTATCAGTTTTGTTTATCTTCTCAAAGAACCAGCTTTTACTTTTACTGATCTTTGTTATTGTTTCCTTCATTTTTTTTTTCATTTATTTATGATCTGATTTTTATGATTTCTTTCCTTCTGTTAACTTTGGGGTTTTTTTATTCTTCTTTCTCTAATTGCTTTAGGTGTGAGGTTAGGCTGTTTATTTGAGATTTTTCTTGTTTCTCGAGGTACGATTGTATTGCTATAAATTTCCCTCTTAGGACTGCTTTTTGCTGCATCCCATAGGTTTTGTGGCATCGTGTTTTCACTGTCATTTGTTTCTAGGTATTTTTTGATTTCCTCTTTGATTTCTTCAGTGATCTCTTGGTTATTTAGTAGTGTATTGTTTAGCCTCCATGTGTTTGTATTTTTTACAGTTTTTTTCCCTGTAATTGATATGTAGTCTCATAGCGTTGATCTGCAAAGATACTTGATAAGATTTCAGTTTTCTTAAATTTACTAAGGCTTGATTTGTGACCCAAGATATGATCTATCCCGGAGAATGTTCCATAAGCACTTGAGAAGAAAGTGCATTATTGTTGTTTTTGGATGGAATGTCCTATGAATATCAATTAAGTCCATCTTGTTCAATTTGTCATTTAAAGCTTGTGTTTCCTTATTTATTTTCATTTTGGAGGATCTCTCCATTGGTGAAACTCGGGTGTTAAAGTCCCCTACTATGATTGTGTTACTGTTGATTTCCCCTTTTATGGCTGTTAGCATTTGCCTTATGTATTGAGGTGCTGCTATGTTGGGTGCATAAATATTTACAACTGTTATATCTTCTTCTTGGATTGATCCCTTGATCATTATGTAGTGTCCTTCTTTGTCTCTTGTACGAGTCTTTATTTTAAAGTCTGTTTTTTCTGATATGAGAATTGCTACTCCAGCTTTATTTTGATTTCCATTTGCATGGAATATCTTTTTCCATCCCCTCACTTTCAGTCTGTATGTGTCCCTAGGTCAGAAGTGGGTCTCTTGTAGATAGCATATATACTCATTTTGTTTTTGTATCCATTCAGCCAGTCTATGTCTTTTGGTTGGAGCATTTAATCCATTTACATTCATGGTGATTATTGATATGTATGTTCCTATTATCATTTTCTTAATTGATGTAGGGTCACTTTTGTGGGTCTTTTCCTTCACTTCTGTTTCCTGCTTAGAGAATTTCCTTTAGCATTTGTTGTAAAGCTAGTTTGGTGGTGCTGAATTCTCGTAGCTTTTTCTTGTCTGTAAATCTTTTGATTTCTCCATTGAATCTGAATGAGATCCTTGCTGGGTAGAGTAATCTTGCTTGTAGGTTTTCCCCTTTCATCACTTTAAATATGTACTGCCACTCCCTTCTGGCTTGCAGCGTTTGTGCTGAAAGATCACCTTTTAACATTATGGGGATTCCCTTGTATGTTCTTTGTTGCTTTTCCCTTGCTGCCTTTAATATATTTTCTTTGTATTTAATTTTTGATAGTCTGGTTAATATGTGTCTTAGCGTGTTTCTGTTTGGGTTTATCCTGTATGGTACTCTCTGTGCCTCCTGTACTTGATTGACTATTCCTTTCCCATGTTAGGGAAGTTTTCAACTATAATCTCTTCAAATAGTTTCTTAGTCCCTTTCTTTTTCTCTTCTTCTTTGGGACCCCTACAATTCGAATGTTTCTGTGTTTAATGTTGTTCCAGAGGTCTCTGAGACTGTCCTCAATTCTCTTCATTCTTTTTTCTTTATTCTGCTCTGTGGTAATTATTTCCACTATTTTATCTTCCAGGTCACTTATTCGTTCTTCTGCCTCAGTTATTCTGGTATTGATTCCTTCTAGAGAATTTAAAATTTCATTTATTGTGTTGTTCATCATATTTTGTTTGCTCTTTATTTCTTTTAGGTCCTTGTTAAATGTTCTTGTATTTTCTCCATTCTATTTCCAAGATTTTGGATCATCTTTACTATCATTACTCTGAATTGTTTTTCAGGTAGACTGCCTATTTCCTCTTCATTTGTTTGGCCTGGTGGGTTTTTACCTTGCTCCTTCATCTGCTTTGTGTTTCTCTGTCTTCTCATTTTGCTTAATTTACTGTGTTTGGGGTCTCCTTTGTGCAGGCTGCAGGTTTGTAGTTCCCGTTGTTTTTTGTGTCTGCCCCCGTGGGTAAGGTTTGTTCATTGGGCTGTGTAAGCTTCCTGGTTGAGGGGACTACTGCCTGTGTTCTGGTAGATGAGGCTGGATCTTGTCTTTCTGGTGGGCAGGACCACGTCCAGTGCTGTGTTTTGCGGTGTCTGTGAACTTATTATGATTTTAGGCAGTCTCTCTGCTAATGGGTGGGGTTGTGTTCCTGTCTTGCTAGTTGTTTGGCATGGGGTGTCCAGCACTGGAGCTTGCTGGTCATTGAGTGGAGCTGGGTCTTAGCATCGAGACGGGGATCTCTGGGAGAGCTCTCGCCGTTTGATATTACGTGTGGCCGGGAGGTCTCTGGTAGTCCAATGTCCTGAACTCAGCTCTCACACCTCAGAGGCTCAGGCCTGACCCCCAGCCGGAGCACCAAGACCCTGTCAGCCACATGGCTTTTGGGAAGTCTAAGATCTTCTGCCAGCATTCAGTAGGTCTTCTGTAGGAGTTGTTCCACATGTCGACATATTTTTGATGTATTTATGGGCAGGAAGGTGATCTCCACATCTTACTCCTCTGCCATCTTGAAGGTCCTCCTCTGGTTGTTGTTAGTTTTAATATGCAACATTATTTAAGAGCTCAGAGAAAATTGAGGTTGTGCAGTCGCAGACAATGAACAAGAAGGCACAGATACTTTTGGATATTAATATATGACACCAGCAACTTTGGGATGGGTTCTATTACCACATGGGGATTTATATTACCAGTTAACAGACTTCCATGCAACCACCAAAAAGACAATTTTTAATGATGAAATGAGGTCAGATGACTAGTGAAGAAAGGTACATAAAAGGAATAAAGGCATTCAAGGAAAGAGGAACACTTTGATACATTCTCATTCAATTTGGGAAAGCTAGGATAAGTGTAGGTGAGGAGGTATGAGCAATTTATTTAGGCAAAGTGACTTTATGTTTTTGAATAACATAACCCGGTAATAAATATACCTATAAACTTTAACCATAAATACAGAAACTTTAATCCCTTTTAAAAATTACTCAACAAAGCTTCTCCTAAAGACTCATCTATTATTTGAAATTCACATCTCTCAAACCCTTAGTGCTTTTTGCTTCCATCCATTAATACACCATTTCCCTGAGCAAAATCTTTAAAAAACTATAATAAGCCAACTAATATATTACACAGCACAGGGATTCCAAAATCAAAAACACTGCAAGTTCCAACAATAACCTGCCTTGTGACTCAATAATGCCAGAGTGTTTTATGAACTGGGGTGCTAAAATTCAATCTGAAAGGTATTTCATTGTAATACTGAGAATCCATGAAGGCAACCAATCACTCAAGTTCTGTTTTCAAATGTTTGGGGACCGCGGCTGTGCCGTGCCACACTCCTGCACAGCAGCACTGTTATCGTGCTACCAACTGCCTCCAGCTGCACACTCAGCAAGGACCAGAACACACAGCATGCGCTTGCCCTAACAGCTTCTCACCGGCATTGTTTATTTAATTCTCCGAGCTTGAAAGGAAACCTGAAGAGTCCTCAGACCACCTGGGAGCAAAAGCCCGACACATAATAAACAAGCACCCAAAACATCTGTAGAAAAAGATACACTGAGCTTCTTACTAAAGCCTTCCACAGCACATTCTCATCACAATAAGCCATCCTATTCAGTGGTAGATCTTAATCCATCTGGGCTATTGTCTCAGAAGCAATTCCATATCTTCAAGTTGGAGACAAGGCTATAATTGCTTACCTGACTCACAGGCAAATGTCTTTGACGTTTCATCATGAAAGATAATTGCCACTGCATGTTTCTTTGTCTCTCGAGGCAGCCTGGTTATATTTTTGATGTTGTGCAGTTCAGTTACCTTGAAAGAAAAATATTTTTAACTTAAGTGTACAGTACATGCTATATATCGGTGCTTACACAAAATGATCAGTTATTACTGTCTTAAGCCACTTTCCAATGGCTATTTTTACTTGATAGCCAGGTATGATGTACTGGGTAAAAGGAACTGCTGTAAATAGGCCTTTAGTCATGTGGAGGTCAGGTGTGGGCGAAGGGACGTGTTCCACAGTCTTGTCATTAGGTCTCAGTCTTTAGTGAGCCTGTGCCCCTGGACTGTGAGCTTAACAAGTGTTTCTCAGTCCTCCCTAACCATAGGTGGGAGAGGATGGCTAGAGTGGGCAGAAACTGGGTATTTACCTTGTCTTTAACAAGGGTACCAGTTTTGACTTGATCAATGTTCAATGCTTTCACTTTATCACACATTTTAACTGAAAATGAAGGGTTTTGATGAAGGGAAATGACTTAATTCCATTTATGATTCACAATGCCAGCCTAGAAGCACTATCAATCACTAACTAGTGTTCTAAGTGAAAAAAGATAAACAGATATACTTATATATTTAAAAAAATTTGCTCCTCTATTTGTGAAGATGATACCTCTGATGTTGATTAGGATATACTAGTATAAAAATAGTTTAAATGACCAATTCATGGCTAACAACTGTACTGATGACACCTAATATCTGTAAAATAAAACTATGTGGCTACTTGTTAAAGAGCTTTATGTTTTTTGTCATATTTCCTTTTAAAATCTGTAGTGATCTAGACTTCTAGCCTCATAAAATAACATGCTTATCACTCAGTGTTGCTGTGTAGGCTGTCCATAGGGGCCCTTTTGTTCTTTGTCACAGTGAATTTACAGTCTACTGTCTACATTCTACACTGCAGGAAAATTCATTTTAATACATCTTTTCTTCATATTTGTTTTTTTCTCTCTCCTTGTCATTATCTCATTTAAGATTAACATGCAAAATTAAAATGGGTAAGATAAGTGATTTTAAGTTAAATAAACTAAAAACGATTTGCTTCATATATATGCATATATATAAACACCTGTATGTATTCATTTGTGAATTATACACATACTATACCTATCTATCATCTATCTATCTATCTATCTATCTATCTACCTACCTACCTATTTGGAAATACTCATTTTCTCTTCCAGGAAAGAATAATTAGACACTAATATCTTACAATGTCTGAGGTCTAATACTCTGGGGAGAAAGATGAGATTTTTTTTTTAGAACAGTGATTTGCATATTATATTTAAAGTACATTAAAGCATGTTCTCAATGATAAATTCTTGAATTTTTAAATGATTTGATAACTGACTCAAGTAATATTTAAGCCAAATTTTTTTCTAACATAGTAAGTTAAAGATATTTTAAAAAGAGATATTATTTTCAAGTGTTATTAATTTTAAATAAACAAATGATCTTATCAAAATTAAATAGAGACTAAAAGCAATGAAGATTTTGTGTTGCTTAAGAACTGATGCAATTTATGTCAGGTGAGCATAAAAGTGATATGCTGCTATGTACATTATATATAATATCTAGTTGTACCAAACAATATCATAAAAACATTTACTATCCTGCTCAAAGGTCTTTCCAAATATGTTTATTTACAAATATAAAAGAATATTGGAACAGATATTGTGGATTACATCTTTTTTTGTCACCTCATAGCAAAAAATCAACAGAAGAAATTAATAAATACCCTAGCAAAATGCAGCAAGCACTAGAGATCTAACTTTAGTGCCTTAGGCAATCTGACAGATGATGTAGTTCAACCAAAGTGTTCGCTCTTCTGTAAAATGTACATTTAGAAATGCAGAGAACCTCTTCAAGCAGACATTGTTATCCTGGTTTCCACAACAGTGCAAGGCTTTTTGTTGTTGATCAATAGAGCGATGCCACCCACTTCAGTGTGTGCCCTAACACACTGAAGAGATGCCAGAAAGCAAAATACTCATGAGGAGCATAAAATTCCACTTCTCAGATTGTCTTGGTTAGGAAATTCAAGTGTTATACTAGATTATAAAATGTTACAAAATCATACCAGAAGATACCAAAACCATACTTAGAAGATTTTCTAAGGAGTTGGTATACCTTTGGAATTTGATATATCTTTAATTCAAAATATATTTTAAAAATATTTAAAATCATAACAATTTAGGTCAAGATATATTTGAATCTCCTGTCCTCACTTTTCACTCTCAGTACTATATGATTTTACCATCAAGTACAAAACTATTTGTATTTTCTTACATGAAGACAATTTTTAAAAGAATGTCTTTAAATGTTTTAAAATAAAAATGTTTTTATTAGTCTAAAACCTAACAATGTGACATAAAAGTAATTATGAACTTTTATTAAGATTGTGAAATCCTAGAGCATTTCAATAAAATATATCAATAAATTATTACATCATTTAACAATTCAATCCATATATCTGAAATATTGATTTTTCATATTGCTATAAAAGGGCAAAATTTTAAAGTTTAATAATAAAGTATTAAAATAATTACTTTAAATATGAAGTCAACAGAATATAATTAAAGGAAAAATTACTTGAAAATAATTCTGGTTTTTCAAGTCTAAGTCAATAAATGTCACGGTCAATAATTTAAAATATTGAGGTTTAATAAGTGATAGAAGTAAAACCTAAATATAAACATACCTAAATGATGACTTTGCTACCTGGTGTTATTTAATTTTTATTTCAAGGAGCAATCCCCAAGGAATTCATAGTGATAAGAGCCAGAGGTAGAGAGTTCAAAGAAAAAACATATAATTTTTTTTCTGAAGGACTTCATAACATAGTTGGGGCGATAATATTACAAATGATGGTGATAAACCCTGTGATAGCCAAACAAACACAGAAAAAGAAAGTCTGTATTTCTGCAACCAATTTGTGGATTGGTCACCTGTACCAATCACTGTTACAAGAAACCTGGATTTTAAAGCATAAGTTAAAAAAGTATATAGACAGCTTCTAAACCTTATTCTCCTGCCCTATTTTGTTCATGTGGGTTATATCTATTAATGATCACAATAAGAAATATTAGTACTTATAAAGTATTCAAAACTTATTTATTAATGTGTTTAAAACTAATAATAAACCATTTTATGATAACACAAATACTATTCTAAAATTTTAAAAAATTTCTTAAATAGGCAAAGAATGTTAATGTTTTTACATTTTTGCAAAACTCAATGTCTGACTTAAGAGAAGACAGCTTGATACTCATTTCTGCTTCTGAATTCAGATACATGGTTTTGATTAAGTATATACAGAAAATAAGTCCTTAACACAGACATGAAGTTGCAAAAGGGAAGAATAGTTTAAAAGCATTTTCAGCCAACTGTAGATATTCTTCAATTCTATCTCCAAAGTTGACATATTTCTTTTAAAGGTTATTACCATGGGGGGTCTGACATAGTGTCATACACACTTTACACTCTGTTGCATTAAAATCCATAGGTCTCTTTTCACCTTTGGCTGATTATGGGTAAAACACCGGTTCACTGAGTTATGAAGATCTTATAAATGTCAACATATTTCATTATCAATATAAAAAATTCATCAATATCACCCTTGGTTTACACAAAAAAGTCTGTAAGTTTTGAGAAGTTGTTAAGCTCAAGAATGCAGACACAGTAGATGCCCAAATTTTAATTTTCATCTGAAAACTTAAAATTTAGCTTTGTTAATAAATACTGTCAATTGTTTTCTTTGAAGACAGGCTCATTTAGTTCATTTTTGAGAATATGTCTGAGAAATACCCAAGTCTGAATAACCATATTTTTTCTGTCAATCACACTTTCATTAAAATAGGTGTTCTGTGAAAAATATTTTTGCCAGTTTGCTTGTAATTTCAACAATCACACAAGTGCTCCCCCTGGAGATAATCATTTCATGTCAGTATGTAGCAGATGTGTTTTATGGGTTCTTACCATCTTTTCACATACAGTATTAAAAAGATGTACTTAAAGGTCTAGATTTAATAAAGTTATTTTTATTGTTTCATCAAGATGATTCCTAAGTAAAATGAAAATACAATTGACATATGTTTTGTTTGTTCATTTGCTTA
Organism: Mesoplodon mirus; assembly: GCF_964341445.2. Classification (NCBI taxonomy): domain Eukaryota; kingdom Metazoa; phylum Chordata; class Mammalia; order Artiodactyla; family Ziphiidae; genus Mesoplodon; species Mesoplodon mirus. Next base: position 81,910,505 of record NC_138989.1, on the reverse strand, counting down.
TTTGGGTGAATGTATGATGGTAAAGAATAGAATGACTTTAGTCCCATTTATTTTTACTGCTTTGCTTAAGCCTTTGGTGTCATATCCAAAAAAATAATTGTCAAAACCAATGTCAAGGAGATTTTCCCCTATGTGTTTTCCTAGGAATTTCATTGTTTCGGGTCTTACATTTAAGTCTTTAATACATTTTGAGTTTATTTTTTTGTACGGTATAAGAGAAGGTTCCAATTTCATTCTTTTGCATGTGCATATCCAGTTTTCCAAGCAACAATTATTGATGACACTACCCCTTTCCCATTGTCTCTCCTTGGCACTCTTGTTGAAAATTAGTTGATGAAATATATATATATATATTATTTCTGGGCTCTCTATTCTGTTCCACTGGTATCTTCATCTACTTCTATGCCATTGTAATACTGTTTTGATTACTATAGCTTTGCAATATAATTTAAAATGGGGAAGTGTGATGCCTAAAGCTTTCTCAAGATTGCTTTGGCTGTTCAGGGACTTTTGTGGTTTGATACAAATTTTAGAATTGTTTTTTCTAATTCTGTGAAAAATGCCTTTGGAATTTTGATAGTGATGGACTCAATATTGTATATTGCTTTGGGAAGTATTGATATTTTAACAATATTAATTCTTCCAGTCTATGAACACAGGATATCTCTATTTATACCTGCTTCAATTTTTTTTCATCGGTGAGTAATAGTTTTCAGTGTACAGGTCTTTTACCTCCTTAGTTAAATTTATTCTTAAGTATTTCATTTTTTTGATACTATTGTAAATGGGATTGTTTTCTTGATTTCCTTTTTGGAGATATCATCACTGGTATAAAAAATGCAACTGATTTTTGTATGTTGACTTTTTATCCTACAGCTTTACTGAATTCATTTATTAGTTCTAACATTTTTTATGGAGTCTTTAGGTTTTCCACATATAGGATCATGTCATCTGCAAAAAGCAATAATTTTACTTCTTCCTTTCTGATTTTGATGCCTTTTATTTCTCTTTCTTATCTTATTGCTCTATTACTTCCAGTACTATTTTGAATAGAAGTGGTGAGAGTTGGCATCCTTGTCTTTACCAGATCTTAGAGTAAAAGCTTTCAGTTTTCCTCCATTGATTATGATGTTAGCTGTGGGCCTTTCATAAATGGGCTTTATTTTGTTGAGGAAATTTCCTTCTGACCTATTTTGTTGAGAGTTTTTTTTTTAAATTATGAATGGATTTTTGACTTTGTCAAATACTTTTTCTGCAGCCATTGAGATGATCACGTGTTTTTTATCTTTCATTTTTTAATGTCGAGTATTGCATTGATTGATGTGCATATGTTAAACCAACTTTGCATCCCAGGGATAAATCCCACTTTGTCGTTATGTATAATCTTTTTGATGTGCTGTTGAATTCAGTTTGCTAGTATTTTATTGTGGATTTTTGCATCTATGTTCATCAGAGATATTGACCTTTCTTTTCTTGTGGTTTCTTTGTCTTTGCTTGACTTTGGTATCAAGGTGATGCTGGCCTCATAAAAGGCAAGCGTTTGGAAGTAATTCATCTACTTCTGTTTTTTTAAAAATTTTCTGCACAGCAAAGGAAGCAATCAATGAAATGAAAGGGCAACCTACAGATTGGGAGAAAATATTCATAAACCATATATTTGATAAAAGATTAATATCCCAGGGCTTCCCTGGTGGCGCAGTGGTTGAGAATCCACCTGCCAATGCAGGGGACACGGGTTCGAGCCCTGGTCTGGGAAGATCCCACATGCCACGGAGCAACTAAGCCCGTTAGCCACAACTACTGAGCCTGTGTGTCTGGAGCCTGTGCTCCGCAACAAGAGAGGCCGCGATAGTGAGAGGCCCGCGCAAAGCGATGAAGAGTGGTCCCCACTGGCCAGAACTAGAGAAAGCCCTCACACAGAAATGAAGACCCAACACAGCAAAAATAAATAAATTAATTAATAAACTCCTACTCCCAACATCTTAAAAAAAAGATTAATATCCCAAACATATAAGGAATACATGTACAATACTCAATAGCTAAAAACAAAAGAAAACCAAATAACCTAATTAAAACATGGGCAAAGGACCTAATAGATGTTTTTCCAAAGAAGACACACAAATGGCCAACCAACATGAAAAAGGTGTCCAACATCACTAATCATTAGGGAAATGCAAATCAAAACCATAAGGAGATATCACCTCATACCTGTTAGGAGGGCTGTTATCAAAAAGTTAAAAGATAAGTGTTGGAGAGGATGCAGAGCAAAGGGAGCCGTGGTACACTGGTAGTGGAAATCTAAACTGGTACAGCCACTATGGAAAACAGTGTGGATGTTCCCCAAAAATTAAAAATAGAGCTACCACATGATCCATCAATCCCTCTTCTGGGCATATACCCGAAGGAAATGAAACCAGTACATCAAAGAGATATCTGCGATCCCATGTTCATTGCTGCATTATCCACAATAGCCAAGATATGGAAACAATGCAAGTGTCTGTCAATGAATAAATTGTGATGTACATATAACATATAAAATATGAATATTATTCAGTGTTAAAAGAAGGAGATCTGGCCATTTGTGACATCACACATGAACTTGGAGGACACTATGCTAAGTGAAATAAGCCAGACAGAGAAAGTAAAACACTGTATGATCTCACTTGTGGAATCTAAAAAAGTTGAATACATGGAAGCAGAGCAGAATAGTACTTAATGGTGTGGAAAGTGGGGAAATATTGGTGAAACGATACCTAGTTGCAGGTATGTAGGGTGTTAAGTCTAGAGATCTAATGTACAGCATGATGACTATAGTTAATAATACTATATTGTATTATGTATTGTATTGTGACCAGATTTCAGGTGGTCTCACAACACACACACACACACACACACAAGGTTAACTATGTGAGGAGATGGATATGTGAATTAGCTTGACTCTAGTCATCATTTTACTATGTATATGTATACCAAAGCAGCATGTTGTACACCTTCAATATATACAAATTTTATCTTTTAAAAAATAATACAATAACTACTACTATTGTTTGGAGCCATTGCCTTGATTTGTGCTGCAGTTTTACCTATTATTGCCTTTGCACCAAAACAAAGTGAAAATGACAAGTAATATGTTAGTACTATGATGGAAAGAGTCTTGTCTTTATGGGCCACTCTGAGATCCACTGCTCCAAATACAGCTTTGTCCCAGGCCCACAACACCTGCTCTGTCATAAAACTCTGTCAACGTCTACTTCATGAGCACTCTTACTCCTTCCCTTCCACAACTTCACTACTCATCCAGACTCTCACTCTTTCTCATCTTAAATATTTCCATTATTTTTCCGTCAGCCGGCATACTCTTCGTCTTCCATTATCTTGTTCACACTGATCGTAGACTAATATCGTTAATCCAAACATTTGATGCTGCCCCTCACGGCCTTAAATCCATTTAATAACACCTCAAAATTAAGTTCTCACTCCTTAGCAAGGACTTGACAACTTTAATGACTCAGTTCCTACCTGTACATCTAATCTCATGTTTCTCTACACCAACTTTGAACACAAGTTAGGTTCCAGCCATATACAAAATCTTTCAATTTTCCTGAATAGAAACATGCTATTGAAAGGTTATGTAGTCTTTCACAGAATAATCTTCTTGGGGTTCCCGGTTCCTTCATCTTCCTGTCAAGCTCACAATCATTCATCAAGATCAATGGCAAGCCTCCCTTAGTCTCTCCTGAATGACTCATGCATGGTTAATAACTTATCCCTGTTGGTGATGGAGGGGTGGGATGTTTCTCAAGACCTTGACAGCTTGATCTGAATTTGGATGTCTCCTTGACTCATTATGAAACCTGGTTGTGTTCTTTCACTGGACTCAGTAAGTAAATTATTGAGTTGTTCCTTTACTAATTCATGTCATTTATTTATTAATTCTTTACATAACTAGACTTCAACATAGGATTTTTTTTTTTTGCATTTTGACTATATGCTTTTCACAGTGAAGACCAGTAGGCATCTGTTAAGTGATTATTTCTTTCATATTTGATGAGAGAAGAAAAGACTAAAGATAAAGAAGAGGGTAGCATACAGCTGCGTTGGGCTATATGTTCTGAAAGGGAGGGCATACTTCTACATATAACTTATGAAGTAAGTCAGAAAGAGAAAAACAAATATTGTATATTAACGCATATATATGTGTAATCTAGAAAAATGGTATACATAATCTTATTTGCAAAGCAGAAATAGAGACACAGACATAGAGAACAAACATGGCTACCAAGGGGGAAGGGGGGGTGGGATGAATTGGGAGAATGGGATTGACATATATACACTACTATGTATAAAATAGATAACTAACGAGAACCTACTGTATAGCACAGGGAACTCTACTCAGTGCTCTGTGGTAACCTAAATGGGAAGGAAACCCAAAAAAAGAGTGGTTATATGTATACGTAAGCTGATTCTCCTTGCTGTATAGTAGAAGCTAACACAACACTGTATAGCAGCTATACTCCAATAAAAATTAATATAAAAAAGAACAAACATCAGAGAAGCTGCTTCACTTGTATATCAAAATGGTTAACTAGACTTTACTTGTTCTACCATTACTTAGAACTTTCAGGAAGAATCTGATATGGGCTGAAGGACATAGTGATATTTTTTCAAATTAAGTCCAAGTTTTTCAGAGGGATTTTATTTGCATACTAGCAACAGTTAGTATAAACAAATTAAGGTTTATTGCACAATTTAAAAATCATCATACTTTTTATGTTATATACCTTTCCCCTTAGCATAACTGTGCAAATTAAACTAAATATTAGCATTCAATGCAGATCTTACTCACAAGTATAAAATTAATTTTCACTATTTAGTATACAGATACAAAGTTGAAAAAAGCATATTTACTGAAATTATTTTTTGTTTTAAAGTGTCTTATCAGTTTACTGTCATGACAACTGAGATCAGATGCTGCCTATTTAGGCACTCAGTTTCCTTCTTTAAACCTAATCTTATTTTGAAAAATAAAAGACATTAACTTTCAGAGTTTTTCAAGTATATTTAAATGAATTTGAAAATAAATTGCACTCCTCTTTCTTATTAATCTTACTAATAATTCTTCTCAATCCTGACATTTTACTAATCTTCTATGGTTGTTCTAATTAAGTCAGAGTTTTGATTTTTGAGGAGAGATATTTTTAGGAGCTAGTTTAATAAAATCCACTTTATTAGGATAGAGAATATTGATTTTCCAATAAGAAAAAAAGGTGGAAGTTTTACTGAAGTTTTTAAATTATTACAATTAATACATATCAATCTCTTTTGAAAGCTTGAGTCCTAAATTTTCATAATGCTAATTTAAATATTGGTGTTATCCTATACATTGTATACTTCAATATTCTAGTCATAATATTTGCATAGAAATTTTATAATTGCTTCCTTTTGATATAATTTATATCAATTTTCCAATAGCTGCTTCCTTACATTTGTCTCCTGTCGCTGAATAATATGAATGTGTACCATTGAAAGACTCAATATAACTCAATTTTTAAGCTCCTTGTGATGATATCATGTACTCTGATACAGACCTCCCATGCTTACTATTTGACAATCCCAACATGCTCATAATCAATAATTATAAGTTCAGTCTTTTAAATCTTTGAAAGACTTAAGGTCTCTCAAATATTAAACTACATTATGAAATGCATCTTCTAGAAAAAATAACTATGGATAAAATTACATTAGAATTAAAATTAACTATAGTAGTCACCATTGGCTGTCTAATCAGCATCCAGTTCCAGTTCCTTCATTCATAACAGAATCTGATGTTTTTCAGTTATGCACTCCTACATCATGCAGCCCAAGTGCCCTGGTAGGCATCTCTCACCCCTAGTATCATGGTAGAACTTGTTACTCCTAGGGTCACAGTCTCCTTGCTTGTGATTAGTTTAAGAAAGAGAACATGACCTAAATATAACCAGTGACTTGTGAACGGAAGTCTTCTGGTGGCTTCTGACAAATGTTGTCTTATCTGGAGGTAACCTCCAGATAAAACTAGCCCCCTTCTCCAGTGGATGTTGTCCTGTCTGGATGTCATAATTCAGAGATGCTACAGTTATCATTCTACTAGATTGAAGATGAAGGCAACTCTAAGGATGGCAGAGCAGAGATAGGAAAGAAGAACAAAAAAAAACAACCCCCCCCCCAGGTCCTTAATTTTCATTCTTAAGCAGAATCAAGAACGAACCAAACCCTGAAGCCATTTTCTTTTTCTGGACATGCTGTAATATGTGAAAATGCTCTTCTTTAAGTTGTTTGAATTGGGGTTTCTGTTATTTTCAGCCAAAAACATTCTAACTTATAAAACAGAGAGCTAAGCTTTCCTCATTTAACAATGGGAAATTGCTGTCCCTGTCTGGGTGGCCGTCCCACAGTTAGAGTGATGACCAGAGTCAGGGCCATGCCTCCTGCTTCTCACACTAGTGATCTTTCCATCAACTTATGCAATAGCTATTGCTCTGAAATTCATGCTATTTAATAATGGCAAAAATGGATAATCGAGAAGTTATTACAGGAAGGAGAATTCAACTACCAAAGAGACCCAAATTGTAGGGATGATGAAAGGAATCCCAGAAAAACTCATTACTTTATTACTCCAAAATATTTTGAGGTTCTCTATTATGAAAAACAAAAAGATAACCTATTTTCAGGGCCAAGAAATGCAGAACATTAGTACAAAGGAAAAATAAGCACTAAAATAGGAAATGTATATATGTCTTTCTCTCCCTCCCTCCCTCTCTCTCTCTCAACATGTGTAAATTTAGTGTCTAATATATTTCACTAACTTAAGAACAAAAAAGCATGAAACAGCTCAGTCAGCCCTAGCATCATTCTCACTCTGAGAGGCACAGCTTTGCTACACAGATACTAACAGATTCTCTACAGATTCTAGGACTTTACTTACTAGATGCACAATTTTAAGTCTTTTAATTACAGTAATGGTTGAATAGCAGCCCACCAAAAGACGTGTCCAAGTCCTAAACCCCAGAACCTGTGAATGGGACCTTATTTGGGAAAAGGGTCTTTGCAGCTGTAATTAAGTGAAGGACCTTGAGAGGAGATCACCCTGGATTCAGTGTGGGCCGCACAGCCAATGACCAGTGTCCTTAGAAGAGTAGAGGGAGCTTTGAGGCAGGACACAGTGGACACGGTCACGTGAGTGTGACGGCAGAGGCGGAAGCGATGCTGCCGCAAGTGAAGGGGTTCCTGGAGCTACCAGAGGCTGGAAAAGGCAAGGGAGGATGCTCCCCTAGAGGCTCTGCAGGGATGCAGACCAGCCGACACCTTGATTCCTGACCTCTGGCCCCCAGAACTGGGGGAGAATAAACTTCTGCGATTTTAAGCCAAATCTGTGGTAGTTTGTTAGGCCAGCCTGGGAAACTAATACGATTATACAGTACTATTTGAAGATGAACAGCCCAATTTGTGTTTTAAAGTCAGTAGTCTTGAATGAAGGTAAAATGACAGAAAGAAAATGATGAAAGATTTGTATATAGCCCCGTTTCTCTAGTAAGATATTAGTTTCTTAAAAAGCAAAGAATATATCTGTATTTATTTTGAGTCACCTAAAGTATGGTTAACATCAGAAAGTGTCTAAACATAGTTCTCAAAATTGATAGACGGCATGAGAAAAACCACATGGTTACCTAAGCAGATTAAAAAAATAATTGATAAAGTTCAACACCTTTTATGAGAAAAAAACCCTCAATATATCAAGTATAGAAAGGAATTTTCTTTAATACCAACATTTATTTTACTTCATGCACAAGTACTAGACACAGTTCCTTTATTACTGGAAACTTGGCAAGGATACTCTCTGTCAGTGCCTCCGTGTAACATAGGTCCTAGACAAGAAGTTAAGAAAAAGGCTAAGAAAGGAGAAGACAGAACTATCAGTATTTGTAGACAATATGATCACTGACATGTAAACACTAGCAGCATTAATAGAAAAATAAATTATTAAAACAAAAGTATTCAACAATACTGTCAAATACAGTCAACACAAAAAATCAGCAGGATTTCTCTACACTAGCAAATATTAACTAGAAAAAATAATACCTTCACAATAACAAGAAAAACTGTAACATACCTAGGGATTTCGTTGGAAAAATTTTTAAACCTTAAAAGAGGAGCTGAGTAAAAAGCATATTCCATGTCCTTAGATAAACTGCTAAGGTAACTTTAGAAAGTAAGAACTGAGCGTGTTTGGGGAACAATGTTCCTAACAAATACCACAACATCGTGTGATCGGTGGTTATTTAAGACAAGTGGCATGTTAGTGGTACAAGAACAAACAAGGAGACAGTACAGAGTAATCAGAGAAAAACCTATGTATGTGAGTATAAGATCTATGCCATCACAATAATTGAGAGGATAGCTCATTTAACAAATGGACTAGTGATAACTGAGTCCCTAAGTATTAAAAAAATAGATTTCTGTTTAATGCAGGACTCCACAAAGTGAACGGACAGAGGTGAGAAATTATATACAACATCTAAAATTGAAGTAAGACTAGTGTTTAGAATAGACAAGAAAACCTTATAAAACAGCCAGAAAAATAAACGGACCCCAGTATGATATGGACTAATGATATGATCAAAGAATTCATGGAAGAATAAATTCAGAAAGCAATTGTGCATAGGAAGAATTCCTCAAATTCATTGGGAATAGAAAACTGTATGTTAAAACACAAGTGAATATCACTTTACATCCATCAGATTTGGAAAATTAATGACTAATGGAAAGTATTAATAAGAATGTGAGCATACAGAACCCTCAGGTGCCCTGAGGATGTGTACAGTGGAGCTGATTTCTGAAAAGTCATCTGGTTGTACATACTTAAGTACTCACATATCCTTCATGCAACGATCTTATTCTTTTTATATATGCCAGAAAATTTCTCACATTGGGGCATAAAGACACAGAACAAAAATCTTAATTACTTCATTGTTTGAGGTAATGAGAAGTTGCTGGCAATCCAGTTTCTATCACTAGGAAAATGGAAAAGTAAAATATAATGGATGTAAACTATGGGGTATCATGTAACAGAAGCAACTGGCAAAATGGAGACACAGACATGCAAATAGGTCTAAAAGTCATAACGCAGCATGAATTAAAAATAAACATAGTAAGTTATAATACAATATTACTTAAGTGAATTAACAAAGCAGGACATGTTCAATAAATCAACAGTATACATTTATAAGATTCACATAAAGTTTCCCATCAAAATCATTATAATGATTATGGAAGTGGAGAGATGAATGGGATTAAGAAATGGGAATAAAATAGATTAATCAAATATTATAGAGATGAATGATGATAGCATCCATTAACTTAGCAATAATGATGAAATCAACCTTTGCAGCTGCCTTCTATCACACCAGAAAAAGAAAGAGGAAAGAAGGACGTTAGAGAAGAAGGGAGGGAGGGAGGGAGGGAGGAAGGAAGGAAGGAAGGGAGGAAGGGAGGAAGGGAAGGAGGGACGGAGGAAGGAAGGAAGTAAGGAGGGAGGGAGGAAGGAAAGAAGGAAGGAAGGAAGGAGGGAGGGAGGGAGGAAGGAAGGAAGGAAGGAAGGGAGGAAGGGAGGAAGGGAGGAAGGGAGGAAGGGAAGGAGGGACAGAGGAAGGAAGGAAGGAAGGAGGGAGGGAGGAGGGAGGGAGGGAGGAAGGGAGGGAGGGAGGAAGGAAGGAAGGAAGGAAGGAAGGAGGGAGGGAGGAGGGAGGGAGGAAGGAAGGAAGGAAGGAAGGGAGGAAGGGAAGGAGGGATGGAGGAAGGAAGGAAGGAAGGAAGGAAGGAAGGAGGGAGGGAGGGAGGAAGGAGGGAGGGAGGAAGGAAGGAAGGAAGGAAGGAGGGAGGAAGGGAGGAAGAGAGGAAGGGAAGGAGGGAGGAAGGGAGGAAGGAAGGAAGGAAGGAGGGAGGGAGGGAGGGAGGAAGGAAGGAAGGAGGGAGGAAAATCCACTTCCTAAAGAAAAGTCAACTGAATGATATGTGAAATTCTAGCAGGTCAACTGCTATTAACAATTATATGGCTATTACAACTTTTCAGTGCTCTGAATTAGTCTTCAGCTCAGCTCTCTATGGCTTAGTATGTGGTGACTCCTAACATAGTAACTAATGGGCACAATTATGTTCTACTAGTAAAGGACACAGAGTGGAAAGGGTATTGGTACGATCATTAATGTATATCAGTTCCAAAGAGTGTATATATAATAAAGCTATAAGAGGCTCTGGTTACTTCCCTATGCTTATGAGACCAACTCTAGGTGAGATCCATGACTTAACTGCGAATCATGTTTAGCTTGTTTACCTATATATGCTTATAGCATCTAGACAGGATATCCAGGATTATTTATACCTTTTTATTTAGATTTAAAAATGCATAGCTTTAAGTAATAGAAAACTCAAATATCAGTGATTGAAATCTGTGGTAGGCAAACTATGGCCTGTGGGCCAAATTTAAATAAATTTTGTAAATAAAGTTTTTGTAAATAAAGTTTTATTGGAACACAGCCATTTGTCTACATATTGTCTGTGGCTGTTTAATGTACTACAAGGGCAGAGTTGAAGAGTTGCAACAGAGACCTTAGGATCTGCAAAGCCTAAAATTTTTACTATCTGGCCCTTTACAGATAAAAGTTTGCTGGCCACTGATTTAAGCAAGTTTTTTTTTTCTCACATAATAACTTAGAGGTAGGCAGTTATTGGTGTTAGTTTAGCAGTTTGATAATATAAGAGGCAACAACTCAGGCCCAAATACAGGTATTCCCCACTTTTCAAAAGTTCTCTTTAGACCACTTCCCTTTTATTAAAGACCTACATCAGCACCTGTTTTCGCCACCATTTCTCTCAAGCTCATCTCCTCAGGGCACAAAATGTCTGCTGCATTTCCAGCTATCATGTTTTCAATGTAGAAAAAGGGAATAAGGGACATTACTGGCCATATCAGAAAATATAAATTCCTTCCTAACCTTTTAGTAGGCTTAAAATTTTTATCTCATTGGTCAGAAATGTACCTCCATAACTGCAGGAAGTGTAAAAAGTGATCATCTAGCTCTTTCAGTCTCTATATTGAAGATGGGAATGGAAGAAGTGAGTTACAAATGGGTGGGTGTTGAGTTAGCAATTAATTCAATTAAACCCCATGCCTGAACTGTCAGAGTTGCACCATATTTTGCTTCAAATGCAATACCTATCTTGTGTATACCTCCTACAGGCTATGAGGGAAAGGGGATACTCTCACTTTTGCCAGACCAAAAACACCCCTTCCCAAATGAAGATAAAAATTTAAATAGTACGCACTAGAGTTAGATCACAACACAGAGATACTCCAGGTCACCTGACCTAGTCATGGGAACTTTTTCTCCAGCCAGTCGTAGGAGAGAAAGAGAGTTGAAGCTTGAGAATGTCTTGGTGTTCCATTGCTGTCTCAGAGAGGGAAAAAGCCACATAAGTCAAGGATTTCAGGCAGCCTCTAGTTGCTGAGAGCAAACCTTCTTGGCAGCCAGCAAGGAAACAGGGACCTCAGTCTTACAGCTGCGAGGAACTGAATCAGCCAACTCCAGAAGGAGCTTGGAAGCAGATTTTTCTCCAGAGCCACCAGATAAGAGCTGAGTCTGACTGACCACTTGACTTCACGCTCATGGAACCCTCAGCAGAGAACCCAGCCATACTGCACCTTATGACCTACAGCACTGTGAGCGCATAAATGCCTGTTTTTTGAGACCCTGAGTTGGTGGCAATTTGTTACACAACAATAGTAAGTGAAAGCTATATTCCAATTATTTGTGATTAAACTGCATAAAAGATCCAAGTTCGGGGACTCATGTGAGTCTGACCACATGAGTTTATCTGCAAGATGGAACTGGAATAAAAGACAGGAAAGTTGACTTTTACATCCACCATCAGGGAGTCAGCTGTACTAGATCTAAGACTAGGAGAATATCATGTAGCCCTGAGCTTAGCAGGACAATTTCCACTACACCAAGACAGCTTTTTATGAAAGGGCATAAAAAGGAGAATAGTGGAGAATTACAGACTACTGCAAATCCAATTACATTTTAATTTTATAGTACCCTGGATTTCTAAATATGATTAACTTGATTCAAAGACATAGAAAAGGAGAACTGGGGTGGAAATAGTTGCATAAAACTTACAATCCCTCTTTCTCTTTGTCCCTAAATAAATGGGGGAAAACCCCTAACTTCCCTGAATATTGTATAGCAGGAATTTAATCATTTATTCAGGATGTCAAATTATGTGTGAAAATAATTCCGAGTAGAACAAACTCAACACTTATTTCACTGAATCTCAAAGCCTATGGTTCCCTAAATTAAGAACCTGTTCTCTTATCAACAAAATCAGTTTAGTGGCTACTACTTGTTTGTAACCTAAGATCGTTTAATGGGTAATGAAAATTTTACCTTTTGTTATTAGAAGTATTAGATAACTCTGCAATGACCTATATGGGAAAAGAATCTAAAAAAAGAGTGGATATATGTATATGTATAACTGATTCACTTTGCTGTACAGCAGAAACTAACACAACATTGTAAAGCAACTATACACTAATAAAAATTAATTAAAATAAAATAAAATAAAATGGCCACTGGTCCAATGTAAACACACACACACATACAAAAAGAAGTATTAGATGTAAAAAGGATTTACAATTTTAAAAATATTATATAATTTGAAACAAATATGAAACAGCATTATTTATAAAACATAAGATGATACATAGATATTTATAGCAAGGTACAAAGTAATAATTCAAGAATAAAGTCTCACTAAAATATTCTTCAAATTTTAAGTTGTAAATGAATATGATTTCATTACTTGAAGTATAATATATAAATTTCCATTAATGGTAGAAAAACAATTTATCCTCAGTGAATATTATGCAATTAGCTTTTCTCCTGTTGCATCTGTCAGATATTATACAACTAAGCAGACTTTGTTAATGAGTAAGAGATTTTTAAAAATCCAAAATGCATTGATGATATTCTGAAAGAATAATTAAGGGCACTGGATCAAAATCCATTAGATAAATGTAAAAATGTTTCAGAAATCATGGAAATAATGTCATAACAAAATTGTGCTGTTGAATATTCTTTCTCAAATTTACTATCTGATTTACCACGGAAAATGGCTTGTTTGAAATTACAAGTTACTTTATCATGCAAATGGGTCTCAAAATTTTTCTAAAGTTGGTATGAATTATGTCTCTGGTTTCAAAGATGCAAAATCTGAGGCTGAAATGACTTGCACAACCATAACTGTTTTACTTTTCACATTGTCTTACATGAAGCTGTCATCTCACTTTCTGAGCTATGATATTATTTGCATTTTACAGACAGGAAAGTGAGAGAAAGACGTTGTTTAAAGCATACTATGTCTTCCTGATGTAGCACCATTGCAGAGGATTGCCTCCTACAGACACAAGTGAGTAGTTTTAAAAAGTGAATAAAGACAACAATTTTCCTAACATAAATCATATTGCTGCATACTCTAAGTCAAGCCCAGATTAATCATACAGATATTTTCTAAGAGTCTGATTCCATATTTCTCAGTGAACAGATATCTGTCATAGAGCAATAGGTTATAAACAAGTCCTGATTGCTGAGTGATTGCTTTTCCATGGCTTTCTTAAGCCACACAGAATGATTCTTATTGGAGATATCTTAGATGTTGCAAAATTTCAATTGACCTTGACTCAAGTATTACAAACATCAAGTCCAACTCTGGGAGTTCCCTATTATTTTGAGATCACAGCTCCATAAATCCCCTCCATCCAAAGGTCTTCACCCATGGTCTCTCCTGCTGATCTCTGAGAGCTGTCCATTCTCAGCCCATCCATCTCTGTCAGTGAAGGTGCATCCAGCCTTGGGCATTTCTCCCCTTCATCTTATCCTACATAAAACCAACTTTTCGTATTCCATTTCTATGAGTCTTCCCTGAGTGACTAGCACTAGTGTTCAGATATTATGAGACAATTAACAAATGATCATGGATTAACAGTGACTGTCACAGGAACCAACGTGTGTGTCCATAGGAGCTTCTGTTCAAGAAACTGAAACGTCTTCAAACTAAGAGATTACAGCTAGATGAATGAATGAATAAATACACAAATGGATAAGATGCCTTAACCCAAATAAATGATTATCACTCTGGGAACTTCTGGTGGGTATTTCAGGACAAACCAAGCCTATGATCGCTCTTCACACCGCACCAAGTGTGTGCTCATCCAAGCATTTAGCCATTTCTTCATGGAATCAAAATGAAAATGTTCAAGATACCACACTGTACACATGTGCTGTTTCTACACTTACCGATGCTTTTGCTTCTAGCTTTAAGAACATACTATATTTATAGGTGGCTGTTTTTCATAAGGACGCCTTCATCTTTTCCCAAATTCTCTCAGATGTTTACTTTACATATAGATAAATAGGACAACTCCAAATAGGAGTAAAAGAGAATAAAACAATGTTTTTAATGTCAGGTTATAGGGAATTTAGAAATAATATTGGTCTCAATACGGGCATCGCTTTTCTGGCATCGAGTAGAATGGGAACTTCACATAGCACTATCTTCATTCATGCTTCTAAGGGATTCTATTTATATTTTCCTCACTACAGACAGCACTCATATTTACTTTATTAAAATTTCTATAAACTGTTTCTTTTTCATCTGCTTAGAAAATTAAGGAAAATTTATTAGCTGATTCTATGTAAATTGCTTTAGTTCAGTTTCCATTGAGGATAAATTTGTTTTGAATATCTGTTATGACAATTATATATAGCTACATTTTCAACCCTAATGCATTTTTAATAACTTCCTTCAGCAGCTAGTGATTTGAATTTCAAATTTCTTTCTACTGAGAAGTAAAAAAAAATTATATACCATTTTATAGCAGTTTCACATATAAAAATTGATTTATGGAGCAAGATCTCTCTCACAGTAAACATATCAAATGTCTAAATGAGATCAGTAATACTCATAAGCTTTGTAATATGTATGTTTCAGATAGAGTATAGCATTAAGTTAAAGTTGGTAAAAAAAAATTGTATCCTTAGATTATTTTGCAGAAGGCCCTCACTTAGGTTGGAAACATTTTGTTCATTTGATTGATTATTTTAATTTATTTCTATTGAGCACTACAGCAGATTTTAGGGCATATCAAAATAACCGACTAATCAGAAGTTTAAAGTGTTTAAACATTAACAAATAGGACAATTTGGGAAATCCATAATGGTCTACTTCTTTAAGCCATCTTGAAAATGAAGTATTTTTTTTTCCAATTCTGGAGATCCAATATTTGGACTGAGCATTAATTGTTCAAGGGAAAACAAAGATTTTAAATATGCCAGCCTTTTTCATAAAGAGATCTTTCTTTATTGACCTGATCATCAGAGGGAACTATGAGAAATTTAGAGCTTTGCCATGTTCACGTCTGAAAAAAGGACTCATAATTCTATGAATGGAAAAAGCCATGGGAAGTGATAGTTCAGTCTTTGATTTTGAAGAAGCGAAAGTATATTTCAGGATAAAAATGTCATGAACATCTGTGATTGTTTTTATTGCCTTGATGGATGGTTGTCCAGGCCTTGGACAA
Organism: Mesoplodon mirus; assembly: GCF_964341445.2. Taxonomy (NCBI): domain Eukaryota; kingdom Metazoa; phylum Chordata; class Mammalia; order Artiodactyla; family Ziphiidae; genus Mesoplodon; species Mesoplodon mirus. Next base: position 81,894,832 of record NC_138989.1, on the reverse strand, counting down.
ATTAACCCATCTGACTCCTGGGGTGGCCTTCTGGACACTAGCTACACCCACCCGCCCTGTCCTAGGGAGGGGCAGCCCCAGAGAAGAGCAGGACTCACACAGTCTCCAAAGTTCTGTCTTCTCTCTTCTTCAAACTCTTTGCAAATGTCAGTATTTTTAATAACTTTATGGTAAAATTAACAATTATCTCTTTAGAATTATTACATTTTCAGCTAGGAGTATATTTAAAGAGTCTTGATAATTACATTTTATAAATTTTACTGGATAGGATTTTCATGTTTATTCTACTAGCATTTCCTCATTGAAATGGGACTTTTCATAATTTTCTATCATTCCTTGAATTAGCTGTTTTTTTCAGTCAAGTATCAACTTTTTGATTTGTAACTCTCAATAAATTTATAATTGAAATACGTGTGAAATATCTTGGATGTCACCATAAGGCTGGAACTACGGTCAGTGTCTTTTATTATTTATTTATTTATTTATATTTTTTTATGCGGTACGCGGGCCTCTCACTGTTGTGGCCTCTCCCGTTGCGGAGCACAGGCTCCGGATGCGCAGGCTCAGCGGCCATGGCTCATGGGCCCAGCCGCTCTGCGGCATGTGGGATCTTCCCAGACTGGGGCACGAACCCGTGTCCCCTGCATTGGCAGGCGGACTCTCAACCACTGCGCCACCAGGGAAGCCCCAGTGTCTTTTATAGAAGACGGTTTCATTTTACACTGATCAGGCTTTGACAGAGAAGTGTTGACATACATCCACCTTCACATTAATTCTGTTCAGTAGATTTCCTGGGCAGTTTCACTACAAACTGGCTGTACTTCTAATTGTTTAATGAAATATATACGTGAATATACCATACATAAATACTTCAAGATCTAACATGCCAAGAATCACCATTTTTTCACCCAGTCTCGATGAACAGCACAGCCATTCATCCCTCACTCAGTCCTGAAAAGATATCAAGTCTTATTCCTCTCTCTTCCATTTCCCCGATATCCAGTCAGTTACTAAGTCTTCTTAATTTTACTTGACTGTACCTAGAAAATATCACCCAAATATATCTCTTCTCCATTCACTTTACCCTTCTCCATTTAGGACTCTGTTGTCTATTATGGGGAAATGGAAATAATTATACTATAATATTTAATTATATTGTTTTTCTGTATATAGTCTATTATCCCATCCATTTGATGTGATGTCATGCAAATTATTTTTTTCTGAATACATATTTGAAGATATGAAAAAACATTTAAAACCCTTCACAACTGCTCTATTGCTTACAGGATAGAGGTTAAACTCATGAGGAAGGTATTTATGACCCTTCACTTGTTCCACCCACTTCCTTTGTGCTTATTTTCCACTACTACAGCCCTCCTTTCAGAGTTTGCCAACACTAGATTCCTCAAATTTTCTTCAACTCACCATGCAGTGTAACGTCAGTACTTGTAATCACCCTTTTTCTTCCTCATAGAATGCATCCCTCTCCATTATTTTGTTTTGTCAAAACAGAGTAATCTTAAGAAGCCCTTTGGAAAGTCCTGATTTCCAAAGGTAGACAAGTGTTCCCTTTTACTTTTATTACTGCACTTCATCATATTTCATTGTAGTTAGCTATTTATAACCTAGCTTTCTTGTATTGTAAAATCTTAAAACAATAATGATAATAACTCTTAACATTTTTTGACTGCTCTAAACAGTCTTTAAAGAGTTCACATGTAGTATCTTATTTATACCTCATAACGGTCTTGGAGGAGTAGGGCAATTACTGTCACTATTGGTTAAATAAGAAGAGTATCTCATCTCTTCATCTTCTGAGCCTCAGTGTCTGTCTAGTCACCAGATACCATAGTTTCGCAAAACTATATATTATATTTATATTATATTATATTATATTATATTATATTATATTATATTATATTATAAAAATAGTATTTTCTCTGTTTTCTTGAATTGGGTTTGACAGTCATTTCCCAATATTCAGGGCAGGGCTCTTTTCCTTTGTAGCACAGTAGAAATTATTCTCAGTGGCAAGATGCACCTGTATGTTACTTATGGCACCCAGTGAAAGCAAATATTTACATTGAAAGTTTTTCCTTTAATTCGAGCAACATCAGAGTTGCCTAATGGTAATATAATTTTTATGGCTAGGTAGAACTTTATCATGTGTGAGTGATAAAGAGTGGCAGTACTGAATAATAGAAGAGATGATAAAAGAGAATTTGAATAATGCTAGCTGTACATTCTAAGAAAATAAAGAAGCAAAAATCAGTGTCATAGCGCTAGTTAAGAAGAAAAGTAGTGAGGTTGACACAAATATTTTGGTCTGAATGCTGAAGAGACATTTCAAATTTAGCATATACAGAATAAAAGTGTGTGATTTTTTTTTTACCCAAAGCCTATAATAAGACAGCCAGTGAAGCATTAGGCAAAACTTGCTAAAATAGTATCAAAATAAGAGAAGAAACCATTTACATATTTTCTTGAAAACAACCGTTAAGATTTCTTATTACTGATGAATCATGACCAAATTATTCTTCCATAACAGAATTGGTCTAACTTCATGGTTTTAATTCACAATCACTGAGGAAAAAAATAAGATAAAATTCCTGAAAGGAAATTTAAATCACTAGGAAACAGAATTAGCTTCCCAACTCCTGGGAATAATAAGTTGTAATAATAAAAGCTTTTAATCTCCAAAACATTGCCGTGAGAAAAGTAAATTTTAGCTGCCACACACACTGAATCTAGTTATTAAAGTGCTTTAGGAAGTTTCAAGTTACAATCAGTAATATCTGTTTAGTTATTTATTAAAAGATGAACTATTCCTATTCTCACTGCACAGGATCTTTCATGACTTAATTTTCACAGACTGGAGAGAGAGCTTACACACATAAAGTGTGTATGTTTTGAAAGTGTTAGTCATAGTTTTCTAACATTAATTTTCATTTAACCTACTTATATCTGCAGTCATTCTTTTCCTTCTTTTTTGTTAAAATGAATGCTCTCTGGTTCTGTTAAAGACCAAACCCTATCATTATACACAAGAACCTTTTAATCATCACAGTTTCTGTCTACTAGATTGTTCCCTTTGGCATATAGGTGTGTTACAATACATGTCATATTTAAAAAACATATCTGCTCTATATATTGGCTCAATTTTACAGTGAAACGTCTTGAAAAAAATTGCCTGAGTAGCTACCCGTTCCTTACCCCTCAATCTCGTGTAAGCTACTCCAGGTGAAATAAGTCCCCATGTTTCACTGAAATAGCTCTTGGCAAAGCCACCAAAGACCTCCATGTTGTCAGTCCAATGGTCCCTTTTCTGTCACCTTTCCCAATCTCTTAAACTAGACACAGATGACCATTTGTTCACATTTTTTTAGCACAGTTTTCTCGTAGTTTTCAATGGTTTACCCTTAATGCTATTTTTCTCATCTGACTGCCTGCTGTTCTCAGATTTCCTTTCTGGCCCCTCCAGCTCTGCTAATCCTCTAAGAGCTGGAGTGTTATCTCCTTTCTCTTCATTCTTTCCCAAGGACATTTTATCCAGTGTTACAGAATAAAGTGCTATCAATATGCCAATGACAGTCAGATAAATAACTTTATCAGTGACATTTCCCCCACCCCAGCCCACATTTATCTAATTGACTACTTGACATTTTAGTTTGAATGCCTAATAGACATTTCAAATTTAACATATGCTAAGTGAAACCTTGTGATTTTTACTCAAAGCCTGCTCTTCTGTCTTTCCCATCTTCATGAACTGCGCCATCCTTATCTCTGTTGCTCAAGTCCATGAGTCCTACCTTTCACTTACACTCAACATTTAATCCATAGGTACATCCTGTCCATTTTCACAAACTATATCCAAAATGTGTCCTTTGACCTCCAACTTCAATACTAACTTGATCTTTCTCAACAGTCTGTTTTCCAGGATGATCTTTTTCCTTGTTAACTTTATTGAAGAATGATTTATACATGGTAGGTTACCACCATTTAAAGTGAACAACTGAATGAATTTTGACCATTGTATGTACCTTTTAAACCACCACCACAATAAGAATAAAGAGGGCTTCCATCACCCCCCTAAACGCCTTAGGTCCTTTTGCAGTCCAACCTTCCATCTATTCCTCCCTCAAAATAGGCAACCAAGGCAGGCTATGATTTTTTTTCTATAAATAAGAATTTTGTTACCACAAATACAAGGGTGAAATCATACAATATGTACTATTTTGGGTCTTCTGTCTTTCAGTCAGCGTCATGATTCTGAGATTCATCTGTTATTATGTGTATCAGTAGGTCTTTCCTTTCAATCATTCAGTGGTTTTCCATTGACGGATGTACCACAATTAGTTTATTCATTCTCCTGTTTGGGTTGTTTCCACTTTTAGGCTATTTTGAATAAAGCTACTATGAACATTTTCGTACATATATTTATTTGGACATGGCTATTCATTTGTGGGGAAGGGGGGTAAATTTCTAGAAGTGGAATGGCTGGACAGATGTATGTTTACTCTTTTAAAGAAACTGCCAACTGTTTTACAAAGTGCTTATAAAATTTTACATGTCCATCAGCAATGTATGAGTTCTACAACTCTGGTTAGTTTCAATCTTTATAATTTTAGCCATTCTAATGGATGGATAGTGTTACTTTGAATTTAAATCTTGCAGATCACTGATGATGTTGAGCATCTTTTCATGTTCTTGTTTGCTGTTCATATATCTTATTTTGGAAAATATCTGTTCACGACTTTTGTTCAATCTAAAATACTGGGGTTTTATCCTATTATTGACCTCTAAGAATTCTTTAAGTATTCTGGATATGTGTTTCTGGTCAGAGAAATGTTTGCATGTATTTTCCCAGACTTACCTGCCTTTTTGTTAGCTAAATCACTTGAAGAGAAAAAGTTTTAAATTTCAATATAGTTCAATTTACCAATTTTTTCTTATGGTTTATACTTTTTGTGTGCTGAGAAATATTTGCTTATTACCAAGTGGAAAAGGTTTTCTTCTATACTTACTATGCAGAGTTTTATAGTTCTGGCGTTTAAATTTAGACCAATGATCTGCTGAGTGTATTATGTGTGTAATGTGATGTAAGATCAATGTTCATTTATTTACACAGAGACATCTAGTTGTTCTAGCACCATTAGTTGGAGAAAGTTTCTTTTCCTATTGACTTGTCTTCATACCTTTGTCAAAATGTAACTGACCATATATGTATGCATTCATTTCTGACCTCTCTATTCCCTTCCATTGATCTATATAAATATCCTTTTGCTAAAATCATAATATCATGATTTCTGTCACTTTATAGTAAATCTTGAAATCTTATAAATTTCCAATTTTGTTCTTTATTAAAATTGCATTGGCTAATATAGGTTATGCAAATATCCATATAGAATTAGCTTGTCAATACCTACAAGAAAATATTCCTGGAATTTTGATAAGAATTATGTTACATAACGATTTAGGAAGAATTGACATCCTAACAATATTGAATTGGTATCAATCTAATAATATTTTATTTCTTGCCATTTATTTGGGTCCTCTTTAATTCTCTCAGCTATGTTCCATAGTTTTCAGTGTAGAGATTGCACATGTGCTTTATAATTATTTGTTGGCACCACTGTAAATTGAGTTCTTTTTTAAAAAATTAATTTATCAAGTGTTAACTGCTACTATTTAAAAATGCAAATGATAATAAAATGTCATTCACTAAATTCATTCACTAGTTCTGGTATTTGTTTTGAAGATGATCATGCATTTTCAACAAATGATTATGTCATTGAGCATAGAAACAGAGTTTTCTTTTTCTTTTCTGTAGGTATTTGTTAGATGCTTTTTTTCTGATTAAGGAAGTTCATTCAGTCCTTGATGTTCTGAGAGTTTTAAATCATAAATGGATGTTGAATTTTGTCTTTATATGCATACAGAAGTGTCTTTCTGTATACATTTAAAGGATCCCATGATATATTTTCTCTTTAATTCTACATTATTACATTGGTCGATTTTCAAATGTTAAAACAACCTTGCATTTCTATCATAAATCTTACTTGATCATATGTTATCATTTTAACATATTGTTGAATTAGGTTTGCTAATATTTTGTTTAAATGTTCTGATTTGTAGGGATATTGATCAGTCACTTTCCCCTACTGTCTTCATCTAGTTTTGGTTTTCAGATAATATCAGTCTGATAAAGTGAGTTGGAAAGGTTTTCCTCCTTTTTATATTTTCCTTAAGTATTTATGTGGATTAATTTTTTCCCTTTAAATATGTCGTAGTATTAACAAGTGAAATGATATGGACCTGAAGTTTTCTTGGTGGGAAAGTTTTGACTATAAGTTCAAAGTTTTTATTAGGTCTTGAGCTATTGAATAAGACTGGGTAGTTTGTATCTTTCAAGGAGTTTGTCTATTTCATTTAAGTTGTCAAGTAGAATTTGTAGTGATACCCCTTTGCTCTTCCCAGTCTTTGATTTTTTTTAATTCTTTTTTTTCCTGATAAATTCAGTTAAGAGTTTATCAAGTGAGTGATTTTTTTTGTAAAAGAAACAGCTATTGACTTTACAAAATTTCCTGATTGTTATTTTGGTTTCTGTTTCATTGATATTTTCTCCTACATTTATTGTTTCTTTCTAATGTAAGAACTCATAGCTATAGATTTCCCTATACTCACTGGTATAGCTATATTCCACGCATGCTAATATTTGTGTTTTTATTATCTTTGAGTTTAGAATATCTGCTAATAGCCTCTGTGACTACTACATTGCCTTGGAATTATTACCCCTTAGAATATGTTAATTACCAAATATTTAGCATTTACTAGATAACATTGATTTCTAATTTAAATAATTTATGGTCAGAGAACACACTCTTTATGACCTCAACCCTTTTCAATTTATTAAGACTTGTTCATATTGAATCAAAATTATCTGCATATTGTGTCTTTCCCTCTGGAATACAAGCTCTTTCAGGGCAAGGACTGTGCCTCGTCATCTCCTTGTGCACCCCAGTGCATCGTGTAAAGCAGACAGCTTATACTTATCTTTGTCTAAATTATTAACCCTTATAGGTGGTTATAATACTGCTTATAATGTTGCCATTTTGCAAGTAAAAGACGGCTGGATCATGAGTACATGGACTCTAGGTACGCTGGCTGGAGAGCGTCCGGCCAGGGTACAGCACTGACCAGCAGGCAGGCGTTCTGACCAGGAATCCACAGAATATATACTATGCTCAGTCTTCCAAAATTTTACTCAAAAGCTAAACGTTACAGACTTACATTTCATGACCTGGCAGTTTGTCATTAAGTCAGGCTTAAAATTATTGCCATGGTCATCATCATCATACAAAATATCAATATGACTTCAGGCTGCAAATAATTTTTCATATAGTTAGAACCTGCATCACTGTGTTGGTTTTTATTTGATACTCTATCTTAAATAGTCTTCAAAAGAGACATGTAATATTACAATTTTAAAATCCATGTCCTCATGAGAAAACCAAACTCCTATGAGCTTGTAAGTGGCTGGGCAGGAACTTGAACTTGGATTCTCTATTAGTAAATCTATATTAAAATATAGAATACCTCATAGAGAGTTAAAGAAATTCACATTTTAAGCCTTATGATATAGGTCCAAATCTAATACAAAAGATTGCTAGTTATTTGTGTAATAGGATTGGTTAGCACATTACTGCTGAATAATCTATTTTTAATAGACTTTACTTTTTAGGGCAGTTTTATGTTCACAGCAATATTGAGCAGAAAGTACAGAGCTTTTCCTTACGCAACCTGCCCTCACAAATACATAGCCTCCCCCATTATCAACATCCCCACCAGATGGTACATTTGTTATAACTCATGAATCTACTGTGATACAACATAATCACCCAAAGTCCATATTTTACAGTAAGGTTCCCTCTTGGTGTTGTACATTCTATGGTTTTGGACAGATTTATAATGACATACATCCACCATTATAGTATCATAAAGGGTAGTTTCACTGTCCTAAAAATCCTCGGTCCTATGCCTATTTATCCCTCCCACCCCCCTCATCCCTGGCAAACACTCTATTTTTAATAAGGGAAGAAATAAGCACTATACATCACATAAAATAAATTCCACAGACTCATTACATTATTCAGGGTAACTTACTCTATGCTACCACCAGTGAGGAATTAGAGTCTTTCCTGAGCTTGTGTGGGCATTCTATCAAAAAAGCAATGCTGTTTCACAGTTCTGCATTCTGATCATGAATCCTCCACATTACTATCAAATACTTAACCCTTTTTTGACATTATCACCAGAGATAACTTTCAGGAGCATATCTAGCATCATTCTAGGGCAATTTCTTACATACTTTTAATTCTTAGGAAATTGATATTTCATTCATAGGATTTATGTCACATGTCTACACATCAGCATACACGATGATCGTTCTTGTTAAGCTGTAAAGAGCCATTAACACTGCTAACACCAGCCTCCAAAGTTTTATCTCCAAAACATTGCCCACGGTTTAAATCAAAGTAAAAATGCACAATTAACCTGAAAAGAGGGAAAATGCCTACTCAGCACCTTGGGAACTGATCAGGTTGAGTTATGAGTCATCTCATTTTGCAAAGTAGCAATAAAAATGACTCTTTCATTTTGCAGAGGTACCACTGGCATTTATAGCAGATGATTAAAATAAAGGAGAAAAAAAACTTCTGCATTTTATCAGTGCAGGGACATTTTATCCTGGCCATGCATTTCTGCCTCTGCAGATTTCATCTATCAAAAGAAATGTCTCCAGAGTTGTTGCCAAGGGTACAGTTATTCCCCAGAGATTCCAAAGACCGTGACTTACCTTATGAAAGTTTCTGAAATATGCTGCCTTTTCATCTGGAAATTTTTCTAGCCTTCTGGGTCCTTTACTAGACGCCTTCTTAAAAACCAACCAGCAACGTCTGAAAATCTGAAAGTAAATAAAGGAATCCCATTATGTCTTTTGTACATGAGTTTAGCAGCATCAGGGATTTATCTATTCAACTAATCCAGGGGGAATAAATTGTTTTACAAGCACTTATCTTACAGAGAGAAAAAATTTGGGAAGTTAGAGGCATGTTATTCTTTAAAATTATAGCAAATTTTAAAAACAATATTAAATATAAACATAAATTTTATATGGAAAGATTTTATGCTATGACATTTTCAGTGCACTGGCTTCAATCCTCTTTAATCTAACTAAATCATCTGGGTATCAACACCATATAAAATATTTATTCTCACCATCCTGGTGACAAACTGTTTTCCATGATAACGAAGTAACAATTTACTAAGATTAAGCACTTTCATAATGTTCAATATTCTATCTTTGGAAAAACATTGCATTTAAAAATTAACTTACAGTGTTAATTATAAAAAATGCTCATATACTACTTTAGAAAATGAAACAGATATGTTTTTATAATGGATACATCTGTCACACCCTTGTATGCTTTTATAGCAACTACTATTTACTAAATGCTTATTATGTGCAATACATTTTAAAATTTATAGACACATTTAATCCTCATACCTACTATATGAGGTAGGTTGTCTTCATTTTAGGATAAAGATAGTAAGAGAGTAAGTGTCAGGATTTGAACACACATCTGTCTGAACACACATCTCTTCAGCTTTGTTTTTAAAAAAAGCAGGGCTATATATTACACAAACACAGGCCCTTCCTTCTGGACTCTGCCTGATTTTACAGGACTAATTCATGTTGGCTCTTACACTGTCACCTGATGCCCACCTTATCACCCTCCATTCACAGGTATGTTTAAGTCAAATCAATAAAATGAGACTTTTTTTCAATAACTAAAGAGGTCTAGAAATGCAAATTTAATATTTCAAACTTTTATAGAAATTCATATTTTTGCTGGAGTTTACATTCTCTATAGCCAGAAACTAAGATCACTGTATTGCTGTTCTATTTCTTTTTTTTTATTTTTAAAATGTATTTATTTTTAGACATCTTTATTGGAGTATAATTGCTGTACAATGTGTGTTAGTTTCTGCTTTATAAAAAAGCGAATCAGCTATACATATACATACATCCCCATATCTCCTCCCTCATGGGTCTCCCTCCCACCCTCCCTATCCCACCCCTCTAGGTGGTCACAAAGCACGGAGCTGATCTCCCTGTGCTAAGTGGCTGCTTCCCACTAGCTATTTTATATTTGGTAGTAAATATAAGTCCATGCCACTCTCTCACTTTGTTCCAGCTTACACTTCCCCCTCCCCGTGTCAAGTCCATTCCCTACATCTGTATCTTTATTCCTGTCCTGCTCCTAGGTCCTTCAGACCATTTTTTAAATTTCTTTAGATTCCATATATATGTGTTAGCATACGGTACTTATTTTTCTCTTTCTGACTTACTTCACTCTGTATGACAGTCTCTAGGTCCATCCACCTCACTACAAATAACTCAATTTCATTTCTTTATATGGCTGAGTAATATTCCATTGTATATATGTGCCACATCTTCTTTATCCATTCATCTGTCAATGGACACTTAGGTTGCTTCCATGAACTATATACTGTAAATACAGCTTCAATGAACATTGTGGTACATGACTCTTTTTGAATTATGGTTTTCTCAGGCTATATGCCCAGTAGTGTGATTGCTGGGTGGTATGGTACTTCTATTTTTAGTTTTTTAAGGAACCTCCATACCGTTCTCCATAGTGGCTGTATCAATTTACAGTCCCACCAACAGTGAAAGAGGGTTCCCTTTTCTCCAAACCCCCTCCAGCATTTATTGTTTGTAGATATTTTGATGATGCCTATTCTGACTGCTGTGAGGTGATACCTCATTGTAGTTTTGATTTGCATTTCTCTAATGATTAGTGATGTTGAGCATCCTTTCATGTGTTTGTTGGCAATCTGTATATCTTCTTTGGAGAAATGTCTATTTAGGTCTTCTGCCCATTTTTGGATTGGGTTGTTTCTTTGATATTGAGCTGCTTGTAAATTTTGGAGATTAATCCTTTGTCAGTTGCTTCATTTGCAAATATGTTCTCCCATTCTGAAGGTTGTCTTTTCGTCTTGTTTATGGTTTCCTTTGCTGTGCAAAAGGTTTTAAGTTTCATTATGTCCCATTTGTTTATTTTTGTTTTAATTTCCATTTCTCTAAGTGGTGGCTCTAAAAGGATCTTGCTGTGATTTATGTCATGGAGTGTTCTGCCTATGTTTTCCTCTAAGAGTTTTATAGTGTCTGGTCTTACATTTAGGTCTTTAATCCATTTTGAGTTTATTTTTGTGTATGGTGTTATGGAGTATTCCAATTTCATTCTTTTACATGTAGCTGTCCAAATTTCCCAGCACCACTTATTGAAGAGACTGTATTTTCACCATTGTATATTCTTGCCTTCTTTATCACAGATTAGTTGACCATAGGTGCGTGGGTTTATCTCTGGGTTTTGGGTTGTCGTGTTTACATTGTCATTTGTTTCTAGGTATTTTTTGATTTACTCTTTGATTTCTTCAGTGATCTCTTGGCTATTTAGTACTGTATTGTTTAGCCTCCATGTGTTTGTAATTTTTACAGATTTTTTCCTGTAATTGATACCTAGGTCTCATAGCATTGTGGTTGAAAAAGATACTTGATATGATTTCAGTTTTCTTAAATTTACCAAGGCTTGATTTGTGATCCAAGATATGATCTATCCTGGAGAATGTTCCGAGAGCACTTGAGAAGGAAGTGTATTCATTTTTGGATGGAATGTCCTATAAATATCAATTAAGTCCATCTTGTTTAATGTATCATTTAAAGCTTGTGTTTCTTTTTTTCATTTTGGATATGTCCATTGTGAAAGTGGGGTGATAAAGTCCCCTACTATGATTGTGTTACTGTCAATTTCCCTCTTTATGGTTGTTAGCATTTGGCTTATGTATTGAGGTGCTCTTATGTTGGGTTCATAAATATTTACAACTGTCGTATCTTCTTCTTGGATTGATCCCTTGATCATTAGGTAGTGTCCTTCTTTGTCTCTTGTAATAATCTTTATTTTAAAGTCTATTTTGTCTGATATGTGAATTGCTACTCCAGCTTTCTTTTGATTTCCATTTGCGTGGAATATTGTTTTCCATCCTCTTACTTTCAGCCTGTATGTGTCCCTAGGTCTGAAGTGGGTCTCTTGTAGACAGCATATATATGGGTCTTGTTTTTGTATCCATTCAGCCAGTTTACGTCTTTTGGTTGGAGCATTTAATCCATTTATGTTTAAGGTAATTATCGATATGTATGTTCCTATTGCCATTTTCTACATGTTTTGGGTTTGTTTTTTGTACGTCTTTTTCTTCTCTTGTTTCCTGCCTAGAGAACTTCCTTTAGCATTTGTAAAGCTGGTTTGGTGGTGCTGAATTCTCTTAGCTTTTGATTGTCTGTAAAGGTTTTAATTTCTCTGTAGAATCTGAATAAGATCCTTGCTGGGTAGAGTAATCTTGGTTGTAGGTTTTTCCTTTTCATCACTTTAAATATGTCCTGCCACTCCCTTCTGGCTTGCAGAGAGTTTCTGCTGAAAGATCAGCTGCTTACCTTACGGGGATTCCCTTGTGTGTTATTTGTTGTTTTTCCCTTGCTGCTTTCAATATTTTTTCTTTGTATTTAATTTTTGACAGTTTGATTAATATGTGTCTTGGCGTGTTTCTCCTTGGATTTATCTTGTATGGGACTTTCTGCACTTCCTGGACCTGATTGACTATTTCCTTTCCCATATTAGGGAAGTTATCAACTATAATCTCTTCAAATATTTTCTCAGTCCCTTTCTTTTTCTCTTCCTCTTCTGGGACCCCTATATTTCGAATGTTGGTGCATTTAATGTTGTCCCAGAGGTCTCTGAGACTGTCCTCGATTCTTTTCATTCTTTTCTCTATATTCTGCTCTGCGGTAGTTATTTCCACTATTTCATCTTCTAGGTCAGTTATCCATTCTTCTGTCTCAGTTATTCTGCTATTGATTCCTTCTAGAGAATTTAAAATTTCATTTATTGTGTTGTTCATCGTTTGTTTGCTCTTTAGTTCTAGGTCCTTGTTAAATGTTTCTTGTATTTTCTCCAATCTATTTCCAAGATTTTGGATCAGCTTCACTATCATTACTCTGAATTCTTTTTCAGGTAGACTGCCTATTTCCTCTTCATTTGTTTGGCCTGGTGGGTTTTTACCTTGCTCCTTCATCTGCTTTGTGTTTCTCTGTCTTCTCATTTTGCTTAACTTACTGTGTTTGGAGTCTCCTTTTTGCAGGCTGCAGGTTTGTAGTTCCCATTGTTTTTGGTGTCTGCCCCCAGTGGCTAAGTTTGGTTCATTGGGTTGTGTAGGCTTCCTGGTGGAGTGGACTGGTGCCTGTGTTCTGGTGGATGAGGCTGGATCCTGTCTTTGTGGTGGGAAGGACCACATCCGGTGGTGTGTTTTGGGGTGTCTGTGACCTTGTTATGATTTTAGGCAGCCTCTCTGCTACTGGGTGGGGTTATATTCTTGTCTTGCTAGTTGTTTGGCAGGGGGTGTCCAGCACTGAAGCTTGCTGGTCATTGAGTGGAGATGGCTCTTAGAGTTGAGATGGAGATCTCTGGGAGAGCTTTCACCACTTGATATTACATGGAGCCGGGAGGTCTCTGGTGGACCAATGTCCTGAACTCCACTCTCCCACCTCAGAGGCACTGGCCTGACACCCGGATGGAGCACTAAGGCCCTGTCATCCACACGGCTCAGAAGAAAAGGGAGAAAAAAAGAAAGAAAGAAAAAAGTAAAATAAATTAAAGTTATTAAAATAAAAAGTAAAAAAAAAAATATTGAAAATAAAAAAATTACAAATAAAAAAGAGAAAGAAAGAAGAGAGCAACCAATCCAAAAAACAAATCCACCAATGATAACAAGCACTAAAAACTACCCTAAAAAATAAAAATAAAAAAGGACAGACAGAACCCCAGGAGAAATGGTAAAAGCAAAGCTATACAGACAAAATCACACAAAGTCCACTGCCTCAATTTTGGGATGATTCGCTGTCTATTCACATATTCCACAGATGTAGGGTAAATCAAGTTGATTGTGGAGATTTAATCCGCTGCTCCTCAGGTTGCTGGGAGAGATGTCCCTTTCTCTTCTTTGTTCGCACAGCTCCTAGGGTTCAGCTTTGGATTTAGCCCCGCCTCTGCATGTAGGTCACTGAGGGCATCTGTTCTTTGCTCTTTTGGGAAGTCTGAGGTTGTCTGCCGGCATTCAGTAGGTGTTCTGTAGGAGTTGTTCCACATGTAGATGTATTTCTGATACATTTGTGGGGAGGAAGGTGATCTCCACGTCTTACTCCTCTGCTATCTTGAAGGCCTCTGTTCTGTTCTATTTCTTTATTTATACTGCAAAGTTTATTTATACTTTTTTTTAACTAATATAGGTCAGATACTATAATTCCTCTGGAGTGTGCACTGTCTATTATTCACTAGAAGACAGCATTTCTCCTATTCAAAGGCACTCAGAACAATCACAGGAAGACCTCTCATCGTAAAAGCAGAATAAACAGAATAACACTACAAACACACAATTTCATATTACTCTTGCTACCTTTCCTAGATCCATACTGGTAGCTTCAAAAAGCACATGAAGGACAGCCCTGGGCTTTCAGCACATGTGGATATACCTCTCTTTCTCTACCCAGGTGGAGACCCATCTCCTCTGTCACAAGATTTCTAACCACAGCCCTGGACATAAGGAGTTAAGACTACTCCTTCAGATCTCCTAGTGTTCTCTCCACACACTGTGTTCTAGTTATTTATTTATTTTTTGACCCCTTACTGATCTCTACCCTCAAGGTAAAACAACCTAAAAAAGGTAGCATAAATATTGATAATAATATGGTATCAGCATATGGTTCGTTGGATTCCTCACCCCCAATGTGATGGTATTTGGAGATGGGGCTTTGGGAGGTAATTAGGGTTAGATGAAGTCATGAGGGTTGGGCCCTCAGGATGGAATTAGTGTTCTTATAAGAAAAGACACCAGAGAGCCTGCCCTCTCTCCATGCTCTCACAGAAAAAGAGGTCATGTGGACATGCAGTGAGATGCCGGTCATCTGCAAGCTGGGAAGAGGGTTCTCGCCAGAACCTGACCATGCTGGCCCTTGATCTTGGACTTCTAACCCCCAGAACTGTGAGAAAATAAATGTCTGTTTTTCAAGCCACTCAGCCTATGGCATTGCGTTATGGCAGCCCACGCTAAGAGAGATACTTTTTTAGATTTTGTTTTTATTAGCAGAGTAGTAGTATTAACAGTAATATTGTGGAAGTGAAAAACAGTTACATGAATCTGAGTAGAAATGTGAGAGATCCAAGGCAGATAAATAAACATATCCTTTGCAAAGTATATAGATTATTAATATTTATCTCCTGATTATTTATTAGTGGATTTGGAATTCTAGTTGAGGTAGGAAGACCCTCTTTGAATGGATTTGAGACCCAAAATCCTGGTAGTATAGTTTCTGTTCTTTCCTAGAGAAGAATGCTTTCCCCTGTACCCTGTGCACATTATTGCTCAGGAACCATGGTGATATTCAATGAAGCCTTGTAATATTCATGGAAATACACAAACATACTCCCTGACTGCAATGTCTCAGCTTGTGTGACAACATTAATTTTTACTGAATAGTTAGATAAACATGAGTCAGAAAGCAAAAGTGTTTCCATTTACGCACTTGATATTGCTATAGAATAAACCTGATAACGGCTAATAAGGAAAAATAGACTTGGTATTTATGATAGCATCTTATCTCTTTGCTATTACTTTAACAGAGGCAACCACATATAGATAAAACTGATTGTTAAAGACCTGATGTAACAGACTGTTTACCAAGCCAAGGCCTTAAGTTATTATTTTCTTGTTCTGGGATAATTTTAGATTTATAAAACACTGGGGAAAATGGTGCAGAGATTTCCCAAAAAGATTTTACCCAGCTTCTCCTAATATTAACACCCTAAATAACCATGACACATTTTTCAAAACTAAGACTTAACATTAGTAAAATACTATTATCTAAACTACAGATTCTATTCAGAAATCACCAGTTTTTCCCACCAATGTCCTCTTCTGTTTTGGGATCCAATTCAGGTCACTACACTGCATTCAGTGGTCCTGTCTCCTTATCTCCACTGATCTTTGACAGTTTCTCAGCCTTTTTTGCTTTTCATGACCTTGACAGTTTTGAAGACTACTGGCCAGGTATTTTGCACAAAGTTCCTCAATTTCTGTTTCAATTAAATTATTTTTGATATGTCAAAAGTCTAATGAAATCTCATAATACAGTTATTAAAACAAAATTATTGGGAAAAATAGTATGAATTATCATGACTGTGGACTAGTTATATTTTGATGTCTAGTTGAATTTTTTAACATATTTAATAAATGCTAATAAATGCAGAGGGTTTTTTTTTCCGCCTTGCTTTTTTTTTTTTTTTTTTTTTCAAAATAGTTTGCTTTGTGATGGTAGTAAAAAGGGACCTGGTACAGAGAATTTGGAAGTGTCTTTCTCTGTCAATGTGAAGTCAAATTCAGCATGAGTCAGCAGTCTGAAAGCAACCTTCGTACCAGAAGCATGTAGTTCATAGGAGCACGAGGAAATCACCTCCCTGTTACTCTTTATCAAGTGGGATTTTAATAGTGTTAGTCTGCTTTAGGCCCTGGAACTGATGCCTTATATGAGTATGTTGGAGAATTCTGGAGATGAGCAGCAAAAATGACTGCTCAAGACCAGGAAATCACTCTGAGAAGAAAAAATAAAGGAATAGGTTTTATTTTGCTTATAAATGAAAGATACACATTTTTCGAGTGTCTGAAAGAGAATCACACCAATTAAATTAGGTATTTTTAATTAGGTATTTTTACTAATTTAATTTAAATTCGGTATTTTTACTTTTGTTCCAAGAGACAGGACATATATCAGTGCCCTTCTTTAGCAGTGTGTGGGAGGAGAGGGTGCAGTCTCTTCAGACACTGCTTGGCTCTTCAAGGGCATCTGAAGATGCAGGGACCATTTAGCTGGTTAGCAACGGAACTTACAGGTTGCAGGAAGGCTCACTTTCTCCCGAGTCCTGTCCCTTCTCGGATGACACGCCTGCCTGTCCCATCACTGTCCAAGATGCTGCTTCACTCTCTCCTGAGGACGTAACTGATTTCACCTTCTCACTCCAAGTTATTTCCTAAACATGCCAGTTGTCTCACCAAACAGGCTCCTGGTTACCCTTCAGATTTTCCTTCGAGAAAATTCCACGTTGTTGCCAGGACTACAGAAATCCCCAGGATACACAGCTGCTCCACACCTCAGTTTTACACTGCATTAGCCAGCCAGACCGATCACCATAGTTAAATACCCTCTTGATTCCCTTCCATCTGATGAAAACCTTTTACCTCATAGTAGTCCCTTTTCTTCAGTGTTTTCTCCTTTCCAAGGAGATTTTACACAAGGGGCATCCTTTTTCCATTTAAGACTCACTGTGATGTAGATGGTTTGATTTCTTTGCTTTAGTTCATAGCCATAATGACGTTATTTATCCATTCCCAAGATTTAACTTAACCAAAAGTCGGATTTAATGGGCCTGTTCCATCATAAGATGTTGACCTAATGAACATTGTTCATGTAGGATTTTGGTTAAAAACTTGGGATAATTTTTAATTATAGGAGTTGTCAAACCTGAGGATCCACTGCACTAAAAGGAGTCACAGAAACTTCGTTTCTAGAGATTTTTGAAAAGATAGAAGACAGTGGCATATCTGGAGCATCTTATGTTTGTGTTCCCTTCTTTTTTTAAGATTTTTTTTTAATGTGGACCATTTTTAAAGTCTTTATTGAATTTGTTACAATATTGCTTCTGTTTTATGTTTTGGGATTTTGGCCGTGAGGCATGTGGGATCTTAGCTCCCCGACCAAGGATCAAACCCGCACCCCCTGCATTGGAAGGTGAAGTCTTAACCACTGGACCACCAGGGAAGTCCCTGTGTTTCCTTCTGAAAGCAAGATACTGTATAAATAATAACTTGGGATATAGGATTCAATTATTTATAACTGTATATAAGATGAACATATCAAGACAACAAATAAATAAACACATAAGCAAAGACCATTCAGGAATGGTTATTGCAGGCTTATGCTATGAGTAAATTCAATTACTTCGTCCTGAGTCTTTCTCCTCTCACAAATTGTGTATGGTACTATTGAAAGACACTCTGTGTTTCTGTAAAAAGTGGTTAATACACAGGATTAAGCTTAATGCACTGATGAATTTAGCTTTAGCTATCTTTTTCAATAGAGATATGAACTTTCAACACTGGCTTATATTTAATTGCTGCCAAATATATACTGATACCAGAATCACTCTTATCTATTCCATTTGTTCAAAAAATATTTGAGAGCTCTTTGTTCTGTGGATACAGTAGTAAAAAAATGCAGATAAAAATTATAATAACAACAAAAAACACACAAACTTTCTGTCCTTGTGGAAATAAAGTTCCTGCCCCTTGGAACATCCATTTCAATTGGGTAGACAGATGATGGCAAATAAATAAGTGTATTTGTAAATAGTATTTTTTTCAGTGGTGTTCAGTGCTATGGAGGCATGGTGAGGGAAGGCTCACCCAGGAGCCTACATTTCAGTATTAGAGGAAGTGAGAGAATGAGTGGTACAGACATCTGGGGAAAGAGTGCTTCAGTAAGACAAAATTGCAAGAGCAAATGCCCTGTTGAGGAAGCCTGCCTGAACTATTATTCCAAGAACTGCAAGGAGGCCAGTGTGGAGGGCAGTGAACCGCAGTAAGGGTGGTAAGAGATAACAGAAGAAAGATATGGGAGAGCCAGGTCAGGAAGGATCTTGGCTTTAAGATTTCAACCAGATTCATCAACTCTTTCTCTAAGTTATGGTAGATGTCCTTAAGTAAACTGATAGTTTATATAGTGGTATAAGGTCAGGAATATTGGGTATTTCAGGTTGATTTCTTTTAAATGCTTAGATTTTTCAAGGCACATGTCATCTCTAAACTGTAAGACTTGCAGCTATCAATTGCAATGTCTACAGTCCTGTGGCTTCTGTATGCCCAGAGAGTAGACTGCTATAATCAAATATATGCACTACGGGTCCTCCTTTGTACACACCTGCAAGTCTGGATATAGTTCGCAGCCTGCTGAGTTCCCTGACATAAATGCAGTGGCTCTCTGATAAATGTAAAACGCAAAGGGTTTTTCTCCACCTGTGAATTGATTAGAAATACTTAAGAATACAAGAGCAATGAAAAGAGATGAGCCAGAGGCAACTTTAAAGGTGCTATAAGGGGCACCAAGCAGCCCTCATTGTAAACAGGCAGAGAGTATATTTCTGGGGATGGAGGATGTAAATATATTTTCTTAAATATCCACAAGTCTAAATACATTCATTTTTATCTGTAACTTAATTTAGCAAAAAACTAACTAGTATCTCAAAAAATATAAGAAATCTTATCACTAATTCAAGGATTGTTTTTACTTCAGTGTTTTAAAAATACTTCTGGCCATTTCTGTTTTAGGTTATATAATCTGTGACTGAAAAAGCAGAGGTCATTAAGGATGAAACGGAGTAAAGGCAGGCTATCATTTTATGTGTATATGGCTATCCATTTATATTTATATATATATATATGCATTTGTCCTTATATCTGACTTTTAAATTTCAGTTTATATACATATATAAATAATATACATAAATATGCATCTATCTCTGTATAAACGCTCACCTATTTAAATATAAAGCACAGAACCAAAAAATTAAAAACTTCTTTCCCTCCTCCTCGGACCATAATTTTTCAATTTAAAAAAAGAAAGTTCTCACCAATTTTGTTAACTCAAGAGCTTTGCATCATTCACTACTGTTTAATGCAAAATATAAATATTGGTATCCATTAACATTGAAAAAATGCTTAAAGCACAATATGTATATCTCATTTTTCTCGTTTCATGGTTGGAAAGACCAAAATAAATGTGTTCATCTTTTCTGTTTCTATTATCTTGCTTTCTCTTTATCTTAATAACCCAGAAAAACAATTGGAAATTTACAAAAGGCAAACAATGATTCCCCAAATCTCACCATTGCCAATTTTTGAGGAGGCCAAGTGTTTTTTGTTTTTCACCTGAATATATATAGTTCTCTCTAATGCATTTGTCTACCAGGCCATCAATGAAACACTGGGAAAGAATACAGACATGGTTTAGAGTCACAGACAGAAATGAAACACTTCACAGCAGCAGCAAGTTTTAGGTTGAGAGTGTGAAATTGTCATCATTATCATGAGAATGAAAACCAGGTGTAGAGCAGACCTGCAGAGCAGTAACCCAAGCAGGTGGCAATCTTTAGAGACAATCACAGCACTGGAGGGAGTCTTACAATTACTCTCTTCCTGCTCCTTGCTTTCAAAGAGCCCAACACTGACATGACACAGAACAAAATATCCTTTCTCTTTGCTCAAAATCTCCAGGAAAGAACCATGTCTTCTGGGTTTTACTTTCTCTAAAATCGGAGTATTCTTTGGCTCTATATCAACTTATGCTTTTGAAACTGACAATATTTTATTTTCATCAGTCAGTTGTAGAGGCATAACTCAATAATCACTGAAAACTCTATTCCCAGGTACAACCAGCATGTTTCTATTTTATGGACCCAGTTACTATAGGGTTCAGTAAGTGAAAGTCAAATGTCCAAATCAAAATATTTCCTCTTCGGTTCACTTCTCCTTCCAGGATTTTTATTTCCTCTTTTTAGTCACATACGCTTCAAATCTTGGTGTCTTCATTAATTTTTGCCTTTACCTGCACCATCCAAAAATCTGTGGGCAAAATCCAGAAGTGAGATGCTTCTGTGATATATAAGAATGGGGAGCAGCCGCATAGCACAGGGAGATCAGCTCGGTGCTTTGTGACCACCTAGAGGGGTGGGCTAGGGAGGGTGGGAGGGAGACGCAAGAGGGAGGAGACATGGGGATATATGTATATGTATAGCTGATTCACTTTGTTATAAAGCAGAAACTAACACACCATTGTAAAGCAATTATACTCCAATAAAGATGTTAAAAAAAAGGATGGGGAGAATTGAGGAACACACACACACACACACACACCTAGGAAAGAAATAAAGAATAAAAACACAAATGGTAGAAACCCTTAAAAATCAAAGACAGTTTTCATTTGATGTAGCAGAAAATGGAGTCAATGATCAGTTTTATTAAAGGAATGACATTATGGGAATAATATTTTTAAAATATTAGATCAGTAGTAGGGTTACTATAACTATGACAAAAGAAAAATTTCATTAGGTGATTAGTACATTCATACCAGAGAAGGAGATTACAACTCAGCCTATGTTGAGGGCAGCAGAGAAAGAGAAGATGAACCCAAGGTGAAAAACATTACAGGAAAAATTTGAACTTCACAATAAACTTAATACAAGTGAAGAATTAAAGATATATCTAAGTTTTTATACCTAGATAACCAAGTGAATGATGGCATTTATGCAATTGTCAGAAAACCTAAGAAATGAGTTTAGTAAGATGTAGATATATAAACTAAACTAAATGAGTTTAGTTGAGATATATTGAGTTTAATATGATATTTAAACAATTGCATTACCAAAACTGCTCTTGACAAATTTATAAACTGCAGTCTTTCTGTAAAATGTTGCTTTCCAGACTACCTCAGGATAACTTCTTACCATTAAACTATGTCCTCTTTGTGAAACCATTATTTTACTTCAGTTTCCAGATATAAATTTTCAGACTCATCCAATGTTGATTCAACACCTAGTGCTTTTGTGAATACCTAGTGCCTCTTTGAAACTAATAAGTACAGTATATTTAAAATATTGAATCAGAAAACACATTTCCAACTTCTGTTTCAAATTAGTATATCAACTTGACCTAAGTTTACATACTTGTTGAATTGTCCTGAGTAAAATGTTTAAGCCTAAAATAGAATTATTCCATGCCTCTCGTAATCCACTGTTCTTTAAAAGTAATGATAGGGCCTCCCTGGTGGCGCAGTGGTTGAGAGTCCGCCTGCCGATGCAGGGGATACGGGTTCGTGCCCCGGTCTGGGAGGATCCCATATGCCGCGGAGCGGCTGGGCCCGTGAGCCATGGCCGCTGGGCCTGCGCATCCGGAGCCTGTGCTCCGCAACGGGAGAGGCCACAACAGTGAGAGGCCCGCATACAGCAAAAAGGAAAAAAAAAAAAAAAAAAAAAAAAAAAAAAGTAATGATAATATCCAGACGTTGGTTTCAAATGAGGGACTTATATACTAAGGTTTCAACTGACAACAGACATGAGTTTTCTGGTAATAAATGTGATTATAACTGATGTTACTGGTTTCATTTCAATTAGCCACAAATGGCTGCCAGATTTGGTAATGAACTTAAAGAATTATGAAAACGTCAATTATACGTGAAGTTTTGTAATGATCTTTGAGAAATTCCAGAACTTGTAGGGTCAGTAGTTACTAATCATTAAATTCTTTTTCATATATGTACTGCATATGACATATTACCTTAAAGTTAACGTACATCCTTCCAATCGAAGACTTTAATATATCTACTATATCTTTATACCTTTATAAGCAATATTTATTACTGTTTTTATATTACAAATTTTGCACAAATAGTATAAAACTTCATGTACGAAACAATATAAAACGGAATTTTCACTTCCAATTATATATTAGAGCTTTATCCATGTTGATAGACTATATTTGTTTTTTGTCCTTTTTGCTGTTGATTTGCAGAAAAATTTAAATATATTTTACTTTTAAATCCTTTATCAGGTAAATGTATTGGAAATACCTTCCCCTATTTTGTAGTTTGACTTTCACTTTTTTATAATTTAACTTTTGATGCAGAAGTTTTTCACTTTAACATAGTTAGTCAGTTTTGCTTATATATTTATGACTTCTGTTTATTAAGAGAAATGCATAATCTATTTACATTTATGTGGTTACTGATATATTTGAACTTTTCACCACCTCATATTTGTTTTATTCTTTTTAATGCACATATTTTACTGTTTTCCTACTTTGTGATGGATTTATAAAATTTCTTAGACTGTCTCACTTTTTTTTTTTGCTCAGTAGCCTTTGAAAACTTTTTTCATTCCACTCCATGAAAGTATTCATTTAGTTGACAAATACATTTAATCACCCATGTATAACATCCCTCTCTTTCTTTTCATTACTAACATCTAGCGGAATCCCACTTTAAGAAACACTGTTCTAGTAACCTCCCAGCTGATCTCCTGCTTTCACATTTGTTTTACTCCAACCCAACTTATTAGCTATTACCATATTAAATGTCTTAAATCACAGCTCTGGCCACATATATCTTCAGACCAAAAAACAAATGAAAAAAAGAACAACAAAAAACTTTCCAATGCATCACTATCACCCACTGCTTATAAAAGAAATTTCAAATTCTGAAGCTTGCTATTCAAGAACCCTCATGAACAAATCCCAAAGTCTTGGGAAATATTTGTCACTTCTCCCATTAAATTTTCTCCTTGAATTGCACTGCTTTCATTTCTTTTTTGCATCATATTCTTTACCTGAAATTCCCCTATTTTTCAATTCACATTCTTTAGAATCCTAGCTACCCTTTGAACCCAGACTTAAGTCTTAATTTCTCTCATGGAGTCTTCCTAGATCAAACCAGTCAAAACAAGCAACTCTTTACCATTTTCCTTTATCATTTGTTCTTTGCTGTCTTTTGACAGTTAATCTCCCTCATTGGATTATAGTCTCCTTCAGAGAAGCAGCCATGCCTTACACGTTATTGTTTTCCTTCTCCATCCCTAAACTCACTCATTGCAAAGTGAATACTTAAAAACTGTTGGATGAATCAATCAATACCTTATAGGTATATAATCCTTTATAATTTCCAACATGGGCACATACTCTTGGTCACATGTTGATCTAAATATCTGAAATGTATTAACACATTTCATTCACAAAACAACTATTAGGCTTCATTATTACTGTATGTTACATAGGACAAAATTGAGGCACAGAAAAATTTTTTTTTTAAAGATAGTCACTGAGATATAGGAATCAAGCCCTGATAATCTAACTTCAGAGCTTGTATTTATTATTACATTACCTCCTCATGCACTATGTCCTCTCAGTCTTAAATGAGCAAGATATTAATGTGTTGAATTTAAAGCTGGGAAAACTTACATCAAGATAAGAAGAAAGTTTGGCTTGCTCCAAGAATGAAAGCCTGGGCCTAGGAAAAAAAGGATGCTAAAAACAAAGAAATTTTGTCTAGGTTTTTTTTTTTTTTTTTGGTCTACTTTGGTCAATTTTTGTCTTTTATCTATTTCTATTTTTTGAAGTCAATCATGTGTGGGAAATACCTCTGCCTCTTTCTTTCCTCAAACCCATCCCTTACCATTTGTTCTCTATTCACCTAAATCACAGAGAAATGTATCCTAAATATCTAGAAGACAGTCCTTGCTATCAAGGGATGGAAACCAGCCAGTGAAGGAGAATTACCCGTTTATTCTGATACACTGAAAATTTCAGCACATTTGCAACATTTCATGTCTAAAAACTCAAGTGATGAGAAGGACCAAAAAAAGATAACTGAAAAGAAGAATGAAAAGAAGAAGGATCTGAAATTTACTTCCTTTCCTCTAAAACCTAGAGAACCTACGGGCAACATGAGGCTTGTCTGTGATTAAACCAATGAAGAACTCAATCCAAGTGCTTAGTTATAAATAAATGTTTGCCCCCCAAACAGACTGTTTTGAAAATACCCTTTGGACACGCTTTGTATCCTTTCATTTTAAGGATACAAATCTTGTGCAGTAATGAGTGATTTTTAAAAAGATCGAGAATAAAAGAAAATGTCAAGATCTAAACTAAATGGTATTTGAGAGTATGGGCTCCTTGAAGGCTTAGGCGCTAATCCACGCTCAGTACCTGAACAGAAGCTTCTCTCCTCAGAGCATAAAAAAGACATGAAAGCTTCAGGAGTTCGAAAGCCCAGGGAAGAAATAGTTTAAAGGGTGATTGATTTCAAATGTATAGGGAGACGCAAGAGGGAGGAGATATGGGGATATATGTATATGTATAGCTGATTTGCTTTTTTATAAAGCAGAAACTAACGCACCATTGTAAAGCAATTATACTCCAATAAAGACGTTTAAAAAAAAAAAGCTCATTTTGAAATGAAACACCTTAAGTGAGAGGTTTTACTCAGAAAATTAATTTCTTAGTAAAAAGTACATAGTGTTTCTTATCTACTTTACATTTTTATTTCTCTCATTTTCCCTAATTTAATTTTGGCTGCTGTTTCAAAAATGTACTGGCTTTCTATTTACAGCTACATAATTAGATTTGGATGCTCTATATTTGTTTTAGTATTATTTTAATTTTGTGGTTTAACCTGACTTTTTTCTCTTCATTCAACATTTTGGGCATTGCTTCAATCAGGTAACAGTAGCAATCTTGACTTTCAATACTAATAACTAGCATCTTAAGTTCTTATTATGTTCCCCAATGTAATGAGGAATTTATAAATATTAACATAGTTGAAACCACACCAAAATCCAATAAGGTGGGCAATATAATTATCATTGTTTACAATATGGGACACTCAGGCATAAAAGTTAAGTAACTTACTCAAAGTTTGGCACAATTCTAAAGTATTGCTATGGTTTGCTAAGTTGGCCTCCTACCTCTGCTTTCTCTCTAAACTATTCTGTACACCACCATTGAAATAATTATGCTAATGTTTTCTTATGGACCACTGTGAAATGATCACTACAATCCAGCTAATTAATATATCTGTTACCTCATATAGCAAATTTCAAGAGTACAATACAGTATTGTTAATTATAATCACCATGCGATACATTCAATACTTTCTTTGTGCTTCCAGATGTCCTGACATCTGGTCAACCTGATTAACTTTTCCTATCAATGTGATACTTAGGTTTCAAAGAAGGAAACTTTGGGCGGATTGAGCTTGCCTGCTCACAATAATACCTCCAGTCTCCACTTTCCTATGGTCTCCACAAATGGGAGAGTTATTATAGCCTTCCTTGTTTTGTGACTCAGTATAAATTTCATTTCTCTCATTAGAGCCCATGCTTGTTGAAAGTACAACTTTGTATATTAAACAGCTTCTTGCATAATATATTCTTATAAGGGCTCAATATATACTGGTAGAAAGCATAAACTCACCTTAGATTTATAAAGAACCAGTATAATCATTACAAACTTAAGTGCAACCATAAGCTTCAATAACAGTTTAATACTTATTCCCAATAAAACGTCTTTCATAAATGATTGGAAGTGGTTGTTATTTAATTTTTGAATGTAACTTAATATTTTCAGTCCTGTGGATAATATATTGATATATTATTTACTCACAGGTCTCACCCATTGCCACCTCCTTGACACAAGTCTTATATATTCAGTCATTATGAAGGGCATCAATTCCTACATCACATGCAAGTCAATATATCTACTTAGGAATTATTCCAGAGCATGACAGCAAATTACAGTAGGATACAATTTTAGAGGCTTCATTATAATTCAAATTGCAAAATGAATGAATGCTGACAATGTGTAAACATTATGCTTACTATATGAAAGAGTAAAACTCATCTTAAAAGTTTGGGGTAACAGACTCACAAATAAACATAATATCAGGTGAGTTAAGAAAAGGGCAATGATATATGTGCACTAAAGGATAAAATATACACTCCTCTCCCCTTTCCCCCCATCACTCAAATGAGCCCAGGAACCAGCATTATACTTAAAGGAAAAACACATCATTAGATCATTTCTGCCAATCAGGATTACAACAAAGATACCCTTTAGCAACACTAAGATTTACAAGGTAGCAGAAATATTATCCAGTGCAATTACAAAAAAGAAAGAAATTAGAGATAGGAATATTAGAAAGTAACAGCTAAAACAACTTGTAGATGAAATAACTATATATTGGGAAACTCAGTAGAATCTGCTGAGATCTATTACAGAGCATAAGGGAATTCATTTCACTACAGTAAAAGTTTATAAAATCATCAGAAGTCAAAAATCTTAAATATAACAAACAATAATCATTTAGAAAGTATGATGGAAAACTCCATTTATGGTGGTCACATAAATGTTAAAAAAATCTAGAAATACACTCAAAAGAAATGTTAAGACCTCAAAAATGAACATTAGAAACCATTTCTGGAGGACATCAAATACGATTTAATGCAAAGATGCCCTGTGATTGTCATAGAAAATAAATTCACCTCTATTAGTTCATATGTTTAATGTAATAAACCTTAAATTACTCTTTCATAACTAGACACACTAACTTATGGTAAAATAGGAAATAGCAAAAAAAAAAACCCTCAGAAAAATAAGAACAATAGTTGGGGAGACCTAACATGTATTAAAACATACTATAACACCCCAATAATTATAACAGTGTGGTAATGGCACCTGAGCAATCAGACCAATAGAAAAGAATAGAAATTCTGCAAAGACCATGTGACAATAAAGGTGTCATCTCGAATCAATGAAGAAAGGATAACAAACATTTTAAATTTGAAAAAAAAAGTATAAAATTTGTATACATGACTTTGACACAGCAGTCCCTCATTTTAATTTTACATCATCAGTTCATCTGCATTCATAACAATGTTATGTGGATAAATTATATACTGCAGGATCGTTGATAATAGCAAAATAACCCTAATACCTGCTGATAAGGAACTTGTCAAGTAAATATGGCACATCTACACAATGGAATAAGAAAGCTTTCTATGTATGGATCGAAAATATCTCCAGGTTATGTTTATGTGTAGGAAAAAAAAACTTCTTTTTTTTTCACACACATATGCCTTTTGTATGAGAAAGAAATTTAAAAATATATAGCCATAATTTCTTGGATCTCGATAAAGAAACACTAGAACCACAAAAAAGAACTTTAAAAATTGGTTTCCACCACAGAAGTGAGGGGTAGGGTTTACCAAGATGAGGGTAGAAGAGAAACTTCTCAATTCATGAATTATGCACCAGTTATATTCCTTACCTACCTGGTAAGGAATATTAAAATATGATCAACAAGTGTTTAAAGTTTCACAGAGATATTTGGCTTTTAAAAGAAAATTTACATGGAAAAAGCCTGAGTCAGGGAGATCCCTTAATTGGCTTTACTTCTACAATAGCTGACATTCAGTAAACAATTTTGTTATGCCAAGCACTCTCTCACACTCAACCCTCACACCAAAACTGTGTGGTAACTATCCCTATTATTTCCATTTTACAGATGAAGCAACTGAGGCTCAGAAAAACTGTCTACCAGCCTTGGAGGACCAAGGAGAGCATTTTGCATGGGGGAGGGAAGAGAGAGGGTAGGGGAAGAAGGAAGCAGGGGAAGATGGACATTTAAAGGGAAATAGAGGAAAGGGATTCCCAGGAAGACAATCAGAAAGGTAACAGGAATAACTAAAGAGTTATTACCCAGTAATTAAGAGAGTAGGAATATAAGGGATGGTACAGTAAAAAACAAATCATCTAAGGTGGCTATTTTAACTATTCTTATTGGGGAAAATAAAAGGCAATGTGTAGCCTGCTTGAAAGAAATGACACTAAAAACGGGACACCAGGTCCACAGCGGTCTCTTCTCCTCACTCTTTTCATATATATCTTCCATGTAGGTTCTCATACATCAAAGTAACATTTCTATCCTCAAAATGCATTTTTCCAATCATCAAGATACATGGGAAAAGAGCCTATTTACCTAGTTTTTCAATAAAAATAACGATAGCCCTGTAACTTCACAGTGTTTGTCATATGTTACAATAGTAAAACATCAAATTGAACATAGCAGGTTTATTTTAAAATTTCTGCTTGGATACAAGTCCTTATAAAACATCTTTCACTCATTCCTCTAGAAAAATAACAATACAAAAAGCTTTCTAGGGAGCTTATTTTTATTAGACGCTCTATCTCTGATACATCTTGGACACTCTGAACTATACTGTCAATGCACTTTTAAGACATATTGTTGTAAAAATCATATAAAAGCAGAAAGAATTCCCTCTGCAAAAGCAATTTTATCGGCATCTTGGCCAGGTAACTACTGATGATGTCTTTGAAATGTATTTGCCAGAGGTTCAAAAGCATAAAATCAGAACAGAAGTAGAAGTTTGCATATTTGTATAAAACTACCACACTCTTCTAGACATAAAGGAAGACTCCAACTCTTATCAGCATGTCTTAGTCATAGCAAGTGCTCAAT
This sequence comes from Mesoplodon mirus, assembly GCF_964341445.2. Classification (NCBI taxonomy): domain Eukaryota; kingdom Metazoa; phylum Chordata; class Mammalia; order Artiodactyla; family Ziphiidae; genus Mesoplodon; species Mesoplodon mirus. The sequence continues at coordinate 81,865,512 of NC_138989.1, read as the reverse complement.
AATTAGCTGAGTGTACAGATCCCCAAATGCAATTCGATCACCTCAATAAATATTCACAGACCACTTAATATACACCACTGTGCTAGGCACCTGGCAATATGATAATGGATGGACCCTGGCTTGAAGGAACTTGCAGGCTGGTGGGGCAGACCAGCATGCAAAAACTAATTTCAAATCACTGAAGAAAGCACCTCAATAGTGGTACTCTCAGTACCCTGAGACAAAGAGGAGCATCTGACACAGCCTGAGAAGGAAAGCTGAATGAAGGAAAGCTGATTAGAGTGAGACTGAGTTAACCAGGCAATATCAGAGGCAGGAAGCAAGGTTTTTACAAAATCAAAGTGAAATCATCTTAGGAATCATTTTATCTGTGATTACTTGAATAGGATTTAAATACTTCTTTCTTGTATGTTAATGTTTATTATTCTTTGCCTGTATGACAATTTTGATGAATTAATTTAAGATATATGAAATTGCTCCCTCATTCATTCAATCGCTAACAGGCTAAGGGATACTGGACAGCTTTCCGAACCACTTGAGCTTACTTATTCTCTCCTGTAAGATGAAGGAGTTGAACTAAATCACTATTCAGAGTCTTTTTAAAACAAAAAATATTGTGATTTATTGTGGATATATTAATACATGTGAATACACAGGCTATATCTCTACCATTCATTATTCAAGTTTAAGAATGATTAAGAATAATGATGTGAAGGATTAATCTCCAAAATATACAAACAGCTCATGCAGCTCAATATTAAAGAAACAGACAACCCAATCCAAAAATAGGCAGAAGACCTAAATAGACATTTCTCCAAAGAAGACATACAGATGGCCAAGAAGCACATGAAAAGCTGCTCAACATCACTAATTATTAGAGAAATGCAAATCAAACCTACAATGCGGTATCACCTCACACCAGTTAGAATGGGCATCATCAGAAAATCTACAAACAACACATGCTGGAGAGGGTGTGGAGAAAAGGGAACCCTCTTGCACTGTTGGTGGGAATGTAAATTGATACAGCCACTATGGAGAACAGTATGGAGGATCCTTAAAAAACTAAAAATAGAATTACCATATGATCCAGCAATCCCACTACTGGGCATATACCCAGAGAAAACCATAATCCAAAAAGACACATGCACCCCAATGTTCATTGCAGCACTGTTTACAATAGCCAGGTCATGGAAGCAACCTAAATGCCCATCAACAGACGAATGGATAAAGAAGATGTGGTATATATATACAATGGAATATTACTCAGCCATAAAAAGGAATGAAATTTAGTCATTTGTTGAGACATGGACGGATCTAGAGACTGTCATACAGAGTGAAGTAAGCCACAAAGAGAAAAACAAATATTGTATATTAATGCATATATGTGGAACCTAGAAAAATGGTCCAGATGAACTGGTTTGCAGGGCAGAAGTTGAGACACAGACATAGAGAACAAGCGTATCGACACCAAGGGGGGAAAGCCGCGGGGGTGGTGGTGGTGGTGGTGTGATGAATTGGGCGATTGGGATTGACATGTATACACTGATGTGTATAAAATTGATGACTAATAAGAATCTGCAGTATAAACAAACAAACAAAACAATACTAAACTTTCTTTGGTTATTTGTATGGAAATATGTTAATATAAATGTTCCAGACATTACATGAAATTTCTAAAAATCTTATATGTTCTGGTATAATGTTGTAAGTCATAATTCTAGTTATTACTTTAAAGTGTATATCTCAGAAATAACTAAATTTCCTTGTCAATTGCATTATTATGAACTTTCATCAAATCTTTAACTGTGGTCATTTTTAAGTCTTTTGTCATTTACAAACAGTTCTGGGTGTACTATGATGCTTTTGCAAATATGTTCCTATAAAAGGGTTTCATCTTCAAGGAATTCATGAAAAGACTATGACAAGTGCAGGTTTCTGGTAACAGACTATACTGCTGAACTGAATGAATAAGCATTTTCAGAACTCTAATGGAAAACTGATGAATTCATAAAAGTGTTAACAAAAGGTCTAGATAAAAAAAATTAATTACATGGGACTGAGTGAACTGATGAGGATGATTATAATTTTTGTGACTTTCTGTTTGAATAAAAAAAAAATCCCACAAGGACTTAGAGGCAAAAAATATACAAATCAATTTTCACTGCAAAGTAAAGGAGCTGTTACAGTGGAGGATTACTGGACTGAATGTCAATATTATGGCATAGTATGAGTGTGTTTCGTGTTTGGTAATTGCAATCATTGTTGCTTTTGTTGTGGTCATCCATTTACAATGCTTGGTGTCAGTCTATTTATCTCCTGTAAAAATAAAATACAGTGTGTGTGTGTGTGTGTGAAAAAAAAAAGAACGATGTGATAATTTTTCTAAAAATCATGATGTATATAGTAATTATAAAAATTTCAAATACCACAGAAATGCAAAAAAGACAGAAAGTCTTCTATCAATCATAAATAATTATAATTAACAAAGTAACCAACATTTTATATAGATTCTCTCTTCAATATACTAGCGTGAATGGATGGATAGTCAGAGATAATTTTACAAAAATGAGATGTTTAACAAAACTATATTTAATTTAATAAGAGCAAAACATTCATATTACCTTTCTGTTTTAACAATATATATTTAACAATATATATGTTGTATTTCATTAGTCATATTTTTGTATATCAAATTCTAAGGCATGTAATTTTTACTCTGCTAATAACTGACTAAATTATCTAAAGATAAAGGTATACAATGCTTATTAGATTCTTTTACCATAGATTCTCTATTCCTGAGGTAATTATTCCTATGCATTTTTCAGTGGACCTAACTTTATGGCCAAGTTATTTGTTCTAAGGAAGGTCTGTAGGTATATTCCTTGAATTCTTACTTCCTTGAATATTGTCACATGTCTTCTTTATAGTCATTGACTATTTGGCTGGATTAAATTCCTTGGTAAATGCTTGATCCTTTGAGACCTTACAGACATTGTGCTAATTACGCAGATGCTGAGTCTGGCACTGGTCCTTTCCTATGTCATCTCCAATTATTTTTTGGCAGGACTTTATACTTCTTTATTATTTTTCAAGAATTCTTTCTAGGTGTTATGATTCCTAAAATATATCATGTTTAAGAAAGTAAGTCTATTGCACTGACATTTGGATAATAATTTGGCCAAGTACAATAGTTTTTTGGATAACATTTCCAAGCACCCAAAACTTTGTAGGTATTCATATATTATTTTCTGGAATCCAAAGTTTCATAAGAAAATTTTAGACTCATCTGTATAATCCCATTGTAAGTCATTTTCTTTTCTGTATGGTAATCGAAAGAACTCTATTTATTTTCTAATATAGTCTAAGAAAAAACAGAAACACTATATTTAATAACAAAAGACAGAGGTAATAATACCTTTAAAGTCAGGAACATGATGAGAATGGCCGTTATCATATGTATATTATATATAATTCCTAGCAAGTTCATTAGTCAAGAAAAAAGAAAAAGTATATAAGGGTTAGGAAAATGTCAAAGAAACAGAAGCTATCATTATTCATAGAAATTAGATTGCCTACATTAAAAAAACAAGTGAATCCGTATCAAATTCTTAAAATTATAATTTCAGTAGGTCAACCAACCCCAAGAGCAATATACAGTAATCAATTGCTTTCCCATTCACCAACAAAGATGTAGAAAATGTAAGAGGAAAATATAAGTTTTACAGTGGTAATGAAAATATAAAACAAGAATAAATCAAGAAATAAAAGTGATTAAGAGTAATATGGAGAAAACATCTAACTTTTTTGGAAGACATTAAAGTACTAAGGAAATGAAGAGATATATGAGCAATATAATGATTCACACTGATTCTCTTCACCTTAATCTATTAATGTAATTTCAACCAAAACCCCTGCATGGTATTTTATGCAGCTTTGCACACCTAAAATCATGGCAGATGCTAAAGAAGACTTATAATAGAGGTATAATAATTAAGACTAAGTGGTATTGACACAGAGACAGATAAAGGGATGAGTGGAAACTATTAAGGGTCTCATCGACTGACAGACAAAAGTGTGGAACACTGATGCATGACAGAGCTGGGATTTATAACAATGGAGTAAAAGACTTCTCAATAGGGCTTCCCTGGTGGCGCAGTGGTTGAGAGTCCGCCTGCCGATGCAGGGGACACTGGTTCATGCCCCGGTCTGGGAAGATCCCACATGCCGCGGAGCGGCTGGGCCCGTGAGCCATGGCCGCTGAGCCTGAGCGTCCGGAGCCTGTGCTCCGCAACGGGAGAGGCCACAACAGTGAGAGGCCCATGTACTGAAAAAAAAAAAAAAAAAAAAAAAAAAAAAAAAAAAAAAAAGACTTCTCAATAAATCAATAAATGGTACTGGGAAAACTGGTTATTCATATGGAAAAAACAATGAACACGTTTTATTCCAACGTCTCACCATAAACAAAATCAGTTACTGTGGATAAATATAGTATTAATAAATATAAAAAGCAATGCTTAAAAAATTTTAGAACCAAATACAGGGTAACATTTTTGTTATATGTTTGAGAAAGATTTTTTTTTAGACTGTATGTCAAATGCACAGGACATAAAGGTAAAGACTGAGAAACATAACTATATTGAAATGTAAAATCCTATTTGTCAAAATATATTAACATGTTTTAAATTCCCAGAGATGATATGTGAAACAGATAAGAGATGACAATATGTACATGACTTTTCACGCAAACCTGGATATTTTGAGTGAAATCTAGTAGTAAATCAGGATATATGAAGAAATACACAAAGGGTATTTAGTTGCAGATAAAAAATTCTTCTTGGGCTTCCCTGGTGGCGCAGTGGTTGAGAGTCCGCCTGCCGATGCAGGGGACACGGGTTCGTGCCCCGATCCCGGAAGATCCCACATGCCGCCGAGCGGCTGGGCCCGCGAGCCATGGCCACGGAGCCTGTGTGTCCGGAGCCTGTGCTCCGCAACGGGAGAGGCCACAGCAGTGAGAGGCCCGCGTACAGCAAAAAAAAAAAAAAAAAAAAAAAAAATTCTTCTTAGACTTGTTGGCGAATATATAAGTATTGATTTTTTTTTTCTGTAAATCTATGAGTAGTTTAAACTTTACATAATAAAGACTTTAAGAGAGGAAAATTTTAAATTTATTCAGTTCACATTAGAACATTTCATCATTCTAATTCCTGCTATTTCCCAAACTTGGGAAAACAAAATATTATTGCTTATACGTATATGGGAGTTTCCCTTTCTCTAATAAGAATCAGGAAGAGCCATGATTTTGTTAGAATTTATTGTTCTAATGGGATAGTATTAATGCACCAGAGATTAGTTGATTAGTGGAGTTAAAATTCAAGGCATTCAATTCAAATTTTACAGCATGTAGCCAAGGTACAGCAAAGAATCACTGTTAGGCTGAATTAGAGCCTGGGTTGAAGCATATACAAATAAGGACTGCGGTTGAGAAAAATGAGAGAAGAATGCAGTTACTAAAGCAAAATGGGAAAGAGCAGAGGTCAAATATAACAGATGTTTCAAAGATAGTGCAGAAACACTAACACAGATGGGCACTAGAGACGTCAGTGTTCTAAACTGAGCACCTGCTGGGAATATCATCTTGCATTTACATATTGGTAATTTTACATCACATTTATCTTATTCTCCACATGTTGTGGTACTCAGAGCAATTGCATTAGGTAGATGATAATTTAGAGCATGGCTTTCCCATGTTACAGACTGACCAGATAATGTCACATTCACATACTCAAACTCTCACTCTTTAGGAAGTATATATTAATAGAAGGTTCATTTTGAATACATTTTATATTAATTGCATCAAAATTTAAAAATAATTTTGTTTGGTTCTTATTTATTAGGATGAAAAAGTATCAGATATTTGTCTGTAAACACCATCCATCTAATCAGAACATCTAAATGATCCTAGTTTTAATTTCATACATGAGAAAATGGAGACAAAATAATTTCCCTAAAATCACCATCACTTTTAAATTAACTATTTAGAATTAGAACTTAATTCTGCTAATCCTGAGCCAGTATTTTTCCCATTATTCTATAAGTCTTCCCATTAAAAAGTGAGACAGTTTTATAGTTCTTCATACAAGGTACATTTTTTGATTGGTTAATTTAATTTTTATTATAAGTAAATGTCACACTTAAATGATGAACATTTAATAGTAATCATGAAGAAAAAATTTTATACCTAAAATATATACAGTGATATATAGAAGTTATATAGGTTGTACACCAATACAACAAAAATGTATAATTCAACTTGAAGATTAAAAATTGTATTATCAATGTATTCATATTAACATATTGGACCAAATAAACAGAATAATGCAATTTTTCTTGCATAGTTCAGAAGACAATTACCCACTATGTCAAATCTATTTGATGTCAAGCCTACTGTTAGAACTAAGGAAAGATAAAGGAGTCTTTAGCCTAGAGGGAAACATTATATTTCATAACAAGCTCACTTCTTCAATACTGTCTCTAAAGTATAATAAAATATCACATCCATTTTGGATCTGCTTTTGTTCCTTTATTTATAAAACACCAATCTACTGATTCACAACACACCTGGTTAGCCTTCTGCACAATGGAATTTCTCAATGGTAAGAGCAGAAATAAAGAAATATAAAAACTCCAAGATCTTTAGATTAAAAGTTTTAAGTATGTTAGGTAAAATTTGTGGTCATTATTAGTGAAAAACTAGGAATTTTCCAATTATAAACAACTGTTGGCATCTTTAACATACTCTGATATGCAGAATGATTTTACAGAAGAACAAAAGGAAAAGCTGATTACTCCAGCTAAGCCTCTCCCACAGCTGTGGAACCAGACCAGGGTCAGGTGAGTGTGGCATCATCTTGCCGCTTTCAGATTTAGTTGTGGTCACTATAAACCAGCCAAGCGGAGTGGTATCAGCACTTGAAACTGTCAGCATCAAAGATCCAATGAGCCCTTCTGTGTAATTACAATCTGATATCTCTGAATTCATGTATAGGATTAAACATCTTATTTTCTTTTTGTTACAGAGAAATATAAATTTGGAGAACAGAGAGAGATATAGCATAGCCCAAGACCTGGGTTAAAAATGCTACTAATAGGGGCTTCCCTGGTGGCGCAGTGGTTGGGAATCTGCCTGCTAATGCAGGAGACATGGGTTCGAGCCCTGGTCTGGGAAGATCCCACATGCCGCAGAGCAACTGGGCCCGTGAGCCACAGCTACTGAGCCTGCGCATCTGGAGCCTGTGCTCCAGCAACAACAGAGGCCTCGATAGTGAGAGGCCAGCGCACCGCGATGAAGAGTGACCCCCCGCTTGCCACAACTAGAGAAAGCCCTCGCACAGAAGTGAAGAACCAACACAGCCAAAAATAAATAAACAAACAAATGTGGGTTTAAAAAAAAATTTTTTTTTAAATGCTACTAATAGCAGCAGGACTTGTAGGTTAGTTACTTACTCTTACTATCTCTTCAATTTTGCTAAATTCAGGCACAAGACAAGGATGAGTCATCTCATCCCAGGACAAATTCTCTGGCCTGGACAATGAGGCCAAGAAATAAATAGAAGGCATAAAAATTGGAAAGGAAGAAGAAAACTGCCTTTATTTTCAGATAACATAATTTCATATTCTAAAATTCTAAGAGCTGTCTGTCTAAAGAACAATTAGAGCTAACAAATGAACTATTTTGAATATATAAACTATACTGAAGGTTTAAAACACAAAGATGACTGCATTTCAGTATGCTAGCAACTAACAATTGGAAAATAAAGTTTAAAAAGCAAAAGAGTATAAAATACTTAGAAAAAATATACCAAGATCCAGGAAAGACCTCTATACTGAAAACTGTAAAACATCTCTGAGAGAACTTAAAGAACACTCATACAAATGGAGAGATATACCCTGTTTTTTCCAAATTCCTAGAGATTCCATACAATCATAATCAAAATACTAGCAGACTTTTATAGTAGTCATTGACAAGGTGATTATAGAATTTATATGTAAGTGCAAATGACCCAGAACAGCTAAAACGATCTTTAAAGAGAGATAGAATTCTAATATATTGCTGGAAATAGTGTAAAATGGTACAACCAATTTTGAAAACAGGAAGTCCTTTTTAAAGTTAAGCATTCCCAGTGACCAGCAATTCTGCTTGTGTGTACATACTAGAGATTACTGCGGTAGACAGACTGAGAGAAGGCAGAACTCAAGCAGAGATTATTAAAAGAGGTGCAGATTCTGAATTTATTTAGAAGCAAATGTGACAGGATTTGCAGACTTGGTTGTGTGCTGCTGGGGAGATCCAGAATTCTATATTTAGTTAAAGCCTAATGGTTAAGGCACATACATACTATTTGTATCCTAGATTTGGTCTTGGCTTTATAAATATTCTAGTTACAATACGAACCGTAATTTATTTTATTCTATTTAAAATCACTTTCCTTTTTTTTTGAGAGAGCTTCCGGGGAAGATGGCGGAAGAGTAAGACGCGGAGATCACCTTCCTCCCCACAGATACACCAGAAATACAGCTACACGTGGAACAACTCCTACAGAGCACCTCCTGAACGCTGGCAGAAGACCTCAGACCTCCCAAAAGGCAAGAAACCCCCCCACGTACCTGGGTAGGGCAAAGCAGAGAGATTCCCGCACAGAGGATCGGTGCCGACCGGCACTCACCAGCCCAAGAGGCTTCTCTGCTCGCCTGCTGGGGCGGGCGGCGCTGGAAGCTGAGGCTCAGGCTTCGGTCAGAGCGCAGGGAGAGGACTGGGGCTGGCGGCGAGAACTCAGCCTGAAGGGGGCTAATGCGCCACAGCTAGCCGGGAGGGAGTCCGGGAAAACTCTAGAGCAGCCGAAGAGGCAAGAGACTTTTTCTTCCCTCTTGGTTTCCTGGTGCGCGAGGAGAGGGGATTAAGAGCGCTGCTTAACGGAGCTCCACAGACGGGCGCGAGCCGGGCTAAAAGCGCAGACCCCAGAGACAGGCGTGGGACGCTGGGGCTGCTGCTGCCGCCGCCAATAGGCCTGTGTGCGAGCACGGGTCACTGTCCACGCCGCGCTTCCGGGAGCCTGTGCAGCCCGTCACTGCCGGGGTCCCGGGATCCAGGGGCACCTTCCCTGGGAGAACGCACGGCGCACCTCGGGCTGGTGCAACGTCACGCCGGCCTCTGCCGCTGTAGGCTCGCCCCGCACTCCGGCCCCTCCCTCCCCTCCGGGCTGAGTGAGCCAGAGTCCCCGAAGCGGCTACTCCTTTAACCCTGTCCTGTCTGAGCGAAGAACAGACGCCCTCCGGCGACCTACACGCAGAGGCGGGGCCAAATCCAAAGCTGAGACCCGGGAGCTGTGAGAACAAAGAAGAGAAAGGGAAATCTCTCCCAGTAGCCTCAGAAGCAACGGATTAAAGCTCCACAATCAACTTGATGGACCCTGCATCTGTGGAATACATGAATAGACAACAAATCATCCCAAATTGAGGAGCCAGGAGTCAGTGCTGTGCCTCTGAGGTGGGAGAGCCAACTTCAGGACACTGGTCCACAAGAGACCTCCCAGCTCCACATAATATCAAACGGCGAAAATCTTCCAGAGATCTCCATCTCAACACAAACACCCAGCTTCACTCAACGACCAGCAAGCTACAGTGCTGGACACCCTATGCCAAACAACTAGCAAGACAGGAACACAACCCCACCCATTAGCAGAGAGGATGCCTAAAATCATAAAAAGTCCGCAGACACCCCAAAACACACCACCAGACGTGGACCTGCCCACCAGAAAGACAAGATCCAGCCTCATCCACCAGAACACAGGCACTAGTCCCCTCCACCAGGAAGCCTACACAACGCACTAAAGCAACCTTAGCCACTGGGGACAGACACCAAAAACAACGGGAACGACGAACCTGCAGCCTGCAAAAAGGAGACCCCAAACACAGTAACATAAGCAAAATGAGAAGACAGAAAAACACACAGCAGGAGAAGGAGAAAGATAAAAACCCACCAGACCTAACAAATGAAGAGGTACTAGGCACTTTATCTGAAAAAGAATTCAGAATAATGATGGTAAAGAAGATCCAAGATTCTATTTCCAAGATCCAAAATCTTGGAAATAGAATAGACAAAATGCAAGAAACAGTTAACAAGGACCTAGAAGAACTAAAGATGAATCAAGCATTGATTAAAAACACAATAAATGAAATGAAAAATACTCTAGATGGGATCAATAGCAGAATAACTGAGGCAGAAGAACGGATAAGTGAGGTGGAAGATAAAATAGTGGAAATAACTGATGCAGAGCAAAATAAAGAAAAAAGAATGAAAAGAACAGAGGACAGTCTCAGAGACCTCTGGGACAACATTAAACACACCAACATTCAAATTATAGGGGTTCCAGAAGAAGAAGAGAAAAAGAAAGAGACTGAGAAAACATTTGAAGAGATTATAGTTGAAAACTTCCCTAATATGGGAAAGGAAATAGTTAATCAAGTCCAGAAGGCACAGAGAGTCCCATACAGAATAAATCCAAGGAGAAATACGCCAAGACACATATTAATCAAACTGTCAAAAATTAAACACAAAGAAATCATATTAAAAGCAGCAAGGGAAAAACAACAAATAACACACAAGGGAATCCCCATCAGGATAACAGCTGATCTCTCAGCAGAAACTCTACAAGCCAGAAGGGAGTGGCAGGACATAATTAAAGTGTTGAAGGAGAAAAACCTGCAACCAAGATTACTCTACCCAGCAAGGATCTCATTCAGATTTGATGGAGAAATTAAAACGTTTACAGACAGCAAAAGCTGAGAGAGTTCAGCACCACCAAACCAGCTTTACAACAAATGCTAAAGGAACTTCTCTAGGCAAGAAACACAGCAGAAGGAAAAGACCTACAATAACAAACCCAAAACAATTAAGAAAATGGGAATAGAAACATACATATTGATAATTACCTTAAATGTAAATGGACTAAATGCTCCCACCAAAAGACACAGATTGGCTGAATGGATACAAAAACAAGACCCATATATATGCTGTCTACAAGAGACCCTCTTCAGACCTAGAGACACATACAGACTGAAAGTAAGGAGATGGAAAAAGATATTCCATGCAAATGGAAACCAAAAGAAAGCTGGAGTAGCAATACTCATATCAGACAAAATAGACTCTAAAATAAAGACTACTAGAAGAGACAAAGAAGGACACTACATAATGATCAAGGGATCGATCCAAGAAGAAGATATAACAATTGTAAATATTTAGGCACCCAACATAGGAGCACCTCAATACATAAGGCAAATACTAACAGCCATAAAAGGAGAAATCGACAGTAACACAATCATAGTAGGGGACTTTAACACCCCACTTTCACCAATGGACAGATCATCCAAAATGAAAATAAATAAGGAAACTCAAGCTTTAAATGATACATTAAACAAGATGGGCTTAATTGATATTTATAGGACATTCCATCCAAAAACAACACAATACACATTTTTCTCAAGTGCTCATGGAACATTCTCCAGGATAGATCATATCTTGGGTCACAAATCAAGCCTTGGTAAATTTAAGAAAATTGAAATTGTATCAAGTATCTTTTCCGACCACAATGCTATGAGACTAGACATCAATTACAGGAAAAGAGCTGTAAAAAATAAAAACACATGGAGGCTAAACAATACACTACTTAATAACGAAGTGCTCACTAAAGAAATCAAAGAGGAAATTAAAAAATACCTAGAAACAAATGACAATGGAGACACGATGACACAAATCCTATGAGATGCAGCAAAAGCAGTTCTAAGAGGGAAGTTTATAGCAATACAATCCTACCTTATGAAACAGGAAACATCTCGAATAAACAACCTAACCTTGCACCTAAAGCAATTAGAGAAAGAAGAACAAAAACATCCCAAAGTTAGCAGAAGGAAAGAAATCATAAAAATCAGATCAGAAATAAATGAAAAAGAAATGAAGGAAACGATAGCAAAGATCAATAAAGCTAAAAGCTGGTTCTTTGAGAACATAAACAAAATTGATAAACCATTATCCAGACTCATCAAGAAAAAAAGGGAGAAGACTCAAATCAATAGAATTAGAAATGAAAAAGGAGAAGTAACAACTGACACTGCAGAAATACAAAAGATCATGAGAGATTACTACAAGCAACTCTATGCCAATAAAATGGACAACCTGGAAGAAATGGATAAATTCTTAGAAATGCACAACCTGCCAAGACTCAATCAGGAAGAAATAGAAAATATGAACAGACCAATCACAAGCACTGAAATTGAAACTGTGATAAAAAATCTTCCAACAAACAAAAGCCCAGGACCAGATGGCTTCACAGGCGAATTCTATAAAGAATTTAGAGAAGAGCTAACACCTATCCTTCTCAAACTCTTCCAAAATATAGCAGAGGGAGGAACACTCCCAAACTCATTCTATGAGGCCACCATCACCTTGATACCAAAACCAGACAAGGATGTCACAAAGAAAGAAAACTACAGGCCAATATCACTGATGAACATAGATGCAAAAATCCTCAAGAAAATACTAGCAAACAGAATCCAACAGCACATTAAAAGGATCATACACCATGATCAAGTGGGGTTTATTCCAGGAATGCAAGGATTCTTCAATATACGCAAATCAATCAATGTGATACACCATAGTAACAAATTGAAGGAGAAAAACCAAATGATAATCTCAATAGATGCAGAGAAAACTTTTGACAAAATTCAACACCCATTTATGATAAAAACCCTGCAGAAAGTAGGCATAGAGGGAACTTTCCTCAATATAATAAAGGCCATATATGACAAACCCACAGCCAGCATTGTCCTCAATGGTGAAAAACTGAAACCATTTCCACTAAGATCAGGAACAAGACAAGGTTGCCCACTCTCATCACTCTTATTCAACATAGTTGTGCAAGTTTTAGCCACAGCAATCAGAGAAGAAAAGGAAATAAAAGGAATCCAAATCGGAAAAGAAGAAGTAAAGCTGTCACTGTTTGCAGATGACATGATACTATACATAGAGAATCCTAAAGATGCTACCAGAAAACTGCTAGAGCTAACCAATGATTTTGGTAAAGTAGCAGGATACAAAATTAATGCACAGAAATCTCTGGCATTCCTATATACTAATGATGAAAAATCTGAAAGTGAAATCAAGGAAACACTCCCATTTACCACTGCAACAAAAAGAATAAAATATCTAGGAATAAACCTACCTAAGGAGACAAAAGATCTGTATGCAGAAAATTATAAGACACTGATGAAAGAAATTAAAGATGATACAAACAGATGGAGAGATGTACCATGTTCTTGGATTGGAAGAATCAACATTGTGAAAATGACTCTACTACCCAAAGCAATCTACAGATTCAATGCAATCCCTATCAAAGTACCACTGGCATTTTTCACAGAACTCGAACAAAAAATTTCACAATTTGTATGGAAACACAAAAGACCCCGAATAGCCAAAGCAATCTTGAGAACGAAAAATGGAGCTGGAGGAATCAGGCTCCCTGACTTCAGACTATACTACAAAGCTACAGTAATCAAGACAGTATGGTACTGGCACAAAAACAGAAAGATAGATCAATGGAACAGGATAGAAAGCCCAGAGTTAAACGCACGGACATATGGTCACCTTATCTTTGATAAAGGAGGCAGGAATGTACAGTGGAGAAAGGACAGTCTCTTCAATAAGTGGTGCTGGGAAAACTGGATAGGGACATGTAAAAGTATGAGATTAGATCACTCCCTAACACCATACACAAAAATAAGCTCAAAATGGATTAAAGACCTAAATGTAAGGCCAGACACTATCAAACTCTTAGAGGAAAACATAGGCAGAACACTCTATGACATAAATCACAGCAAGATCCTTTTTGACCCACCTCCTAGAGAAATGGAAATAAAGACAAAAATAAACACATGGGACCTAATGAAACTTAAAAGCTTTTGCACAGCAAAGGAAACCATAAACAAGACCAAAAGACAACCCTCAGAATGGGAGAAAATATTTGCAAATGAAGCAACTGACAAAGGATTAATCTCCAAAATTTATAAGCAGCTCATGCAGCTCAATAACAAAAAAACAAACAACCCAATCCAAAAATGGGCAGAAGACCTAAATAGACATTTCTCCACAGAAGATATACAGACTGCCCACAAACACATGAAAGGATGCTCAACATCTTTACTCATTAGAGAAATGCAAATCAAAACTACAATGAGATATCATCTCACACCAGTCAGAATGGCCATCATCAAAAAATCTAGAAACAATAAATGCTGGAGAGGGTGTGGAAAAAAGGGAACACTCTTGCACTGCTGGTGGGAATGTGAATTGGTACAGCCCCTATGGAGAACGGTATGGAGGTTCCTTAAAAAATTACAAATAGAACTACCATATGACCCAGCAATCCCACTACTGGGCATATACCCTGAGAAAACCATAATTCAAAAAGAGACATGTACCAAAATGTTCATAGCAGCCCTATTTACAATAGCCCGGAGATGGAAACAACCTAAGTGTCCATCATCGGATGAATGGATAAAGAAGATGTGGCACATATATACAATGGAATATTACTCAGCCATAAAAAGAAATGAAATTGAGCTATTTGTAATGAGGTGGATAGACTTAGAGTCTGTCATACAGAGTGAAGTAAGTCAGAAAGAGAAAGACAAATACTGTATGCTAACACATATATATGGAATTTAAGAAAAAAAATGTCATGAGGAACATAGGGGTAAGACAGGAATAAAGACACAGACCTACTAGAGAATGGACTTGAGGATATGGGGAGGGGGAAGGGTAAGCTGTGACAAAGTGAAAGAGCGGCATGGACATATATACACTACCAAACGTGAGGTAGATAGCTAGTGGGAAGCAGCCGCATAGCACAGGGAGATCAGCTCGGTACTTTGTGACCGCCTGGAGGGGTGGGATAGGGAGGGTGGGAGGGAGACGCAAAAGGGAGGGGATATGGAAACATATGTATATGTATAACTGATTAAATTTGTTATAAAGCAAAAAAATAAAATAAATTAAAAAAAAAAAAAAACACATGGGACCTAATGAAACTTAAAAGCTTTTGCACAGCAAAGGAAACCATGAACAAGACCAAAAGACAACCCTCAGAATGGGAGAAAATATTTGCAAATGAAGCAACTGACAAAGGATTAATCTCCAAAATTTATAAACAGCTCATGCAGCTCAATAACAAAAAAACAAACAACCCAATCCAAAAATGGGCAGAAGATCTAAATAGACATTTCTCCACAGAAGATATACAGACTGCCAACAAACACATGAAAGGATGCTCAACATCTTTACTCATTAGAGAAATGCAAATCAAAACTACAATGAGATATCATCTCACACCAGTCAGAATGGCCATCATCAAAAAATCTAGAAACAATAAATGCTGGAGAGGGTGTGGAAAAAAGGGAACACTCTTGCACTGCTGGTGGGAATGTGAATTGGTACAGCCACTATGGAGAACGGTATCGAGGTTCCTTAAAAAACTGCAAATAGAACTACCATATGACCCAGCAATCCCCCTACTGGTCATATACCCTGAGAAAACCATAATTCAAAGAGTCATGTACCAAATAATTCATAGCAGCCCTATTTACAATAGTCCAGAGATGGAAACAACCTAAGTGTCCATCATCGGATGAATGGATAAAGAAGATGTGGCACACATATACAATGGAATATTACTCAGCCATAAAAAGAAACAAACTTGAGCTATTTGTAATGAGGTGGATGGACCTACAGTCTGTCATACAGAGTGAAGTATGTCAGAAAGAGAAAGACAAATACCATATGCTAACACATATATATGGAATTTAAGAAAAAAAACATGTCATGAAGAACCTAGGGGTAAGACAGGAATAAAGACACAGACCTACTAGAGAATGGACTTGAGGATATGGGGAGGGGGAAGGGTAAGCTGTGACAAAGCGAAAGAGCGGCATGGACATATATACACTACCAAACGTAAGGTCGATAGCTAGTGGGAAGCAGCCGCATAGCACAGGGAGATCAGCTCGGTGCTTTGTGATCGCCTGGAGGGGTGGGATAGGGAGGGTGGGAAGGAGACGCAAAAGGGAGGGGATATGGGAACATATGTATATGTATAACTGATTAAATTTGTTATAAAGCAGAAAAAAAATAAAATTAAACTTAACTGGTAAAAAATAAATAAATAAATAAATAAAATCACTTTCCTAAGTGCCTTAGTTATACCTAGGTATTACAACCTACCCAGAATGCAGTGTGGTAAGACCATTTTGTGTGAGTACATGTGTCTTTCAGTATATAAAAGGGTTAATGAGCACATATAAATTTGTTTAAAAACCTGTATTCCATCCTATCCCAGTTTTTCTCTTGAAGGGACTAGGCATACATATTCTTAAATAAATAAATTTGATTGTTTTATATTAAATATACAAGCATTCATTCAAAACCAACTAAATCCAAGACCCTGGATATTCAAACAAGGGATACACAAGGCTTGGTTCTATGCAGATCAGCTAAAGTAACTAATGAAATAATACAGCTGCTGTAATCTAGGTATATACAGAAAGATACAAAACCACAAATAATGCTGTATTTTGTTCAACTGCTTTTCTGTCCAATTATTTTAAGTCCTTCTAAGTATCTGGAGAACAAAGGTCTTAAGTGATACGTCTCCTTAGAATAATCTATCACATTCAGTATATCCACAGTTCATATTTACAGGCAAAAGCTGACTTCCTTTATCTTAGAAAACTTAAAAGAATAGATCCATACAAGGCTGATCTGACTGGATGAGTAGTTCTAGTCAATCTCTTGTTATTTGAAAACACACAAATACAAATACACAAAATACACACACAAAGGGATTTATGGTGTGATTTCCCCCCATCCTCCAGTCTCCAAACATCTGCTGGTAATCAAACATTTCTATCAAAGTATAAAAACCAGTGATTTAGGAATTATAAAAGGAAAGATAATTTCCTTAATTTTCAAACCAAGGGAGAAAAAATTAAAAGAGAAAAGTAAAGCAGTTTGCTTTTTAAGAATCTACTCATAAAATTTTAAATTTATTACATAATAAATTTAAGAACTTGATTTTTTTATTGATCACTGAAAATAAAATATTGAATTTGTCCATACGGAATGTATTCTAATATGCACTTTTCATTTAAATAAAACAATTACTGAAGTTCCTCTCCTGCAGTTGTCAGGTTAATGTTTATATTTATTTGCATAATATGAATCTACTCTATTTTTTACTTTTTTCTGTGCATAATTCCCAGTACCTTATTTTTATTCAGTTTGATTGAATAGAAAAATCTGTTGGCATAATGTTAGACATGCTTTGTTCTGTATTATAGAAGACACGACAAGACACACTACAAATAAATTTTTAGAGAATAATGAGGACACAATTGAAATGGCTGAAAAAAAAGGAAAGTTGTCAGAACTAATTTTGAGTTAATATCGAAATTACATTAGTAATAAGCAATATTGTACATATGTTCATTTAAACATATGCAGTTTACAATGTAAAATAAAATTGAAGCCGTTTCCACATTAATGTAGAGGACTGTTTGTTTCAGTAATTATTTATTTTTTCTGAGGGAGGATACAATATTGGGTTAACATAACTAAACATGGGAAATCTTTTTTTTAAAAGAACCTACTTGCACTGTTATTTCTCCCTATTTCTTTTAGGATATCACAAATGCCACCTTTCAAAATGACTGTATGCATTTGGTCCCTAAGGAACAAACTTTGAAACTGATGGTTTCTCATAAGGCTGTTTACTGAGAAAACAACACTTACTTTCATGAATATTTAACCACCACTCAAGTTTTATTTTTAAAACAATTT